>NC_053157.1:37215065-38702565 GCF_016835505.1 Polypterus senegalus
TACTTACTTTATGATCTTATTTACTGTATTCCAAAGGTGATTTGGAAGAGATCATCAACATTTTGAGTTTTATAATATCCAAATTGCACTAGAACTTTACCTGCCTAAAAGTTTGTCACTAGGCCTCCTCTGACCCATGAGGTATGCTGTTTACCAGTAACACAAGGCCTAATATTATTAGCTACCAACCAATGTTGTCTACCAAAACATTAGCTCTTGACCCTGTGAGCATCTAACAATTATATTAGCTAGAACAGTTGATTACAA
Organism: Polypterus senegalus; assembly: GCF_016835505.1. Taxonomy (NCBI): domain Eukaryota; kingdom Metazoa; phylum Chordata; class Cladistia; order Polypteriformes; family Polypteridae; genus Polypterus; species Polypterus senegalus. The sequence goes on from NC_053157.1 coordinate 37,215,333, forward strand.
CCATGGACACATAGAAGTATTCCATGGATATATTAGCACACCAACGTTTAAATGCATTGTCTGAGTGACATCTGACATATTAAATCTACAGTATATTGTAGTCACTCACAGAGGATGTATACTCTTCTCTGCACTCTGGTGACTGATCCAATAGGACATGTGTAGCTGATATGTTGCAATTAACATAATCCAGCTATAGGCACTAGAAATATTACCCTCTTACAGACATTTCTCAAAGTAAAAGGATATGGATTAAGTTTCTTGATGAAATGATGGTATTTCTATTCTGCCTATCTCTCCTCAGTCACAGAACTAAGGAAGCCCTTTCTGTGTGCAAGATGATCACTCATTATGGAAGGCTGAGAAAGTTTCTTTCAGCTTGGATTAAACCAAACTTGACATTTTCCACCCACTTGCCCCATTTTAAGTACATGTTTCAGAACACGAGATAACAGAAGGAATGAATCAGATATTGTAAAAGGACTGGGCAACAGAAGGATGAAGCAAGACCGCAGCACTCAAGGAACATTAAGAACAGGCACTTATGTTCCATATTTGCTGCCTGAAAGGAAGTTCAAGTAATGTTTCAGGTTTACTCGAAATAGAAGAAATTACTCAGAGCTGTAAAAATGCAATCAAAACGTGAATTTTAAGTACGTCAATGTTGATGCTATTATATTTTCATTATCTTCCGCTATTAAATTCTCATCATATTCAGTCATACTGTTATTGCAAAACACAATACATATTTGAATCTTTGCTGTGTGTCACTTCGTACAAATATGTAATGCAATTAAATACAATTAAAGGGTAAATTGTAGAAATGTTCAGAATTATACTAGTCAAAGTCATATTTAATCATTCTTGTATTCCACAACAGCACATTTATGGATCATTAATGTGTGTCGGCGTTTAAAAATAACATGTAATGATATATAATTCAGTCAATCCATCGAGCCATCCATTTTCTAAACCCAAGCAGGATTGCAGGGAAATTGGAGCCTTCCCAGCAAGCATCAGACACAAGGCAGGAACAATCTGTGCAAAGCCCATGCAAGCGGCACCCAGGACTTGCACTTCACTTACAGTGAAACAGAATTAAATTAAAAGAACAAGCACATTTTAAGATGTTCCCAATTAAACGAATCAAAGTTATTAATTAAAAGTTGAAGTTGAGTTCATCCATGACTCAATTAGTTCTTCCGTTCATACATTCTTGAATCTACAAAATCTAGTTTACTGATGGAGTAGATTGGAGGTTGGAGACTTGGCAGAAGGCAGGAGAAACTCCATATGGGCCATCTGTTAATAACAGGGTCCACTCTGACATCCAGTATACCCATGCAAGGGGCAGACTGGAATCCCCAGTTAATTGAACCTGTAGTGTTGTGTTATGTATGAGCTTAATGGCTGAAAGCTTCAAAATTTCTTAGTACTGCCGCTTTTCTTTTTGTGAGTCAGTAGGCTTACATTCTCACTTCTCCTTATAGTCTCAAGGGATTACATTTGCACATCAAGCAGAGAACACAGCACAGTGGATTTCCTTCTGTATTCTGAAGATGCTTGTTAGAAACTGGTGACTTTAATTTTCTTTGTACAAGTCAATATATCTTACAGCTAACACCATGTCTGAGAGTGGATAGTGCTCATATAGGATCCGGTTCCCCATGACCCCAATTTAAGGGGCTTTGAAGAGAGGAAGATGGATGGACACCACTTTACTCAATCTTAACATTATACCCTGAACTTGTATTCAGAAACAAAGGCCTTTTAAGAAAATCAGGAACTTTTGTTGTATTGCCACTGCAGGAAGTCTGCCCATTTGTACTTCCTGGTGCTTTTTTTAGCTCCTACTCCAGGGTATGTGCTTTTCACTCAATTGGGAACTATCGTGTGATGAATTATGCGGATTGGCTGATCACAAGCACTCTTCCAGGTCTGTAAGTAGTTTGAGCTTCTGGGAGTTATCAGTGAAGGTGGACCGCCACACTTTGCACAGCTTCACTCTTCATAGGTGCTTCCCTGGTGCACCGTGCCAAAGCATCAAAGCAGTTTTCTCCTCCATGAAGTTGTGATCATTCTGAAGCAATAAGGTACAGGGAACCCCCATGAATTCCCAATCGTGCCGCACTTCACACTGCACCACTGTTCTTTCCATGTCACATAATTTGCATAAAGGTTGCAGTTCCTGTTGTGTGGTGGGAATTCAACTCATGAAAGTGGCTATGGGACCACAAGCGGCCCAGGGCCAAACAAAGTTCTTGCAGTGGGAAAAACGTCTGTTTTACTAACCGTTAACACAGAAGCTACAACGATTGTAAGCTGGGATGTCTTAAAAACTATGCAACAAACTTGACTTTTACAAGGATAGTAAAATATATTTGTAAGTCAAATGTAAAACATGTTCAAGTTTTCATGTCAAACATTCTGTACTCTTTGAGGCAGCCTGTGTCTACATAACTTTTGACTTTACATGTATTTACCACTAACTCTGTTGAGGCTATTTTTTTCCCATCATAAGTGTAGGCTGAATGTTTTCACAAAATCTCACTTTTTGTGAAAAATGTTAAAAGTTCTATTTTGTTACTCAAATTGTGAAACCGAACAAATGTATGAACAGTCATTACATGACAGTTTTGATGTGTACGATGCTGTTCATAGCAATGAATTGAATGCAGTACTGTGTCACACCATTTCCTCTGATTTTGTATTTAGCAACACTTTCCTTATAATTTTTTTTCATTGACAATACACAAAACATCTTCTACAGATTACTTTTTTGACAGGAGCAACTGCTGGTATTTGATGCCAAGCTGGTCAGTGCACATGGCTAACATTTTCTTGCAGTCTTTGCTCCCACCTAGTGGATAAAATGAAATAAAAGATTTCTGGTGACTTTTCTCGACATTTAGACGTCAACCCCGTTATGCTGACATTTGTCGACATGCATCTTGAAAGAGTCGAACAGCAGCAATAGCAGCTGGGAATACTGTATTCTAAGGATAAACTGATTGGTGTTGTGGCATGGAGTCTTGCACATGGTGAAAGGGATGTGAGGCCGCTAAAAGGCTTCACTGGCTAAGCTTGGACTACTTTGCCTGCCTGGAAAAAGCCTCACCCAAATGGGCTTAATCTCACCTCCACTGGCTGCCTCAGACTTCAAAGGCATAAAAACGGGATTAGGGTTCAAAAATAAACTTAAATAACAAAATAACCACAAGAGGAGGGGACACCGTAAAGCCTTGGCTTGTATAAAAAAGACAAACAAAGAGTCTTTATAAATGAAGAATTTATTAACAAAATCGACAAATATGCTAAACAGAGCAAGAAAAGCACATTTGCTCAAAAAGCAATCCATAGCCGACAAGTCCCACTACACGGTCCTGAAATTTAGAATCTTTAAAACAGAGCAAGAAGATAACAGACATCAGTTAATCCAATAAAATGGGTAATATATAAAGTACCCCAAACGAATGGTCTACATCTCCTGAGCCTTCTCAGCTAACACAAACAGCCAGAGAGAAGGCTCAGCAGAGGTGACGTCAGGGTGGTGGCGTCTCCTCAGGCTCCACCTACAAAGAACAAGAAACATACACACGTGTGAAGAAACAGAACTTGGTTATACTGTGACTAGTGTCGCCACCACTTTACAGATGGCAGGACAGAGCAGGACATTTGCCAGTTATGACCCGTCTGCTTGAGTGCTGAAGATAAGCTTGTTTTTTGAATAAAGTATGAGGCGGTTTTTGCCTGATCAGCGATAACGTTATTGTTCCTTGGAAACCTGGTCTTACCTTCCCGCCTCTTGTCCAACTCTGCGACCCAAACTTTACAATACATAGTGTAATAAATGCTTGGCAATATGAAACAATATAATTCAAACATAACAATAAAATATTTGAACACACATTAATCTGTAACAATTGGAGGGAGAGCACGCAAAAACCAAGCAGTGCACTTTCATATAATTGCAATTGCCACCATATTGGTAATAAAATTAAACTGTGACCTGCATCCCCAAAACGGTTTATAAGGATGCAAAGAAATGCTGTTGGCAATTCCACTGCAGAAAGCCTCTAGAAACTGGCCTGCCATGTGCTGCTTTTCTTTCACCTTGTTCTCAGTACTGAATTAAAAAGCCACAGGCAATCTGGCCTGTTTGTTCAAACAGACACATCCAAACTCTTTATTCCAACACATTGTGGTATAAATAAATTAGTAAACTATGATTTGGTATGATAGATAACATTTTATCATGGTATAAAACTGACTTGTTTTGTATTCTTCATCCATCCATCCATTATCGCACCCTCTGTATTCAGTTTAGAGTTACCAGGGGTGGCACAAGGTAGGCTCTAACACTGGGTGGGGCACAAATCTGCCACAGTGTCGTTAATACTTGATATGACCATACTGTTTATAGTGTTACCTTACGTAAATAAAGAAAATGCCTACAAATAATTTTTTTATGTAAACTAACCTTGACATGTCTGTTTTAGAGAGAAAAATGGTCTTGTAAAAGCACCGTCTTTGGACCTGCCAATAGTTTAGCAAGATTAACCACGAAAGCAGGAAAATCAAATGTTTTGATGTTATTGGTGATATTATTATTATTTATTTAGTGACTTTGTGTGTGTGTTTTTAAATGTTTTCCGTGTATTGCCATTGTTAGTTCTATAGCTACTACTCCGCTTCCTAGGGCCATGCTTAATAAAATTGTGAAGTATTAAAATGTGAATAGCTTCTGGTGCAACACTGGGTGTATTTGAATGTTTCAGTAGATTAACTTTGAATAATTTCTGACACATCAGATGTAGTATGACTTTTTTAAATTACTTAACTTTGAATGGACGCATCAGTTTAATCTGAATTAAATAAATGAGTGCTGTGCATTTTTCATAGCATACATATCTGAACAGTCTAATACTGTCTTTTCTTTACAATTTCAAAAAGGCAAGCACTTAAGAAATCAGACTTTAGTTTTTACACTTTTATCCATTGATCCATTTTCATGCCAGCTGAAGCAGTTATGATTATTTACTATTATTATTTACTCTTTCAGGAGGTATATAAAGTAAAGTAAGTTGTATTGTTTCTGTGATTGATTGTTGATTCTCAATAAGCCAGTGGTCTGTGTAAAGCCAGAGCAGACTTCAACACTAACCTAGAAACTGCAGCATTGCATCACTTACTAGTGTCTTACTAACTCATTTGCCCCCAATGAGTCGCAGTATGGATCTTTGCTGATAAAAAAAGATGACGATGAAATAAAAAATATGTACTTTTTAAAATTGATAAGGATTAACAAGATGCAGAAAGCCCAAATGAAACTCTCTAAATTAGCTAAAAAGAGTGTTTAATAGGAAAAGGAAGGTCACCAGCGCGTCTCATGCCCATTTATTCAAGTGTGTGCTTGGCTGTGCCCTACAAATGTGAAAATGACTGTCACCATCGTGCTATTCTAACAAGACCCATGATCATAGAGTCTCAGAAGTCAGGGACTACATATATACATACATACCCAAAGAAAAGAAATACATACAAATTATTTAAAAAGATACAAAGACATGCTCCTCACCCAGCTGTTGATGCCTAATGTTTTGAGCTGACAGGGGGTTTTAGCTCATTCTTAAGCCAGGGACCACCCCATTGAAGCACACCCTCACGTTCGGGCAGTAATTCTAATTACTGCTCATTAACATGCGTTACTTCCTCAGTCCATCAAAAAATAAGAAGTGATATTTGAGTAAGTCTTGAGGTGCGTTCACATGTAATGTTTGTCTGTCTGCCTGGCTGTCCGTCCATTTTGCTGTCCGCGTGAAGCAACTTGGCCACCCGTGGACTGATTTATTGAAATGTGACACACTTATTCTTATTCTTAGTCGTCGACATATGCCCTGTGCACAGTTTTCAATTTGCCAAATCTCCCAATTGAAAATCATTGGTGAATTTGCAAATTGATCTATCTTGATATTTTGTGTGACTCCCCAACTACGAATGATTTCACTGTTTCAGTTTTACCTTTAAGCGGTATTATATATTTTGTAGATTTCCCTCTTGGTCACCTCCAATAGACGTTACTGATGGTACTCAGGTCCTCAACAGAAGTTCATGAAAATCCAGCAGACTGCGTGCGCGGGTTAGGAAGTCGCTATCGCTGCTGAATGCTTGCTGTGCACAGGACTGCAATTGACTTATCAGCATGTCCAGCGAGGCACTCGAAGAATCCACTGCATGCATCCTCCTCCTCTCAACACTTTAATTAGTAACAGGAGAATTACATGATCTTACTATCTGTACAACTCTAAGACGCAAACAAAGAAAACAAAGGGTTATCTACATATGAGTGATGTACCCCATGGTGTGTATGCCATTGTACCACGGTGACGCAGTGGTACCGCTGCTGCCTGTCAGTAAGGGGAACAGGATTCACATCCTCGGCCCTTCCTGCGTGCAATTTTCATGTTCTCCGTGTGTGTGTGTGTGTGTGTGTGTGTGTGTGTGTGGGTGAGTCTCTTCCAGGCGCTCCAACTTCCTACCACAGTCCAAAGACATGCAGGTTGGATGGATTGGCGATCTTAAATTGGCCGTAGTGTGCGTGTGTGTGTTTGCCTTACGGTGGACTGGCACTTTGTCCAAGGTTTCTTCCTGCCTTGCATCCTATGCTAGCTGGGATAGGCTCCTGTTCAGGTCTACGCGGGTCAGCAAATGACTGAATGACTGTACTGTTTACCTTACACTAAACCAAGCTCACAGCTCAGTTATCAGCACATTATAATAATTCAGTATTTCACTGTCACTATAATTTACTGGAGTGGCCAGATGTCCAGGTGACGGACGGATTTTCAAGCAATGGAATTAACCAGGCCTCCATTGCTCGCCTTCAGCTGGTGTAAAACGCTGCTGCTCGGTTTTTAACTGGCACAAGAAAGCATGAGCATGTTACCCTGATTTTGGCTTCCCTTCACTGGCTTCCACTTCGTTATTGAATCCATTTTAAGATCCTTGTATTTGTTTTTAAATCTTTTAATGATTGTGCACCACTTTATTTGTCGGAACTGCTGCACCCTTACGTACCGTCTCGCTCTTTCAGGTCAGCAGATCAGATGGTTTTATGTGTTTCTAAGGCACGATGCAAACTCCGAAATGATCAGACTTTTTCAGTTGTAGCCCCAAAACTCTGGAATGATTTGCCGTTGCACATTAGGCAGGCTCCTTCACTAGCTGTCTTTAAATCTTATTTAAAAACACATTTTTACTCTCTGGGTTTTAACCCAGTATGATATGTTGGCTATCTGTATACTTTTACTTAAGAATCTCTTCATTTTTTATGTGTTTATGTGTTTCTGTTTCATTTACCCTTTGGTTTTGTGTGTCTAATATGTTGGGTTTTCTTTTTTTTTTATTGTAGAGCACTTTGGTCAGCCTTGATGTTGTTTTTAAAGTGCTTTATAAATAAATAAAGCAATGAGTCACGATAGGTTAGTGAAGAATATCCAGATATCCCCAGAGTTAACAGGCTGCCCATCTAATAAAACATTGCTCTGTCGAAAACAAATATCCTCAAAAAATATTTAAAGCAGCAAGAAGGACCACACAAGTACACCCCAGATCACAGTTTAATATGATAAATGTAATGGGGAAAACCTTAATTAAGAACTTCTGTCGAATTTGAACAGCATTGCCCAGATGACCAAGAAGCAGACAAAAACAAACAACTCTGTCATTTATTTGATTCTGTGTGGAATCATGTCCATTTGTGAAAGTGTCTTTTGCTCATGCCTTAAAGCCTCATGTTGACGATGAGATAAAGTAGGCATTAAACAGATGAGGATGGGCTTTATGCATGAGCATACATGCAACATACGTGTCCCAGCCTGGGACTTTGAAAGTCTGGACTCCTAGTAATTTATCATCAAAGTGCCACATTCACCTGATATCCATAATGGTCTGTCGCTGTAATAAAGTTGGCTCGTCACTTCTGTTTTTCCCTAACATGCGTCATAACTGAACAGATTTGCAAGTCCCATTTCATGAAAATTACTACAGCCAGACAGTTCAAGCCAATAAGGAATTCATTACAAAGGTTTTATGTTTTATTCATTTATTTAGACTATGCTAATTGGCAACTGCGGATTGTGTTTATGTGTTTGACAGAGTGCTCCTTGTGATTGACTAGAGTTCCATCCAGGCCTGTTTCCAGCCTTTTGCCCAGTCCTGGTGAGATCATCTTTGGCCTTCACAACCCTGATATAGAATGTATTATAACCTCCCTTCCAAACTCAGTCGATTGAAGACTACCATGCCTGCACGCATGGCTAACTGCCATGTCTGGCTTTGGTTCGCAATGACCGATATTATTCCATGCGTACATTTTCTAACTTGCTTTTTATGTCTTTGGTGTGTGTCCTTTCCTTGGGAATCTCTTCTTAAAGAAATCAGAAGGGAGAAGGTTTAGCGTGACCTGTGACCCAGTAAATTGTTACACAGATAACCCAAAGTGACCAAGGATAAAATGTGAGCTTACCGTATTGTACTTTCAGCTCTTGCTTGCTACCTGCCACGTCTGGCTTTGGTTTGCAATGACAGAATGCTTATGGAGGTTAAACTGAAGCTTTTCAAAACTGACTTATTTCATTTGTCCATTGGGTAGTGAGCAGTGTCAGTTGAACAATGGTTTGGGGTGGACAACAAAAGAAATATATAGATAAATAGAACTTAAAAAGCTAAGGTGCCAGAGTGGTTCTTCAGAGCAATGCCGTAGGGAAGGGGTAGGCAACGTCAGTCCCGGAGGGCCGCAGTGGCTGCAGGTTTTTGTTCTGACCCCATTTGTTAATGAGAAGTCAATTATGGCTGATGAAGCGCTTATTGCTCAAGTGACATTTTTCTGCTTCATTTTAGTGGCCTCACTTGTTAAGGTTCCCTACCCTTAACTGCTTATTTCAGTCATAAACGGCTGCAGTCAGTGTTTTTAATGGCTCCTTATTTGCAATAAGATGCAAACGACAAAGCAGCCAGCGTTCCTCCATCTCGCTTGTATCCATTTACACCTGAGTGGATTCATCATATACACTATTTGCTTTAATAAAAGACTTAAGAGAAAAATGTGACTGAAAATGATCTGTTTTAGGCTTCAAATCATCTGGGTGATTTCCATGGAAAGGAACAAGCAAAATGACCCCTTTTATTGGCTAACTAAAAAGATTACAATATGCAAGCTTTCGAGGCAACTCAGGCCCCTTCTTCAGGCAAGATGTAAAAGGTGTCATTTTGCATGGCTCTTCTCTACTTGGAAAGGAATAAAATTTATGATATAAGAACATTGCATTGCAGATTAACAAGCCATAAATTTATACAAGACAAGGATTGGTTTCTAATTAAGCAGTTGACCTGCAGCCCTCTAGGGCCGACATTGCCTACTCCTGGCATGAAGGTTCCAGAAAGAGCCATCTATTTATTTTTATCCTTAATAGGCTCCATAGAGCAAATAACAGTGAATAGATAGTAACAGACTTGTGAAATGTCAATGGATTCCTAATTTTCCAAGAACTCATGCTGCATACGTATATACAGACTTAAGTCCATGTTTTCTGTTTGTGTCCTGCCAGGTAGCCTACCAAATATTAAAGATTTCAGGTTTTTTCTATTTGTTAGGAAGTTTTTCAAAGAACCAACTTCATATGCAGAAAACCCTTCCCAGAATGAAGTGGTGCTTTGTCACAGAACCCAGTAAAGAACCATAAAGTGCCATTATAGAACTATTATTTTAGGAGTGGGGGAAATCTGGCTTTTTACAGAAGCTTAATTAATAATTAAATGCATTCTTACATAAATATTATAATAAATACAAGAATTAATAAAAAAAAAAAGACAGAAAACGTCTGACTTGTTGAAAGATGAAATGTGCAGCCACAGTCCCAGTGAGGCACTATAAATGCTTATTGCTGTAAATGTTATTTTTCACTGTAACAGTAAACAGTATGTATAATACTAATCTTATAGGCAAGCATATGGTGAGTATGGGATATGGAACTCAAAATTGAGCTAATCATTGTGAAAGGAAGCCGCGGCTCCTCATTGTGGGAATACTGGGAGCGATGCCGTCAAGCAGATATGAAGCATACAAGACAGGTGAAGTGAACAAAAATAAATGAAGAAGAGATATTTGAGGATGTTTCTTCTGTGTCTTTGGCGTGTACTGTTTCCATGGGAATCTTTTCTTAACATGAGCTTTGTTGTAATTTAAGCTAACCACTGCTTTGTCTTCCTGACATAACAGCTTCACAAATTTACTCAGCAAAACTGAAAATCCTTTTACTTGTAAAGTTAAATATTGGAGGAGAGAGACTGCAATACCAAAAAATGTCAAAGCAAAGAAATGCAGACTGCCTGATTATCTGCTAGGAGAGCATATTCTGTGCTCAGCCTTTTGAATGTCATTTTAACCTTTCTTTAAAGCCATTCAATGAACCTTTCACATTCTAAACATAGTTTATTGTATGAGAAATGAAACACTGTTGGCTTACAGCGCTAGTAGAGGATGGAGAGAGTTTGAATCACATTTGAAATGTGACAGTGGTGCATGATATATTAATGTCTTTGAAGCCTGCTGTATTTATAAATGACCACGAGGCCACTGACCAGTAGGTGTGCGTCTGTTCCTCTTCTTGGGATGTTGTGAGTTTTACAGTCAAGCAGCCTGCACTTGTTTGTATTCTTTTAGTGTGGAAATGTGAATACAGTACAACTCAATGTGTATAGTGATCTTGCTGTTTTTCAACGTATTTTCTTTGTGTGCTTGTAACAAGATTAGCAGCTGCAGTGATCCGAGTTCCACCTGAACAGTAGGTGCTGGAGTTTATGGGCCCTTATGCAGCACCCCAGTAATGTCCTACAAACCATCTGAAGCTGACATGCTTTCTTCTTATATTACTGAACATTACCATCAACCCTACTTAGTAAAATTCAGGGTCGTGATGCGCTGGATCCTATACTGGCAATACTAGTGTTACACATGTGTGTCGGAGGATCTCCTCTGCGGCTCGATTGAAGTATGTAATGACCCGCTGGGACAAGAGGAGGCACTGTTGCTAACATTGTCTTCACTTCCTCTCCCCATAGCACAGAGGAACCGCCTGGTAAGGGCACTTAGTCCCGCACCTTCTGGTTGCCCAACTATTAGAACACCGGCTGCCCAGAAGGAGGCGTCTTTCTGACAAGAGCAATCTGCCGGACGGAACTCCTGAACAAACAGGCCTCAAAACCTGTTTTGTTTATTTGGAAGCTCGAGAACAAGATGCCTAATGCCACGAAGCAACCCAGTTGGTGCCCCAGTGTTTATCTCAAGACCTGTCATTCCTGCACACGGCCATACTGGGTGCAAGGCAGGCTAGTTCATTGCAGGGCCTGCTTATCCATACACCGGCACTCACACCCAACACATCCAACATCTTTACAATTCCATCTGTCCATTAAAAATGTTTAATGCATAAGGTTAAAATGTATGTATTAATGAAATTATTTAAGGGACTTTATAAAGTAAGAGATGAAAAATGTCAGTCAGTCATTTTCCAACCCACTATATCCTAACTACAGGGTCGTGGGGGTCTGCTGGAGCCAATCTCAGCCAACACAGGGTGCAAGGCAGGAAACAAACCCCGGGCAGGGCGCCAGCGCGCACACACTAGGGACAATTTAGGATCACCAATGCACCTAACCTGCATGTCTTTGGACTGTGGGAGGAAACCTACTCAAACACGGGGAGAACATGCAAACTCCACGCAGGGAGGACCCGTAAAACGAACCTGCGTCTCCTAACTGCGAGGCAGCAGCTCTACCCACTGCGCCACCGTGCCGCCCCCGTCTTTAGAAATGTGCAAGAAAAAAAATAAAAATTAAATTAGAATAATTTATTGTCCAATGGGTTGTTAGTAAAAATTATGAACAGTTGCAAAATAATTTTATGCTTTTCACACATACAGTACAATAGATAAGTAGGCCATCAAAGTCCACATTTGAGCATTCCAGCATTCTTATCTGTAGAAGATCCAGCATCAGGCAGCAGTCAAAGCAGTTAGTACTTGTTTTGTATTCTCCTACTCTTAGTAAGTAATTTGGCATTCAGTCTTCACCCTGTCAGGAGATGAACACGATATAAAACTTCTTATGTCCAGCAGGGAGCATTAGCTCCTTGAATAGACCAGGCTCAGAGTTTGGAAATGTTCGGTGGAAAGAGAATTCTGCTTGTAACCAATTGTATCTCAGATGTTGAAAATCACTTTGGATAAAAGTGTCAGCCAAATAAATAAATGTAAATGTGCTTTCTCACAGCCTGACACTGTAATTCACAGTAATGAAGATGAAAACCAAGAATGTATCATAAAAAGTGCAGCCTAATAATAAGAATAATACTAGGGAGTAGAAGTAAAATATATATATTGTGTATGAAAGAATAATACTTCAAAAGTAGGTTTTGTATATGTGTGCTAAGATTATTAAATGTATACACTACAGTGTCACATTGAACATTGACTGAACTTTGTGAATGCCTACCAAATTCAATTGATTTTCCTTATAACTTAATATGTTTTAAAGTTTTTAATTTGACCCCTGCCCTAACCTGCCATTATTTTGTTGTATTACTAAATAACTAAAATCATTCCCCTCCTGAATACCTGAACCCTACAACCCCTACAGTGTTGCTCGAGTGATCTTGAGATGGCCGTTTCCCTTTCATTTCAATGCACTTGTTTCAACTTCCTTTGAACAGAAAGCACCCTGAATTATCACGTGATTAGAAGGAGAAATACTCATCAGAAGAAATGTTTTTACCCCACAATGTAACTAGATGTCATTTTATTTAAAAATACACATACAGTAATCTATAAAATTTTAGAGCAAAAGCTAGCCAAATTACATTATGATAACTCATAATGAATAGCAGGCAGCTTTTAATAGTTCTAAGCTGAAGCCTGGAGATTCCTGTTCTGAGCCTCATGGCTATTGCGTCAAAATTCCTGAGGCCACAGCTGAATAAATTAATTAAGTGGAACAGTTTAACAAGTGAAAAATAAGCCACTGTTATCATGACATTCATCCTCACGGATGTATTTTTGTTTTGGCCAGAGAGGGACTGGAAATTCTATTTGTGCTGCTGCCTTGCATAGGTCAGTAATGCTGATGCATTGTGTTAGTTAGTGGCACCTCCTTACCCAGACTTGATGTTACTCGCCAGGTCTTATTTGCAGCTATGCCCATGTTTTATTGTGGGTTTTCATTTTAACCATTAGTGACTAGTTATTACTGCTAATTAAATTCTCTTCTCTCAATTTTACTTGATTTGCTGTTTGAGACTCAGAACCATTAATTATATCTTTTTTCCTTATTTAGCAGCCAGACAACAATGAGATACAAAATGAGCCAACATATAGCCATCAAACCTGTGCCCATCATACGATAGATAAATAGGAAAGGCACTCATGCCTTACATTGCAGCAGGGAGATATGTCTATTCTGTGTCTCAGTTGCTTCCCATTAAGATGGCCAGGTGTCTAGAAGATTATTTGGCTCTTTAACAGTAGACTAGGATGCGGGGTTGAAGGGACATCTGGGGCTATTAGGAGGACCTCTTTATCGATGACCCCAGGAGTTCTGTAGTGTTTTTTGACCCAAGAAGTAGTAGTTGGACTCAAACACATTTACAGTAAAGGAATTTAACTGTGTCTGAGGGCCAGTTGAACTTAATTCGTGTCTACACTACTATATTTTCATTTAAGTGGTTCTTTTAAACTATAATGACCATCATTTACAAAAGTATCTCACATTAAAATAACCAAAAACACCTATGATGTGGCCGTTCGCTTACTCTGGCCATGAATGCATCAGAGAAAATGGGAAAAGGAAGCGTTTTCCATGCTAGGCATTTATTTCCTTCTTGCACTTACACAAAAGCAACACCATTGGAAAATACAAAAAACAAAAAAGTATCGTTTTTAACACTAGAATTACCAGAGAATTCGAAAAAACTCATCGATCCATCCCACCTTAAATCGCTTCTTACCCCTCCGTCAGCGTCTTTTGTCATTTAAATGTGTTGATAAGCAGCCTGCTATCATATCCCCCACCCCTCACTGTTTTCTCAATCAATCAATCAATCAATCAACATTTATTTATATAGCACATATTCATACAAAAAAATGTAGCTCAAAGTGCTTTACAAAATGAATAGAGAAATAGAAGACACAATAAAAAATAAACATAAGTCAACATTAATTAACATAGAATAAGAGTAAGGTCCGATAACCAGGGTGGACAGAAAAAAACAAAAAAAAACTCCAAAGGCTGGAGAAAAAAATAAAATCTGTAGGGGTTCCAGACCAAGAGACCGCCCAGTCCCCTCAGCTCAAGTCTGTTTACCTGCGTGTCAGTTGCTTGGGAGTTGTATAGAGTGAGACGTCAAGCAAAATCACACCTTTTATAAATATTATATTGTTATTTGGAACACATGCATTTCATGAGTATTCCGTGTCTACAAAGATCTATGTCAGGGGTCCCCACACTTTTTTGGCTTGCGAGCTTCTTTTAAAATGACCAGGTCAAAATTATCTACCTACATTAAAAATTATATTTATATATTATTACCTACATTAAATATTATACATTATATATATACGCCTTCCATTGCGTCTCAACTGCGATTTTAGTTCCCTTCCCTTTCTCTTTCTCAGATCACTTTTAGAAAGGAAGTCAGTTTCATAGTTTTTATGAACAGTTCTAAAGTGCCTTTCCACGTTTTCCTTCTTTGGAATAGCAATGATAGATTGACAGATCAGACAAACGCACTTTGATTGTGACATTGTGAGAGAAAAAAATCCTCTTCCAATTCCACATCCTGCTCATAAACAACTATTTTTTTTTTAAAATCCCTTCTTTAGTCGTTATAAATTGGAATGCTAACAAGATCACTTAGATAGCTGGAGTTTTGCAGTAGCTGCGCTCATTCCATTGTGCGTGCAGGATGACCAGTGTGTTAGAAGAAAAGAGATCTCAGACTGGCCGCCCTGTATGTCAATCAAGTGGCAAATGTCATAGGGAAGATATATGATAGACTAACATTTAAAAC
The DNA here is from genome assembly GCF_016835505.1 of Polypterus senegalus. Lineage (NCBI taxonomy): Eukaryota > Metazoa > Chordata > Cladistia > Polypteriformes > Polypteridae > Polypterus > Polypterus senegalus. The sequence goes on from NC_053157.1 coordinate 37,230,454, forward strand.
CAAAATTTTTTTGAATGCAATGCAATCTACAAATTGGGCACCCCTGATCTATGTAAACACATCGTTAAAAAAGAAACGTTTTTCATGTTTTAGTAATAATTGACAAAATGTAGACATGAAGTTTATAATGTGTGAAGTCTGAAGTCTAAATATCAAAGAAACACTTTCCCAAAAGGTACAAATATAACAGAACAAGTGCGCTTTTATTCAAAAAATATAACTGCAGAAAGCAGATCATTTTGACCTGGTCATTTTAAAAGTAGCTTGCAAGCCGAAAAAGTGTGGGCACCCCTGACATAGATCGTTGTAGGCACGGAACACACATGAAATGCATGTGTTCCAAATAACAACATAGTATCTATAAAAGGTGTGATTTTGCTTGACTTCTTACTCTATACAACTCCCAAGCAACTGACACGCAGGTAAACAGACTTGAGCTGAGAAAGCTGTGCGCTGGTGGAAGATGTGACAGCAGGCTGCTTGCTGCTTATCAACACATTTAAAGGACAAAAGACGCTGATGGAGAAGTGAGAAGCGATTTAAGGTGGGATGGATCTATGAGTTTTTTTCATAGGCTCTGGTAATTCTAGTGTTAAGACTGATGTGAGTATAAGGCGAACAAAGGGGCTGAAAAAACAAAATTAGCGGGATGCAATCAGGGAGGGGCCATGTAATAAGCACAAACCAGTCAGAGCACAATTAGCGTCTGCATTTTTAACTCTGTTCATTTTCAACCATTCAGACTGCCACCCCAAGCTGGCAGTTTTTAGAAACCTACTGTTCTGGAGAGCATTTTCAAGAGTCTCTTCTTAGTGATTAAAAATGCTGGGTTAGTGTGAACAAAAACTGAAAATGGGGACTAATATTTTAAAATTAGATTGTAGTACGTGGACATTGTCTAAGAGATGGGAGAAGTGAAAAGAGTACCTGGTGGTAGGAAGATGTTAATCATCAACAGGTTTTATTCATTTTTTGTTGGTTTCTCTTTAAGGGTTTTATGAATCCATGAACCATGAAAATGACGTTATGCTGTGATGGCATTTTTTTAATGGGTGTGGCCATTTTACAGTATTTTACCGTTTCCATGAGAATAGTATTCAGAATTACCCGAGTTGCACAACGCCTATGACGTCACCGAAGTGACCATATAAAGGTCAACGCATACATTTTAAGGAGCACTCATGATAAAAGTCTGTGTTAGTGTGCAAAAATTCAGATTATTATCATTCCAGTTTTAAACTTTGGTCTGGTTATTAGGTATTTAGACTTTTTTAAAATTTTGACAACAGACTAGCTTGACTTTTGACATTGGAGTTGTCTCATTTCTAGCTTTATTTCATCTCTTTGCAGTTTGGGAATAAGTACCAAAATGAATTCCACTTGGAGTGTGTCTTATGCCGGGCATATACTATGCGTTCTTTTGGAAATCATGGTCCAGTGACTACTCACACTACACAACAGAGTGGCCAGTTGTGTATGTGCTCATGCTGTACAAAATTGTCGACAAACTGTTTTACCGATTGACATTTTGCAGTAAAGCTTTACCCATTCAAAAAACATCATGGCCACAGGCTTCTCAAAATTTCAAACAAAGAAAATAGCTGCTTTGCTGACTCTTTCTGTACTGTGCTCTGAAACTACAAAGAATAGAAAAAGTTGCAACTGGACATGAGGGTGGTTTAGGCGCTGACAATACGTCTGTTTCACAGAGAGAATTGGAGGTGTGTAGTCTGCTGTTGTATGTGTTTATTTTCGACCTCTTCTAGTAAACCTTTCCAAAGATGCTTTTGTCTTTTGCCCTTTAGCTATATGTGTGTTGCTTTATAATAGTTGCCTTTTTGAAATCAAGGAGGTGAAAATGAACACGACAGTGGCAATACTCTGTGTACAGTGTACTGCAGTCACTGTACAATGAAATTTGATGGTGACATCAGAAAATTGGCTCATGCGACTGCTCACACTACAAGATAGCCAACTGATCTTTCTGACGTGACCGAGATGTTTGCACTCTAACGACAGCTCAAGTGTAAGATGCGATCAGGCATTACAGCCTTTCTCATACTGCATATGAAACAATGACCAATGAAGCAAAAACTCATTTGGCGGCTGCAAATCAGGCTTGAAATCGTGCCAGAATCGCACAGTGGATGCCCGGCATAAACCACTACCACCAGAGGTGGCCTTAGGGGTATGTGGGGCCTCGGGCTGACCAACCCCACGTGGGGCCGGTTACATCAAATGCTGTTACCGGTATCGGTGGACTGTATAAACTTGCGAATTTAATAAAAATAATGTTAACATACACTGGATTTTCTCATTACAGTATTCAGCTAAATTTTTGCAAGATAACATGCAGACTATAACTGGAAAATATAACTTGACAAATCCAGTCGAACGGGACATGTGGACCCCCCTTAGGTGCGGGGCCTGGGGTGGTCGCCCCACTTGCTTTCCCCAAACGCCGCTCTTGACTACCACCAAGAAGCCTAATAGTGTACGTTGTATCAAAAAGGTTTTGGTTTTTTTTTTTTCCAGTCCACAACTTTGTTGTATTTTGCAAAAATAACTTTAGTTCAGTACTTTTCATATCCTACTCTTGCTTCCGGTCAGTTAATCAGCTTCCTCCTTTTGGATTCTTTTTGATAGTGCTGGATAAAATTTCATTTAAGGCAGTTATTATATTGAAAATGTCCCTGAAATTTGTGTTGAGTCTCATTTACAAATCAGAATTTGTTCTAGAGGTGTTTTGTCAGGGTATACAGAGCATTTTTCCCAGGGCTATTAATAAGCAGAAATAAATAATAAGCATTTGCCCACTATCCGGTCTGACAGATGAAAAAAGCAGCTGGGGCTAGTGTGTCACTGCTCAGGGAATTGAAGATACTAAATTAGCTTTTGGAGTGGAATACTACTTTGCTTGATGCAGAACCCAAATCAGATAATAAATAAATAGAAAGATAATGAGCATACACAGGCATCCTTTGTGTAGAGAACCTATGACAAAGTGGAGTATCTGGTTGCTTTGTTTTCTGTAGACACTTTCCTGATTCATCTACCGATGTACTGTGGATTTATTTATGTTTCACCTGCACAACTTAGCTTGTGCTGGTCTTTTTGTTTTCTGACTCTTTATGACCTCTGTCATCCGATCGTGGCTGAAATCGTTGAAGGCAGGAATCACACTTACTTAGATTTCTCATCACACTGAAGTTATTGCTGTAACCATCACAGCACAACACATTTTGTGTTGATGTTTTCTTTCTATTCCATCAACTGAATGATTTAATCCACAACATACTTTTTACAGGAAAATCTATCCTGACAGCTTGGGGTAAATGTCTAGAACTAACCATAGATGGGACACCATTTCATTGCAGGGTCACATTTGTACACACACCTACACTTGGTCATGTAGGACTTATTTAATCAGCCTATCACCTGTTGCATGGCTGCACTTGGTTCCTAATTTGGGATCCTTGGGTGGTTCATTGAGTGGTGGGTGCAGCAATGCACTCTTATCAGTGCATGCTCCTGTCATTCTCCTCTTCCTCCTATCAAGTAGGCCTTGGGGATACGAGTAAATCAGGAAAACCTACATGGTAGCAACACCAATCTTCATGATTTTCCCTTCCTTATTAAACAGGCTGATGGATGGATGGATGATTTTATTCTTGGACCCTAAGGTATCCAGTCCAACTCCTTAACCCCTAACTACTGCTGTAGAGTTTGATTTAGCAGTTTTAACATTTTAGGACTTGTGCCTTGTCCAACATAAGCTGCTGTTTTGTCATCAGGTTCTGATGATGGGTGGAGGGTTCATTTAGGTAGGCAGTGTAGCATAGTGCTTAAGACTTTGGTCTTCAAACCCTGAGGTTGCGGGCTCAAATCCTACTACTGATACTGTGTGAACATGAGCAAGGCTCTTCACCTGTCTGTGGTCAGTCAGTCAGTCATTTTCCAACCCGCTATATCATAACACAGGGTCACGGGGGCTGTTGGAGCCAATCGCAGCCAGCACAGGGCGCAAGGCAGGAACAAATCCCGGGCAGGCGCCAGTCCTCCGCAGGGCACACACACACACCAAGCATGCACTAGGGACAATTTAGGATTGCCAATGCGCCTAACTGGCAGCACTACCACTGCGTCACCGTGCTGCCCCCGTCTGTGGTCCAATTTTGAAAACAAAAGAAATGTAACTTCTCAGATGTTGTAGGTCACCTTGGGTAAGGGTTCAGCCAAATAATAAATACATAGTGCCATCTATAAGTGGCTTAATGCTAAGATTTGGAAATAGGTGGGTAGAATATCAAGTCACTATTTACCTGTCTTGTTGTCCACATATATAATGCAGGAGAAGTTTGAGCCTATTAAATGTTCTTTGTCTTTGTGGTCTTCCTCTGGGTATTCAGGTTTTTCTCTCACATCCCCAATGATGTGCTTGTGAGGTTCATTTATTATCATCTCTTTGCAGACCTGCAGTACCATGACATCATTCCAGTTTTAGGACAAAATGCCAGAAGAGCTGTGGGATTGCAGTTTTAGGATGGAAGGTAAGGTCAGGGCTTAGCGTGGCACATAATGTCAGTACAGTTTAAGATCAGAGGTTAAACTTAAGGCGTGAGTTTATCTGGGGTTTGGTGTGAACAGTTTTGTTTTAGGAGACAGCATCAATACAATTTTAGGACAATAAGGTTAGGGGTTAGTGTGGTTGGGATTTAGTGTGAACGGAGCGAAATTTTAGGAAGTAATGTCTGGATAGTTTTAGGATGGTAGTTTTAAGACAGATATTAAAGTAATACTCCACCCAAAAACATTTTTTTTCATGGTACTTACCACAATTTGTTTGTAGTGGTATACAAGAAAGATGTGTAATCTGAGATTTTTATGCAGTAGGCATAGTCATTGTAATTATGCCTAAAATGATTACAGAATGCACGGTTCATTTCTAATAATTTTTATATACACATGGACCAAGACTGAAAGACCTGCTAGTCACTAGTTTACGATTGTATGGGTGTCAGAATTTGATTGCTATAGAAAAAAAGAATGTGGCTTGATTTTCCATCCATCCATTATCCACCCGCTATATCCAAACTACGGGGTCAAGGCGTCTGCTGGAGCCAATCCCAGCCAACACAGGGCGCAAGGCAGGAAACAAACCCTTGGTAGGGCGCCAACCCACTGCAGGGTGGCTTTATTTTGTTTTACCTTATTTTACTCTCACCACAGTGTACATACTGTTTGATTGTTTCTATGTTTGAGCCTTGCTGTCTTACAGGTACAGTACAATCCCTCTTAACAGGCCTTGCATTAACCGGCCTGTTAAAATAAAATATATATATATTTTTTTTTAATCCTGAGTTCTTCTTTATATTACTTGTATGCACTTCCTTCTTTCCTGGAAAGTGAGAGATATTTTAAAACCAGCAAACAACAAAACAGTGTTCAAATTCAATAATGTGCAGTGTATCAAAAGTCTTCTTTAAATAAATAATCCATTAAAATTAGTGAATTAGTGGGGGTTAAAATCCATTAGTAAAAAAATCAAGTCCTTCAAAAACGACACAAACGAGGTTAAAACAATGGCTGGAAGCGGTCTCTTAAAATCCAAAGCACAGTGCCTTCTTCTTTTTACCTGGCGGCTCCCCTGCTTCTCCCATCGGGCTTCGCAAAAGGGGAGTCACCCTAGCTGCAGGTGCAGCTGCCTTCCACACTGGCCTGGTAGCCCTCCGATCCCTGGCTATGTCGGGCTCCATCCGGAACGAGACTTGGGTTCTTTCCCCAGCGGTCAGGGTGCTCACGTCTGGGAATAAACCAGCCCAAAACCTCCACGACTGCCACTGCTTTTCGACGTCCAGTCGTCTTCAATAACGATCCTCTGGAGCGACCGGTGTCTTCAGCATCACGAATTCCCTGGGAATGATCGGCCACACATACCACACCCCCTCGCTAAGCCGCGAGTGCGGCGATTATTTATTTAAAAAGTGGCCTTTTTGACCTGAGCTGTGGACCCACTACACCACACTGTCCGGTCGTTGTACAAGAAAAAAACCCGTATGCGAAATCGTGGATGAAGCCTTGTAGATATGGTTTCTTCAGAAATGTCAAAGTGGTACAGTACATACCTTAAAAATATTTTTCTACATGAAAATAAGTATGAGTCAGATTAACCGGCCAAAACGGCAACCAGCCGGTTAAGAGGGATTGTACTGTACTGTATATTCCTTGGATTCTAGTTTTACTTTCACTTAGGCTGTCACATCCTTGTCTAATATGTTAGATTTCTTTTCCTTAAAGCTGCGGCATGATGTGATTGAAACTATCTTTTGGTAGATAGTGTTGAAAACTGTGTTCTGAGACTTTTCAGGTAAGGAAGTTTTAAGGTGAAGTGTTTCTGCTCACCAGTGCTTAATTTGTAAGTCATGAGGTGCTGAAGCTCATAGTGACTGCCCCAGGACAGAGTGGAGGTATGCTGACAGTGGCAATTTGGGCACTGGAGCACAGTGCTATAAACACTGAATTACGTCATTGGCTTAATAAATACATGAAAGCAGTACTGTTTACACATATACTCACATGCACTATTTAGTATTTCCCTTGGATATCTTGCAATCTTAAATTGTCCTCACTCTGTGCATTACAGGTTTTGCTCTCCTCAACCTCGTCTGCTACATCTTCATCCACATTGCCTCTCTCCTGTTCTTTTTATCTCTCAACCTCCATCCACACCAGAACAGCCATCTTTTATTTTTGGTGATTTTGCCCTGATGATTTATTTCAATTTGTGCGGCTTCCAGTGTTTTGGGTGCATTTTCATTCTTTTTCACATCCGCCAATTAAAAACCGATAGGTGTAATATTAAGTAGGCTACTTTTATAAAGTTTGTACAAAGTCTGTGTTAGTTTAAACATTAACAACAATTTGAACAAATACTGTATGTAGATTCTGCAGTCCAAAGTAAAAATTTCACTGTATTATGTACTCATGACGATAATGACACTATATACTGTAGATCAGAACAATCAATCAATCGATCAATCAACATTTATTTATATAGCACATATTCATACAAAAAAAAATGTAGCTCAAAGTGCTTTACAAAATGAATAGAGTAATAGAAGACACAATAAAAGATAAACATAAGTCAACATTAATTAACATAGAATAAGAGTAAGGTCCGATGGCCAGGGTGGACAGAAAAACAAAAAAAAACTCCAAAAGCTGGAGAAAAAAATAAAATCTGTAGGGGTTCCAGACCAAGAGACCGCCCAGTCCCCTCTGGGCAATCTACCTAACATAAATCATCATATTTTCATGGAAGGACCGGATGATGATGGTCACGTAGACTTCTGGCTTTCAGTCCATCATTGTTGGAGCATCATGATGCTTTGAGTAGGTGGTGGTGGCGCAGGCCGCCACCACAAAGAAACCGGAAAAAGAAACAGAAGAGAGTAGGGGTCAGTACGGATTTTAGAGCCACCATGAATAGTTATTATGAAGAATTGAACATACAGAGTATCAGGATTATGTTAAAGTGAAGTTATAAAAAGGCCATGTTAAAGTAATGTGTTTTCAGCAGTGTTTTAAATTGCTCTACTGTATTTGCCTGGCGAATTCCTATCAAAGGAAACAAAAACACATAAAAACAAAATACCAGCTAAAGAAAAAATGTTAAATTTTTGTAGAGTTCCACAAATTAATTCTCTGATTAGCACAAACCACTGAATCACGACTGATAAAGTTTTGTTTCTAAACCATTTGGTGGGATAAAAAAATGATTCTTGATCCAAGAATCCAAGCAATGGAGGCCTACTAAGCTGACTGAAAACTGACAAATTGTTTTTACTGCATTTTCAAAATATGTTGGGTCCATCTCACCATTAAATGTTGTTTGTACTTTAGGCGAATAAACAACAAAAGTTTTGCGGCATCATATATACAGTAAAACGTGTTTACTCTCAGAAACGTGTCTAAGCCATTTCTTATGCAAGAGTCGGGATTCATAAAATTTGAACTTGGCTTGGGAATGAGTTTAAAATTATGGAAAGTTTTCACCATCTCTAAGTCCTTCTCTGACTAATTTTGGTATTGGCGTTTTAGCAACTTGAGGTGGCAGGACAGTAAAGTGAACAGAAAATCTCATTTCACTGCACACTTCAATGACGCGTTAGTCACATTCTGATGTCCGTCCGTCTGTCCGTCCATCCAGCCATCCAATCTCTAAACCTGTTGTTCTAAACCTGTAACTGAACAGGGACTATGTGATTTCTGCCTGATTTGTCTCTGTAATGTAGGTACCAATTCAGCACACAACTCTAAATGGAAGTCTAAATCAGCTTACAAGTCAGTCATCATCTTGAAAAAGGACACAGATGCCAGTAACAATATTTAAATGACAGAGAACATTGTGTTTTTAAGTTTGCTTGTCCTCATATTTTATTTGTGGCCAAGTAAGAACTTTTTTACAATAACAAGTTAGAAAATATATGTATCGTGTAACATTGGGGTGCGCCTGAGTTAAGTGATTTGAGAGAATTTTCTGTTACTTAATCACTTCATTAAAAAGATAATTACCACATTTTTGTATTTTAAACATTTTACAACTTCTGCTGCTTGTATAGGCAGGTATAAGCCACACGCATGCACTGTCGTTTAACCACTCATGCTGATTACTAAGGATCTGTTTGCTGACACCAGCATCTGCCGGGAGTGTAAAAGAGTAAGATACTGATTACTAAATATCCAAGTTGACATCACCTCTCTCAGGCTAAATCTGAAACAGTGAGCTAACCTGTAATTGAAATTGCACAGAGTATTTCCCTATCCAAGTGAGAAATGCTGTAGACAAGACTGATTATAATATTTGTTGATCCATCCATTGCCTAAATGTGTTTATCCAGGGCAGAGGACAGCTGTAGCCTCTCCTTTCAAAACAATAGGCCCAGGCAACCTCTGGACAGAACGCTAGACCATCACATGATGAACACACACACACACACACACACACATCAGGGAACAACCTTGCATTGGCAATTTGTCTAACCCACCTGTATTTGGATCGTGTGAGGAAACAGGAGAAGACCCACAGCCACCCACATATGAGCTCCACACAGGTAGGACCTGGGGTGCAACCCTTATACGAGACAGCAACAGATGCATCATTGTGCACCTAATTTGTTGATTAACATGTTTACTTTAACTGTGGCCTTTCAATTCAAGAAGAAAATATTCTTTATTTGAGACTTTAGTAATCTTGTGCATTCGTTGGTGAAGAGCAGATGGGGGCAGGACCCCCCAGGCCTCTCAAAATGTCGGTAATACCTCAAGATCACATTAACTGATGTTTCATCGTTGCTCTCCCATGGTTTGAAAGTAAAGATGTCCCTCAGGAACATGGCCACATCTATAGTGATTAGATCATGAATATTCAAAAAGGGGTTTTGTTTTTTTAAGCCAGCAGGCAGAGATCGTGAGTGGCTAAACTCCTGTGCACACATGCATACTTTTAAGTTGATTTGAGATTTTTAAAGGAAATTGGCTTGGAAACTGACGTATATACAGTTTTATAAATCCAAATTTCTTTTTATGTGCGTATGCTGTTTTTGCTTTTCTAGCGAATGCAAATTGTTAGTATGTAACTTAAGCAAGGTATTATGAAAGCTGTACACTCTACATCTTCTGTACCTCTTCTCACAAACGTAAGACTCATTTTCACATTGCCATCTTAAGTTAATCTGTATTGTTGGACAGACTGACCCTTTTTCAACCCAGGAAGGCCATTTCACATGTCACAGAACTGGAGCTCTAATTTGAAATTGTGTAAGAAATGCACTTAGTATTTTTCATCACCCTATGGCCCAAGGTGGTACAGTATAAGGTTGTATGGTATACCCGTAATAAAAAAAAATACTGAAAAGCCCAATTTCTAAAACAGTACAGTAACAGCACTTTTGTTACTGCAAATCAATGGTAGCTCTAAAAGACCCTGTGCTGCTCAGCACTTCATTCTTCCACTATTTGACACACTGGATACTCCATGGGGTAACCACACACCCCTCCCCGCCCCCCTTTTTTGATGCACTAGGAATTCTAAGGTGAACGACTCCCCTCCTCTTCGACTCTCTGGACCCCTAGTGTGGACTGCCCCCCTGTGCTCTTCAGTGTAGTGTAGACTCTAAAGGTGATACCACACTACCTTCAATGCACTGGAGACTCCATGAGGAAATCCCCCGGTAGAATCCCACCCATCTCAACATCTCCCTTGTATGCAATTGAAAATTCAGACAGATATCATAAGGCAGGGAGGTGTGCATTTATGTGGCACACCGGTGCTTGACTGAGACGTCCTGGAGGGTTTGTGTTGTGATATCGGTGGTCGGGGTTGTACGCTATTTGCTTCGTTACTGTTTCGGTACCATTACTCCGGTCTGAAAACTGATATCGAAGTCAAAATGTTAATACCGGTCCAACACTACTTTAGTGCCAGACTGATAAAACTGGTTGTTTTAACTTTTATTCATTCATCCTTCCATTACAGAATCCACATGGATGTCAAGTCACGTTCATAGGAGTCCTAAGCCTATTAAATTTTAATACTTTTAAAGGTCAGGGAATCAATTATAACATAGCAGTTGGTATCTTGTAAGAGATGCCAAATTAATGGAAGGCCAGGGATGGATGCAGGACAAGACATTGTTCATTCCCCAAGGTAACAAGGTTATAACAACAGGGAGTCTTTGTTTTCCAGGCTCCTAAAGTGTTGTCTGTGCCTTTTCAAATAAAAGGTTAACTGGATGCCATGGTCACTAGCTGGAGAGCTTTAGTATACCAACCAGGGCAAGCCCGGCCCCATAGGTGATTTGCCTCTTTGCTACAAATCTGGCAAGTCAAATGTGGAACTCTGGGAGAGGGAGTGTGTGACATGGAGAACAAAGTGGTCAGCGTGGTTTAAGGGGAAGGAGTGTTGTGCTTCCTTCCTCTTGACAGTTTAGAAAGTGTCCCTCATACCTCACAGGATTTCATTAGGTAAGCCCAGAGGGTGGGCACAGACCTCTTTTACTTTATTATTGTTAGTCTCAAGTCATTTCATGTGTCCTACTCATTTGAAAGTTTAATGTTAGTTAATAAACAACCCTTTCTCATTACCCGGGGCTCACTTCTGTCATTCTGAGTTCGGGGTCTGCTTGAGAATGCCTAGCAACCCCACAACTTCCCACCCCAAGGCCATAGTGGTTACTTATTTCATTAACCTTATTAGCCAAGCTTGGCTCCTGTTGTCTTTAATGGTTTCAGTGTTTATTCAGGCACTTTAACAATTCCATTGTGCTCTGTCCATATCAGACAACAGAAGGCTAGCTGACTGAGGTTGAGAAAACATGTAGTTAATGAAGACTGGCCTTTTTAACGTACAACAGAAGAGGTTTTTCAGATTAACAGGACTTAGCTCAGACTACACTAGTAAGCTCCTGCATTGCTTACAGTCTGCTACCCGAGTCATGGATGCTTTCCATCTTGTCTTTCCCCAAACTGGGTTTGTGTTCCATTGGTGGCAGAACCTTCACTTCTATTGCACTCAGACTTTGAAGTGTCATCCCAAAAGTCCTCATTATCTTTTGATACCGTTCCCTCTTTTTAAAGGCGAGCTAAATCCCAACAGTCCAAAAGGCATTAACGTTCACCACAGTTGTTATCCACCTTTTTTTGTTCGTAGCCGCTGACCAGACCCTTATGGTGCACCTCTGTATCTTGATGTGTTTGTCCCCTGTCTTTCATCACTGTACATTTGTCTTACTCTTTATTGCTTTCTGTGGTAACCTGAAGTTTTGCGTTTCATTTCTGTCTTTTTCTCTGGTGTTTAATAATCTATATGTTAGCTTCTAGCCAATGTTAACTGTTTAAAATCGGCCTCAGTTTTGTCCGTTTTCTTCTACTCGATTTAACTGGCTATAGCATCACCATCCTTCACTCGATATTCATGTTCTACCCCTCAAAGTAATGGTCAGACCTTTCTGTCTCAATATGTTTAGAACTGGAGAAATAGTTATGTTGTACACATATGTTACAGCCGAATAAGCTGCAAAATCTTTACCAAAAAATGCTCTTTGAATGCTATCCTTCTTTCCACAGGAGTTAGACAGATGCTTCCAAAGACTATATAAGTGTGTGAGAATGTGTCAGGGACACCCAGACAAAGAATTGTTCTGAAATATCTACATGTAACAGGTCAGGTTTTACTGTTTTGAAACCGTACAACACACAGGATTCTTTTTGCCACTTTTCCTGTTTTCACACAAGTATCCATAGCATACATACAAGGGCAGATCTTGCTCTTTCAGAACATACAGTAAATAGCTAGTGAAGAAATTGTACTGTGCATCCAATTACAACAACGGTAGTTGCAAGATTCAAAAACGTCGTTACAAAAAAAATCTGAAATGCAGAAAGTGGAAAACGTGGAAAGAGGAATGTGCTGTCATTTGAAACAGTCCTCTCCTTTAGTAGATAATAATCTGTCCATACAGTCGTACACAAATGAACACATTCAAGAATGCCAAACTGGGGGCAGGTGGTGGTGTGATACAGCAATTCGGCCACCTTTTGAGAGAAGAAAGAAAAACGTTTCAACGCGATATCAGGGTTTGCAATATAGCATTTTAATGGCTAAACACGCCACATTAATTATAACAATGAAGAAGTGAATGATTTTCCTGTACCACTGGCAGGTCCAAAACAATGGTGCTGAGTTTAAAGGGTTAATTATTGAGCTTCTTATTCTGCACTTCTGTTTCTATTGTGATATATTGTGAGTATTTTATAAGCACTTAGACCAGGGGTCACCAATACGTCGCTCGCGAGCTACCGGTAGCTTGCAGGCCCTTTCCGAGTAGCTCACCAAAAGGTTAATGAATCCTACATAAATTTGAAAACTTGATTAGTCAAATTAGGGGTGGGCGATCTTTCCAAAAATCCTTTTAACACAAAATCATGATCCACAATCTGAATTGCAATCTCTCTTTTCAATGTAGCATACACTTAAGAGAATATCCAGACTCAGACTCATCAAGACCTAAGTAACACTTTATTTTAAATATCAAACAAAGTTGAATTCAATTGTTCTCTCGTTTGCTAGCTAAGCAGAGTTAAGGAACACACTATGAAGCTGGTGAGTGAGTGAGGAAGGCCCCCGCCTCCCCTCGGCTCGCTGTGTGTTTCTTAGATTTGCGCAAATAACTCGGTACCACAAGCGAACTATGATACATAGCGAAATGAGAGAAGTCACAAAATCAACTGGAATGTTCAAGCAAATTATAGAAAAAAGACATTGGATTTTATATATTAGGAAACCTTCAAAATAATGTGCAGTTAAAGTCTCAACAGCATTCTCAGCGTTTCTGGAGCTTAGTAGAGTCAGATAACTATAAGAATCTTCACCAAGCAGCTCTGAAAATGTCTGCTTTGTTTGAGTCTCCATACCTCTGCCTTTTCTGATATGAAATCAAAGTTCAGAACAAGACTGGCAGATGAACATTTCAATGACTCCATAAGGGTGAACCTAAGTGGCTCCACTCCACCAGACACCTGCCTCTCTTGCTGACTCCATGCAGTGCCAGTTATCTGACTAACTAAAAAACACATCTCACACACAACTGGACATGTGAATAAAGTGACACAGTGACATGTAACAAAATGACAAATGAATAAGGAATGTCTGTGTATTTGGAATTGCATTGTTTTGTTTTGACAGCATTCATGTTTTAATTCAGTAGTGTGAGATACACTAGAAAATGAATACAGACATACAAAATCCACTTGCAGGTGAACTAAATATTTATTTTTTTGTGATGTTTTAATTCAAAATGTGAGTTGTGGACATCAACATTTTATAAATATTCAGGTAAAACAAGCGTATTCAGTTTTTTTGTTTGGGTTGAAATAGGCTATGAGAATAAACATTAGAAAACATGAGTAGCTCTCGGCCATTTTCATTTTGTAAAAGTAGCTCTTAGGGTTTGAAGACCCTTGACTTAGACTAACAGAAAGTAGCTGCGTAAATAAAGTGTATTATTACTATTATTATTGTTAAAAGTTTTAGTCCTTGTAAAGTTGTGTCTCAGTACGTGGTATTACATCAAATTTGTTCACTATATTTGTCGGGGCCGTCAAAGCTGTGTTTTTGTCACCACTCCTGTGTGTGGCTTTCATGGACAGGATATCAAGTTGTGGCCAAGGCTGTAAGGGTGTCCAGTACGAGAGGCTAGGTGTAGCATTATAAGAATATAAGAACATAAGAAATTGGGCATTTGTTTGGGAGTCCATTCTGTCCAATAAGCCTGTTTGTATAGCTAATTGCTAAGCTGTCCCAAAATCTCGTCCAGATACCTCTTAAAGGTTGTCGAGGTTTCTGCTTTACCGCACGTCTTTGATGTTTGTCCCGGATTCCCGCCACTATTTGAGTAAAGCAGCGTTTCCTGGCTTCAGTCCTAAATGCCCCTTTCCTTGATACCCACTGATTCACCCTTAAACTGAAAGAGTTCTGCTGGATCTCCATTTTCAGTTCTTCTGAGGATTTTGAAGTCCCGCATTAGGTGCCCATGTAGTCTCCTCTGCTTGAGACTGAACAGATTTCATTCTCTTAAGTCTGTCAGAATACAACACGTCCTTAAGTCCTGGGATGCACCTGATTGCTTTCCCCTGTATTGTTGCGTTATGCAGGTCATTATGTCTACACATAAACAGCGAAAACAGAGTTTCTAAACATCTTCACCCTAGAAGGAGTTTTTCAAAAGGTCCGTTTTCAAGGACCTAAAACTTGCACAACTTAATAATAATAATAATAATTCTTTGCATTTATATAGCGCATTTCTCACTACTCAAAGTGCTCAGCAATTGCAGGTTAAGGGCCTTGCTAAAGGACCCAACAGAGCAGAGTCCCTTTTGGCATTTACAGGATTCGAACCGGCAACCTTCCAATTGCCAGTGCAGATCCCTAGCCTCAGAGCCACCACTCGACGTGTGGACAAAAGGCCAAAACACATACAAAAAGCTATTTTTTAAAAAAATACCCAGTATGTGTGGACAGGGTCTTAGAAAAGAGTAGATTGCTCTCTTCTGGTGAGGGGGAACAGCTGTCCTTAGTGGAGGAGTTCATTGTCTTGGTGATCTTGTACACAAGCAACGGAAAAAGGGAACGCAAGTGGATTGGAGAGGCGGCAGCCATTGTGCGGGTGCTGTACTTGGTCTGTGATGGTAAAAAGAGAGCTGAATTTACCTGACTTGCCTATGGTTATGAGCCATGGGTAATGACTAAAAGAATGAGATTGTGAGTACAGTTGGCAGACATGAGGTTTCTTTGCACAGTGGCTGTGCTGACGATCTGTGACTCGCTGAGAAGCTCAATGACTCATGAGAACCTCATGGTTGAGTCGCAGCTCCTTCAGATCAGGAGGAGCCAGTTGAGGTGGTTTGGGCATGTCATAAAATTGCTTCCCAGGCGGCTCGCCCTGGAGCTGCTCTGGACATATCCTATTGGGTGAGACCCTGTGGCAGACACTCTTGGAGGATGATATCTCTCAGCTACTTTGGGAAACACCTGGGAATTCCCCAGAAGGAGCTGGAATCTGTTAACGGGAGGTCTGACCTGACCTGCTTGGCTTGCTTCCACTTCCGCCCTCACGAGGAACAGCAACTGCAAAAAAATAGAGATGAGATCTGTGCTGTTTGCCACCTCAATGGAACTTAAAGGGAAGGAGATGTCTGATATTGGCCTAAAACTGGAAAAATCCAATTTTCTTTGCGTGAAATCACAGAGAATATCATTAATGTTACATCGGCTGGGCTACAGACAGTATTCCCGTTGGTTTAATCATTACCAGAAAGTACAACATAATGGGCTTTTCAATATTTACTCTCTCATGCCTTGGGTATGGTGGAATTTAAGTGTTTACGATTAATTCATCTTTTTTTTCTGTTATTTATTGGATTTGATTATATTTTTGACAGGATTGTTTTTTTTTTTTTAATAACAATTTGTGTACATTGGTTATATCATGACAATAAATAAAATGGAATTATTTAAAGGTTTATTATTGTGTTTTTTTCCAGTTTTAGATAGCTGTCTTGAGTGTAACAAACAGTAACTGAGTGTCATTACCAGCTGCCTGATCTCGAGTAGCTTTAAACACCTGGATTGCTACAGAAGCAGTGTAATTTTTCAAATAGGCATTTTTGTGATTTTTCATTTAATTAAGAAAATGTTGAGGATTATTTAGGTCCCATTTGAAGCTTGTGTTTGTATTTCTTTATTTCTTGAGGTCTTCAATGGCGTTCATCACAGTTGCAGGGTTAACACTTTAATTGGAAATGTCCTTCACTGATTGCTGACAGACTGCAGGTCCCTTGGTATTTACTGTGCTTTCTTTTGACCTTTGCTTACGGCCAGTGCCTCAGTTCTGCTGGTTTTTACTTGCTTGTCTGGGTTTCTTTTCACTGGATCTTCCCTAACTAATAATTCTATCTCGTTTGCCCTTTTTCCAGCATGACCTTCTTTCTAATTACCGTGGGTGCCCTCTCAGTTCATCTGAGCCAGTGATTCTTGATTTCTGCTTTTAGGTCCCTGCTTTTAACAACTGACATGGTGGTTTTAAGTAGCTTTTACTATCCAGTGTTTTTGTCTATAGCATTTAATTTATAATCATTGAAAGAACATCTTGAAGATACAGTGGTTACTGCTGCTGCCTTGTGTGTCTTGTGACATGGTGATGGTGACGTCTTGTGACATCCTGTGATGTCGGTGTGGACTTTGCATCTTCTAGTGCTCATCTGATTTTCATTTCACATCCTAAAGTCACCCCAGTTTGCTTGATTTATAATTCTTTATAGGCCCTGTGCTAGGCTGGTGAAGCCTCCATTGTTAGGTGCAGCACTCAACCAGGCTGCTGTTCTCCTCATCAGTTGAAGCACAGGTCGATTAAAATGAATGGACAGATAATATTCAAGAAAAGTGCTAAGAACATTACATGTACCGTGTGACAAAACTTTAAAAGTCTGGCCAATATGGGACTTCCCTACTGCACAGAAGAAAAGCAAGTATTTAAACGCTTTTTGTAGTGGGGAACTTTTATTTAAAAAGTCAGTTTTAAATATTTGTTTCTGGGGAGTGTATATCACACACATTTTGATGCTGCTCTTACTATAATTGGGATTTTTGTAGTGAAAATGAATGTGGCGTGAAAGAGATTTACAGGCAGTTATGGATAGTGATGGTTGCATCATCTTTTTATTTTATGAGTTTATTATCAAATGTCAACGCAAACTTTATTGTCATCTCAACCATATACAAGTATACAGATAGACGAAATTGCGAAGCTCAGGGTCCACAGTGTAACAGCACGACATGCAAACAATAAATTAAAAATAAATAAAAATTTAAAAACACAAACAAGACAAGACATTATTAGCGTGTTGGTCTAAATATCCTATTTTAGAAAATATGCACTGGACATTTATCTTCACCAGTAACGCTGATCTTTGTTTCTGTTTGAGCCGCTGTGCTGGGGACAAGCAGATAACCTTTATGTGTGTTGTCTTCTTGTGCCTCATTCCATTTTATCTCGGTACAAGAGGGTCTATTTTGAGGAGCACAGTTATTTGTCTTGTAGCACCTATGTCAGGAATGTCATACCATTCAGACATTAATGGTATAGTCACTTCAGAAGTCATTTTGAATGTGAATTGGTACTGTGGTCATTACATTCTGGAAAACATTTAATCCAATTCAGGGCCCACCCGCCAGCATCAGGGTCCAAGGAAAGGACCAACCCAGAATAGGACACCCACAGACCTACAGTCACGGAGGGCAAATGAAGGCTTGCCAGTTAAGAGAGACAATGGGAGAAAAACTGGAATACCAGTAGGGGGTGGTTGGGTTTCTATCTATCTATCCATCCATCCATCCATCCAGTCATGGTTTACATGTTGCTAAATATAAATAATTATAGCTATTGGTACTATTTAAAGATAACCAAACTGATCTGCTTTTGGCCAACTGGACAGTAGAGTCTAGCTGCAGACCCCCAGACCTCTGCTCCACTGAGTAGCCAATTCAGTGGCACGCAGCTTATGAACTTTAGCAGAGTTTGTATTCCACGTCAGTGATGTTACATTATATGCTCAGTCATTTGTGTTTTTTTCAGCACCTTCATTTCAAGGCTAACTTTGAGCTTCATTCTCCTACAATATACTTTTTGCACTATTGTTGGGATTAGGGTCCTCATGAGTAATGCTGACTATCGAATAGACGTGTTGTAGTGGGCGTGTTGTGTAGTAGATCTGTGTCTCATTATACATCAGACCGCTTCATTAAGCACTCCAACAGTTTATGGTGCAGCTAAGATGAAATTGTGATATCTGATCCACTATTGGTGATGGCTTCCATCCATGTTGTTGTTCTTTAGTGAATTTCCATGAGTGTTTTTATTGAAATTTCCTGCTTCTTGATTGTTCATTTAACATTTTTTAGTCTGGTGACACACCTGGGCTCAGTTGTTGTCTGCACAGTCGCTCTAATCTCATCCACTGTTGCAGGTCTCTTGGTGGCCTCCCTTGCTGGTCATCTTCATGCACAGTCAGACAGTTTTTTGGATGGCCTGCTCCAGGCTGATTTACAGCTGTGTCGTACTCTTCTGGTTTCTTACTGATTGATTTAACTGGACTCTGTGAGATGTTCAGTGATTTGCTTTTTCATGGAGTTTGTTCGGGTTTTCTTTTGTCT
This sequence comes from Polypterus senegalus, assembly GCF_016835505.1. Classification (NCBI taxonomy): domain Eukaryota; kingdom Metazoa; phylum Chordata; class Cladistia; order Polypteriformes; family Polypteridae; genus Polypterus; species Polypterus senegalus. The sequence continues at coordinate 37,249,223 of NC_053157.1, forward strand.
TCATAGTGTAGGTTAGGCCACCATACTGACTCCCCACAGCCTGGACCTTCTGTGGTATTTAGACCACAGTCTACTGAATCCCCTTGACAACAGGCAGGTGATCTCCATTTAACTAATTCTGTGACTTCTAAATCAATTTGCTCCACCACTGATAATTTAACTTATACAATCAATTATTTTGTCTTTTATATTCATAATTAATTTAGATCACTTTGCAGTGATCTGTTCTCAGTTAGACATTAAAGAGTGTGGTCGTCCGAGAGAATAATAGGCTCACAAACAAGACTTTTTGGAGTGCCAGACCATCTGTCCCCTTTTGCTTCTAGTTCAAAACTAAACAAACGCACAATGGCATGAAAAGGAAACAAAATAATCGCCTGGCAAATAAAGTAGCTGCAGGTAAATCAGGCTCTCTGGTTTGCCTTGGGAAATTTGTGGAGCTCCATAACTCTGCTCGGTGGGTGTAGATGTGATGCCTTCTTCCGTGTGGTCGTCTCATTTATATAACTCAAGGACCAGAAGGGGCCAAGTCAGTTGCCTTCACTGGGCGGTTTCTTGGTACTATGGAGGAAGAAAAAGACAAGACAGCTAGTGGCGGCCCCCTCTCGACCCAGGATGGTATCACATACTTGGGACAAACTAGGAGGGTGATTCCCAGTCCCAGACGCTGTCAATCAGTATCAAAAAAGGCAAATTAAATCCAATGAGATTTAATGTTGTGTAACAATAAAATGTGAAAACTTCCAAGGAGGTTAATATTTTTATAGTCACTGTGATCATTAGCTACACTTGAAACAATTATGTGATTCTGCACATGGAGATACCACCTTAATATGCCGAGTTTCTTTACGTTTAGGAAGCAGATCTTACACAGTGTGGAATTGTGGAAGTAAAGTTCAAGTCTGTTGACTAATACTTCACAATTTTCTTGCTGTTTTTAGAAATATCGGCTACTAAAAGACATTCTTTTTACTTTCGTTTTCCTGAAGGCAGATGACAATTTATCCTAGTTTTATTCTGGCAGTATCTGCAACATTTTCAGGTCATGTATGCTGTTGAATATCACTTAGCTGTGGTATGTTTCTTCAGAAAAACAAAGAAGTCCAAAACTGTGCCACTTTTGTGTATTTTTCTCTTTAATTAATGTAATATTTGTACTTTTATTTTCGAAAGCACAAAGTGAGTGGCACTGTGAGTTTGACAGTCGGCTAGTTTTAGTACTCCACTTTCCTTTGTTAATCACATACACGCACTGTAAACGACGAGGCTCTTTGCCACATTATGGTATGAACTTGTTTCTATTAAAGTTAACCTTTTAACTACATTTCGGCTTTTGAAACAAGGACAGTTTTCTTTGTTGTACAAGGCAAAGATATATTTGGCACATAAAAAAGTGAAGCACAATTCCTACTGTTGGCTTGTGCCAAGGTGATCCTTGTGAGTGAACGCTGTGATGTTATGCGCTCTTTGCAGTCTCTGTGTGTTCTCAGTGGTTTGATCGCTGCCACCGACTGACACATAAAATAGTTTAGCACATATAATAAAGCTTGCCTCAGAGCCTGGGTTAGTTCATGCTAAGGGTCTTTTCAGAAGAGTCCGGAAACCCTTTCTTTGCCTCTAAAGTGGATGTCATTCTGGGAAGTGCACCTTTCAAAAAAAAAATGCTGATAGCTGTATTTTAGACCTCTTGGCTTTTGTCAAAGACTATGACATCTGCACATTAACCTGTCCTGCACCCTTTCTTTGAGTATCAAAATGCTAAGACCACCCAAGCTCCTCTGTTCTGCTTAAATGATGCCAATTTGACCATTCTCCATATACTAAATCTCAAGCAGGCTCTTGTTAGGCTTAGGAACCACCATATGCTGTTCAGCTCTTGTGTGCTTTAGCTTTTTAAATTACTGTTTTGTCACTCAATCTTTGTGGTAGACAATTAAAACACAAGCATTCGCTCAGTGTGGTTTATAAGGAACATGAGAATTCAGTGGTGTGTCAGAAAGAAGTTTGCCAACAAAAGAGCTTTTCAGTCTTATAAAAGGAGTACTGGAGAGCAGGGAGCGCAGGACAATGTGAATGTTCACCAGGGATTGATGCTTTGGGCTTGGTAAATGACCATCGCAAAAGCTCTTCCCTGTCTTGTAGGTTTTATAAGGCCATAAGCAACATAGGCTGTTTGTCCAGGGTGTTGGTGTGAATAGCTTTGTATTTGTTATAGCTGAGTTTCAAGGATGGTTTTCTATCCAACCAATACAGTTGAATCAGTAATGGTGTAACATAATATAATATCTCAGTCATCACTAGTAGCTATGTAGTGCGGTCTTTTGATATTTTGTAAATTGGTCAAAGAATTATCTTTAATTTTCCAATTCATAAGAATGCAGAACACTGAGGGGGTTACATAATGAAGAACAAACAAAGTGGTCCACCGTGCAATCTGGATATAGTGAACATGATTTATAGTATGTTTGCTTGAAAACAAACAACCGCCATGTTTTTACCTTCTTCATGTGCTGACTAAATCCTTCCGTGGTTGGTCCTTAAATTTTCATGTAGATGTGACATGTTATTTGGATGTATAAATGAAGTGGTGGGGTGTTTTGTCTTCTGTTGCAATTCAAAATTTAACTGAACCATCTACCGCATGCACTTAAGAGCAGGTAATCCACCTGAAGCTAAGCATGTTCTGGCTTGGCCTGTACTTGCATGGAGAGACCATCTAGGAAAAGCTGGAAGAGGTGTTGGTGAAGCCAACAGGAGACTGTGGTTTGAGTGTGGATCTCAATGCCCCACTGTATTGACTCGGACACCATGCTGCAGAAATGGCGCTGGCCTTTGGATGAGAAGTAAAACCGAGGTCCTGACTCTCTGTAGTCATTAAAGACTCTTGCACATTTATCATGAAGAGTAAGGTGTTTCCTGATGTCTTGGCTAAATTACCCAGCATGGCCTGGTATATTCCGGCCCCCTAATCACCCCCCCGGTCTCTAACTGGCTAGATATCTCCCTCTCCCCTTCACCACCTAATAACTAATATGCGGTGAGCGCACTGGCGCAAAATGGCTGCCGGGCATCTTCCAGGAGAGTGCAACACATTGGTGGTGTGTTTTAAAAAGTGCAAAATGAATGCAATGTCTTCTTCTTCTTATGTAAACATTATGTAGAAATGAAAATGTGCCATGAATCTGTGTTATTTATATTTTCTTCTAGAATATATATTATGTTTAGTATAATAAGTGATTATTACTTTTACTGCTGTGTCATTTGTTTGTAGTCCACATAGCCAAGGTAATTTTGTTATCTGTTGCTGTGCCAGTTGCCATCATGTGTCTCAATGCAGGTTGTTGTCATTTTTTTTATATTTTCAAAATTATTTTCTTTTACTTTTAGTTTTTGTTTAGATTTAAATTTTATTTTAGGGTTTATTTCGTTTTTCAGCAGTTGTCTTTACGTTTTGTATGACTCACCAATGGGCACTGCTTTGCATGTCTAAACACATTTATAGTTGACAAATTGTAAGTATTGTGTTCATCTTGCATACCAATCAATGCATAAATTAATGTGACATACAATTACATCATTTTCTCATCTAATATGGAAGTTTAAGGCTTTCAGTATAGTCTAAAAATATAAAAATGCATGTTTGGTTGCCACTTGTCACTTTAATCTGTGATAAGTTTAATCTTGTATTGATGTAATTAAAAAAACACCTTACTCTCCAATTGTGTGATTCCCTTTATGATCAGTAAGATCACCCCACGTTTACTACGGTATATGATTACGTCAATTGTGTATTATTGTGGATTCTCTAAAAACTCTGTGATTTGATTTCAGGGGCTCATAATGGATATGTTTTCCTGGGCAGCAGGTAGCTGGAAAATGTATAGAATATTTAAATTGGTATTTCTGTGTTTGTCAGTTAATGGCAGAAGAAGGGATCAGTAATCTGATGGAAATCAAGGCATTTGTTGATGTAGGAGCTCAGTGTAAAGGCGCATAGTAGGGTGGTTCAGACACACACACGGGTGATTCAGTGCTTTTGTCTAAGCTAATATTATGGCCATGAAGCGTTCATGAAAATACCAGCAACCGCCCATGCATGTACACACATTATGTAGGCAAGCAAGTCTTTCATCTTTTGTTTCCCATTTTACTTTTTTGACATTTTTTTTTTTGTTTTTATATTAGTTTTAGTTAACAAAACATTCTCTTCACACTATACGCTTCAGACTATAAATATAACAGCAGATCACGTTGCCTGCAGAAATTCAGATGATTCTGCACTGATGGGGTGTATTGATAAATATGATGAGACAGAGTGTAGGAGTCAGGTGGAGAAGATTTCTTTCTTGGTGTTTGCATCTTAACATCAGCAAAATCAAGGAACTGGTTCTGGACTTTTGCCACACCAAAGAACCTCAATGTCTGGTCACAATTCAGGGAGTGGATGGTAAAGGTGGCACACTTCTACAATTATTTAAGGGTCCACATCAATGACAGGTTGAACTGCTCTCATAACACAGAGGAAATTTATAAAAAAGACAGAGCAGGCTTTTTTATTTTGGAAACTGTGTTCACATATTTACAATTCTGTGATGGCCAGTGTGATTTTCTGTACTGAGCTGGCAACATTCTTGGAATGAGGCCAAAGCTAATTAAAAGGGCAAACACAGCCAAAGCACCCTCGAGCCCACCCCGGGAGGGTAGTAGCAAAGGAGGGAATGGAATCAAAACTGAGTACCATTATGAGCAATGCTGCACAGCCTCTTTATGGCGCACTAACACTGAGGCCATTTAGCCAGCAAATTATTCAGCAGAAGTGTGTCAAGAAATGTTCCTTTATACAAACAGACTTCTCTCAAAAGTCAAATGCTCCAAATATCTATCTATCTATCTATCTATCTATCTATCTATCTATCTATCTATCTATCTATCTATCTATCTATCTATCTATTTGTCTGTCTGTGTGTCTTTTATTCTTTCTAGCCTTCTATTGTATATTTTGTGAAAATATAAAACAACTAGCTGTAAAAAGCCCAGGGCCCTAGAAACTATTTAAATTGTCAAAAGAAATGTAAATGTTGAGATATCAGGTAATTGAAAGGAACTACTCTGGGCATCTCTCTCCTAGAAGGATTCGTTTTGCCAATGTGGCTCACATCGCTTGTGTATTAGTGGCAGGAGGAAAAGTAAAAGGGATACCGTTTTGCCGAAGTTAGCGGCTAAGCAACTTTGTCTTTCTTCTGAGGTTTCGTTTTGCTGACGTATTGGCCTCGCTTGTGTTATTAGTGGCTAAGCACGTTTCTGTTTCCACGGAGGTGGAGCCCTTACCCCGACACCACCTCTCACTTCCGGACCACACAAACACACACACAATTCCACGCATAAATGTTTATATGTATATATCTTATAATACAAGATCTTATAAAATTGAATTTGCTTCTTAGCAGCAGGTAACAGCTAGCATGTTGGTTGGTTCTGTCTATCTGTGTCTGTCTAAATTAATTTTACATTAATGATAGTTTTCGTTTTAGATTTCATTAACAAAAAAACACAGATTGGCCTTTATGTGTACCCATTTACAAAACATCAGAAATGTTACAGGCATCTTCTTTTTAAGGAAGTCTTTTCTTTTAATTAGTGTTTCAACATTCCTGGTTGCAATTCAGACTTTCATTTTGATTTGGCCCCTGTCTTGACCAAATGACTGCTCTGACTTCCCCTTTTATGGGACAGTGTCCTGTTCTGAATTGCTCTTCAAACCTAATTTATCAGTCAAATATCTCCTCACAATAGTGAACACTCTGCAGGTGTTCAAAAGATAATAAAGCTAACAAAGAACAGTGAAAGTGTGATGATGCAGACACACCTTAAGTCCTGTTCTGGATGGCAGGCAGTGTATTATGGAGGATGTGAATCACACGCTTCTGCGTTAACGGTTCTTTTCCATTTGCATTTTAACCTGTTGTGCATTCCCCCTGAGACTTGCATCCACATTACTGCATATATAATACCATACTTTCACTACTGCTAAGCTGCACTGATTGAGTCAAGAATGTAAACCTGACCCATTTAAAATATTGACATTCCACATTTTGATACAAAAGCTGACTTGGTGATTCCTGGCTGCACTTGGAGTTTGCCAACCATGTTAAACTGATCAGCCACTGCCACTTCATACTGATCTGGATCTGCACTTCCCTGCAAGCAGCAGAATTTTGATTCAAATGATAAGTATGTACTCTCTGATCCCATTTAAATGAAAAGTTACGGGGAGCATTTATTCTAGATCTGTGTAGCATAAGGACACCTACGGTATGGTAAACACTAGCATATCATCCTACTTTAATAAGAAGCATTTTCCTGCAGCAGTAACTGGTATCTGTCATTAGCAGTCCAAACCGATTGTTAATGCTAGAAGAGTTCTTCTGTGTTTTTTACTTTAACGTGGTTAGCTGCCCTGTTCGTATGTGTATCACCGTGTCTGTTACTCAGAGTGCGCCTAATATATGTAAAGAATCCAAAGGCAAGCCAATAACTGCCTGTGTTCTGGCTGCCCCCTAGTGGTGTTTGGTAGCTGTTGCTGATAAACTGCTGCCAGCTTGAATATTTGCAAAGCATGAAGTCAATAGATTTTATAGAATTTGTTGACATCTACACGATGCATTTGTATCTTTTTCACTTTGTTGATACTGTATTTTTAGGAAGATTTCAGAAGATGCATTTATTTAGAACATTAGAACAATCCAGGCAAGAACAGGCTATTTAGCCCAACAAAGCTCACCAGTCCTATCCACTTAAATCTGCTAAAATAACATTTACAAGTTATTGGTGTTTATTTTTTTATTAGATCATTTACTCAGCCTTTAATGTGTCAGAAACTGACAAATCTAATAACACGGTTGTCAGAGCTAGAGCCAGACAGCAGTGGGTACAAGACAGGAGCCAACACTGGATGTGGCACCAGTCTATAGCAAGGCAGTGAAGAGACCAACAAAACAAAACACTAGCAAAAGCTCTTCAACTCCTACATAGGCCGTACCTTGAGAAATCACTAGCAGACAATGTAGGGTCAGAGGTTATGTTTTTATTCAAAATTAAATGTCGCTTCATGTGATGCCATTCTTCTTGTATACCTTTGTCATCTGGAGAATTGGGGCACGCAGCAGGATGTGTTTTCTCTTCAAAGCTACACTCCACCAAGCTTAATTACTGTGCTATACATTCCACTTTGGTAAGAACTGCACTGAGACCTTGTGCCATAGTGTAACTTAAATACGCAAGTTCTGCAGCGCTCTCAGAATTTTTAAATCTCAAATGTCAGCTCTTGAGGGAAAAATCTATAGCTCTCAATCCCACACTGACATTTTTAATGGCACGACTCACATAGTGTAGAGGAAAAAAATACCTTCTCTACAAGACTGGAGTATTCCCAACTCCCACCTCATATAAATGGATTTCCAAGTAATGACATGGAATCCCAGTGATACATTATTTAGATGCTGTAAATACTTTACAGCAAATGCTTCACCTCAATCTTATTTTGATTCTGGAATTAATGTAAATTTTGAAATGAACTTTGATATAAAAGGCATGGATGTTACCAGAATCTGAAAGAAATACTTTCAACATGTTAGATTCTCGTTCATGCTTAAATATGTGCAAGAATCTGCTAATCAGAGTGTAATGGAAAACGGTGAGGTTCAAAAAATCATCCATTTTCAGAATTTGTTTAGTCTGTTGTAGGGTTACATGAAGCCAGAGCCTACCCAGGAAGCATTTCATGATGGCATGAACCAACCTTAGCTTGGATGCAAGCCCTTTGCCATGTATTTTCATTAACCCCCCACTTACTCAAACTGGGACAATTTGGAGACTTCAGATGCATGTCTAAGTGATTTGTGAAGAGATAAAAGAACCTGGAGAAAATGTAACATGGATTCCCCTTACAGACAGTGGAAGAACTAGAAATCAAGTTGTGGACAATGGTGGTATAATTTTAAGTGAAGCAGACCTGCTCAAAGATGAAATGGTTTCTGATTGGACTGCTCCATGTTGAGGTGTTACCTCAGAAACTTAGCTTATTCCTGTCTAGTAGACATGCCTTCTGAATGGACTATATGCACACTCTTTTCGGCATTCAACATAAGCCTGTTGCCTCATTCCCAGTGCTGAAGTACCTGATCACATTATTCAAACATCGTGCCCAAACATCAGGAACTAAAAAGGAGAAAGGCTTCAAACTATATGTTTCAAGCTACATTTGCAGTTACGAAGATAAGGTGTTGGTCTACAAGCCAAGGTTAATGTAGTAATACCAGTAACGTTATCTGTCTGTGCCAATCAATGTTAAAATTTTTATGAAATTCAGTTTCAAACAAGGATTCAAAGAAAAAAGAGGTTACCATTAAGTCTCAGTGCTGCAGATCTGTGAAGAAAAGCCAAAAGCCTCACAATTTGTGCGTAAAGCTATCAGCATGTTCAGGTTCCCCTTACTGCGAGGTATCAGCACTACCACTATGATCCCACTTGTTTAGGGATAGGTCAATATCTATGTAAGCTTAATACATAACAACATGAATCTGCTGGACATCTTACCTTGTAAAAAAGAGAATGTCTCTGTCTGAGCCAGCAAAATAGAGAATGCCAAACCGCTGCTTTATTGTAAAGGACTCAGTGTATTTCCTCAGCTGGAGGATCTCCTCTCTTGAGAGACATGTTTACATCAAACGCCAGGTTGACCACTGCTGGATCTGGAGCCGAAGCGTAGTTGTGGTCCTGGAGGATTTTATCACACTCCTCCTCCTCTTCATCCAGTGTTTCATCCTCTGTCGGTTGCTTTCTCCTCTACAACCCCCGGTCTTGAAAGTGGAATCGAGAAATTGTTCCACTCAAACAACGCAGGAACCGCTCCCTTCTTCATCAGTCTCCACCCTGTCTCAGACTGTGGCTCATGAAAATCCTCATTTTTCAAAATGCCAGCTACAAACTCAGGCATGATGACCAACTGTAAAGCTCTCTCCGGATAATGATAGTCCATTTAGATTGGGTTTCTGCATCAGAGGGAAATGTATGGAAACTAAGTTCATTACTGTACCTACTGGAAGCTGAACATAGAGGTACACAACAATGTCCAGCAGTAGAGCTCTCTGTACGCTGGAACTTAAACTTCTTTTTTGCAGACATTCCAGCCACTAAACAAAAATCACTGCTGCAGTATGGAGAAAGGAAGTGGCTGAACCTGCTAAGATTTCACCAGAAGTATGTCAGCACCACCCTGTGCATATAGCCCATTTAAGAAGAGGATCGAAATCGGCTCAATGGTGGACAACTGTGTATTAAGCAACAACTTGTTTGGACTCTACAGATCATTTAAGTAGAGTTAAAATAGGCTTGTGGTGTAGCAAAGGTGTGCTTCAAGGAAGTCTGGTGAATAATTATTGCAGGTTATATTTGAAAAGCTTTACTGTGGAAGGAGACATGTACAAGCAGCACCTATAAGGGAGTGATTCACGCTCATTGCAGGTACGGCACCTGACCCCGTACAGGGATGTGCGCTGTAGTTCTTGCAAAATGCAGTATTGGTCACATGTACATATTGCATATGTAAGTGTTTGTTTCAGAACTGTTACCCAATCTAAATCTTTAGCCTGGCATTTGCATTTCTGTGGAGGGGCACCAGTCAAATATACATTTCCAGTTTAAAATAAAATTACTCTTATTCAACTGTTTTAACGAAGCATTGTTGCCAACATGGTTTGAATTAAATTAACGGCAGAGACGTTGACATGCTAATTATTTAAGCACCAGCTTGAAGTGATGATTTGTAACAAGAGGTTGATGCTACTGTGAGCAGACGCCTCGCTCAGAAGCCACCCTATAGAGTTAACTAAAGTACACCATTAAGTCCAGGCCATTTAAACAAAAATGCATTACAGACTGTGAACACCAGCAAGTGCTTCAGGCTTAATATTAGGCTGTTTCAGTCAAATATTATATTAATCAAATGCTACAGAATACATTAATGACACTCTCTACACTAGAATGGCAAGCTCATCAGAAAAATAACAGATAGCAGACTTAATGTATAAAGCAATAGTGGCACCACGGCGGGTGGGAGACACGCAGACGTGCAGCAGTAAACAACAGAGTCCAAATCAATGGTTCCCAAACACGGTCCTAGGAAACCCTTGTTGCTGCAAGTTTTTGTTCCAACTAAATAATAAATCGCAGTACAAACCGTGGAAGCTGTTGTAGAAAAGAAGACGGTAGCAAAATTGGATGCCATCATGAAAAATCCCCTCCAGGAGGGTCTCTCTTGGGGCACTTTTAGCCACAGGCTCATTCCACCACTGTGTGTTAAGAAGAGCTTCTGAAGGTCTTTTCTATCAAGTGCTATCAGGCATTTCAGTGCTTCCTCCAGAGGCACTCATTAAGTGTATTTTGACATACCATTTTGAAATATCTGAATAATATACATTTATTTATTTATTCATTTTTATTTACATATCGATTGATTGATTTATTGACTCTGTTATATATCCTTCTTTTTATGATTCTCCTGCTGTATGCATGTGGATTTCCCCTTGGGATTAATAAAGTTTATCTGATCTGATCTGATCTAATCTAGCTGGACACCTAACCTAATTAAGTGAGCTGTTATTATCCAGTTTCTGTGTTTTGGGGGTCAGTGTTGAAATTGCAAAACTAAGTTTTTATTAAAATGTACACATGTCCTAACCAGTTATATGGAGTGTGGCCAGGTGCTAGAATAGTTGGGACACCCCATTTAATTTTTGGAAGCCCAACAAAAACTCAGCTCTTGGCAGCTTTATAAGCATCTTCTTCGGGCAAATAATCAAAAGTATTCAGCTCTTTGCCATGGAAGTAGGTGTCAGTTACTGGAAATCTGTCAAGCAAGTTGCTCATGTTCGAAAATCTCTGGAGAGACCCGAAAATAGCTGTCCACCAACAGTCTCCATCCAACCTGGCAGAACTTGAGAGCATCTGCATAGAAGAATGGCAGAAACTCACCAAATGTGCCATATCCAAGAAGACTCCAGTCTGGAACTGCTGTCAAGGGTGCTTCATTGTAGTACTGAGTAAAGGCCTGAATACTTGTGTTAATGTAAAATTTCAGTTTTTTTATCGATCCATCCATCCATTATCCAACCCACTATGCCCTAACTACAGGGTCACAGGGGTCTGCTGGACCCAATCCCAGCCAACACAGGGTGCAAGGCAGGAAATAAACCCCAGTCAGGGCACGCACACACACACACACACACACACACACACACCAAGGACAATTTAGGATCGCCAATGCACCTAACCTGCATGTCTATGGACTGTGAGAGGAAACCCACGCAGACACGGGGAGAACATGCAAACTCCACGGAGGGAGAACCCGAGGAGCGAACCCGGGTCTCCTAACTGTGAGGCAGCAGTGCTACCTAACGTGCCGCCCCTCAGTTTTTAATTTTTAATAAATTTGCAAAGATGTCTAAAATCCTGTTTTTGCTTTGTCATTCTGATGTATTGAGTGTTAAACAATGTGGGGGGAAATGAATTTATTAAATTTTAGCACAAGGCTGCAACATAACAAATGTGAAAAAGTGAAGGGGTCTGAAGTTTTTCTGAATCCACTATATTTGCTTTGCTTTGTTTATTAGCAGCATGAAGCAAGAGTCTTCCAAAATAACTTCTTACATTTAACATCAGATTATTTAATTATTTGTTGGGGTTTGTGTGTAAATGTCCAGGATATTTAGGATAGACTCAGATGCATAGTTTTAGTTTTCATTTTTTGTTTGGCTGAGACTTAAATGTTCTGAAAACTCTCAAAACCGTATTTATTCCAGCCGAAGGCGCAGATCAGCAATATCCAGAACTTACGGCATACTTCTCCTTGAGGATGTGGAGTGGGGTCTCCCCTTGGAGCTTTTATAGAGATAATTGCATGGCTAGACATTGTTGTTATTTATTTAGAGTGTGGCTTTTCTCAAAGCAGTTTTCAAAAATCAATGTACATTCAATATGTTAAAAGTGCTTGAGAATGCAACATTAACAGGCCATATAGTTAATTAGATCATGTCTGATTTGGAGAGCTCAGCCTTACTAATGATGAAAATGACAGCGATGGGGGATATTTTAATTTCTTCAGTGATGGTGCTGTGGACTGGGAGGGTGATGGATTCTTTTCAGTTTTCCTACCACAACAACTTGCTTTACCTTAATTGCTCCTTTTTTCAGTTTTCGGCACTTGTACTCAGTGAAGAGCGCTATACAAAAACAAATTGTGTTGTATTATTGAATTGTGCGCATATAGAACGGTTACGTAACTATTCCTTACATATCTAAGCTGCACCGCATCTTACAAAGAAGAAGATTTGATTCTTCATATACTTCATGTTCTTTATGTATCAATATGTTGTACGTGCCATGGAGGAAGGACAAGCTATAATACAGTAGATGGACTGAGTGGACATGGGTGCTTAGAGTAGTTCGTTCCCCCAAACATATGCATCAGCAGCCACGTGTGATGTTTGTCCACAGAGATAAATTTCTTGAGGCAAATGCTTAGACGATCACGTTATTCCTTCTCCTGGTTGAAATAATCTGTCTCAATACTTCAGAAATCAATACATTTATGTTGATGAGCTGAACATACAGTGCTAATCTCAGCAGCACAATCTTGGGGGCAGTGTTGGAGGTAACATGATAAAAGTAACATGCGTTACATAGTCTGAATACTTTTAAAGGTAACAAGTAACCTAACGCAGTACTTATTTTATTGAGGAAAGAATACAATACAATTTATTTTTTATATAGTCAGCCCAAAATCACACAAGAAGTGCCGCAATGGGCTTTAACAGGCCCTGCCTCTTGGCAACCCCTCAGCCTTGACTCTCTAAGACGACAAGAAAAAACTCCCAAAAAACCCTAGTAGAGAAAAAATGGAAGAAACCTTGGGAAAGACAGTTCAAAGAGAGACCCCTTTCCAGGAAGGTTGGGCGTGCAATGGGTGTCAAAAAGAAGGGGGTCAATACAATACAGTACAATACACAGAACAGAACAAATCCTCAAATACGTGTATTATTATTATCCCAGCAGCACACATTCCAGTACGCCACTCGTTTGAAGGGCTCTAGCGCAAGGCCAAGTAAAACAGCGTACTGCGTGCAAACTGGTAACAGAAACGTATTAATACTTTTAATCCAACTGTTAGCTTTCGATATATTGAAATAGTAATTGGGTGGCGCAGCAGCCAGTGTGTTCATACTGCAAATCTTCAAGGGCTCAGGTCAATGATGTTAAAAGTTACTGATGTAATTTACTTCACAGCATGTGAAGGACTAAACATACAGTATTTATAAAACACAAGAAAATGATCACGTTTGTCTGTGCTTCTGGCTAGTTTCATGAAAGTTCATACATAGGTTTAAGATTTAATAACAAATTCTGACCAATCCAATTTGCAGCTTTCAGGCAAAAGAAGAAAAAGTAACGCATTGTTTGTAAGTCAATACATTTCATAATAAGTAACTATAAAATACTTTTTTTATTTTTAGTAAGTAACAAGCAGCCTAAGTTACTTTTCAAATTACCATTTCCCACACTGTTCAGGAGACTCAGGCTCCATGCTTGTTTTTGGATTCACAGCATCCGTTAATGATGTTTAAGTTTTCTTCTTGGTGCGCATCTTTATGATATCAGGGTGCTTTCCCAAGTGAGAACTAAAGAAGTGGACTTGCACATCTAAACTGAGGTTTTTAAAACAATAGCTTTCTGCCTTATTTAGGTTTTTCACCTAATGCCAGTTTTGTGTGTGCATGAACGCACTCGGTGAGGCAGGCGTTGAGCTTCTCCATTACTGATACTTCCTGTTATATAGTGGTAGTGGGCTTCTGTACAGCATGGGTGTGTGCTTGCCAATCGGATATCCCAGGGTAAAGTGTACATATTGGATAGAAGTGGATCTTGAGGCTTCAAATAGCAGACTTTGACTGTCCAACAAAACTTCTTTTTACAATATGGCCATCATAGTTCTTAAGGTGAACTAGTAGAGTGTTAACGGTGAAACATGATTGAAGGCTGTAGTTAAGTAAAAAGTTATTAGTGAGATTATTTAAAATGTATTGAAAAACAGTCCACCATGAAGCTTCTTTTTAGAGAAATGGCTTACTATAAGTAAATGAAAAAATGTAACATTCTCAAATCTACGTAAACCAGCAGTAGGCCCTGGTCTGTCTGTGTGTGTGTGTGTGTCTCAGTTGATGTCCCCAAGTGCAGAACTAATGCGTGCTGTCCCTTCTGACACTACAGGGGAGATGGTTCAGAGTGCCAAAAAAGGTGCACCAATAGAAAAAACACACCAAGTTTTAGATTTCAAAACAGCACCCACTAGGTGTAAAGTCGCTCATATCTGGTTGAGCTGGAACAAAATCACAAGCGTGCTTCAAAAAGATGAACACTCCAATTTGACAAGTGGCTGAGTATACGACATTTTATGTTACATGGAGGACGACAATTTCACACCTGTCAACAATGACTTCTGAAAGTGTAATCCGCTGTGCTTATATCACACATGTGCTGAGGACGTGGGTCAGCATAGGCCTGCATATACTGTGATCTAGGAATTTATTGTTAGTGGAAACGGTGAGTTATAGTCAGTCAGGTTGATTTCATTCCCAGGCTGAACAAAGCTGATGTCTTGTCCTTAGGAATTTGTAGCGCCGATCCCTGTCTGACTGTCATTTGTTTAGATGTCAGCTGTAAATCTGCCATATTGTTTATACTACAACCGCAAAAAGACACGTCAACACACTACGACACAAGGAAATGTTACATACGCAATCAGCACTATCGGCGTAGTGCTTTAGAAGTGGAATGTGGTACTGCTGGTGGTCTGATACAAGTGTGGCCGTGGGCAGAAGTGTGCCCTTCAAGGAACTGGTTGGTTAAACAACGGCTCCCTTTGACCCTATACTGGATTATCATGTCAACACATGAGTCGATGGATTTGTGTTGGCTTAGCGAAGCAGTGCATGCTGGGAAATAAAAATGGTGTCATATACACAGCTTTTGCATACAAGTGGTACAAGTAAGAATTTCACCTAATTATTTTTAACAAAATACTTGATTAATGCATGAACTGCTCTTTTCATATAACAAATTTCCATTTAATTGTATATGTTGCCTCTCTGAAGATAGGCCAGTGCCTAATCCTAAACTGAACAGTCCTAGTCAGTGTTGTTTAGAAATTTCTAGTCCAGTTTTACTTGATGCGATGATCTGAAATCTAGCATACACCATATGGACAGACTTCCAGCCTTTAATCTCATTTTTAGGTGCACTCTGTTCTCTGCTTGGAGGATTACAGGCTCTTAACAGCTAGTACATCACACATATAAATCTGCCCACAGAACATTTTGGCCTTGAGCAAAGACCGGGTACTAAACCGTTCACCTGGGAAACAGAGGCATCAGACTTTAGTGGGTGTTTTGCCAGTGTAAAAACTATAGAGCTGCACTGACATGGGTCAGAATGGGAATGAGTGTGCAAGTGTAATGTGGCAGTAGTGCGTCGAAAGAGTTAAACCCTCCGGCTTAAGTTACTATTTATAAATATGTGTGCCAGTATGCACTTTTGGATCTGCAAAGCATCACATTTAGGGTGAAACAGAGTACCGTGGCTGCTGTTTCAGACTTGGGTCTTCTTTGTAGGTCTGAAGTATTGAAGGCCTTTGAGGATTCTAGTTTTGTCTAGTCTTTGTTTTATGGCCTCCCGACTAAATATATCAATAGATTACAGTATGCTCAGAATTCTGCTGCTCGTTTACTTACACACACTAAAAAGATCTGCTCACATCACTCCTGTCCTCTATGAGTTACATTGGTTACCGGTTTCTTCAAGAATCAAATATAAAATTATTTTTCTCACTTTTAAGGCCCTTCATGCTTTAGCCCTTCATTATCTGTCTGCTCTGCTGCTTCTTTACACTCCTGCCCGTGCATTACGATCATCGGACGCTAAGTTACTCACTGTACCTAAATACAGGTTAATAACTATGGGGGGGGGCAGAGCTTTCAGTGTGATAGCCCCTCAGCCTTCGGGAGGAAAAATCAATTATTAATTTCAAACTTCTGTTAAAAACACATCTTTTCAATGAGTATTATACTTTTTCAATTGTAAAGTGTCCTTGAGTGTATGAAAGGTGCTACATAAATAAAACTTCTTCTTCTTCTTATTATTATTATTATTATCAATGGTTTAAAACAGACAAGTTGTGTGATGGGTGACTCCCTTTTCAGATTGGCCTCGGGGCAAATAAACTCTGTCTGTCTGTCCGTCCGTCTTTTATTCTTTCTGGCCTTCTATTGTATATTTTGTGCAAATATAAAACAATGTTATAAAATTGATTTTGTTCCTTAGGAGCAGGTAACAGCTAGCATATTGGTTGGACGTGCAATTAGGAATTTCACTGTACTCTGTAGACGTGACACTACTGCCACTACCACTGCTCCTTTTGTTGTTAGTTTGTCATCGCGGCTTCCCAAGTTAGAGAAGGATCCCAGGTCAGAAAGAGAGAAATATGAAGAACAGTAGCCTATAACAAGGTTCCTTGCAGTTCCTCCTCCTTTCTACTATAGAAGTGTGATACACGTTTTGTAAGAGTGACTAAAAAGAGACTAAAGTTTCAGGATATGGTGTTGTGAGTCAAATTTTTTTTGGTTAACCTTCAGGTTACAAGATTTTGCCAAAAATGTTTTGAACATAAAACATTTCACCACACTGGAAGATGGAAGTGCTGCCCATAACATTCCAGAGTTGCTAGTGCCATTCCATGTAGATGAAATAAATCACATTGCTGCATATTTTCATAAATTGTATTTCTTCTGTTTTGAATCCTACCTATAAAGTGCACTGGGCAGTTTTGTTTGTATGTTTTTCTGTCTTTTTTTTTTTTTTTAATAAAGAAAATGGGAATGTGTAGTAATATTTAACAGTACACACTCTCTCATTACCTAAAGAGAGACAAGATCCCATCCCACTACAGTTACCTGGAAGTACTAACAACCAATACAAAGAAGGAGAAAAACACCATACCCGTTTTACCTGCTAAGATGCCATGAAATGTATAGAAAAAGACAAAAAAAAAGTATACAGTCTATCATAGGGCAATGGCATACACGCTCTTCCATTAATCCCAAGCGTTCCATCATAAATAGTTGTTTGCCTTGTTTCTTTCCTTATGATTTTAGGAAGCCTACTTATAACTAAAAATTTCAGGTTTATAAAAAATAAAATAATAACAATTTCACCTTTAACATCCTTTCATCTACTTAAATCGGCTTTTTTCCATTACAACATCACAGGAAGACACAGTAATTGAAAATTGTTTATGTAAAGAAGAGAACAAATAGTGCAGGCATTCCTATGGCATGAACATGTGAGGCCTATATTGTGGCCTTCTGTATTTGTTACCTTGCAAAGAACTTTTAACAAGCGTGTTTAGCGTGGACAGCAGTTTAAGATTGTGAGCGTCGTTTTTTCAATTGATTGTTATTAATTAGTTCTGTCATTTGTCCCAGTGAGGTATTTCCCAGACTGCAATTCTAAAAAAAGTTTTTTTTTTGCACTCAGTTTCCCAGACAGGCAATTTTAAATGACCTTGTGTATGACTTCTGTGATTTCTTTTTTGCTGTTGTTATGAAATAACCGTATTATGTTCCAGTTTACCATATGCATTCTTAGGAGTATATTTATGTTGCCTCTTTTTTGACAAGTAATTATATGCTGATGATTTTCGTGCCAATGTAACAAAGGCTGTGATTCATTTTGGTAAGCCTGTTCATGTCCTACATCCTCTCTGCTTGGACTTTACATGTTCTCCCTGTGTCAGCATGAGTTTCCTCCCGCTCTCCAAAAACATGCAGGTTACGTGAATTGGTGCTTTTTAAATGGGGTGTGTGTGTTTGTCCCACGATGGACTGGTGCCCTGTCCATGATTTGTTCCTGCTTTTAGGCTCTAGACTCCCAGCCCCCCTTACCCATACACAAACAACAATGCTTTGGATTTATACAATGACATGACTTTACTAAGCCTGGTATACAGCAAATTGTGTCATTATAGAGCAAGCCCATCATAAAAATGTGTAATATTCACAGAAGAAGGAAGTACTTTGTCGTGCCATTCAGGGCTTGAAAACAACAATGTAGAGTTTCTAAAATAAAAGTAATTTTAATGTTTGTTCGGGCGACAGATGATTCTTTGAGAAACCAATGAAACAAAAGCCGTTTATTGTGTAATATGGAAATAAAAGCAATGCAAGAAATAACATAATTGTTTTAATTTGCAGATAAAAATCTCAATATGAAATGCATATTCTTGCAAGTGGCACACAATCAGTAATTCTTTCAATAAAGTAAGGCAGATAAAAGTTAGTGAGTGAATTGATGGTGGCTTACTGATTGGTAACTTTGGGCCACGAGAGCCCCACTTTGGATCCACCTTTAATCCAGTTCAGGGTGTGTTTGAGTAGCACGGCAGAACCAACCAGTCACTTGAATCCTAAAGGCCCTGTCACATTACATGACTTTTGCGAGGACTTTCCATTGCAGACTTTATTTTACATAATCTTGGAGAGTTGGAAGCGGTCACTTGACTTCAGTTGGGTAGTCTGACTTTCCCAGTGACTCGGTCCAAACAGTTTGACTGTCAAAATTAGGCCCGTCATAGGGGAAGGCTCTCTGTGTGTGAGGGTTTACAACTAATAGACGTTCAGCCAGGATTACAATGTATATAATTCAGCTACAAGGAATACAAGATGAGGGTTTTTTGGAATTTGCAAACAGAAGAAAGGCCCATCTTCCAGATGTCTCATGTTTTATGTACAATAACACAATGGGAGAACGAAGAAAAAGGACCAAACAACAGCTCTGTTGGGCAGCATATTATTGGCAGTGGAAAAAAGGTCAAGCTCACAATACTTGAAACATAAAGTTGTGCACTGTGATTTCTGCTCATGTAATCTGACATACTCAAGCGAGGAGATCAGTTGACACATTTGACATCCCCTTGGACTAGAAGTTGTGTAATGTTCACACAGTCACTCATGTTGGGCCAATTGAAAATTTCTGTTGACCTAAATACTTGTATTGGAGAACCACTTAGGTGTATGCAGGAACTCCAGACAGGAACCGCTTGTTTTGAGTCCAAACTCTCTGAGATAAGAGCATACTGTTACTGTACCAACTCACCGCCAGTTCTATTCAATGTCAGTGAATTCTCTTACTTTATCATTATATCTGTGATTTAAAATGCTGCAAATTTTTTGTACAAAATGCCCCATATTTTCATAAGCTTTAATGAAACATTCTTATCTACTCCTAATTAGGGTACCCATCAGAATTTGTGGTCTCTGTACAGATGAATTCAAATGCGCGGTGACTTGACTGTCCCATCATATCGCTGTGCCTGTTCCTTTTTTCTTTTTGCTATCTGATCCTGCTCTACAGCATTCAGTACATTGGGAGCCTCAGTCCCAAGATTTGCAGTTCTTTTTTGTCTTTGGCATCTATTATGCAGTGTCAGATGGAATACTTGATTTAAAAAAAATGCTAGGTGAATTTGGCCGGTGTGTGCCAGTGTAACATGGTGTTCTTGTCTAAATCTAATTCTGTTTTGGATTGTAAATGTTCAGATTATATGATACACCTGCCTACAAATATTTTCAGTATCTGGGCATCACCATTTGGCTCTTCACATAGTAGCATCCAGGATTTAAAAGCCATGGATTGTCCTTCTGAAACTATAACAGATTTGCTGCCTTTAGACTTGGCAAAAAATGGACATGTTTGTTATAATGAAAGATTTAATTGGCATTACATTACCACCTCCCTAAAGCGGACTTAATGTGCCTCCACTATAAGCCTTTCTCCTTAGTTACCTAAATCCAATTCACAGGTAGGTGTGGGAGATTAATGACTGGGATTGCTTTCCAAGAAACAAAAAATTGAAAAGGGGGCACGGCTGAATGCCAGCTGGGGTATGCAGACCTGCATGACTCGTATCAAATGACTGAGACGGTGCGATAGGAATACATACATGTGTGTTTTAATAGAATAGTCAAGAAACCGACTTGTTTTTGAAAGGCCAGAAAGTTCAAAAGCTGGACTAGCTAGTTAAACATTGTAGTATCGGTCACCCATCACCTACAGTCTTAATTTTATATAATGATAATGATAATAATGTACCATTTATTGCATCATGTGACACAACCTTCCATTCTCCACTTCGTATCTGTTTGTTTCAAGTCTGTCTGAATTCTTACCCTGGGGAAGGCAGTGATGAGATCTTCATTGAGCACTTTTGTGATCCTGCCTAAGTGGTGTGCCATCTTTTAGGTTTTGCTGTTTGAGGTGGAATTTAATCTTCTGTTAATGGCGTCCCAGAAGCTTTTTCCCATTGATTCACTGTATTTCTCGCTCATGAACCTGCGACATTTCTTTGGCAAGGCTGTATTCTCATTTTATTCTCTTTGATTTTTTTTCTTTGCAAATAATATTAGAATAAGAGCTCCATTCTGAGCATAGACTGGATTTTCAGCATCCATGCCTCCCCATTTAAGCAATGAATCTTAATATCCAAATATGGACTTTTGTTTTCTTAAAACATCGGTAGATTATCTATCCGTCTGTTTTTGTAAAATCTGCTCCATAGTCAAAAATGTGCCAAATATAACCTTTATCCTTGAGTGTTTAAGGATGTGAGCGAGTACTTGCTTTATACCAGGCATGTCAAACTCGCTACCATTGGTGGGTCGCTTCGACTGCCATACGTGCGTCAGGAGGCCGCACTGTAACAAATACTATTATACAAAGTTACTGTAGCTTTCTTTCCAATACTGAAAACTTTAAAAAATGTAACCCTTAAAGTTTAAAGAAAAGCAATTTATTTCCATACAATCTCCGTACAACAGCATACAATTAGAGTCTTAGCCTCTTATCTAGGTCCTTATATAGAAGTCTTACAGTCTGAGATCTATTTCTTTTGTCCCGATACTTGGCATCTGTTGTTAGTAACCAGTTCATCAATATCAGACTTGAAATCTTGTGCAGCCGCAGCTTTTATGAAGGATGAAAGGTGCTCGACAGTAAGTCTTGAACGATGTGGGGTTTCGGTAGCTTTCATTAGCAAAAACAATTGCTCACAAAGGTAAGTGCTTCTGAACATAAGAAGGTGGAAGTAAGAACAGTCAATAAGTAACGCCGAAGATGCAGAATGATTCAATCACAAACGATAGTAATCATTTTGTACAAGTTTAGTGCTAACTAGGATCTGTCATGTGGGCCATGTGTTTGACATGCCTGCTTTATAAAGTATAAACTCTTATGGGTTTACACTGGGTATAATAATATGGCGTATAAACCCCTTTTTTAATCTCTGCACATCAGGAAACTGGAGGCTGGAGACTGGTAAATCTTATCTAGGTGTATAAAAATGGTGATCGGGCTGATCCAAGTAACTACAGGCCAGTAAGCTTAACTTGCACACAGGTAAACTAACTGAAAGAATGATAAAT
The DNA here is from genome assembly GCF_016835505.1 of Polypterus senegalus. NCBI lineage: Eukaryota > Metazoa > Chordata > Cladistia > Polypteriformes > Polypteridae > Polypterus > Polypterus senegalus. The sequence goes on from NC_053157.1 coordinate 37,270,807, forward strand.
ATGGAAAAGGTGAAGCAGCACAGGTCTAGAACAGAAGCGTTAGCAAATCCTCAACATGAGTTCAGACAAGGAAGATTGTGTTTCACTAATATGCGGGAATTCTATGAGGAAGTAACAAAAGAATATGATCAGAGGAGTGCTTGTGAGATTTACGTTGATTTTCAGAAGGCTTTTGATAAGGTCTCTGTGCTGGTGTGAGAAGAAGAACTGACTGACTGATGTTAATCAGTTTTTAATTATGAGTGCTGCCTGTGGCAATGCCAGTAATTAATTAAAAGAAAAAAAATTAGTTTGATGCCCACCAGGGGCTCCAAATTAATGTAGTGTGCGTGAGGATTTTATCTTCTGCCCACCCAAGGAGTTCCATTTCACCTTCCGTCCGGCACACCAGAACTATGAAGAAATCTTTTAGAATTTATTAACAAAGTTCATATAGTGGCAAAAGTCTACATTAAATAACTTTCCCTTTCCCTGTTTTGCTCCAAATGGTCATTCAATGAATAACCCTGACATGCTTGCTTACATAAACCAAATAAACAATTTATTCATAACATAAGGATAATAGAACATGACTATATGCAAGTGTACAGTATATATAAGAACATAAGCAATCTGACAAACAAGAGGAGACCATTCAGTCCATCAGGCCCGTTTGTTTAGCTAATGGCTAAGCTGTCCCAGTAGTACCTCATCCAGAATCTTCTTAAAGGGTGTCGAGGTTCCCATTTCAACTCCATGTCTCAGTAGTTTTAGTGACCCACAGCTCGTGCCATAAAGAAGAGCTTCCTGGCTTCCGTCATTAGTAATGAATTCTAATCTTTTAATTCATGTGGTCAAGATGATGGTCTTAAAAATGAGCTGAGACTAGACCAGTTTGCAGTTTTCACAAGCTTAAACTCTTGGTTAAAGCAGCTTCCTGAGGAGAAAGGTTTGACATTGTGTCTTTGTCATGTTTCAGGCAGCATTTCTCCCCTGGCTGGGTCTCAAAGTCGTGTTTCTTGTCTGTTGTGACTAACTTTGTGCCATTTATTTTTGTTAATGTTTCTTTTGCTTATTATATACATTTTTCTTTGTGTCTGTTTGTAATTGGAAAATGGCTAGATTATGTCCTATGTGTTTTGTGGGTGGTCCCCCAAGGGGCGGAGTCACCTGCCAATCACTGCCAGGAACTGCCCTGCACCCCATATATTGGAGGGTCTTCCATAGTTCCAGATGGGTTCATTTCTGACATGCTAGGGAGTGGGGTGTTTCTCGTGTTTAACTGCTTATCTGTGCTTTTTGATTTTGCTTTGGCATTTCCTGGATTTTTTTAACGTGTGCTCCATCTTTGACTTTCACCTTTGGATTCTGTTTTTGGACGTTGTTTGCTGTGGATTGACTTACCTTCTCAGGCAATCCCTTTGTGCTATTTGAAGCTTTTTGCATTGCAGAGCATGTTGTTAAAATAAACTTTTTATTTTATAAAGATTATTCATGGCCCTTTTTTGTGTCTAGTTGGGGGTTTTGATGGTATTTCCCTCACTTGATGGCAACTTTTGAAAGTACTTTTGGGACTCCCGAGTCATAACAGTCTTTTTTAATTGCATTCTGTAGTCAAATTTATGCTATCATGGTGAACATGGCATTTAAAGATTTATAAATGTGTGTCCTTAGAGAACATTTGTAATTTTGCTTCCTTGTAATTACTGTCAAACATTTCCCAAATCTCTAATCCAGAATGGTTTTCATTTTTATTGCATTTTTCTTTACCCCTGTCTTTTGTCACTTTGCTGTGTTTCATCAGCTCCAAAGGGGATTCACTGGGCTTACCTACTTTTTTTTAGGCAGGCATTTCTGTTGTAGTCCATTTTGGAAGTGCCAGCACTTTGTGTTGGAGATACTAATGATTTACGAACATAGCAGTCTTTCATCCGGCAAAAGGCAATGCCGTGAAGTGACACTATGCGTCAGCTGTTAGAACATTATGCATCTTGACAGGTGCTGATTTAAGCAGCCCGACTTGGCACTCTGGAGGCCGCACAGCAGTTTACAGTCTTCATGCACCTTTGTGTGAGAGCTGATATCTAATGCGTGGCATGCTACACCCACACAAAAGGAAAACAACGGAGCGCGCCTGTCTTTTTGGGGTTTTTTTTTGACCGATTTGTTTGTTCTTAGAAAGACTTCCATAATAAGCACAGCACTGGGATTGAATTTCATTCCTTCATTTAGTTAGTCATTCATTCATTCAGTCAGTCAGTCAATTCAAACTACGGTGTGAAATGTAACTCAAGAAGGGTTACTTTGAGAACAGGTATGTTGTTGTGTATGTTTTCTTAGAAGAAACTTGGTAGATTTACTGCATTAATATATGTATACACAGACATACTGTACACACACACACACACACTGTCTTTGTTTTTAGTAAGATGACAGCTTGGATGGCACATGGAAAAGGAATGAACTCTGACACAGTTACAATATAATCCATTGCTGCATGGCGATGTGACATGACTGCAAACATAGCAAAAACATATGATAATGTAATTTAGAATCTCTCAAGAGTTTACTTCTGATACTAAATGAAAATTAAATTCTGTAGCAGAACTAAAATATCTGTTGACTTGAGGATGTGTAATGTTTTAGTGGAGCCAAGAGCGCTGTGATCCCTCGGTCAGATGTGTGCCAGTGAATCACTCTGCTGGCACACTCTTTTGGTTTACACTTAGAAATGGCCTTTGCACCAGACTGCATCACTAGCCTCCTGCATTATTGTTGACTCACTCACTGATGCTGGCCATCTTGTCTTCCCTTCAGCTCTATGGACTTCAGAATGGCCTCCCTAAAGTATTTATTTGGCTGACTCAGTTCATTCTTTTTAAAGGCAACTAAAAACACAAATGTTCAGGAAGGCTTTTGGCTTTCTGTGACTTTATTACCTTCTCTCTGTTCTCCTCCTCTTTCCAGTTCTATATGAAGGTGTTAGTTGTGCATTATCTTCTAGCACTTTTTATTTTGGTTTTGGTAACTGTTTTGTGTTGCCATCCTGGGATTTTTTAATTTCTTTTTTTAATTGGCGTCTTTATTTTTTAATTGGTGTCTAATGCTTTGATACAAGTTTATACGCTTTGTTTCTTACACGGCTTTTTCTGTTCATCTATTCCATTTGTACCCATATTAGGGCTGTCAGATCAAACGTCGCTATTCAAATATAATTTTAATTTATTTAAAAAAAAGGTCTTATTTGAAGGGTAAACCTGACATTTGTTTGTGAAAGTGCAGTTCTTGTTTTATCCGCACTGATTTTGGCAATGAGTAGACTGGAGACTCGCTCTACAAAACTGCAATATTTTTGCACTCTAATTCCATGCTTTTGAATGGTTAGCTTGTTATCTTTATTTGTAAAACTTACAGCTAGATCTCTCCACAATGTAATATTTTCCCCTGATCCCACAAAGAGTACTTGGAGCAATTTTTAAGCTACCAAGTAGTGTGGTAGACAGTAAGACTTTAGGGGCTTTCAAAACTCGACTTGATGTTTTTTTGGAAGAAATAAGTGGATAGGACTGGCAAACTTTGTTAGGCTGAATGGCCTGTTCTTGTCTAGAGTGTTCTAATGTTCTGAGCGTTTTTCTGGTGTCCAGTAGGTGTCATTTGGCATCTCATTCTGTCCCCTTCACTCTTAAACCTGAGATCCCTGATGTTGTTTAATACTAAGACCTTCTCATTAAAGCAAATGGAAAATCTTCTGATTTTACTTTTATTACAAAGCTTCAAAATCCCTACTTTAAAGAGCCAACACGTTGTGTCCTACAATTGGTCTCAGTCTTACATGACTGCCAGTTTGACACATAATGCGTAAAACTATGAGTTTTAATTAAAACTATTCAGACCCCCTGTATTATAATATTCCTGCATCTGTATAGGAGTCTGTTTTTTATAGACCGACTGTGTGGACCTTTACATGATACCGTGACGACTCCAGAAGCCACACAAGGAGCTGCTTTTTCCAGGTGAGTCCACAGGGGCTGACAGGCTGCTGAGCTAAAGAATACACTTTGGAGCCATCCATTCTTCCCTGTGAGAACATACTCTAATTGGTCTTAATTCGTCGTATTGTCATATAGGGTAATTCAGTTTACAGGTCCAAAGCGCGGTTCACATTTCTAAAAATGGTTAATGAGTTAAAATACAAAGTAATATGTAGCACCTAACATAATATTTTGATGATGCTGATTCACTGCTAAAAGATTTTCTGTTAATCTGGACGGGGCCTCACAAAGTGAAGGACAGAGTTAATGTCAGTCAGCGACACCAAGCAGCAGGCACCTGTTAAATAAAAAAGTGTGCAAACTGTTATTCCTTCAGTTTTGTTAGTATTTGTGTGCTTATTATTTAACCTCTCCTCTAATAATTATGGTGCCTTCCAAAAATTTACTATGCCCTAAAATGGGGGGAAAAATGTAGAATAAGTGTCGTCATTTCTATATAGCGAGACCGAAATTATATGCAAATACCCTTAAATGAAAGTATGCAGTGCACACTTTAATGACATCTGGGTTGTTTGGTTTGTAATTTTAAACTGGAATAGAGGGGTAAATCAACGAGAAATGTGACTTTGTCCCCAACATTATGGAGGGCACTGCATGAAAACAATCCTGTCACTTCCATACGCCTGCGCCCATTCGACAGAATGGGTTAATAATGGGATTCCAAGGAGCCAAAATAGAGCCAGGGAGCTTCAGCGCTAGCTGTAAGCCACACAGGTCAATGGCTTTTCCTTCATTCTTTTCATGCAGCTGTAACTTTCATGCTTAAATAGCTTCACAAAAGCACATCTCTGCTAGCGATAAATAGAGTCTGACAGCGAGCTCAAGCAGATTTGCTGGTCCAGTGCCTAGAATGAGAGATGCTAGAGGAGACGCTTTGTAACTGAATTCATACTTCCAAACATTATTAAATATTTTCTTTGTCATACAAAGGTGAGTTATTTTCTAAAAAGCAAAACTAGCTAAGTGTGCTTTGTCTTAATGTGTTATCACAAGGACTTATAATATTTAGCAGGCTGCTGCTGTCCACAAAGGCTTAGACGGCTCTCTGATTATTTTTATATACGAATGTTTGAGTTGGAGTTTGATGAGTGGGGGTGACTCGGATTTCTCTGTGGGTCTAAATCATTTAGTAAAATGAGACCCAGGTTCACTTCCCAGGTCCTCCCTGCATGGAGTTTGTATGTTCTCCCCGTGTCTGTGTGGATTTCCTCCGGGTGGTCCAGTTTCCTCCCACAGTCCAAAGACATGCAGGTTAGGTGCATTGGCAATCCTAAATTGTCCCTAGTGTGTGCTTGGTGTGTGGGTGTATGTGCCCTGTGGTGGGCTGACCCCCTGCCCGGGGTTTGTTCCTGCCTTGCTCCCTATGTTGTCTGGGATTGGCTCAAGCAGACCCCCGTGACCCTGTAGTTAGGATATAGCAGGTTGGATAATGGATGGATGGATGGATTCTAAAGAAGAGTATAAGAAGTTTAAAGCAGCACTCTCTTTGCATAGCTGATACGGTTCTTATTGGTGTGAAATGTGCCAGCAGAGGTAGAACCAAACCAACCTCTGAATTGGAGTCAGATAAACTTGGAGACCCGACTCCAAATAAAGCTCAAGGCAGGCACAAACCACAGCAAAACAGGCGCCAGTACATCCATTAAGTTTTTGTCTGTTGAGATACATTGACGAGCTTATAATAGACACCAAATGAATGTATTGGAAATGCACTGTTGTTTGAAGGGGGCTAAATGTAAATGTATTGGTTTAAAATTGGCAGAACATTATATCAGCATACTTGAGGTTTAGTTTAAAAGTGTTACTTTTCAGTCATTTTCTTACCTTTGGAAATGTCAGTGGGTGTAAGGAGTTGACATTTTCCCATTCAGTTACTTCGATCTGCAATATTTTGTCCAAAATTCTCCAAGGGTTTATAATCTAACTCAGTAAACACAGTGAATAGCATGTCAAAATCTGCATCAAGGCTGAGCTCTTTATAAAAATGACCCACATAACTTAATGTACAGTATGCCATAAATTACAACATACAGTCAACTATTGCTACAACTACAGTGGTCACATTCCTGAAAAACTGGAAACTTCATGGAAACTGTAGATACTGAGGCATTTATCCTGTGGAAAAAAACGGGGCTAGGTTCTGGCAGGACGACGGCTCGGTGGAAGGACAAGCGGAGGTAGATGGGGGGCGGCCGTGTCAGCTCTCTGTTCTCGCCCCTTGACAGTAAGTAATAATTACCTACAGAAACCTTGTTTTGACTTTTACTTCCTCTGTAGTGAAGTTCAGTTGTCTTGTATGTGCTCTGCCAGACAGCAAGAGCAACCTCAGCTGGGATGATGTGAGGAATTCACTAAACCATCCAGCGACGGGTGGAATTTGCAAAAGGCCAGCATTTAATCAGTGCAAGCTTATGAACAATTGCAGGCTCTGGTCCCCATCACAAATGGGGTTCAATGGTTTATTAATGCATCCCAGTGCTGGATAGATACATTGATCCTTTTAGCGTAGTGCATGTGCAGCCCCAGACACCTAAGAACATCACAGACCTCTCATTGTTCAATCTCACATTTCACTGCTGTGCAATAAACCCATGGAATTTTTGTTCTGCAGGACATGACCATGAATAAGTACGACTAGACCACAGGTGTTGTGAAATGTGGATAAGTGAATCCTTGGGAACGGAATCCGTGGATAGCAAGAATAACTGTGTATGGTTTTGTTTTTCCTAACTTTTGTTGTAATCTAAATGTATGGGATCCTGTGGTACTTATTTGTGGATGTCTTGTGCACATTTATAGCAGTCAATCATCTTCTAACTCTGTCCCAAACAGGGTCACCTGGCAGTGCCGGAGCCTATCCTAGCTAGCATATGGCACAAGGCAGGAACAAACCCTGGACAGGATACCAGTCCATCACAGGGTGAAAACACACACACACTAGAGCCAGTTTTTAGTATTGTCAGTCCACCTAACCTACATGTTTTTGGGCTCTAGCAGGAAACTAGAGGACACTGAGGAAATCAACATAGACATGAGGGAAAACATGCAAACTCCATGCAAGGAAGACCCATAATGCAATCCCTTCTCTCCTTATTGTGAGGCAGCAGCACTACCACTGCCCCATCATGCTGCCCCTTCTTGTGTATATGTAATTTGTTTTTGCACTTTTTGAATTATCATATTGTTGTTCTAGTATTGCCATTATGTGATATGTTTTTTTGATGAACAGTACCATTTAGGGACCATCTGTGTATGTCCATAGCCCTAGTGTGTATGGTTGCTATGCCTGTTCCCAGTCATGTGACATTCTCTGTCATCTTTTCTCACCTATAGGAAATGGCAATGCATAGCTTTGGGCATCTGTGCATTGATCCCTTTTGTAAATTGTCCTCTTTTTCTTGTCAGCGTTAGTGAAAGTCTAAAAGCTCTTCCTTGAAGATTTGGTGTTAAGGTGTCTCGCTTTGACTTCTTTGACATTGGACCTGTTTAACATCTCAGACTTGGGTTTATTTTGGTTCTTGTTTGTTTTTCTAGTTTTTGACCAGCAGCCAGATTTTGACCTTGCAGTCCATTTTCTGGTCACAGCCCTTTGTGTTGCCACCTAACAATCTTATTTGTTTCCTAACAAAGTACATACTTTTAATAAATAATACAATTCCTCCCCCAAGTCACTAGATGGCAGCTTCCCTGGACTGCAGCCGGTGTCCCGGATTCCTGCAGGGCACTACGGGACATGGAGTTCGGCAGCACAGCCCTGCTGGGTACCATTGATGCCACTAGGGGACGCTGTGGAAAGATGGTGGGAGACAAAGTTCTCATCTAGCCTGGAAGTACTGCTAGATCACGAGGACAGAAACCCCAAAGTACTTCTGGGATGATCAAAAACTCGGTCTGACCCATAAGTGCTGGCAGGTCACATGGAGGGAAGAGCAGAAGCACTTCCAGGTCAAGGACCATATTAAGGACTGCTGAAAACCAAGCAAGCGAGCCTGAGTTGGGTGGAGGTAGACGAAGCTTGCTGGGAGGTGTGGAGGAGATAGAAAAAGTATTGTGCTTGTTATTTGCTTGTTTATTGGTGACTGTAGTGCTTGGAGGGCACTGAAAAAGAAAAATAAGAAATAAAACATCTTCTTAGTGTTTTACGGGTGTCCTGAGTGTCTGTCTGTTGGGTTTAAAGGGGCAACAGTGCCCCCTAGCGTCCACAATATACTAGGTTGCTTTGCTCGCCCTCCCCCGGGTCTGGTTTACCGGATATACAATTTGTATATTGTCCTTTATTTCTGGGCCCGGGTGTGGTTAAATCTCTTTCTCGCAGGACTTATAATGCTGCTCGCGTTGTGAAGGGGGTGCACGCTAGGGAGATGCCATCGGATCATCTGCTATCTTTCTGCTGCTGGCGAGCTGCCTGTTTGGCTTGTCTCACTGCCCGATTACTTCAAAGCCTGTACAGCAGATGTCTTTTTGCCACTTCATGTCTCTGCTGCTCGCGTTGTGAAGGGGGGCAGGTTAGGGTGGCTGAACGCACACTAAGGAGAAGCAGTCAGATCATCTGCTGGCTTTCTGCTGCTGGTGAGCTGTGTGTTTTGCTTGTCGCTTGTCGTCGTTTAAAAGGCTGGGAGCACATGAAGCTATCTGCCAAAAGCAATCCAGCAACTGCTAGGTTAGATGTCCGTGGATATGTTTTAAATGATGTTGTAAAAACAATACTTGTCTTTTATTTCCGGCCCCAGGCGTGTTTAAATCTCTTTCTTGCAGGATGTATAACCCTGCTCGCGTTGTGAAGGAGGAGGCAGCTTTACGCATTCTAAGGAGATGCCATCGGATCATCTGCTGTCTTTCTGCTGCTGCTGCTGTCGCGCTACCCGTCGATCATTTCAAATCGTGTACAGCAGCTGTCCTTTTGCCACTTCGCATCTCCACCTCTCGCTGTGTTTGGGGGGAGTGGGCGTTAGGGTGGCTGAACACATGCAAGGAAAAGCGGTCATATCTTCTGCTGGCTTTCTGCTGCTGGCAAGCTGTGTGTTTTGCTTGTCGCTTGCCGTTGTTTTAAGAGCTGGGAGCAAGTTAAAGTGTCCCTCACGGGACTTCAAATTGTCTTCCAAGAAGATCACGTCTCATCTCCCTAGTCTCCCTCCCAAAGATTTTTTTTTTCTAATAGATAGATATGCATATATATGTGTGTGTGTGTGTGTGTATGTGTATATATATATATATATATATATATATGTAAATATATATGTGCATACGTATATGTAAATATATATGTGCATATGTATGTATATACTGTACATACTGTACATATATTTAAAGTATCTGTGTTTCTCACAACCTAAATTGATGCAGGGTAGAGCTGATGTGTAATGCCAAACTGGTGATGGATGTGTGCACAGCAGGACCAACTGAACAGACTTTGGTCAGTCAAAATGTGACACAGAGCTTCTGTGAAATATTGAAAAGCATCGGATGAATACAGTCTGGCTTTGGCTTTGCCATCAAACAGCACTATTGTGGGTGTTCTCTCTCTTATTCTGTAGTTGCCCTAAGTAAATTCCTTGGTATGTACGGGATACCTGACCCATCCTGGCTAAAACTACTCAGTGAGGGTGTGTGCCTGGCTTCAGTCTAATTGTAAGTTGCTTAGAGGAAAACATTGATTTTCTTGTGTTCATTTTTTTTTTAAACATTCAGCCACCTTAGAGATGGTGCAGTGCGGTGCTTACGAAGGTACATTCGCCTAAACTTGGTGATCCTATGGGATTCTTCTGTACACATGTGAGGAACAGCAGAGCTTATTTAGTCACCTACTCTGCTTACAGTAGAGACAAGTACATTTACTTTACAGTCATCTGAGGCCCATTGTGTCGTCGTTTTATTCAAAGAGAAACTTGTTCATCATGCCATACAGTAGTTTTCTGTTCTGGTCTCTTTGTATTGCTCTCTTTGTTTCTGCTTAGGCTTTGTTTTTGGTCTTGGTGATTTTTCATGCCGTTGTATTATCACTGCCCTCCACAAGCATTTAAACAATGTTTCTTTAAACTTTTACTCTCACAGGTCCTCTTTTCCTTCTTAAGTCTTAATACCTGCTGCATCAGAATGAATGTTCACTCCTTAGGGACACTTCATTAAAACAGAGAGTTTTTTTTTTTCTTCAGAAGGAGTGCCAGGGACGTTAGAAGTGGTCTGCTAAACATGTTTTGCCAGGTCTTTTATGAAGTTCAGAAGACAAAAGCAGAATTAAAGTCAAAACGTAACAAAAGTCATAACCAGAATCGTTTCATAAAATAATTTGCTTGTTTTGTTCAAGTGCCCTATTCTCTTTTGTCAATGTTTGGATGCTTCTTATCATGCACAAATGTGTTACACATTTGTGTGTACCCATGTTGACACCACACATCACAAACACCAAAACGATGACTAAAAATAAATCAATAATGTGTTCCTTATAGCTTGAAGGCGGAGGATCATCTGGAGTACTGTGTACAGTTTTGGTCTGCAGGCTACAAAAAGGACACAGCAGCACTAGAAAAGGTCCAAGAAGAGCGACTACCCTGATTCCAGGGCTACAGGGGTTGCATTATGTGGAAAGATTAAAAGAGCTGAGCCTTTATAGTTTAAGAAAAATAAAATTAAGAGGTTACATGATTGAAGTGTTTAAAATTATGAAGGGAATTAGTACAGCGGATCATGACTGTTACTTTTAAAGGTGTTCATCAAGAACAAGCGGACACAGTTGGAAACTTGTTTGGGATAATTTTACAGAAACATTAGGAAGTTTTTCTTTACACGAACAACGATAAACACTTGGAATAAGCTACCAAGTAGTGTGGTAGACAGTCAGACTGTAGGGACCTTCAAAACATGACATGTAATTTTTGTTGGGTTGATTGGCCTGTTCTTGTCTGGATTGTTCTAATTTCCTAAAGGATGATTGTCTAAGAGGAGGTTAAAGCCCCACTTGGAGCACAGTGCGCCTTGTAGCTTATAAAGATTGTTTTTGTTATTATTATTATTATTTAAGCTACAGTCAGGCTGTTACCAGTTAAACTATTCCTTAGAAGTGCATGTTCATGATTGGCTACCATTATTTCCCCACAATTACAAAGGAAAAACCAAATGTGACTCGAGTGTTTTAATGTTTCACGGGTCTTTGGTAACTGACGAAATGACAGATGGGTGACACATCTGTACCAAAGACCACCGAGTCTGCAGAAGAGTGGTGAGTGAGAAAAAGACAGCGTAATCTCTTCTATGTGACTAGTAGAAGTGAGGAATGATTTTTTGGCGCAGGTACATAGGGTGCTGTCGGGGCAAATCTGTTACACCAACTGCAAGTTTGTCTTTATAGAACTATTGAGATTAATATAAAGAAACATCTTGGCCTAGAAGTTTGTTTTAATTTCTCACATATTATACTCAGTATTTGCAATGTATCCTTGTTGCCTTCACATACAGTTGGCATTAAGGCTTTACTTGATCTTTGACTAAATTTTTTTTCCCTTTTCCTTGCAGACAAGAGATGACTTCCTTGGACAGGTTGATGTGCCACTTAACCATTTGCCAGTGAGTAAAACCTGCATCTTTATTGCAAACATTTCATAAAATATTTTTTTAAACAGATTATATTGAACCATTTACTTGAATTCTGGGCAGACTTTGTGTCTTTTGTAGCTTAATAGCAGAATATGTTTCTCTGTCTGTACAGAGGAGTTTATTGAGGGCCTGAAATTAAGATTCTTGACCATAGTGAGTTTAATAAAGCAGGGTTTTTATAAATCAGTTAAAACTGTGCTTCACATTATTGACTTTACTGTACAAAGTGCAGAATAAATGGCATATGTATAGCATCTGATACTAACATTTCCATTGTTTTACCTAAGGAAACCTGTTAAAAATGCAGTTTTTCATTTTAAGCTTGAATGCTCGAATGGAAGAAAATTTGTTTTGTGATCTTGGGAAACTGGTCAAGAGATTATTTTCCACAAAAAAGTAATGTAATGCTCGAAGGTTCAAAAGATATCAGTGCTCTATGCAGAACAATGGAGAGTGAAAAGATGACCAGATACATGACTCAGTTCAATCTGTCATGCTAATAGTAGGGTTATGAATGTCATTTTGAAAGGTTTAGGAGCCAATCTTGCACCCAACCCCTGCCTGTTAGGAGTTAGCATGTTTTCCTGTTTCTGTGTACATTTTTCTTCTAATATTCTGGTTTCCCTTCTACTTTCAAAACCCTCTTGTTGTGAGTGCAAAGATGGTTGTGTGAGTGAGTAGGCTCTTCAGTGGACTGACGATCGATCTCTCCTATGGTTTGTTCCTGTCTTACGCCTGATGCCACCTACACAGGCTCTGCCCACTGCGACTTAGTGGGTTTCAGGATCTGTTTCCTTTGTATGAGTGTTTCATTGGGTCAGTGAGTGTGTGTTGCCAGTACCTCTATATCAGTTAGCTTTGTTACTGTTTGGTGCACATTACTTAGGTCTTGTCTTGTATCATACCTAAACATACACGTTCATGTACAGTAACCTCTGTATACTGTGGAAAAATAATAAATAGTTTGATCAATCTGGTGTACATGACAAAAGCCATGCAGACCCTGTCTTGTCTATAGTGCACATGACAAGTGCAACTTCTTGTTTCTCCTAACGAACAAAAAACCACAAGTGACCAACTGATGAACTAAAACCACAAGTGACCAACTGATGAACTAAAACCACAAGTGACCAACTGATGAACTTAAAGGATGTGGTAAATGCTGATCCAAGCAAAATGTTGTAAGATGTAACGGTTTGAAATTCTTGTGCAACTAAAGTCATAAGACAAAGGCCCTATAAAAGATTTGGGATACCGACCCCTCGAGGCAGATGAAGGGCAGGTGTCCTAGGACTGTGCTTCTCTGTCATCTTACCTTTGCCTGGTGTGTCTTAATAAAAGATTTTTTACTAACTTTAATTATATCTCTCTGTCTTCAGTCACAAGAAACGACACTATAGAAAAAGTGTCAACAATACACATATGGATTATACATTATATGTGCGTACAGTGAAGTGAACGTCCGTGCAAAACAACTCCTTTTCATTCTTTTCAACTTGGCTGCTGCTGCCAGCAATGAGAACAGCTCAGAACAGTCAGTGAGCAGTTAGTAGTCATCATACCTCAACAGTAAATTCGGGGAGAAGCGATAGTTTGTCTAAAATAATGCCTCCACTATTTTTGGTCCACGATCCCTAAACATGGAAATTCTTTGGAAGGAGCTGACATCTCTGCAATATATGACTCAAGAATTGGCAGGCTTTATGAGAGCTAAGGACTTGACTCGTGGTTTGGTACTGATTGATATGTGAGGTCTTTCCTCTGGTTTGAACATTCACATATTAAAAACTGTTTAGCTTCATCATGGCTCGGTGTATTCCCAGTTTCCTATGTTAAAAAAAATAGAATTTTGAAAAACAAGACTACCTCAGGCTTGGTATCCAAGGAGTTACATTTTAAAGTAATTTATCTTAAATTCAAGTCTATCACTTAAAGTGTAGGTAGTTTTGCATGGTATTTATTCAATTGCCACATGAAATTGGGTTCTAATATGAAGCATGTTTTATAAATTTTAAACATTGCTTAGCCTGGTCTTGTGTTTTACAATGGAGGTTAAAGGTAGCACTGAATAAATCAATTTTTCAAGCCAAACGTGGTGTTGAGTATTTTTCCATGTCTTGAGATTGCATACATACTGCATGTCATGTTAGGAAGGAAAAAAGGCAAAAAAAACCTGAACATTTTTGAGAGATTAAGCCATTTTAAAACGAGTCAAGCCGAGCCCTTCACCTAGCTGCTTATCTTCCTCTGACCAGGGGCCTGGTTTCACCTTAAAAACTCATCTTCAGGTGCCATTATTGACATTGAATGTTAATGATCAGAAGTGAACTAATTAGATAGTACTCACTGAAAAATGTCACCGTTACGGTCACTCACAGTCTGTAACTATTTGTTAGCTTGTTCCTCCTACTCAAAAAAAGAAATCAGGAGTGGTCTCCCCCACACTTTCTCATATGCTCAGATATGGGGATGGATATTTGAGGAGTAAACTGCAAGATGATGATTATATTTTATGTTATGTACATTAAAGAACCATCAATAACAAATCAAATTAATAATATATATTGAACAATTATTATAAAAGTAAACTCTTCAGCTGCATGAATGAAAAGGTAAAGTTCAACTTCCAGTTAATGGATATATACTTGTATGCAACATTTGGTTGACCTAAGTGAACACATACTCGAGTTATCATGATTACATACAGAGACACACACATAGACAGACACACAGTCATAATTCCAAAAATGATATTTTCGGACTCAGGGAGGTCTAAAACATCGAGATTTTGATGATGGAATTTTTGGAGGATTCCAATATTTTCCCTATACTTTGTATACAAGAAAGTCATGGAGGTTTAAAATGTTGAGATTCATAAAAATCTCGACATTGAATCTTTGGATTATTAAAATACTTTCCATATACTTCTTTTATGAGAAAGTAAAAATGATTGTGTTATTTTGAAAGATACTGCCTGCTGCCTTGTATCTTAATGCACATGTATTCTTCGATGGTCTAGCATGAGAAAGGTTGAGCTTGTGTGAAGTGTATAATCAAGCTACAAATGCTAAACAGATATTATAGACATGTGTTCAGTTTCAATTAGGATAAAGGTTAGCAAGTTTAGTACAGGTGTCTTGGCATAGGCAGAGTAGTAGCACAAAGCACTCCCTGTGTATTTATGGACTGATTGATATCAGTGAATGTCAGTGGGTTTACTCACTCAAAACATTTTGTCAACGAGTCTTTTATCTCCATATTCTCAGCAGGAGGTGATTCAGCATGCGATATAAATTTCAACAATTGCTTTGAGGCGCTTCAGTCCATTTCAGTGTGGTGTGGCTCTTTCACACAGCTTGTTTTTTCTTTTTTCAATATTTTTTCAAAACTTTACCCACCCAAGAAAGAAATGTATCCTTGCTTATGAAAATAGCACCAAGAATCTGTGATAAAATGCGTTGATTCCAGTTTACTTTTGTTATTATAAGCATACCACAGAAACATGAACATTAAATCAAACACATTGCTGCTTCAAAATGGATCTTTTTGGTAAATTTGAAGACTTTTAATTTATCTTCTATATTGGGACCCCAGTACTGTTAACCTCCATTATAAATGCAAGTGTATGTTAGGTAAACTTTATAAAGATGCTTCACTTTAGAACACAATATCTTGTGGCAAATTAATATAACCCATGATTGTGAAGAAACAACTTTGACTTGGAGAATGCCAAACTTAACCTTTAACTCGCTTCTTAACCTTATCACTCTAATTGTAGGAATATTAATGTATGTACAGCTACTAAACTGCCTGGAAAAATATCTTTGAAAAGAGGATTTGAAAGGAGCAGAGTGGTCGCTGTACATCGAATACATGAAGCCAGAAAAAGATATCTTGAGTTTACTTATTTTCAGTATAATTTGCAGGACAGGGTTTCACAAAATATTAGTATACTACCCACAGTACCTGTCAAAGACAGGTAACAAAATCATTAAAAAAAGATTTGCTGTCTCCTGCCCTACGTGTGCTCTCAGCTCCTTTCCTCTGTGTTTGCATGTGTCTTAAGCTCTTCACCAGCACTCCCTCTCTCAAGTGCGTTCCCATAAAGCCCTGGGGCCTCATGCATAACGGCGTGCATAGAATTCGTACTATAATATGACGTAAGCACAAAAGCCGAAATGTGCTTACATACAGAAAAAGCCTGATACAGGAATCTGTGCGTACTCCAATTTCCACATTCTTCCGCTACATAAATCCCAGTCAACGTGAAAAGTAATGCTCGTGCACGCACCTGATGTCCTGCCCCAATTCGTCCCAGAATTACACCTCTTTGAATATGCAAATCAATATAAATAGCCCTTAAGCTACAGTGTTCTGTGAAATGGCAATGGGAAAAGCATGGGTGAAAATATAACAATTTCAGCGAATACCAAGTAAAAATATTAATTTGTTGATTTAAACAGTGGTATAATCAACAAAAGGAAGTTGATCAAGTGACATAGCGTGTCAGACAAACTCGAAACTCAAGTTCACAAAGTCGCACAGTGCCAAAAAAAAAAAGAAGTCACATATCAAAGTTGCTGTGAAAAGGCGAGTCGTAGCCCACTGTCTGAGTGTCATATGAAAGCTCATTAGGGTACAGAGAAAAAAAATAGGCACACAGTGGGGGAAAAGCACGAAATGTTAACTTCAATCTCGAAATTTCCACTTTAATCACGTAGTTTATTTTGTCATTAAAGTAGAACATCATAAACTTCATCTTAAAATCATTTAATTTACTAGTTTGTCAAATCCCATCGTAACTAAAGTAGCACGTTAAATGCTTTGTTTTGTATTTAATGTTCTATATGCTCTATGTGTGTGAATCACTACATGCTTCTGTTCTTTCTCCTTCTCCGACAGGACACAGAATCCATTACATTCGTGATATTACAGCTCTCTGAATAATAAAAATACTGAGATGTATATGTGATATTATTTTCATGATGATTGGAATGAAAGCATGTTATTAAACATGGGAACACGATGGCGCAGTGATTGTTCATGTCTCACACAAGATGCTGCTGCGCCATGCGTGACCTTCGATGAAATAATTTATTGTAGGAGTACTGTCCCTTTCAAACATACTAACCTCCAATTCCTGTCCTTCCTTTTCTTTCTCCAAGTACCCAATCGCCACACAATCAGCTCTGTAACAGACGTTAAGCCATCTGTAAGCTTACAACGACGATTCTTCAAAACTTTTAAGGAACATTGAAATATATTCATAATACGTGTTTAATTATTCTATCCGTCTATCCTTCCAGTGTCACGCCAGCCTCAGTAAATATACAGCGCGAGGCAGGAACTTGCTAGCGCTGCGGCACCGTGCCCTCTCATGTTTAATTATTAACAATACAGATTATTTGAATGAAGTTAAAGTTTTATCTGTATAATATAATAAACATATTTTGCAGCATTTCATCTTAAAAATGATAACGTCATCATATGTAAATACACGCTTTATAAAGTGGCGCAGGTTGTGCAATATTATAACTGTAGTGCAAGTTTACTTGTGTGGGGTGATTGTACTTATAAGTACAAACAGTTCTACAAGGAGCAATTGATTAAGTGCGTTTATAATTCTTGGGCTGAAACGGTTTCTGAACCGCGAGGTCCATACAGGAAAGGCTTTGAAACGTTTTGCAGTGGCTGAGGCAGCGTGTGCTTGATGCTATATACCGATAATTCTCTTTCCGATCAGCTGCTGTACAGCTGTGATTCCCCACTCAAATACAGCGATATAAATACTCTTGAGTGGTGCAGTGAGAGTAATATGGAAAAAGATGATCTGCTGTGGCAACCCTTAACAAGAGCAGCTGAAAGAAGAAGAAGAAGAAGAAGAAGAAGGTGCAGTGAGAGTAACAACACTAAAGCAGTTATGATATTTGGAATAGTTTGACCATTCTGTGGACCATTATATTGTTACAGGTTAATTACAATCAGCTGCATTAAACTAATAAACAATATGCGGTTAATTTTAATGTATTTATAAAACTGTGTCAGGAATGTTGATCTAAAAAAGAAACATAAATCACACAGGAACAGTAGCATTGCTTAGACGCTGGGTGCTGCCAGTCTGCAAAACCAAGTGCAGAACTTGCGTACGACTGGGTATGAGGTACCGTGGAAATGTGCGTGGCTTTACGCCAAGTTTAGGTTTTATGCATTGCGATCTGAACGTGGAAATGTTCTTACGCAACATGTCTGTGTGTACGCACCGTTTATACATGAGGCCCCTGTTGTGTCATTATTTTCGAGGCACCTTTCTTCCTCCTGTCCAGTTTTATATTTGCCGTCTTTGAAGATGGCACTCATAGCATACCTCCTATGCGTTTATACTCATTCTCACTTCCTCTTATGTCGCGTCTCCAAAATCAAACTCACTAATCATACCAAAACCAAACTCACCAACCCTGCTCTGAGGGACTGGACATACAGACTTTGGTGTTTTATTATGTATTTATTATGTACTAGATTCGTTTTCATTTTGACAAAGAATGCAAAATATTTGTTTCATGAGAATACTTCCTAAATAATTTTAGCATTTAGTGTGAATGAAATGTACCTTGTGTTGCACAAAAAGCTAGTGCATAAATCATGGAGTACACACTGACATCACCTCTGTGACACGGCTGTCTTGACTTATGAGGAGCTCATTCCATATGATACATGATGTCACTGATATGCTCACAAATTTCTGCATTGTGTGTTTCACAGGAGCACTTGCAGAATGATACTGTTCCGCAAAACCCTGATGTGTCAATTTGAAGGAGCTTTTATGAACATACAGCTCCAAAATAAAAATATTTTTTTCCATTGAATATGACACATTTTCTCTACATCAAGCAAAGAGGTAACTGAACTCAATTTAAACAGAATGTCCCCGGTGGGCTGTTTGCCGCTGCTAAAACCCGTGAGTTGTACTGGTTTGTGTTTTCATTCAGCAACTATAGTAACAATGACATCATCAGATTTGCTAATGACATCACATTTGAATGAACTGATCAGTCACAATGAAGAGACTGCATATAGGAAAGTGCTCTGCTAAAATGATTAATGATAATAATCAGGTAATTAAATCCAAGTAAATGGTAATAGACTGAAAATACAAAAAGACCTACATTCCAATGAGCATTCATGATAGAACAATAGTAAAAATTTGACAGCTAGAAGACGATCCTTGTTGACCCACAATACTGTGGTAATGCTGAAAATGGTTTAACATCCCTTAATCCCTGGATGGGTTCAGTTAAAATACACAGTGAGGCTTCCCTCTGCTGCTCCTCTCCTCCATGCATTATGCTCTCACTCTCTCTGTTCTGTGTACTTGTTATCGTAATTGCATTCAGTTTAGCGTTCAATTAATATTTTGAGAGAAATTTTTGCTGTTCCCCGCAATAGATAGATAGATAGATACTTTATTAATCCCAATATACACCATTTCCCGACCTCTCAAGCATTTCTAATACCCTTCACTGTTTTGTTTTTGTTTTCCACCCTCAATGCTTCCAACTTTGTCCCCTATGCTCCTCTGTTTTTGTTTTATTTTATTTCTTTTTTTTCTGTTCTTTTGCTTTATTTAAAGTCCTCAAATGCACATAATCCTATCTCAAGAACTGTCACACCAACTCCATTGAAGTCCCTTTCTTTTACTTCATGGGTTACAATAGCAAATGCTCACTGCCACCAAATTATGCCGCTGAACAAATGCAGAAAGAGTAACAAGATATTTTGTACCCTGATGACTCCCATTTGTCGTTCCCATTTCAGTCTTACCGCAAAGGTAAATTCAGAAACATTAAAAGAATGGGAGTTGAGTGGAGGTTGGGTGAAGAGGTACACCTTAATTGAGGTCAAGGGGATGAAGCTGAAGAAGACATGGTTGGAGATGGTGTCAGAAGTTATGAAGAGAATATGTCTTAACCCAGTGGATGCCCAGGGCTGTGGAGAGTGAAGGGCATCCAGCTTACCTGTGTAAACTTGGAAGATTGTTGAAATCAGTGATGGTGATAATGATGATGTCTTTCAGGCAAATGGAAAGAGTGTTCTGTGTCAGGAAATGCTACTGGGGCTCCTTCCTACCAACAGCAATATGTCTGCATGATGAGTCACTTTGACAGCCAAGTCAGAGGTTTTCTTTCTTTTAAATGTTCTTGCTTTATTGTCATTCCCATGTGCATTCAGACCTACATGTGTGTATTTGTTTATTTACTTACTTATCTACTGGTCCTGTTCATTCATCCATCATCCAACCCGCTATTTCCTAACTACAGAGTCACGGGGGTCTGCTGGAGCCAAACCCAGCCAACACAGGGCACAAGGCAGGAAACAAACCCTGGGCAGGCCTCCAGCCTACTGCAGGGCACACACTAGGGACAATTTAGGATCGGCAATGCACCCAACCTGCATGTCTTTGGACTGTGGGAGGAAACCGGAGTACCCAGAGGAAACCCACGCAGACACGGGGAGAACATTCAAACTCCACGCAGGGAGGACCCGGGAAGCAAACCCGGGTCTCCTTACTGCGAGACAGCAGCGCTACCCACTGCGCCCCCGTCCCACTGGTCCTATTCATATATTTGTTAATTTTAAGAGCTTCTGTGAAAAGTGAATTTTCCCACTGGGGACAAATAAAGTTTTATCTAGCCATCCATCCATCCTGAATAGAATCAGATTCCAAATGAAGATGAAAGTTGATTTCAAATGATAGGCAACAAATCAAATGAAACAGACAGGCACAAAGTAGGGAGGAACTTTTGTCAAAAGACCTCAAAATAACTTTATCTAAAGAAAAAAAAAGTCTTTTCTTTATCAAAACAATATGCAGACTGTTTGTTCTTAACATAATTCTTCTTTTTGTAAAAACCTGATTGCTATGTAAGGATTGTAATAAAATTAATTAAAAAAAAACAATATGCTGACAATTATTGAGTATTGATTGGCAATTAAAAGCACATCACCACACCTCCATGATGTCACAATAGCACAATGGTGAAATCTAAACCAAAAAAAGAGGTAAGCTAGATGATAAACCAGAAAATGTATGTATGTTGTCCATGTGTCACTGGTCGCCAGGTGGCCCGTGCTTTTTATGACTTGATGGCTAATAGACAGCAACTCAGTTTGATTTGGATGTTGCAGAGAAAAAAATGTGTTTCTCTCCATTGTGTCTAGCGTGCATTTTCTTAATAACAATTCAGAGGATTTGGCCCAAATAAGGACAAATGGATGCAGAGCTCAAAGACGTAATGTGTAATCCTTGTGAATGTAAGACAACACTTGAGTAGTTGGTGACACAGACGCCCACAGTAGTATGAATGGAAGGAGAAATGTGTCTAATCTGATTCTGAATGGTGGCTCATTGCTGGATTTCTATGTTATGTATGAATCATTCATATGAACTCCAACAAGCCTGAAAATAAGGATGCTGATAAGTGGCACCAAGGTCTCATAGGTTCAGCGTTAGTGATGGACTTTGCAGTCTGTCTGTCCGTTCTGAGATTATGTGTTGGAGTCTCATCTTGGTGGTGAGTTAGGTCAAACAAGGACAGGATGACTCATATTTAGAACAGTTTTTCCTCGTTTTCAGGAGTCGTGAAATCAAGATGGATCCTGTTTGAAGTATTAGTAGTGGAGGGAACGGCAAGAAACAAGTTGAAAAATTACTGTGACATTTAATATTAACCACTCTAGAAGCCAGTGGCCAGCAGCAATGTTTCAGTGTTAGCAGGAAGCCATTAAATTTTGTGGTTTCTCAAGCAATGAAAGAGTTGGACCTAAAAGCCCAGGTGTGAGAGCAGTTTGGGCAGGTCATGGATTGTAACTTTTGATGGCCCCAGAATGTTTCAGGCAAACCATTATTGGCTAACTAGAAAGATTACAATTTGCAAGTTTTTGAGGCAACTCAGGCCCCTTCCTCAGACCAGATGTAATTATGTAATCCATCCATAATGGCTAGCATGGTACAACACTTTGGTACTACAGGCAAACCATTTCCAATGGCTTTAATAGTTGGAAAGGGTAGGCTGAATGCTGACCCTGCTGTACTTTTCAGGTCAGGCATTCCTTCACCTGTACTACGTAAGCATCCATTGCAGATTGTGGCAGGCACTCTGAACCTGGCAGATGAGCCCTTCTCATGTTAAGGTGGTGCTGATAAATCTAGTTTCATTTCTGTGGCAGAGGACACTGAAGTGTGGCAGAAGCTGTGGCTTTGCAAGGGTAGGGGAATGAAAAAGAGTTATTAGACGTTGTTACATTGTCACAGAAAATAAGAGAAGATGAACACACTTTGGGACTTCCAGACTGGGATGATGAGGATCTCCTAATGTTAAAAAAATGTTTTGTTTTTTTTTTATAGACAGAAGATCCCGCAATGGAGAGGCCATACACTTTTAAAGACTTTTTGCTTAGACCAAGAAGGTATGTACTGAATGATATTCTTGTCCTTTAGTAGATAAACTCTGTCTGAAAGTAAGCTTTGTCTTATATAACTTTAATTAATGTCAGTTGTCTGACTTCACAAATACTGAGGCCACTACCTTAAAGAAATTCCAGTATCAGTTAGTAAAAGAACTCACAGACTCACAGTTCATTATCTGCTACCTCTATTGTATCTGTTCATTTCAGAATCTAATTAGGTTAATGCTAATTAAAATGTGGGCCATTGCTGTTTAGGTAGATGACCTTGCAAATTAACATTACTTTGAGGCTGCTATTCTTTTGCTACTTCGCATGAACTGTTTTTAGCTCCTTTTATTTACTCACTGATTCTCAAATGTATTTTGTCAGAATTTAAGCAAGACTGTGCTGCAGCAGTTTTAACGCTTTTAAAATTTGAAAGCAAGTTAAAGGCATAGTCTTTTTTTATTTTAATCATAATTCTCTCCTTATGGATGTCCCAGTAGCCTAAAGGTTAGAGTTGCTGTCTTTCAGTTCCAAAGTCAAAATTCCAGACTGGTTGCTTCCCATGTGGAGTTGTGTCTACATCCCTGTTTGGTTTTGAATTGTGGGCACCTTGGTTTTTCTCTCATCTTCCAAGGATGTGTGTTTTTGTTTAATCGGAGGTTTCAGACTTACCTCGTATGAGTGAGTGTGCCCATGTGAACATTAGCGTGCCTTGCTGTGATCTGGTACCTCATCCAGGGCACTGCTGTCATAGACTGTAGTTCATGTGACTTCAATTGAATTGCACGTCTTTAGTAATGAAAGACGGATTCTTTTCCAGCTCCCGGTGGTCCTGTCATGGAATAAGTAGCTTCTGGAAATATTTCAGGATGAATGGATAATGTGACTTAACATTCAGAGTTGCTGTGCCCTTTGTTTGTTGTATTTCTACTTAATTAGCAGTATCTAGTGTACTGCCATCCTGGGCATGTGGGCATAATGTAGATCAGGGTTTCTCAAAGTCAGTCCTTGGAGGGGCCTACTGTGGCTTCGGGTTTTTGGTCCAATCAGATTCATAATTCAATATTAATATCAACACTGATAACACTGATCTCATTTAATTAGCTGTTTTGTTTTCCTATTCTTTTATTCTGCATTCAGAAAAACATGGCAGCATGATTTTTATATTTATAAGAAACTTGGATTTAAATGCTTAACTCTCTTTTCATTCTATTTTGCCCTTTCTCTGTGCAGTTGGCTCCCTTCATTGAATCTTAATAATGACAATTAAAAATGAGCAGAAGCGGACACCCAGGCACACAACACTGAATCATGAAAGGCTGCAACTACTTTAGCGTCAGACCCACTAATTAATTAAACGATTAGAACACTTAGAAAAGTAGAAACAAACTTAGTTTTCTAATTTCTACATTGTTCCCAAAATAGAGAATCTGGGAAATAACAGATCACTTAATTAGTCCAGGAGTCCAATTAAAAACAGAAGCTGGTTGGAACAAAAACCTGCAGCCACAGTGGGTCCCCAGGACTGAGCTTGAGAACCCCTGAGGTAGATGGATATCGTCATCATTACAAATTCATGATTAAGATCTTTGCTTTGCTCAGTTTTGATGTTTAGTTACACTGCTACAATTTTATATCTCAAGATGAATAGTACAATCTTTTGGTTTCTAAAGTTTATTGTCGCTTTATTGCCAAGTTTGACCATTCTAACTCCTCAGATATTTGCATGCTAGCACTATAACACAACAAGCTGAGTGTTATTTGTCAGGGCAGTTAACTACACGTGAGTGTGTTTTTTTTCTATTGAAATGCCGCTCATTTTCAGTTCTATGTTTGTGTTCTTTTTGAAGACATACTGTAGATTGGCTGGCATCCTGGCTGGGATGGGTGGTTCCTTTATAATGGATGGATGGAGGGAAGCAGCCTCCTAGGGGTTATGTGCTCCAGCAATGTGATAGGTGGACTTCCCTTGTGCCCACCGGCAGGGCTGCATTGGAGTTGTAGCCCCAATGAGGAGCCCTGCTGGGTTTCTTGGAAGCCATCACGGAGAACTGTGGGGAGCAGCATTCCTTGTTTTAGGGAGGTTTCGTCTGACCCAGACGTGCTTCCTGGGTGCAATAGAGTGTCTCCAGAAATACTCCAGGTCTGACATAAAGAGAGCCGCGCTGTCCCACCCAGGTGGGTTGGAGTTGGGAGAGGAGAAGAGCAACACTCGTCTTGGCAGAGGTGGAGGTGATGAAAGGGAAACAGATTTGTGCTCGTGCTGGATTAACAAAGACACCTGCAAGGAGGTATTTCATTAAATAAACAGTTTATTTGACCCCGTGACTGACTCTGGTCTAGTTGTGCTTGAGGCTTGGGGCTCTTCCATGGCCCCCTACAGGTCACAGGGTGAATGATGACCAAGATGTTGGAAAAATGCAAGGAACATTTTACTGTACAATTGTCTTTCCAAAAGCAGAATGAGAGATTTCTGAAACATGCAGTTGAATCGGTGTTGTAGAATCGACAATATTCTGAATGTAAAATGATGTAAACCCGTCTGTTTCATTGGATGTGCTTTGTGTTTCATTATGTCATCAACCAAAACTTCCTTTATTTCTAAAGTTCATGCAGTTGTTTTAGATGCATGTGAAAGTGGTAAATTTGTTCTTTTTTAAGTTCTTTATGCCACTTTTGTTCACAACAGTGTAGGAATTTCAACGGACACGCTACTGGGAGAAGGGACGAGATCAGATTGAATAAACAGAATTATCACAGACAGCATATGCATGCATAATAAAATGAACACATGTGGAGGAGAACTAATACTTGTGAATTCTTCATAGAGCAGTGGGATCAACCAGAGGATATACAGTGTTTGTTCCAATGAAATGTGTTATTTATGGTATTTTAGTTTAATCGTTTGCAATATTAGGCTCAGCATTCTTCACAGACTAATAAATGCAGTGTGTAATCAGTGCCATGTAATAAACGGACACAGCCTTAACATTTGGGAATTAGCAGTATGAATCATGCAAGTGCAAATTCTAAAAAACCCAGTTGCAGCATTTTAATCATTGAAATCTTTATTCTGTTTCAGAATTTTGTCTGTAAGTGTTTGCGTTTACCTTAGTCCCTATAACTGGTTTCTCTCTTTTTTAGTCATAAATCCCGAGTGAAAGGATATCTGCGCTTAAAAATGGCCTATTTACCCAAGAATGGAAGTCAGGAAGAAGAAAATGGAGAGCAAAGAGAAGAGCCAGAGGTAAAATGTTCTTTGAGAAGCGTTTCAATGAAATCTACCTACCAGGATGTAAAGTGTAACATGAACCTGGCATTTAGATTAACTAAAACATAACAAACACAAAACTCGCCTATTATGCTTTTAAGTGGAGTAAAATAATATCAGTGTTAATCCGAATTCTCAGTTTTATTTAGCCATAGTAATGTGATGAGTTCATTGACAAATGAACCACTCAACAACAGCCAGAATTCTTCCCGATTTTGCAGGAGTTTATCCGGCTGTTTCCCAATATCTAGCCTTCTTTTTGTGTCTGAACTGTAAGAAGTGAGAGATACAAAAGTAATGATCTCATTTAACAATGGGAGCAATATCTTTAAATAAATAGCAAATGAATGTAAAATGTGCCAAATGGTGTCCTGGAGTAAATACAGAAATACATAAATAGCACAAGAAATGTAGTGTTTAATTTACCCTGTGCACATCACTTAGCTGTTAGCTGATGTGTCCCAGTATCCCTTTGTAGGATCGTCACTGCACTGATTTGGGCCTTTTGGCTTCCACGCTCTTCCCCTTCATTTCCATTTGTTTCCTTGTCATTAAGTTCCATTTGTATTGATACCTTTGAGAATTATGAAGACCTCCGTTAGGTCACATCTTATTTTTTGTGATGTAATATTTTAGGCACATTTTTAGTGTCTGTGCATTCCAAGGAATGTAATAATGTTCCTTCACCCTTGTAATAGTTAGCAGTGGCCATATTTGATTTATAATTAATGGTCCTTGTATCCAGGGCTGTGGAGTCGGTAGATAAATGCTCCGACTCCTCAGTTTCTAAATCTTCCGACTCCCCGACTCCGACTCCTCTGTATGTATATACTATGCTAATGTATTTTCTACATCCATTGAAGGAAAGGAAGGCAACATACATGTCATTTCACCACAGAACTACTGGCTAGGAAGCCAACACTCTACTATAATGCCAGATTAAAGACAAACACAATTAATTGGCGGCCGCAGATTGCGGGTGTCCACATGGACGGGCAGATCCAGCTTGCCGAAAATCTCGACCACCGCCCCCATCCAAAGTAATGTGATGCCTCTGTCTGCTGCAGTGGCTGTCTCCTCTGTCAGCCAGCTGGAAGTTTAGTGCATTGTGTCACTCACCGGCCAGCTGATCAGCAGAACGAGCCTCTGCTGGAGACAGGTAGGGAGATCTGTGTTCTTGGCTCCTTCGGCCCCCTTCACTAGCGCATAGCAAAGGGGAGCTGACAGAGCTGAGAACACACCAGATGATTTTTCAGGCGTTTGACGCGTGATGACTCATTGAACGGCCGAAAAATCGGCAGTGCATCTGTAAATGTATGGGGGGCTTTAGGCTAGGTTCACAGTTCCCTGTAACAGTGGAACACGACACAATGGAAAGCGGTGCCGCACCTTACCTGTGCATTACATCCCATATAGTGACGCATACAGTCACTGAAAAGCATGCTTCATGGTTACTTGACATTTTCGTTTTGTGGTAACATTATGCACTGCATGCATTGGGCTTTATTCTTACAGCAGAGAAGTAGTTCATTATGACTGTTTGTGAATTGGGACATTTCAACTTACTTTTTTAATTCCCATTTAAATTTAGTAGTCTCTGACTCCTCAACTCCGACTCCGACTCCACAGCCCTGCTTGTATCTTGGAAAATAAAATTGCTTCTGTCTATGTTAAAACTGCAAGTGTTTGCCAACTTTTAATATTGACATTGTCTTTCTAAATAGTTTTTTTTTTTTTTTTGCATTTTCTTTCCTGTTGAGAGCACACAATGGTGCACCCAAAGCAAAGAAAGGTGTAGTGTTGTGACCTGTAACTTTGTTAAGGTTTTGTGAAATTTCCTGGATAGATTTAATGTCTAAGCATTTGTTTTTTGAGCCTAATTTCCCACTTTACACTCATCATTGCTTTAGATCAGGGGTCCTCAATCCCAGTCCTGGAGAGCCGCAGTGGCTGCAGGTTTTGTTCTGACCTGGTTGCTTAATTAGAAAGCAATTCTTGCCAATAAAGCACTAACAAGCTATGAAATTAAATTAACTCTGCTATGTCAGGTCATTCTCATATCCTAGATTTTCTTTCCCTATCTATCATGCAAATGATTTGAAGGCTAAAATGGACGAGTAATTCTCAGTCCTTCACTTTTTTCTCTTCATTTTTCTTCCAAGTATTTAATTAAACCCAATAGTGCATATAAATACACACAGGTGTAAATGTAAATAAGCTAAATGGAGAAATGCTGCTCTCTCTTGTCATTTGCATGTTATTGATGATAAGGAGCAATTAAAATAGCTGTTTAAGACAAAATTAAGCAATAAGGGCTCAAAATCACTAAAGTGAAGCAGAAGTGTTACTTTAGCAATACGTGCTTTTTATTAAGCAACTGGGTTGGAGCAAAAACCTGCAGCCACTGCGGCTCGCCAGGACCGTGATTGAGGACCCCTGCTTTAGACCTTAATAAAGTGTCTTAACCCCCATACACTTACAGCTCTGAGGTCAAGTTCTTTAGTACTTCTTCCCTGTAATTTGAGGCAAATAGACAGAGTAAAGGAACAGGCAGCAGGTTTGTCACACTTCTAATTATGTATTATTGACAATCTGCTCAAAGATTAATAAAGAAGCAGAATAAAATGTGAATACTGGCAAGCTATACCGTTATAGCCTCAATAAAAGTGCATCTTGCATCCATAGATGGCTCTTGGCTTATCTTCAGTCTAAATTGGTCTGTTCTACCGCATGGTCTTTGGTACCACATGGTATTGGAACAGGCAGCATGTCTGCCTCAATATGGATGTCGAGTTGTTTTTATCCTGGAGAAAATGCTATAGATACGGTCAACTGGACGCACATGATATGAAATATCAATGGGTATTAAGGTTGGCATTGGACACTTTCTTGTTTGACTGAGTTTGTGGATATTGTGAATACTCTCTGCGACTGAATGTCTCATTTTTTTCTGGCTATCGAGTTTCAGTTTTGTTCACTGACTTTGATTTTTGAATTCTTTTATTTTGACACAGTGAAAGATTGGCTTGATTAATTTGGTTTTAACCTGTACTTTGTTTTGAGCACATTCCATTTCCCAGTCCTTTCTCTAATCCTTTACACAACTGTATGGTGTCAGAATCACACAGAGCTGCAGGAGGTACATCGCCTGCGTGGAATCAGATTAGCTGAAAATGGATACTACACAGCCAAAGAAAAAGTTAATTTGATTGGCGTTGAAAGTTTTGTCTTACAGAGCAATAAGAATGAGATTATTGTGTAATTAATTCTATTGTAGACATTAGGTTTCGTGCCAGTAGGCACTCCTCTAAGTACAGAAGTACTAAAAGTGTGTGGTATGTGAGTATTTCTGGTGTATGTTTTTAGATCCATGGTTAGTAATAAAGCAGATTCCTACTTGAGTCTCTGGATTACCTTTTTGCCCGCACTGTTCAGTTGGCTCAATCGTGTATTGTTCAGTCTCATTTGATTTCAAGGGAAGCAGACTATTCTTACATTTCTGGCACTGCATGGGTTTGTGTTGAGCTATTAACAGTTGGGGTTCCCCATTACCTCCACTTTCTATTATTGCCCCTTGGTAGTCCCAAAATAAAGAATTTCCTGGTGTTGAGCCATGTTTGAACACTGCCTCCGCTCAGGCAGAAACTTCATTCATAAGAGGCTCGCAGGCTGTATTATTATCCTCTGGCAGCCACGGAAACTCACAACTGTTAGTGATCAGGTTTCACATCACACAAGAAGCCAAGGTTTCTGCAGCTGGTAGCTGTTAGTTAATCTCTGAGCTATCTTTGGATGGGTCATTTTAGAAAGCAACACTTCTTCATTCCTAATGTAGCGCAATTATATACAAATTAAACCAAAAACTAAACTGCATCTCCTTGTACAGGCTAACCTCAAGTTGAGTATATAAACGGCTGACTTTCTTTTGCAGGTCTGATTCTGTAGCTGGGTGAATGTTTCCCTGGTTTTGTATTGTTTCCCTGTAATGGTATATGTTTCCTTTTCCCAGTCACCTCATCAGCAGGATTTGTACCTGAAATGTGGTGGATTAATCTTGTTGTAGAAGCTCAGGTCATACCATCTCTGTGCGTGAAGCTGCTCAGATCAGCCTTCATTTCCCCAGTGATTCAGCATTTGTGTCAGTGGGTCCACGAGTGTAAATTAATTAGCAGGCTGCATCATTAGGCAGAGTAATTCATCAACTGATGGAATGTGTTTAGTGAGGTTTGATTTTTTTTTCACATAAGTAATAAAGTTTGCTTTAGTTTTTGCAAGTTCAGGTTACCTGGTTCCATTTTCAGTGAAACATATCCCTGTCTGAATAACTTTCCAGGCCTACATACAGTCTGTAATGCCAAATAAGGAATTTTAAATAGACTGGAAGATGAAATGAAAGTCAAAAGTCAGAAACAAGTTGATACCTAAGAAGTCAGAAGTACTGCTGCCTCAGCCCAAAACTCTTAAGCAAAAATCTAAAGAAACTGCTAGAAGTGTTTAGGATCAGTAACTTAACTGTAATGAGTTGCATCAAGCACTTTGATTAATCCACAGTTTCAGATGCTGTTATTTTTGAATGTGTGGCGGCAGCTTATAAAGAATCTCACTAGGAGTTCCTTAGCAACAAGTGTTGTGGTAAACATAAATACAAAAATAATAAAAGTATTATCCATTCTAATGACTTTCTTTGTACAAAACAGTAATACCTAACTGTTCTCGGATATTTTAAATGTCCAAAAATACCAAAGGAAATCTTGGAAAAAAAATTAATTAGGTGCTTAGTAAATTTTTAATGATGACTGGATGGTTGCACAATTCAATTTGTGACGTGGTGTGTTTCTTTAGGGGCCTACTGCATAATTCACAGGCCCTAAAGTTATACCCACAGCTTTTCATAATGTATATACTGCAAAACATCAAGAACAATTTTTAACAAAACTTTGCCTGTTTATACATTAAATGTTTGCAGATGGATCTGGACAAATGTCACACTGGGGAAGGCAGTGAAAGTTTAATGTGAACAAAATTGAATTGTAACAACTGTGTATTCGAAATAATTGCACAATGGGAGGCTGAAATTTGAAATGATTCCTTCTGAAACAGAGTTCAAAGCTCTACTGTACCCTTCAATTTTCGTAAAGAGGCAGCATACTAAAGCAGTTAAGAAGGGTAATTGGGTGTTGGGCAGCCATATGCACTCACGTGATGGAACCTCATCTGGAATATTGTGTGCAGGTTTGGTTTCCATATTACAGATAATGGCACAAGTAGAGGTCCAGCGAAGACCCACTAGACTCATCCCAAGATAGGGAGTAATGAATTGTAAAGAAAGGGTGGAGGTATTCCAAATTTCATCTTAAAAAATGAAGATTAAAAGGACACATGACTGATGTGGGTCATGTTATGAAGGGGTATGCTGTTACTGTAAAATTAGTTACATTTGTTGTGGACATTGCATTTTAAGAGACCATTCAGTATCATTAAATAGGGTAACTCCATTTTAACCTTTTCATTTGAGAGCACTAGTTTACCTGAACTGTTTAATATAAAAATTATGGTTATCATTTTAATTTCACATGATATCAGAGCAGTAGACCTTAAAGTGATGTTACCTAAATGCCAGCTAAATGCCTCCTAAATGCTCTGGTTCTTAATAGGAGTGTTAAACAATAGCTGGAATAACGATTCAAATACTTCCCCTTTACAAAAAAAGAAAGCCCAAAACCATAAAAACCCAACCAAATGTACTATAAACAAAGATATTTAAATAATTTAAGTAGTAATTATAATAACTACCAGTAACGGCGTACTGCACGATAATGCGCAGTGAATATACTTGACGTGA
Organism: Polypterus senegalus; assembly: GCF_016835505.1. NCBI lineage: Eukaryota > Metazoa > Chordata > Cladistia > Polypteriformes > Polypteridae > Polypterus > Polypterus senegalus. Next base: position 37,301,990 of record NC_053157.1, read on the forward strand.
GCATTCCTAGTTTTCATACTCTTTCTCTGTACGTTTAGCATTCATTTGCTCAGAGGTTGATGTGCTTGCTACTTCCTGAGCAGCTCTTCTTTTCTCCACCCTAGTGGCCCGCTGCTTCTCTTCTTTCGTCTGCATCTTTTCACGTTAAAACTGATTAAGTTAGGTTTTGTGTTGCAATTACTTAATACATTTTCTTTAATTTTTCACTTAAGCTGGCACCTAAGTCTTCAATCTGCCTCAAGAATGGTTAGTGAAGGTGGTAGGGAATGAGAACGGCGCCCGTACACATGCGGCACACAGCCGAGAGTTGATTCTACAATAAAATAAAATAAAAATAAAAAGAGTAATAAAAATCATCACCCAAACGCGGATAGTAGACGTCACGTAGTATATGTGTACCAAGTTTCAATTCTATAGGTAAAACGGTCTGTGAAGCGTGCAAATGCATTCAGCAGTACAAAGAGACCTTCCCTATGTTGCATTCGCTATATGTCACAGCACTCATCATTGGTGTGTCTTCAGCTGCATGCGAAAGCTCTTTCTTTACTTTGAACCGCATTCTCACTCCACTCCGCCGAACAATGCTGCATTCAAGGAAAAGAAATTTAGTCATTCTGGCACATGAGAAAAACATCACAGAAAATCGACATGAATGAATTGATTTCAGAATTTGCCAAGAGTAACAGCAGACTTGTCCTGTAGACAATATCCAGGTTAAACACTGGAAACTGATATCCTATAGTCTCACTAATGACTACAATGAGCCACGTTTCTGTTCTTGCTCTCATGTTGTATACATTTGCCTTCATTGATATTTACCTTGTAGATGTAGTTCTATATTTGTTCACAAAAAATAATAATACAAGTTCCATTGCCTCTGTTAATTTAATTGAACAATAGGTTATGATTTATGCTGCAATTTTTTAACTATGTTGTTATTATTATTTGATCCCCCTACAAAAATGGGGATGGATATTTTTTGCCCACTCACACATGATGTTCTGGTCACACCTCTGAAGACAAGCTGCTTATTGATGCAGTAGGAAAGGAACAACCCTCTGAATCTGAACAAGCCTTAGTAGACATATCAATAGGAAAGCAAGGTGTAAAGCTTAAGTTTAAATTACGTTCATAGACACGCTGCCGCTAAATATTCGCAGGCAAATCTACAACTTAATACCGGGAATGCCTGTTAAACATCTTAGATTCACGAGTACCGATTTGGGTAGTGATCACTTCGATGAATGAAACCTGTTATCTATACAACGGATGACAAACACGGAATATAACTTGAACACAACACATCCTCCAAATACGAACCTGATTGAAAGAAATAATGATAATCAAATCCTTGATGACAGCAACACTCATAACAGTCACAAAACAATTACATTGACAATCATGTTACGTTATTTTTAAAATGTTTCCTTTTCTTTTTCATAACTTTTTTAACACACTACTTCTCCGCTGCGAAGCACTGGTATTTTGCTAGTATAAGATAATAAAGAAAATAACTTTAACAAATAAATTGGAGCAGAAAATCACATGATAATGACAAACTGGAACAAGTATCAAAAAGCCCAAATAAGAATTGAAGAGCATTAAGGTCAATAAAGCCAATATTCAAAGGAAATTAATCTTAAATTACTAAATTAAACAGAAACTTAATAACTCAAACCAAGAATCTTTTACCAAATACTTGGTAAAATCAAAAACCTGTAAACTTAATAATAAATTGTAAAGCACAGAAATAAAAAGTAAACAGGAAATGGCATACAACTAGTAAACCGACTCAAAAGAGTGGTGGGAGCCCAAAGAGCAGAGCTAGAAATAACAATGGCTCAGCAAAGGAGAGACTAAAGGCCCTGATCTGTTCCTCAGATGACTGTGCAGCACTCTTTTAATTGGTGGTCCCACCACATTGACCTTAAAATAAAACAATGAAAAGCTGTGAAACAAAACATGCAGCGGGGATGAGTCACATAACAAGCCACAAGCTGTTTTATTTTCTAAGTAGCTACATTACCTGTCACAGGTAATAAAATATATTTTAAAATATTTGATTATCTCTTGCCTTAAATGTAAGCTCAGCACATGTCCTATGTCTTTCCTCGGTATCCTTATGCGTCTCAAACCTGTGTTGGCTGGCACATCCTCTCTCGATTGTGTTCCCGTAATGCCTGCTACTCAGACTCTGTCATTTTCAGGTGTGTTGCTCGTCTCGTGTGAACTTTTTGACTGCCACCAATGGTAAATGGGCTGTCGTTATCTGCTATGAAACAACATTTGGTATTTTTGTGAATACTTCCTGTGCCTGAAGGCGACTCTCAGCGTAACTCCTACGCCTTTCCTTGGTATCCTCCTGTGTGTCAGCTTCTCTTGCGCAGCACTTCCTGTCTCGGTCACATTTGATTGATCAACAATAGAGAAACTGATCATTTAGATTTTTTGGAGGGACCAGAAACACACACACACACAGAGTAGCATTCTTATATTTAGTAGCTGCTGCAATTGTTAATGGATAACATGTTAATATACTCTAATGCCAAAGTTAGTTTGGTATGTGGTGCTTTTGTAAGTAACAGAAAATGTACAAAGGCATTGCCAGTGAGAAATCTGACTTAAATTAGGGCACAGCTATGATCCCCATATATTGGTTCCAATTTTAGTTTGTAGGTGGTCTTGAGTAAGTATTAAAAAAGATTTTTTCAATTGCCCATTCAAGGCATGGCAGCTGTCTACTACAATCAGTTCTCCTAACATTTTAGGTCCATTAAAAAGTTATTTCTTCTGCCAAAGATTTCTTTATACCGTACAGATGATTTATAGGACATTATTTTAAATTCTTTAAAAAGAAAGTGGCCTCACTGTACTGGGATAAATTTCAAAGTACTTTTTCTGTGTGAAGCATCGCCCATGTTTGCCGGTATTTAATGTAATTTAGGATACAATCGTTTAGCTTTAAAAGTGTATATTACCATAATGTGTATTCACTTAGTGCGAAATGTTCACATAATTGTTTTCTGTCATTTTATCTGCATTTTTAATGGAAGTGTATACTGTACATGGGAGCTATGTGGCAAAGTTGAAAGAAATTACAAAATATGTGCCCATAAGGTTAATTGGCAACTGTGAAATGGCCGTGTATGACAAGGATGCGTCATTTCTGTGCATGAGGGTTTGCTCTGTCCTCAGAATTTGCTTCTGCCTTTTGTGAAGTGCAACTGGGAAAACTTGTGGCTTCCCTCTTCCCCGTACTGCAAGACGCAGGTTTGAATGATGAGGTGGACTGTAGCCTTGCGAGGAGTTTCCTCAAGTGTTATGGTTTATCTTTTAAAATGATTGGCTTCTTTCTGGTTTTCATTTTTCCTTCCTGAAGGTTGTCATCAAAGTATTTTGTAAAATAAACTGCATCAGCCAAGTAGTTTTTGTAAGGTGTATTCCTTCTGCTGCTATAGTTATTTCTAGTTCTAGTGTCTTCCCTTATTTTTAGGTTACATTTTTTGCTGCATCAAGTGTCCGGAGCCTCTTTTATTTTTCCAGTGACAGTATGTTCACATTAAGTACCCAATTCACTTGATGGTATGGTTCACAGAAAAATCTAATCTGTATAATTTGACACATGCAGTTTTTTAAAATGATGCACTATGACTTTCCAGCTCAGACTCCCACAGGGAAATGAAGTTGTATAATTATTCCTTTTCACCAGTGCAATACGCAAGCACATTTTCAGGCTCAATTTAAAGCTAACAGCGTTTAGTATAATCAGCCCTGTAACTGTTTAACTCTTTTACTTGTCCTTCTTAAATGTAAACCATTCCTTGTGTTTTGATTTATTTATTTCTGTGGTTTCTCAATTTGCAGGTTTGGGAAGTGGCTGATCCTAATGATGCAGGATCACAACGGCAACAGCAGCTACCTCCAATGCCCCCGGGATGGGAAGAGAAGATTGATAATTTGGGCCGTACCTACTACGTCAACCACAACAACAGGACCACGCAGTGGAAACGGCCAACATTTGTGTAAGCTTTTCACTACCAGATGAATGTATTGGTGTATTTCAGGGAGACAGAGGAGAAATGAGTTTACATGTAAATCACTATCAAGTAAGGCAAAAAAGAAGCCAACAAAAATATTGAACACCATTTAAGTTTTCCAGAGTGATAAAGGAAGAGAGTCTCATACTAAATGTGTTATTTTTACATTATAGTTTCAGACACATACTGTATTTTCAATTTTATGCTTATAAGAGGGGAGGAAAAATAAAAATATACAGTATATTAGAGAGCCAGAACAATGTGCAAATCATTTTCTTTCTGCATTGTAGCACTGTGAGTTTGTCGGCCATTGAGATCATGCGCTACAGAAAATATTCTCAGCTCTGCTGCCAGGCTTATTTCTTCACCAGCTGTTATTCTTTTCGCATCATCAAACATTGTGTTGTTGGATTTTCTCAGATCAGTGGCTCTTCACTCAGCTCATTTGGAATGCACACTTTCTCTGCTTCTTAATATTTTGATATATGTTAGAAGGACAAAGAGGCACCTTATGAGGGATGGTACACTCTTTGCTGGGTTTACATCAGCAGTAACATTTTGTGCCATTAAAACATGACTGTGGAATCGGTGCTCCGCCACATGCTGCAAATACACACCATGAGGTTCTTCTCTTTCTTTAAACCTAGTCAGCATTTAGTAGGCTGATCAAAGTGTAAGGGTCTTCTTCCTTACCGTGCTCACCAACCATTGTTTTAGGCTAATGATACTTTTTAGATAGAACTACAGAGTTGTTGTCTGACATGTCTCTGTCCACCAGGGTGACATCCTCAAAATGTGAAGCGTGTTCAGTTTTACATGTCCATCTTCAATACAATATTTGTGAGCAGCACACTCTTTTTTTTTTTTTTTTTGTTATATTGGATTGCTTAAAGATAAACATTTTTAATAAAGTGAATTGCATTGAATGCCTCTGGCAGTACATGAACGTAATTTAGATTTGTGCCTTTATCTGACAAGAATAACTCAGTGCTTCCTAAGGCATTTTCACAATCATAGTCCGTTACCTTTGTTCTGAATCAGAGGATAATTTGTTACTTTATTTCAATTTCCAGTTTGCAGTGCGAAATGCAACCAAACTAACTTTTACACAAACTAAACTTCGCAAGAACCACCCAGTGGGTGGGCGGTGGACCTCTTTCATTGGGCAGAAGCATTTTTTTCCTTGGGGAAAAATACCATGGAGGATCAACAACCGTCTGCATTTTCCATAATTATTTGGTTTATTTGCCAAGCACAGCTCTGTAAGCAAAACGGCCATTATTTAATTCAAGTAATTATTTACTTGAAAATGATGTGCTACTACGTGTGGTACAAAAAGAAATAGGCGAGAGTACAAAAGAGGGCATACACTGGATGTGCTTCAGTTTTATGACATTAGACGCAGCAAGTGAGTTTCATGTAACTGTATGATGCTGTGTATTTACTCTCAATATGACACCATATGAACACAACCTCAAGTTAGGTTATCTCAGATCATATGTCTACAATCTTATAAACGTCTATAACTATTTGTTAATAATGTTCAATTTGGAATGTTTAATTAACATTTATTACATATGTCAAATTTAGTCTGCCTCCTTATCCGCATCACACCCAAAAGACAGTCACATTGAGAGAATGTCCTAAGATTGGGGGTGTGATCTCTGCTCCCACAAGGCATTGCTGTTTGTTTCTTGCCACCTGTAAGATTAGGTGTTGTTTTTGTTCTTTTTCAGCTGCTGTATCGCCACATGCAACACATTTCTTAGGAGCTTCATTCAGGTTCTAAACTTGCTCCAATCGATTCATTGATGCCCCATGTTAACCCCCGACATATGCTGTGAGTGACATTCCCTGATTACCAACAGTAGATTGTTGGTGTGACTACCACAGCACATACAGTTTCACCCATAATGCCCAGTATATCCTGTCATTAGATTGATCTTGTGTCAGATCACATTCATACATCATGGAAACTCTCCAAGACCCTGTCTTCACTTGATACCACACCAAGACCACCTTCTCTAAAGGGTCTCAGTCTGGTTGTTTTGGTCCATCTACCTAAACAAATTGGACTTTTGGGCAAATCGCACCAGAGTTTGAAAACACATCAGACAAACTGGGTGTGAAAATGGCTTTACTCTAACATTTGGTATGTTAAAAAGCATTTTGTAGCTTTTTATTTAACGTTTAAATGAATCGTTTTACAGTTAGGCAAGTGATTTTATATTATTATTATTTTTTATATAGTGACTTGCTATGTTATATTTGTTAACATTGTTGAGCAAAATTTTAATCCTGTAACTTATATTTTTCATGTAATTTCTGTAACTGTGAACACCACCCTAAAGTATATTGCATAAATACTCAAAAGATTTATATTTTTCTTTCTATATTTTTAAATGTAGGAAGGATAAGTCACACCGTAACCAAACAGAATGATTTGAACTTGAGGCCTCAGAAGATGTAGACACTTAAGCATAAGCCCACCTAACTAGCTGTGGGTCAGATTGCAAAACTTGGCTTAACTGCTTATTATTCTCCTTTTTGTTACCATCAACGTTGTTTCTTCTTACTCACTAGTTTGAGTTTTATTACAGTTAACTCTGGAGTAGCATCTAGCAGGTTGCAAACATTTAGAAAAGAAGGATGGTATGGCACTCCCTGAGCCTGTGCCAGTTTGAACACACGTTGAACAAATGTGTTTAAAAGCATCAAAGAAATGGACTTGATGTCCCGGGCTTATAACACATCTGGGCTTAGTTAAAGAGAGTGCAACAATAAAATGTCATCACAATGCAATGAGGAACTATGTGACATTATCTACTTCGCACATTGGTTTCCTTACTGCACTAAGAAGTGGTAACATTTATCTTGCAATGTATAGAAAATGGAAAACTGTGTCTCTGTTTGCAGATAATAATATTATATAGCGTGTCAAGTGTAATTAGTTAGGTAGAAGTAGTGCCTTTGATGTACCTGTTTTGATAAGTGTTGAAATATTCCCTCTTTTATTTGTTATTTCTGCTTTTTCAAAATCACATTACACATATGCACAGTGACATACTTTAAATTGCCCATCATACCCATAAAGTTCATACTGGACTTTTTAGCAGTTTGTAGACTGGGACTGTTATGCTTATGGGATACTTTATTGTTATTTTTAATTGAGTTGGGTTATTTGTAGATGTGCTTTTTATTCAGTTTCTATTATTTGTAAGGAATGCATTTTTACTGTTTAATTGGTCCTCTGTTTATTTGGTCCTCTGTTTTTTTTTTTAAGCTGATAAAATTTAACATAATGCTGTTATACAATGGCGTTATGAATAATGCAACTGTTTGGTCACTTTGATAATGTAGCAGGTATTGCATATAAATACACCACCATTTTATCATGGAGTTATCCCTTGGGAGAGGTTGTCATTTGGGCTTCACTTCAAAACTGCTTTTTAATTTCTCCCTCTCAGCTGCTATAACTGCTACATTTGTCTTCGTTTTCACCCTTCATCCACACTAACCCATTGTTTTTGACCCCTGAAAATGAAGTCTTTTAAAAACACTCTCCACAGCCATTTAGTTCTGAAACCGATACTCTACTCATGCTCTGATTGGTCTGTGCTTATGTCCTGGCCCTTCTCTGATTGGATCCTGCTCCATACAATCACTTATTCCCTGATTAGTCTCCCTTCACGGACCCTTTTCAACATAGCATGTATTCGGATTCAGCGGGTTAGGAAATGGATGGATGGATGTATAAAAGAGTTACTTTGCATGGAGCTGGTCTGCTGCTTGCCTGTATGAATACTGCATACATGCGTAAAAAGCCCATTTTTTGCCGGTTGCTACTGTTCTGTGATAAATCCTGTGGCCAGCAGTGTTACTGTTACAGTAAATCAGTCAATCAATCAACATTTATTTATATAGCACATATTCATACAAAACAATGTAGCTCAAAGTGCTTTACAAAATGAATAGAAAAATAGAAGACACAATAAAAAATAAACATAAGTCAACATTAATTAACATAGGATAAGTAAGGTCTGATGGCCAGGGTGGACAGAAAAAACAAAACAAAAAAAAAACTCCAAATGCTGGAGAAAAAAAATAAAATCTGTAGGGGTAGCAGACCATGAGACCACCCAGTCCCCTCTGGGCAATCTACCTAACATAAATGAAACAGTCCTCTTTGGATTTAGGGTTTTCATGGAAGGACCTGATGATGATGGTCACATAGACTTCTGGCTTTCAGTCCATCAATGTTGGTGCATCATGATGCTTTGAGTAGGTGAAAGAAACCGGAAAAAGAAACAGAAGAGAGAGTTGGGGTCAGTACGGATTTTGGAGCCACTGTGAATAGTTATTATGATGAATTGAACATACAGAGTATCAGAATTAAGTTAAAGTCAAGTTATAGAAAGGCCATGTTAAAGTAATGTGTTTTCAGCAGTGTTTTAAATTGCTCTACTGTATTTGCCTGGTGAATTCCTATTAGCAGGCTATTCCAGATTTTAGGTGCATAACAGCAGAAGGCCGCCTCACCACTTCTTTTAAGTTTTGTTCTTGGAATTCTAAGGAGACACTCATTTGAGGATCTGAGGTTACGATTTGGAATATTAGGTGTCAGACATTCCGATATATAAGATGGAGCGAGATTATTTAAGGCTTTATAAACCATAAGCAGAATTTTAAAGTCAATCCTGAATGACACAGGCAACCAGTGTAGTGACATCAAAACTTGAGCAATGTGTTCAGATTTTCTTTTCCTAGTTAGTAAAAATAAGTTAGTAAAAATTGTAAATAGCTGACTTGACAGCCTTCGATCAACATTTATTACTTAAAATTATCTGTTCAGTAAGGAAGAGTACACTCCATAGCAAAATTAACAGCAAGGCGCTTAACAAATGGATGGATGTAGAAAACACCCGAGCTCACAATATTACAGGACAAATACAATTAAGCAACGCTATAGATGCACGCAATTTCTTTATCTATTTTTTTAGTTGCAAATGTTGCTTGCTGTAAGATGTGCTCCAATAGCTGTGCACTGCTTATTATCAATTATCTTGCAAATGAACATGGAGCTACACATTTTTTTTTAGATGTCTTTTTAACATTTGATTTGTTTTTATTTAATTACAAGATAACCATTGCGAGTTCTGAAGACAGTTACTTTCAGGCTGTAATCTGTGCATTAACGTGACACAGGGACGATTTGCTCCAGTTCCTTAAAGATTTCCTTTCGTTTTTCTATGATTTAAACACTCTGTCAGAGTCTTCTGCCTGTGCTAACAGTTATGAAAGCCCAAAAAGCACATGGGAATCTGATTTTCACAGGGATCTGAAGTGTTCACTGTGCAGTCCCTTCAAGCAGTTTGACGCTGATTTGTGCATGCCCAGTGTAGGCAAAGGATACCACCATGTGCATTTTTGGGCATTTTAATATGGACAGGGATGCTTTTGAAACAATGCAGATTCAAATCTCAGTCCCGTCATTATCTGTGTGGTGTTTGCACATCCTCCATATGTCTGCTTGACTCTTCCTCCTGGCACTCTGGGCTTTCCTCCTGTTTTAGGTCATTTAAAAGCTGTCGAGTGTCTTGTTGTAAGTTAGTGTGGTTGTGTGAATGTATCTCTTACGATGCGCCAATACCCAATCCAATTCTTGTGCCTGATGCTGCTGGGGTAGACTGCAGATCTCCATAGCCCTAAAACTGGATTTATTCAGGCAGAACATTTCCTCATTTTGAATAAATGTTCAATCAACAACCTTTGATGGATTGTCCTCGTCAGAATGGCTGTAATTTTCTAAAGTTAGAATGCTGTAAGAAACACACAGATATTTCTGCATGTTAGTCAATTTTCAAAACTGTAAATGTCATATTTGCTGCATATTGGAGGGAGTAAAATGAAAGACCAAGAAGTGATTTCACATTTTAGTCATTATAATACTATAAACCCAGCCGGAGGTGTAACACTTCTAGTAGGAACCCACCTGTCCAGCTTATAAGACTTTGTGATATGGCTTAACCTGAGCTAATGACGCACAATCGATATGGATGAGTAGGTGGGATTTTATAGACTTGCAATGTGTTTATTTAGCTTCTGCATTAAACCAGACTTTTTTGTTCAGTTTATTTTCTTATAATTGACACATTAACAGACCACACTTGAAGCAAAAGCCTTTGGAAAATATGTTTGCAACAGTCAAAGAATTCCAGTTTGTAAGCCTAGTCTTAGTTATTGCATGATATGTGTTGTGCACACATTAACCTGACATGTGTTCTTACATAATTATAATCCAATATGCAACAAGTCCCTGGTTTGAAAGGACCTGATGAAAGTGACAGTGTCTGCTGTGCACAGCTGCTGTACTGTTAATGCAGACTCGTGTATTTATGTGATTGTTTATAGCATTCGTTATTTTTTAAGCCTTTTGTATTAATGATTTTGTTAATGCTGTAGTTTTGAATTTTAAAATACTCTTTTATGCTTCTTAGGGATTTGGCAACTGAAACTGAAAATGACAACCATATCAGACAAATCAACCAAGAAGCTCACAGGGTGTTCCGCTCCAGACGACACATCAGTGAAGACCTGGAGCACGAGCAAATTGAGACGAGGGATATTGATGATGTAAGGGGAATTTTGCCTACCATGCCAAGCTTGCATTTTTTTCTTTGTCATTTAATAGGCAAATTTTTTGATTCCTTTATTTTCCAACCTTTGTATTTTTGTGTATTTTTCTTGACTCAGTACAGGCACCATCAGCTTACAGATATTTGCAGTTCAGGTTACAAAAAAATACAACAGTTACGATATAAACAAAATCAAAACAAATGAAACATGCAGTATATGCAAATCTCGACAATTATAAATTCACAAATCACATAACAATCGAGATATGGCCAGCTGATAACAGAGAAGAGGAAATCAAAAGGTCTAGTCAACAGCATTCCTGGAGGCACTGGGGATCCATGGTAGGTCATAACAATAAAAGTCCCAGTCGTGATGACCTCAAACAAACCCTCATACCCCTGCACTTCCTCTCCTGGACACTTTACTGTGTCATAAATGTATCCTGAAGCCGAAAACTGTACGCACTAAACTAAAGCATAAGATGAATAGTCAGGAGGAAATGATTAGTGATTAGTCCCCCTTTGCCAGTCCTGGTCATACAAGTGGTCACCTTCAGAGGCAGTTGTTACATTTGACTTGCTCTCCAGCTAGAAGTTGTTATAAAAAAAACCTGTAGTGTGACACCAGTTTAAAAACTGGACAGTTCAGTTTAATCGTGTTCAACCTTTGTAAAGTTTTTGTCATTCTAATATATAAAGCATATGTATGGTAAAGGTTGAAGCCATCACCTCGGATTGCTCCGGGTCAGCTTTAATCTCCTTTGGATGTTTTACATAGTTTTTTTTTTTCAACATTTCACACCAACCTTCAGAGTGTCCTTTGATACATTTTCCTCTTCCCACTGTGTCCTGGGAGGTTCTTTGTCCCTTGTCAAAGTCACTCGGTATCCTTACACTTACCCATTTTCCTTCTTCCAACACATCATCTTCAGGAACTGACTGCTTATTTGATGCCTAGTATATCTCACCCTTTGATGGGTGCCACTGTAACAAGATTATCAATGTTGTTCACTTCACCTGTCACTTGGGGCTGATCAGTGTAAATGCACAAAAAGTACAAAGCCATCTCTAGTGACCTTGACTTCAGCATTATCAAAAAGGAATAAGGGATAACTTTTTAAAAGTTAAAGCCATCATTCATTGGTTGATGATTGTTTGAATCATGTGAGTACTGTCAGTTTATCACAGGTGCGTTTAATTTTACTGCAGTAGAAATCAAGTTCTACTAATCACACTCATTTGAATTGTTCAAAAGGTGACCATAATTGGTGCGTACAGTGGTTACTTTTCATATTTTATATTGTTTCCTCAAATTTCCTGTTTAATCGACCCTATGCTGATTTGTAGCTCAAAAAGAAAATGAGTGCATATACACTATAGAAGTTTCACTGCACACTTTTTATAGGGAGATATTGTACCTGATTTGACCAAAATGCAAGGGTGCTAATTATGACCACAGTTGTACTAAAACCCTTTAAAGTCACAAAGGTGGTGGGCAGTGTGGTGTAGTTGCTAAAGCAGTGGATGTTAACAGACCAGGTTGCAGGTTTATTCCGTGCCAAGGACTAACTTAAACTGGCACCGTCATAGCTTTTCTATCATTTTTGGGTGAAGAGTAGTATTTCATATGGGCAGCCATCCCCTACACGGCCATGTTGACTATTGAGATCCGAGTTCTTCCACTAGCTCAATGCTGGACCAGTTGGGTCTCTGATCTGCTCTTCTCCTCAACTTTTTACAAAGACAGCTCCATTGTTTCACACCTCCGTTTATTTTTTTTTTTAAATCTACATGAAAGAGTACTGTTAAGCTATAAAATGACTATAAGAAATGTGACTGCTTCCCTTTAGCCTGCCTGTACTACAACTGTCAAAAAATATCTCTCTAAAAAAATCTTGAGCAGGCAGACTAGGGAGACGAGACGTGATCTTCTCAGAAGAACATTTGAAGTCCCGCAAGAGACACTATAACTTGCTCCCATCTCTTAAAACAATAACAAGCGACAAGCAAAACACGCAGCTCGCAGCAGATGATCCGACCACTTCTCCTTACGTGCATTTTTTCCCTCATGAAAACAGAAGTAAAAATTTCTCTGCAATCATTTCAGTGTATTGAAGATGTTTGCTTTTTCTTGTAGACTTGGGATTCGATCTCTGAAGAGGTCAGCCTTCCCGGGGACACCCTGAACCAGTCTCTTCCTCCACCTGCCTCGCCAACTGCAGCTCCTCAGAGCAGCCCTCAAGACTTCTCAGAAGAGCTGAACCGCAGACTACAGCTCTGTCCTGACACAAATGGCGAGCAGCTGGGCATGGTTATGGTATGTGACTTGTTTTTAAGAAAAAGTACGGCTAGCTAAACAAATAGGAAGGTATTTATTAACTGCATGCAAATACTCTCAATGGAAATTCCAGTTTCAGGATTATTCTGCTATTTTTAACATTTAATTTATGCTGAAAGCAATGTAATTCTCATTCATGTGTGTTCTATCTGTAACAGATAAAAACAAATAAACTTGCAGGAAGCCATTCAGTGTAATGTATGTTAGTGAATGTCATTTTAAAAATGAATTTATGTAAACAGATTTTACAATAAAGTATGCATACACAAGGGGAAAATTGAAAAATCTCAACTCACATTTTAAGATTTCATAATATACCAAAATATTTACTGTTATCATTAAAACAATAATGAGATGGTATAGAGATTGATTAATAATAATCAGACAATGTCCTAATTTATACTGGTATATCAGCAAAACTGTGTAGAAAGTATCTATCTATCTATCTATCTAGAGGTTAGTTGATTATTTTTTATCTCACACCAAGTCTTGATGCAGTTTAGTGACACCGTCTGTGGAGCTGGTAATCTTATAACTCAGCTGCTCTACACTGCAAATGTTTATATATTTAAAAATGGTTTAAATCCAACTGACTGATATTGGAATATACTCAGATTGTATAGTATTTCTGTGCTTTTTTAATGATTGCATTGTAAACACAACAGGGAATTTTCAACTGATTTTTCACTTTTACTAAAGAGAGGCCTCCTAGGTGTCAATTGTTACATCAAATGGAGGCTGAAGAACTCCTAAGGGATCTGTTCAAATCGATGCAATGATGACTCCTGACAAAACTGAACAGATGCCAACAGACCAGGCTGCAGGTTTATTCCATGCCAAGGACTAACTTAAATTTGGCACAGTCATAGTTTTCTATAATTTTTGGGTGAAGAGTAGTATTTCATATCCCCTAACTTCCACATTTTCACTCTTGAGATCTGAGTTCTTCCAAGTGCTCAATGCTGGACCAGTGAGGTCTCTGATCTGCTCTTCTACTGAGCTTTACACAGGGACAGCTGCATTGTTTCACACCCAATCAACATAAAAGAGTATTGTTAGCTATAAAAAATGACCATAAGAAATTAGACGGTTGCCCTTAAACCTGCCTGTACTACAAATGTCAAAAAATATATTTGTAAAATATTGTAAATTGCCTTGAATGAATGCATAAGTCTGGTGGTACAATAATGATATTAACACAGAAGGCAATAGCTAATTAGTATCAGTGTCTCATTTCTAGCTCTATAAACATTTCAGGGTGTCAGCTCTAGAAATGACAGAACAATTTGTATTATTGTTATTATTATTATTTTTATTATTTTCTGTTTTTCATGCACTTATGCTACACCATTGCCCTTGAGAGTTTCATTCATTCTATAGCTTGAAGTATAATTTTGGTATTTTTAAAGTCATTTCTTCATGACTTGAGTGATAGTCTGGCTTCATTTTTTACACATTGACAGCAACATGTAACTTGAATAATTTCTTTTCATCGGTTATATTCTTGAATAAAAGCACACTTGTTTTGTTACTCATTTTGTAAAAGTGTTTACTGGATATTGGAACTTCAGTCTTCACACATTATACACTTCACGTTAGGATTTTGTCATTATCATTATACCATGAAAAAAGTTTCCCTTTTAGTTGAGTGTTTAGCATTTCTTGCCTCGCATTTCCTGTCATCCTTCATGTACCCAGACTGTTGCAGACAAGTAACTTACAAATAACAATATATTATTTACCCTATTCAATTCTTGACACCTAACTCCCAGATAATGAGGCTTCTGCTCTGAGAATTTTGTGTCTGACCGTGTGGTTTGAGTGAGCAGGCTGCTTGCTGCTTGTGCTGATTGACACATTTACAAAACAAAGACGCTGATGACAAGATGCAAGGGAATTTAAGGTGGCTCAGCATTATGAATATTTTCGTAGGCTTGAGGGATTCTTGTGACAAACACACACAGGGATCTTTAGCATTATCAATTTACCCAGGATGAAACAGGTGCTTTTCCTCCAGTGATCTGTTCAAATCAATGGACTGATGACTCCTGAGAAATCTGAACAGATTTTATTTCATTTTGCTGTGCGTGTAGGAAGAATGACGTTTTGCAAAACTTTCATCTTTCAACACAATAACAATCCCAAGCTCATTTCAAACAAATATAATACGAGCTTTTGGTTAAACGGTCAGGATCAAACACTTTTAGTAATAGCAAAATCTCTAAGGGGAACTGTGGGTGTTTGTATAAGTTTATGGTATATATAATGTATATAAAATCAGCTATTTAGGGATACTGGCAATAAAATGGTGCAAGATGTCTTTTTGTGATCTGCCACTTTTATGTGTATTATTATTACTCTTTGTTTTGATTAGGAGTCCCAAACACAGCACAGGGTGTGAGTATTCCTAAAAGGACCATAAAGGCAGGGTCATAGCCTAACTCTCTCTCCAGTTAGCTTCAGAACTACTAACTTTAGGCTTCTGGTCCAGTAGACCTCAAGCAAGATGAGCTTACAAAATAAACAGAAATGTCCCAAAAATATTACAAAGTCCCCACAAGAGGAGGGGTTACCATAAACCCTGAGCTTGTGTACAGTACAAAGGGCAAACAAACAAACATTTCTTAAATAATGATTTTATTAACACAAATAGAAGAAAATACTCAGAAGAGCAAAAAAAGGCAAAAAAGAACAACAAAAAATTCCAAATCCACAAACCACAAAAGAAAATGGGAGACAGAAGCAAAATAAATCCATCAAATAAATCAAGACAGTCCAACAAAAATAGCAATACAGAACTCTTCAAAAATAATGTCATCCTGCTGCTGAGACTTTTCTGCTGTGGTTAAATAGCCAGAGGGGAGGACTTAGGAGTGGTGACTTCAGAAAGGCCCCGCCTCCTGTGGCCCCACCCACAATGCACAAGTAATGTCGGGACATTTAAATGAATGGTACAGTATTACAAATATTACAAAAGAAAATACATATTATATGAAAAGTAATCATTCAAAATTAACAATAAAATACTCTTAAATGAATATATTTTTCAATTTATACAGCAACACTGTGTTCTTGGTTGCTTGCATTTTTTAACTGCAAAAAGTGATGCAAAGTACAGTCATAACTCCATTAATAATGTTCCAGCAAAAGATTTTGCAATTTATCAATGGAACTTTCATAGAGATTCAATAAATGAAATTGAAAAGTGTTGAAATGCCATTGTAGAAGGTCATATTACAATATTAATATTGTTATTAATGTATTATTATTGCCATATTTCAGTTATTATTAATTTATGTGACATATGTATCATGCTAATGTTAGGTTACTTAAGGTTATATTAGCTTAGGGTATGTTACGTCAGGTCAGGTGTGTACTTGATATGTTATGAGTGCAAAAATGACACAGAGGCCTGTCCCTGCATGCAGACGTGGAGCCTTGTAATGTGGCGAAAATGACATCAGAAACAGGCACGCCCTGTCCCCTTTAACATACATCAACGTTTTAAATGACAAAATCAACTAACAACGCTCTGGTCGAACCATACTGTATGTCACCATTACGCAAGATGTGCCTGTACCATGTTATTGTGCATAGAGTAAATTATGTGACGTGCAGCTTATTGCAGCGTCAGTATTTACAATTAAGCTTTTTTTATTGTTCATCACTTTGTTTGCTCTCCATTTAACTTGACATAACATTATCACAATCCATTTCATAGCCATAGGTAGCCATAAATAACCCAAGGCCCCTGAAGTGCAAGGCAAACATTTCAGTAATTATTAGTTGGAGGTCCTGCACAGAGTGGTAATCCATCAGAGGCTCATTTACATACACAATCAATAAAGGCCAAAGTGGAATTATCAGTAAAGAGCAATCAGTGAGTGTCCTGTCGGTGTCTTTAGTTAGTGTTGTGCTCATTCTGTCTGTGTCCAGCAGGAGCACCTCTTGGGAGTGTAGGGCAAGTGCCCTTCTCAATGGAGATATCAGAACAAAGGCAGCAAATCTCTACAGAGAGGACTACTTGGCTCTTTTTTCTCATGTTATTTAACCCCCCCGATGGGCTCATCAATGTTCATTGTTCTCTTCTGGGCTGTAGAAAGCATAACAGCAGCAGCAAAATGTCTTGTTTTTTTTTTTTTATAAATACTTTGAGCACAATTAAATAAATACATACACAAATGTCTTGGGAAATGGAACAGGAAATAAATAAAAACACAATAGCATGTGATTATAAAGATTTAAATGTTTATTTATTTATGAACGTATTTAATTATTTCTTCATTTATTTATAGCAGTGACACTGCATGCATCATAAAATATGCCTTGAAATGAAAACTGCCATTTTTTTCCCATCAAAGTTGAGAGGGTGGGCTGTAAAGAGTAGTATGTTATGACTGGTGAATCGTCAGAAGAGTGGATGGGCTTCAAGGACTACATTTACAGCAAACACTTCAGATTTGTGTTGTGAATTCAGAGTTTCCTGAATTAAAGTAGCCACTTCACGCTGTAAATCTGGCCAGTCTTTGAGCATGCACTATACTGACAGTTCATCAGTCAAAAAACAGTGCTCACTAGAGCCCAAACTTTCAACTTTGACGGGTGAAAATGGCCGTTTTTTATTTTGAGGCATATTTCATGTGGTGAGCGGTGTCACTGAAAGAAATTAATTGAGGGATAATTATATGAGTACATAAATAAATAAATAAGCAACAAAAACTTATATTATGACACATTGAATTGTTTATCCTGACATCTTTTTTATTATGTACTTATAGTCACTGTTCACAATGCAATGCTATTTTGTGAATATTTTATGAAAGCATATAATTTAACAAAAAAAATCTAATGCATGCTGGGAGCTGCAGCTAACACAGAGAGAAAAAAAATCAATGTGGACCTTTAGCAGTTTGTTTAAAAAAAATAAATAGTAATAATATTACTTTTCAGGTCCAGGTAATTTTGGTATTATTATTTTTCAAATGGAGTGCTTTATATAAAAAGACACAGAAAAGAAATTTTATGATATTAATAACATGTTATATTACTAACACAGTACTCCCAACTCTTGATAATAACATACACACTCTGATCTAATGATTAGGAACCTGTACACCTTCTTGTCCATGCTGTTATCTAATCAGCACATCGAATCATGTGTATTCAGGTCAGGAGCTTCAGTTAATGTTCACAGCAAACACCAGAATGAGGCCAAATTGTGATCTCAGTAAATTGGACTGAGGCTTGATTGTTGGCGTCCAACCTGCTTGTTTGAGTATTTCTGTAACTGCTGATCTCCTGGGATTTTCACGCACGATAGTCTCTAGAGCTTACTCAGAATGGTGCAATAAACAAAAAGCATTCAGTAATGCACATGCAGTGTATGCATAAAGCAAACAGGGCTCATACATCACAGCAAATTATTGATTACTTTTCATGCCTCAACTTTGTTGACATACCAAATGTTTAAAATGTCTTATTGTGTTATTTTTTTATCATCAGCGAGTTAATTTACTTTTGTAAAATTTAATGTGAAATTGAAATTATAGTTCTACCCAGGATGGTACACTGGCATAAAATTGCTTGATGTAACCAGCTTCAAGTGCTAGGTAGCACAAATGTACTGTTTTGTAAATTATCTTTGATGCCTTAAATTTAAGACTTTTTTTTTTTTTTTACTGTATTATCTAGTGAAGCAGTGAATAAAGAAAGTAAGATTCTGGGGAAGGGCAGTTGCCATCCAAAGGATACTTTGTTGAAGGTTTTCCTAGTTTTTAACCTTGCGCTTTGAAACTTGGGTCTTAAAAGTTACTTGATGTGCTTACCGTCCCCAGATTGATTGAATGACCAAGTTCTAATTTATGTCTTAAAAAAGGATAACTAATAATTTTTTTGTTTGTTTGTTTCATTTTACAGCAGAGTCAGCCATCATCCAGACTGCGGTCAGCTAGTATGACGGATGGAGTCAGTGAACAGGCTCAGCCTCTCCCTCCGGTAAATAAGCAATACATTCTTGATCATCCTTGCATTTTGTATTTCCCAGCTACCTTTCCTGGCACCATTAAGCAGACTAGAAAGTTATTTCTATCTTTTATGTTGTTTTCTTGGATGCTTTCATTAAGCAAGACAGGATAAAATTATTATCTTTCTATTGATTGAGTGTTGAAATATTTTTGCCAACTAGAAAGAGTGGAACAGTAGAAAGAAAATTCAGTTTTGCCACTTGTGGTGAGAGGTCTTGTTTTAGTTGAAAAGCATGAGGATGCTGTCCAGTAGAACAGTGCCAGATATGTTCTTGTATTGGTACCTAATAATGTATTACATTCCTGCAGTCATTTCTTGTGACACATTCGTACAACAATTTTAACACACTGCATAATTTATCAGTCAAGGCTGTCGCTTGCTGAAGGAATTAAGCGTTGTGGAAGGTGGCTGATGGCCGTTTATACACTCGTGATTCATGATTTGCCTTGCAGGCAGAGTGCATAAATGCTGTGATTATTTAAATGGAAGAATGTCTTTCTTGACTACACAAAAGTTGATAGACGTGTGTACTTTTCTTCCTAATTATTAAATTACATTCTTCATGCAGCGTTTGCAGTTCTTTATCCTGATTATTAATTTCCTCATTTAGAGAGGTTGGTTGGGAGCATACCCTGATACAATGCGCTGGCGCACCCACCACATGGCAGACACCCCAATGATCCCAAATTAGGGTTAGGGACCCGAGCATAGCCGCTCAAATGGAATGGAACAGTGTAATAGAGTCATCCTTTTTAATGGGTCAGTCTCCAAGTGTATTGACTTAACAGTAAAATAAAGCAAAAGTTTGGCTCAAGTGTCTGTACTTTTAATTATAATGTGCAATATTTGCTGTGAGCTTTGGCAGCTGGATGGCTTAATAAACCCAATGTTACAAATCTGATGCACCTAATATTTACTTGCAGCGTGGTACAGGATTCTTTCATTTGCACAAGATTAGGTCATGAGGTGGCAGTGTAATGAAGGCCACTGTGCTGTACTGCCCATTTAAATTAAGGAGTCTCACAGTGGCTAGCTTTGAAGAAGTTTCATTTGCCCTGTGCTGTAGAACAATGGACATCAGATCCAGATTGTCAAATCTCTCATGTGTGCCTGCCAGCTGTGTTCTTAATTCCCAGCGTGAATTTTAAGATTTGCAGGCATGGCCCTTTTTTTAAATTCTAGAGGTCTCAACCTCTTCTCCTTTTGGACTTCCATGGCTGCTGATATCAGTTCACACTAAGCTTGGTTTGTAACTGACACTTTCCATCCAAGCTTATTAAGACTTCTTAATTCTACCTAATGCTAGTTTTATTCCACACTATGTATTTTTCTTTTCAGTTTTTAGGTATGTCCTATTTTTTCTAAATATTTTTACCTTATAGCAAGACTTCCTTTCTTGTAGCTAGAGCAATTGATTAGGGTTTTCAACCAAAAGCTTTCAAAAAAGTGAAAACGGGTGAGTTTTAAGTAGTTTGCTTCATTATGATTTTTTAATTCTTTAGATATTTATAAGAAAGCTGAACAACCTATTTTTGGATCTAAGTGTATTTGGTTAAAGAAAAATGAGCCAAATTATGAAGCTGGTTAGAATGAACAAAGCCTTTCTTTAGCAGGCATGTCTTAATCAGGTTTCATTATTTGTTTTGATCATTCAGATCTACTGGTTTGATTGTTCCTCTAGTCAGGCTGCAGTGACAGAATTTCTCTTATAGGGTCTTCTTTAATTTTCTGATAACTGTTTTATTCCAGTGTGTCAGCCTGTAGAACTGCTTTTCTTTTCTTAGGTGTCTGTGCTTTCAGCTTCATGTAATGCATCCATTCTGACAAACAGGCAAAGGTCAGAGTGTTTTTTGCTGGCTATTTTTCATTTTGTCTCAGGCTGTAAACATTTGACTTCGTTTGTAAAATAATAATGCCTAATACCTATTTTAATTGCAAAAAATAACTATTTGTCTTACAATTTAATTAAGCAGTCCCTATAAAAAGTATTCACCCCTTTGGCAAGTTTTCTCTTATTATTGCTTTGCAACATTGAATCACTGTGGATTTAAGTTGGCTTGTTTGACATTGATCAGCAGAAAAAAGACTCTTTAATGACAAAGTGATAACAGATCTCTGCAAAGTCTTTCAAATTAATTACAAATGTAAAACACAAAATAATTGGTAGCATAAATATTAACACCGTCTAAGTCATTATTTAGTAGATGCACCTTTGGCAGACCTGAGAGCCTTAAGTCTGTGTGTGCCTCTGTTTTTCCTCATTCTGCTTTTCAGAACTGCTCAGGCTCTGTCGGGTTGCAAGGGAATTGTAAGTGAACAGCCTTTATCAAGTCCAGCCTCAGATTCTCTAATGGATTGAGATCTGGCCACTCCAGGATGTTAACATTGTTGTTTTTAAGCCATTTCTGTGTAGCTTTGGCTTCATACTTGGAGTTGTTGTTATGCTAGTGTGGCAGGTGGCCAGGGACCTTGCCCCACCAGGACGCCTGGGTCAGGGAAGGACCGGGAAGGGGGCAGTGTTTTCCCTGGACGCAAGTGGGCAGCCCCCCTGATTTCCATCCAGGACCACGACTACGGAGCTGGGAGACACAGCCCCGTGGGAGTCCACGGTCCAACCAAGGGACTGCCTGGATGGTTCCTGAGCCCTGGAGGACAGCGCTTCCGCCACACGAGAAAGTGCAGCCACTCCAGGAACTGTGTATGCCCGGAGTGCTTCCGGGTGCAAGGGCAGCACTTCCGCCACACCAGGAGGTGCTGCCGGAAGACCATCATCAGCACCTGGAGCACATCCGGGGCAAGATAAAAGGGGCCGCCTCACTCCAGTGGACGGGCCGGAGTCGGGAGGAGATAGACGGAGCTTGCGAAGGAGAAATGGAGGCGGCTGAAGCGAGGCGAGAGTTAAAAGGACTGAGGAATCGTGAGGGTCGGAAACCTAATTGTAAATAATAAGCAGAAATAAACCCTTTGTGCTGTCGTGTCTGTCTGTGGCTGGGCTGTCTTTTACACTGGTAAATAAATCTTCCCCCAAGGTGCAGGTTTCTTGCAGACTGCATCAGGTTTTCCTCCTGGATTTCCCTGTATTTTGCAATATTTCCTTTGTTTGCTTTCTACCCTCATAAGCCTTCCCAGGCCCTGCTGCAGAGAAACATTCCCGTAGCAAGATGCTGCCCCCACTACACTCCAGGGTAGTACTGACTTGTTTTTGGTAATTTGCATTGTTCAAACATGGCGTTTAGCTTGATGGCCAAAAATGTACATTTTATTCTCATCGGACCATAGTATCTTCTTCCAGCTGACTTCAGAGTCCCCCAGATGCCTTCTGGCAAACACTAGTAGAGATGTTACATGCATTTTTCTCTTTTCTTCTCCCTCATAAAGCTGCGATTAAGGAAGCACTCGGGCACCGTCTTCCATTCTGTGCAGTTGCAGCTTGTAACTACTTTAGGTTCTCATAGCTCTCTTGGTGGTCTCCCTCTCTGGTTTTCTCCCTAAGTGATCACTCAGTTTTTGTGGGCAGCTGCTCTAAGCAGATTTACAGCTGTGCCATAAACTTGCCATTTCCTAATGGATATTGAGTGATTTGGATATTTTCCAAAGTTGTGCTTTTCAATCACCATGTTGTCATGATTTAGATTTATGCTGATTGTTTGTATAATTTTGTACTTGTGTTAGGGATTGTTGAGGTTGAGGATTCAGTTTCTATTACTTTCTTGAAATTCATAATTGTCTATATTTTGTATTTTGGCTTAAAACATCTTGGATGCTGTTTTAGGTCCTCATTCGCTAACATTTCAAAATCCTGTTGTTAGGCCTGTTTCCCCACATTTCTAGTAGCGTGACCTCTGAGGTTGTGACCCGAGCTTAATCAGTGCCACAGGATAAAAGGACAGCTAGGAAGACATTTCCTGATCTGATCTGTGGATACATAAACTCTCATAAAGCTTTGTGCAGACTCCCCTCACTTGTTGTTTTCAGTTTGGAACTCTTGCTTCTTCTCTCGACCTTGAATTTTGTCTCTCGTTTTGCTCTTGAACTGCTTTTTTGTTTTCCTACATTTGTCTTCCAGTCGTGCCCAACACTTTTCATGGAGTTGTTTGGATTTGTCTTCATTGTGTATGTTGGACCTTCCAGATACAGGAGCTTTTAGACTACACTCAGCTGATTTCCATTAAATTAAAACTAATTGGCTGCACCAGTGCTGACTTTGGTGTGTCAAAGGGGGCGATATACTTATGTGATCAATTACTTTGTGTTTTATATTTGTAATCCATTTAGTCCATTGTGCAGAGATCTGTTTTTACTGACATTAAAGAGGATTTTTCTGTTGCTTATTGTCAAAAAGGCAAATTAAATCCACTGTACTTCAATGTTATATAACAATAAAATGTGAAAGCTTACAAGAAGGGGAAAAAACTTTATAGGCACTATATTTCCTTACTTTTTTTGCTAGATTAATTCATTTAATTGAAGAACTTAAGCTAACAGTATGTGACAGTTGTGCAGCATTTAGAGTTTTAAAGCCAAAGGTTTCCCTTCTTAAGCAGTGGTGCAGCCATTGCATGTTGACCAGAGCGTTTATTTATTCACAATGAGTCTGATATATCAAGTAAAAATATATAAAGTCAGTGTTTATATACATATAGATGTTCATAACATCTCCCGAAAACCTACGTTTTTTTTATCCCCTTGAGTGGACGGAGTTTCATGCACTAAATAAGCTATAGATGAGAATAAGCAAGCACCATCTCCCCTGATATTTACTACGTGGTGAGGCATTTGTACTCAATCAACATTAATTATTTCCAGAGACATAATTTTTTCTATTTTTCCAGTGCATCGCACACAAAAGCAAGGGAACGATGGGAGCACCAGAACTCTGCTCATATCGCGTCGCTTTGTGCCGCAAGTAGTAAGTCTGTGATAAGCGGAATACCGCTACGCTTTGCACTCACGGGACGGAAGGACAATCCCGACCGCTTTTATATAGTAGATTATTGTACTGTACATTTAATTACACACACACACAGTTCTTGTACACAACCACTAACCTATGAAGGCACGACCTCAGTAGGAGAGTCTTCAGAGGTGGTGCAGTATCTTCAGCAGGTGTGTCGTTGAGTACTAGGATTAGCCAGTGGGTGTCTGGGTGTGCGGCTGAAGAACATCTTGATAGGCAGTTGCTGGTGCTATCTTTTCATATGCGTGAGGAGGCTTTTGTAGGGTATTGCCATCTTTAATCATATCGAAGAGTTTCACCTTCTCCTGGATAGTAAGCATCTTCCTCCAGCGCTTAGTTTTATTGTCAGAAGGCTTAGAAAAAGCAGCGTTTAGGAGCCGTCGTGGGGCTTAGATAAAAGTTCTCAGAAAGTGAATGCCTAGTGACGTAAGCGTGTATGAGAAAAAATCGCGATAGAGTGAAGCCGCGAAAGTCGAAGCGTGATATAGCGAGGGATCACTGTAGATGAGCCATAATTTAAGCAAGCAGCATCCTACATTCGCACATCTTCCAAGACATTTTAGTCTTGTCATATTTGAATGAGATGAGAATTTGTTAGTCATCTTATCTTAAAGATTTACATTACAGATTTATTTTAATTTTGCAGGTTATCTAAGGAAAAGGAGAGAAATTGAGTTCACACGTTAAGTAGTTGCTCCTTTTCCCACCTGTTAAAGCAGAGTTTACGTGCTGTTAATTTCATAGTCATTTACTGGCTTCACCTAAACTCCTTGTCTTCACAGAATAACATCCTCAAACCTGTTTAATCCTTACTCATATTCATATGGGGCTAATTTAATATTTTCTATTAAGTACCCACACAAATCTTTGCAATTTAGGAGAAAGACTGGAGGTACGAGAGAAAAACACACACAGACACAGGAAAAATATAGAGATTCCATACAGTCAAAGATAAGGAATGAACTCGAACCCAGGATGC
This sequence comes from Polypterus senegalus, assembly GCF_016835505.1. NCBI lineage: Eukaryota > Metazoa > Chordata > Cladistia > Polypteriformes > Polypteridae > Polypterus > Polypterus senegalus. Next base: position 37,326,960 of record NC_053157.1, read on the forward strand.
TGATCAAAGAGGCAGCAACACTAAGCACTGTGCCTCCCTGTGTTATCGTATTTCTGCCTTTGGTCCCCAACATATGGAAAGGCTCAATTTGATATATTTTACCTTGTTTTTGTTTACAACGATGAGTCGTGTTTGGTCACACCTTTCAGTAGATAGAGGAGTCTGCTGTAATTGTGTATGCCTTCCTCCTTGATTATGTCTGTTTTATTTAGTATGCTGCATGTGTTTTTGTGTGACATAGCAGATCCAAAGTAAACATATCATCCTGATGTTTTTAAGGTAAAAATGGAAAATACTGCCCACTCAGTAGAACATATTCTGTTTCTAGTGTTATTCCAGGGTCCTCATGAGATATTCTGTCGCTTCAAATTGAGTGGCTGCTTGTTTTCATTAGACCAAACTTTCTTTGAGTAGTTCATTTGTGATTGAGGTTTCAGCTTATTGCCCTTCTTGACTAGATTTACTTTTTCTGTCTGAAAGTGTGAGGTGTGTATTTCTAAATTTTTTCAGTATAGACCTGTTCTTTATAGCTTAAGGCCCTGTCTCAATACCCGAATTGGCCAGCGAATTTCAGTCACAGACTTTATTTCCTTACACTGCCCTCTGTACTGTTTGCGACAAAGACACATTCTTCCTTGATGTCTCCCTCTGCTTCACAGTTTAAAATTACAAATCGAAACAATTCAGACATGATTGAAGTGCACGTTGCTGACTTTCATTTAAGGGTACATATATTTTGGTCTCACCATGCAGAAATTACACTTTTTTCTACACAGTCCCCCCATTTAAGGGCACCATAATGTTTGGTACAGTTGACGTCATGGGTGTTTGTGATTCCTCGGGTTTATTTCATGGCTTTATAAGGTACCTTGGCTCACTTCTACCCTTTGGAGTACGTGGTTGCCATTGTTCAACATGAAGACAACTGCTGTGTCAATAAAAGTCAAAGAAGCCATTATGAGGCAGAAAAACAAGAATAAATCCATTAGAGACATCAGTAAAACCTTAGGATTACTGATATCAACTGTCTGCAAAATCATTAAGAAGAAAGAACATACTGGTGGACTCAGTAATCGCAAAGGGACTGGTAGGCCAAGGAAGACCTCCACTGCTGATGACAGGAGGATCCTCGCTATAGTAAAGAAAAAGCAGCAAGCGTCTGTCTGTCCGACAATCAGAAACAGTCTTGAGGAGACAGATGTGGATGTGTGAAGGGACTACTGTCCACAGAAGACATCATGAACAGAAATACAAAGGCCCCACTGCAAGATGCAAACCACAACTTAGCTACAAAAAAAGGATGGCCAGATTACACTTTGTGGCAAAGGACTTTAAACTGACTGCAGAATTCTGGAGAAAGTTCTTGTGGACAAACGAGTTGTAGATGAACCTGTATTAGAGTGATGGCATGAGCAAAGTGTGGAGACGAATATGAACCACGCAAGATTCAAAGCATATCATCTCATCTGTTAAATATGGCGATGGGGTTTTTGGCATGTATGGCTGACACAGGTGCCAACACACTTATCGTCATTGATGATGTAACTGCTGACAGTGGTCGCACAATGAATTCTGAGGTGTATAGAAACATCTTATATGCTCAAGTTCTAGTAATTGCCTCCAAAGTCATCGGTTGATGCTTCATCCTACAAGATAATGATCCCAAAACATACTGCTAAAAAGTCTTTCAAAGCTAAAAAATGAACTATTCTTGAATGGCCAAGCCAGTCACCCAGTTTAAATCTAATTGAGCATGCCTTCTATATGCTGAAGAGAAAACGTAAGGGGACAAGGCCCAAAACAAGCAGGAGCTGAAGATGGCTGCATTATTGGACTGGCAGAGCATCACCAGAGAAGATCCTCAGCACCTGGTGATGTCTTTGAATCACATTCTTCAAGCAGTCTTTGCATACAAGGGGTATGCAACAAAGTTCCACTGCTTTAATATACCTGTCATTGCTGTGTCCCAAACATCTTGGTGCCATGGAAATGGGTTTGGAGGGGGGTATGTAGACAAAAAATGTTGTCATTTCTACATGATGTTTAAAATGTATGCAAATATGCTTAAATGAAAGTCTGCAATGTGCACTTTAATCACATCTGAATTGCTGATTTGTAATTGTACAGTGTGGAACAGAGAGGTACATCAAGGAAACTTGTGTGTTTTGTCCCAAACATCTTGGAGGGCACTGTAAACTTAGTGAGTCAGGGCAGTCACAGCACATTACCATAATATAGTCATGTAGTTTGACATACCCAGCGACTCAGTGCCAACTCTTCTCCAAGAAAATCAAACAGGCTTGAGTTTGTTTTAAGTTGAAGGAGTAGGCTTGCATGCATGTGGGAGCTGACAACTAATGAGCGCTCCCCCAGAAGTATAATGGCCTGCAGTGTAGCCACTAGGAAACGTGCAATGTGTGTTTTGGACCTCATAAGCAGAATAGAGGCTTGTATGTCTGATGCCTCTGGTTGTAAATGCAGAAAGAAAAGGGTCCAAGATTGAACTGAATTTGATACTCTTGTAAAGCCCTTGCACAGGAACCAGCTGCATAAGCACCTTATTGGCTGTCAGATAAAGAAAGGGGAGCTTGTAATACTTTGGAAATCTATGCTGGAAAGTCATTGTGCACTCACCTAATTTGGCTTAACCTGTGAAGCTAGTCATGTAATGTGGCATCCTCAGGTGACAAGATCAGCAGCTGCATTGGTGAAGTCTTTCATCCCCTCCAACTACCAGTTGTGTAACGTGAGGCCAAGTTTAGATCCCAGAAGTACTGATGTAAATTTAGATTTGTTTGTACAGTAATGAAATGGTACCTTTTGAGCAGACGTTCCAAGAGACTAAACAGCCACAGGTAGGTGCGTGCAGATGAATAGGTAAAGACTCAACTCTTGCATGGAGCTTGCTGAAGTTTTTTAATGCTATCAGTTACAGTAGTGCATATTTGTGTTCATATCACACTGTGTTAACCACTAGCTCTCTGCAAAGGTCACTATGAAGGAAATTTAAAAGTCTATGCCCTAGGTGACAAGCTCCTATTACATGCTCTTAGTATGATTTTTTTTTTACTTTTTTATTATTCATGATCACTTTCTGCATACCAGAATTAGTTCAGAAGTGTCTTTTAACTTATACCTGAATCTGTAAGATGCACCAGGGAATTATTTTTTCTGTAATTTGTTTGTAATGTGCAAGCAGGGCCTGTTTCACATGAAGCGCCATTTGTTCTGATCATTCATTTACATTCCTTTCAAGCTGCAGAAGTTGGACTGATTTTCCATTTGCCATCTGTATCACATTTAATTCCTTCCTTGCCCTGTGTAGCATGTGACAAGGCTTGGCATTCATTAATTACAGCTTTATACCTTCATTTCAGTCTGATACAAGCAGAGTTTTTTTTTTTTTGTTAAATAATTTCAGTTTTCTTCCTGCTTGCAGGCTTTTTGGAGCAGTTATTTTTAAACTGACATTTTTTGCATTTGCTGTTGAATGACCTTTAACAAAAATTATCATTTATCAGCAGAATAACGAGTCTAGGAGAGCCCGTGCCCAAACAGTTATTGGTGGCGAAGACCAAATGGTAATGTGTTTTACACGGTTATGTACTTTTTATAAGACCTTGGGGTTATTTTGTGTATCTCATTTGTCTTTCTTAGTATTATTCTTCTGCAGTCTGCTTATTCTGATCTTTTTTATTTTTCCCTATTTACTTTGGAATAAATATTCTGGCTCCTGGTGACTGATTATTGACCACTTGCATGTCCCTGACAATCTCTTAGGGATTTTAATCGCTCCCAGCTGTCATTAGCTTTTCTTCTAACGCCCAGCAGTTAGGTGCCCTACTGTTTATGAGGCCAGCAACTAAAACAGCAACTCCGTTTTGGAATCAACAAATAACAGACCAACTGAATCATATAAATGCTTAACAGAAGGCACAGCTGACAGTCTCCATGAACCTCTGAACAATGCTCTTCCTGGATTACAGGGCAGCTTTATCACCTAAATGCCGGATCACCCAAAGTGGATCATCTGCTGTTAATTGCCCAGTGTTAAAATACTGCGGGGCCTGATGCCTGCTGGTTTTTGGTTGCTGCCTTACTGCCACTCACCCACATGCCTCTTTTAAGTATATTAATCTCTGTCTTAAAAGACATCAAACAGAATTCATTCTGATTCTTTCCACAATGCCTGGTGCCAGTGGGGTTATCTGCTTTGCTGTGGTTTTTCTTTTTATACAAATGTGTTATTAACTTTACTGTTTATTTTTGTTACACATTTTGTGCTGTATCTCAGCTGCTAATATTGTTTTTTCAAACTGTCACTTCTAGGATATTCAGTCTGGCCTAGTGCAGGTTGTAAGCCAGTGTTTCATAGCCTTGCCAGATTCAATAGTATGGCTTAGTGGTCATGCGACTGGGCAAAGAGTGCAGCTTATCAGTGCGTCAATTCTAGGAGTCTGAATGTCAGCAATTATTACATTCACACAATTGATAGAATACAATTTTTTGTTTTTTTAAAAGCCAGTGGGACTGTTTAATATTAACAAGTCACTGATTGCTGTAGTTACTTTTACACAGCTGTATAGCCATTTGTACTTTTTATGTTTAGCATTTTAGTCAGAGGCTTCTTGTTAAGTGCCAGTTAACCCAATATGGACTTGGTGCATGTGAGAAAGAAACTGAAGATAAACCAATGCAGACACTGCAAGAATTTGCACACTCCATGTGGAAAACTCTTAGGTAGGGATCTGAACTTGTAGTAAGGCAGTAGCACTTGTGACAGATCGGGGGCGCTATCGCTCCCTTGAACCCCTGCCCAAGACTCCATACACCAGATAAAAGTCCACAAGTTAACTTTATTAATCCTCCACTATATTCATATAACACGCACAAATACTACAATAATACTCTCCACCACTCCCAGACGCATTGCCACCCTTCCACCCAGCTCAGCTCCCCGTCTGGGAGCTCCCACAGTCCTTTTATCCACCCTGACCCGGAAGTGTTCCCAATCCCCAGTCCATGTGATTCTTTATCACTTCCGGGTCAGGTACAAGTCCTTTTCTTCACCCCGGAAGCACGTCACTTCTGTTGTCGCTCTTCCTATGACGCACTTCCGGGTTATAGGGCACAAATGATTCTTCGGTCCTCCCCCTTTTGCGGCCCCTGTGGTATCTAGCAGGGTTGTGTATAAAAACTACATAACCCATGATTCCCTGCTCGTCTTCGGGGCACCTCCATACTGCAGGGAGGGCTCTATCTGGCGGCCTGGGGGTATTGGCCGGGATGACAAGCCGGCCATATACCACACACTTAACCACTGACATTCAGGAATAAACAAAAATAATTTTAAAGTTAACTAAAGTATGGTTTGAACTGTAATGTATTTGTAATGTCTCTTACAATCATTTATCCATTCATTTTCTAAACTGGCTTTTTCTATTATACCTCAGTCAGCTTCACTAACAACCTCACATCTCCTAACCAACGACAGAATAGGAGTGTGGACCATTATTCTGACTCTACACGATTATTTTAAGTGTTAAAGACTAGTTTTGCTTTTATACAAATTAGGTTTAAGTTACTATAACATTTGCATTAATTTGACTTACTATCCTTTGCAAACCTATAGGTTATACTGTATTATATGTAACCTCAGAGGTTAGGCACTGTTTCACTAGCGTGTGCTTTATTGTAAAACCTCAGGGTCTAGGCAGCCTATTTTACCATGTGTTACATGTAATTCAAGGCCTAACCTTTTAATGGATACTCATCAAATGTGAAAGGCATAAGTTGTAGTGTGTGTCTGCAAAAAAAAGGCTTTGCATTAATTACAATGATAATGAACATGTATTCAGTCAAATAGTAGAATAATTGATAATGTATTAATAGCAATATCAAAATTACATACAGTAACAAAATATTGGAGTTATAAAATAGTGAAATAAAGAATAGCAGGAATGCATATGCATGTATTAAAACTTTAGAAGAATTGTGATGAGAATAGGCCTTTCAGCCCAACTGGTTTGTCCATTGTATTCACCTACATGGTCCAAAATAACATCATGTCAAGATGTGAAAGTGCCTAAAGTCCTACTCTCCACCATACTACTTGGTAATTTATTCCATGTGTCTGTGGTTCTTTGTGTGAAGTAAAACTTTCTAACATTTGTGCAAACTCTGCCCTTAATGAATTTTCTAGCCTTGTCCCTGTGCTCTTGTTGCAGATTTTATTTTACAATAACAACTGGGATCTACTATACTAATTCCTTTCATAATTTTAAACACTTCAGTCATGTCACCTCTTAATATCCGTTTGCTTAAATCAAAAAGGTTCAGTTCCTTCAGTCTCTCCTCATAGCTCATGTCTGTCAGTCACACAATCAGTCTTGCCACTCTTCTTTGGATGTTTCTCAGTGCTGCCGTCTTTTTTGTAGCCTGGACACCAAAACTGCACACAGTACTTTAAGTGAGGCCTCGTAGCATGTTATACATGACCTCCTTTGACTTGAAATCCCACACATTACGATATATAATGCAACATCCTGTTACCCTTCTGGGTCGCTTCTATGCATTGTCTAGGTGTAGATAAGGTGTACTTTCAAGTTTCAGACCTTCCATTGTGTATTTGGATCGCTTATTTATACTTTTTATGTGTTATACTTGACTTTTTTTCATTAAATGTCTTCTGCCCAAGTCTGTGTGCTGTCCAGTTCTTCTTTGGCTGATTGATACATTATCTGCCCTTTCACCCAGTTATCATCTGCAAACTTAACCAGCTTATTGATTATGTTCTTGTTCAAATTGTTTATGTATGTTAAAAAGAGCAGCAGTCCCAGCATTGATCCCTGGGAGACACCACTGTCAACACTACCTCATTCTGAAAAAGGTGCTCACACCATAACCCTTTGCTTCCCTGTGTTTAAAACAAATTTGTATCCACCTACACACTACACCTCAAATTCCCACCTTTCATTGTGCTACCTTATCAAAAACTTTCTGAAAACCAAGATAAATAATATCATGCACACCTTTCGTATCGTATGCTTTTGTTGTTTTTAGAATTCCAACATATCAGTGAAACAGGATCTTCCTTGTCAGAACCCTTGTTTACTATTTGCTGGGTTCTCACAGGTGAAGTCACGTTCTACAGTATGACAGAAAACAGAATAATTTATCTTCTCCTTATTACATTGAATCTTATCTCTTTAAACACTACGTGAATCTAAAATAGATACTCAAGTCAGAGATTAAAACCCATTCAGTGGGTGGCCACAAAATCTCCAAAGTGGTTAACTCCAGTTCAGTGTGCTGCTAAGAAACAGCCTGACACTTTACATGTGATAAACTCAGAGTTGAGCTTTACCCTTTGTAAGGCACACCTGTGGTCTGCCTCATGAACTTGCATATTTGTAGAAAGATTCTTATAACAAAAATATTTCTAACTCAAGGAAACTGCAAAGGATTTCCCATAACATTAGCATTATTTTCAGATCAAACATGCCTATGAAGATATTAAACATGTCATAAAATATCTTAAAAATAATTTTAGTCGAAGACTTAAAACTGGGTGACAGTCCATTTGAGTGGTGGTAAACTTTGGGCAGCTGTGTTCTTATAAGACACATTTTGTGCATCTTTTTCCTGGGATAAAACACTTCTCGTAAAATAAATGTATACTTTTTTTCTTTTCTAGAGTAGAACAGCAGTCTGTTGGTGATGCAAATGTAATTTCCTTTTCTCAAATGCTCAATTTTCCTACACGGTCATAAGGAATCAGATGAAAGTTAGGAAGGATCCCTAAACAGGATGATAGTCCATTGAAGGTGACACTCACACTCTCACTTAATGTCTGGCTGTTAAAAGAGTTACAATTTAGTTTAGCATTTAGTGATTTAGTTTGTGCCATAGTGGCCACTGGGACAGTATGTAGACTCCCCACCTGGTTAACAAACCATACCATTAACCTGCATGTCCATACCTGGTGCAGTCAGGGGAAAAACGTGCATCATCAGTCATTTGGAAATGCATACCTATGGCATTGTCAAATGGAGAAGAACGCAGTCAAAGTGAACAGAATCGAGTGACTTTGTACATAATGATTTAGATTTATTAAAAACTTTTTTTTTATTTGCATCGTTGGTGGCCCAGGACTTACTAAACAAAAGAAATTCATTTTGGACAAACACTTTATAATCAGAAGCAGAGAAGACAATTTGTTGGGGTCTTTTCTATTTCCTCTTCAATCAATCAATCAATCAATCAATCAACATTTATTTATATAGCACATATTCATACAAAAAAATGTAGCTCAAAGTGCTTTACAAAATGAATAGAGTAATAGAAGACACAATAAAAGATAAACATAAGTCAACATTAATTAACATAGAATAAGAGTAAGGTCCGATGGCCAGGGTGGACAGAAAAACAAAAAACTCCAAAGCTGGAGAAAAAATAAAATCTGTAGGGTTCCAGACCAAGAGACCGCCCAGTCCCCTCTGGGCATTCTACCTAACATAAATCATCATATTTTCATGGAAGGACCTGATGATGATGGTCACGTAGACTTCTGGCTTTCAGTCCATCATTGTTGGAGCATCATGATGCTTTGAGTAGGTGGTGGTGGCGCAGGCCGCCACCACAAAAAACCGGAAAAGAAACAGAAGAGAGTAGGGGTCAGTACGGATTTTAGAGCCACCATGAATAGTTATTATGAAGAATTGAACATACAGAGTATCAGGATTATGTTAAAGTGAAGTTATAAAAAGGCCATGTTAAAGTAATGTGTTTTCAGCAGTGTTTTAAATTGCTCTACTGTATTTGCCTGGCGAATTCCTATTGGCAGGCTATTCCAGATTTTAGGTGCATAGCAGCAGAAGGCCGCCTCACCACTTCTTTTAAGTTTAGCTTTTGGAATTATAAGGAGACACTCATTTGAAGATCTAAGGTTACGATTTGGAATATAACGTGTCAGGCATTCCGATATATAAGATGGAGCGAGATTATTTAAGGCTTTATAAACCATAAGCAGTATTTTAAAGTCAATCCTGAATGACACAGGCAACCAGTGTAGTGACATCAAAACTGGAGAAATGTGTTGGATTTTCTTTTCCCAGTTAGGATTCTAGCAGCTGCATTCTGCACTCGTTGCAAATGATTTATGTCTTTTTTGGGTAGTCCTGAGAGGAGTGCGTTACAGTAATCTAGTCTACTGAAAACAAAAGCGTGAATTAATTTCTCAGCATCTTTCAATGATATAAGAGGTCTAACTTTAGCTATGTTTCTTAAGTGAAAAAATGCTGTCCTAGTGGTCTGATGAATATGCGATTTAAAATTCAGATTACAGTCAACGGTTACCCCTAAATTTTTACTTCCGTCTTAACTTTTAATCCTAGTGCATTAAGTTTATTTCTGATAACCTCGCTGAATCCATTATTGCCAATTACCAAAATTTCAGTTTTCTCTTTATTTAGTTTGAGAAAATTACTATTCATCCATTCAGAAATACCAGTAAGACATTGTGTTAGTGTATCGAAAGAGTCGGAGTCATCAGGTGCTATAGATAAGTACAGCTGTGTGTCATCAGCATAGCTGTGGTAGCTCACATTGTAACCTGAGATAATCTGACCTAACGGAAGCATATAGATTGAGAATAACAGCGGACCCAGGATAGAGCCTTGTGGAACACCATATCGGATATCATGTGTCTTTGAGATTTGATTACCACAACTCACAAAGAATTTTCTCCCTGCCAGGTAGGATTCAAACCAATTTAAGACACTGCCAGAGAGGCCCACCCATTGACTAAGGCGATTTCTAAGAATATTATGATCAATGGTGTCAAATGCAGCACTCAGATCTAAGAGGATGAGAACAGATAAATGGCCTCTGTCTGCATTTACCCAAGTCATTTACTACTTTAACAAGTGCAGTTTCTGTACTGTGATTTGTTCTGAAGCCTGACTGAAAAGTATCAAGAATAGCATGTTTATTTAGGTGGTCATTTAACTGCATAATGACTGCCTTCTCTAAATTTTACTTAAGAAGGGCAGGTTAGAAATGGGTCTAAAATTTTCAAAGGCAGAGGGGTCAAGATTATGTTTCTTAAGAAGGGGTTTAACTACAGCAGTCTTAAGACAGTCTGGAAAGACCCCGTATCTAATGACAATTTACTATGTCCAGAATATTGTCAATTAGACGCCTGATATTTCTTTGAAAAACCTGGTTGGTATTGGGTCAAGGACGCAGGTGGAGGTTTCAGTTGAGAGATTATACTATGTAATTCAGGTAAATCTATCCTGGTGAAAGCATTTAATTTGTTTATAACGGAGTACCGGGGCTTTGGAGGTTCTGCAGTGTTCGGGAGATATACTATGTTATCTCTAATATCATTAATTTTTTGAGTGAAAAATACAGCAATGTTCTCACAGGTTTCACTGGAAGTATTCTGGGGCATTCCTTTGTGTTACCTGGGTTTAACAGACGGTCAATTGTTGAAAATAAGACTCTGGGATTACTAGCATTGTTATTTATAATATTAGAGAAATAGCAGCCTCTCAAGACGGACAGTGTTATTGTATTCTGTTATTTTAACTTTTAATATTTCATAGTGGATAGTTAGTTTAGTTTTCCTCCATTTACGCTCAGCTCTACGACATGTTCTTTTTAAATCAGACACTCTTTGGGTCTTCCATGGAATAACAGTACTAGAGGATTTTTTAACTGTCTTTTCAGGTGCAACTATGTCAACAGCAGTTCTTACTTTAGAATTAAAGTTTTCCACTTTACTATTTACATTATCCTCGCTATTATAGCTGGCATTATAAACGGACTGATTGCTTAGAATAGTTGTAAGCTTTAAAGCTGCTGATGAGTCAAAGAAGCGTTTTTTAACAAAATGCTTCTCATGAGCGTTTTCTATCTTTATTTCTATATTAAATAGTAGAAGGAAATGGTCTGATAGACCGATATCAGTGACCTGCTTTATATCAACTTTAAGTCCTTTAGTAATCACTAAGTCTAACGTATGACCTGCTTTATGTGTAGGCTGATTTACGAGCTGCCTCAAATCAAAAGAGTCCAGGAGGTTCATGAATTCCTTTACCTTTTGGTCACACTGATTGTCGACATGAAAGTTAAAGTCGCCGACTATTAAGAGTGCATCATAGTTTGTAACTAAAATTGACATTAAGTCAGAGAATTCCTCAAGGAAAGACGCGTTATATTTAGGAGGTCTATACACGGATAATAGAGCGTGAGAATCTCCATGAATAACAACGGCGAGATACTCAAAGGACTTAAATTTACCAAAACTAACATCTTTACATTTTAATCGGCTCGAGTAAATGTTTGCCAAACCGCCCCCCCTTTTCCCCTGGCGGTCGCACGAGTAAAACTGTAATCCGGAGGCAGATTCGATTAAAACTGCGCCCATTGGAATTAAGCCATGTTTCATTTAGCGCAATAAAATCAATGTTTCTATCACTAATAAGATCGTTTATAAAAAATGTCTTGTTAGTTAAAGCTCTAACATTTAATAGTGCCATATTTAATGTTTCTGAAGGGCAGAGCTGAATTTTATGCGTGTTATCGGTAATCTTTGCTTTGTACAGAACATTAGTTCCTGGTTATTTCAGTAATGGTTATTAGCTGGCATCCTATCCAGGCTACGTTTCTGGCTCTAACATCCTCGCGTAGTATAAAGTAGTTTAGAAAATGAACTAATGTGTGAGTTATACTACATGATACTGCTGATTGACCTGAGCTAACTAAAATGTTACACTGGTTAGATATAGATCCTAGAAACTCTGGGTTTAATATTAGCAAAAAATAATTATTTACTTCAAATCTTAATTGGTAGATGTGCATATTAAGTTAACTGTCATGTCTAAATCAGTCTATTTTTGTGCAAGTGTGCACTGCATGTATGCAAGTATGCAGCCTTTCCAGGGTATTTTCTTCCTGCAGGCTATAAAGTTGATGGACAGAGGAAAACAAAACTTACATTTGCTCAAGTCTAGTGTTCTCTTTTCAAACACGAGCACTTTTTCCTTTATTGTTGCAATCTTATAAAATGCTATGTTTGTTTTTCCTTTTGTCTGCATGAAACCATTCAACTCCCAGTGGATTGACTTTTGTTGAAACTTTCCAGTCTTTTTCTTCTAGGAAATTTGTCAGGACAGTTCAATTTTCATTGAGACTAGGGGGCTTCGCTCGCCAGCCCCCAGCCTGTGCTACGTGCCAACCACTTCACATCTCTGCCGCTCGCATATGTGGATTTCACTTTCACCAAATAACAAATCTTTTATTTCTCGCAGATATGCCTCTTCATAGGGAAGAAACACTACTTTTCCCAGATGGCAACACGAATTAGACGATCTACAAGTCTCAGTTTTAAAGTTTAAATCTGAACAATATATTTGATCTCTTTTCACTGTTCCGTTATTTCACCGAGTAATAATTTCCATTTGTTTGTGCTAATGCGATCTTTACTGTAATTTTTTGAGACTTTTGAATTTTAGTACTTTCATTATCTCTGATCTGCTCTTCATGTGTATCACACCAATGTTTTTGAACCTCTTTACGCCATTGTACTTTGTCATCTACTCTTTGTCTTTTATTTCTGGCCCCAGTCGTGGTTAAATCTCTTGGCACAAAGTCTCATCTCGTGGGACATGAAATTATCCCTTTGAAAAAGTCACGTCTCATACCCAGGATTTTTTTTTTATATAATAGAGAGATATAGTGTGCTTGTACACATTTTTGAAATGTTAAAAATTTCGATTGAGAAGCATTGGCACATTTCTAAACTCATCTATGTGAAAACATAGAAACATTTTGTGCAACTTCAACTACTACTACTACTACTTACATACCTTGACAGAGCCTCTCGGGAGGTCCTCTGATGCACATGTGCGACAACATATGTAAAATGCAAAGTTGACTTACTCACTGACTGACTCACTCTTCGACAAAAAAAACTGTTTCTTATTTATCTAAACAGCTAAAATTTGTCAGGATGGCACATCTAGGACAGTAGGTGTCCACTAAGGGAAGAGATTATCAATATTTAGGGCTAGGTAGAAAAAACTCAAAATAGAAGGAATAAAAACCCCAAAAATACCTAGATGGATTTGATTGAAATGTGGTTATGTTGTAGAAAAAACAAAATTGGCTGACGTTTTTTTATTTAACTTTGTCATTAGTAATGCTCTAGGGAGTGGAATATTCTACTGCACCTCGTCCCTCATTTTATCACGGCGCTGACAGCAGTCTCACAGAGATGTAATGTAGGTCATCTGCAGAAGTGAAGTGAAAGGAGCAAAGTTTGTGGATACTTAAAGAAGACATGTCTAGCAAAAGTGCTAGACAGGAGCCATTATAATAAGCGCAGTCAATTTCGCACAATTGATCCTGTAAGAAAGGGTATTTAATACAGGGTGAAGCAGAAAGGACGGACGTTTTTTACAAAATCACAAAATTGTTAATTTTTTCTTACAAAGAAATTCATTGAAAGATTTGAGTTCATATTGAAATAGCATTTGACAATTTGTAGGGATGGAAATGCAGGTCTAAATGCAAAATACGCCTTACCGAACAATTACGGAGGCCAAGTTCAGAAGAATGCTTCCGAGCAGATCGACTTGGACTGCGCAGCAGGGCTAGTCGTACGCTTTCCACATTTTCAGGGGTACGTACCATTCGTGTTGCCCCCGGTGGTCTTTTGTTCATTATTGTACCTCGTGTACAAAGTGCTTTAACCCAACGTAGGATATCGTTATGAGTCGGAACAGCTTTATTTATGGGTATTAAAATGGCAACAAAACTCATGCTGAACTGTGGTAATAGATTGGATGTTCTTAACAAAATAGTTGTATGCCAAAATGTGGTGTTCTATCGTCCACAGCTCCATGGCTTCAACTAAAAAGAAAATAAAAAAATGCTAAGACTTCGTGAAGCTAACGCCACCAACCGCACATCTGTCACTCCACCTAATGGTGAGTTCTAGCCATTTCAAAGATGTCCATCCTTTCTGCCTCACCCTGTATATACGAGGGGGGACCCAAAAATAACCAGAAATATTTTTAAAACGTGTTTAATTTAATTTTCTGTACAAACTACAATTAGTCTCCTTAAAAGTACTCTCCATTGGCGGAAATACTCTTATCTAACCATTTGTTCCATTGTTCGAAACATTTTTTAAATTCGTCTGAAGTAATTCCCATTAATGCTCTGGTCGTTTCTTGTTTTACCTCTTCGACGTCAGTATAACTCCTTCCTTTCAAGTCTTTTTTCATCCAAGGGAACAAAAAGAAATCACACAGAGCTAAATCTGGTGAGTGGAGTGGGTGGTTCAGGGTTGTCATACCGTTTCAATAACAATAGTTTCTGCAACAATTTTTTCAAGAAGAAAACAAAATGTCACTGCCGCGCGTTGCTCACGATAATCGGCCATCGTAGAAAAACGACGCTGGCACAAAACTACTTTACAAAATTCACTGAACACAAGCACAACCTTCCAGACTGATGGCACTTGGCAGACTGACTTGTGAGGAGTGTAACTAGATCGCCCTAGCGGCCCAACCATGTACTACAAGTACCAACCTAACAACAACAAAATTCCGGTTATTTTTGGGTCCCTCCTCGTATTACTCTCCCGACCCCCCTTATGCAAATACCAAACATGAGACTACAATTCCCATCAGGCAGAGCGCTGCTCTAGACAATTTCATCAGTGCTCACAAAGTTTAAATAAGAGCATCAATAAATTTGTCATACCATCAAAGGTTATAGCAGCTTTTTTTTCCCCTCAACCACAATTTCATTGTCTCACTCGATTACAAGGTTTATTTTAGAGCAGTGTTTCTCAACCTTTGTGGCCCTGTGACCCAGTTTAGCCTTCTTCAAGTTCTTAGACAATCCACAGACAACATTTGAAGAGTTTTTGGGTTCCCCCTTCATAAGCCTAGCAGAATTCGAACAGCGGGGGGGAAACATTGATGAAATGAGCACAGTTACAAACGGGAAAAATACCACAGAGCACTGTGGATTGCTTTGGTGGGCTGAGGGCATGTCACATGTAATAATAAATATGAGATACACTGATTACACACATTGGTATCAGGCATAGCCTTGCATTTTTGAAAAAGCCACCACTGTTTTACACATGCATATTGTCATTAAGTTTGCAATCAGAGAACAGCACTTTTTGAAGTTAAATAAACAAAGCGGAAATAAAAATGAAAACAACACTGCAAATTAATGGATGAAGCCAAACCACGATTGAATAAAATGAAGCACACATTTTTCTAGAGCTGATGGAGGTGCTGTTTCTCAGAATGTGATAAAAAGACATAAAAGTATTGCTTTTCAGTGAGTTAAAGTAATTAATAACTTTTGTTTTTTAAGTTTTGGTGGTAGACATTTATTCTAATCCACTGTATACTGAGGCTGTACTAATTTTAGAGTTTGAGGCTGATGGAGAGTTGAGATTGTTAGCAGCCTTCATGTTTGAATGAAATGAATTTAAATCACCTTTGTAACATTACTAAATACAGCTTTACTATGCTTTAATATGGAGTTCAGCTGCAAGCTCTTTCATAACAGCACCACCAAGGACTGTATGTAGCAAGTTTAACAGTAAGCACCTCAAGTGAACTAATAATAATAACCCCTATTGAAAAAATACAAGTATTGTATACAGAAAAGTACTTTGTTTATATAGTACTTCTGATACATTTGATTAAAAAATGGCACTATAACTGAGGCCCATTGACTTAGATAATTTCGCAGTTAAAACGGGATAACATAAGTAATTTTTACTGTGGCGGCACAGTGGCGCAGTGGGTAGCGCTGCTGCCTCGCAGTTAGGAGACCCGGTTTCGCTTGGAGCATGCATGGAGTTTGTATATTCTCCCCATGGGTTTCCTCCAGGTGCTCCGGTTTCCTCCCACAGTCCAAAGACATGCAGGTTAGGTGCATTGGCGATTCTAAATTGTCCCTAGTGTGTGCTTGGGTGTGTGTGTATGTGTGCCCTAAGGTGGGCTGGCGCCCTGCCCGGGGTTTGTTCCTTCCTTGCGCCCTGTGATTGGCTCCAGCAGACCCCCGTGACCCTGTGTTAAGATATAGCGTTATGGATGATGGAAGAATGGATGGAATTTTTACTGATGTTTTATTCTATTATTTTTTATATAGAAGTTTAAATAGTATATTTGTTTTTATCACCAAAGGATGACTATATTATTTTAGTGGGCTATGTAAATATTATCTATACTAATAAAAGTCGAGGCCCTCACTGACTGACTCACTCACTCACTCATCACTAATTCTCCAACTTTCCGTGTAGGTGAAAGGCTGAAATTTGGCAGGCTCATTCCTTACAGCTTACTTACAAAAGCTGGGCAGGTTTCATTTCGAAATTCTACGCGTAATGGTCATAACTGGAACGTATTTTCGTTCGTATACTGTAATGTAACAGACTGTAGCTCGATAGCCGCGGGAGGCGGAGTTTCGTATTAAAGCATTTAACCAATCACATTTCAGCCATCATTTGTTGCCAGGCAGAGAGGCTTTCACAATCCGTTGTGTAGGCACTCTAACACAGAATAAATGTCGATTAACCTGTTGCTTCAACCAATCAGATTTTGAGTTGGTATCAGTAGGGCTCTCTAGCAGGCGTGTGGCAACATCACCGTATTCAGACCCATTGATTGGATAGATGCCGATATGAGGAACTCTACGAGGCCACTGAACGAACCGCAAACGCTCCGAGCGGAAGATCATCGCACGCACTACGGCCAACTCCATGGCAAGATTCTGGACAATATTATTTGCCAGACACAGACCAGATTTCAAGACCACGAAAACCTGATGTTTGTCACGCTCCTCGAGCCCCAGAAGTTTCGGGAAAACAAGAAAAATTTCACGCATGCAGCCTTCTCCAGTTTAACACAAGAGCCACGGAGCGCTTTTTGATCTGTCTCGGCTAAAAACAGAACTGACTGTAATGTATGCCATGGATGATTTTTTAGGAAAATCTCCCACTGATCTTGACTTCCTTCATTAGAAAAATCTGAATGAGAGCATGGGGCAGCTGTTCACATTGGTATATTTAGCCGTGAGCATTCCTGTGTACACTGCTTCTGTCGAGCAGACATTTTCAGCCCTAAAGCAAATTGAAAGTTATGCCAGAAATACCATAGGGCGGGTTCGCCTTTCAGCATTAGCTTCAATGGCGATAGAAAGGGACGTTTTGATGGAACTGAAGCGCACGGATAATCCGTACGACAGAGTAATTGAACTGTTTTTGAGGAAAAGGAGGAGGATGGATTTTGTTTACAAATAATCCAAATTTTTGGTGAGTAAAATGTTGCGATTTTCCCAAATAATATTGCAAGGTTTTGAGTTATTATTGATGTTTTTTTATGTGATGTCGCGGCTGTGGCTGCAGTAGAAAGGAACTTGTTCACCCCGGTTTGTCTAATCAATAAAGGCATTTATTGTGGCTACAGGAGTTATCTTATTTATTTATATATATATATATCTCGATCTATATACCTCCCGATCTATATACTGTCAAATGAACGAACCACACGCCATGGTACAACACGAGAGGTTTCGCCTCTAGCGCTGACGTCTGAGGTTCGATTCCCGACAGGGGGTGCAGTGAGTGTGTATGCCTGATGAGCGCAGAATTAGGGTGAAACAACATTTTACCCTCGCACCCCCTTAGTTTGAGAAGAAGTATGAAAAAATATGAGGTTAACGCAGAAAAACAGATCACCAATTGAAGCTTTATGAATAATGGATACTTTATTCGCCATCAATAATTGTTTTGGTAAAGTCTTACTCAGTGTAATCCTCCTTCCATTTTCGAATTTTTTTCGTGACTACCTGTGATTAAATGAACGGTAAAAAAGTAAAAGCGAAGCGAGGGTCACTTATTGAGACAGGCAGGCGACAGCTCAATAGCTCGCAGGCTCGATGTGGTGCGCGTCAAGTCGCTCTACAATGCGCGATCACATTCAAAACAATCTAGCTTTTCAAGTTCTATTTGGATATAAGTAGGTTCTATTTAGTCGACAGAAATATCGTTGGTAGGAATGTAAGTTGAATTTAGTCTTTAAATTTCTATGGTGAAGAAAAATTTATGCAATGATGACTAAATTTAACTTACATTCCTACCAAACATATTTCTGTCGACTAAATAAAAATTACTTATATTTAAAATTTAAATAGAACTTGAACAGATACGATAGTTCATAATACTCACGAGCACTAAGTGCACGTAAGAGCGGGACTCATCCGTTTTAACAAGCAGCGTGTTGCAGTGATACGAAATAGCCTTCCCATTTAACTATTTAGGAATGGATAGGTAAATTAAGAATTTCTACAAATAATGTTTTTCATTTTTCTTCCTCGATGGATTCTGGCACCCTCAGCAACAGCTGCTCGCTTCAAAGGGTATATATATATATATATATATATATATATATATATATATATATATATATATATATATATATATATATAGTTGCAGTAGGGGGCACTAGTGCTCCCTTGAACCCTCAGGTACCACGACAGACACCAGGTAAAAGTGCTACAATTCTTTGCTTTATTATAATAATTATGTGCACCAAAAACCCTCTACTACACACTATTCATTAACCAATACAATAATCCAATCCTCCAGCTCCCAGATGCGCTGCTATCCTACCACCCAGCTTAGCTCGCCGTCTGGGAGCTCCCTCAGTCCTTTTATATTCCCTGACCCGGAAGTGTTCCCAATCCAACAGTCCACAAGTCCTTATTCCTTCCAGGTCAGGTTAAATAATGCTTTTCTTCAACCCGGAAGCCCGTCGCTCTTCCTGTGACGAACTTCCGGGTCATAGTGCACAAATGAGTCCACTGGCCTCCTGACAGCGACTCCCAGTGGTTCCCAAGGTATCCAGCAGGGCTGTGCATAAAAACTACATAGTCCATGAGGCCCTGCTGGAATTCGGGGCCCGTCCATGTTCTCGGGAGAGCTCCTCTTGGCGGCCTGGGGGTGAGGGCAGGAATATGAAGCTGGCCATCCACTACAATATATATATAGATATATATATATATATATATATATATATATATATATATATATATATATATATATATATAGTGTGTGTATATGTATGTATGTGTATGTGTATATACAGTATATATATATAAAATATATATATATATAATATATGACAGCAACACTCATAACAGTGACCAAACAATTACATTGACAATCATGTTACGTTATTTTCAAAATGTTTCCTTTTCTTTTTTATTACTTCTTTAACACACTACTTCTCCTCTGCGAAGCGCGGGTATTTTGCTAGTCTACACTAATAAAAGGCAAAGCCCTCACTCACTCACTCATCACTAATTCTCCAACTTCCCGTGTATGTAGAAGGCTGAAATTTGGCAGGCTCATTCCTTACAGGTTATTCACAAAAGTTAAGCAGGTTTCATTTCGAAATTCTACACATAATGGTCATAATTGAATCCTACTTACGTACATATATACAGTGGTGTGAAAAACTATTTGTCCCCTTCCTGATTTCTTATTCTTTTGCATGTTTGTCACACAAAATGTTTCTGATCATCAAACACAGTTAACCATTAGTTAAATATAACACAAGTAAACAGAAAATGCAGTTTTTAAATGATGGTTTTTATTATTAAGGGAGAAAAAAAAATCCAAACCTACATGGCCCTGTGTGAAAAACTTATTTCCCCCTTGTTAAAAAAATAACCTAACTGTGGTGTATCACACCTGAGTTCAATTTCCGTAGCCACCCCCAGGCCTGATTACTGCCACACCTGTTTCAATCAAGAAATCACTTAAATAGGAGCTGCCTGACACAGAGAAGTAGGCCAAAAGCACCTCAAAAGCTAGACATCATGCCAAGATCCAAAGAAATTCAGGAACAAATGAGAACAGAAGTAATTGAGATGTATCAGTCTGGTAAAGGTTATAAAGCCATTTCTAAAGCTTTGGGACTCCAGCGAACCACAGTGAGAGCCATTATCCACAAATGGCAAAAACATGGAACAGTGGTGAACCTTCCCAGGAGTGGCCGGCTGACCAAAATTACCCCAAGAGCGCAGAGAGGACTCATCCGAGAGGTCACAAAAGACCCCAGGACAACGTCTAAAGAACTGCAGGCCTCACTTTGCCTCAATTAAGGCCAGTGTTCACAACTCCACCATAAGAAAGAGACTGGGCAAAAATGGCCTGCATGGCAGATTTCCAAGACACAAACCACTGTTAAGCAAAAAGAACATTAGGGCTCGTCTCAATTTTGCTAAGAAACATCTCAATGATTGCCAAGACTTTTGGGAAAATACCTTGTGGACTGATGAGGCAAAAGTTGAACTTTTTGGAAGGCAAATGTCCCGTTACATCTGGCGTAAAGGAACACAGCATTTCAGAAAAAGAACATCATACCAACAGTAAAATATGGTGGTGGTAGTGTGATGGTCTGGGGTTGTTTTGCTGCTTCAGGACCTGGAAGGCTTGCTGTGATAGATGGAACCATGAATTCTACTGTCTACCAAAAATCCTGAAGGAGAATGTCCGCCATCTGTTCGTCAACTCAAGCTGAAGCGATCTTGGGTGCTGCAACAGGACAATGACCCAAAACACACCAGCAAATCCACCTCTGAATGGCTGAAGAAAAACAAAATGAAGACTTTGGAGTGGCCTAGTCAGTCCTGACCTGAATCCAATTGAGATGCTATGGCATGACCTTAAAAAGGGGGTTCATGCTAGAAAACCCTCAAATAAAGCTGAATTACAACAATTCTGCAAAGATGAGTGGGTCAAAATTCCTCCAGAGCGCTGTAAAAGACTCATTGCAAGTTATCGCAAACGCTTGATTGCAGTTATTGCTGCTAAGGGTGGCCCAACCAGTTATTCGGTTCAGGGGGCAATTACTTTTCACACAGGGCCATGTAGGTTTGGATTTTTTCTCCCTAAATAATAAAAACCATCATTTAAAAACTGCATTTTGTGTTTACTTGTGTTATATTTGACCAATGGTTAAATGTGTTTGATGATCAGAAATACTTTGTGTGACAAACATGCAAAAGAATAAGAAATCAGGAAGGGGTCAAATAGTTTTTCACACCACTGTACGTCCATAACCTGCAGCTCGGTCGCCGTGTGAGGCAGCGTTGCGTTCCCCCATCACCATGCCTCCCACGTAGTTGGCTGCCTGCCTATATAAGGCCATCCTTTGCTCCAGTCTCTTCATTACCTTCCTTGGTTCGCCACAGCTGATAACTGCAGCCTTTTTATTTAATCCACGGCTTCTCCGCTGTTTTATTGTTCGTTTATTACGATGCAAAGTTATCTCTGAAGGCGGTTTGTGTGCTTACAACGCGTGACAGATGCTGGATGTCACTTAACACTAGAATTACCAGAGCCTACGAAAAAACTCGTAGATCCGTCCCACCTTAAATCGCTTCTTAAATCCGTCCTCACCTCTCCGCCAGCATCTTTGTCCTGTTAATGTGCAGATTTAGAGCAGCAAGCAGCCGGCTGTTTCAACCTCCACCATCTCAGAACATGCACAAACTTCTCCCAGCTCATGCCTTGATTGATTATCTGGGAGTGAAGTGGACTTTTAGACTGGAAATAATAGATCGTTTTTGGAACACATGCATTTCATGTGTGTTCCGTTTCTACAGTAATCTGTATAAACACATTGTTGAAACAGAAACTTTTTCATATTTTAGTAATAAATGTTACAAAATGTAGGCATAAACTATAGAATGTGTGAAGCATGAAGTCCAAACTTCAAATAAACACTTTCACAAAAGGTTCAAGACCAATACAACAGCTTTCGTGGCTTAGCGGTGTGATTTGCACACTTGGAAGGCAGTAGGCTTGTTGTGCGACAAAGACCCGAGTTTGATTCCCCGTTGTTCAAGAACAAAAAATTGTTCTTTTTTTTTCTTTTTAACCTCAAACGGACATACAATTTATAAACTGGTATGCACTGACAGTTAATGAGATCGTTATATTTTCATGTGGGATGCTCCTTTTAAAATATTTTTTTAACAACTGAGACTGCAATTAACATGAACAAGTGCCCTTATAACTGTTATTTTTAAGATCCATAACAGACAGACAGAGCACTGCGTAATAGAGAGACAGACAAATAGGCAGAGAAGTCACAAAATAAACAGGGAAGGCACATGTACTGAAAGAAAAAAAGATCAACAGGTGCGTTGTTCCTGTCACAATGAATAAGCTCACGTACTGTAACCCCTCCCCCTCTCCTCCGATCTGACTCAAATAACGCTCGCGCTGTCATATCACAAGAGGCACACAAACAGGCAGGCGGGGGGCGGGATTAGAGCGTACAAGAACCGTCTTTCCTACATTACGACGTGTGTACCTGTGACAATGCGCACACTTTTCTATATGCTGTGGTTTCTATTATATTGAAAAGGGCACTTGACACTGACACAGTTTACTTTCCTGGGGATGCGGCTATCTTAGAACAGAAGCTTGTCGATGTTGCATCCTCCTTTTTTGAGTTTTATTTTTTCAATGACGATTACGCTCTAACCCCCTGCCCGCCTATTTTTCATTTAGTAGTGCTTTCTCTGCCTGTCTATTATACTATGAACTCCGTCTATCCATATAGTAATAACAGTAATTTTATTATTATATAGCAGCTTCCCTGTCTGCCTATCATATAATGCCTTTCCTTCCTATCTATCTATATAACTATTCCCTTAGCTTTTTTTTTTATATATATCTATTATACAGTACTTTCCCTGTTTATTTAGTGACTTCTCTGCCTGTTTGTCTGTCTCTCTATTACGCAGTGCTCTGTCTGTCTGAGTGTTATGGATCTTAAAAATAACAGTTATAAGCACACTTGTTCATGTTAATTGCAGTCTCAGTTGTCAAAAAATATTTTAAAAGGAGCATCCCACATCAAAATATAACGATCTCAGTAACTGACAGTGATACCAATTTATAAATTTCATGTCCGTTTGAGGTTAAAAAGAAAAAAATAATAACAGTTTCTCACCAACAGGGAATCGAACTCAAGCTTCTGAGGCACAGTAGACATCTACGACAGTAAATCTTAGTGCTTCACCATGGGAGCTGCTGTGTTGTTCTTGAACCTTTTGTGAAAGTTTTTATTTGATCTTTGGAAATCAGCCCTCACATATTCTATAATTTATGCCTACATTGTGTAACATTTATTACTAGAATGTGAAAAAGTTTCTATGTTAACAAAGTGTTTACACAGATTACTGTAGAAACGGAACACACATGAAATGCGTGTGTTCCAAATAACAATCTATTGTTTCCACTCTAAAACTCCACTTCAGATAATCAGATAATCAACCAAGGCATGAGCTGTGAGAAGTTCGTGCATGTTCTGCGATGGTGGGGGATGGAATAGCTGCTTGCTGCTCTTAATCTGCACATTAACAGGACAAAAGACGCTAGAAGAGGTGCGGACGGATTTAAGTATCGATTTAAGGTGGGACGGATCTACGAATTTTTTCGTAGGCTCTGGTAATTCTAGTGTTAAACACAAGTCCTGCAAATACTAACGTAATTTAAACAAACCATGAAACTCAAACCGATTATGACAGCAGCAATCCAAGCTGTGAGAAAACAGTACAAAGGAGACGTGTCAGACGTCGTGGTACATTTTCTGATGCACTTCGTGACGCTGCTGCCAAATACTTGCAGAAAAATACACAAGTTAATAAACACGCTGTCACTAAATACTCGCAGGCAAATCCACAAGTTCATAGAGACGCTGCCGCTAAATACTTGCAGGCAAATCCACAAGTTCATAGAGACGCTGTCACTAAATACTCGCAGGCAATTCCACAACTTAATACCGGGAATGCCTGTTTAACATTTTAGATTCACGAGTAGCGATTTGGGTAGTGAACACTTCGATGAATGAAACCTGTTATCTTTACAACGGTTGACAAACGCAGAATGTAACTTGAACACAACACGTCCTCCAAATACGAACCTGATTGAAAGAAATAATGATAATCAAATCCATGATGACAGCAACACTCATAACAGTGACAGAACAATTACATTGACAATAATGTTAGGTTATTTTTAAAATGTTTCCTTTTCTTTTTCATAACTTATTTATAACACACTACTTCTCCACTGCGAAGCGCAGGTATTTTGCTAGTTTTTTAAGTAAAGTGTAGACACTAGGATTGTAGGAACATTCTTGCCATATTTTGCCAAAATAATGCACATCAACATTTTTGGGAAGGAATAAGTTACTGTGAGCGTGTGTTTGATCCAACATTCAGGTATGAAGAGCCCTAAGCCACCCACCCTTTCCACAAGATATTCAGATTTTTGTGATCACATTAGAGACCCTAAGCTGTTGGAAGCAAAGCAATTGGCCATCCACCAGAATCTAATGTATCTTACCTTCCAGGTCCAGGCTCCTCAGACATTGCATTATATAATTGGACCAGTGGAATGTGAATTTAGGACAATTCAAAAAAAATTCTCTTTTTATCTTTTTAGATTTTTCGCCATCTGCAGTACCATACTGACAACCTCATTTCCCTTTCCTTTAGTTTTCTGTTTTTGCTGCTAATACTTTAAATTCTGCTACTTCAGATATTCCTTGATAATTTATATTCTTTAAAAATACTGCACCATGACATTTCTCAAATATGCCTACCCCCATTTTAACTTTTGACATTTCATGTCCATTCGCAGAGTTGTGTGGAATTTGTTTTTTTCGCTACTCTTCTTTCTTTAAAAGATTTTTCTATTTAGGAAATATGTGCTGTCTGCTTCTTGGCCTCTCTTTTTGTGAGACTATCATCTAGAAAAATTTAAAACAAAAATCACATTATAACTTCATGTCATTTTTCTCCTGATTAAGCAGCCATCACCTATGGCCTACTTGCATACCACTCCTGGTTTGCCTCCAGGATGGGAAGAGAGGAAAGACATAAAAGGTCGCACCTATTATGTCAACCATAACAATCGTACAACTACCTGGACCCGTCCTATCATACAGGTATGAAGAGCCCCATGCTGCCCACCCCTTCTTCAAGATCTTCTGCAGCTGCATCTTCTTTATCTTGTGATCTGATTTCAGTCATTTTCCTCAACTTCTTTCTTAATCCAGTCTGATTTTTCTTTTTATTTTAGTTTATTTTTATTTTTTTGCTGCTGTTAATTTTGTGTGTATTGTTAGCTGTCACCTGTTGCTTGTGTCATGGTGTCATTTCAAGCATTGTTTTCCTTTTCAGTTGTCTCTTTTTTTCTTGTCTTTAAATGTGAAAGTATAGGTTTTGTTTCCCCAGCTGTTCATCTGCTTATAAAACTATTTCCTCTCAAAGTCTATCTAAATATAGAACCAATAAAAACAGTTATTAATTTTAATGCAACACATAAGTACTGTTTGAAAATAATATTGCCAAAGGTAAAAAAAAAAAAAATCACTTTATTAATGTATGTAAAGTTCACTCTTAGGCCCTGTCTTGCTACTGCCAAGTTTCATTTCAGTTTTCTTTCTTTTATCTGCATACTTGCTTTGTGAAATGCAACTGATTCGTCTTTAATCTAAATGGATTTTTTTTGATAATTTGTTGTGTTGTTTTAATGTTTAGTCTAATAAATATCTTTTCATGTTAGCATACAGAAGACGGGGCCTCCACCTCAACCTCAAACCTCAACAGCCACCTAAGTGAGCCCCAGCTCAGGCGGCCTCGCAGCCTCAGCTCTCCAACAGTAACCCTGTCAGCCCCACTCGAGGTGAGAGTCTGCCTTGTTAATTCACTGGAGGCTCTCTTTCCTATTCTAACATTCTCACGTTCTTCTCCTGTCTCTTCCATATTTCACGGATCCTCGTTGTTCAAGAATCTTTTTTTTCTTTTGTTTGTTCTCCTCATTTGTGTTTTTAAATAATTCTTGTGGCCGTGTGTCATGTTTCTCCAGTTCCTTCTACCTGCTCTTCCATTCTGTAATGTTTTTAAGTTGAGATAGATTATCTATCTATCTATCTATCTATCTATCTATCTATCTATCTATCTATCTATCTATCATATAGAGCATTTCATACCTATCTGTCTATAGTATCTGATTCCTTTGTATTAGTTTTGTAGTCAATTCACTATTGTCAGTTGCTGTGATTTAATTGTATTCCATGTTTTTGAACACAAAATTGTATATGTTAAAACGTGTCTTTCTTGGAATTGTATCTGTTGTTTTCTTTTAGGTAATTTCCACAAATTGCAACACTGAAACGGTACCAGCTGAGAGGATAAAAAGCCTTTACTGTGGCAGAAATGTACTATACCTTGTACTAAGTGGCTTTGTTAGCACTATTCTGTTTTAAAGTGCACTACTCTTTGCTTGTTATGTTTATGCTGTTTCAGTTCATACTTGACTACCGTATTACTGTATTCTTTTTAGTCACTTAGACTTGAGCAGGACAAGTTTACAGTCCTATGGCTACCATTCATTATAGAAGCATGTGATGGGACTGTAATCTTTACATCTGCAATGTGCAGAACATGCTATGCTGCATAGTGTGGTCATTTTTATGCTCCTGCTCACTGGTTGGCAGAATGGTGGCTCAGAGGCTAGGGATCTGCACTGGCAATTGGAAGGTTGCCGGTTCAAATCCTGTAAATGCCAGAAGTGACTCTACTTCGTTGGGCCCTTTAGCATGGCCCTTAACCTGCAATTGCTCCTTCCTGGGTATGACATTAATCTGCATATAGGCCCTCCAGGGAAAAACCTGGGGGTTGGTGGTAGAAATGGCACACCAGCCACCACAAAAACCTCACACTGTTTAATTCCATCTGAACTAGTGTGGTGCTGAGGTGTCACCCGTCACATAGCTGCACTCAAACTTCTTCCATTTAAGAATTATAAAGGCAGTTGTGCTCGTGAGAGCATTCAGTGCTGCATTGTAGCCTTCTCCTTATCTGTGCCTCAGCACAACCCTGTCTCTGATCTCTGAAGGCGATTCCTTCAACCTCATGGCCCCGGTTTTTGCTTCGATACACATTGTCAGCTGAAGGACCTTCTTTAGTCAGGTGGGTGCCTTTCCTAACCAGGTCAAATCAGTTGAATCGACCATAAGTGGACTCCAGACATGGTGCAGAAACATTCCAGTTATGGTCATTAGAATGGGATGCACCTGAGCTAGATATCCACTGTTACAACAAAGGGTCTGAATACGTGTGTCAAAGTGATATTTCATTTTTTCCTATTTTTAATAAATTTGCAAAAATCTCTTAAATCCTGTTTCTGATTTGGCATCGTGGGGTCATTTTGATGTGAGAAAAAAAAAATTTTAAACATTTTAGCCAATGCTGCAATACTTTCAGAATCCACTGCTTATTATATGTATACAGTATATATATGCATACTGTGTATATTATATATTTGCAGATGTTCTATAATTGGTTTAATTGTGGTTTTGTCCTTATCATGGCTGTATTTAGGTTGTGCATTGCCACGATTACATGGCACCAGTGCAGTGTGCTCGGCCTGCGTCAGTCATACTGTGGGCTGGAATCCATGTCATCTTGTTATACATTATGTTATGTTACCCTAACTTCTTTAAATAGTGATTCTGTTTAAGATGATTTATTTATCCTAGTAGTATGTGCATTTTAGAATTTGTTTTTTATATTCATGTGTATCTGATGCTTCTGAGTCAGTGTAAAACGCTCATCACAGCACAGATAACCACAACTACCTTTATAGTACACAGGAGATCTGTCAAATAAAAAATATCATTTTCCATCCATCCATTATCCAACCCGCTATATTCTAACATAGGGCCTGCTGGAGTCAATCGCAGCCAACACAGGGCGCAAGGCAGGAAACAAACCCCAGGCAGGGCGCCAGCCCACCACAGAAAAGTATCATTTTGTTCTTCTTAATTATTAAAAGCTACACCATAACAGTAAGTCATTCAGTTTTTGCAGTACTGCTACCATTAACAACAGCAATTCAGAAATTGGCCATTGGTTTGGAAAGATTCAGCAGCAGAGAACTGTAGTCATACTTTTATTTAAACAAGTTTATGAAGCCTTGTCTTTGAAAGATGATAGAGTGGAGGCTTTGTTGAAAAGCACTGTAGGCTACTTTGGACTTGTTTTTCCCACTTAAAAGGAATACTCTAAATATTCTGTTTGGATCAACTATAAGAACAACACTTAACATTTGTGCCTTATTTTGGAATGCTGAAATAAAAAGAAGTACTTGGAAAATACCTTAGATAGATATGGAATTAACTCTGCACAGTGATTAGACAAGGATCTGAACCTTGGGGTACTGGACCGATGAAACAGCAACACTAAAGACATGTTTCAAGGAAAATGAAATCAATGAAAAAGTATTCAGCATAATAATTATATGGTTGTAAGTGCAAACGAATACTGTGTGTAAGCATGAAGAATACATGACTGTTATTGAATAAAATCAACTGTGCATATACTGCGTATTGTACTGTACATCAATGATTAAATAAGCATACTGAGTCATGGCTAAGAACATGATGAGTTTGTGCCCTCTACTGGTCACACACAGTGAGTTGGCATCATGTTAAAATAGGCTGTGATGCCCCACAACCTTGTTTATGGAAAAAAAATTGAGCACAGGAAATTCTTTTTTTTTTCTTCTTTTCTTTCTCGTGAACTGTCATTACTAAAATTTTAAAAGCTTGATGTGTGTTGATGTCAACAAAGGGCATTGTATTACCTGAATTTGTCTTTATGACATAAAATGGACTTTGAACTGTAACAGTTTAGCTACGGCACTAGTAGTTTGGATTCTTCTTGTACTGTAGGTATTGGAAAAAGGAACTCTTCTTTATATGAAACAACAGAGCAGAATTTGACTTTAAGGAATGAATGGTATCTTTGTGTCTGGTGTCACTTTTACCATCAGGTCGTTATCTGATTCTGTAGTTCAAAACAGAGAAGG
Source organism: Polypterus senegalus (assembly GCF_016835505.1). Taxonomy (NCBI): domain Eukaryota; kingdom Metazoa; phylum Chordata; class Cladistia; order Polypteriformes; family Polypteridae; genus Polypterus; species Polypterus senegalus. The sequence continues at coordinate 37,355,965 of NC_053157.1, forward strand.
CTCTTCTCTACTCCCAGAAACTCAATGGAGCTTTTAATTGCAAATGTTAATGGCCAAGTTTGGGGGAGATTAGGATCATGACTAGCATATATATATCTACATACTGACAGACTTAGGAATCTTCTTGTAGCTGAGCGATATGAGTGGGTTTAAGAAATGAGTATCTTGATAAAAGAAAAGTAAATACAAACGTTTGTACTTAAGTTGTAGTAGTAAACCAATACTATTAACATATACTGTGTATATAAAACAAGAGAGAGTTATATTTGAGAAGGCAAGTTCATTTAAGGCTGCCAGAGATTTGTGGATATTTTTGTCCATGCTAATCAGAAATTTAACTGACTGGCGTTTACATCATCTGACTTCTCTTTGTCTGTCTTCATGTTAGCGTAAAATGTACTTTCTGAGCATGAAGGCCTATGCTGAATGACCAGAGAAGTGAGGATTTGCTTTGTCCCTTAATGGAATTTGCATATATCTTTCCTGTTAGCTTTCTTTTACAGTTTGCTGTTTATTTTTAGTTAGTATTTACTTATAATGAAATAAAGACATGGCATTTAACTCAGTTCAGAAAAAAAAAACGAAGAGCCTAAATGAAAAGATGATGTCCATCTCCTTTTATTACAGGGTGCCAGCACTGTTCCCATTCATCGAACTGTAAAAGACACATTTTCCAACCCCCAGTCCCCACAGCCGTCTCCGTATAGCTCTCCCAAACCACAACACAAGACGCAGCAGAGCTTTCTACCCCCTGGTTGGGAAATGAGAATAGCTCCTAATGGCCGTCCCTTCTTCATTGATCACAACACTAGAACTACAACTTGGGTATGTCTCCTTTGCTTGATGTTTGTATTTCATGAAGACCATGCACTCAGCCCTGTTCTCCTGTCTGTCTCTGTTTATTCACGGGATTTTCAGTCTAAGTCAAGAGATAAAATATAATTTTCTGTGATACCAACCCTCAGCACTATTTAAACGGCAGTATGTCCACACAGAAAAAGAAAGAAAGTAATTTGTGGGCAGCCTGCACCCTAAAGTAGCACCAGCTGCTTGCTTGTCGTTTGTGCTGTTAAAATAAGATAAGGTTTATTGTTCTGTAAATCCCTTGAGTGACCCTAAAGAGTTCTAAAATCAGGTTTGAGGACAGGAAACTGATATTATTAATAATTACATTTATTTGTTTTTCCATATTATGAATACACCAAAATCTTAGGTATTGGAATGTGTGCATCCCCAATACGTCAGTTGGGATGTCTTACAGAGGATGCTGGGTGTTTTGAACAGACTGCTTGTTTATGTTTTTTACTACAGGAAGATCCACGATTAAAATATCCTGTACATATGAGGACTAAAGCATCTCTAGACCCAAGTGACCTTGGTCCTCTGCCTGTAAGTATACCCCAGTATTTCATTGTTATGAAATGTAGTGCTCTGTGCTACTGTTGTCTGTACTTTGTAGTTTACTGCATACAGAGCATGAAGACACGTAAGGATATGGCTGACCACTCTTTATAAATATGTTAGAGTGCTACTATAACTTGTCATTTTACTTTGACAGTTATAACTGAAACTATAGACAGCTGAGGATGAAGAGTATAAGTTACGGATGCAATATACTAGTTATGTTATGCCACTTACATAGACAATAACTATTGATGATATGAAATTTGATAGTGTCAGAAGTTCACTTTATGGCAGGTCAAGAGCTACATTGTAAATTGGGATATTCTAAGCAGTCTTTATAACTGTTATATTTCTGTCTCTCTATTATAAAAAAAAATCTTGGGAGGGAGACTAGACGTGAACTTCTCAGAAGACAATTTGACGTCCCACGAGACAAGGCAATGAGACAACATTTAAAACAGGTTCACGGACATCTAACCTAGCAGTTGCTGGAATGCTTTTGACAGATACGCTTCATGTGCTCCCAGCCCTTAAAACAACGACAAGCAGAACACGCAGCTCGCCAGCAGCAGCAAGCCAGCAGATGATCCATCCACTTCTCCTTAGTGTGCGTTCAGCCCACGCCCACCCTTCACACTGCGAGCGGCAGAGATGTGAACTGGCAAAAGGACAGCTGCTGTACAGGGTTTTAAATGATCGGCACACTGCTTGCCAGCAGCAGCAGCAACAAGCCAGCAAATGATCCAACCGCTTCTTCTTAGCGTGCGTTCAGCCACCCCCTTCACGACACCCCCATTTATGACATGAGCAACGTTATATGTCCTGCGAGAAAAAGATTTGACCACGCCCGGGGCCGGAAATGAAGGACAAGTATTGTTTTTACAAAAGTTTAAAAATAAAGTGAAAATAATGCATATGTAACTATTCCCATGAAAATAACAATCTCTTTAAATTGCATATCCGGTAAACCAAACAGGGGGGTGGGCGAGCAAAGCAAGCAGGGGGCTGAGCCCCCTAGTAAACCCAAATATCAGCCTGCCTCAGCTTTATAAGCTAAAGACTTGAAGGTATCCACTTGTTTTGTTTTGTGAGTGTTTGTACATGGGAGACTTCCGATAGAGGTTGTGCATTTTTTGTGTGGTCACTTGCCAAGAGATGAAAATCTCACTCAGTAAACAGTAAAGCTGTGGAAGGCTATTGAGCAGAGAAAAGAGAGAAGCACTCAGAAATAACCTATGGTGGTCCAGCGGATGTTTTAGCAGAGAAATTAATACTCATTGACAAAATGTGCAATATTGGGCTTTCTAGCAAGCTCTGTAATTAACACTACCTTTGGAACAGTCAATCTTGGTAATGTTTTATAAATAATGCTATTTGTCTTTTCTTTGTCTCTTCACTAATTGACTGTGTCTTTTACTGGTTAGCCAGCTTTGTATAATTATATTTATATGCCTATTTATTCCCTGTCATAGCCTGGCTGGGAAGAGCGAGTACATGCTGATGGAAGGACATTCTACATAGACCACAGTAAGAAATGTAGTTTACTTGCTTCTTTAAAATACAGTAATATGTTTAAGAAATGTTTATCCCTAAAATATTTTTTAATTTCTCAATTACCCAATTCAGAGCGAGATAACAAGTTATGGTGACCAATACTGGACAACAGCAAACAATATCACAAACATCCATGGAAAAAATCTCACGTGATTCATGTTACATAACCCACATGTTAAGTCATCCAGTTATATGTTCATAACATCCCAAAACATGTATTTGTTACAAAAATATTGTTAAATAAACCAATTCCAGAAAATGATCTCCTGAACGAAAATAGAACAAAGTCAAACGCTACCGAGTATTTGAATTGAAGAACTGCCCCCATTCATTGGTCAGGAGCCCAATAACAGTTTATTTATTGGCTTGTAACACTGAGCTTCACATGTTAGCAACAAGGCAAAGTGCACTGAGAGATGAGTACAACTAAAGATTAAAAGTTAAAGAAAAACATGTGAAAACATTACCAGGAACAGAATATACCTCAGACTTTGCTTCAGCAAGCAAAAGGCCAGTTCATCAGTGCAGTTTCACAAACTATGGCTAAAATAATCCTGAGGTACTCCTGTTGTGCATGAGAGTATATACAGGTAGTCATCAACTATGTGTCTTACGACCATTCAACTTACGACTGCTACCATGCCTCAGAGGCAAATGACAGTGTTCACCACGCTCCGTATGCCGTGTCTCATTCATCTCGATCTCAGTTTATTACCTGCAGCAGTTTTGACTACGTTCAATTATGTTTGTCTTACATTTACAGGAAAAATGGCAATTGATCTCGACACAAAAACAAAGGTGTTCAAGAAGTAAGCGAATGTGATCACGTGTGACTTTAAGTTATCCCATTGTAACCAGTGTTGGCCACATCCACTGCACTACTGCGGCCTGGCTTTGAATCCAGTTAACCGCTGAAGCTTCTGCATTGTGACTCTTCATGTGAACTGCCATAAAGGTGTAATAAAACCACACTGTTCTCCTTTATCTGTTAATGTTTATTATTAACAGACTGAAATGTTAAAACAGAAAACATATGAGCACCCAAACTCAGCTGGTACAACTCCTTCTGTCACAGTTAACAATGAACACTGGGAGAGGCTCACACTGATGATATAATACAAAGTACAACACAGACAAAGGAAAGAATCGTGAAGCTGTTTAAGGTTCGGCACCCATGCGAGCTACAGTAATAATGAAACAAAATAACAAAACAAAAACATAATTAGCAAAAAAAAAAAGAAAATCTACACAGTGTGGTAAAAATTACTGTAAAAAAGGATATAAAACAAGCAATATGACTTAAGGGACTTATTATACAGCACTATACATACTGTATGGTTAGGTTTGAATACATAAACCAGTCCGTCTTATGTCCAGACTGAGTTGTATCAAGTCCATCAGAACCGAACATGGTCATAAGTTGGCGACTACCTGTAGTGGAATCATAAAATATTCAGATTCCTCCACTTTCTGCAAACTTTATTGCATTATAGATTTATTTTTAAATACATAAATTTGACATTTTTGAATCTACACTCAATAACCCATAATGACAAAGTGAAAACATGTTTTCAGAAACATTTGCAAATTTACTAAAAAAATCAAAAACAGAACATTCTCAATTATGCATGTATTCCTACCTTTTGCTGTGGCACTCCATATTGTGGTCCTTTGCAGCCTGTTTTCTTTATTCTTCCTTGAGCTTTGTCAATAACTTGATTGGAGTTTACCTATGTAAAATTGAATTGGTTGGACATTGTTTAGAAAGGCATATAAAACATATGCAGTACAAACATGTGTGTATAAGGTCCCACAATTCACACTGCATGTCAGGACAAAAATCAGGCCATGAAGTCCGAGGAATTTCCTGTAGGCCTTTGTGATGAAACTGTAGTGAGACATAGATCAAGCCAAGGGTATAAAAGCATGTCTAAAGTGTTGAGTATTCCCAGGAGTACAGTTTTCTCAATAATAGAAACATAGAAGAAGTATGAAATCATCAGAACTCTTCCTAGAGTTTGAGGTGATCACTCTAACAGAGCTTCAGAGTTGGAGAAACATCGCAGCAAAGGACCTTCTCAGAAACCACTCTTGAGTAAGAGGCATATGACAACCCACTTGGAGGTTACCAGATGCCATTTAAAGGACTGAGACTATGAGGAAAAAGATTGTTTGTCCAGATGAGGCAAAAATTGAAACTCTTTCGGCAGAACTCCAAGTATTATGTCTGGCAAACACCAGACATTGCTCATTACCTAGTGCAATCCACAGAGTGAAGCATGGTGGTGGCAGCATCAATCTATAGTTGTGCTTATCAGTGACAGGGACAGAGAGACTGGTAAGAGGGAAGGATGAATGCAGCCAAATACAGAGAGGTCCTTGTAGAAAACCATCTCCAGAGAGCAGACGATCTCAGTCTGCAGTGACGGTTCATCTTTCCCAAGGCCTGAAGCATCCAAGACAATACTGGAGTGGCTTCAGGACAAGTCTCTTACAGCCCTTGAGTGGCCCAGCCAAAGCCCTGACTTAAACCCTATTGAACATGTGTGATGAAACCTGGAGATGGCAGATGCCCACCTAACAGTGGTTGAGAGGATCTGCCAGGATGAATGGGATAAACTATCTAAATCCATGTGTGCAAAGCTTTTAGAGTCTTAGGCCAAGAAGACTCAAAGCTGTTGTTGCTGTCAAAAGGGGCTTATCCAAAGTACTTTTATGAATGGCAATTAACAGTTTTTGATTTCAATAAATTTGCTAAACTTTCTGAAAACATTTTTTACTTTGTCATTATGGGTTATTAAGTGTAGATTGATGGGCCAAAGTGTAAAATCTACCCATTTAAAATTAAATCTTGAACACAATGAAGTGTCCAGAAAGTGAAGTGAATACTTTCTGAATGCACTGTTAAGGTAACCATGACTTGACTTGTTTATTACAGCAGGCACCCTTTATTTATTAAAACATAAGACATTTAAGTCAGTTTAGTCTAATGTTATCTGTGGTATTTTGTGATATTTAAAAAGTGCAGGACAGATTAAACTGTGTTTTCTCATACATGCCAGGACCTGACTCAGTGTCTTACTTTCTTGATTAGACAGTAAAATTACGCAGTGGGAAGATCCAAGACTGCAGAATCCAGCCATCACAGGCCCGGTAAGTAGCTGCCAAATAGAAATGATGTCACATTGCTGCTGTATGTGTTGAAATACTCAGTCATAAAATCATTTATAATAACCTACTGTGATACTTTGTAAGAGTTTTAGAAAGAAGTAAAACCTTATTCGATATTGATTATAGAAAAGCATTTGATAAAATAAAACAATAAATTACTGAAAGTTATGCAACAGGCTGGCATACCAGAAATGAATCAAAGCTATGTATCAGAGAACAAATTCGCTATTTAAGACCACACATTATGTTAACACTTTAAGTTAGTCATCTTATACTGGGAAAAACAGCTGAAACACATAGAGAGACATCAGTTGTACTGCCTTGTAACAGATAGCCCACCTAAGACATGTGACATTGATTACAGCAGATGAGCCTTTTCCTATATGAAGACTCTTTACTGGTAAAAGACTGGAAAATGACATTTTAGGTCTCTTTCTGCTCTAAATATTTCTTTTTCATTAGAGATAAGAATTCTTTTCTGTAGAACATCTTGAGGCACTAAAGTGGTCTTTTCATAGACTTGTATACAGTATTCCTTAATCGTTAGTCCATTCCTTATTGTTGACATTCTGTATTATTTCATCACTTAAAAGAGTGAATTTAATGTCAAGGAACACAGTCTGGCAGCCTTCTTACTCCCATCACCTAAAGCTTCAACTCAAAACCTGGCAATCCGGTATCAACAACTATGATAAATCACGTATAATGAATCAAATTCTATAAAGAAGTCTGTGTTGTCTTGCTTTTACTTTGTAATCAGTTGGTAAAGGGTGTTGGCAGGAAATAAAATAACTGAACCAAAATGTAATAAGCTGTGATTGTTTCATAACCTTGATTTACACGTACTGTGAAAGATGGTATATAAAACACTGACTGGCTAATGTTGCATAATTCAAGTTGCAATGCTTTAAATTAGATAGACAGCATATTTCAAATAAATCCAGTAGTATTTGTTTTGTATGTGGAGTAAATGAGTTTGTGTCATTGAACTTAACTCGGCTGTATGCCCTGCAGACTAGCTTGAGGCTATTTATAATTTGTTTTAAACTGATGAAGGCAGTGTGATGTAGTGGCCAAGGCTTGGACTTTACACCTAACCATCCCCTGCCCCCAGTATACTTTGTGACCCTGAGCAGGTCACTTAACCTGCTGGTTCTCCAGTTTTAGAAAAGTATATATGAACTATAGTTACATTATGTTAAGTTGCAGTAGCTAAAGCCATTGGCTAAATCTACAGCTGAGTAATGATAATCTTTTCAATTTTTTTGTTCTAAAATTTAGCCTCCTGATACATTTGCATTATAAGTCTCTTAATATGTTAATATGATAATTCAAATGTCAACTGCTTGCTTCATGTCTTGTCCTCCACAGGCAGTGCCATACTCTAGAGAATTCAAACAAAAGTATGACTACTTCAGGAAAAAATTGAAGAAACCTGTAAGTAATAGAAATGATTGATGCTATCTTCATTTTTAGGTTAATAACAGTAAGTTGGATTGTGGGGTGGTGTAAATGCACGTTTTACATGTCAACAGCATGCAGAAAATGAATATAATGTCTGTTAAATGCAATGTATGTTACCCATGACCTGAGCAGAACACGGCTGCATGCCCTCGTTTTCTGTGTCAACTTCACAGCCCAATACATTGCATTTTTGAGCTGAGCACATGTCCTACCAGTATAATATTAAGCCAGTGTGCACCTGTACAGATGGGTGAGCACAGATCTGGGATTTCTTTAGACAGACATCAGTGAGCCTTTATGATGACAGCCAAGATGTGTTGTGCCTTCTTCAGGTTGTTAGTGTTAGTTTCTCCAAGTAATATTAATACATTTTATTTATATAGTGCCTTTCACATTCCCATTTCCCAAGGTGCTTAGTTTAAAGCATTGACAGACATCAGTGAGCCTTTATGATGACGGCCAAGATGTGTTGTTCCTTTTTCAGGTCGTTAGTGTTAGTTTCTCCAAGTAATAACAATGCAGTTTATTTATATAGTGCCTTTCCCTTGCCCATTTCCCAAGGCGCTTAGTTTAAAGCATTTTTGGGCCCCATAAATAAAGCATTATTAAAGACTGTTGCATCCCAGCATTTTCTGTTATTTAATGTAAAGTAAAACAAATAAATATATCCATGTTACATTTAAGCAGTATTAATTTTCATTTTTAATTCCTGTACCACCATGTGTTTTTTTTTTTTTTCTGGTAGGCGGATATCCCTAATAGATTTGAAATGAAGCTTCACAGAAATAACATATTTGAGGAATCTTACAGAAGAATTATGTCCCTAAAGAGACCAGACATCCTCAAAGCTAGACTGTGGATTGAGTTTGAATCAGAGAAGGGGCTCGATTATGGAGGAGTAGCCAGAGAGTGGTTCTTTCTGCTTTCCAAGGAAATGTTTAATCCTTATTATGGCCTTTTTGAATACTCTGCCACGTAAGTCTGTGCCTGAATATGGTGGGTTTACCAGGGCATGGGGAGCATGAGGCTGTGTTTTTGTAAAGTGCTGCACTAGAAAGTGTTGAGATCCTGTGTTTTGGGAAGGTTTTCTTGAAATTTCCCAATTTAATTTAGTGCCTGACAATTTTTGCGGTTACATTTACACTTGTGTGCCTAATTGTAAAGTGCCTTCAGAAAGTATTCAGACCCCTTCATGTTTTGCACATTGTGTTGTTTTGCAGTCTTATGCTAAAATTTGTTCAAATTCATTCATTATTACCTCAGAATTACAAAATAAAAACTGGATTTTAGAAATGTTTGTATGTTAATTAAAAATAAAAAAAACTGAAATATCATATTGACACAAGTTTTCAGACCCTTTATTCACTACTTCATTTAAGCAGCTGTGGCATTTAGAATTGAGTGAAACAGACCTTATCAGACCAGAGAATGTTGTTTCTCATTGTCTTGAGAGTCCTTTAAGTGCCTCTTTGCAAACTCCAAGTGGTCCTTCATGTGTCGTCCGGTGACTCTGTCACTTGGTAGAGTGTTGCAGTGGTGATTATCCTTTTGGAAGTTACTCCTATGTCCACACGGGTTCTCTGCAGCTCACCCAGAAAAGTATATCTTGGTCACCTAATATTATGGCCCATCTCCCACAATTCCTCAGGTTGGGCAGGCAACCAGCTCTAGGATGAGTTGTGGTTGTTACAAACTCACTCCATTTAAGAATTATGCAGGCCACTGTGCTTTTGGAAACCTTTAATGCTGCAGAAGTGTTGTAGTCTTCCTTGGATTTGTGACTCAACACAATCCTTTCTCGAAGCTCTACAGGCAATTCCTTCAACCTCATGGCTTGGTTTTTGCTCTGATAGACATTGTCAGCTGTGGGACCTTCTAGAGACAGAAGTGTGCCTGTCCTAATCCTGTGAAATCATTTGAATTGACCAGAGGTGGACTCTAACCAAGGCATAGAAATATCTCAGTGATGACAAATAGAATGGGATGCACCTGAGCAAGAGTTCAAGTGTCATAGCAAATGTTCTAAATACTTGTGTTAAAGTAGTATTTAGGTTTTGTTTTTTTTTAATAAATTTATAAAAATTCCTAAACTCCTGTTTTCGCTCTGTCATTCTGGTGTATTGAGTATTGCTTGATGAAGGAAAAAATTAATGTATGTGATTTGAGTATAAGTTTGCAACAACTCAAATGTGTAAAATGTGAAGGAACTTGTCTGAAGGCACTGTATTTGCCTAAGTTTTCTATATACGAGTTCTGTCCAAAAAGAAACCAAACCTAAAAAAAAAAATCATTAATATTCTTACAACGTAATCAGACTTGTCTCCTTCAAAGTACTCCCCTCCGCTTTCTATACAATGTTCCTGATGTTTTTTCCATATCTGGATTGAGTCTTGGGACTTGTTTTGTGGAATTTTGTGAAGGTCCTGTGGCAAATGTTCTATTGTTTAAAATCAACAACCTTTCAGGGTGGATTTCAACTTCAGGATCAGAAAAAATTCTGCAGTGACTGCACACCCATGTTTCATAACCTGTTATAACGTTTTAGAAAGTTTTAATCAGCATTTGAATGATGTAACAATTCCTAACTGTGACACGGTTCACTTTTGCTCAACTATCAAGATAACGCACCACAGATTTTGCAGCAACATAATGTATCTGCTGTTTTTAAGACAAAGTTGTGTGACACGTACTTTTACTGATGCATACTTCTTCAGCAACTTTATGGAGAGTTAGGTGGCGATTATCATAAGTTAAAGTACACACTTTCCCATCATGATCACTATCTAGTTTTGGGATTTTAATCAAATCATCTTTCCAATTTGAAATGTCAGTGCCAATTGTAACATTGTGTGCGGTTCAAACAATCCTTTCCATAAAGCTGCTGCAACATCTGACAAATACCAGTAAACATTTTTGGCAGTTCCACACAGAATTTCAAGGAAACATGTTGCTCTTCAAGATCCTTTGTATTTCCACTTGCAAAAATAGCAGAAGGCACAGGAGGCAAGTTCACTCTACCACATGTACTCAATGCCCAGTTGATGTGGTGTGATTGAGTGAGTAGAGATTTTAAAGGTGAAGGAAACCAAAGCACACCACCACCATCACAGGTCTACTCTGTTGGCTGGTTGACATCCTATTTAAAAAGTGTGTTTTCTTTCTGGACAGACTGTGTATGCAGTTTTTCATCACTTTCATATTAAGTTTAGTTTCATTCTTTCATAGAAGCACTGTAAATCACGAAAATAAGCTTGTGCTTAGTGCACAGATAGAACCAGCTACATATGCTGGGTAGCAGTGTTTAATGAAGGGTTATCATTAAAAGAAAAAAGTCTCTTTTTAGTTCATAAGAAGTTCCCCATCTTGTCTTTCTGTTGTATATGTACACATCATCTGAACAGCCAGGCTCCCCGAATTATTAGACCTCCTTCTGCTGATCTAATAGAAAACCCGCTCAGCCTAACCCACATACTGGCACTGGTCAAGGACACCTTTTACCTTGTCTTTATTTGTAGGTGTCAGAGCTACAATTTGGTTTCTTGCAGAAGAAAAAACACAGGTGTCTAGTTAGCTACAATAACTATAGCAGAACTTTTCCTGTAGATATGTTTTTGTTATTTTTAAAAGTTAAAAGTGTGAATTTCTGCAAGAAAGGTTATATGCATGTTAAAAAAAAATTGAGAAGGAGCTGTGAAGAGAAAAGTGGGCCATAGTGACATGATTAGATCTCTGGTCAGCGGATATATGACCAAGGTCCAGGAAGAGGTTTCATATGGGTGCACTGGTTTTTGGAAATACTGTTGCATTTGTAATCTGGCATGGGATTACATCTAATACCCTTTCACCAAAAAGAATAGCAGGTATCAGAAAGACATTCCTTAGATGCCCGGTAATGCAGTAGGCATTTTGTAATATCACAAGACATTTTACTGTGACCTGAAAAATGAGTCATGCGCCACTCAAGTGACTTATTGTGGTAATACTTCACTTAGGCAGCTGTGTTCAGGTTTGACACATGTACTAACCCTAAAAGTGCATGTTCGATCAATTAAAAAATAATAAAGCAAGAAAATGTTTTATCAAGTGTCTGGAGAGTTTTGCCATGTTCATCTGGGAGGACCCTGTTACATCATATCCGTCTTCTGCTTTCCATATTATCTCTAAAAACTAATGTGATGGATGTTGATAATGACGGTATGCAAATAGCTTTACAGAAAGAGAAGAATACTGCCTGACTGTGGTAGCCATCATTTTCTGTCTGCAAATTATGAAAATGTTTTGTATTGTCTATGTACTTACCAGCTTTCACTGTCAAAGACAAATGCTTCAGCCTTGAGTCAGGCAGCATTATCATACAAGATGTTCCAGTTTCTTTGTTTCCTCCCTCCAGCATTATTCCTGGCAAAACCCTGAAGACATGATTATTTGAAAACATTTCTAAGTAGGTCAGCAGCTCCCATAGCAGCCACACTTAACAATGCAGTGTACACAACTTAAGAGGTAATGTCTGAAAGGGTCCTATTTGAAGATGTCTAAGAGGGTTGCAGAGGCAGGTTTGATTGAGTCTGACGCAATTCAGTCTCGCTTTTTAGGATGTGTTTATATTAATCATGCTCTTAATTTATTTTTCTTTTCAGAGATAACTACACACTTCAGATTAATCCCAACTCTGGCCTCTGTAACGAAGATCATCTGTCTTATTTTAAATTCATTGGACGAGTAGCAGGAATGGCCGTGTTCCATGGCAAGCTGTTAGATGGTAGGTTTTTGAGTCCTACAACTGAGATAAGGTACAGAAACCTGCAGTGTCATTGCTGAACTATTTTTCTAATAAACATTCAACTTCCAAGTGGTTGCAGCCTCTGGTAATTACACCTTTAAATAACAGGATCGCTTAAGAATGACTTGTTATTAGTAGGTTAGTGAAGTCTAAAAGATTAATTCATCATTCTGTACTAAACTGTGTCACAGATCATACAGAGAAGCATAACCTGGTTGCTGTGCCAGTCCATTACAGGTTACATTTACATTTTTTGTGGACACAACATCAAAACAGATATTTTTGAGCTGAAGCTTATAAACTATCCTTGCTCCACCATACTGAATCAAGATCGACGCAGCAGCATGCTATACAATTGCTTCTATTTAGCAAGCACTGAAACAAAATGAGCAGAGCAGAGAATACTGCAAGGATATTCTGCCAGACTAAAGCAGCACTCTGGGGAAAATTTCCTCTTTCATTTAGTTAGTGATGCAAAGCACATGAGCAGATTGAATGTAGATTTCGGTGGCTCAATCATTAAAAAAAAAAAAAAGGCAAGAATCCTTGATTGACCCATTCAGTGTTCCAAGTTCAACCCTCTGAAGAACCTTTGGCACACCTTGAAATTTGAAGTTCATAAGCGATGCACAAACAGAGTGAGAGGGGTGGAGGAACTGTGCTAAAGGAGAACAAATGGAAATCACCATTAACCACATGCAAAACTGAAAGGCACCCAAAACACTTATTACAGAAAAGGGTGCCTTACTAAATATTATTAGTATTATGTGACATCTCAATATTTACTTCCAGCAACATAATTAGTTTCTAAATGACATTTTCACAAAGTTAAATTCCAGAACAGGGCTGGCACCCGATTAAGGATTAGTTCCTGCTGTCAGATGGGCTCCATCCACCCATGTCCCTGAACTAGATTACCTGGGTTTGAGAATTTTATGTTGCAGTAGTATAAGGGTGTTTACCGTGTTAGCCATTATGGATGTAGTGAGAAGTTAAGCAAAGTGACACCCTTTATTGGCTAACTAGAAAGATTACAATATGCAAGCTTTCGAGGCAACTCAGGCCCCGTCTTCTGGCAAGATGTAATACAGAAACTGGAATTCCTTGTGCTTATATAGCCACTACGACAGATACAGCATTGGAAAACCTTTAAGTGAGACATCTTGGATGTAAAAAATTAATAGACTCTCCAGGGTAAGATTCATTTAGCATGCACTAAAAAACATGAAGACCTCCTGTCCTCCCAAGATCACGGTTCCAAGTACCAGCAGGTTGCTGTGCCACATGTGCTTGGCAGGCAGCATATCCCAGGGCTGACCTCCTTTTTCTGCCTATCACATAATCAGCATTCACAATTAGCTTTACACTCAGCAGATGTCACTAGTCACCTTCTTGATCAGTTTTCCTATAGAGTTTGCTATAAGAACAACACATACCCCAGTAACCTTGCAGAGGTTCCTGCTAACCACATTTTTTGCTTCATCAGCACATATCATGTAATGAGCCTTCAATTCAGTCCAAGATCAACTTCTTCCTGTGACATAATCAGCATCTGCAATTTACTTCACGCTCAGCAGGTGTCGTAGCCCTTCTTTTTCTTTCTGCACTGTCACCCTTGCAATTAATTTGCCTATGCAGTTTGCAGAGGTTGCTTCTAGGCAGAATTTTGTTCCATCAGTGCTTATCATATCATAAGCTTCTGCATAAGATGAAGATCATGGTTTTAGCCCCAGTGGTTTGCACGTAATCACATGACAGACCGACACAACCCTTTGCAGTTTATACATGTATATATAAATCCAAAATATATGTACAGTGATCCCCCGCTATATCGCAGTTCAGCTATCGCGCCCCTGCTACATCGCGGATTTATTATTATTATTGCTAGGGGGCTCCACCCCCTGCTCGCTTCACTCGCCCACCCCCAGGTTTGCTTTACCGGATAAACAATTAAAGAGATTGTTATTTTCATGGGAATTGTTACATATGTATTATTTTCATCTTTACTTTAAAACTTTTGTAAAAACAATATTTGTCCTTTTTTTCCTGCCCCGGGCGTGGTTACATCTTTTTCCCGTGGGACTTATAACGCTGCTCGCGTTGTGAAGGGGGTCTGAACGCACACTAAAGAGATGCGATTGGTTCAGCTGTTTGTCTTGCTGCTGCTGCTGCTGGCCAGCTGTGTGTTGTGCTTGTCGCGCTTGGCGTCAGTCTCTTAAAAGCCTGCACAACAGCTGTCCTTTTGTCACTTTGCGTCTCTGTAAATTGAATTGTGGGTTATCGGATCATCTGTTGGCTTGCTGCTGCTGGCAAGCTGCATGTTCTGCTTGTCGTTGTTTTAAGAGCTGGGAGCACCTGAAGTTTGTCTGCCAAAAACATTCCAATAACTGCTAGGGTTGATGTCAATGAACTTGTTTTAAATTGTTTGTAAGTAGGGCATGCCGTGCAAAGGTCACCGTCTCATGGGTTTTGCTTCCTAAGGTTGTAATGTCTAGTCTTGCGTGTCGTCAGAGTGTCTCTCTGAGATGATCTGTTCTCGATCGCTGCGCTCAAACCCCGGCGGTGCGCTATGCTCCTGTCACTTCGAGTCTCTCCTGCTCACATTGTGAAGGGGGGGAGCTGAACGCACGCTAAGCAGAAGTGGCTATTGGCTTTGTGCTGCTTCTGCCAAGATGCCTGTTCTGTGTGTCGATCATTTAAAAGCCTGTACAGCAGCTGTCCTTCTGTCTCACTCCCTTGTTTTGCGTAACGTTAAAATGTCTCTCGCAGGACGTCAAATTGTCTTCTGAGAAGATCAAGCCTCGTCTCCCTGCCAAGATTTTTTTTATAATAGAGAAATGTTACTTGTAGAGAAAAGTTTACTTGTGTTTAAAGCGTGTGGGAGGGGTATTTTAAGACTTAAACTATTAAAAAAATGTTTATTTATATGGTCTTTCTATATCGCAGATTTTCACCTATCGCTGATGGGTCTGGAATGTAACTTCAGCGATAGGCAGGAGATCACTGTAGTACATATTCAATGAGTTTTTCTGTTTTGTATCTTGCAATGAATGTGCAGTATCTTAGTCCCACTTTACTGATGTGGGCCACGTATTTCAGTTTTTAATCATAATATATTCAGTAAGTCGTAATATGGCAGGATCTGACAGTTTAATCCATTTAGTTAAGATTTCTTCCAGCGCAAACAAACATTTGGTTGAGATGGGCCTTTAAATCAGTTTGGCTTTGATTTTATGTGCCTTTGTTGACGTAATTATGCACGTAAATGTAGATTTATGCAAGTTATAGAGGCTGAGTAATAGTGGAAATAAATATTTTAATGGTAATATTTCACAGTAATAGGAAATTTATGTGTTTTAAATACTAGAAGCTCCCTCTCTACATTTTACTTTTTTTTTTTTAAACATCTCATTAATATGTAACTGTATTCATTGCAATACTTTAAAGGTTATGTTTAATCCGGCCCAGAATATTAATATATAATTATTATATAATTAAGGCCAGTGACAGAGGGCCTCTTTACTTTCAGGAAGTGCATTACTCGTGAGTCAAAGATAGTGGCCACAGTTAGCAATGTGTTATGGAGGAGTGATATGATTGTATGAATATATGAATTAATGAATAGAAATGTGAACGTAAATGTGTAAATTGCCTACTTTTTTAACCCATAGATTGCTAACCAGAAGCCTAATAGCTTATGTATTTTGTAATCACAACCTGCTAAAATTGGGACATGTCCTTGGACTATGAGAGGAAAATGCACACAAGCACATAGCAGACATGAAAATCTACATATAGAGGGCATCTCAGACACAAATCAAATACAGGACTTCATTGACATAACTTTGATCTTTGCGTACTTAAAATTAGTCCTAGCTTTTCAAAAATGCAGTGTTTATCAATGAATTCTGTTTATTATTTTTGGAAGTAATTCATGAAATGAAATAAGATATTGATAAGTGGAAATTCTAATGTGTTGTACATCTTGTGTTTTGATTAGCTCAGTCCAGTTTAGGAATGTCATATTCAGAGCTAACCCTTCATGAACAATTAGCCTGTCACAGAGCCGACACAGTCACAAACTCCTAGGAGGCCACTTTAAATCAAAGTGTAACCTAAAATGCACGTCTTTGAGATGTAAAAGCAACACTGTGGCATTTGGTTAAAAAATAAACAAAAAAGCCACAAGCCACAATATGCAGGGATGAGGTGGATATGCAGATTCCACACAATCAGTGCCTTGCTGGAATCTGAGCTCAGGAATATGAAGCTCTAACCACTGCACCACCTAAAATTAAAGGAATCTTTTATCCTTTAAAAGTCATTGTAGCAACATTTTCCATAGTTACTAAAGAATGTAGTCAGTTTTTGTCAAAAAGTGAACAAAAGGATTAAATGTAGGGCCTTCTATCCAGGAAGCTAAAGGCTCTCACTGTCAGTGTATTACAAACCCAATTCAAGCTGCAATATTGTTTTTTGAGAGGAAAGCCTTATCCCAACCTTACCCTATCATTACTACAATTGTTGTTTGACTTGCCTCATGTAGTTGCTTTAGATAAAATTGGCTAATCACATACGAACTTGCCATCTCATCTCACCTAAATATAATATATATTAAAATATACTTTCATTTAAAACCTGATTTCACTAACATAGTTATGCCCTATAGTTAACACTGCTTTTCCCTTCTCTGTTTTCTTGTGGTTTTTTCTTCCCACATCCAACAGACATGCCTGTGAGCTCAGGTGTACTTGAGTGCGCCCTGCGACTCTCTGAAGTGGGTTTTAAAGTTGTGCTCAGTAGAAATGTCTCTGCCTCCCTGAAACCTGAAAACAGAACAAGCGTGGATTTATAAAACAATCCCAGTAAAGCATGAGTGCGTTTAGTCTGAGCCTGTTTGTTGGACTCCAAGGAGCACTAGACACCATATATTATTTTCTAACTTAAATTTGTTTGTCTTTTATTATTAGAAATGTGTTAAAAGTTAATGATTCTGAATGAACTATAGAGAGTTAATGAAAGTAAAATCAAAATCTAAAGCATGTATAGATAAAGAAAGTATTATGGCTACAAATTTATATTTGATTAGATGTCTGTCAGAGATCGTTTGTAACAATTCTGACTTCTGTTACCCTGAAGTCACCTCTTGAGGGCACCCAGTTTGGTGTCATCTACACACTTAACCAGCTTGTCATTTTTACATCCTTCTCAAGATCATCCACCAGATGCCAATAAAGTGATTTTTTCACAAGATTTCAGGTAATTAGAGCACAGTCACAGCAGCAAAGAATATACCTAGAATCTGAATTGTTCATTCAAATAATTATAATAAATTTTTGTGTTTTAATGAATTGTTATAGTGTCCGAGAGTGGCATCATGTTGCTTGTTGGTTGCACACTGTACCTTTCCACATGACAATACAATTTCTACTCTACCTAGGATTGTTTCAAACCGAACAGTACACAGCTAGTGCTGCACAGTACTTCAGAGCTGTACTGTATTTAGTACTAATTTATTTATATATGTAATTAAGCAAACACTGAAAGCATCTCATATAAAGTTCGTTATTTTTATTTTTTCATATTTTGGTGTTTGGTACACTGCATTAATCCCCAAGGTCATAAAACAAAAAGATGTATCATCTTTGTACAAAATCAACAAGCATGGTTCAAGGCCAGTTAATGTTTACAAGGAAGCAGGAGAAAAACTGGGACATAAGTACATATTGGCTAGGAAAGGAGGAGTGCTTCGTTTATTTGAACTGGACAGGTCAATTTGAAACTAAAAGATCAAAGCAGAGATTCACTACCTTTGATGCCAGCTTTCCAAATAGGAGTGTAGAGCATCTGAAAAACATGCTAGCCGGTATAGTTGTGCCAGTGCCTGCTGTCAGCTAAAGTGATGGGTTAAAGAAAAACCTGTCTGTCTCGATTTCCTGCTTCAGGGCCCACTATAACACCACAGGCCAATTCAGAGCTACCATTTCATCAAAAAGTATTTGGATTGTGGGATGAAGCTAAGGGAGAACATTTAAAGTCCACTCCAAAGGCAGCAGCAAACTGAGCTACGGTTCAAGAGTTGTGAAGCTGATTATTATCCATGTCTCCACTTTAATTCTCAAGGCCTCTGCCCTTTACTATTAAATAAGAAAGATAATATATTCAAATATAATGTTCAGGGTGAGAAAGACCAATTTTTAGTTTAATTGACTAAGTAAAAACAACAGAAATGGCAATGGAAAAAAAAAATGTTAACTTTATGCATACCACTGAGTGTATGATACTTTGAAAATGTGGGGTACAACACAGATAGAGCTAAGTACAGCTGCACATTACACAGGCTGGCACTTTACACAAAATTAAGTACATCTTTAAGCTTGTAAGTCAGTTATATTTTTTGATAGTTTTAAATGATGACAACATTATTGAAGTGTTCACGTTTATTCTACGTATTTATAAGTTATTTGGTTTATGATTTAAATGAGTCACTGTGACAACTTTAAGTTGAACAAGAGAAGGATAAGCAGAAAATATTTTAAGTAAAAATGTTTCTTGGCAAAAAAGTAAGGTAAAGCATTAAAAGCCTTGGCATTTTTTATAGAGTAGACAAGTAGTTTTTATTAGCACTACAATTTTAAAATAAACTATAAATATATATACTCTGTGTATGTGTTTATATATATATATATATATATATATATATATAATATACATACACACACACACACACTCACTCACCGGCCACTTTATTAGGTATACCTGTTCAACTGCTTGTTAACACAAATATATAATCAGCCAGTCATATGGCAGCAACTCACATTTAAGCATGTAGACATTGTCAACATGACCTGCTGCAATTCAAACCGAGCATCAGAATGTCAAAGAAAGGTGATTAAAGTGAATTTGAATGTGGCATGGTAGTTGGTACCAGACAAGCTGGTTTGAGTATTTCAGAAACTGCAGATCTACTTAGATTTTTATGCACTGCCACCTCTAGGGTTTACAATGAATGGTCTGAAAATGGGAAATTTCTTTAGGAAAAAATGCCTTGTTGATGCCATAGGTCATAGGAGAATGGTCAGACTGGTGTGAGCTGACAACAGTAACTCAAATAACCACTTGTTACAACCATAGTATGCAGAAGAGCATCTCTGAATGCACAACACGTCAAACCCTGAAGCATATGGGCTACAGCAGCAGGAAACCACACGGGGTACCACTCCTGTCAGCTAAGCACAGGCAAATGAGGCTACAATTCTCACAGGCTCAAAATGCACGAATCACAACAACTTCAAGCATACAAAACCATAAAGTGCATGAAGTGTCTTCAAAGATTAATTTTCTGCATTCACACTTGGACTTCCCTGCTAATCTTGGTGACAGACGTGGTGAAGTGTTTCACAAGGAAATGCCAGCAATGGAACAGTGGTATCCGCGCAAGTGGGGTTCATCAATGCTGGCTGGCTGATACTGAAACGAGAAGCATCAGATGCTGAGGACAAGTGAAAATTAGCAGCAGAGCACTTTTTGCTCAATTGAACTAATGCAATGTGTCAACTTTACTAAGTGATTAAACACTCTATACTCAATAAAACACAGACAGATTGTTCATCTTGAAACTATCTTCTCATAATCACTAAAACTTTTTCAGGAAGCAAAAGTTTTGAAAAATGTTTTGTCCATCGTTATCAAAGCCATCTTGATCCAGGCCAGGGTTGCTTTACATGATTTGCAATCTAACAGACACAATTCTGTAGTAGGTGAGACACAACAGAATGATGGGTTGGCACTGCCGCCTCATGGATACTGCTTTAGAAATTTGACTGGCTGCCTGGGACATTGACTTTCCAGGACATTTTTACACTCAGTCCTGACTGGTTTTAAAGTCCTACTAGCCTAACAACATAATGACAGCAGCTACGGTGTTGATCTGTCAGGTTTGCCGCAGGCAATTCCACTTTAGTCTCCTATGTCTGCTGAATTTATTTCCACTGGTTTATGATGTCATATGTTTTTGTCGCATTGCTTTTTAAAAGAATACTCCACCCAAAAATGAAGTTTGTAGTGATGGCCAAAAAAATTTGTAAGGTCATTTGAGAATGGACATAACAAGACAGAACCCGTGACCAATGAATGAAGGGTAGAGGCGGGTCTTTAATTTAAAAGTGCAACCCTTTGTGAGGGGGCTTCCTGTTTATGGACTACTTTAATCTTTCCGAGTTATTAGATTTTAACATTTTGCGTGAATTTTCTGTGTTGTGAGCATACGAATGGATGACTTGGCACACAGGTTATTTGATATGAGAGATTTGTTCATGGAATTTTTTAAGTTGTTTGCTATTGATTGCCATTGGCTCCCGTTGGATCAGAAATTTTATGTGTATTCTTCACAAAAATAAGAAATTAAACAATTTTCTTAGCTGTCTCTACAAACTGCATGGGTTAAGCAACTTAAAAAATATATACTTTTTGGGTAGAGTGTTCTTTTAAATGACTTCATGTATCCCATTAGCTTTTTTGGGATAGTTTTATGGAGGGTCATATATGGAAAATTATCAGAATCAGAATTAACCCATACTTACTAAGGATTTAGTACACATGCCATAAAGCTTGATTTTTATGGTAAATGTAAAATTTGGTTCACAATCAGTAAAGTGTTTTTTGTGTGTGTTTAATTTTGTAGGTTTCTTCATCAGGCCCTTTTACAAGATGATGTTAGGAAAGCAGATTACACTGAAAGATATGGAATCAGTGGTAAGAATATCAAATACACATCTGAGAGCCACTGTAAACATCTGCTGTTTCAATGTCTTTGTCTAATTGTAATTGTAAAATGAATTCAGTTGAATATCAAAGATTGACTGTGGTGAAACTAAAGCACATGTGGGCCCTGATAGACGTTTATGGGTATATTATCGGCACTAACTTCAATAGAATCCACATGTGTGGGCACAGCACCAAACCATCCAAACAAATAAATGCTAGTCGCTAGCACATAGATAATATATCAAACCAGACGGACAGAGAGCCGCTCCTTACTGCTTGCACCTTAATCACACAATAATGTCTCCCTAAGATGTCTGACACTGCAGTTTCTGCTGGTTGATTCAGCTATATCTGTACCATGTGCAGCTATGTTTTAGCTAATAGAAGTAAATTTATAGCAGAAGTAATGAGTCACTGAGAGTCGACTTCATGTAGTGCAAATCTTCATTTTGATTAACCAACAACATGTGCTACCTGCAGGTCTTATCTGCCACATGTGATGCTTACAAGGTGATGCCAACACATGACATAGCCAGACATCTAAGGGTGAATACCCATTGTAGAATATACATCACAGGATGCGTGGTGTGTGCTTCCTGCACTGTGTTGTAGATGTAAACCCACTGAGATGAACAGGTTTCTGATAAAAAGTGCATTTGACATCCAAAATCAATAGATCTGTTCAAGTTAGCCAGCCTTTTTCAGATGATTCTTCCAGCACCAATTATGCATTATTAGTTTCACATCTGCAGATCAAAATGAATATCTCACAAAGCAAATTGTGTTTCTTTGAATGTTGTCTCTTGTGCTCTTCATAAGGGTGCTCTCTTGTGATAAATGTAGTATATGTGTGAACATCAAAAGTGTGTGTGTTACAAAGGTAGCAAAATGGTAAATAAAAAAATAAATAAATAAAGAGCTGCAACAGTTTATGTTTCCGAAGTAGCTGAACTGTATTGTGTACTGGAATAAAAATGTTATGAAGAATATAACATTTATGGATAATGCTCTGCCATCCCGGGATGTCTCCACTAAAGCATTATCCTTCATGTTTCTTGTAACAGATTGTCAATTCTATCCAGTAAGCAGCAGTTATGAGTCCATTAAATTCAATCAAGTTGCCTATGCAAAACTATTTGCTTTTTCAGGATAGTGAGTACTACAACTCTTTAAAATGGATTCTGGAAAATGACCCAACAGAGCTGGATCTCAGATTTTGCATAGATGAAGAAAACTTTGGCCAGGTACATAAATATTTGTGTGTGTATATATATATATATATAGATAGATATTTATAGCGTAACACAAAGTAAAGTAACATAAAACAAAGCATGACATGATGTAACATTCCATTCCATTCTCAAATGCCTCATTAAATTAATCAGGTTATGAGAATGTTATGTTGTATATATATTTTTTCATATATATATTTTTTGTTGTTCAAAAACAGCCTCATGTTTTCATCTTTCTGAGTACAGTAAATAAACAGAAAGGTCCGTATCACAATATCGATCATTTTACATCTATTTTAAACCAATTTTTTTTTCCTTTATATTTTGTGCTTTCACTAAAGTAAACTTTCATAAAGTATTTGAACAATTTGTACATTCAGAAGTCTGGAATGTGGGAGTTTGGGTCACGTTATTGATTCAGAATTCAGAGTGGATGAACATTTCTTCTTGATATCCTCTCTCTTCCTCTGAAAACTTGCTACTTTCTGGATACCTGTTTGTGTTTTCAGTGTGACTCCAAGCAGTAATTCTTGGCATACACCGAGTCTTGCTATCTTCATTTCTTGTGGGTTTCTTTTTATGTCACATGTGTTATCGTTTCTAGTGATGATTTGCATCAAGTCTCTTTTTATCTAAACAATCATAATATAATCAAAATCTAAAACTGTTTCCTCAGACGTACCAAGTGGACCTGAAGCCCAGCGGATCTGAAATGGTTGTAACAAATGACAATAAAAAAGAATACATTGAGTAAGTATTGGCTGTAGTTTCTAATAAAATAATAAATGTAAACTTGGGTTTGGTGATCTTCTGATAGGAAATCTACAATGTTCTAGAAAAACATTTTCTTCAAGAAGGCTTTCTCACTGCTCCACCTCGGTTCTCTTGTCAAACCCTCACTGATTGTTGTTGGAGCTCTTCTCTTGATTTCTGTCCATGCTGATCCTTTTGGCCCAGATACTCAAATACAGACAAAGGCCACCATTTTCTCTGTTTATATTGTAACACTGATTGTTTTCATGCTGATGAGCCCCCTCGTCCAAAATGATATTATCTTTGTCACATATTTACAAAACATTGTCATGTCTAAACAGACATTACCAATTTTACTTATTAGAGTTGTTATCTGACTGTTCTTATTTGAATTTGCATGTGGTCAACATCTGATCTGATTCACAAACAACACACAACGACAGGCACGTGCTTGATAACCTTGACATGTGACTTCCTGTTTTTTCCAGTAGTGCATTGAAACCATCTGTGTAGGTGCCTATTCTGAATTTTATAATTTTTGTTAGATTAGATTGCTTGTAGTCCACCTCTTGTAATACATATTTTTGTTACATCAACTTAGAGATTGAACTCAAAATGTAATTAAACACATCAGAATAGTTCAGCAGTCTGTATCATCAGTCACTTATTTTTGTACATGTAATGCTCAAGTGGACAGCGATAATCAGGTAGCAGACAATAAGAATGACCTGAAAGTGTAATTTCAGCTTCAATATTCAGTTGGAATCTTTATTAGAATTGAGGTCCACATACAAATGTGGGTCACAATTCCAATTCCGGGGACAGATTCAACATGCAGGCAAAAAATCTGATCTGTACCAGAAGTGTGAGAAACTGGAATTGGGTCAGATGACAGTGGTAGTGTGAACATGGTCCTACTCCTCTCCTTTAGGTCCTAGGGTAGGCCATTGTGGTGTAGTGGTTAAGGCTTTGAACTTCAAACCCTGAGGTTGTGGGTTCAGATCTCGCTAATGACACTGTGTGACCCTGAGCAAGTCACTTGACCTGCCTGTGCTCCAATTGGAAAACCAAAAAAAAAGAAATGTAACTAATTGTGTCATAATTGTTGTAAGTCGCCTTCGCTAAAGGCATCAGCCAGATAAGTAAAGGTAAATGCACATTGTACCAGGGGAAGTACCCAGTGTTGCCCGGGTAATTTGTATTTTGGAAATTCAAATTCAACATGGTGAAACGTAAGCCCTAAAGGGACAAAAAGATGTACTGTTAGACAAAAGCTGTACTCTAGTGAGACAGTGAAATTGTTGTCCTACATAGTTGAGAAGAAAAAGCTACTAGACAACTTTCTGTGTGCACTGAAGGTGTCCTCCCATCCACCACCGCCCTCTCCTGCTGACTGATGTGAATTGTAGTCCCCACGTTGGCACTGGTTTTTGACTTGTCCCGCTTTTCCTCAGTGTTACGTATAGGCTCTGTTTAAAGTTGAACCAAAGGTAACGCACATGCAAACTTCAGTGAAAATCAGTTTAGTTGTTTTTGTTTGACATCCAAACAGCTCATGGTTTTATTGGCTGTGTTCATGAAATTACCCTGTAATACACTAGCACCCCTGTCCGTGGTTGGTTCTTGCCTTTTTTATGATGCTCAGTCCAACAGTTTCTGAATGGGTGAATAGATTGTTTCATCCTGTAGGAAGGCCTGCTACTTAACAGATAGGTTGAGTGCAAATGGAGGCGCGGGCACAGCAGAGCCAGCGAAAGAGAGAAGTGCATGGAAGAAATCTGGGTAGCTGTTCCCCATTTTAACTTCAAAAGAGGTCTCTCTGGCTTTGAAGGCTAAAGTTTACCACATCTTTATGCGGTGTAGTACTCTTTGTGAGAGTGAGACATGACAAATGAAAACAAAACAGAGATGAGAATGATCAGATGGGTGTGTGATGCGGTACAAAGTAAGAGGAAGATGAGTGCTGAGTTAAAGGAAACACTTGGTGTGAAGGCGATAGGGGTTGTGCTGTGTAGAAGTCGAGTAAAGTGGTTTAGGCAAGTGTAGGGAAAAAACAGAGGATGATTGGGTAGAGAGATGCACCAAAATGGAAGTAGTGAAAATGGAGACCAAAGAAGATGGGATCGCAAGGCGGTGTTGGAGGATATGAAAAGAATGAGTGCCACCTCAAAGGGAGCCCAGGACCATGGATGAAAAACATTTAGGGAACAACTAGCCAACTTCGATGGGTAAACCCAGAAAATGACAAGGACGGTGGTGATAATGTTGATAGTGATACTGTGCTCTAGTTTTGTTTGCTTAATGATTAGTTTTTTTATTAATATTAACTATAGAAAACACTCTATACCAGTGTTTTTCAACAAGTGAGTCACTGAGCACCCTAAATGGGTCATTAGCATAAGTTAAAAAAAAAAAAACTAATAAAAAGCTAATGAAGTTTTAGGAGGCTACTAATTGCAGATTTCTGTTCTGACATTTTGCTTTTGCATACTGATTAAATGAAACAACTGACACAAGTCCAGTTACAAGCAGATAACAACCAGTTTTACACCACACTGCACATTTCAATAAGAAAGCCACCGCACATGGACAAGTTCATCAGATTCCTGGTATCATTACCTTCTCTAAGCTCTTCCAATTCCATATCTGCCTCACAAGATTCACCCCAATAACCGGAACCAAAAAAGAAATGTTAAAATAACATATACAGTCATGGCCGAAATTATCAGCACCCCTGGAATTTTACCAGAAAATTGTTGCAATTACAAATGTTTTGGTGTACACATGTTTATTTCCTTTATGTGCATTGGAACAACACAAAAAAACAGAGGAAAAAAAAAGCCAAATCTGACATCATTTCACACAAAACTCAAAAACCGGGCTGGACAAAATTATTGGTACCCTCAACTTAATATTTGGTTGCATGCCCTTTGGAAAAATTAACTGAAATCAAACGCTTCCTATAACCATCAACAAGCTTGTTACACCGCTCAACTGGAATTTCCAACCACTCTTCTTTTGCAAACTGCTCAAGGTCTCTCAGATTTGAAAGACGCCTTCTCCCAACAGCAATTTTGAGATTTCTCCATAAGTGTTCAATTGGATTTAGATCCGGACTCATTGCTGGGCACTTCAGAACTCTCCAGCGCTTTGTCTTCAACCATTTCTGGGTGCTTTTAGAGGTATGTTTGGGGTCATTGTCCTGCTGGAACACCCATGACCTCTGACACTGGGCCCTACATTGTGCCCCAATATCTTTTGGTAGTCTTCAGATTTCATGATGCCTTGCACACAGTCAAGGCATTCAGTGCCAGAGGCAGCTAAACATCCCCAAAACATCTTAGAACCTCCACGATGTTTGACTGGAGGTACTGTGTTCTTTTCTTCGTAGGCCTCATTCTGTTTTCTGTAAACAGTAGAATGATGAGCTTTACCAAAAAGCTCTACCTTGGTCTCATCTGTCCACAAGATGTTCGCCCAGAAGGATTTTGGCTTCCTCAAGTACATTTTGTCAAACTCCAGTCTGGCTTTTTTATGTTTCGGTGTCAGCAGTGGGGTCCTCCTGGCTCTCCTGCCATAGCGTTTCATTTCGTTCAGATGTTGATGGATAGTCCGAGCTGACACTGTTGCACCCTGAGTCTACAGAACAGCTTGAATATGTTTTGAAGTTGATTGGGGCCATTAGTCCACCATTCGGACTATCCTTCGTTGCAGTCTTTTATCAATTTTTCTCTTCCATCCACATCCAGGGAGATTAGCTACAGTGCCATGTGTTGTGATCTTCTTGATTATGTTGCACACAGTGGACAAAGGAACATGAGGATCTCTGGAGATGGACTTGTAGCCTTGAGATTGTTGATATTTTTCCACAAGTTTTGTTCTCAAGTCCTCAGACTCTTCTTTCAAGTCCTCTGCTCTTCTTTCTGTTCTCCATGCTCAGTGCGGCACACTCAGACACACAACAGAAAGGTTGAGTCAACTTTTCTCCATTTTAACTGGCTTCAGGTGTGATTGCTATACTGCCAGCACCTGTTTCTTGCCACAGGGGAGTTCAAACGAGCATCATATGGTTGAAATAAAACGATTTACCCACACTTTTGAAAAGGTGACAATAATTTTCTCCGGACCATTTTTGGAGTTCTGTGTGACATGATGTCAGATTTGGCTTTTTTCTCTGTTTTTTGTGTTGTTCCAATGCACATAAAGGAAATAAACATATTTATACCAAAACATTTGTAACTGCAACAATTTTCTGGGAGAAATGGTGCATTTTCTGGGAAAATCCCTGTGGTCCTGATAATTTCGGCCATGATTGTAGCCCATATTTTCTGTGAAGTAAGGTGAGCAACAGCCATTGTGCATTATCTGTGGTGTAGTGCTACCAGATGTAATCATGAAGCCATAGAAACTGTAAAGACATTTAGAAACAAAGCATGCTACTTACATAAGTAAATTGTTTGACTTTTTTAAAGAAAAAAATAAAAATCTTGTAGCTTTACAAAAAATCATTATAGAATTTTTCTACAACAAGCCAGCAGGCACTTGTTGGATCATCTCATTGAACAACAAATTGCCAAATATAACTAAACTCACACTATTGCAGAAGAGCTTGTCTTGCCTTGTGCGATCGGAACTGTGTACTGAAATTCTAGATGAGTCGGCCACCAGCAAACTAAAACGTACTCCTCTCTGCACTCTTTTCACCTAGCCCTGATTTTAGCATCAAGCCCAGGTTACCCATTAAAAAGACAAACGGACACTAAATTTTATTCAATATTAAGCACCTGTGTGTCGAGTTTATCTTGGATGAGCACCGTGTGTCTTTCATCTGTTGTGTAATCTGTGTTTAAATGTTGAACATGTACAGTATGTAGTGTTATTTGTTAATGTGTGGCCCCATTTGGGGGACATGTTGGATAGTTTATATTAAAATTACTGCTAATAAAGGATCATCACTGGGTACCAAGGCCAAAAAGGTTAAAAACCACTACTCTGTCCAATACAAAGCATTCACTTTTGATTTGTAACAAATGAGCCATCGTCAGCTTCTGTTGAACAGCATTATGGTCCTCTAGCAGCAACTCCAGGTCATCCACTTTTTTGTTTGGTTTCTAATTACATGAAAACATATAAAACTGTTGTTGATTCTTTATATTAGTTACTCATTCACTCTTATAATAGGTCATTTTAGAAATAAAGAACCTTAACAAACTTCCAGGCTCTCCAGTGAAGCTGCCCCAACAAAAAAGTTAAGGTGAACCAAACTATAGACTTCGACATATCTAAAGCAGTTGAGTAGCTTGTATTTTTTATTATTCTGCCATGCTCTTTCTCTTTAACTTACTGACTTACTTTTACTTTTTCAGCCTTGTGATTCAGTGGAGATTTGTAAATAGGGTCCAGAAGCAGATGAATGCTTTTCTAGAGGTAAGACTATAATGAGGGTGTTGGAATTTCCTTTTTCTGTAACATTTTTTGTTGTGTGAATGCATATTTTTTAACTATTCATGGCGTTGTGAGCTTTACTTTGCTTATTTGTTGTATATGTGCTGTACATTCTGCACATACAGTGGCAGATTTTCTAAAAGAAGCATGTCTTCTTAGTGGTTACCACAAGAGGGCGCATACACTCCAGCGCGGTGTGTGTGCTGTGAATGACTCGGTGCTACAGTGACACCGAACGGCAAAGTGCTGCACAGTTAGCTTTGTCCTGAATGCTCATATGCTGTGATCTGTGCAAAACTTTTACTGTATTGTTTTTAGAGAACTCTTTCTTGGTGCATTTTATGTGTGTGACTTTGTTTTTATTGTTTGCAGGGTTTTACTGAGCTCATTCCAATCGACTTGATAAAAATCTTTGATGAAAATGAGCTTGAGGTAAATCATCTATGCTCTTCTGAGCTATTTTTTTTTTAAACCTACATTGCATTCATAGATATTCTTTGTTAGAGTTATGCCTTTGAAAGTCTGCTTAAAACATAAGGACCCTAAAAATGCTTGTAAACTACCTCACTGGCTAGTTAGCATTTGTGTTATCAGGTCCACTGAAAGTTGGAGACCTGGCTGTAATCTTCTGTCAGTGAGAATGTATTATAAAGGTGCCCTGCACCTTACAGGCTGCCAAGTTTATTCTAACATCAGCCCCTTGTTTCTGCCCATACAGATTTCAGAAGGGGCACTCAGGGATTGAGGTTGTATGTCCGTGTTAACTATAGGGCAAGGCTGGCAGTCCTCTTATAACTAGAGGTGACACCTAAGACTTTCCCAGAATGTTGTACTACAAAACCCACAAGGTGCAACAGATTAAGCAACTGAATGTTTTCAGTTTTTAAAAGTTAAATTCACTGCACCAGTAAATGAAAAAGATGATCAGGGTATATAATTAAAGAAGAGAGAGGAGGCAGTAATGGTTGCTTGCTTTGGTTCTTTCTTTCTAAGATGTGTTAAGTATAATAAGCCACCTAAATGCCTGCTATGTCTGAATTAGCTTCCTTTTACCCTTATAATTTAGCTGTTGGCTTCACTCGTCTCCTGGTTACTTTTTCTGAATTTTTCTTTACATGCTGTTCAAATGCAGCCATAGAAGTGCTGGTCTGGCACAGATCCAGAGACACAAGAGTCCTGCGATTACATTTAGTTGCCTTGTTGGAGGCAAAGCTTATCAGTGCATTGAAAGGAATGAATTACACATGCTGTGCATTCAGAAAGTATTCAGACCCTTCACTTTTACACATTTTGTTATGTTGCAGCCTTGTGCTAAAATCATTTAAATTAATTTTTTTCATCACCAAGCAACACTCAATACACAGAATAAAAAAACAAAAACAGGATTTTAGGTATCTTGGCAAATTTATTAAAATAGAAAACTGACGCAAGAATTCATAACCTGTGCTGTGACTTGGGTGCATGCCATTAGATTAGATTAGATGTTTGTACATCTTGTTTGGAGTTCACCTATGGTCAATCCAGTTGATTGGTCATGATTACAACAGGCACATACCTGTCTCTAAAAGGTTCCACAGTTGACAATGTGTTTAAGAACAAAAACTGAGACATGAAGTCCAAGGAATTGCCTGCAGAAATTAGAGACAGGAGTGTGTCAAGGCACAGGTTTGGTAAAAGCTACAAACATTTTCTACTGCATTGAAGCTTCCCAGTAACACAGTGGTCTTCATAATTCGTCAGTGGAAGACATTTGGAACAACCACTGCTCTTTGTAAAATTAGTCACTAGTCACCCAGACAGAATGAGCAATTGTGGGAGAAGGGCCTTGATAAGAGAGCTGACTAAGAACCCGATGGTCATTCTGGCTGAGCTCCAGAGAATCTGTGTGGTGATGGGAGCAACTTCCAGCACACCCACCACTGCAAAACTCCACTAACCTGGGCTTTATGGCAGAGTGCCCTGACGACACGTGAAAGTCCACTTTGGAGTTTATAAAAAGGTGCCTAAAGAACTCTCAGACTTTGAGAAACAAGATTCTCTGATCTGATGAAACCAAAATTGAACAGTTTGTCTTCATTTAAGTTTCACGTCTGGAGGAAACAAAGCACCACTAATCACCTGTGCAATACCGTTTCAGTGGTGAAGCAAGGTGGTGGGCAGCATCATGCTGAGGGGCTACAAGACCAGTCAGGGGAAGGTGAATGGAGCAAAGTACATGGATATAATTTATGAAAATCTGCTCTAGAGCAAGATTATTATGTGCATGTGTTTTTATAATAGTCTTTGCTTTTATATTACTTATTAATTTAATTTTAATTAGAAAAATGACACCTCTTATTGGCTAACTAAAAAGATTACAATATGCACCCTTTCAAGGAAACTCCGGCCCTCGAAAGCTTCCATATTGTAATCTTTCAAGTTAGCCAATAAAAAGTGTCATTTTGCTTGGCCTCTCACTACATTCATAATGGCTAACACGGTACAACACCCTAGTAATTTAGTTTTAGTTAACATTCCTGCTATGTTTTAGTTTTAATTCAGTTTTTATTTCACAAAGACTTTTTTTATATTAGTTTCTGTTTTAGTTTTAATAATTATGGTATGGTTATAGCGATGTTATTGAGGTAAAGTTTTTATTACAATTAGAAAGATGTAGATTTAATAGGTTTGGAAAAAATATTTGTTTAATCTCAGTAGACACCTATAGGTGTTTCCTGTTAAAACCAAATAAAAATAAAACCAGATGCAGAATATGAAAAATTTTATAAGATGATTATATTTTGTGATCATTTGTGCAGAACAAACTACACTTTTGCATGTGCATTAGCAGTTCAAATTTAAAATAGCAATAAACAAACAACAAGCACGTCTTTCTCCTTTGCACTGAAGTCCTAACACTGATACAAAAAACAGAGCCTGATTGGTAGTGTGTTTCAGATACACATCTTTCTGTTCATTTTCAAGAAAACTCCGTGTTCCAGAGAAGTTTGTCATTCAGTTTCACAGTGTCAGCCAACAGCTGTCCTCAAGCTGAGGCAGGAGAGCACACAACATCCATCGCCACAGAGGTAAGCCCAGGATACACAGCTCCTCTGGCTTGCCAAACCTGAACAGGTATTGCAGTTGAAACACCCTACCTATCGTTCTAAAGCTATTTGAGGAGCACGTTCAGATGGCCAAGGCTGGCTTTCTGTGTATAAGCTAATTATTTTATTAGATAAGGTCTTGTATTTCTGAAGAAATGTGGTGTTTGCTGAAGCTGCTGCAAGCTGTGTAGCCTCATCTTGCTGTGCTGCTGTGGTGTGATTGTGTTCCACTGCCTCAGTCAATACAAATAACTCTGCTGTATGTACTGCTCTTTGAAGACGAGGAGTGGCCAGTGCATACAGCTAAGATAAGAGTTAATGGACCAGTAAATTCCTATTTACAGTAGTTTTATAGAAAAATTAAAACTAGCAAAATTGTTCCAGAGTTACACAAAGAGTTGTGGGACTCTGGAACAAACTACTATATCATGACATTGAAGAAGAAGCCTTCACAACCTTTAAGAAAAATCTGGATGAGCTACTGGGACAGCTTAGTACCGGGTACCAGTATATCACCTCTCATTTGTCATATTTCTTATGTAAAATACCTAGCCTCCACTGATCCCTTTTTTGGTTTTGAATTAAAAAATACTGGTTTATGTTATGCGCACATTTCTCCCATTTCTGTTTCATTTCGGGATTTAAACCATTGGCAAGAGGGATTGATATTCCAATATGTCTGAGGCTAACAAGTAATTCACGTAAAACACATTTTTCATCCCCGGGTTCGCTTCCTGGGTCCTCCCTGTGTGGAGTTTGCATGTTCTCCCCGTGTCTGCGTGGGCTTCCTCCGGATTCTCCGGTTTCCTCCCATCGTCCAAAGACATGCCGGTTAGGTGCATTGGCGATCCTAAATTGTCCCTAATGTGTGTGTGTGTGTGTGTGTGTGTGTGTGTGTGTGTGTGTCCTGCGGTGGGCTGACGCCCTGCCCGGGATTTATTCCTGCATTGCGCCCTGTGCTGGCTGGGATTGGCTCCAGCACACCCCCGTGACCCTGTGTTAGGATATAGCGGGTTGGAAAATGACTGACTGACAATAAAGTCCCTTAAATAATTTCATTAATACATACATTTCAACCTTATGCATTAAACATTTTTAATGGACTTCAAAATATTATATTAGCATGACAATTTATCCACCTTAGTAAAAGGATAAGTGTCTGTGTGCCTGTCTATCTGCCCATCGGATTGCTGTATGTCTGTTATTCCACAAGATGGAGTATCACAGACATCTTTTGGTTTAAAATGCAATGCATTTGTCCTTCCAATAGGTGGCACTTCACAAACATTAACACTGCTTTTATGAATCCCATACCAAATGGTGTATAACAGAGACACATACATTTCATGGTGCACTGCAAATGTTAACACTGAGATCTATATTGATTACTTTGATTTCAGTCTGTCTTAGACGTGTAGCACAGCAAGTAGTGAATAAAAATAAAACCTTACATTATTCTTATCCCGTTTGCAAAATTACCATTCTATTCTTATTCTATTTAATCAAACACTTTTGTGAATTTGGCAGGAGCTTATT
The DNA here is from genome assembly GCF_016835505.1 of Polypterus senegalus. Taxonomy (NCBI): domain Eukaryota; kingdom Metazoa; phylum Chordata; class Cladistia; order Polypteriformes; family Polypteridae; genus Polypterus; species Polypterus senegalus. The sequence continues at coordinate 37,389,156 of NC_053157.1, forward strand.
AGTGGTCATACATAGAGGTTAATCCGTTTCTCATAAAAATGCACAAATTTCTCATGGCATAAAGTAAGGATGAATAAAAAAAAATGGTGGTAACATATATCTTATATATTTAATTGTCTGCTATAGTAGTCTCCTCGCCTCTGCAGCATACCTACAGGTTTTACTGTGTTTGCTCCGTTGTCTGTCACAAATATCATACCCTTCTGCTCTGGTATGCCACATTCATCCTGAGTACGGCCAAAGCCTCTCCCTTGTGCAGATAACATATGCAACATACACTTAATAAAGCATTGTGCCTTTGGCTTTTGGTAAAAGCATGCAGACATTCCCAAAAATGAAGCTGCCGTCACTCCCTTTTTACTCCATCTACCTGCACGGAGGGTTAGTTTCTGTTTGGCTGTTTATTTGATATGCTGTGTTTCTGTATCAGTTTTATATGCGATGGGTTCATTTATTCGTGCAGCACGTGGCATGTTACATTTAGGGTCAAGAAAAGAAACACATTTTCTGAACTGTGGCATGTCACATAACTTTGTAGACATGCCCGTTTCAATAAACCTGTTTACTTGGGCTTCTTCACGTTTTTGGTTTTCTTTTGAGCCTGATCCCTAAGCTGCTGCCCTGTGTAAACATGATGTTAATATTTGTTTTCTTGTATGATGTGGACTTGGACTTGTATGTGCGCTTTGATTGTTTGTAATTTTCAGCCTCACTTATTATTTGCCCAGAAGTATGTTATAAGCTATTTTGTGATGGCTGTTTAGGTAAACTTCGAGGTTTGTCAGGTTTTTACCCTTACTCGGTACAGCTCACAACATACCCTGCTCTAACATCATGCACTATTGTCGCCTTCAATTTTTAAAAAAACTCCTATAAAACACTTTTTTTACAGCCATGCAATCTATAAAAAGAATTTCACCACCTACAGGGCAGGCCCAGACTCAAAAATGGATCCTATCATGTCCCTATAGTTACAGTCATGAAAACTGTAAATATTTTTATGATTTATTTATTTTTTTTACTTTAGATAGCCTTTTCAGCCACTCTGATTGGTTCATATTGATTTAGTTTCTGATCTTGAGTTTTTCTTTTTGTTTTAGTTTGCGATAATAACCTTGTTTCTAGAGTTCTCTGGACCTCGGACTAGCCCAAGGGTTCATATTCCAACAGGTCTTTGACCCTAGGCACAAAGCAAAGACAACACAAGAGTGGTTTGGGGACAACTTTGTGAATGTTCTTGGATGGCTCAGAGCCCAATATATCATCTCAGGAGGGACCTCAAAATAGCTGTCCACTGTTGGTCTCCATCCAACCTGCAGAGAAGAATAGTAGAAAATCCCCCAAATCCAGATGAGTGAAGCTTGTCACATCATACCTAAGAAGACTCCTGGCTGTAAACTCAACTGAGTACAGAGTAAACTTGTTCAATGTGATAGTTCAGTTTTTTATTTGTAACAAATTTGCAAAAATCTCTAAAGTCTTGTTTTCAATTTGCCATTCTGGGGTTATTGAGTGCTTGTTGCTTGATGAGGGAAAAACTGTCTTAGCATGAAGCTGCAACATAACAAAAAGTGATGAAAGTGAAGGGTGTGAATACTTTCTGAGGTAAGTCGTGTTCTGTTGTGCTGTGTTTCCAGTGAACCGCAGGGCATATGAACTACGGCTGACATGATAAGTGAAAGCAGCACATGCTGTATGTTGTCAATTGTATATAACAGACATATTGTTCCTGTACCCTTCTGGTGCTTATACAGGATTCTGGGATGGGATGCCTGCCTTTGAAGTGTTTGTTTTATTGGTTGGCATGGACATACAGTAACTAGGATGCTATAGGGAAGTTGGCCTTTGTCCTTTCTTTTCAGTTACACCAAATAAAACTCATGATTTAGAGTAAACATCAAACTTCCTAAACACTTCTATTTTAATTTTAGCAAGTGAATCTTTCACATCATCAAATGATCTCAGATATCTGGTCATAAGAGTAGAATGCCAGCCTTTCTTTATGACATTAAACCTTTGTACTTTAATCTTTGCCAGTGTGTAATCATCAGTTGATTTTGAAATTGTTGTTTGTTTTGCTAATGTGGTTTTTAAAATAAATTCATTTGTAACCTTTACTTTTTGCCTAATATTAAGAAAGTTAACTTTGTTATTTAAAACTGAAAGAATCTTCATGGGCATGTCGAAGTAAGCAAAAATATAACTTACTGTAATAAAATTGAGGAGACTTGACGACTTTTATTTTTCTTCCTTCATTTTCTGTACCACACAGTTGCTCATGTGTGGCCTTGGGGATGTGGATGTGAATGACTGGAGGCAGCACACCGTCTACAAGAATGGCTACTGTCCAAATCATCCTGTCATTCAGTGGTTCTGGAAGGTAAGTAGAATGCAGTTTAGAAGAGGGAATCATCTTAGAATGAAGTCAAAGAAATATGCAACAAGTTTAGAGTTAAAATGCAAATTACAAATGTTATGAAGTACATAGTGTATACACATAAAAAATTTATGTAGTGAAACACACAAGTTTAAATTGTCATGTTATTTTTTAACCCACTTAATCCAGACTAGGGTCGCGTTGGAGCTGGAGCCAATTCCAGTTAGCATTGCGTGAAAGACGGAAACAAACCTGGACAGGGCGCCAGTACGTTGCAGGGCAAACACACATACAAACACTCACAATTGAGGGTCCCCAGTTCAATTAACCTACATGTCTATGGATACTGGGAGAAAACTGGCACACCTAGTAGTAACGCACTTAGACATGGGAAGAATAAGCAAAAACTACTCGGGGAAGGATCTGTGATGTGAACCCTGGTCTCCTTACTGCGAAGCAGTAACACACTACCACTGTGCCAGCATGCTGCCCCCAGTTTCAAACTGACTAATTTAAATTGACCCCAGCAATATGTGTCTATTAATATTACTGTTAAGATGTGGCCAGTTTGTCCACCTCCGTACACCAACCACACATCACTTCTAAGCTGCCAGTTGCACAGGTCTGTGCAGAACCATTTTAGTGGCCTTGTCAAATAAACACAAATACTGCAATTGCGGCCTAATAAATAGTAACCTGCAATGAAATGACAAAAGCACTGCATGGCATATGTTGTCTTAACTGCTGGATGGTGGCCCTGCTACTTCTGCACTTGTTGAATTGGATTCAGCTCCTAGTCAGGTCACTGTCAGTGTTGACTTTTTCTTCCAGACATGTTGGTTTACTGTGACATCCCAGCGTCTTGCACCTGAATTGCAGTACCATGGTTCTGTCTGTGAGTGGCTGGCACGATTGGTTTGTGCCTTAACATCAGTGATATTGGGAGTGGCTCCAGCTCCCCATGCTTCTATAATGGAAATGGAAGTGGGATCAGATTCCTATTGAATGTTTCCCTTTGTATTTTGTTTGTTTCTTTATAAAGCCTTACAAATCATTTTTAGTATTACAATTTTGCTCAGTATCCACTGTTATTGTTTGTTTATTTTTTTGACATTGTCAGTTCTATGTAAAACAGATGAATGAAAATCAGGAAGTGTATTTCTGTGGCCACTCGGTTGCTCCCTGCTCTCTTCAAAGTAAACCAAACAAGATCAAAGTCTGCTTACTTAAAATGCTGGATATATTTAAACAGATTAAGCAATCCCAAGTTGCGGACTTTTCAATATTTTAATGTGTTTTGGCATATATTTAAATGTGTTTACCATGGACTATTATGCTGACACTTTAGAGTTTTTTTTTGTTGTTGTTTTTGATTTATTTGGCTTGTGTGTAACAAAATATATAGCACAAGAAAGGCTTGTGTGTTGAGACTTGGCCTATGCGTGCCCAGGGGTCTCGATTCAGATCAGTGAGAGTTTCTTAGTGCAGGCAAGTCCATGCTTGTGCTTCTGCCAGCGTCATACAGAAGGCGTCTTTAGGGCCACACTTGACATGCTGTGTCATATTCAGCTCATTCTGCATTTGCCTACAGTTAGATGTCTTTTGCATGTTATCATTCATTGAAATGATCTTTTGCTCTTGTTGCAGGCTGTGCTGCTCATGGATGCAGAGAAACGTATCCGTTTACTTCAGTTTGTTACTGGAACATCTCGCGTGCCCATGAATGGGTTTGCTGAGTTATACGGTAATCAAAAAGAAAATAATCTTTTACTCATAATTGTATGTGTGTGTTTGTAGTACATAGTCCGAAAAAGAACCTCAAACTTGTACATGGACACATTACCTGTATTACGTCTTGAAGCAGATTGTCCAAATCCTTTGTTTTATCTAGAGTTATACCTGATGATAAGCTCAGTTTTATAATAATAATAATCTCTCCTAAATTTATTTTTATCAATATCCCAGGTTCCAATGGTCCTCAGCTTTTCACAATCGAGCAGTGGGGCACTCCTGACAAACTTCCAAGGGCGCATACTTGGTAAATGTTTTTCTCCGTTCTTGCATATTTACAGTTTAAACTCTCAAGTGTAATGATTGGACATTTTATGAAATAATATGTGTTAGATTTAATTAGTTGTTTATTATTTAAAGTAGAAGTCATTTGAATTAGGGAGGTACAACAGCCTCAGAGTCCTGGCTGAATCCTGGCATGGTCTGGGTGGACTTTGCAAGCCCTCCTGAGGTCTTCATGGTTATTTCTCCTGCACCTCCAAGTTTTGCTTTCTGCGTATTTGATATCATTGACAATTCTGGCATAACCCAATTTGAGAGTGAATGAAGACACGTGTGTGAGTGAGTGGACCTTGGGATTGGCAACCGCTGCATTCTGCTTTGTGCCCAGTGGAAATGGTTTAAGCAGGTTTGAGAATGCTGTCTTCTCAACAAATATTGTTGTGTTACGCTTCTTTAAGAGTGTTGATTATTTCACAAGGAAGACACTGCTGAAGGGTGAGAATGAAAGGATTTTCATAAAAATTCTAACCGGAAAGTAGTAATAGATAGATAGATAGATAGATACTTTATTATAATACTGACATCAAAGGGATATATTACTGGACTAGGGAAAGCAAACATTTAGAAGATGTTATTGTTTTTCTCCTTTTCATAGACTCAATTGTATCATTCTTTTTTGGGTTGACTTTAACAGTAATTGTGAGTTAGATATTACAGGTCTGTAGGGAGGACAAAAGACTATAAATGCTATTAATGAGATAAAAGGAGCGTAGAAAAGGTTCACAAGAACTGCCAGTCTGTCTGTGCGCTCGCTTCCTTGCTGGTGTTCAGGGTTTGGATAATGAGAGCGGTGCACCAGATATCAAGAACAAATTAAACATTAGAAAAAGCAAAAAAGCGTCATTTACAAAATGCTAAAAGAATGAGTGAGCTTTGCCAGGCAGATCAGTTTGGTTAACTGCAGCATAAGCACAAGAAGCAGCGAGCCGAAGTCAGTTCCATCAATCACAATGTGCCAGTGAGACATTTGAAGGAGCTGCTGTAGTGTGGGCACAACCAGCCCAAGAAATGTACTTTTTATTTTGGTTCCTAATGAGTATTATTCTACTGTACATTGTGTCATAATTCTTTTGGCTCCAAGAGTGTGAACCCAGTGCTCATTGATCAATTACAGAACACGGATTATGTAGCATGCTTAGATTGTTGTCAGAGTTGAATCTTGCAGAGTAAACTGCAAATCATCTGCAGGGGTGTAGGATGCCCAAGCCCTGCATACTAATGGTCAGTAGCTTTGAAAGTGCCTACGAATGACAGCATGTACCATACTGGTGCTTTGGGCATTCCAAGGAGTCATTCCACTGGAGATTTTTTATGTTTATTGAATAGAGAGACATACATTGAATAGTAGTGATTGTGAGGCTTGCAGTTGGTGCTTAGAGACAATTTAGTACAGTAACAATTTTAATAAATGAGTAGACAACCTCTGAAAAAAAAATTGAAGAAGTAATAATTCAATATAGTAGGTACACAATCTTTTATAGATTTAACAGTACTGTGCACGGCTCTGGTCGCTGTGTTATAGAAATACTAAGCAGCATTTGAAGCTGTGCAGAGGAGAACAGCCAAGTGCATTTCAGGACTTAAGGACAAGTCCAATCTGCAACAAACTACCAGGTCACGTAGTCGAAGCAGAAACCCTGACAGCCTTTAAGAAGTATCTGAATGAGATATTGGGACAGCTTAGCTAAAAACATGTGCTGAATAGGCTGATTGGTCTCCTCTTGCATGCCAAATGTCTTATGTTTTTATAATAAAGTAGTTTTAAAATTACAGAAATGTGATATTCATTTCTTGTCCAGGCTTTAAGTGGTCAAGTGGCTACCTAGTGTAGTAACAAGTAAGATTTTAGGGACTTTCAAAACTCGACTGGATGTTATTTTGGAAGAACTAATGGCGCTTTTCCACTGCATAGTACGGCACAGCATGGTTCAGTACAGCTCACTTTGGTTCGACTCAGTTCGGCTTGGTTTGCGTTTCTACTGCAGTTTAGTACCGCTTTAGAGTGGGCGGGATTATTCACGTCTCGTTATAGTTGCGCCACCTCTACTGCCGTGACATTATCGTAAACGCGCCACAAACAAACACACAACAATGGAGCATATCGACAGAATGGTGTTCTTCATTCTCCTGAAGAATTTGTTGATATTGGGTTGAATTCTTCTGACCCTCGACTTTAACAAGGGCCCCAGTCCCTGAACTAGCCAAGCAGCCCCACAGCATGATGGACCCTCCACCAAATTTGACAGTAGGTGTTTTTCTTGGAATGCGGTGTTCTTCTTCCGCCATACAAAGCTCTTTTTGTTATGACCAAATAACTAAATTTCTGTCTCATCAGTCCAAAGTACTTTGTTCCAAAATGAATCTGGTTGTTTAAATGAGCATTTTCATACAACAAGTAACTCTGTTTGTGGCGTGAGTGCAGAAAGCACTTCTTTCTCATCACCCTGCCATACAGATGTTCTTTGTGCAAATTGAGCTGAATTGTGGAACGATGTACAGACACACTATCGTCAGCAAGATGTTCTTGCAGGTCTTTGGAGGTGATCTGTGGGTTGTCTGTAACCATTCTCACAATCCTGCGCATATGCATTTTAAGTTACTAAGCAAAACAAAAATCTTTCTTGAAAAAGATATTATTAACCTAAGCTCTTAAATTAGGTAAAGATGTAAGTAAAGATAAAAATGATGAAAACCTGATGATAAAAAGGGGTCATCGTTGGCCTTTGCCTAGCCTTCAGCCATCCCTGATATCAGACAAAGTGAGCTCATTTGTCTGATATCTAAAAATTCTCTTATAAAAATGGAGCTTTACATTCTTAGATATGTGTGTTGATTGACAACATGAATAAACCTGAAGGACAAGAAAAGGTCCAGAGGTCAGTGGTGACAGAAGACTGAGATGAAAGCTTTGTTTTGTTTTGTTTTGACACCTTTAACTCCACGCCAATAAATATATTTACTTTCTTTCAGCTTTAACCGCTTGGATCTGCCAACCTACGAGTCTTTTGAAGACTTGCGTGAAAAGCTTTTAATGGCTGTGGAAAATGCTCAAGGATTTGAAGGAGTCGACTAAAGAAAATGGAAGCCATGCCCAGCTCTGTGACATTTTCTTTAGTATGTATTAGGAGTGACTCTACGGTGGCGCTGTCTTCTATGACTGTAACTATTCTGAATTCCTGGTCGTCACATGTAACCTCTACATTACGCTGATGTTAATAATACGGACTTCTGCGTGCAAAGAGAAACGGTGGCCCACTTTCTGTCCTTGGGTCAAGGCACAATGTGATAATAGTACACTGAAAACGTTGGGCTCACTTTTTTTACTGCTATTGTATTACGCCTTGTGTTTACTTTAGGAATGATGCAGAATTTGTAAGATTTGTCTGCCATTTAAATGGCCACAGCATTAACCAAGAACCTTTTCCCAGCTAAACTTCTTCACGCCTGTTTAACAAGAATGTATCCACTGGATTGTTTTCTAGGTCTGTTAACATGAAATCAGTTATAAAATTGGGTTAAAGGTTTTTGTTTTGGGGAGGGGGAGGTTGAGGGTGGCCTTCTTTTTTAAAATGATAACTGAGTTTTACTAATTCATGTAGCATAATTTTAAATGATGGAGGTGAGAGTATTAATGTGAATGAAAACTTAAAAGTAAATCGTATTAGAAATGAACTACAGTAGGGTCACACTATCATCACCACCTGATCAATGCAATGTCACTTCTTTAAAAAAAGAGACAGAAACACTGTTTTCTAAAGATATAAGACTATTAAAACACAAATTATGTGCGTGGTTTATGTATAATATACTGCAGACGTAGTTACACTTGACCCTCCTGATACTGCTTGTTCCCGACACACTACTTACTCATCAACGTGTATTCTTTATCTTTTCTTGAAAGGTCCCTAATGGTCAATGATGGGAGGATCAAACTATGAGCAGGACGAGACTGGACGTTTAGTTTGCACACTCGCCCTAGTAGGGGCTCACGTTACCTTGTTCACCCCTCAGTCTTTCGGTTTCCCACTTTATGCTCCAATTCCACTGAAGGGCACTTTATGCATCACGTGTTGTATTTTACGTTAATCTGAATGTGTTTCTATTCCTTGAGCGCACCTGTTTGTGTGGTGCCCTTTTTTTTTTTTGTCTGTAAATTTGATTATTTCTGATCATTTTTAAAATGCTGCTGGTTCCCATCTCTTATTTTGTGTATACAGAATGTTCACTTTCTTGTTTTTGGTTACACTTATGTTTTAGCTCAAACTCCTGTCATATAATTCTTGTACAGTATATATACATATATGTGTATATTTGTGTTTATAGGTGTAGTCTGCGGAGTGCACAAGTCCGGTCGCATGCAGTCAGTGTCTCCCTAGGATCTCTTAGGATGTGGGACTGTCCTCTCACATACGACAAGTCAGCGTCTCCTTCCTCAAACTTGATTAAACTACTCCACCCGTATTATTGTTGCACCTATCGTTCGTCTCTCACGACCCTCTGACATTACATTGTATCCCACTGCCACACCACATTTAGAAACTTTCAAACTTTAGAAAGCATCGGCATGAACCCCAGCAAAAAACAAACGGTAGTTAGGGTTGCAGGCTGTTGCATTTGTCTTTGTAGATAAAAATGGCAACAAGCCTAAGGAAGGATTTTCTGATTCCAGTTCCTTGTTTTCCATTCTCTAGAAATCCAGAGAAAGTTTGCAAATTTATGAAATCACAAATGTCAGCCCACAGTAGAAAGTGTTGTGACGTAAGTGGTGGCTTCAGGATTTGTTTTCTGAAGACCACAGAACTATCAGCACCCCAGCTTGGCAAGTTTGCATTTAACAGGGGAAGAAAATAAGCAACTTTGAAACGTCCCTCTGTGTATATACACTAAAATAACATATTTTTTAATTCCTATCATATCCAATTTTATGTAAATAGGTTTGCTTATATCAGATTGAAACATTTGGGCAAAATACAAAAATAATTGAATAATCGAGAATAGAACGAGGCGAGGGAAACGTCCCCCTTGGACAAATGAAAGTAGACAACTGGAAGTGTAACAGATGCAGGCGTTTGGGAAGAGGGCAGCAGGGGCACGTGGTCACCCTGCGCGGCCGCCAGCCGTACAAAATGTTAGTAGCCTGCGCAGCAAGCAGCTCCTCGTACATGGAAGGTTTGACTCTTGGATTTCCATGTGACAAAAACTGATGTAGAAGTATTTTACTACTGCTGTTATTTTTCCTTTGAGGCTAGTTTAAATTCTTTGCAAGTTAATGTTGGTTTTCAAACACAACTGAAACCATCATGATGGCTGCTTAAAAACAAATTCTGAAGTATTGTGAATTTTTACTGCTTTAAACTACTGAATAAATAATCTCTTAACACTTCGGATATTTTTTCTTTGTGGTAATGTCACCACCTAAGGCCTTTTTCAGTTTTGTACGTCTCAAATTGAACTGATCACGTGTTTTTTTTTTATTTTTAGTTGTTCAACACTTCTTTAAGCAAAGATTTGACCATAAGCAATGCTTATTTTATAGAAAGATGGATTTTGATAACAGACAATTAGTTTTTCACTGTTTTCAATATGGGATGAATCAGAAATCAAGAGATTGCTGGAAATGTCGTGCCGAGTCCTGGTGTTTTAGTGCAGCTCCATGTTTCTCTGTGAAGAGATACCAAACAGAAGTGAACTCCCACACTGTCTTAGTTGAGGTTGACTATGTATGGAGTGCTCTTGAAAATTAAGAGAGGAACTGATGTAACAAAACAAGTTCTTTAAATCCTTATTTTGGTTTCTGTGTACATGGAGTTGCATTGTGTTAGCATTGCTTTTGTGACGTAACACACATTCCAGACAAATGCATAAAGAGCCCGAGGCGAGACCTCTGAAAGCACCGGAGGTTTTATGATCGCTCAGGTAAAGTCATTTGCAGGCATGGACATGTAGCACGTTCGTGAGCATTCTCTCATTCATGTGGCTAAACATTGAGATGAAAGCAGAACTCTGTAACTCCGTCTTTCTCAATTTATGGGCTGAGTGGATGTGCTCATTCGTCTTTATTCCCGTTCTGTTTTGTTTTTTTTTTGAGTTTATCTACTTCTGAAACTCTGCAGGATCCAGTGGTCATCTGCAACCTGGGAAAATGTTGTCTTAGGCCACGGAATATTGACACGCATCTTACTTCTGCCTTTCTATCATGTGCTTTACAAACGGTAAATGAGATTGTATAATCTTGTATGACATCGCAGCCTTTCTTATCTCAGCAGTTCAAATGATCTTGTCTGTAAATGGGATACACAGTCTTAATAAATAAATAAATCAAAAATGATGCTGACCCCTGCTGTCTGCTTACTCAGTCAAGTCTTTAAGTGTTCATTGCTGTTTGTGTGTTTGTCTTTACGTGTTGGACGTATTCGCTGTGAGCTCACTAAACACAAGCTTGAACTCCTCGATGCAAATTTCCTTCATCATTGTAAGTATACCAAACATCCAATTTTATTTATTCATTTACTCTTTTGGTGGTTTTGTTTAGTCTGTGATTTCTTTCAACACACTGCAGTCTAATCTGCTCTGTAGGCTCGTGTAAAGTGATTTACAATTGCCTTCCAGTCCTTATGGTCATAGTGCCAGCATTTATACACAGTTCACTTATTTGCATGTTTTTGGATTTTCTTTCCATTTTTCTTATGGTTTGATATTAAAATTATAATATTTTCATGATGTTTGTACAGCTCTTTTGTGTTTTGTTTTCTACTTCCGTTCAACCCCTTCTTTTTGTGTTCTCTTTAGCACACTTTTTTCCTGATCATGGGACTTTAATATTTTTAATATTTAAAAAGCTGAATTTACAAGCTTCTTATATATGTGGGTTTTCATGCAACATCTTAGTCTGAGGAAGGTTCTAATTTTTTAGGTTTATTGTTAAGTGTGCAATTCACCATTTCAGAATTTCAGCAGGTGATCAGTGAGTCTCTGGAAAGCATTGCGTGGTTGTTAGGGACCTCATCCACGGGGCTCCATTAATCACATCTAAAAAGAGGTTAGGAGCATACGCCGCATGACGAACCACTTCAGAATCCCAAATTAGGACCTGAGTGCGGCTGTGCAATGGGTGACGCCTCGGCGTCACACTAGTTTGAAAGGAATGGAACAGTGTGAGGTTTTTTTTAAGGTGGCTGGAGTGGCAGTCCTGACACCAACTCCTGAGTTTTCCCTGAAAGCTGGAGGACCTGCTTTCAGGGCTGGATGAAGGTTAACATCATATCCAGGACGGAGCAATTACAGGTTAAGGGTCTTGCTCAAGAGCCCATCGGAATGGAATCACTTCTGGCATTTACGGGATTCAAACTAGCAACCTTTTGATTGCTGATGCAGATGACCAGCCTTATAGGAACTACTCCGCCTACATCACGAACACTAGATTATAAATAATCCAGTGTGTGAGATTACAGATTTGAACTGTCAACAAGTGTTGGTCAGTGCTTTAAGTTCTGATTTTCTGGTAATTAGAACATTAGAAAAATCCAGATGAGAACAGACCATTCAGCCCAACAAAGCTCGCCAATCCTACCCACTTAATTCTTCCAAAATAACACAAAGTCTGGTATTGAAAGTCCCTGAAGTCCTACTGTCTACCGCACTCCTTGGCAGCTTATTCCAAGTGTCTAAGGTTCACTGTGTAAAGATAAACTTCCTAATATTTGTGCAAAATTTACCTTTAACAAGATTCCAACTGTGTCCCAGTGTTCTTGTCAAACTCATTTTAAAACCATCCACAAGACTAATCCATCCATCTATTATCCAACCTGCTATTTCCTAACTACAGGGTCATGGAGGTCTGCTGGAGCCAATCCCAGCCAATACAGGGCGCAAGGCAGGAAACAAACCCCGGGCAGGGTGCCAGCCCACTGCAGACAAGACTAATTCCCTTCATAATTTTAAACACTTTAGTCGTGTCTCCTTTTAATTTTTCTTCATAATTCTTCCCCTCTAGCCCTGGAATCAGCCTACTCGCTCTTGTCTGGACTTTTTCATGCACTGCTTTGTCCTTTTTGTAGCCTGGAGACTAAAACTACATGCAGTAGTCCAGTTGAGGCCTCACCAGTGTGGTACAAAGCTTGAGTGTAACCTCCTTGGACTTGTACTCTACACATCAGGGCGCTATATAACCTGACATTCTGTTAGCCTTCTTAATGCCTTCTGAACTCTGTCTGGCAGGTGGTAGTGCTGAGTCCACTTCGACTCCCAAGGCCTTGTCATACGATGTACATTCAATTTTCTAACGTCCCATTTGTGTACTCAAACCTAACGTTTTTACTTCCTACATGTGATTCTTTACATTTCCTGATATTGAATTTCATCTGCCACAAATCTGGCCAAGTCCCACTGTAATGTTTTAACGGATTCGAGATTATCCACCTAGCTAGATTTTCACATCTCAATTCAATTCCCAGTCTTGTCTTTTTGGCTGTATTGAATTATTGCGCTGTCGGTGACTACCCTTGTTTCACTACAACAGTCGTTAAGACCCTCTGCTTTAAAACCTTTTTGTTTTAGTTTCGGTATTGAAAACCACACACATCTCTTGGTCTGTTGCTAATAATATTTAGCAGTTGCTTCTCTCATCTTGACAGCAGGCTATTCAAAGAAAGGCAACTGGGAATTAAAAGACAGACAGAGAGCATCAGGGCTGCGATCCATCAAAGCCACTTTGAACGCTCACATCTGGCATAACAGTGTGGCATTGCCATCATGGGCTATACCTATTGGTAATAATATGTCTTTTCTGAATGTATGATGATTATACACAGCAGTATCGCCAACAGGACTGCAAAGCTTTTTATAGCCCTGAAGAAGGCCTCTTCATGTGTAAAACGTGGCTTCTTTGTCAGCTGTGTTTTCTACTTGGTGTCTTCGCAGCACACTGTGGCTGACAGGCAGTGGCGCAGATCCCACTTACAGGCCTGGCCTGGTTAATTAATATTTACTGCACTGAGATTGCATGGGTTCAGTTTGTTATAAGAGATATTTAATGTCTTGTGTTTATTATTATGCACTGGTCTGTAACATAGACTGTATGTTACTTTGAACTGCTTGTGTCAGCTGTATGTGCTAAAGGGGGTCACCGTAGCTAAATTCGGACCTACCGTCCTAATTAATCAGTCATACATTTTTCAGGATTAGCAATAAACCCAGAAGTGCTCACCATGAAGCAGTAGCTGACTCGACTGGCAAGTCTTCAAATTTATCACATGGATTACCAAATTAAACCAAAGTGACAGGGACTTGGAGGTAGCAGCTATAACCGTTGTGCCATCCAGATACTTGAAACGAAGCCCAGATATTTGATTGTTTTTAGAGCAAACAAAATCATTCAAGATCAACACTGTGGCACACTGGTTATACTGGCCATGTCATATCTCAAAAACACAGTGCCAAAGTGCTTATTCTGAGGGTTCCCATATTGAAATTATGTTCGTTTCCCACATCCACTTGAATGTTCCAGATAGAACCTTTATTTATTTAGATCCATAACAGGTTCCATAAATGTCCAGGAACAGATCATAACAGATTTGTAAAATATCAACGGGCTGCAAACAGTAACACGGGCTAAGTTCGGCTTTTCTTGATCCATCACCATCCTATAGGCATCCAACTCTATATTAAAGATTTCCATCTTTTCCACATGTTAGGAAACATTTCAAACTCGAAAGAACAAACTTCATGTGCAAAGAGTCCTTCTGAGAATGAAATGGCTGCTTGTCAAGCAATGAAGCTACAAGAAAACTTAACCCAGTAAAATGCCATTAATGAACCATAATTTTTAAGACTGTAGGTTTCGGTTTCCAGTGAGGCCACTGCCTGTTTGCAGTTTGTTCATCCTGTGTTTGTGTGGACTTTCCATTTTTGATTCAGTCCCACGTCACAGACTCTTACATGCCAGGTTAACTGACGCACATAATTGGCTACAATGGGCTGGCACTCCTACCCAGTACCATCTGAATAGGCCTCCAGGCTTCTTGTGACTGCACAGTAGATGGACGGAGTAGAGCCTTCAGCCAAAATTTGAAATGACCTACCAATGTAAGGGGTGTCCCATCGGCTGCAGGTTTTGAAGATTTATTACATTACCTCAGCCTGTTCCTCCTGAAGCAGGGGTGTCAAACTCAAATCCATTCCAGTAACTTCCTTGCTTAGCAACCAATTCCTGCTGCTAATGAGACTCCTTTCTTATGCTGACATTTTAATTAACTTGCTTTTTAAGACCCTCAGACCTTAGTTGTTTTGTTTCTTTGCCTTAACCTGCAGCTATACAATAATGAGATGTAAAATGAGCCAAGAGATGATTACCTCAAACTTGGGCCCTGCGGGGCCGCCATTTCTTAACTAGAATTCAGTTCTTGCTGTTAATTCCATGGCTTGTTGGTGCATTCATCCTTGAACACCAGACATTTCCAAAACTCTTGATTTTCTTTTTTCTGTCTCATCTAAATGTTTTGTAGACCAGGACAGATCAATGATACTCAACTTCATTCTTGTCTTCTCAAATAGTTTATTGAAAAAAATAATACATCATGGAGACATGGGTGCAAATGGGATTCAGGTAGCTGGTCATCTGTTGGCCTGCTTAGCATCTCAGTATAGGTTGGCTGCTGGGAACAATTTAGGGCTCTGAATCTTAAGAATTATGTCAAATAAAATGAAGGCAAAGGAAGGATGAGCTCTGCTGCTTTGGAAAATTGTCAGCAAGAAAAATGAAGCAGGAGGTGAAGTCTTTACCTCCAGGAATTAGCAAGAATCAAATAGTTGACGTGTCTCAGCCAGAGTGTGAATCAAACTAAATCTTAAATCCTAACCAAACTACCTAATTAGTCCACTGATTTTCGTGAACTGTTATATTTGTATTTTTATCTGTTTTGCACCCTCTAGGGGTTTTCACATATTTTATTGATTTTTAAAGGGAATTCTTTGAAATGGCAATAATTATTTTCAGTCACTTCCACAGGCCATTTTGGACTGTTTTATTGTTGCTGAGAAACGAGTCAGGAGAGCGCAGCACGCGATGCCATCACAGCGTCAGAGTGGGCTTCTCTCCTTCCCCTGATATGCAGATAAAAACTTGTGTGTGATTGTTAATTTAAATGCTTCTGTTATACAGATATCTTTTATATATATATATATATTTATATATATATATATATATATATATATATATATATACACATAGGATTATACAGTAGATTAGTAAACAGCCTTGCTAATAAGTTAGTAGTAATAAACTAATATAAACATACACAGTCAGGTCCATAAGTATTTGGACAGTGACACTATTTTCATAATCTGGGCTCTGTATGCTACCACAATAGATTTGAAATAAAGCAATTGTTATGTGATTGAAGTGTAGACTTTCAGCTTTAATTTAAGGGGTTTACCAAAAATATCATATGAGCCATTTAGTAATGACAGCCATTTTTCTGCATAGCCAAACCCCCCCAGACCCCCAAAGTATTTGGTCATTTGACTGACAGGCTGTTCCATAGCCAGGTGTGAGAAGTTCCCTTATCATTTCATTAACCATTAAGCAGGTAAAAGGTCTGGAGTTAATTCCAGTATGGAATTTCCATTTGGATGCTGTCAGTGTGACCTCTCAATATGACTGTCCATGCAAGTAAAAACAGGCCATCATTAGGCTGTGAAAACCAAACAAACCCTTTAGCGAGATCGCAGAAACACGAGGAGTGATCAAATCCACCATCTGATACATTCTTAAAAAGAAGGAACACACTGGTGGACTCAGCAACACAGGAGGGTGTGGAAAACCACAGAAGATAACTTTGTAGGATGAATGCAGAATTCTGTCCGTGGTGAAGAAGAACTCCTTCACAACATTTATCCAAACCAAGAACACTCTCCGGGAGGTAGACCTATCCTTGCCAAAGTCTACAATCAAGAGAAGACTTCATGATAGTCAATACAGAGGGTTTATCACAAGGTGTAAACCACTGGTAAACTTCAAGCTAGGAAGGACAGATTAGACTTTGTCAGAAAACTTTTTTTAAAAGCCTGTCCAGTTCCGGAACAATTTTCTTTGAACAAAGGAAACTAAGATCAATATGTAGCAGAACAAATGAAAGAGAAGAGAAGAAATGGCTCAAAATCTGATGAATACCACATTATTTGTGAAACATGGTGGAGGCAGTTTTATGGCCTAATCATGCATGGCTGCAAATGGAAGTGTGTTACTGGTGTTTACTGATGATATGACTGCTAGCAGAAGTAGCAGGATGATTCCTGAAGTGTACAGGGCTACAGTATCTGCTCAGATTAAGATAAATTCTGCAGAACTAAAAGGACAATGCTTCACAGAACAGATGGAGAACGAAACAAAACATACTGTGAAAGCAGACCAAGTGTTTTTTTAAAAAAAAAACTAGTGGAAAGTTCAATGGCCAACTCAATCCATTGAACTCACCCCAGTTGGACTGGCTTTTCACTTGCTGAAGGCAAAACTGATGACACAAAGTCCAACAAGCAGCACCTGAAGACCACTGCAGTAAAGGCCTGGCAAAGCATCACTAAAGTGGAAACCCAGCACTTGGAGAAGGCTATGGGTCAAGACTTGAGGTAGTCATTGACTTAACTAAATGTTGAAAATGATCTTTATATTTATAAATACATTAGTTTGTCCAAATACGTCTGAGCCCCAGAAAAATAGGGGCCACATATAAAAATGGCTGCCATTACTATACGGCTCATATTATATTTTTTGTTAATCCTCTTGATTAAAAGATGAAAGTCTACACTTCGATCACATTTTGATTGCTTTGTTTCATATCCATTGTAATGGTGTATAGAGCCAAAATGATGAAAATTGTGTCACTGTCCAAATACTGCCAACGGTATTTTTGGTTACTCAGTTTTGACCTTTGGTTTTGTTTTTCTGTCTTTGTCTCGTCTTCTTGTCCCTGCTTCTCATTTTGTGCTTAGCAAGACTGGAAAAAATTAAAAAGCTTTCACAAAGAGCTTTAGAACAGTGATGAACAGTATTGGAAGTTGTGTGGCACTGGCTTATAGATTAATGAATTGATGATGTCATGTGACACGACTTCTGGGGCTTGAAGACAGAAACACAAAACTACAACGATGAAGTATAATGATTAGTCTAAGCACAAGATGAAAGTAAATACAGTAGTGCTGTATAAAAAGGTTAAAGGTTATTTCTACTCTGAAAAGGACAGAAAGTCAAAGATACAACGTTTCAGCTGTGTACCCTTCATCAGGTGTACAACTGAAAGGGAAAAAAGCGGGTAACATACAGGATGGAAGGAGATGACAAAGTCAGGGTAGGAGAGAGGAGAAAAGGTGAGAACAGGTGTGAGAAAGCTGCCATTAGAGAAGATGAAGGAAGAGTGTGATTCCAGGCTGAGAATGAGCTTAACTTCTTCTGTTCTTTGTAAAGTGTCTTTCAAGCCCTGTGAAAGAACACAAATAGAAAGATTGGCGTGGCCATGATGAAGGGATGTGAAGTGTTCTGCTATAGGCTTTGTAAGGTCTTTGATTATAACAGCTCAAATGTACTACCTGTTTCACCTACAGTATGTAGATGACTGGACATGGCATACAAGAAATGCAGTAGATAAAATTTTTAGACTGCAAATGACATTGCAACTCCTGTTAGAGCTTACAGTGCCTTCTGAGAGATATTGAGTGTTAGGGTGGATAAGGAGGATAAGCGGGATGTGGCTTTCATTATTGGGGTTCCTCTTAAGAGTGGATATTATGAAAGCTACCCCTGGCTTGATTGCGGGCCCTGTCCACAATATGAGAGAGGTTTCCTCTATCAATGAAGAAACTCCTCATTCTGAATGCATCATCACAAAAGTTAACCTCACTGTTCGTCAAGGACTTAGAGAGTTCTTAGTTTGTAAGGAACTAAAAGAGATGCAGGAAGGTAACCATGCGAGTCAGTTGGCTTGCCATAGATGGAGGGTTTAAGTCCTGGAAAGCTGATAGATAGATACTTTATTAAGGGGAAATTCACATAGTGATACAAATAGTGAAGTCTAAAAATGGTAGAAACTTAGACGCCAGTAAAATTGTTAATGAATTCCTGTAGCCAGAAGATGGCACCAACACAAACTTTGATATATCTTTTGTACAGGTCCAGTACAAGGCCTTGTTGGAAAGAAAAGAAATGCTCTTCCACCCAGCTGACACAGATGTTGGCATAGCTAGGTCCCACTCTAGTACCCATTGCACTGTCTATTCAACAATACAGTTTTGCACTTTTAACTGGTCACTGTGACCTGAACTTCATCATTTCTTTAATCGCCAGACTGACAAAATTAATTCATTTCTGATAAAGCCAGACATTGTATGA
Organism: Polypterus senegalus; assembly: GCF_016835505.1. Classification (NCBI taxonomy): domain Eukaryota; kingdom Metazoa; phylum Chordata; class Cladistia; order Polypteriformes; family Polypteridae; genus Polypterus; species Polypterus senegalus. Next base: position 37,407,986 of record NC_053157.1, read on the forward strand.
TCTTTGCTCTTTAGTGAAGTGTTGTGGTCATCAAGCAGATTCTGCTTGCGTGAAGATGCAGTGCTAGAAGGCAGTATGGTTGGGAGGAGAGTACAACAATTATGGACTTCATCCTATGTGCAACACATGAAGCCAGCCCCACCAAAGTACAGGAGGGCAACTATTTGTGACCAGGACCTTCCCAGCCAACAGCCCATTGTGTTAGGCTTACGAGTTTTGCCCATATGCTATTTTCTTTAGTTTATTAGTTGAAATGCTTGGAGTTTGTGCCCCTAAGTGCATTTCTTTGATTAGAACTCAGTCTAAGATGACCAATGGACCGCCTTTTGAACTGCCTACCAGTTGTCATATCACCTCAGGTTTGCTGGGGGCTTTCTGAGGCCAAGACATAGTCTTGTGTTAATACAGACTTGCTGCACCCCTGACCCTGTGACTGAAGAATGGCATCCCTGAATTCCTTGCTCCACGCCGCTCTTTGAAGGGCGGCTGACAGCTCATCATAAAGCCGGGCTGCAAACATTTCATTTCAACACTCCTTTGCTCTTTTTCCCTTCCTTTCTCAGTATTTGATCAGGTTGCATCAGTTCAAACAGGCTGACTTTCAAGATAAGATATTGTCATTTGCACAGAGGACAGAAGTCTGATGACCTGCTGGTCAGAGTATTTGGCAGTTAGCTATTCAGAAGACCACAGTGACCTTTGGTTTGCTGTTGGAGGCAAATGAACGAAATGTCTTAATGCGCCATTGATGTCGCTAACTTAGCCTTACTTTTTCTGAACATGTGCTTCCTGCAGGGTAATGGGGGGCCAGAGTCTATCCTGCAGTAGAGGAGGAGAGGGTGTCCCACACACCCATAGTGTAACAGATAAGTGTCACAAATCAGCCTAATATGTGCATCTTTAGGATGTCAGAAAAAGTCACAGAGTGACATACAGTGGGTGCCGGAGAAAATGAACACTTCACTCTTTGAGCTGGAAGGCTGGACTGATAACAACACGATGGCCCACAAGTAATTCACAGTAACACAAACGAGTGCTTCCACAGGACCATCATTTTGTTTTCATGTCTGAAGTCAAAATGCTTTAAAGCATTTAAATAAAGCCAAGAGCTCTCAAGAAAAAGAAGAAATAAATCCTCCAAGTGGCCATTTTGGTGGATCACCATCCAGTGTGTGCAATGTGGTGTCAGCAACAGGAGCCAAAATCCAGTGTGCGTGGATAAGCAAGCAGAGAGATTTAAGTGAGCCCGGAATAGTGGTAGCGAGAGCCAAACGCACGACACAAAACGTTTGACAGACGAGGACACCAGTCAGTGGACAGTTAAGTTGGCCCAGCATCTTGTCCATATATGTATTAGAACTTGGATTTAGGTACTCAGCTATATTATTTGCCATGAGCCTTTTTGTAAATCTTTGAGCATCTGGCCTGGCCTGGCCTATTAATGGCTTAGCCACCTGAAAAACATGCAGTGCTTGGTGGTCCTGTACTAGTTGCAGTAACAGACATTTTTTGTACGTGTGTTTTAATTTATTTTGGGTTCTTTTGCCATGTAGATGCAGTTTTTGATTCCTAGCTTTCATTCTCACTACAGTTTTAGTTTTATTTGCTTACTAGAAATCAAGATCTTGCATCACATAATTTTGCAGTTGCATTTGCAACATCATGATCGTTACACCATGAATCACGCTCCGGTGTCAGTCTGCGTTAGTCCTCAGTGAGGAGCAACATCTCATTTCATGTAACACGAGCCACATTACATGTCAAAAATAAATGATTTGATTCTTGATATCTATAGCACTACGTGTATTTTTAGTGGTTTTCCTGCATGTGTTTCAAGCTCTCTTGTCCGACACTTCATCTCTCGACCGCGTTCTCGTAAAGTTTTCTCCTCAGACTCCGTCATTTTATGGTGCCTTTCTCGCTTCCTGTCCACTTTTATACATCTCACCTTTGAATTTTAGTGTGCCTCCTACGCCTTTACTCCTCCTTGTGTGTCTCAAGCTCTCATGACTAGTAAAACCCCTTTCAATCGTGTCATCCAAGTCAAACTGACCAATCCAATTGCTCGGAGGGATTGGACACACATACCCACACACAGATCATAGCATTTCATTATCCACCTTAATAAAAGGGTAAGTGTCTGTCTGGTTGCTATGTCACTTTCATTGCAACAGCTGGTGCATCAGAAACATTTATAGTAATAAAATCCATTGCATTTGTCATTCACACAAATGGCACATAACAAAAATAACTCTGCTTTTATGAACCTCACACCAAATAGTATATAACAGAGACTTGCGCATTGAATTTGTTATTCCAACAGATGGGACATATGAAGATGGCGCATCACAAACATTTGCATTTTATTGCTTAAATTGTTTGTGATGCTCCATCTGTTGGAATGACAAATGCAGTGCATTTTATTACTACATCCATTAAAAGAATACATTCTAGTAGATGATGCACTATGGCCGTTTATGCTGAGGTCTTTGTTGATTATTTATATTTCAACCTGTCTTAGACAGGTAGCACAGCTAGTATAGTAGGTAAATAACTTGCTTCTTTTCCAAGTAAGCCCTAGCCATAGGTTTGTTGTTGACTATTTGTCTCATTTTTGCCAATGACTTCTGATTACCTTTTTGCCCTTTGATTAGTGTTATTTTTTGATCTTCCAGTTTTGTCTCTGACTTTGATAGCATCTCCTGGTCTTCTCACAATAATCTTCAGACACTTGTCTCAGTAGTAATATGGCTGTCTCCATCACTTTAATTATTATGTTTATTGTGACAAAAAGCCTTAAAAAATCTGCAGTGCTGTTTCAAGCTTCATCCAGTTGGTTTCATCTGTTTACTCAGATGTATTCATTATTTTCATAAAGCTGCATCATGTCATATGGAACATCGAAACAATGATAATCTTTTTCAACGCTGACATACTTCGTTATAAAGAGTTTACTCCCCATAAACAGACTGTTAATCAGCCATATTACATAGAAACACTGAGGTGTCTGTGGGAAAACATCGGAGGAAAAAAAAAATATTTGGAGTAGCTGTACATGCAAAACTGCCTTTTACACCATGATGGCTGTCATCGACTGCTAGTAACTACGAACATCTGACCCCAGCAGTGTACAGTCTAATGGTCATTTTCTAAATGTATTATTCCTTCTTATCTTCACAGGTCCTCACAGGTAAGCCAGATATTAACTTGAAAGATGCTAATGTCAAGTCAAAAATCTTGGGGTACTTCTGGATACAGATCTTAATTTCAGTAATCATATTAAAACAGTAACTAAATATGCATTTTATCATTGAAAACCATTTCTAAAAGCAGAGGATTGATGTCAAAAACAGGCTTGGAGAAACTTAACCATGCCTTTATTTTCAGCAGAGTAGATTAGTGCAATGTTCTTTTCATAGCCTGCTCAAAAAGAGTGTTACGGTAAGAAACTGCAATTTGTTCAGAATGCTTATCAAAATTAAGAAATCAGAACGCTTTTCTCCAGTACTATTGTCATTACATTGGCTTCCAGTCAGCTATAGTTTTGATTTTTAAGATACTGGTTTTAGTAAATAATTATCACAGAGATGCTAAACATTTGTAGGGCTGGACAGCTGGTTATACCCAGAGTGAGATCGAAACAGGGTGAAATGGCTTTTAGCCATCATGCCACACAAACATGGAATAATCTGCCAAAACATGTTAGAGGTGTTCCAACAGTAAAAGCTTTCAAATCCAAATGAAAAATATTTTTATTTTGACTGATCATGTACTGTGCTGTGCTGCACTATTACTGAACCGAAATGCTGCCATGTCACCATTTTATTTTTTTCATTTTACGTATTGTTTTAACTTTCTGTCATTTTACTGTCTTCCTATTATTTGCTTGTATTTTATTCCTTTATTTTGCTATATAAATAAACTGGCTTTGCTTTAATGTCAGAAACAAAAAATAATGGAAAGTGTTGTGATCTTCATGGATGGATTCTAGCAGTGAGAAAATGAACAGTTCAGGAGAGGAGATACAGTTGATAGGCAAGGAAAGAAAACATTTTTTAAACTGGGAGATCAAATCCAAATCAGGTTCTTCCAAGAATCACAAAAAGGTTTGAAATAAGAAAAAGTCACCGGATGCAACCTTAAATCTCACTGCCCTGATAACGTCATGTGCCATAGAATTCTAAACGTGTCCTAGGCAACAATTAAATAAAGGACACCTTTACTGAGTAACAATGACATGGCATAAATTACTTTTAAACATTACATAAATTAAATCATAAGCTGTTTGAATGTCTGTTTGTTTGCTAAGCATTAAAAAAGTCTGAACTGATTTTCACATAAATTTGCTTGTGTCTTTCTGACTTAAACTATGGGCTATATGTCGTGTCAGGAAAAAGGGTTATGAAGGGGAAGTGGTATGGGGAGGATGGGGCAAGCCAAAACCAGTGCCAATACAAGGACTACAATTCCCATCAGGCAGCAGAAGTATACAATGGCTAATGGACGACATTGTCATCAGCAAGTGCGATCTTAAAGACCACAGGTATGTATGTGTTTTCTTCTCTACAATCTGGATGATAACTTCATTATTTTATAGGATTACAGCCTTTGTGGAAGAGTTTGTCTTCTTGTCTCCTCACGGATTGTATTTAGCCATGTTGAATTTCCAAAAGAAAGTTTTTTCTAGTTTATTTAAACCAGCAAAGTATCAAAGACTTCAACTAGTCTTTGATACATGGGAAAATAAAAGACCAATACAAAAAACAAGATCTCCATAGTGAAAAACACCAAATTGGTGAAAGAAATTTTAAAAAATATCTAGTCAGATGGTCGGGAAATAAAAAGGATGAGTAACAGGATGAGTATTTACATGAAAAGACTTACTTTGTGGTCTTTATTAATAGCATTGGTCACAATATTGTCCTGTGTACATAGTACAGTGAAAGTCTTGTTTGTAGCCTGACTAAAACATACCCCATTACCCCTCTGAAGCAAAACGGTAAACAAAAATGTATTACAGGAATTGTTTTGGTGTTTTTCAATTTGAATTTTGCACTGATGCCACTTTCACTCCGTTGAAAGATACCATGAATTAAAAAAAAAATCCTCACTAAAGAACACAATTTATGTGACAAATTGTGAGTGTGAAAAAATATCCTTGACATGAAAATACCAAACCTATCCTTTAAAGTGTGTAATAATCATAAAACACAACTCCTCAAATGTAGAGGCTGCCATAAGCGACTTAAGAGTTGAGCTGTGGTGACCTCAAGACTGAAGCTCCAACTGATGCATTCATTGGTCCACAACCATGTAAGATAGTTGTGAGGCACTGATCATCCAATCATCGGCCTAAGAGTGTCACATTTTGTCTGCACAGCTGTCACACTGAGAAGACAGTAATGTCTATGATGGCACAAAGCAGGATCTGCCACTTGTGTGGGTGTATCTGAGAGACTCAAAGGACGAATAGTGGATTGTTAAACAGAAAATCACAACACCAGTTTCAGTAATTCATGTCATCTCCATCAATCATTGACCTCCATTATGACTACCACCCTGTACTGCAAACTTGAGATTCCAGTTAATCCCTTTCCCTTTTATTAAGGTATTGTCAGGCTTGTTCCTTCTTACACAGACACAGATGAACAAGTACTGACTGTCAATGTGTTATGGGGTACTTTGGAAATAAATAAAGGCTGATAGAGGAGTTACTATAATTTTTGTGTTCATAAGTATTATGAACTCTATGAAAACATTTCAGTGTTTTTGTCCACCTCCTCCTGCCTCACCAGGATGAGAACCCCCCTCCTCCATATATGCCAATCAGCCACAATATTAAAGCTACCTGCCTAATATTGTATAGGTCCCCCTGATGCCACCTACATATCTCTGACCACTGAGGCATGTCCTCCACAAGACCCCTGAAGGTGTCCTGTAGTATCTGCACCAAGACATTAGCAGCAGATCCCTTTAAATTGTGAGGTGAGGCCCCGATGGATTGGACTTGTTTTTCCAACATCTGGGGAATTCGAAGGCAAGACAACACCTTGAACTCTTTGTCATGTTCCTCAAACCATTCCTGAGTATGTTTTGCAATGTGGACGGGCACATTATCCTGCCAATAGAGGCCACTGCCATCAGGGAATACTGTTGCCATGAAGGGGTGTATGAGGTTTGCAACAATATTTCAGTATGTGGTATGTGTCAAAGTAACATCCACATGAATGCCAGGACCCAGGCTTTCCCATCATAACTTTACCGAGAGCATCACAGTGCCTCAACCTGCTTGCCTTCTTCCCATTAGTTCATCCTGCCGCCATCCACATTATCTAAAAGAAAATGTGATTCATCAGACTAAGCCACCATCTTCAGTTGCTCCATGGTGTAGTTCTGACACTCATGTGCACATTGTAGGCACATTTGGCAGTGGACAGGGCTCAGCATTGGGACTCTGGCTACACAGCACCATTACACAGTAAGCTGTGACATATTGTATGTTCTAACGCCTTTCTCTTATGGCCAGCGTTACATTTGTCAGAAATTTTGTAGCTCTTCTGGTTAAATGAAACAGATAGGCTAGCCCCACCCCCAAACCCAACCCCCAAAAAAAAACAAAGTTTTAGGCCATTTCTGGACAATATCTTGTGAAGGAAATTGCACACTTGTGATAAAGAGTAAACCAACAGGCATCTTCACCAAAAGTAATCCGAAGGAGTTCAAGTTGTACATGCCACACCTCTGGGGTTCACCCCCTAATGAAATACAAGGGGTCAAAGTTACTTCTTTTCACAAAGCTTATAAAAAAATGGGAATTGGTAATATGATTACAATTATTAATGGTAACATAATAATTGATTACATAAGGAGTGTTGTTTTATTCTATGTTAATTTTGCTGATCACAAATACGATATTTTTAATATTTGGTTCTTTACCAGTGGTTCTAGCCTTCTAAGAGCAATTCCCAGAGGGTTACAAATGACAAATTTTAAACATAAACATGTGGGGTATCACTTTGGACTATTTCAAGGTCAGCGATTATGAATATTATGTTAGTCTTGATCCTTTACTAGTGATTTAGCAATCTGTTACATCAGGAAGGGCATCCGGTGTAAAACTTTGCCAGATCAATATGTGGACAACAATACAGATTTCCATACTGGATCGGTTGATGCCGGGTTAACAACAGTCGCCACCAGTACTGTTAGCCAGCAGGGTCCTGTTGGAAATTGGGCTACTGTTGGCCGAGAGCAAGATGCAGAGGACAGAAAGATATGGAAAAAGATGATCTGCTGTGGCAACCCCTAAGTGGAGTAGCTGAAAGAAGACTAGTGATTTAGCAATCTATGGACCTCTATCAGTGGGTAATTACAATCGAGACTGTAAAAGTGAAGCACCATTTTAATATTTGAACTATTTCTGTTTATTTTGTACTTCTACCTAATGGAGTAAATCATCACATTTCTTATGAACACCCCAAATTAGAGTGGCATACAATATATACTTGCATATAAGTGAGGTCTTGAAACCCGAAAAATCAATCATAAAATCAGACCCTGACTTATACACCCATTCAAAAATGCGCCAATTTTTATTTTTACATCTTCTTGCCTCCTCCAATCTCACATCAATTTATCAGACGCATCCAATTTTGTTGCAGCAGTGCAGTTACCAATTTCTTTCGCTACTTCAATGGCGTTTAATTTAAAACCAGCTACATATTTTCTTCTGATCGAACGCTCCATCGTAGATAAGGGAAAAAAAGTGTATGAGCGTGTGAGATACAAAAAACACAAATGAGTGCAAACATCACTTCAGAATAGTTTGGGTATTACCGTGTGGTCACGTAGGCACAATAGAGACAGAGAGAGTTTAGAAGCACCTGCTGATACAGCGTATTACCACACCCATGTAGAAAAAAAAGGCAGTGTGCTCTGTGGTTACCCTCTCAGGTGGGGGTTAGCACATCATAATCTCTTGGACCAATAGCGTGAGTTTTCCACAATTGACTTATACGACCGACATTATAAAATACCAGAAATTATACAGTAAAATCAAGCCCCAAATTATCCGCGAGTATATATGGTATGCTAATTCTGACTTTTCTCCACTTTAAAATTTCCTTTACCAGGTTATATTGTCAGTTGTATACACTCTCTGTTAGAATGAAAACTTCAGCACATTTTATTAGTACATGTGACAAACATGAGTGGGCATGTCTGAGTGACGTCATAGGTATTGTGGACAGCATTTACAATCTGTTGGAACACATTTCAATTATGAAGACTGAATTATTTTCAATTCTGTACATGGCACTTCTGCATTTATATTTAAGCACTAGATCACTTGTCTATAATTTATAATGATTTGTTTCTTGTCTGATCTTCACACCATTTCTCAAGGACCAACATATTTAGTCGTTGTCTATATCCTTTCATCACTGACCAGTTATGATTGTTCTCCAGGCTGAATTGTTCTTTAAAAGTGCTCATGCTTTTCCAGAACTGATAACTATGAAGTGAGAGCCACAGCTTCAGCCACTTCTCTGGTCGTTCTGCTAATTGTTTTCAACTCATGCACAGATGCTTGTGAATTTCTAAGCAGCTGAAATCATGAGTTACATCTGGTGCTCCATCTAAAGGACTCCGTCTAGTGAAGTGAACCAGGAAATGAAGGAACTAAAGGACAAAATGAATGTCTTTAAACAGGCAAAAATTTAAACTCAGTGAGTCAAGCTAACCAATCATCAAAACACAATAATCAGTCAAAAGATGTGTAGCTTTTTTTCTGACAACCTGAAAAAAACTATCCCAGCCTAACTATTTCCATTTGCTTGGATGCCAGTGATATGGTTATGGCATCTAAATATACAGTACACCACACTCGGCAGCAACAAGAGTTGCCTGACTGACAATGAATGCCATTGCCAGCAACAAAAGAATCATGACATAATACTAAACTCAAAATGGTGCAAAAAATAAAAAAAAACCAATGTGAAAATTAATTTGAAGTAAAAAATAAAATGTCAAAACACATAACCCTGTAATAGATAACTAGTATTACAACAACAGCTATGTGGGAGGCAACTGCCAAGAGTCAGGGTGTCTCATAAAAGGCCTGTGACTACCATATGGTGGCCCCCCTATCAATTTTAAAAGGATGAGTAGCTGGCTAAATGCATGCTGTGATTGCAGGTGGACCTTCTCAAAGAAGCTGGAACATTAGAACAATCTAGACGAGAACAGGCCATTCAGCCCAGCAAAGCCCGCCAGTCCTATCCACTTATTTCTTCCAAGAAAACATCAAGTCGAGTTTCGAAAGTCCCTAACATCTTACTGTCTACCACACTACTTGGTAGCTTATTCCAAGTGTCTATCGTTCTTTGTGTAAAGAAAAACGTCCTAATGTTTGTGCGAAATTCACCCTTAACAAGTTTCCAATTGTGTCCCTGTTTTTGGTTTTGTACAGATTTGTTATTTCACGTTATCAAAGTGCTCTTTAGTCTTAATTTTCACAGTTCACTAATGTTGTCTTTGCTGTTGCAAAGTCCACTATGTGTCCTCCTTTCACCATAGACCTAAACGAGGGCTGTGGCCCAGATGCCATTGGCTGCTGGTGTCATGTTAATAATCACCCGTCTACAAATCACTGTTCCAGTGTGGCCACCAGCTTGGCCCACTACAGTTCAAATGAACCCTGAGGACTCCACTGGACCTGGAAACGCAGGAACCCTTGCCCTGTTAGATAAGCCATGTTCATCAGGGAGGCTCCCCAACTCAGCCCTAGTGGACGGATGTTTTTTGGGTTTTTTTTGGTCAGTTCCTCACATGAGAGACAATTACTGTTTGGCAGTGAACTCCTTTCCTCAGTAGACTTCGATGACTTTCATTTGGCAAGTCACTCCAGAATGCCACTTGTTAATGATCATGTTCAAGGAGTGGCACACACTTCTGTGTACCATAAAGATTTTAACATGTGTGAATGGACCTCAGATCTAGAGACCCTTGCTATGATGGCAACTGGGTGTTGGCCTATTGCATTTTGCAGTTTTGATCAGGTGTCATACTTGAGCAACAACTTACTTTCCACCTAAAAAAAAAAAAAAACAGTGAAAAAAGGAGTATTTTTTTGACTTCAAGTAGTGATGCAAGCATTGCTGACCCCTGCTCACTTCATCTCTTGTGCCCGCCCCCATGGCTCAGTCAGACCCACAGGCGACTTATCAAAGGAAATGATAAACTGTTTGTTTGAACCTTCTGTACCACATAAAGGTAGGCGGGTATTGAATGCTGTCCGCAGAAGCTGTCTTTAGTGAGAAGGACGACGGGCGGACAGCTTGGATCTCACTCCGGCTCTGACCACACTGATGGGATGATGTGCGCTTCAGGACATTGGCATGCAGTTAGGACCTGCTGGTGAGTCAGAGAAACTACTGAAAAAAGTCATAGAGAAAATCAGCCAACAATGTTTATTAATGCCTCGTGGAGAAGTGTATGTGTATGTGTGTAAGAGTGCTGAAATCTTGTGGACATTTAGACATTTTTATAATTTCTTTTTCCAATAAAAATAGGGCACTCTATTTGAAAACAGGATAAATAACAATAGTATAAGCAAGACTGGAAAATGAATGCATGAAGGCAGGGTTCAGAGCAGAGTCCTGCACAAAATGATTTCACCCTGCTTTCCCGAGTGACCACATGGATTTATCTGACCACTTCAGCAGCACACTGTTTACTCTGCTCTATTCTCTGTTTTAGTTTGACTTTTTACTTCTTTTGTTATGCACTTCAGTTTAAGAAAACAACAGCTGGGGTGGGCATGAGGGACTTTGACATAGCAGAGACAGTCTGAGCACTGATCAGCTGTTTAAACCATCTCTTCACACTTCTGAGTAATGCAGGCAAGAAGTTTTAATTAGCACTAAGTAAAGCATGGCTACCAGTGTACTGTCACTTTGACCTGTCATATATTGGCTTTCATTAGGTATCTCTCTAATAGAGTGCACTTTCTGTCTAGTGCCTTTTACTTCTGCATTCGGTGAAGACTGCTATACAAAAATAATCTGAAAAGGTCTGTCTGCCACTCTGTCCATCCTACATAATGCTTTTCACATCTGTTAGTCTGACTAATACAGTATGTTTCCTGTCTATTTATGATATAGTGCCTTCCATATATGTCTGTCTATCAAACATAGTGCCTTCATGTCTCTCAATCTATCTAATATAGTGCCTTTCATATCTGTGTCAGTCTGTCTATTTAACATCATTTCCATCCATCCAGCCATTTTCAAACCTGCTTATCCTGAGTAAGGTTCCTGGAGACTATCCCAGCAAACATCAAATACAATCAGGAACAATCTCTGCATTGGGTGCCAGTCTATCGCAGGGTGACATAAACACACACACTCACATCCAATTTCTATGTATTATATTGTGTATTTATGATGTAGTGCCTTTCATATCTCTGTTTCTGTTTGTCTGTCAGTGCGTTTCATACTGTACCTCTCAGTCAGTGTCTATCTCTCAAAGTGCCTTTCTCATCCATCTCTCGAACAAATACTTTTTCCATTTATTTACGATAGTATCTTTCATATCTTACCTAATTTGTTGCTTACCTCTGCTAGCCCATGTCTCTAACATAATACCTTCAATATTTATCTGTTTGTCTAATATAGCACTTTTCATATCTGCCTGTCTTTCCTATCTATGATTCAGTGTCTGTCATGTCTGTCTATCTAACACAACACCTTTCATATAAATCTGTCTGTATAATATAGTCATTTTCCAGTTTATTATATAGTGCCTTTGCTATCTATCTGTCTTGTTTATCTTTCTAACACAGTGGCTATCTGTCTGAATTACTATTTATTTACTGAGATCCAGGTTCAAGTCCTGGTCTGGTCACTCACTGTCCTTGCTGGCCTCAGGCTCTCTCTGCGCTTTCTGGTCTTCTTGATTTCCTGGTATCCACTCCAACTTGCTCCACTATGGCTGAGTGCACCCAGCAGTAACCTGGCATCTCTGTAGTTGGCATCAGTGCTCCGGCAGACCTCTGTCATTCACATTCAAGCTGGCTCTGTTTTTAAGAATTGTAACCTTCAGGTAATTCGAGGAACACACAGTTTGGCGAAACCCTGGAACACGAGAAAGTGTTCATGCAAAAACTCAAAAGAAAGTGCACTATGGATGAACTCGAATCTTGGGATAGTTTAAACTTAGTTTTTTGAAAAACAAAAAAACAGCATGTTAAGACAAAAGCATTAAAGTGGCAAGAACAAAAAAGTCTTGGATTTTTTTTGTAAACTTTACATTCCCGTAGAAGCATCCGAAACAGATTAACGGGTTACTAAAACCACGGGAACCACGAGAGACCGTGTGAGCGGGGACGGACAGGACGGCACGAGTGTCTAGCTCAGCAGCTAGACGACGAGAGCTCACCCAAGCCGAAAGACGAGTCACTTTAAAATCTGACGGAGGTTTGTTGCGTTGGGTGGGGTGTGTAGGCATATTATCAAAGGAAATCCAGAGTTCAATAACATGAAAGAACTCAACACACCGGGACGGCAGTCCGCTACGAGACACGCGGAGGCGCACCTGCTGACGTAAGCGACAGGCGGGAGAAAGGAGGAGAGGCGCGAAGCCGCGCGCGCCTGCGCAGATTAGCGCTTTAAACTCTCCGGAATCCGCTCGCTCCTTTCCCAAATCCTCTCAACCCAAGCTGGTTGCTTGTAGTCTTTATTTTTTTTTTTTTAATGTTTTTATTTATGCGATGCCAAAGGTACGGAAGCATATTTTGTTTTTCTTCACTGTGGTCCAAATACACTTCCGTAAATTTACGACATTCTACTTTAATGACAAAATAAACTACGAGAATAAAGTGGAAATGTCGACATTAATCTTGACATAAACGGCGAGAATAAAGTCAACATGTCGAGTTTATTCTCGTCATACGCGTCGAGATTAAAGTGGAAATGTCGAGAATAAAGTCAACATGTCGACTTTAATCATGGCATTTAGTTGTTTTTTTTTTCTTCACTGTGGCCCTAATACGCTTCCGTACAAAGGCAACACATAGAGGAATGCGAAAACCAACCCAGGTCATGATCCATATTTTTTACAGTGACAACCGCATCCGCCAGGCAATTTACCACACGCTGTTGGAGACATGGGAGGAAAGAAAAATCTACGAGTTCACGTGGAGAGCAACCAGCCTAGCAGTGGCGTCCTGTGAGTGAAGCAGTATGCTGGAAAGAAGTTGTTGCAATTGAAACAATTTTAACAAACTCAAGATTATTTCTAAATTTGGTTTATATTCTCTAAAAAAATAATAAATAACCCTAGATTTCTGTCTTACCTTAACAAAGTGGTGTTCTTTTGTGATCGAGAACTGAGGCTGAAGATGGTGTGATGTGAACAATGTGAGCAGGAGAGTAAAGAGCAGAGAATAAAAAATAATAATAGTTAATAGTGTTGTTACTATTTGGTTTAGATTAGATTAAATAAACTTTATTAATCACATGGAGAAATTCACATGCCTGCAGCAGCAGCAAACAAGGATACAGACTCACATGACAAATACTACAGCCAATTAATCAACTGACAAGTAAATAAAAATAAATGTATATTGTTCAGATATTTCAAAATAAACTTAACAAGTGCCCCGGGAAGAAGTATTGAAATGCCTCATAGCGCAGGACAGAAAAGACCCCCAGAAGGGCTTCTTAGCACACCATGGTGACTAAATGTGCCCCAAGACAGCACCTCCTAGAGGGGATGAAGGGGATTTTTCAGGATGGCATCCAGTTTTGCCACCATCCTCTTATCTACAACAGCTTCCAGTTTGTCCTATGACGGTGCAGGCTTTCTGGATAAGTTTATTCAGGCCTTATACTAACTTTTGAGCTCAAGTTGCTTCCCCAGGAGACCACAGTGTAGAACACCACACTGGCAACTATGGACTAATCAAACAATTCCAGTAGGTTGCTGCACACATCAAAAAAACCTGACTCTTCTTCTACAGCACCACTGTGTTGTCTAACCAGTTCAGTTTGCAGTTCATATGGACCCCCAGGTACTTGTAGCTCTGCACCTCTTCCACTGTGAGGGTCCTTGGCACGCCTAAAGTCCATCACCATCTTTTTTTGTCTTGCTGATGTTGAGCTGGAAGTTGTCCCTGCACCACAAGACAAAGTCCTCCACAACTACCTGTACTCTGACTCGTCTCGATTATTAATGCAGGCTATGATGGGTCTAAAAATTTTCACAGACAGTTAGTGCTTGTGTTATGTGGGAAGTCTGTTGTGTAGAGGGTGAACAGGAAGGAGGACAGGACAGTTCATTGAGGTGCTCTAGTACTGCACACCACCATCTCTGACACACAGTCTGGTAGTCCATGATGCAGAGGATTGTGGGGACATCAAGATGAAAAGCCTTGAGGTTTTTTTCCAGTCGAATAGGCATATATAATGCCTTTCTGAGACTCAGAGTCCTGCAGAGGTACTCAACGACATCACAATTGACTGTAATGTTAATGATGAAATAGCAAAACTACTGCTAATAATAAGAGAGTCACTTCTGGTTGCCCTGGACTGAAGTAGTAAATGCATTTTCAGAAGACAGAAGGTTTATCATTAAATATACCAAATCACAAGTTAATTATTCAGTTTGACTTCAACCTTGGTCCCAATGCCCCAAGTTTGAAGTAAGTTGTCTAAGTAAAAGGGTGGAAGGACTGATAAAGACTATTTTTATTATTATTAAATCATCAATACAATACTAACATGACATAAGATTCTATGACAGTTGGGAGTTCATCTGGCTTTTCCAAATTCTTGTGATTTTTTATAAATATCAAATTCATTTTTATTTTGGCATTTGATTTATTTTCACTCTGTTTTGGGTGACATTATCATGTTACCATTTTGTGATATTTTTATATCAATTTGATGTGAAATCAGCATGAACTGGGCCTGAAGTCAAGACTTGGCTTAGTAAAGGGAAGACCTCTAAAATAAAAACAAAGACTTTAGGGATGTAAAATGTTCTTCTTGATTGATTCTAGGTTTGGTGTTTTGCTGTTACAGTTTTCCATATACCAAATTCAGCTGTGACTGAGTCCATTCATTCTTCTCTGCCGAGATCCAAATAAGATTCTGTCTGCTTGGCCCATTTAATCTTTCCAACTGTTCTTCACATTAATCCTCTTAGTCAGGGTCTTGGGTGATGAAGCCCACTAGATTAATAACATTTCAGAAGTGTGGAGGCATATGTTGACATAACATTTCCATCATCTAAGCAATGTGCAGAAGCAATTAAAAATGCCTTGATAAATTAGAACTAGCAGAATTCTTTCATCTTAATTGTCAATCATGCACTCAAGGACTGAAGCCAGAAAGCACATCTTTATACAAAGAGTTGTGAGAATCTGTAACAAACTAGCGAGCCATTTAATTAAAACAAAAACCTTGACAACGTTTGAGAAGCATATGGATGAGATATTGGGACAGGGCATGATGGATGGAATGGTCTCCTCTTGCTTGTAAAATTTGTTATGCTCTTATTTATCAAGGCAGGCACCAACTCAGGACAGGATGGCTGCCCATCACAGGACACATACTCATCCCCTGGTATCCTTTTCATTCTTTGTAGCTGATGGCTCTTAGGATATTCATGTCTTATAAGTAGATTCTAGGTGGCACAGTGGCCAACACTGGCTACAATCCCAACCTATTACTGTTCCCTATGCCACTGTGACTTTTCCTCAAGTGCTTAACTTTAAAGTTAAGTTCAAACGTATTTTCTTCCATATCCCAGATGTCTGGGCCAATTACTGGGCCATGAGCGAATATATTTGGGGTGTCATAAATGTGCCTTTTCATGGTGTGCTACCTCTCCAGCGCAGGTTCTTGTTGACTTGATAGTCTCACGCAA
Organism: Polypterus senegalus; assembly: GCF_016835505.1. Taxonomy (NCBI): domain Eukaryota; kingdom Metazoa; phylum Chordata; class Cladistia; order Polypteriformes; family Polypteridae; genus Polypterus; species Polypterus senegalus. The sequence continues at coordinate 37,423,916 of NC_053157.1, forward strand.
CCATGAAGGCAGAATTTACAGCTCCATATTGAAATACATTTTTGGTTTCCTTAGTGAATACAAAATAATAAACTGACTGGCCAGAGTGTGTGTGTTTGGTTGTTTGTGTGTTTTTTAACATCATATCACTATACTATGCCATGCAGACTGTTACACAGCACTTTTGTCATTTTTCCTCTGTGTTCTTTTTACAGCCTATTTCAGTATTGGTTTTAAGTTAGGATGTCAGAGCCCTTATTCATATATCTTTCTTTTTTTTGTTACCAGGTTCTCAGTGGCCGTTGAACTAAGTCCTGTACCCTTTACAAGGTCTGTTGTAGACAGAATGGTGGCCTGATCTGTCAGAGCTGTGGAGTGTGACAATGGTGTTTGTGTCTGCTGGTATCAAACGCCATTATCACACTAAATAGCTATGACGAGAAACGAGCGCACAGCACCAGAAATGTCTGAGTTACGGCTCTGGAGCCCATAATGTTGAACACATTAAGGCACCTCTTTATTTAATATAGCACTTTCTATGATAAATGCCATACAATTTGCTGTATTTTATCAATTGGGTGTTAGACTTGGTGGGGCTTGGTCAAGTCAGTGACTTGAGATGACTGGTTTACTGTGCCACTTGCAGTGCCAGGCAGTATGTGTGTATTTTGTCTCTTTCATCCTTTCTGTTTTTATTAGCTTCAATTTCTGTATATTCATTTTTTTAATAAGTCAGTTTGTATTTTTATTATTTGATTGATTAGACTGGATGAATTTTTGTTTCATAAGAATAAAGAATAACAAATCAACAACAGTGTTGTGCCTTTCTTTCAGTGATTAGAGTTTAATTCTGGATTGGCACTCTTGGCCTACCATTTCCCCAATGGCAGCTGGCCTCAGCCTTTCTAGAGACATCAGGTTAGTTTCTTATTGCCTGCTGCTGAATGAGCACAAGCACAGGCTTGATTTCAACCTTCAGAACATCTAAAGACAAAAGCAGTGGTGATTTAGTTGCCCCATGAGTGATTTTCCATTTCTACTGCCATTGACGCATCACAATTTAGTTTAAAATTACAGCATTTAGTTTAAAATTTCTATCTGTTAGTTTGTTCTTTCATTCCACCATTTTGGATTTTCTTTGCTGTGATGCCGCACATCAATGTGGAGAAGACGATGCATGTAAGCGTCTTGCCACTTTATTTAAGGTAAAGAGCTGGGTTCGCTTCCTGGGTCCTCCCTGGTGGAGTTTGCTTGTTCTCCCCGTGTCTGTGTGGGTTTCCTCAGGGTGTTCCCGTTTCCTCCCACAGTCTAAAGACATGCAGGTTAGGTGCATTGGCGATCCTAAATTGTCCCTAGTGTGCTTGGTGTGTGTGTGTGTGTGCCTGCGGTGGGCTGGGGCCCTGCCTGGGGTTTGTTCCTGCCTTGTGCCCTGTGCTGGCTGGGATTGGCTCCAGCAGTCCCCCGTGACCCTGTAGTTAGGATATAGCAGGTTGGACAATGACTGACTGACATGTGTTCTATTGAATTTTGTTTAACAAAATCAAGTTAGATTGAAAAAACTCACTTTGTTGTCAAGGTAAGTTTATATTTAGGACTATTTTACTAACTGATTGGTTGATCAATTATTTTTTTTTGATTAATGGGGGTTTAAAGAAATCTGTGTATGTCTCCTCTCCTCCTCATTAATTGGCAAAAAATCCTTTAGTTCAAAAGCTTAAGCCTATGTGAATGCATTTTCAAAGTGTGCACTGCTCTGATTTTCTGGAACTATTTGTTTTACCATATACAAGTATTTAGCAAAAATACATGCATTGTGCAAATTGTGAGCATACAACTGGAAAATCTGACCTGTGGATTACAAGTAATGTGAGATTTTTCATGGACATTTTTATTTTGTTTCCTGTGGACTGGATCCTTTATTCTATTAAAAAGTTTATCATCTTTGTTCTCAAAGAAAACATAAGATCAAAATGTTTTCTCCACCATCACCACAAGCCACACATGTGTAAATAACATATAGAAATGATCATTTTGGGGTGAAGTGTTAACAAAAGCTGCCTAGGGTGTATAGTGTCTACTAGATGGCAGCAAAGACTGTGAGATGAACTGAGTACTGCATATTTTTTATTTACAGTACAATACAATGTTTTGCATATTGTTGATGGCTCAGACTCTGCAATGTAAGATAAGCATTTTGAGGGTGCTACTGGGTTATCTCCAAGTCTGAGTGAGGGGGATCACCATATATCTGATGCGTTTTCTATTCAGGTGTTCCCACATCAGAGCTGGCCCTTGTTGATCTTTTAAAAGACAGGTTTTCTAAACAATTTTGAGTTCTTTGGTCTTCAACCCTCCACCGTATTTACATCCTTTGTCTATGCTGCATCTCACAATGGGATTAACATTACTCTTATTAATGTGGAGTGATGTATGTAATATGTAATAAGGCAACTAAAATTAGCAAAATATGTTGACAGCTATTTCCTTCGATGTCATGATTTAGTTTCTGCAGCCCTAGTTTAATTTTTGATGTTACTGTAGTGTCATTTTGTTTTGTCTGTGTTGACATTTTATATTGCATTTAAAGGGCATGATTGCCAGTTGCTAGTCACATAATTTGACCCAGACATTTGTGTGATGTCATTACCTCCTCATTTTTTTAAAATAAGCAATGCACATCTTTGAATATCCAAACGTTCTTTACAGTTACTCATCTACAAGACAAACCCTCAGAGTGTTCTCTTTCTCTTTCAAAGTGTCCTCAGCAGTTGTGGTTGCTTGTTTCTTAGAACTTTGAGAACAGATGCCTGCTCTTCTTGACTACTCTTCATGATTTTCCCATAAAAAATGCTGCTGCATAAACACTAAAAAAAAATTATAAAAATTAACAACTCCCTGAACAAAAGGAATTGATTAAATGAAAGGAAAATAAAATCAACAATAAACAAAACCTCAGGAAAAAAACACAGAAAATCAAAATAGGCAGAAAATGGATACCACATTTTTGAGGGTGCAGGGGAGTTTTGTAGGTTTTAAGCAGGGCAGAATTTTGCCGGACAGTGGAGAATGTTCTAACATGGACACAATAAATATGACTTTAGAATGTTAATTGTAATGCAGTAATAAAATTTGCACTATATAAATTATTTAATAATTTTTATTGTTTACCATCATTACGTAGTTGCATTTTCTCCCTTAGTTTCGATATGGGTGCCACCATTTTGTGATGTGATAGTCTGGATTCTTGTGGGGTGAAAAAATCCCAGAATCGTGGTCAATAACGAGAAGACAATAGGATTGAGATACCGAAATTATAGAGTGAGGTAAAAATCAGAGTTGAGAACCACAGAAAGGACTTTGAAAACCAGGAACTGTTCAAGGGATCTTTACATGTATGTATTCACAGAGGGATCGTGAGTAATAGCAATGCCACCGTCTTTCTAGCGCCACATTCTCTGATGTGTAAAGTGCGACCAAATAGGTAATATGACGCTAGTCAAATCATCTTGTAAACAATGGAAGTAAGACATTTATAAAATAATTCAGATCAACCTAAAAAAGACTATTAAAAACAAAATCCATAATGTAAAATACCATGATTGCTAAAATCACATGCATAAAAAAGCTCAAATACTACACTCCATGGCCATGGCCATATTGTTATCAGCAATGACACTCAATGTCAGACATGTACCTTGACACTGCTGTGATCGTCATATCAACCAAGCAGTGTGCATTGTCAAGTATCGGAATGTTTGGATAAAAACACATTGAAGCACACATGCAGGTGGTAACCGTTGCTTTTGTTTTATACACATAATGGTTTACATGCTCTTGTCACACTCAAATGCACGCAAGTGTGATGCAGTAGTGTGCTGGGGGGAATACAACTGGGGTGGGTTTATTCTGATGCACATGTACTAATTTCTCTTCCTCTTCCAGTCTGAGAATGGAGGAGAAGTGCTTGGAGGAGTAATAACGTCATTTCTGAAGCGCCTTGCCTTTTTCAGTCTAGTTCCTAAAGTATATAAACACTAATGTCTGGAAGCACTTGCCAAATGCATTTTCTTCAAGCTTTGCCAAACTTCTGCACCTCTGCAGATGGCCTATATTAGCATAACCGGTACAGCCCATTTCTCTGTAAGATAGTTGTCAGCAGGGGATGCGGTGCATTACAGAGTCTCATTCGCTAGAGGATTTGTAACGGCAAATATCAACAAGCTTAAAAGCATGTGTTGACTACTTTGATTTTCTTGTTTATCTCTGTCTTTATTATTTCTGTTTCTCCGTCACCAAATTTCAATCAAATCCGTCAAGGCATTTTTGAAATTTTGGAGTGTTTTGTTTTTCTGCTGTGGATTTTTTTAACCCTCAAATATTTATATCCTGTACACTAAAATGTCTCTTCTTAGCAGATTCCTACTGCCCTAAATGTATCATTTTTCCACATTTCAGATTTTAGCTAAATAGTGTTTCATTGAAGAGTGACTGAGTTTAATATTTCACAGTATTTGAGCAGAAAAAAACATTTATTTTGAACAAGAGACTCTATAATAGACATTAGAATTATGTGACATGAGTAACATGAGATTATTTTCTCATTTTCTTATGCATTGTTTGGTGTTGTACAGCTCTGGCCACTTTGAATTCTTTTATGTCATAAGCTTCTTTTTGTTCATTCTGCATGAAAACATTCAATTATTTTTTTTCAGCCACCACCATAAATACGGAAGCTCTGAACCGCACAGTGAAAAAAATTATGGGATAACCCTTATCTTGTACGTACGTGAAAGTATCTCAGACGTATGAGATATTTTCACGTATGTATGAGATAAGGGTTATCCCATAATTTTTTTCACTGTGCAGTTCAGAGCTTCCGTAGTACGAAGTATATGGGGTAATATATACAAAAAAATCATTATTGGGTGGCATATTCCTTTAAGAATTCTGTCTATCATTTTTGTGTTCTATTTTTGGTTCAGACGACAGACTGGACAGATTTTTTGTTACTGAATTTAGGTATACTTTTTGATTGTTTCCTGACCTTGTTTCCTGATTGCTGCTATTTCAACGATTGTGTCTTTCACAGGCCTTTTGAAACTAATGAAGATTTAGAATTAAAATGGGTTAAAAAGTATGAACAAGGAAAACAGGGTAAGGCCTTATATAAATAAAATGCATTATTATTATTGCACTAAAAAGCTGGAATTTTCCAGTCACCTATATTACAGCTGAATCATGTTTGCCAAATGTTTTGATTTAGGTCATAAAGAATACACAAATAAAGTCTGAATACTTCAAAAAAGGCATATGCACTCTCAAAAAGGCCCTAAAGTATGAAAAAGAAAGACTGAAATGATCAAAAAAAAGAAAGAAGTCAAACAAAAGCAGAATTAAAAACGGACATACTAAATTACCTAAAAAACCAAAATACTAAAAGGGGGTAAAAAAATCAATCAAAATAAACAGAAGTCCTACACACAAAAAAACAAATCAAAAATTCACACCAGAACACAACAGTCAAAGTCAAAAGCAGAATGTCAGAACGAGAAAAAATTAAAAGGCTTATAAATATACATGAGAAAGTAGAAAACACAAAAGGAAGCTGAACAGAAAAGCAAAATGAAGCCAGGAACTGCAGTCAACTGGGGACACTTGAACTCGAACCAGAGAGCCGGAATTGAATGAATGAGAGCTCAGAGGAGGACTGGGGTAGAATTACAGAAATGAATTTGAGTGAGGGATTTTCTGTTTCTTGGCCCACCAAGGGTTGCAAATGAATGAAATGTGCAGGATGATGAGAGAAGAAGATTGGATTGATTGTTATCAGTTGATTAGTTAATTAATGCCGGCAAATAATGCTGGTAATTAATTCAAATAATTCAATAAGGCTTCAACTTTACTCTCCTTACTTTTCTACCGTCTCCGGATGTTAGACTTATATTAAGGTAACTGAAGCACACATGTTTTAAGAAACAGAATAATACAATATATTTACTGTATATACACAAAGATTAAAGAAACATAATAACTGCATATATATTGACATAGAAGACAGGATACAAAACAGATAAGACAGACAAACACAGAACACAGAATAGGCTCACTGATCACTTGCTATTTACAGTTCTAATTTATCTTGGCACAGATGAACAGTTTTTCGATACCAGATCTTAAAGGATGATGACCGTTGCTGTGTAAAGTTGAATTTTGTTGCTCAGGGCTCAAGTAGAGGAGTCTTCTTGCGATGGAGTGCACTTTTTCCCTTTGATAATTGGTCCTTCATCCATGGAATGCTGTGATGCTGCCTTCCCCAACTCACTGCTATGTTCTCTGCTGTGTCCTCTGCAACTTCATAGAGGAAAACATTACTCTTTCAGGCTAAAAAGTTTTTAAGGTTTTTACTCCTCTTAGAGCGGGTAGCGTCTCACATTAAAGAGAGTGGATTGTCGTCTTTCAGCTCCACAAAGAGACAGGAGCGATGAATTCAGTTCATTTCAAAGGAACGTGTAACCTCTGGTGACTGACTCAAGGTCACTTCCAGTTACAGAGCCAGTGCCTGCTGAAAAGTTTGTTATTTTGTCCATCGCCTCCAGACAGGTTCAGTTTGCAGGCCACAAGCCTAAAATGAATGCCCATCTGGGCACCTTTTTGCCTGAAGGAATCTCTGCAGAGGTGTAGGCTCAACTCTGATTTACACCTTTGTTATCAGATGAAGTGCAGGGTTGACCAAATGTAGGTAGAGCTGCAGATCAGTTATTCACTCAGGACAGGCCTTGCATGCCACTAAAGGCCTGGCAAAACTGGCAATGCCCACTTTCTCCTACCTAAACAGTGTAAGCAAAAAGTAAACAAGGGATTGGGGGAAAATTACAAAAATGGACAAAAACAAGAATGCCAGACAACAGAGGCACAAGACAAAAAGTCCTGACAACTCATCACCAAGAGCAAGAGAGTAAGGAAATGTTATTCAAATTAGCCGATGATTTCTGTAAACTCAATTCTATCCTGATTGGTCTACTTTTGAAAAAAATGGCTGATTTCAGATTGTAAAATAAGTGGCACAAGGGTGCTTATCTAGTCACAGCCTAAAGTATCCCACTACCTAACGTGTTCTGCTTTCCTGAAGAGATCACAGCTAATCATAAGTGACCCCAATCTGACACAGAATTGTTTAGTGAGGTCCTTTCAATAGTATTTTTTTGGAAGTGGAAGACAATATTAATAATAAACCAGACTTCTTTCTTAAATGTCAATAAAGGTAATCTTCAACATTCGCACGATTTGATTAGTAACCTCATTTTTACTTTTGTTTTGGCAATTGCACACATTTACAGGTTTAATAGCTATGTTTAGTAGAAAAGAAAGGCACGATGCATGCAAGGGGCTGGTATCCTACTAGGTATTTAATCTATCTTGTTCACCCTATCATTGTATATCATTCATTGTATATTTTCATTTTTTGCTTAAAAGTCAAGTCTTGTGTTGCAATTATGCAATTATATCCCCAAAGTGTAGTGCAAGTCCATTGGCGTGTAAAGCCCAAGTGTGTAAAGTCCATGATGTGGATTCATGAGAAAAATGTGCTAAAATTTGTGCTAGAATGTCGACAGCCACTGTTGGTCACGAGTTTGATGTCAATGAGTCAACCAGCTGGCTAGAGACATCGAGGCAGATGATCTCAACTTCAAAATTGAACATCAGCTTGCTTGCAATCACCATTGAGCCACTGGCAGTTCACTGCCAAAATGCTTATGAGATAAAGGGGATTATCAGAGAAGGACTTGAACAGAAAATTTCTCTATATGCAGATGATATGGTACTGTATATATCAGACCCACAAAATACTGTGCCTGCAGTCCTAACAACACTTACAGAATTTCAAAAGATTTCTGGTCTCAGAATTAATTTAAATAAAATTCTCAAACATACAATATTAGATTGGACACCTTCCCTTTTATCATCGGAGATCAGTTTAAGTACCTAGGGGTAAACATTACAAGTAAACATAAAGCTCTCTATCAGCAAAATTTCACTGTCTGTATGGAAAAAATGAAGCCAGACTTGCATAGATGGTCAACCCTTCATCTCACTCTAGCTGGAAGAATTAATGTTGTTAAGATGAATATCCTTCCTAAGCTTCTCTTTGTATTTCAAAACATTCCAATATACATCAATAAATTATTTTTTAAGAAATTAGATTCAACCATAACCTCATTTACTTGGAATTCAAAACATCCACATATCCAAAGAGCGACCCTACAAAGACCTAAGGCAGAAGGTGGCATTGCTCTTCCAAACATTCAGTTTTATTACTGGGCAGCAAACATACAAGCTATAAAAACCTGGACACAATTAGATGAACATACACAGGCTTGGTCAGCAATAGAAGTAAAATACTGCAGTACATCTTTATATTCTTTGCTTGGTAGTCCAATAAATGCAAGTTTATCGCCAATATACTAACAACCCAATTGTGCTTCACTCACTCAGAATATGGAACCAATGTAGGAAGTATTTTAAGATAGTGAAGCTTTTATCTGTGGCACCTCTGCACAATAACCACCTTTTCCACCCTCTCAAACATATGCATTTTTTTAATGTCAGGAAAACATTTGGGATTAAATCACTTAGAGATCTGTACATAGACAACGTTTCGTATCCTATGAACAATTACACTCCAAATTTAACCTTCCAGTAACACATTTCTTTCACTACCTCCAAATTAGAAACTTTGTTAAACACAACCTCCCAAATTTTCCTCACCTCCCACCTACCTCTTTGCTGAAAAAAAAATTGATCAGTCTTGAGGACTCAGACAGCATTTCTGCAATATATAAAATTATTTTACAGTCTCTCCCTTTCAAAGATCCAAGAGGACAGTGGGAAAAGGATCTCTCATTCAACATCTCAGAAAAGGAGTGGAAAGTAGCAATGCAAAGAATTCACTTGCGCTCCATATGCACAAAGCATACAATTATTCAACTTGAAATCATCTATCGAGCGCATCTGTCTCGCTTAAAATTGTTCAAAATGTTACCAGGGCAAGATCCAACCTCGAAAATTGCAATCAAGCTCCAGCCTCATGACTTGGGCCTGCACCAAATTAACATCATTCGGGACCAAAATCTTTAAGTGCCTTTCAGACAGCCTTGGCGTCACAATCCCTCCTAACCCACTAACAGCTGTGTCTGGTGGACAAACAAACTGTGATTGCCTTTACTACACCATTGGCACGTAGACTTATCTTGCTCAATTAGAAGAATCCTAACTCACCTATTCTAAGTCAGTGGGTAACTGATGTTATGTACTATTTGAAATTGGAAAAAATCAAATTTGCACTTAGAGGATCGCACTTGCACCCTGGCAGGCTCTAATCAATAACATTTTAGAATAAGCTTTTAAAGCACAGAGGAAGCAAATTCTCTCCCCTTTTTCCCTTCTGTTCTTCTCCATTTATCATTATTCACTTATTAATTCATCTACTTATTTATTTTACTAGCTTTAAGTTTTACTCTGCTAGCTTAGCTCTCTTTCTCAGGGGTGGTGGTTGATTTGTTTTCAATCTTATGTTCGTAAAAATTGATTTATTTGTATGTAATGTTGTGTGATTTCAATAAAATCAATAAAATAAAAAAAAAAACACAACCAAAACATCAACTTGCCTCTGCTATGCTCCCATACTCAGAGGCTCTTATAGTTCTTAAGTGGTGCACAAAGCAGACGACACTGACTGATTATTTCAAGTCACTGTGCCCTTCACAATCTGCAACACCATTCACCAGAGTCGAAGGTGAGGTTGAGACCTGGCCAGTGTCAGCAACTTCCAACCACAGCAGTGATTTTTGTTATTTAGATTGTATCATCAAAGTCACAGGATTCTATGGAGTGAATAGTGAGAAAAAATATTTTGCATGTTACCGATTTTACTGCATTTTATGGATTATTTCATGGAGGTAAAGTGGATACTATTAGAAATAATGTTTTGTTATAAAGAATTCTATGCAGAAAAGTGTATTTTGAGCAAGCTCTAGTAAAAGGGTATAGTTTTTGGTGGTCGTGGAATCTAACCCCCTATTTCCCACAGGTTCAATGTATTAACATTTGAGTCTTTGACTTTCGTGCCGTTTTCTAGCAACATTAACGCCACAAAAGTTGGGAATTGACTGTATTTCTTTATTTTTACATTAATATATAATTAATATAATGACAGAAATATATGCCCCTAGGATTATGGTAAACATGACAATGACCAAGAGGTGAAAATGAAAAGTGAGACACAGTCAGGACAGCAGCGGTCAAAACTGTAAAATCATTTCAAACCAGACCACCAGAAAGCAAAGGGTTGAGGGGGGCATAGCAGGTCAACAGCAAAGTGAAACCGATTTACCAAGAATACAATCCTACTGCTAGGGTGGGACTAACGCTGTGAAGATTTTTAAAAAGAGTTTTACTGTCTGAGGGATAACACATAGTGTGATCTCCGCCACATTTCTAGCATTACTTCTGCCACATCATTGGTACAATGATTGAGGACACATGACCTTCAAAACAGCATTGTGTAAATAAAGAAAACTAAGACATTACTGGAATTAACTTCTATAGCCTTAATTCCAATGTTAAATAAATGTCAGATATGAATCCTTATAGGTCAAAGCCCAAAATACACAAAAACATAACAGGATCAACAGTATAAAAATGTTTATTACTACAGTAACACAAGTAACTGAGCAAAAAAGGTCAAAACAAAAATTGAAATTTGTTGAATAAGCTTAACCAAAAATGTCTCCTACTATAATCTCTTCATCATTTTCCTTTCTCGTCTCACAAAACTGTTGCTTTAATTTAGCCGATTCAAAAATTGGACACTGAGTTCACCATCATCTTTTATAGTAGCAGCATGACGATGTCAAATTGTTCTGACGCCATGTATTTAGGAGACTGGCATTGGACATCATCAACAAGAATATGGCTGTGTCCATGAAAATGGTATGTAAGATGGCAGAGCCCACAAGGAAAACTGACCACAAAATGGCGTCACAAAATAAAAATAACAACAATTCCAATACTGCAAAAAATACAAAAAAAATCATTCATGAACTTCCCTAACACACTTGTGATACATAATGAGGGCCCAACATGGCAGCAAAGAGTGCAAGGACGGGGGATACATTTCTGTCACATATTTTATACAGTATATTGTTATATGTTCTCCATTCGCAGACGCTTAAAGCACTTTTACAAAGTGTCTTCACAACAAACCTCCATTCACATTCCAATAATGATGACTGCGGCTATTTCAAACAGATAAAATCCCTCAGTCCCTCTTATGGATGCTTTTTTTCTAGTGCATGCAGGAAACTCTTTGCAAAACGTCAGAAAAGCCTCGTCATGAACACCACAAAGTCATAAAAGCCTCGTCATGAACACAATGCTGGCTACACAGAGTAAAAAATGAGATGACTGGGATGGCTGTCTGTTCCATCTTTAGATGACACCAAAGCTCCAGTTACCTCCAAGTCATATTTCATGCTGATACAGCAAAACATTTCTTTTTCAGAGAGTCATTTAGTTCTGAGAGTATTCCCAGCATTAGTTCTTCCTCCATTATGCTTTATTTTTGCTGAGAGGTGGGAATATATAATTCTTTGGCGTTGGCTGCACCTTTGTTTTTACTGTTGCTGCAGCCATTTTTCTTGTTTTTGGCTGGCTGCTCAGTAAAGGCTTCAGCCCCATGAGTTCACAGAATTTATTACATTGGTGAAGGACTTTAAATTGGTCAATAAATGAAGTGGCGCAGTTCCCTTTGAATCCTTTGTATCTGCAAATTTAGGAAAAATAGAAGAGAGTTACACTTCAAGGATACGTACCTTTCACACAACAGTTTCCCTCCTCCTCCTTCTAATGACTCACCCTTTGCCGCAGGTTGCTATTCCAACATCAGTGAGCTTCATTCCAACACCTTATGAGAGAGGGAGAGAACGCGGAGTGAGACCAGTTTTTTCATTGTGTGAGTCATCATCATTGTTCTCAGGTTAATGACACAGATCTCTTTAGAGCACGGCTCCTTGCACTACATTCTAAACAAATCCAAATCATATTATGTGATTTCATCTACTGTTAAATTCTGCTTCGTACTTCTAAAATTTTTATTTTTATACTGTATTGAGGATTTGTTCTGTTCTGTTCTGTGTATTGTACTGTATTGTATTGACATCCTTTTTTTTGACGCCTACTGCACACCCAGACTACTTGGAAAGGTGTCTCTCTTTGAACTGCCTTTCCCAAGGTTTCTTCCATTTTTCCCTACAAGGGTTTTTTGGGAGTATTTTCTTGTCTTCTTAGAGAGTCAAGGCTGGGGAGCTTTTAAGAAGCTGGGCCTGTTAAAGCCCATTGCAGCACTTCTTGTGTGATTTTGGGCTATACAAAAATAAATTGTATTGTATTGTATTGTATTGTATTAATCAAGCCTTTGGTCCCCTAAAAGGTGAAAAGTCACCCTCATCCTACCAATTTTCAGGACTTGTATCAGTGCACCAGGCTGATTTTATATTTATTGCTTGGCGTCATATTTGAGCAGGACAAATGATTTGTCCAATTGGACAGAATAGATAATAACAAGTGGCAAAAATTAACTGGGTTCTTTCAGAAAGATCAGCTGGAACACTAGCTAAGACCCATACAAAAGACATTAGACATTAGTCTTTTCTCTAGCAAAGTCGTTCCTTTGATCACCTAAAGTTCTGATACTGTTATCTGTGTGCATGGCAATCTCTTATAGTGTGAATGTCATGTTTATGCCCTAACCTAACCTAGCCTTACTAAAGATTAAAATACTCTTACTCAGTCATTTATTAAAATTTGACCTGCATCTAGAAAGTATTTAAAAGTTTCTGTTGTACTGACATATTACAAAATTCAGGTGCCCCACCAATGACGAAGGTTGGCTCCCCCAAAAAACTCCACCTGCTACCATTTGAAATCAGAAAATATCCAAATCAAAGTTTTTTTCAGAGACGGAGCTGTGTCTGACCAACTTGTTGCAATTCAGGGGATATCTACAGTGGTATTAACATAATAATAATATTGAAACAGTTTTTTATTTGCTTAGTGTTCATCTTTATTAATAGGCTCATGGTCAGCAAGCCAAATATCCTGTGGTAATTGTGGAAGTCAATGAACACAGAAATCTTTCTCTGTTACTACAGAATGCACAATAAATTAGATAAGGAGAATGTCATCCATTAAGATATGAATATCTTAGGCATACACACTCTGTAAGGAATAAACACAGCAGTATTACATGGAAGAAAGACTCTTTGTGACATATATAATTGAAACACTATCTGTAAAGGACCACTGAACTGTCTAATTTTCCACTAAAATCTTCAGTTGAATGCCAGGTTCTTTTAAGGTGCATGTCAATCTCCTGCTGGCCCCTGTGCACTCCTACTGACTGCTGGGAATTGAAGTCCTCTTGGTAGCATTGCCACAGGATCATTCCAATAACAGGCTTGTTTAATGAACAGTTAAATACAGCAACATGGCATTACCTGCATGGGGTTTATTTAAATGTATTTATTCATTTCACATTGAATAAATAAATAAATAAATAACATTTTTTCATTTCAAATTGTTTTGTTTAGCTTAAACATTTATAGGAATCAAGTTGCCATTTTTAGAAATGATATATGTATATTTTGTGTCTTTCTTTGTCTGATCTGATGAGGGGGCTCTCTGCATCTAGAGTTCTCCTACCTTGTAGAAATATGCCAATGTTTAGTCACCACATTTAGCACACACACTAGATATATAAAGTTTTTATAGGACATATGTCCAATACAGCTTATATTTTCAGCTTAGGTTGGCTATTTGATACATACATATGTAAGACATTTGCCATTCATGTTTGATGTTTACTGTTTTACATATCAAAAATCAATAATATGTGGAAATAAAGAGCATCTGACATACAGTATCATACCATATAAATGTTAATGAGATTATCAAAAAGAAGTAGATATTTTATTAACTGCACCCCATATGACGTGTTGTGATGGCCACACTGAATGAGCTACACAGGATCTGCAGGTGAACTAGAAAGTCCACATGAGACAGGGAGAGATTTTCATTATTGTGAGGTAATCACTAGAGTTGGTCTGTGTTTTTTCAGTGAATATAATAGGTTTGCCAGTGATCTTATTCATCAAATTTTCCCTGAAAATTCAATGTCTATCTGGCTTAGATAAACTTTTTTTCCCAGTGCCCCATGGTGTTTTGCAAGACTAACATGACATCAGATAGCTGTAGCAGCTATGTTGGATAGGGATGTCACTGTCTGGTTTGTGCTTCAGGCCTGACTTTAACTTTCATGATGCATACTATAAGCATACTCCACATCATATTTTACAGCGCTGCCTGATCTGCTTTGCGCATGCATAAATAATTTATAATTATGTAGTACTCTAGACAAATTGCACCTCTCATATGTTAAAAAAATAAAAATAAAAAAAACATTATATTCATTTGAGGGTACAATGTCTGACCATGCGATTGTGAAAATATTTTGCTGTTCTGCATAGATTCATTGTGTGTTGTGTCTTCCCTGCTGGATTAATCATGTTATACTTCTTGTTATGTAGTGCAGATCAGGGAGTGACAGGGACTCTATAACGCTGACCCCTTCCATCACAGGCTTTTTGAGTGTTAGTTAATCATAGTGATAGGAGCTTGCGAGACACAGAGACAGATAAAGGACTCTCTGATGAAATCACAATGGAATAGAGGTTAGGATTGCTAAACCACATTCCTGGCTATAATAATTGGTACAGCATAGTTGGTAGACGTTTCATTAATTTGCAGGAACACTTAAAAGACCACTACACCATTATAATCCACTCAAAACAATTCCAGTTTCTCTTTCCCCACTGACTTCAGTTGCTGTAATTCCCGATCATTTCCGTTTTCACCAAACTCGCGGTGAAGGGAATTCAGTGAGGCTCAATCATCATTTGACTTGGCCACTGTGGTATGCACAGTGGGGAAGAAGTGGGATTGTTCTCATACCTTTAGTTTAGAATAGTGCATCTGAGGTGAGAGTTCACAAAAATTTTTAACCACAAACTGTGAGGCTCATGAACTTCATATCCTAAGCTTAAGAGACAGCCTCACTAATTTGAGGAATGAGTTTTCATTCAACTGTGATTTTGTTCAACTGTTATGACAATAAAATAAAGAAGTACCAGTAAAACTTAGAATGCTGTGACATTCTACCCTAATATTCTGTGGTAGCTTTAAATCCTGCTCAGTCTTAGCCGTGTTTTTCAGTTTGTGTGCCTGATTTCAATCTTTCTCCTATCCTTCCAAAAGTTTGTTGTACTAACAGTTGTCCATCTGCACAACATTAGGCATGTTTATATTTCTGGGAGCAAGAATATTTATTTCATACCCTGCATGTCAGTGATGAGAAGGTTGCCTCCTGTCCTCTGAAAGACCCAGTGTTGGAAGGTGCAGCACTTTTGGCCAGCATCTGAGTCTCTTCTCATCACATTCAGCTCCTTGCCATCCTTCACCGAATATTTGACAAATTCTCCAATTAGTTCTTCCTCCAGAGTGGCATATGGGATATTATTAGCAGGGCGATGGATTAGATAGATTGGAATGATGCTGAAATGAAATAAGGACACATTAGTAAGATGTATGGACACACATTCAGAAAATGTACACAAGGAGTTTTGTGATTTATAATTGTGAAATGAGACCAGTGACAACAGTTGCGCAAACATGTAATAGTATAATTTAATTTCAAATTGACATTTTATTGAATTTATTATAAGCAAGTAACATTCCATACAAGCAAGTTAAACTTTACAAAACTAAGTTCAAATCAACTCCCACCCATGAGAAAGAGCAAGGCCAACAGCCAGAGTAAAACTTTAAGAGTAGGAAAAAAGGGGAGAAAATCCTATTCCCCAATATAAAAGCTTATTTTAAAATGTTATTCATTAGAGCCTGCCAGGTTTAACCACCCCTAAGAAAGAGAGCTAAGCCAGCAGAGTAAAACTTAAAGCTAATAAAAATAAAAAAGAAGATGAATTAATATGTGAATAATGATAAATGGAGAAGAAAAAAAAAGGAAAAAAAGGGAAGAGAATCTGCTTCCTTGGTGCTTTAAAAGCTTATTCTAAAATGTTACTGATTAGAGCCTGCCAGGTTTTGAAAAGGTTTTGCACAGATCCTCTAAGTGAGAATTTGATTTTTTCCAATTTCAAATAATGTATAACATCAGTTGCCCACTGACTTAAAAGAGGTGGGTTAGAATTCTTCTAATTGAGCGAGGTAAGTCTATGTGCCAATAGTGTAGTGAAGGCAATTACAGTTTGTTTGTCCTTCTCCACTTTAAGCCCATCTGGGAGTCCACCAAACACAGCTGTTAATGGACTAGGAGGGATGGTGACGCCCAGGCTGTCTGAGAGGTGTATAAAGATTTTGGTCCTAAATTATGTTAATTTGGTGCACACCCGACACATGTGGCCCAGTGAGGCTAGAACTTGATTGCAGCGTTCGCAGGTTGGATCTTGCCCTGGAAACATTTTGGGCAATTTTAAATGAGACAGATGTGCTCGATAAAAGATTTTAAGTTGAATAATTGTATGCTTTGTGCATATGGAGCTCGAGTGAATTCTATGCATGGCTACCTTCCACTCCTTTTCTTAAATGTTGAGTAAGAGATCCTATTCCCACTGTATTCTGGGATCTTTGAAAGGAATGGACATACAATGTTTTTATATATTATAGAAATGCTGACTGAGTCCTCAAGACTGATCAATATCTCTTCTGGAATAGAAGTAGGTAGGAGGTGAAGATAATTGGGCAGATTATCTTTAGCAATGTTTCCAATTTGGAGATACTGAAAGAATTGTGTTGATGGAAAGTTAAATTTGGAGTGTAATTGTTCGTAGGATGCAAAGATGTTGTCTATGTACAGATCTCTAAGTGATTTTATCCCGTATGTTTTCCAAATGGCGGCATGGTGGTGCAGTGGTAGCGCTGCTGCCTCACAGTTAGGAGACCCGGGTTTGCTTTCCGGGTCCTCTCTGTGTGGAGTTTGCATGTTCTCCCTGTGTCTCCGTGGGTTTCTTCCAGGCACTCCGGTTTCCTCCCACAGTCCAAAGACATGCAGGTTAGGTGGATTGGCGATTCTAAATTGGCCCTAGTGTGTAATTGGTGCTTGTGTGTGTCCTGCGGTGGGTTGGCACCCTGCCCAGGATTGGTTCCTGTGTTGGCTGGGATTGGCTCCAGCAGATCCCCGTGACCCCGTGTTTGGATTCAGCAGGCTGGAAAATGGATGGATGTTTTCCAAACATTAAAAACTGCTTACGTTTGAGAGGGTGCAGAGGTGCCACAGATAAAAGCTTCCCTATCTTTAAGTACTTCCTACATTAGTTCCATATTCTGAGTGAATGAAACATAATTGGGTTGTTTAAATTTTTTAAAGCAGGCTTCCCAAAATAGTTAAGTGTGTGGAAAAACATCATAGAAAAGTGCACTTAATTTGTCTTTACTACAGTACAGCAGTGCAACTTGAACACTTTAATGGCAATGCAGTGGAGCATTTAGAAGCAGTTGCAAATCCTAATGAGCTAAATAAACATTGTTTTATCCCACAACTAAGTAGCCGGTGTTGCCCAGGTATGTTTTCATAGTGTGTTAAGGTAAGACAGAAAATATTTCAGTATATTTTAAATTATGTATTTATGTATATGTTGTTATTGGCTGAAAGGAAAGTGACCTATCCATTAGCCCCACCAGTGGTTTTCAACCTTTTTGTACATTTTATAGTAATTGTTCAGGGATGGTTACAGCATCCCCTGACCCTTGGATGGTGTGTGTCACCATTGGAGTTTCAAGCATCACAGTGTTGGGAGGTCTACCTAGGAGTTTGAAATAATGCACAAGCATGGGAGAGTTCACTTTGCAGTTTCGAGCAGCCTATGAAGGGCCTGGGGGTGGTTATGGTATCCTTGGAGTGTCCAAGTGTTGTGGAATGGGATTCACAAAGCAGATACTGTAAGTTTCAATAAGTTCCAAAAGCACTTCCAATAATGCCCAGTACAGGGGATATCATTTGTGTTTTGATAAATATTTTGTATGTCTGTAATCAAATGTAATATTACATAGTGTTTCAGGAAGCATATTTTATTTCATTGATAAGAACAGTAGTGCTTTGTTGTTTACCTAACCAACTTCCCATGAGAGCAGCTTGGTAAGGGTGGCTGTGTTTGTACTTACATGAGTTTATACCGTCCACCACAGGAAGGCCATAAACTGACTAAACAAAGCAACTAGGGGGATGAGTTGTACCTGAATGTGTTGGTCAAAAGTATGGCTGTTTATGATTAGTTTGGAATCAAGGAAATTCTGTACTACGATGTCCCATTGGTTAGTGTTTTTTGGTAAGAATGACATAAAATTGGTCACCTTGCCTTTACCTCTTTTTCTCTCACCATCTGGTGATGAAGAGAAGAGCATGATGAAGACAACTCTGTCTTGGCAGCCATACTGAGACTGGTATGTCAAAACTACATTCAAAGACTGTGTGGTAGCAAAGCAAGCTGGACTGAAGATAAGCTGAGAACCGCCTTGGGCGCAAGATACACTGCTTAAGCTGTAAGGGTTAGGGTTTATCACTATTCACATTGTAGCATGCTTCCTTAGTATTTGTGGACATTTTATAAATAATACATGATTAAATGTGTAACTTAACTGCCGCTTGTTTCTCTACTCTGTCTAATTACCTGAGGTTACAGATGTAGAAAGGAAGTGGGGAAGAAGAGCTAAAGTACCTGATCACAGACTGGTAAGTGTATGAGATATTAGACATTTTATTAAGGTCTGCACAATAAAGAATATAAAATGTTACACAATAAAAGATGTATGCACAAAAATATTCTCTGAATGTATATCTGTAGCTGTCCACACAAATATCTGGATTTATAAAAGAAAACCTGACTGGAGAATATGCATGTATTTATGATAACTCTGACACATCCTTAAATAACATCATGGTGAACCTAAGAGATGATGACACCCTCGATAATGGTGGAAAATGCAATCAAACCACCTAACCGACGATTCACACATATAATAATTCATATCACTGGGTCATTATTAGAATGCGTGTTGACATGACAAACAAATTATACCTCAGAAGTGATGAATGTGATGTACAGACTCTATTTAAGTTGACTTTTTAGAAGGGCCAGTTCTGTGCATTTGCACTAAAGAACTTTTTTGGGTTTTCGTCGATTTATATTGGCTTCCGTTGTCACTTCTTAGGGAACTCGCTGACAGGTCAAGAATATCTCAGCCAAGATTCATACCATCATGCCTGCTGCACTGGAAGCCATTAACTGACCCACAAGGTGTGGGTGCACATACTTAAAACATAATACGTTTTTGCTAACATAACAAGGAAATTTGCAGCAGTTTCTGGTTCTTCTTACATAGTCGGAGTATTTTACTAAATTTATATTGCAATAAGGGTACCTAGTGAGAATGAAGCTGATTTTATTAACTGTGACTAGTGACATTTCATTATCATGCAAGTCATGTGTGATACTAAGATGAGACTGACAAACGTTCTGGCTAAGTGAACAGGGTCAACATCTTTCCCTGACCCCCAGAACACAGAGGAGAGGTAGATTCAGTTACGGAGTGCAGAACTATGTGTCAGGAGGGAGTCTGCTCTCCCACCCATTGTGATTGCACATGTTTGAGGTTCGTTAGCGTAGTCCATGTATGGTTGTTTCAAGGTGGCAACCAGGCAGAGTTTGAGGTGTGTTCATGTACACACATTTACAAGATGATTGTGGTTTGTAAAGGGTAAATTGCATGGAAATGTGTGTACTCTATGAATCTGATTCTTTTTTGTTGTACGCATTTTTTGTTTTTTTGGCATAAGCATATTTTTACATTTGAATCTACACTAAGTTCTATACATGAGACCCCAGGTCCACACAGCCTGATGTGGATAAGTGGGTTAGAAAATATGAGGATGACAGTAGTTCAATCTCTTAAGATTCTGAGATAAATTGTTGCTTTTTCAGATGTAATTAGGGGCCAAATTATAATGAAGAAGAAATGAAGAAAATTAGCCAAAAGCTGATCGGATGACAAACTAATTTCACATTGTTGTCACCTGTGAGGGCCACTCATAAAAGATCTGTTATAGTCAGAAGAGGAGAGAAAAACTTAAAGCATTTGAGTCCTGCCTTCGATTCCAAAGCACAATTCTGTGTTAAAGGTTTTCCTGTTCTATCCCAAACTCTGTAATGTCCTTTCTCTGCAGAAACGTAAAAAACAACATTTTTCATGGCCATCACTGCAAAATATGTGGGGTAAGTAACATATAAAAGAAATGTCATTATTGGCTGGATTATTCCTTTAAAATGATCTCTTGTAATATCTTATTTTACCTCTCAAAATAGATTGTAATTCTTCTTTAATTTTAAATGCAACATTTGTGACCAGTTAGATGATGCCCAATAAAAAAGAATCACTTTTACTTACTCTGGGACTTCACCAAAGGAATCTGTATTTGTTGCTTCAGTTTTGTATTCTTTAATATATTCTCTTGCTGTATTTTGAACATGGCATTCCTAGAAAACAAAATATGAGAGCCTGTGCTTTACTTTATGATGAAACTGAAATTAAACTGAGGCCAGTAAGCTGCCTTGTGCTTTACTGACACTGGAGCTACACATCCAGATGACCCAAGTGAAATGAAGGCACATCTCATATCAAATGTGCCTGCAGAAACTGTGCTGTCCTCGCTCGTTGGAAACAGTAGAAACTTAAGAGTCTTCACAGAGAGAGGCAGAGGGAGTCAGAAGTGGTGGCAATAGAGGAGAACATGGAATAGAGTTCACTATGCATTCATGATGAAATAATTCAGTCAAGCACAATTTTAAATGGTGGGCAGCATGGTGGTGCTGCTGCCTCACAGTAAGGAGACCTGGGTTCACTTCCCGGGTCCTCCCTGTGTGGAGTTTGCATGTTCTCCCAGTGTCTGTGTGGGTTTCCTCCGGGTGCTCCGGTTTCCTCCCGCAGTCCAAAGACACGCAGGTTAGGTGCATTGGCGATCCTAAATTGTCCCTAGTGTGTGCTTGGTGTGTGGGTGTGCCCTGCCCAGGGTTTGTTTTCTGCCTTGCACCCTGTGTTGGCTGGGATTGGCTCCAGCAGACCCCCGTGGCCCAGTAGTAAGGATATAGCGAGTTGGATAATGGATGGATATTTATTTATTGTATTTTGTGCTGTCCTTGTATGCTATGCACTAATACTATCAAGACAAATTCCTAGTACACTTTTTTGACCCTCTGTTGGGATATAGCAGGTTGGAGAATGACTGACTGACTGACAATTTTAAAGTAATGTAATACTTTAAGTATAGTAATGTCGACAAAGGAAAAGAAAAATAATGATATAGATAGATATGAATAGCACCATATACTGTAACAGAAAGATACTGTATGTGGACATATATAGATAGATATTAATAGCACTATCTAATATATAAAGCAGAGTCGATGTATGTGTGTATGTATGTTTGTTTGTCTGCCATACAAATCTGCACCGGACATCCGATCGCCACCAAACTGGGCATGGGGCTCCTTTGTGATTAAATGTTGTGTTGAACTGCAGGGCACCTTTTCACCGACACAACGTTCAGCATACGTCCCCATACTTAAGATGGCCGCACATTGCAACAGAACTTCACTGCGGCGCCATCTAGCGGCAGCTTTGGTCCCTGTGCGTTGCTCTTTACCCATGTTTCTTTAAATTGCCAAGAGATGGCAGAATTGTCCAAGTATGAGAGGGCCGACTGCTTTGATCGGGTGAAGGGGAACTACCGTAGCAATGTAAAACCGGTTATAGATTCCCGGGCAACGAGACTTTGTGCCAAGAGATTTAAACACGCCTGGGGCCGGAAATAAAAGACAGAGTAGGACAACTGCCGTACAGGGTTTTAAATGATCAAAGTGCCACGCGAGATACAGATCATACGGCATGGCAGCAGCTAAATGAGCAAAGAGGAGGTAAAAAAATACTATTTGTTTCCCATTGTATCACCATTTAAGAAGGTGTTTCGGAGGAGCGACTGTGTCTCCTTGGGGTGTGTTTAGCCCCCCTCTTCACAACGCGAGCTGCAGAGATGTGTAGTCGCTGGCATGTAGCGCATGGGGGTGTTGGTGAGCAAAGCGAGCAGGGGGTGAACCCCCTAGTAGTACTATATAAAAATTAGATATATAGACAGATAAATATGAATAGCACTATATAAAAATAAATATACAATAAAAAACAGATAAATATAGCACTAAATAAAACATAAATATGTAGAAAAATAGTTATAATAACACACTATATAAAAGACATATATAAATAGATAAATATAAGTAGGAGTCTATAAAAGATAGATATATCAATAGATAGACATGAGTAGCACTATATAAAAGATAGATAGATAGATAGATAGATAGATAGAAATAGCACTATATAAAAGAGAGATACGGCATATAGATAAATAGATGATAGCTATCAGTTTTCTACTTAGCGGTTAGATAAGTAAACAGATAGATATGACTATGTGAAGAGTAATTCAGTAAAGGTAAAGACAGATAGATAATACTTACTTTCATCCCAAATTAAAATTTCGCTTTTACAGAAGCTTAGTAAATATAGAAATATTTTAAGAAACAACAACAATCCCCTCAAACACAGAGTAGAATTACAAAGGAAAGAAAAAACTTCAGACTTGCTTAAAGATAAGAGAGCAGGCACAGAGAGATATCACAGAGACGCATTCCCAAAGGTGGCCTTCACCCTGAAAGATATTCATTCTCAGGCAGGTGGTAACACCTCTCAGTCACACACAGTCCTGGCAAAGATAAATGGGACTTTGCTGTTCTTCTTTATGATCTGTTAACTGAAGAGTTATCTGAAAGTATAGCCTCCATTAGATCACTGAAGTCTCAGGAGTGAAAGGAGACCAGGGCTCCTAATGACGGATCTACCCTGTTGTACTAACAGCAAAAAAAAGGCCATAAGTGATGTCAGAATAGGGTTTAAAGCCATCTCATGGAATTAGAAGGTGAATCAGCTACAAGCAGTCAGTTGATGAAAGTAAAAGTGGCCAGGGTCTAGGGGTGTGTTAGAATAGGAGTGCTTTGCAGTGAAGCACCATCACATAGTGGACCTACAAAGGCTGTACTTGTTTTCAGTTTGCTTAGCTGTTTGTTTAACCCTCATTTTTATCTCATTCCCATTAGAATATTAGAAAAACTTTTGGCCATTCAGGCCATTCGGCCAAACAAAGTTTGCTAATTCTATCCACTTAATTCCTCCAAAATAATATCAAGTCTAGTTTTGAAGGATCCTAAGTCCTGCTGTCTACCACACTTGGTAACTTATTCCATGTGTCTATGATTCTTTGTTTAAAAAAAACTGTGACCCCATGTTCTTGGTGATGTCATTTTAAAATGTCAGTCTTGATCAACTGGACTAATTCCCTTCATAATTCTAAACACTTCGAGCAGCCAGTTGTTTTTTAAAACCTTTTGAGTACTCTCTTTGAAAGGCACCATATCACATAAACCCTAGACAATCGATGGATGGCTGTCTCAGTTACCTGTACTGCAAGCCTGTAGTTCTTCTGGATGAGCTCATCATTTGTCTTGGTGCCATATGCAATGGCGTTATGCACTTTTAAGACACAAGGATGTCCTGGGTTAAAAACAGGCACAAGGCCGTTGATAACAGTAGTCCGAAAAGCTTTCCGGTGTAATCCTTCCCCAAAATGCACTTCTTCCGTCACAATACAGCCAGGCTTATTATCTCCAAAATATTGGTCGTTGAGAAAATCTTCACGAAACATCAGCTGTGCAAATGTAATTTCTTCTCCTCCTATAAAGAAGACACAAAAAACAAACTGGTTTTATGCAATACTAGGAACACAATTTGGTGTTCATTTTGTTAGCAAGGTGTTTGATCACCATGGCGGAAATACAAGATTGGAAAGTGTAAAGAAACATCTGTTAGTTGAATGTGGAGTTACAGTAAAATGTTATCAGTTGAAAAGGAACTTGCCTTCAAGGTTCTTTTGACGTATGAGATTATTCAGTGCTGAAAGAAGAGAAAAAAGGAAAGATGAATCACACACAAGATGATATTCCAGGGGATTTATTTGGCCATTTGTTGGCCATGAAAGACTAAATGAACTAAAAGGGGAGTGTGCACCTTCTGTGGTCAGGTTGAACTCTGAAGACGCCTTGCCGCAACTGTTCTTCAACTGGCACTGGTACACCCCATGGTCTTTGGCTGTTGCCTGAACGATGGCCAGAGACACTGGGCTCTCATCTCCTGCCCTGCAAATGCACAGACCGAGATCTGGAGTTAAGGCCATGTATTGTTTTGCTTCCTTGAAGACATGGACTGGACGAGACATTCACAAGCTTAATGAGATAACAGCACCCCATTCTCTGTTGCAAATAAATAATCGCGGAGGGGTGGCGAAGAAAAATAGAAAGAAAATGCAGAACGGAGGTTAGTGGAGAGAAAAGGAAGGCAGGAGGAGAAAAGAGCTGAAGCAGTAGTGAGCGAGCAGGAAGACCAGGCTCGTGAGTGTGAAGGCAGGCAGTTGGAAGGAGAACCTCTGAAAAGAGTGTTTGGCTGACTCTCGGGGGAAGTAAGAAGCGGTCACTCCAGGTGAGCAGTTCAGAGGAGCTGGAGTGACCAGAGGTGGGGACAACTCACCACGGAAGGCAGTGGGAGTCAAGGAGGGAGGAAGAACCCCAGTGTGAACGCCCTGGTCACTGGCGACCCAAGTCTCAGTCTGGCAAAGGAGATGTGTGTAGCCAGGGGACAGAAGGCAACCGGACCAGAGGAAGGTCAGCTGCACCTGCGGATAGGGCGACCCGCCTGTTGCAAGGCCCGTTTGGGATAAGCAGGGGAGCTGCCAGTTAAAAGGAGAAGGCAACAGGTTTTTAAAAAGGACGGCTTCCAGCCTGGTGATTTTAACCTCGTTTTAAAGGATTTATTTATTGTGATTTTTAACCTCCACTCATTTCAGATGTTTTTATTGATTATTTATTGAAAATGTTTTGATACACTGCACTATTTATTTGAACACTTTTGTTTTTGTTTTAAATAAAAGCACTTTTGCATGTCCTCATCTGACAGCTCAATCGGTTACATTATTGATGGTGACGGGTTCAAGAGGTTCCCGAAACTGGAAGAGGGATCATGAAGCAGGACCTGCACTGTCACAGGTCTTACTATGGTGTAGAATGGCTACTGCTTGAAATGACTCATTTTTAGTTTATTATTCACATATGGCTACAAAGCCCCTTTCCAGTAGCCATTCCTTCAGTGTCCTAATGATCATCTCCTTTACCTTGTCCTTAATTAGTTATTTTAAATTGGTTATCAGAGAAACCTTTGCATTTGCAGTAGCATATCTGAACTCTGTTATTCTGTCCACTTGGATTGGGTGTTGGGATTCTTAAAGTTCAGTTCTGGGGTTCAAAAATGGGCCAGTGAAAAAGCCTGAGCAAGAAACATGTCAGTCTATTGTGTTTGTTTGGCAGAATGATGGTTATTTCATTTGATTTCATATAAAGTATCATCTCCAGACAGAAGAGCAGCTTTAGCGACAGACTGCTGTCACCATCCTGCTCCACTGACAGACTGAGGAGATCGATACTCCCCCACACTATGGGACTCTTCAGTTCCACCCGTGGGGGTCAACGTTAACATTATACAAAGTTATTGTCTGTTTTACCTGCATTTTTTATCACTCTTTAATTTAATATTGTTTTTTATCAGTATGCTGCTGCTGGAGTATGTGAATCTATCTATCTATCTATCTATCTATCTATCTATCTATCTATCTATCTATCTATCTATCTATCTATCTATCTATCTATCTATCTATCTATCTAAAGGGGTCTATGAATATCTTGAGAGAAGAAAGCAAACTGAATCTACAGAGAATTGAAAGAGAAAGAGAAGGGGAAGGTCCAGATGGTGTGGATGCTAGAGGTCGCTGTTGCCCCTTTAAACCTAACAGACAGACGCACAGGACACAAGCTAACAGC
This sequence comes from Polypterus senegalus, assembly GCF_016835505.1. Taxonomy (NCBI): domain Eukaryota; kingdom Metazoa; phylum Chordata; class Cladistia; order Polypteriformes; family Polypteridae; genus Polypterus; species Polypterus senegalus. The sequence continues at coordinate 37,450,048 of NC_053157.1, forward strand.
ACCAAGAAGATATTTAATTATTTTTCTTCTAGGAATAGTGCCTAGAAGAAATGACCACAGCCACAACAAACAAGCAATTCAGCAAACACTTCTTCTTCTTTCGGCTGCTCCCGTTAGGGGTTGCCACAGTGGATCATCCAAACACAATTCTCAATAATAATCACAGTTCTCTCCTCCACACCTCCCAGCAAGCTCTGTCCTACACCTCCTGAGTCCGGCTCACTTGCTGGGTTCACAGCAGTCCTTTATATAGTCCTTGACCCGGAAGTATTTCGGGGCTTCTGTCCCCGTGAATTTGGAGTACTTCTGGGCTATGCAGACAGTAAAAGCTCGCAGGTCCTCCTGCAGCATCTCCTGGTGGCACCCACACATGCCCAGCAGGGTTGTGAAGCCGAACTCCAGATCCCATGGTGCCCTTCGGGAATCTGGGGCACCACTATGCTGCAGGGAAGTCACCATCTAACGTCTTGGGGGAGGCAGTGTCCCAAAGTAGCCGCCTTCCCCCATCCTTCCATTATTTGGGCATCCATCACAATGGATAACTGCATAAGAACATCAGAGTGTGTAGTTAGAGAAACTAATTCCTCACTGGTCTTCAGTTGATTTCTTCTTTAAATAAACCGCAAATACCAGTGTCATCTGCAACAGAGAGAAGACGATTTTGGGATGCTGACCTTAGAGGCAGAGTTTCAAAGAAAAAGCAATGTCTGAAACTGGCAAATAAAAAGAAAAGGTTAAAATGGACATTGGACAGAAGGTGACTGGAAAACAGTTAGCATCCTGGAATTATCTTTTCTCTATTGCAGATGACACTGATATTTGCCGTGTATTTAAGAAAGATGAGGACCTGCGATATCAGAGCTACACACTCTGTGAGGTTCCTATAATGCAGTTGTCCATCAGGGCCCTCCTCCCCTTTTTCTGTCTTGGTTTGACGCAGTGTGTCTTCTTCTCTCAACACAATAATAGACATCTTTGTACGAAATCTTCTGTTTCTTGGCAATCTGTCCCATGGAATAACCTTCATTCTGCCAAAACAATAATAGTCTGACATGTTTCTTGATTAGATGGCTTCATTCTTACCATTTTTGAACCCTGAACTGAGCTTAAGGACTGCCAGCACCTTGCAACCCAAGTGAACAGAATAAAAGGTCTAAGCAGTGCTAATTCAAATACAACGGTTACACTAATAACCAGTTAGCATGTAAACAGGACAAATTAAGGATACACTAAGGGAGCTGACCATTAGAGGAATTACTGCTGAAAATGAGGCTTTGAAGTCATATGTGAGTAATAAATAAAAAATTGGTCAAGTAATAAGAGCAATTATAAACACTAGCAATGCCTTTGCTATATTTTTAAATCAATGACCAGAAAGCAGGAGAGAGATCTGGAGGTGGCAGAGTTAAAGATGCTAAGATTTGCATTGGGTGTGACGAGGATGGATAGGATTAGAAATGAGTACATCAGAGGGTCAGCTCAAGTTGGATGGTTGGGAGACAAAGTCAGAGAGGCGAGATTGCATTGGTATGGACATGTGCAGAGGAGAGATGCTGGGTATATTGGGAGAAGGATGCTAAGGATAGAGCTGCCAGGAAGGCCTAAGAGAAGGTTAAAGGATGTGGTGAGAGAGGACATGCAGGTGATGGGTGTGACAGAACAAGATGTAGAGGACAGGAAGATATGGAAAAAGATGATCTGCTGTGGCAACCCCTAATGGGAGCAGCCAAAAGAAGAAGAAGAAGTAATTGCCACTTGGTAATAAAAGGTATCAGTTTCTATCAAAAACAAATTGTGGGTGACTGCAAACTGTTGAATGGTAGTGTAAAAGAAAATGCCAGTACATCTCTACTGCTCTTAAAATAGCACCACGCATGACTGGACTTTCCATCCCATCCAATTCCAAGCGTGCATTGCGCAACTCGGTGACGTCAGTGGGCTGCACAGGAGATGAGTGGTCTTTGAGCACTGAAAGATTCAGTGACGTCGGCTTGAATGGAAAGTGACCGGTTGGCTCACTGTGCTGTAGCAATATTCATTTCACTGAACAGACTCAACAGCTTGTTTTTCCACTCATCAAGCTGGTCAGTCTAAGGTCTTTAGATCTGAGCCCAGTTGGAGAACAGTGAGTGTGACTGACACCTGTTACAATGGAAACATTTACTCTTTCTGCAATGTAACCTAATAAAGCTTTTAGCTTTAAGTTGCTCCATTCAGTGAAAGTGCAAGACCACCACCACCACCGTCCACCCACAGAAAAATGACATATATACAATTTTTTTTTTAGTTTACAGAAATCACACCTTGTAATAGTAACTACAGATCAAAGCAAACACCAAGGGAGGTGCAAACCTGCCTTCCTTACTTGCGCTGTATTTTAGCCAAAATCATGGAGTCTTTAGTCCATTTTATAGTGGAGTCTGCACAGATGTGGCTGAACTGGCAACAAAGTTTGATGTTTCCAGAATCGTTGGCAAAAGTTTCTGCATGGATATTCTGGAGCAGTATAGGAGCTGAAAGACAGAATTATTCAATGAAGTAAAAACAATAATAATAATGAAATGATGAAAAAGGCAAAGCATACATCAGGCACTCAGGGGTATGGGGGCCCAGACATAGAGGCAGCAAAGTGTGTAAGACCCGAAGAGGACGCACACTGTGCCTTCCATAAGCACGTCTTTAAGCTGTAGGAGGAACGCGGCAACCAACACAAGCACGAGGAGTATGTGGAGTACTCTTGGGGTTTGAGTTTATTTTTTATTCATTCCTATTAAAGATCTTTAAAGTCATCAGCCCACTGCGAGACAGAGTTCATGAGGTTTTCAATTAGTCAGGCAAAATAAAATGAGTTCCTCTGCTGTAGGCATCTCAATTAAAATAGTTGGGATGATAACTGTGATATCCTAGCTCTTTCTAAGAGGCCCTTAATCATCACATCACAGCTGGCTCCAAGACATCTTTACTCACAAAGTGGAGCCCCATCAAACATTTCAACATTTCATTATCGAAATAGAAATTTTTTAGCACAGGATGGCATGGGGCACCAAAGAAACAACTGCATGGCACAAGGACCAGCCCTGCATTCTGGGAAGAGATGTTTGTGTTAATATTGTTAATTAAAATAGAATGGTTAACCTTAGCAAGTGTAGATTTAGAACCAATGAGGAGCACCTCAGTTTAATTGGAGAAAACTGTGAGTCATCCATGTCTTTATGTCTTGGAGACATGTCATAATAGTTTCTGCAGGGAAAGCAGAAGTGGATTTAGTGGATAGATATAGCTGTGTGTCATCAGCGTAACAATGAAATTTAATACCATGGTGTCAAAAGATATTACCTATTGGGAAGATATAAATGAGAAAAAGAAGTGGCCCCAGAACAGAACCCTGCAGAACTCTCTGAGTAACAACTACATTCTCAGATTTAAAGCCCATTACTTGAACAAACGGCCTCCTATCAGTGAGGTACGAAGAAAACCACTGGAGGACAAGGCCACAGACTGCAAAAGTATCTGATGAGATATGGTGTCAAATGCAGAGCTGAGGTCAACAACTAGAAAAATTGATAAAAGTCCCATGTCAGCTGCCCGGAGAAGATCATTTGTGATTTTGACCAAGGCAGTTTCTGTCATGTGTTTAGGATGAAACCCAAATTGAAACTATTCAAAAAGGTTATTTTTTGAAAGATGGGACTGAAGTGGGTAGGCAACTATTTTTTTGAGAACTTTAGATATGACTAGAACATTTGAAAGATGCCGTTAATTGTTAAGAATATTAGGGTCTAAGGCAGGTTTTTTCAGAATTGGAGTATATGAGGCCGTTTTTAGTGAGAGGGGGTCATGCCTGTAGCAAGAGAAGAGTTAACTATAGTAGTTATCATGGGGGAAATATATGACAGACAGGACTTAACAAAGCTTGTAGGTATTGGATCCAATTGAAGAATTTGTTATAAACTCTGAGATATTATTTTCAGCTGGTAAACTGAAATCTGAGAATAGGGTGGTTGGTTAGGGAATATGGGTGATAGCGGAAAGTATTTCATTTTCTGTAGAAATAGAGGAAGCAAGTTGCTGATGGGCTTTTCCAATTTTTGAGTTGAAGAAATCCAAAAAAGTACAGCAGTATTTAACAAAAAGGTTAAGGTGAGTGACATTTTCTGGTGGTGTAATTATCCTATTCATTGCGGAAAAAAGAGCTCTAGTATTTTTCCCTCCTATATTGATAATGTTAGAGTATTATACAGTTTTGGGAACAGAAGAGAGCATTTTTGTATTTTAACATATGATCTTTCCTTATGTACAAAAAGACCCGTCTGCTTAGCTAGGCGCTCCAACTGTCAGCCCATGGCCTTGAGCTGACGGAGTTCAGATGTAAACCAGGGAGCAGTGAGAATAAATGAAACAGTCCATGTTTATAAGGGAGCTAGTGTATCGAAGGCAGAAGACAGAGCAGCATTGTAATGGTCTACTAATTCTGATGGTGTGGTAGCAGAAGGAGAAACAGGCTGGAATTGCAATAAATTAACAAGGCTTTCTGGGTTTACATGCTTGACATTACCAAATGAAATCACACACTGAACCTTTATTTTACTGAGAGGTAAGCTAACATCAAATGTAATCAAATGTAATCATTTGTGATCCAGAGATGGGTAATTCAGCAGGAATAAGATTGTCAGGTATGATACCAGAGCAGCAAAGTCTAAAATATTACCTTTGTTACGAGTTGAAAAGTTCACACATTGAAATTAAAACAGTCAAGGATTTCATTAAAATCATTTGTGAGTCATCAGTTGAGGTGTCAAAGTGTATGTTAAAGTCACCCATAAGGATGACATTAGGAGACATTGGACACAAAGTAGTTTAAATAGTAAAAAGTTTTGGTATAAAATTACTTGATAATTTAGGAGATCTACTGTATATAAGACAACAATCCTAGTAGGTGAAGGTCCGCTGAGTTTGCCAGCTAACAGTTCAAAGGAAGGATACGCTGGAAGAGGTATCGGTAATAATTTTAGGTCTTTGCAGTGAATTATTGCGAGACCACCTCCCCTCCCCAAAGAACAGGATTTAGAGATACAGACAAACTCCAGAGGGAGCACTTGATTTAGATGAAAATAATCACCCTGTTGCTGCCAAGTCTCCGTAATACATAAACAGTCCATCAGTGTCTATGATAAAATCACCAATCAGCACAGCTTTGTTAGAGATACGCGTAGATCGAGTGTTAAATAATCCAAACTTCAAAGTGCCTATGGAAGCATATTACAGTGATTTTACTAGAGGAATCAGCACGTTATGATCAACACGTGACTCAAAAATACGTGGACAAGAGCGTCCTTCTGACCAAAGTGAAGAAGTAGACCCGCTGTTACACCTGCTGAGACAAAATCGACAACGAGACCCCCGGTGAATGTACTTTGAACATCGGAGATCAGCAGGTAATTCAGTTTGTTTGAAGTCCATACATTTCATCTGGTGAGTATTTTAGTTTTGTAGATGTGACTGCATTAGATCTCAGAGTAGACACAGTAATCCATGATAACCAATTGAGGTTTATCATAGTAAATTTTCAAAAATCACCTAAGCAAATTCCAGATTGGCAGCAAAGCAATGTACCCCTTGTGTACTTACTCGGCCCAATTAAAATAACACGTTAGCCAGTAGACCGTCACCACTGGGATTTCCACAAATACTCAGCAATTGACAAGGGGCAGTTTCCACCACCTATTCATCAAAGCTAGATGCTTGAACAGATAATCAGCGAGAGGATTTCCATTTACCCACACAGATTGCAGCCAACAGAGAACAGTTCTACAAGGGCTTGTGCTAAGGCCGAAAGAAGCAAGGGACAGGAATGCGTGATATCAGTTTTTAATCCAATGCAAAGGTGAAGGCAGATCTGATGCAAAATGCAAAAAATGAGTAAAAGACAAATAGAAAAAAATATTCAAACAGAGCAGCGGCAGACAGAAACGCTAGTGTTCACTTTCGGTTCCAGAAAATCTGCTAGTCTGGTTCCTCAAAATTCTCTTTATGTACTTTTATCAGTTTCAGGAATCCCAGAAGTGGCCATTATCTTCTTCTTATATTATCTTATCTTCATCATCTTGGGTTCACCTTCTTCCCTCTGAGAGGCAGGAGCACCTGGCCATGCTTTCTTTATACCACTCATTTAAGGGTGTGGGGCGGTGAAGCTTCTGAAGGCCAGTCACCTTTCTAAACTGCATCTCACAAAGCTCAAGGGAACAGTGACCCTTTCTAATGTGCGTTTCTAACAGGAATCGACAGTGGATTCAAGAAATATCCTGACCTCTTCACTTTCTGCTCAGTTTATCATGTTGTAAATTTAATTTTAAATGGAGACATTTGCCATTTTTACCTATCAATTTACACTCACTAAATCATAATGGCAACGTGAAAATTTGTTTTCAGAAAGGTTTGCAAATTTATTAAAAATCAAAAACTGAAATTGCTCACTCATATAAGATTAGATTAGATAAAATTTTTATTTTATTGATCCTATGGAGAAATTCAAAACGTATTCAAACCCTTAATTCAGAACTTTGTAGAATCCCCTTTGGTAACTTCAGATCTACTTGAGTAAGTCTCTCTCCAGCCTTTGAACACCAAGATTTGGGAAGTTCATCATATTCTTCCTAGCAGAAGAATCTCTCAAGCCCCATTAAATGGTTTGGAACGGGTCTGTAAACTGCCATCTTCAGGTTTCCCTATGGGGTTTAAGTTTGAGCTTTGAAATGGGCCACTCAAAGGCAGTCAGAGACTTGTCCTGAATCCACTCCAGGCAGTGGCGTAGCTAGGATGGGGCAGAGGGGGCAGCTCACCCCGGGCGGCACATTTTTGGGGGAGGCATTATTGGCCAAAAGGCTCAGTACAATTCGTGTGTAAGCAGCAGGGTTCGGAAAAATATCCCTCATAAATGAAAAAAGTCAAAAAATGTATCAACAAATGCTTCAAAAATAATTTTCAGACTGTCCCTATGTGATGGCATCAGACACAGCAGTTGAAATTTATGAGACAATAACAAAAATAAACATACACATTACACCAATAATAATTTCTAGAAAGATAAACAACTAATTTACAGTTTATAATTTTGTTTCATTATCAATCCAAATGTGTTCTTGCTCTGCGCAGGAAACATCCCCACCTATCACTTGTACACTACACTGGTTCTGGTTTTTGCAGCATAATTATATTAAACTAATAATAAGAATGCGGCTTATCAGTGTGTCTATATTATATTCTTGTCTGGTTGATGCTTATAAATAATTATATATGAAAAGTATTGCTGTTTCTCTATATATGAACTATGGGGTAACCCCTGCTCGCTTTGCTCGCCAACCCCCCTGGCCTGCGCTACGTGCCAGCCACTTCGCGTCTCTACCACTCGTGTTGTGAAGAGGGGGGCTGAACGCACCCCAAGGAGATGCTGTTGCTCCTCCGAAACCCCCCTTAAATGGTGATACAATGGGATACAAATAGTTTTTTTTTACCTCCTCTTTGCTCAATTAGCTGCTGGTTTGCTGCTGTTGCCGTGCTTTAGATTTAGATGTGGTTTTATACCTTTGTCCTGATTGATACTTCACCACAATTTCATTACAGAGGTCTATAGGGTGGTCTTGGACTTCATGACTTGGTTTTTATCCTGACATGCAGTGTCATTTGTGGGGCATTCTATACACTGGTGTGTGCCTTTCTAAACGATGTTCAATCAACTCGGTTGGCCACAGATGGACTCCAGTCAAGTTCTACCTACACACATTTTGTTGGAGAATTAAAGCAAACAGGAGACACATGACCATAATGTGGAGTGCCACAGAAAAGGGTTTGAATATTTATATGAACGAGAGATTCCAGGTTTTGATTTTTAATAAAATTGTAAACCTATATGAAAACACTTTTTCACTTTGGGTTACTGAGTGTAGATTGACGGAGACAAATGGCAAATTTATCCTTTCAATATTAAATATGTAACACATTAAAGTGTGCAGAAAGTGAAGGGGTCAGAATAATTTCTGAATCCACTGTGTATGTAACATAAAGCACATGTGTTATGGACACAACAAGGAAGCCCAATAAATGTGATCAAGAAAACAGATTAACCAGGAGATGATAACCAAAAGGATCAGCAAAAAACTGTCAAATGAGTCAAACCCAAGACATATTTGTTATTTAAAGGGCAAAAGACCAAAAAAAACCTGACACTAAACCTTTAGAGATTTGTTGGGAACACTGACTATCACTAAGGATTTTTTCAAACAGAGTTTTATCCAACAAGAGATACTGAACGTGACAGTTGCCTCCATTTATAGACAGTAAGTGACCTCATTCGCTGCTATGATCACAATCATGTGTCCCATCTGGAATGGTGTCAGGAAAATAAAATAATCAAAATTGTAAGACAAATCAAACTAGTCAGAATCAGTCTGGAAATGCACAATTAAAGAAAAAATAATACATTTTAAAAATGGTGCCCAATAAATGTAAGAACTTCAAGAAAAAAATTTAATAAAAATGCTCAGTCATAACACTATGTTACCGTAAAGGTGTCTACTTTGTGTGTTTCATAGTAAACCAAGTTAGTGCAAAAGTCAACTGCCATCAATTTAATAAATGAAATAATAATATACTCTTAAGGAGAAAAGTTACAAGATTAACAAGGTCTTTAATAAGTTAAAGAGTGTTATGGTCCTTCATTATAAATATTGGTTCCTTTCCATTAATGCATGGTGTAACTTTTATTGCATGAGTAGCCATAGCTACAAAACATTAAGTAAATGAGGAACAAAGATGAAAGCCACAGATCCAAAATGCAAAGATGCCCACCCATCCTGAAACACAGTTAAAGAGACAGTAATCTGGTGTGGCCTTACCTTTGTCTTCTTGTTTCCCTGGTGGTTTCTGGGTCTGTATTTCATCTTGATGATGTTTCCTGTGACTTGTCTGTCCGGCGGCTCTTTGACATTCTTTATTCTTCAGCTTGATGTGTTCATTTCCTTCCACGCACTGTTTCTGCCTTTTCTTGTCTACTAGGCCAGCCATGTTTTTGTCATCTGGGACACGCACATGTTTGGCGAGTTCTTCACTACCCTGGTGCACATGTGGCTTAGGGACAGCGGGCATCTCTTCACCCACCGAGTGTGAGATTTTCTGCTCTGACATGATTTTTCCTTGTGTTCTTAAGGGAATGCCCATATCATTTGAATGGGCACAGTCTATAACAAGGTTTACATTTTTTACGACTGAGGAATTGCTGGTAGAAGCTTTATCATGAAGTTTTGTTGCAGGAGCAGTTTGTCCTTTGAGCTTTGAGCTAGTTTTCTCAACATTCTCCACTTCTCTTACAGGAGATACTTTACTTTCTTGAGATTCTTTGGGTAATCTGACTTTTGATTTTGCTGTGGATTTTACTTTTCCGCCGCTTAACTTATTCAGACTTTGTTCTTTTTTTGTTCCGCATGAAGAATCAAAATCGCTTGATTGTCTTTCTAGTTTTTGGCCCTTCTGTTGAGTTTCAGAACCTCCTGCTGACTCAAGTTTTCTAGGCAGCATAGTAGGCAGCTGACCATTACCATGTACCTTTTGTTTGTCATCTTTTTTTGGTGGAGGGCAATTTAAAGAAATTTCAAGGGCAGGTTTAGCCAGGGCAGGCTGAGATTCTTTAGAACTAGACCTAGATGATGGATGCTTGTTGTGAACGGTGCCTTTCCGGGAAGTACTTGTTGGCCTCTCTTCCTGGAGGTGTACCGGTACACCTGTCATTTTAGTATCATTCTCAGGATTCTGAAGCCCTGATTTCTGTGAAGCATGTTTGGATTTTGTCTCCTGCACAGAGACTTCGTCTTTTGTGTTTCCAATGTTCATTGTAATGACTTTAAATTTGGAATTCCCTATTTTTGTAGATTGTATTGTGTGCTCAGCTGCTGCCTTGTTTAAACCTGAATCTCTAAAATAATGAGAAGTCTTATTAGGACACTTTACAGCTTGTGATTTTTTACATGATGGTGTTTTATCATATGCAGACAAATGATCATCCTTCATGGGCATCTGAGTTTCACCAAGAGAAGTTTCTGAGAAAGGAGGGTAGATAAATTCTGGATTAGTGAACTTTACACAACAATTTGATGAAGCAGATTGCATTACTGCCATACTCTCATGTTTTATATTCTTTAAAATTTCAGTTTGGACTAGGTCTTCTTGTGGAGGGCTACACTGTGGTTCTTCTTTTGTTGTCTCATTTGTGTTGAACTGCAGACCTGATAAAAACGTTAAATCTTCCTTTTGTTTAGATGAATTCCTAGAGCTCCTTTTGTTACTCTGAGATTGATCGAGAATTGTGTGTGGACTGCAATTTAAATTTTGATCAGTTTTTAAACCTTTTATAGGATCCCTCTGAGTTTTCCTTAGTTTTTCTGCTTTGAAATGCTGTGAAATGACTCCTAACATTTCATTTTCGATGTTATCATTGTTTTTGTCTGTCTTGAGTTGTTCCATTTCTGTCATTTCATTGAGAGGAGCACTTATGGTCCTAGGTGTTTTCTCCTCTGAAGTTTCTGAAAGCTGAGTATTTATATCATTGTAGAGACTAGATTTGTTAAAGCTTTCTCCTTTAATGGAAGAGCATCCACAGTGATTTCTGCACAGTGACTCTAATTTTGGGATGATGTCTTGCTTGCTATAAAACTTATCTGGCTTGAACAGCCCATAATGAGTTGTAGTGTCTTCCACCTGAGTGTGAGCACATAACTGCTTATTGTCTTTGCTAAACTTGTCAGAGTCTTTTAAGCTCTCCCATGGTTTCTTTGGCCCTTCTGTGTCAAGGTTCCCAGTTAGTTGAAGGCTCACGTCACTATCATAATCAGATTTCTGGGTTATCAGTATCTTGTTGTCAATCCCGAGATCAAGAATAGGTGTACCAGGTTCATTGGTGACCTCTGTTTTTTCGGGCTTTCCTTGCTGTAAATTATCTAAGAGACGCTGTAGCTGGTCACTTACTTTATATTCCTTGCTGTGTGAATTCCGATGAATCATCTGTTCTATTTTGTTCTTTGTAAACAAGGAGGTTTGCTTCCCTGATTCCATGCTGCTCTTTTCTGAATGTCTAACAGGGTGGGCATCTCCATGCGTATCACTGGAATCTGAATCTTTATTATGGTGTGTTTTTGGCCTTGTCTATTCAATAATCAGAACAAAAAACAAAAAAGACATGTCATTAATGTATTTGTCAAACTTCCATGATGCTCTTTTCTCCCTAACAAATGAAAGCAAAAATATTTGTAACATAATTTACTTGGGTGTCATTTCCAGAATAGTAAAATACTGTAAGAAAACAATCTGCTAATTATTGTAAGCATTAGTCACAAGGAACGAGCCAATCTGGATGGAGTGCCAGTGTATTACTGGGCACACTCAGATACACAGTTGAACTCTTGCATACCGGACCAACATAGAGGTCCTTAACATTAGAACATTAAAGCAATGTTTGACAAGAACAGGACACTCAGCCCAACAAACTTCTTAAATAACATTGGGCTAAGTTTCAAAGGTCCCAAAAGTCTTACTCTCTACCACAATTCTTTATTCCATGTGTCTGTGGTTTTGTATGTGAAGAAAAACTTTCTAACGTTTCTGTGAAAATTTCCCTGGGCAGGTTTCCATCTGTGTCCCATTGTTCTTTTTGAAGAAGTCATTTTAAAGTAGCAGCTGAGGTCCACTGTACTAATTCCTGTTAATCATGTGTCACACATTTGTGAGTAGGAGGATGTTGTATGGACCAAGCAAAGGTAATTCCACGCCAGGCCAGGGGGTGGCAGGGTGCACTAAAACTTCTTCTGTTATCTCTACAGACCAGCCATGGAAAAACCTGTCTGATTCAGAGCTGATGACGTTGCTTCCAGCACTCAGCATGATGTCACCTCCAGTTCCGAATATCACTTCTGGTGCACCGACTGACATTGGAAGAATATCACGTCCGGTTCCTGTACACCCCTTAAAGCCGCCATCTTTGCAAACCCTCATCAGTTCTGTTGTGGATCAGTATTGTGAACATCTCTGTGCTATTTAAAACTCTTTTGCAGCCAGGAATATTATACGGGTGGCTGCCCCAAACCTTTTTAAGTGTGTCGAGTCTGTTCATTTTCACACGTTACCTCTTAATGTCAGTTTGCTTAAATGAAAACGGTCCACCTTTCCAATCTCTCCTCATAATTCATACCTCATATTCCTAGAATGTGCCTAGTCGCTTTTCTCTGAACTTTTCCTCAGGCTTACTATATCTTTTTGTAACATGGAGACCAAAACTGCACACAGTATTCCTGATGAGGCCTCACAGATGTGTTATATAGCTTAACCTTCTTGACTTGTATTCTACACGTTGTGCTGCACAATCTATCATCTTATTTTTAGAAGAATTAAAAGGATAGAACTGGCGAAATAGGCTGTTCTAATGTTCTACTGATCTAAAATGTTTTCTTGACCAAGATTTTTGTTTAGCAATTAGGGTTTGGCCCAAAAGTTTTATCGGTAAGTTTCGACCCTAGTCTGTTTTTGGTTACATTTCATCTTCCAGTTCTTGAATCTTAAAGTATCCTTCCTGTCACGCTATGCCAATATACATACAAAGAATAGGTAGCCAAAGAGAAAAGCCATGCAAGCATGGAGTAAAGTTGCATACAGTTTTAAACCCTCTATTCATGAGTTGTGAGCAGCATAGCAAACTACTGTGCCCAAATGAAATGGAATTTCATATCTCAAGTAGTGAGAAGTCAAGCAAAATGACCCCTTTTATTGGCTAACTAAAAAGATTACAATATGCAAGCTTTCAAGGCATCTCAGGCCCCTTCTTCAGGCAAGATGAAAGAAGTTGCCTCAAAAGCTTGCATATTGTAATTATTTTTTAGTTAGCTAATAAAAGGTGCCATTTTGCCTTTCTTCTCATTACATACATAATGGCTAACACGTGTCACACATGTGCGAGTAGGAGGAAGCTGAGCGGACCAAATCAAGGTAATTACCTGCCAGACCAGGGGGTGTCAGGTTGCACTAATCCCACTTTTGTTATCTCTGCAGGCCAAATACGGGAAAACCTACCAGACACACCACCAATGACGTCACTTCTGGTTCCAGCGCTACGGACGACGTCACTTCCGGTTTTTGCCTTTAAAGCCACCATCATTTCTTAAGCACATCAGTTCAATTCAGGACTCGAAACAATGCACATCAGTGCGCTAAAAAAACCCATTTGCAGCCAGTGAGAATATATGGGTGGCTGCCCCAAACCTTTTATGTGTGTCGAGCCTCTTCTTTTCACACATGGTACACCACCCTTGTACTATATCTCAAGTAACAATTTTTGAATTAGACTTGAAAAGCAAAAACAAACAAAATTCTTAAAATAATTGAGAAAATCAACGTCTCATTTAAAAGTAACTGTGGTGGACATGTTATCTTTAATAGCACTGTTTGACTTTATAAGGCTGTATGTGTTATGCATAACCTGACCAGAAGAGAACTGGGTGTCAGTGATGTTCTGTGCTGACTTCCACATTCTTTTTAATGTTTTGCAGTCCTAAGCTGAGCAGGTGTTGTCTTATGGCGTAATGTAGCCGATGTGGATGGACTCCTCAGTTGCACAAGTCACTGAACTCAGATGGAAACATCTGGGATTTCCTCAGACATCTGATGAGGTAAAGACTTATATGATTAGCGGCTAAGATATGCTGTGGTCAGTTTGGACAATCTGTGATGGTATAGTGTTGGTATAAGTTATATTATTTATTATATTATTTTATTGTTTCTTTTTTTAAAGTGTTTACTATGATGACTCTGAAAGAGCTCTGCAAAAGAATTCCAATGTGCTTTGACTGTTGGTTTTATGCACAAATGGCAAATAAAGAAACCTTGAACCTTGACTCCAAGAAATGAGAATCCTCTAACTCTCTCCATAGTGATGGTGAGACCAAGAAATGTGACACCTCCAACTCTCTCCATATCCATCTCTGCTAGTGTAGACAGGAGTGTGGTCTGAAGGCTACAACCAGCTTGGCTCCCTAAACTTGCTCACATTAACAGTGATTATTGACCTGGCACCACTGTGTCAGAAAGCAAATGTGTTCTCTGTAAGCTGAGTTGTAAGAGCCAATCTAAGAAAGTTAAAGTTTTGATTTAAACTCATATTGATGTTTTGAATAGAATATAAATGTCTTTCATAGTCATAGCTTATGGTATAGTCTTTTTCCCCTATACGTTAGCAAGAGATAGAACCTTCTTACTATAATTGAGTAACATTGTGATAATAACCTCAGTTTGTTTAGAACAGGTCCCAGTAAAGAGGGACTTGAAAGACCCAGTTTAAGCTTAGAAATGGGATAAGCATACAGTTTTCTGACCGTTTAGAAATGGTAACGATTTGAGATGTAACAAGATTAAGCCTAGAACTGAACTTTTCTTAATATTAATTTTTCCTTTTTTTTGCTATTTTCATTTTCTTTTTTGTGTGAACTGTTTTACTTTGAAACTTAACTAAACTTTTAAAAACGAAAATATTTGTCTGTGGAATCATTTCTGCGTATCAGGCTTTTATTGAATCCCATTTTTGAGTTGAAGCTGCTGAACTTTGGTAATTTTGGGAAAACGCAGCTACATTTGTCATTATTGCTGGTAAAAGATGGTGGTGGAGCACTCTGTTGTAGTCCTCGGCCGGGACGCCCAGGAGGACGAGAGGAGGGCTTGTGCCTCCTCCAGACCGCGAGGGGGCATCCGTCCTGGTTATGTTGGGGGCCTCGGGTGAAGGGCTTGGAAGCCCAGCCCTGTAGGGACCCGTGGCCACCGCCAGGCGGTGCCCCGATGCTGGTATATCCCATGTGGTCCCACGCCGGGGCTGGAGCCCGGCCGGGATGCCCAGGAGGACCAGAGGAGGGCTTGTGCCTCCTCCAGACCGAGAGGGGGCATCCGTCCTGGTTATGCTGGAGGCCTCGGGTAGAGGGCTTGGAAGCCCAGCCCTGTAGGGGCCTGTGGCCACCGCCAGACGGCGCCCCAGTGCCTTATTATCCCGGGAGCCCGGCACCGCCACACCAGCAAGTACCGGGGGGAAGACAACAGGGGACACCCAGACGGCTTCCGGGTGCGCAGCCGGCACTTCCGCCACATGGGGGTGTGTCTGCGGGAGATTGTCGGGAAGCAGCTGGAGCCCATCTGGATTCCTATAAAAGGGGCCGCCTCCCTCCAGTCATTAGTGGAAGTCGGGTGGAAGAGGACGGAGCTGGAGTGAGGACTGGAGGCGGCCAGGAGGAAAAGAGGCACAGGACTGTGTGGCCTGGACATTGGGGGAATCGGT
Organism: Polypterus senegalus; assembly: GCF_016835505.1. Lineage (NCBI taxonomy): Eukaryota > Metazoa > Chordata > Cladistia > Polypteriformes > Polypteridae > Polypterus > Polypterus senegalus. Next base: position 37,465,400 of record NC_053157.1, read on the forward strand.
GCTGGAGGCACTGGGGTTTGTGCACGTGACTTGTTTGTGTAAATATTATTGTAAATAAACAGTGTGTGGTGGAAACAAAGATGTCCGTCTTGGTCTGTGTCCGGGTCAAAGTTCACACTGTCTATACCAATAGTTTTGAAGTTTTGAAGACAAATCTTTGCTGTGTGTGCTTAAATGTTCTTTGGTTAGGGATTTATCTTTGCTTTGTTTGCTTGCTGAATTCTCCTTGATTTTTTGACCCTGATTCTCTCTTTCCCCAAACACTGATTAGTGTGCCGATCTTGTTAACTTTACTAGTTTTGACCACTGCCTGTCCAAGGCTCCAAGATTACCTCTCCTTCTGTATAGCCCTTCAGCATTTAAATGCACAATAATCTTGGTACAGGCGCAGTCTATTCTTATTAATAAGAGAGAGAATTACCCTCTTCACAATGTTTTCTTTGCACCTTCACTGTCTGTCACCAGTGTGTTTGGTGTGTTTTATCATCTTCTGAGCCCAAGGTTTATGTGATGTCCCATGTAAGGGTTAGTGGTGGATTTTGCATCTAGGATAGGCCCCTGAAGTAAGACCTTGCGGACTCCCAAGGGCTGGTGTTTCCCTCATTTTTCTGTTAAGATTTGTATAGGAGTTTTGTTGACCTGGGCCTTTTCTTGATTTGGCAGAATCAGAATTCACTTTGTGAACCAGGTACAAAAAAGTGTACTAGGAATTTGTCTTGATAATATTAGTGCAGCATACAAGGACAGCACAGAATACAATAAATAAATACAAGAGAATAAAATGATAAAATATGATGCAGTATGAGGTCAATACAAAAAAAAAAAATTAAAGAGATAGTATGATGAAAATGCCCAAGCAGTTTAGTGTATAGGTGTACATAGATATTGAGTAGAAGCTCAAACCTGATTAGCAAGAATAATTGATACGGAAAAAACTGTTTAGGTGAGATGTTGTTTTAGCTTTCACTGCCCAAAGATGTTTGCAGAGGGAAGTCTTTGGAACAGGTGATGCCCTAGGTGAGTCAGGTTAGCAATGATCTTTGGGACCATCTTCCTTCGCCTGGACCCATATACAGTAGGACTTAAATGTGCAGTAAATTGCAGCTTATGATTCTTTCACATGCTTTGATGATGCATTGCAGATTGACCTTAGCCTCAACAAAGGCAGCACCAAGCCAGACAGTTAGAGATGAAGTCAGAATGGACTTGATGATGTCTGTGTAAAATTGGACTAGTATTGCTTGAGGGAGGTTGAATTTCCCCAGGTGACACAAAAGAACACTCTCTGATGGGCTTTCTTAATAATACACGTAATGTTATTGTCCCCCTTAAGGTTTTGTGACTGCACCGGGCCCAACAACTAAAATGATTCAGTCATCCCAATGGTTGAGCCATTTATAGCAAGTGATAGGTGAGCAGGTGACTGTTTTCTGAAATCTATGATTATCACCCGGAATTTTTTTTTTATGTTAAGGTCTGTAGTACTAGTGTGTTGTGCCGTGTTAGCCATTATGGATGTAGTGAGAAGTCAAGCAGAATGACACCTTCTATTGGCTAACTAAGATTATAATCAGAAGCTTTTGAGGCAACTCAGGCCCCTTTTTCAGGCAAGGTCCAAATTATTATGGCTGCACCACAATGTCAGATTTTCCCCCTTTTGTCTGTATATGGAGTCATCATTGTTTGAACTTTTGCCTATTAGTGTTATGCCATCTGCAAATTTAAGAATTTTGACAGATAAATCGCCCCAGGTACAGTCATTTGTGTAAAGTGAGGAGAGTAGTGGGGAAAGGTCACATCCCTGCGGTGCACCAGTACTAAGAGTGAATGGGTCATTCTCAGCTGGGAGTTGTTCCTTTTCTACTTGTTTTATATTAAAAAATACAAATAGGCAGGCAGTGTGTTGTAGTGGTTGCAGCTTTGGACTCTAAACCACAAACCCTGAGGGTGTGGGTCCAAATCCTGCTGACACTGTGTGATCATGAGCAAGTCACTTCTCCAACAAAAAACAAGGAAATATAAGAAGATCCTTCTCAAATATTGTAAGCTGCCTTTGATAAATGTGTCAATTAAATAATACGTAAAGGAGTCAAATTAAAGATTCCAGTCGGTATCATAAGCTGACGTTTGAAGGCTCCTTTTGTTAATGTGGCCATACGATATGAAGACCCCTGCTCTGCACAGCATATTGGCGCACAGTTACAAGTACCCCCTTCCTTATTTCATGTTTTGTGTGGCCAATGACAGATCAGCTTGATTATGGCTAATTTAAGAATTTCTACTTTAGCTTTTCTGAAATTTCTTTCATGCTTTCTGGCGTCATGCCCAAACAACAGGAAGTGTGGCACTGATGTAACTGATAAAACGAGCATTAGGTTAAATAAAAGCAAGTACTGCTATATTTTGCAGCACAAATGATAGCTGAATTTTTATGCTTTAATATTTGCTGTACTAGGGTAATAACCCACAGAGCTGCCACTTTTAACACCTCTGATTTGTAATTTTAAAAAGCCTCCATGACTTTCTCAGTAGAATGGTGGATAACTGTTCTGGTATCATAGAACAGACTGGTTCCTCATGTCACCACCCTGAGACTACAAACTTAAGAATAAGTCCTTCACAAGTGACTGCCATGTTCCATTGCTAGATACAATTTCTGTTTTTGTAATATTTCTTTGCTTAGGGTCCAACGTTAAGCAGCACCTCATCAACCACGCAGCTGTTGGGTATAAAGTGTCTTACTTGGCATTAAGGAGTGGGCCATTATACCTTTATAAAAAAAGTGTACTCTTTTTTTATAGCTATAAAAGATCTAATTTTACTTTCAGCTACAGTTCACACATCAGAGTGATGTAGACGCTGACATCCTCCAGCGCTGGCACCCTTCTCATTTCCTGATTGATGTGTGCTCTGCTAGGTGAGAGGTTATGCTACTAAGCAGCTCCTACCCCACCCGAACACTTTTGCTCAAGGTCAGACAGATTCTTCTATTTCTGCTCCTTGTTTTGTTCTTCTCGTAGTGTATCTGGCCATCAACTCTCTGCTTTAAAATGTAACTAAAGTTTCACTTTCGTTGAGCATGCCATCCTGTGGGTTTCTTGTTGTTTGGTGTTATTTATTTGCACTGATGAATTTATGTGGCCCATCTGCATGTATTTGAAATATTATGGAGTTAGTGTGGGGCTGCATCAGAAAATGAAAAAAAAAAGTTTGAAGGTTATTTGTGTGCTGAAAAGAAAAGAAGGTAAAAGACACAACCTGTTGGCCGTGTAACTTCATCAGGTGTGCAACTGAAAAGGATAGAGCAGGTAACGTATACAGCAGGGAAAAGGGGATCAAAGTCAGGGCAGATGAAAGAAGAAAGGTGAGAAGACGAATAGAAAAATTAAAACGTTAGTCGATCATTAAGACCTACAGAAATATGTGGTCCCTAGGCCGAGTCCTTAGATTCTTTTGTTTTTCTTTGAAAAGTGTCTTTGAAGCCCTGTGAAAGAACACAAACAGAGAGCGCAGTGTGGCCATGATCAAGGGAAGTGAAGTGTTCAACAATAGGCTCTGTAAGGTCTTTGACCTGACATGCTACCTGAAACTGCATCAACTGTGCCCGGCGGAGAGGTGGGCGACCAGCTGGCCTTGGTCATTGAGACTGCTACTAAGCAGAAACTGATTACCATCAGACCTAACTATTTGATTTGCTTGTTTCAGTCTTCTGACAGTGGCCCTCCAGTAATTTATTTTTCTCCTATGGCCTGTCGTAGGAGTTTTTTGTTTTCTTCTCCTCCGTGTCAGCTGTTCAAACAAGCACAGTCAGGAATCAAGAACTTCATCTACATCCTAAATCAACTGAAACCACTATGGACCTGACTGATTTGCTTTTGTATCTTTTTAATAACATCAGACTGTTTCTACTCAATGGGTTGCCATGTACATATGCCTAGGTAAAATGTAGATATATACTGTAAATATTTCAGTTAGATCATTTTTTTCTGATAAGAGTGAAGGTTTGTTTTGCACTTTAGTGGATACATTGTGCTTAACAATACCTGGTTGATTTTGTATCTAGTATACTTACATTTATTAGAAATAATCCAAGTAAATGTGCTATATCTTTGTTTCGTTGGAAAATCTGTGGAAAGCACCTTAAAGTGCATGTAAACGAATGATAAGGTGCTATATTGTGAGGACTTTTAGGACAAAACAGGACGAACACTGAAGTGAGCCTGCTGCGTCTGTGGAGGTCTGCTTGTCTGTTGCTGAGGCAGAGTGCGGAAATAGCTATTAGCCGATCGAGATCGCACTATACAAGACTGTCGCTGATGGGCGATGCAAGGGATGTTATAAATGCAGGGAACAGTATAACTTGGCTACTGACCTGGCCCTGGCTCTCTGTCCGTGTATAGGAGAGTGTTATCTCCAGCTGCAATAAATAACCCTGCTGCTCCTGTTTCAAGTTGAATAAAGTTGTTTTTGCTAAAGTACTGAGACTTAACCTTATGTTTTGGGGCGCAAGACAGTGAATCACACGTCATAATATAAATAGTGTTTATTACTATTATCATTGATATTATTATTAATCTGCTAGCTATCTACTGTTTCACCTACAGTATGTAGATGGCTGGACATGTCCTACAAGAAATGCAGTAAATAAGACAAGATTCAGACTGGCAAGAAGCTTGTAGAGAGATCAGATACAAGGGTATTGTTGGTGACGTATCTGCAAGTGAAACAATGGCTCCTGTTACAGCTCAAAGTGTCTGGTGAGGAACATGGCTCTCCTGTGTGAAGTGAGCATGTGGAGGAGAAGTTTGCGTAGCTTAGGTGGTTGATGGAAGGAGATCAAGATGAGGTTAGGAAAAATGGATTAGTCTTGTCTGAGGGATGGGTGGAATGAGAAGGTCAACAGAATGTGGGTTTTATTGCTGGGGTTTCCTCTTAGAAGTGAATGTTATGAGGGCCCTGTCCATAATATAAGAAGAGCATCCACTAGCAATGAAAAAACTTCTCATTCCGAGGGCTTCGTTAAAAATATTAGCCTCATCACTGCAGAGGTGGGCTTAGGGGTCTAAAAAACTTTGAAAGAGGTAAAGAGTTTTTAATATGCCAGGGATGGAAGGAAATACAGAGAAGGAAACAGACTTTTAAGTCATGGAAAACTGATAAAAACACTAATATCTAAAAATTGTAGACTTGTGGTTGGAAACATTGACCATAAACCTGAGAAATGGATAGAAACTAATAAAATCATTAACGATTCTTGTAGCTGGCATCTGGAGCAAAAGGTGACACCAACACAATCGTCAGTATATCTTTTGTACAGGTCTGGTACAAAACCCAGGCAGGGAGAAGAGAAATGCTGTTCCCCCTAGTCGCTGAAGATGTTGGCATAGTTAGGTCCCACTCTAGTACTCATTTTAAATATTATGTTGGCTCTAATTTGTGGATTGGGTGGCACTGAGGTGCAGTACTGCTGCCTCCCAGTTCCAGGATTTGAAGTCCAGGCCAGCCATTGGCTATGCTAAGTTTGAATGTTCTGCCTAAGTCCATGTAAGTTTTCTGCCAGCGTTCAAAGATGTGTGTGCAGGTAATAAATGAATGAAAAAAGCAAGCAGACATCTGAAGTGTAGTAAATAAGATGATCAACAAAGGTGTTTTTGTGGCAGTGAAATCAGAAGGGGAGATAAAAATACACAATTTTGGAATACCTTGGCTGTAATCTTGCAAAGCCTGTTTTCATGCAGTCCATGGGGAATTATGGAAGAGTTATTAAGCAAAAATGTCTAAGTGTTCTGTGAAATGTTATGAATTAATAATAAGTTTAATATAAGTTTCATAGTTCCTAGAATATATATTGTTCAATAGAAGGGCATATGATCAGGTAGATTTCCTTCCACATGGTCTGTTTATGGGCCAGCAAAACTTGTATATGTTCTGTATGGATGTCTCTTCTGGACTGGTGGGCCAAACTAATTTCTCTACCAGTTCAACAGCCTCTCATCCTAGGGTTCATCATAAACACATCCTCATTGTCTATCATTGCATTGCTATGCCACTGCCAATGGCCCTTTAACCATACAGTTGCCAAGGGGTGCTCTTGGAAACTGATATTACAAGGACCATGGTGGTCCTGCCTGACCCAGAAGTGCTTCCTGGGGCAATAGATTAAGCACTTGAAGTACTCCCAGGTCTGGAGTTAAAAGAAAGTTCTCCACCATTTGACTTAGGAGGAATTGGAATTGGAGGAGAATGTGGAGGTGGGTGAAAAAAGGGAAGAAAAAGAAGAGAAGGAGTTGTGCTGTATTGTGAAGAAAGAGGCCACTATGAAGGTATTATTTACAATTTAAGGACTTAGAGTTGGTCATGCAGTCAAACTGAGTAACTGGGCAACAAGGACCTTGGTGGGAGAGGTGACCAAGAACCCAATGGTGACTGTAACAGTGCTTCAGCGGCCCTCTGTGAGAGGGGGGGAAACTTATCAGAAGGATGACCATTTCAGTAGCACCCCATTCATCAAAGAAGTGTGTGCCAAATGGGATGGAGGGTCAGGTTAGAGTTAATTGTTTGCATCAGAAGGTATGGTGTGTATCCTGTCCAGATCAGGCATGAAAGTAGCACACAAGCCTACAAACAGGCTGCACACAATCCTTTTTAATGCTAAAAGCATGAGATCAACAGCAGGGACATGGAATGTGGTTTATAGCATGCCATATAATGCCTGTCCAGCGATATACGTCGGACAAATATCAAAAACCCTTGCTATACGTATGCAGGTACATCGCAACACAGTCAGAAGATAGGACCTACAGTCTCTGATATACACACATGCAAGCTCGACCAGACACACATTTAAATGGGTTAAATTCAAGGCTAACACTAAAAGTGCCAGAGAACTGGCTGAAATATGGCTATCTAATGAAAAAACCATTAACTCACATTTGGACATGAACCTAGTATATGCAGGCTTGAAAAGAAGAACATGCAAATAATAAATATGTTTTTATAACTAACATCCTCCAAACCCCACCTCATCAATCACCCTCAACCACATCCACTTGTCATCCCCTCTTTATTTGCTATATATTGTCTTGGGTTCCTGTAAGTCTAATCATTTTTCTCTGATGATGATTCCTGTTAGGAATCGAAAGCTTTGAAAAAAAAAACTATTTTAAGATATGTGATTCATTTGCTCCCTTTGTGGATTTCAAGCTAAATATATATATGGGGACCCTGCCCAGTCGGAACGTCTGGAAGTACCTGGAGGGGGACAATACCTCCCCTGGACCACCAGAGGGCTGCCACCCTGGTCTACAAGGTGGACATCCTGGTTGGGGCCTGTGGCCACCGCCTGGGCACCCAGAGAATTGTGGAGCCCTGGACAGCAGCACTTCCGCCACACCAGGATGTGCTGCCGGAAGGTTGTCAGGAAGCACCTGGAGCACATCCCGGTGAGAGATAAAAGAGGCCACCTCCCTCCATTCGAGGAGCCGGAGTCGGGTGGAAGAGGATGGAACTTGCGAGGAGCGGAGTGGAGGCGGCAAAAGAGTGAGGAGAAAAGGACTGTGAGGTGTTTTTGTGCTAATTTGTGTAGTGTGTTTGTGTTGTGTGTAATAAACGTGTGTGCTTTTGGACATCTGGCTGTCTCCGTGTCTATCTGTGTGGCATCTTTCACTATATATATATATGTACACACTACTGTATATACCATATATAGTTACTGAACAGTATATACATGAATATACTATATATAATGTGTGTGTGTGTGTGTGTGTGTGTATTTACACACAGGGGTGGGCAATCTGAGCAGTTATGAGAGTGTACCTAAGTGCACTGTGTCATTGTGACATTCTTTTGAGTTAATTAAGTTAATAAAGCTATAGAGTCAGTAAAGCTGTTGGAATTATTATAACCTGAATGTCTTTTTCCATATGAATAACTATAAATTTACTTTTGCCCACCCTGTATATATGTATATATATACACACACACATACACTCATACAGTATATACATACTGTATGTGCAGTAACTATATATGCGGTATATACAGTAATGTGTATATATATGTATATACTATATTTACATATATAATTGACTTTCTGAGCATATACTTGAAAAATCCAAAAAAGAGTAGTGTTTTCTTTATAATACTTTTTTTATTCAGAGTTGTTTAATTCCTCCAGTAACACAGTGATCTAGAATGTTCTGAGGCTCCACACCACACACCCCACCAGACTTATGAGGGTCTCTTGCGACAAGCGTATACATTAGTTCCTGCGCGTATCGAGTTTCTGATTTTAGCTGTGCTTGACCTCCCCTGCCCCCTGAAACGTGCCACTCTTATCACTAAGCGCTGGTCTATAATTAGGGGACAATTCTGTTTATCTGTGCCTTTTTTTTGAATACTCACATTTCTTTGGGGAAGCAGCTGTCGTTTCATGGCAGTTTGCTTCCTTGCTTAATGAAGGAAATGCTCAGAGTAAGTATTAAAGTCAATTTCGTTTCTCCCAAAGCTGTACAGGACACTGAGATACAATGTTCTTTTTAATTTTTGTTAGTTGTATTATAACTACCTCTTACTTTTTTTTGCTTTTTTTTTTTAAAAAAAAGGGAGTTGAAATTCTGAATATTGTAAAAAAAATATACAGTATCCAAAAATCTATTTGGTTGTGATTTTAATATGAAAAGAATGATGTAGGCAAATGAAATTTTAACGATCAACGGCAGATACTCCATTATAAATTACACCCTTGAGCCAATGCATTAGCATATGAAGGAGATACCAGAATACTGGATGGACAATGTCAAATGTGTTACTTTTCTGGACATGTGCACCTACCACATCAGAGACGTCTGTGCCATGCTGTTCACTTGGTGCTGCTTGCTTGTCTGCCAGGGTGCGCTCGTCCCACTCTGATGTGTAGTCAGAAGCTCTTCCCTTTTGTCGAAGCCGATTGTTCTCTTGCACTGCAATGCCTGAACTTTGTTCAGATCCACGGGTGAGGCTGATGTGTTTTTCTTTAGTGACAACAGAATCTGAATGTCCCATCTTCTCTGTGTCCTGCTTAATAGAATAGCAGCAAACGCGCTCCTCCTCTTCTTTGTGGCAGAGATTTTCTTCCTGCCCTTGTTTCTCCTTTGCTACAAGTTCTATTTCCAAGCTTACCTCTTTGGCATATACTTTCAGATTAGAAGTGGAGTCTATCCTCTCTCTCTCCATGGATGTTTCAGCAAGGCCACCCCTCATTTCCTCCTCCTTCTGTTCAGTCAAACAGTTCCTTTCTTCTGCTTTGTTTTGAATGGCAATGGCTGTAAGCTCTTGTGTTTTTATTGTAGCCAAGTCCTTCTGGTGGGCCGTGATTATATGCACCATGTCTGCGTGTTTTCCAGGCTGGCAGTCTTTAGATGGGGCTTCTTGAACAGATGGCTCTTCTGCCTTCAACATATCTCGAGTGAGGCCATTGGTTGCCTCCATATCTGAGCTGTCATTCGATACTCTGGCCTCTGTTGGCTTTTCTGTGCTGTTGACACCGTGGCCCTTCCTTAATCTTAGTACATCATCAGGGTAGTCACTTTCTTTTAAAGTTGGCAGCTCAATTCCCTGCAGCCTTGCCTGCCAGACTGAATTGGCATATTCCGTCATGTGGTCAGAACATTCAAAATCTTCCAGATGATCACAACGAAAGTCATCATCTGTGACACAGTGCTCAGAAACAGCCAGCTCTGTAGGAACACACAAACCATTTTTGGAATCAGTCTCTGGGTGGTATTCAGCCTTGCTGCCTATATTTACGTCAGACATTTTTCTGCAGCCAACAGGTGTTTCGTTTGTAGCGACAGGTTCTGCCAAGTCACTTTCTTCAAGTTTGTGGTATGTCTTAGCTTCTGGAAGCTGGGAACTGCAGATGATGCTTTCTTTGACTAAATAACTGAAAGATGCCTGCTGATCATTCATTCTAACTGAGCTCTCTCTACTAATCTGCGGTGCAGTGGTGAGCTCCTCTTCCTGCACTAAATCTCGAGTGTTACTTGTAGTGCTTCTCCTCTCGACGATATCTACATAGATATCCAATGGCTGCTCCTCATTAAGGGATGCCTGTGATAAACGATTAGTAAAAGCTGCTATGGAGCTTCCTTCCTTATCAGAATCTTCATGGCTTTCCTTTTCTGTTTTCATTGAGGGCTTGTTGTTAGTGTTGGTTTCTGGTTCAAGTGGAGGTTTGTTGTTACTCTGTGTATGTTGGAACAATGTTTTGAAAATGTGCATTCTTTTGAAATTACCCACTTCCAACACTGCAGAGCAACTTATCATGCCTTGAGTGTTTTGTGCAGACACTTGGTAAACTGCAGCATCCTTTTCTGTGCATCTAGAAGTCAGATAAGGAGAAAAATATTTATGTATGAGGGTGTAAAGAATATGCAGACAAACAGAAGCCATCTTTAATTTTGTAAAGTCGGTACATAATCAGGTGTGAGGAGTCAAAGCTCCCTCCAATATATCCTTACTAGACTAGGGATGACAAACTTAATCTACAAACAATACAAATTACGATAAAGGCTTCACTTTACAATACTCCCATGATTCAGTGCATCCTAGGAGCAGTGGACAAAATGCAGTAACTTTTAAAAAATTACATAAATACAGCACATTATTTTTGGGAAAAATGTGAAGATGAAAAAGATTAGCTTAGAAACAAAAAAACATTCAAAACAGGCATTAAAACAATGAAAATATATTCATTCTTCACCACTTCTGTTTGATTCTCTCAACAGTGGGAATCTTAACTGAGTTTTGCAATTGGGAAACTGAATGTGAAACCAAATTATTTTGCTCATCCTGCACAATTCTTTTTAACTAAAATACACCAGGGCACAAACATATGAGACATTTACCCAAATTATACGTGTGACTGACACCTTAATAACATTCTAGAAATTAAAACATTTGTACAAAGTGACATAATCAATATGCTGTATTCACAAAACAATAGATGAAAGTCAGGAAGACAAATGCCAGTACTGTGTGGCTTGGAAGTGCACATGCAGCTCTATGATGTGGCAAAGTTGAAATCTGAAACTTAAAAGTCTTTTTCAAATCTATAAAAGGCTGACTTTCCCCTTGGGAGGCACATTGTGCAGCGTGTGACATCTTCATGCTGGCATTTTAAAACGCTGCTATTAACTATAAAGAAGAAAAGCTTGATTTAAATGAATACTATTTTAAGAAAGGTTTTTGGTTTTGATCGTGGCCTTATTTTCATTTTGGATGTTAGCACTGCCTTTGAGTACAGCTTATTAATGTAAAAATCAATCTGTGCTGCTCAGTTTTCAATCAGTTTGATTCCAGTCCAATGAGCACAATATCTTCTTTTGGTCACTGCTTACCAACACCTGAAATCCCTTCTAGTGCCATGGGCAGCTCTTCCTTAGCACAGTAACACTAAACTAGTGTTCCCTTCAGTGGATCACTCTTACCCCTGCACTCCTGAACTCTCTCTAAGCTCAGAATATTTTAAGAGTTACATGATGCCTTTCGTTGCACTCAGTGATCCTGTCCTTCAATTTAGTTCCTGGACATAATGGCTTCTTGCCAGTTCTGCCTGGCATTGCTGTTTAAGGAGGGACATGGCCCAGGTTTTACTGGCTAGTAACCAGGTGATGCTATTCTGCATATCAGCCACGTGGTTCATAGGTTTCTTGCCAGCCTTCAGTGGTCTTTCGCTATTCCTTAGCAGGGGATCAGGCAACACTGGCATCTGTTGGGTTACTTTCATTCTTGCATCCTGGAGGAACTTGAAAGTTTTAACCAAAATTCACCCCCTGACCCCAGACCACACACACAATTATGCTCACACTGGGTATAATTTAGAGTTGTCAAAGAAGTTAATGTGCGGTTAATGAGGAAGAAAAACCAAAGTACCCAGAGGAAAACCTATGCAGATATAGAGAAAGCCTGCAGAATCCACATGGACAATGACCAGGCATGTTATTGATTGAAACCAAGTACAGTATGTTAAATCAGCGGGTTGGGAATTGGCCTCTGTATTTTTCTGAAACACTTCGAAATGAATTACAATGGTTTGAGCTCATTGTTTTGTTGTGGTAGGGTCCAAGAGTGACCCTGTTGTTCACTTTGTATTCTTTATTATGTACACCTTAACAAAATGTCCCCAAATCCCTGCTATAGCCCGCATGTGTTACGTTATCTTTTATATAATGGACCTCAGGAAACAAGATAGAGTACAAAAACAGGCAGGTAAAAATGTTAGAAATTATATTCCTGTATTATAGATAATATGCCCAAAATAATAAACAACCTGATAATATGCTACCAGGTGGCTTACTGCCTTAATATCTATTAGTTTCTCACCCGGCTTGGTCTTTGTTCCACTGTGCCCCCTTGGATGGAATGGCAGGCAGCACAGACTGTCTGAATTTGGCCACTGAGTTGAGATGATCTCACGATGGAAAGTGGCAGAGACAGAGCCTATAGCCTGCAGACTCCTCTTATTGTCACTCTGTAGCTCCTGAATTACAGCCTTCACATTCTAACTCTATCTAGTTGCAGTCTGTTAATGTCCAAGCACCCTGTATTCCCCGAGGCTAGCTGGCTAGCTTCAAGTGATACATTTACTTGTACCATCCTGGGGAGCTGGCTAATAGAATGTCCTGCACACATAGTCAGCTCTCCACCTGACAAAAGGTGTTATCTGATCTGGTAGGTCATAAATATTCCAGAGAAAGAACTGGCTCCTAAAGCTTCTCTGTATTGTAAAATTAAATAGATGTTTATATTTATATTACTAAACATCAGTATAAAAAAAAGAAAAATTATCTACCGATATGCTACATATTATTCCCTGCTACCCAAATGAATGCAAAGCCAGGAGGACAGCATTACCACCAGCCTGGAGAAGTTCACCCCAGATACCACAGATCCCTGCAGCTTTCCCTACCCTCAGCTGGTTCACCACCTGTGCAATCTCAGTGAGATTGGGTGGTTCACAGCTAATTGGAGGATCAGCCTCAGTAACCTTAAAAACCGAGATCCAGGCTTTTAATGACCTCTTGGGCACAGCCATCAGCAGTGTGTCTGTTTGCAGAGTGAGTGTCAAACTTGTCAAGAGGTTTGCCTATCTCGGCATTGACATTCAGGTCTCTGGTGACTCTGGTGAAGTTATTAGATGGATTGGGAGAGCATGGGGGTGTCATAAGGTCACTGGAAAGGGGTGTGTGGCGCTTCTGATATCTATACAAAAGGACGTTGGTCCAAGTCTTTAGAGGCCTGGTGCTTCCTATCTTGCTATATGGTTGCGAGACATGGATGATATCCAGTGACCTGTGATGAAGACTGGACTCCTTCGGTACTGTGTCACTTTGGAGAATCCTTGGGTACCGCTGGTTTGACTTTGAATTGAATAAGCGGTTGCTCCCAGTGTCCCGAATCAGGCAGATTACCTGCATTGTGAGGGAGCGTCAGTTATGGCACTACGGCCATGTGGTGCCATTCCCCGAGGGTGATCCGGCTTGCAGGATCCTCATTGTTGAGGGGATGCTCACGTAACACCTGGCTGCGGCAGATAGATGGTCATTCCTGGAAGGGTGGGAATGGACTATGTGTGTGCTTTGGGAGTTGCCAACCAGGATCCCGAGCTGTTTCGTCCTGTGGTGGGTGCGGCAACACATTGTACCAGTGCATGCTCCCCAACCTGACCTGACCTTATCTGACACAAATGAAGATACTACCAGAGTATATAAAAAATTGTTCTCTCTTTCTTTAGTTATTATAATCATATTTCATTTTCCTTGAAAGTTAACTGGGGACTCAAAGGCATGCCCAGTACAAAAATGCCTGTCAGCTCAACCAGGCCCAGCAGCCCATAGAAATTAAAAATCAATAAAGAGATCTCTTTAATATTTTTTTGGTTTCTCGTAGACAACATTGACAAAGAAACAAAATGGAGACATGCTCTTTTGGCTCATACTTCTCAGATTTTTCTCCGAAAAAAAAACCCTGCCTACCCTGCTAGCTACTGGGTGCAGCATACCTTTCTTTGCTGGGCCCCTCACTACTGCCACCTTTCTTTCTTCTTCTACTATCAATCCCTCTTCTTTCTGTGATTATGATACCTCAATGTCAGCCCACCATTGAGCGGATGTATTCTGCTACTCAAATCAGAGCTTATTTGCTCCCAGCAGGGATTATCCATTTACAATGTCTCTGTGTTACAACTGGAGCAGAGCTGATTTTGCATTGTGGATCAAAATCACTACCAAACAACATGGATTGACAAGTTACACTGCCTCCTAGTGGCCTCTGCACAAATTAACTCTGTGAAGAGCAGCATGTGCAGTTAATAAAGAGGTAAATAAAGCATTGCCTTAACAACACCAGTCTGACTTGGGGAAGCTTATACAAATAAAACATCAATACGAATGATACGTTCTTCCATATTGACTGTTTAGAATTCAAACCCCTGTTATTCACCCACACACCTTTAAATGTGAATACAAGGGTCTGATATCAAAATGAAGAATCTTTTATCTCTAAAATCTGGAGGCCTATTGCATTTATAACTGAATGTTATAATTAAACCAAAACTGCAATGTACAGCACTTTGACTCTACAGGAGGATCTTATTTTTACATCTGAGCATGGAAATTAAACTTGTTTTTTCCACTTGTAGACCCTCGCTGATTCAGCCCACTCAGTATTAGTCACCCCTTGTCACTACCCTAGAGCCAGAAAAAAAGTGTCAAAACCAAGAATGTAAAACAAATTACTTTAATTGATCGCCAGTAGAAAAAAATTGGTTAAAATCAAATGTGCTTTGCTATTACTTCTCTGCTTTTGTCCTGCTAAACCTAGATGGAGCGTCAAATGAGTGCTTTCAAAAAATGCACTCCCTTTATTACTTGCCATGAAGTGTGAAGATCATTTGTGGTAAGCAAGCTCATAGCATTTTATTGCATGTTGGACCCATAACTGTTGTCAGATATGAGATTGAACCGTTTGTCTTTGGGGTTAGTGGGTTTAGTATTGACATTCAGAGTAGAACATGCATCACTTGAGCTGGCACATTTATTTAGTATTCTTCAAAATGAAGGAGCGTTCATTATAGCTGCCTGTCCTGGTGTGCAAAATCTGCAATATTTTAAACAGCAGAGGCCTATATTTTTATTATGTTTTGCTCAAGACAAACAAAGATGAATTTATGTACTGGACACTTGCACGGACAATTTAACATCAAAGCATATTCTTTTCCTGAATTGTATCACATTAAAAGAAATATTTTGCTCAAATGGACAGGAAAAATGTAACACTTAAGGAGGCAGGACATCATAGCATCCTGTTTTCCTGAATTGTACCAGTATCAATCATAGTAATATCTGTTTAAATGGAGCAGAAATATGATTATTTTATCACTAGTGAACGGATGGGCAACAAGGACCAAATTGGTTTACAGCCTGAAAGGAAGATAAACGGATATACTTTAGCAGATCAAAGAGTTTCAACAAGGACATCCATCATATTGACAGCCAGCCAATCAAATGTGTGTAACATCACAAGTTCCAGACTCTCACGTAGAATTGTAAAATAAATATGTCTGGTCAGAGGGATGTCAGAAGAAGAAACAGCAACGACCAGAACAATGTCAGAAGAGGGTGAGAGACATACAACCGTTTTCATCTGATTGTCAGCTAAAGCCTTCCATGAATATTGATTGCTAAATCAATGCTACCCTGGGACATTCATCTTTGACATCTTTAACTTTTCCTAAGCTTTTTCTAAAGACTATACTGTTTATATATATCCAAACTTTGCTATCCACATTTTCTTTTATGCATTTCTCTACTGGTATTATATACAGTCACTAATTAAGAAAAGGGTTAGAATGAAAGCCTGCAGCCACTGGGGCCCTCCAGGACCAGTGTTGGGGACCCCTGTTCTCTGAGATGGAAAGACAAAGATACGCACCCACCAAATGAGAGTTAAGTCTGATAATGTAGACGTTTATTTAACAATAAAAGATTTACAGCCATACTTTCTGAAGGATCACCTTTGCACTGTTTAGGAAATGCTCTGTAAAACAATGGTTACTGAAACTAACCAGGGCTATTCCTGTGCTGTTACTAAAGTCTCATCCAGCCTTCCAGAGTTGCATGATTTTTCTGTCTCTCTCCCCTACTTACCTTTATCACACCCTAGGAGTCTCTGCCTACCTTCTTAAACCTTCTTGGACTTGAAAACTGTAACACAAATGTCCCAATGGTTTATGGAATGCAGTATACCTGTGCAACATTTTGCTATCAATCAACCATCAGCCCCACTTATCTGCAGGGTTATATGTTGGCTTCTACAATACTGTTTGCATCCTTGACCACTGTGTGTTGATACAGTGGCACTGCTTGCGTTTCACATATGCAGTCTTTCACACTTGGGACAATGATCTTTATTTGTGTGTTGTCAGTCACATCATCAACTTCAAAAAAAATCAGCAATTTGCATGAATGCAGCTTGCTTTAACATTACCTCACAGGGAGAGGTGAGGAAAGGTATACATCTGCACACTACCTCATGCGTTTTAAGGATGTTCAAAGGTTGATGTAAAGTTCAAGAAGTACTTGGTTGCGACACACCCAACTTATCGCTATTACAATGCCAAAAATTCAACACTCTCATGGATGGAGCAATCACATAACTGTACAAGTATTGTTACGAATATTACCCCATCTTTGTCAGATAAACATTTTTTACGTCCTTTTTTCACCTTTCCCAAAATATGAGTGCCAACCTCTGCCTGAATGTCATCTTCTGGCAGCTCCTAGCAGGTTATGACTGCTCATGAGCTCCTCTAAGTCCTGGTGAAGTTAGGAGTGGTTTCCTAAATTAGGAAAATTAGATAAAATTCTTCTATGACTACTCATAAGGGTAGGACCAGATTTGTTTTCAGTTGGTTAGGACTGTTTTCTTACTCTGAAATACTTTTTATATAGGGGCACTGATATACTTTCATTAGAACAGTCTAGCATGGTGGCATTTAAGGAGACCTGCAGACCGGCAAAATATCTACTGTGATCTACATACTGTAGATAGATGGATGGATAGATACATAGATAGATAGATAGGGAGCTATGTCTCTCTATTATAAAAGAAAATGTTGAGACAAGACTATTTCCATGAGATTTTTTCAAGTCCCAACCTCCTCACAACCGCATTCAATCACGCCCATGGTCCTCTCACCTCTCATTCATGTGAATGGTTTTGTGAGACATAGTTCCTGCGCTCTCGGCTCTTATAAATTTTTATGTTTTCCTCTGCTTTAAGTTCCCAGTAAGAGAAGACCTATTATGTCCAAATCTTATTGAAGAATTTCATCCAGAAGGGTTATCAACAGAAGAAATGAGTACATGGGCAATCCTAGCACTGAGAAACAATGAAGTCAAACTAACTAATGCGAAAATTGATGATCAGTTACACGGCAAATTGCTTGGATGCGTATCAATAGACTAGGCTGAAACAGTTGGTGGTGATCGTGCCGTCAACTTACAATATCCCGAAGAATAACTACAACTGTTAACACCAGCCGAATTACTGTTGAAAGAAGGATGTATTGTATATGACAATTAACAAATCACAGACATTAGAAAAAGTCAGTATTGTTTATTAGAGAAAAAGAAATGATATTCAATCATGGGCAGTTATACGTTGCGTTGGCACGATGTAAGTCCAAACATGGAATCAAAATTCAATGCGATAGTGACGAAAAGTTAATTAAAAAAATAGTTTTTACTGAAGTTTTACAGTAAAAGTGTAAGTTTAAAAAATATTTGTGTGTTAATTTCAAAGCCAAACAGAACGAAAACTTATAATGCAACAAATACCACAAGATCAACATGAAACATAATTTTCTTATAATTTATTATGTTTTGCTATTTTTTTACTACAGTTAATTACTTGATGTAATGTAATATAGTTAGTTCTGTTATGCATAGAGTATGTAACAATTCAATAAAAATAACAATCTGTTTAAATTGTCCATCCACTTCACTATATGCGAGCGGCACAACCGCAAAGTGGCTAGCGCATAACGCCCGCCCAGGGGTTGGCAAGCGAAGTGAGCAGGGGTCAGAGCCCCCTAGTACAGTAAAAGATATAAAGAAGTTATACTGTAGATAGGTTAGATGTATAACATGAGAACAAATCAGGATGTATAAAGAATTAAAAAACCTGAAATACAATAAAGCAAGTCTGAGGCATAACGTTAAAGTAGAAATCTGAAATGTCACCAGCAACTATTTCTGAGTTGCGTGTTTTATTTCTTCAGCAGTTGTTTGGAGGCCATTCACTTAATTCTCTAATTCAGTTGGCTGTGTACAATGGCTTATCATCAGCATTACTAACAGTCTACCCGGGAGCAGCTTGAAGTCATCCACCTTCTCTGTATGTTTTCAAGTATTGTGGTTTTTCGTTCCCAATTGCTAAACAGGCCAATGGCTGGATGGGGTAGCAGAGAGACAGAATACGTTTGTACACTTGAACCTGTAATTATGTATTCAGTTTTCACATTTCAATGGTTGATTTTTTTTATATTTACACAGTTCTGCTGTGTTATATTGCTCTGTGTTCAGTACAATTGCAATGCCACTTAACAATCTTGCGCAAATCCAACATTTTACTTGCTTCTTCCCTGGCTGAGGTTCTTATTTTATACCCCATTGTATTCCATGTTAGAAAATTTTACATTCAAGCACAGCTTTTTCTTTTTTGCTCTATGATCAGACACCTTTTACTTTCAAAATGGTTGAAAGACTTTCTGGAATCAGAAATTCCAAAATCTGGAATCACTTTTTACAACATCAGTCAGTGGTGTGGCTGTCTAGAAGTTTGTTCTGCTTTTGACATTCAGGAGACGCCATCAGAGGGCAGAATGTCAGATGCTGTGTGGATGCTTGGACTTGAACTAAATGATCTGGACAGTGAAAACCGACTCCAGTGTCAATACATAAATAGATAAGGAACAGAGTGACAGTCAAAACAAGGAGGAAAGGGCACACAAATAGGATGAAATGCTAGGCCGTAATAAGTGGACTGATGAGAACATGAGAGGTGTGACGACTCTAAGAAGAAGGAAAACAGCATAGTGGTAAAGTAACAAATCCAACAGGCTGAGCACAGAACACATTCCAAAACATGCTGTACATAGCTGGGCAAAAACCTTATGGGCTGTTGGTATGCAATAAGAATGATGCACTCCTCAAAGGTTGTGCGGATTTGGGTGAAAGTGACAGGAATCCTTATCCCACTGCTCTGATCCTACCATACAGTGTGTACAACTGCCCTCCTAATCTTCTCTACGTCTCACTCCCAAGTTGTACTTTTTCCTGGCAGCTCATCTCAGCCAGGTGGATGCTAACCTTTTATAACCTGAGGTTACTTTCTGAGGTCACACTACAGTTTATAAGACAAGCATTTACTATCCAGTACTAACCCCTAGGTATACTTGGGTCCACTGCAATCGGGATCAGTGGCAATTATTTAGTTAGGATCAAGAGGGAATTTAATTTCAATTGAAAACAAATCCAGCTTATTTTTTCATTGCTTCCTAAAATAATTTTGGTGATTATGATAGGCAGTTTCAAGATGAATACAAATACAGTTTCTGATTTACCATATCACATTACAGTTTGGAGAAACATGCAATTAACTTTTATTGAATTTAGTGTGTTTAATCACTTAATGATTGATGACACAATGCATTAGTTCAAAATGTTTTGCTGACGATTTTCTTTTGTACTCAACATCCAATGCTTTTCATTTCCCTGTCTGACAATAGTTGGCCAGCGTTTATGAATTCTACTTGCCCTGAAACTGCTTTCCTTTGCTCTAATGTCCTGGTGAGACCTTTAACCATGTTCCTCATTGACAGCACCAGGATTAGCAGTGAAGAAGTTCAAAACTGAATGCAGAAAATTATACTTTAGTGATATGTGCCAGCTCATGGTTTTGTATACTTAAAGCATGTTGTCAACCAGCTGGGCATAGTTTATTGCTTTGTAGTGGCCACAAAAATTCTCAGAAACATCCTTGAAGTCCTTCCATGCGATTTCTTCCAGCTGCTCGTCACTGACGATGTGTCTGATTTGTGGTCCAATAAAAATGCCTTCCTTAATCTTGGCACCAATTATCCATGGAAACATTTGTCTTAAATATCAAAACCCTTCACCTTCCTTGTTCATTGCTTTCACAAAAGGTCTCATCACTCCACGTTTTTCAGAAGAGAAGAAGAGAAGGCAAACATATCTTTCTTTTTCAAATGTCAGGTAGTTTATGTGCAACACTTTTCTGCCCTGGAACCAAATGCTTATGAAGTGGCCACGTCTTTAAAATGTAATGAGATGCTTTACGGTTGTCCAAATCACAAACGAAAGAACAGGACTTGGTATATCTGAGCCGCATTCTTAATAGCAGTGACATTGCTTTTTGATCACAAACTGAGCGTTGCCAGGTCCATGTTTTCTCACCCAGTTGGGGTATTTTTGATCATCGTCTGCGAGAAGAAATGGACTTTCTTGGGTTTTGGTTTTTTGGACTACTTTTTAAAAAAAAAGCAATGTGGTATTTTGGGCTATATTTTCAATTCCCCATCCACTGCATTTTTAATATGTTTTTCATCCATCTGTTACTCCTTCCCTTGCTATTCATACTTGTACATGTTCTTTACTTTTACTGTAAAATCTTTAAGGGAGACACCTGCTGCTGTTGTGTGATGGTATACACCCATTCAATCACTGTAGTATACCCTTTTGCTCTGTCTCATTTTGTCTACCTCATGTAATGGACTATTTTTTCAGGGAAATTCACTAATTGGGCTAGAAATTTTTAAGTACCTGGCAACCTTGAATTCAACAGATATTATAATATACCAGCTATGTAAGCCAGTGCTGTAAAAAGCCTGCAGTCCTAGAAACCATTGAAATCGTCAGAATAAAAATGAAATGTAGAGATGTCAGGTAATTGAAAGGAACTACTCTGGGCGTCTCTCTCCTAGGAGGATTTGTTTTGCTGACGTGCTTGCATTGCTTGTGCATTAGCGGCTTAGCGACTTTGTCTTTCTTCTGAGGTTTTGTTTGCTGACGTGCTGGCCTCACTTGCGTTATTAGCTACTAAGAGAGTTTTCTGTTTCCTTGGAGGTGGAGCCCTTACCCACTCTCCACCTCTCACTTCTGGGCTGGACAGATACACACACTCCCATGTGTAGACGTGTATATATAAGAAAAGAAATCACAAAATAGGGAATTGCAGTAAAATGGAATGTAATAGAAACATTTAAAAGTACTGTTTGTGATCAGCAGCTCAGAATCCATTAATGTAAATCAAAAATGATCAGGAAGCAAAATCTTTTTTGCCCAGTTATTTTATGCCTCAGGTACACACAATGGACTAAGGCCAGACATTGAGAAGCAGCATCCCAAGGCCAAAGACTATTGTGTCACTCCGGGAGACCTTTTCTGTCTCAAAACTGGACATTCAGTGGTGACAAAAAACTCACAGGCAGTACTCAGACCTCGTTAGAGCTTTGTGACTGTACTCACTAAGACAATTGGTAATTAAGAAAAAAACGATTAATATTAATTTGATTCCAACCCAGAGTGACAAGGTGCATATCAAAGCAGAATCAGGTACAAAGCAAGAGCCAGACTTGGGTGGCAGGGTGCCAGTCCATCCAGAGGATCACTTATACCAAGCCATAGTAAACATGGCAGTCATTCTCACTTCAGCCTCTTTAGTAAGAAATTCAGAGTATGTGGACATGGTGAGAATGTGCAAAAGCCACAAAGGGAGAAACCTCAAAGAGAAGAAGACCGAGGTGCTGTGACAGAGCAGCACTAACCACTGTGCCACCGTGTCACCCACTGATTAATATTCCACTACCAATGGACATGCCATCTTATAACTGTTTTACTTATGGGTGCCACGGCAGAAAAATTTGATCTGTTTGTTATACAGCTGAAAAGACAAAAGAGTCGCTTACTTTATGTGATCAGAGATTCTAAAGATTCTGTATACATATTTAAATATATACAGTAATAGAAAAGGGTATATGTTCATTTTACAAGTTTCTGGCTTTTTTATTGATCTTTTTTAAACTATTACTAACTTTTTTCCTTGAGATCTCCCTCTCAGATGGCTGACACACATGCAATGTAAGAATGGCAAAAAAAGAGGAGACAACAATAAAAAAAAGAATTACTTGCTTAAGTGAAGCGTGTGGATGTAGCCGTCCATTAAGGTTTCGCATTGAGCACATCCTCCTAAATCTGTAAGAGTTCTGCCATTCTTGTACCACGTTACCACTGGCTCTGGGAAACCTGCCAAAAAAGAAGAAACCATGCCAGACTTAATGCTCTGCAAGTCGACCCTTAGTTGATATTATCACCTTTTTAACTTGTTTTTCATGAGCTGAAGACAGTCGCTGTGACATACATTTGGCACTTCTGCATAAACACTGCAATGTGCACAATCACAAAAGCGGTCATTTTCTAAACCACTTAATCATTCACTGGGCTGGTCCACAGCACCATTAGGTGGGATGTGAATATTTGACGGACCTGGCAACCCAACTGTGGGTTTCTGGGGGTTTGAGATGCTGGGTGAGGATAAAAGGCAACAACACAGACTGATATCTGCCTTTCTAAACCAAAATACAGTAGCTTGGACATATTTTAAGTAATCATTTTCCCTGTTATTTATTCTCTTTTTTTCTTGTTACTTTTGTATCGCTATGAAAGAAAGGTCTGTGTGTCACAGTTTTTTGCCTTTTTATTTCTAGCCTGACTGTCACTACGTTTATAGAAACAGGTTCTTTCATTAGCCATGTGTTCTTGATGTTGTGACATGTGAGGCTGTGAGGCTATGTTTGTAAATGATGGCCTATATTATGAAAAAACAGCAATTAGAATTTTTTAAAAATGAGGTAATTTAATGAAAGGACATAGACTAGGACCTACTTCATTGTTTTTGATGATGATTTATGGTTCATGTTTTGACCTTTGGGAGTTGATCTTTACATTTTTATTTTGGTTTTGACCTTGGCCTGTTTAATTGACAAAGATCTCTCTTTATCCCCAGATTATGACTTCCTCTTGCTTCCTTTTAGACAAAGTTTTGCCAAACTTTAGGTGGTTGATAACATCTAAATCCTGATAGGGTCCAATCTGACAGGTGGCAGAGTGAGTGAGTATGTTGGTTTTTCACACAGTTTGATCTCTGCCCAGGGTGTCCTTTCTGTGGGTACGTATTCTTCATCTAGACCAGGGGTGTCAAACTCCGGGCATGGAGGGCCACAGTGGCTGCAGGTTTTCATTCTAACCCTTTTCCTAATCAGTGACCAGTTTTCATTGATAATTAACTTCTTTTCCGTTAATTTTAATAGCCTTGTTTTTAAGCATTCAGTCCTCTGAATTTATTCCTTTCTTCATTAAATGGCAGCAAAACAGAAATGAGATGTGAAACGAGCTAATAGATGACCAGCTAAACAAACTCCAACCAATTTCACTCCAACCAATCCCTAAATGAGAAGCCAATTCTTGCTGTTAATTAAATGTGTTATTTAATTCCATGGCTCATTGCTGTTCTCATTCTGTCATAGCAGACATTTCCAAAACTCTTTAATTTTCTGCTTTTGCTAAGACCACCGTCAAGATGCTTTGGTGAGCTGAGAGACCAACTTTGCTGAGACCATCACCTTTCTTTATTTTCAGATATTGTGTGATGGGCACAGGTGAGCTGGTCATGTGGTGGCGTGTTTTGTGTCTCATTATTGTTTGGCTGCTAATTAAGGAAAAAGAGACAACTAAGGGGCCTGAGTCATGTTAATTAAAATGAAGACAAAATAAGTTAATTAGCAGCAAAACCTGGTCACCAATGAAGAAGAAGGTGGTTAGAATAAAAGAACCGGAGTTCGACACCCGTGAGCTAGACAAACTGCTTTCATCCCACAGTCTACAAACTTCCATGTCAGGGAAACTGGAAAGCCTAATTGAGCATCATTGGAGTGTGTATCCTGTGATGGTCTGGCATCCCTACCAGAGTTGGTTCCTGCCTTGCATTGAAAGCTGCCAGGATGTGCCATGCACAGCTTGATCTTTAAATATTAAAGCTTAGATAAGGGAAAAGTGACTTTAGGGGACAAAAATAATTGCATTTAATGTTATCAGAGTTCATTTAGTACGGGTGGTTTTCTCGCTTAGATAAAGAGAGTCCCATCAAGCCAATATGACCATGACAGTAAAAACCACCAAAGTTCAGTCCTAATGATATTTAAAAGACAGGGTTATCAGGGAAACACACCCCTGATTTTGGAACTGAATCAAAGTGAACACAAATTGATTAAATTTCATCTTATGGGATGTCACATTCAACATGTGTTATTATAAACAAATGAATCTTCCAACTGTGTAGAAAAGCCTTTGAATGTCTAACACAATTGCATTCACTAATAAAAAAGTTAAATACTTTTTAAAACCTTCAGTATTAGGAAAAAAAAAACTTCTCACATAAATATTAAAAAAATGCAAACCCTTTCTACCGAGTTCTGGGTCACAGCAGAAGATATGTGCATACTCACTGAGGAAAGACTGGCTCACATTTACTGATTAACTTAAAAGTCTCCACAAAGAGATCCAAGCATAAGGCTGTGGAGGAGTGCGGCAGCAGCAATAACCGCTGTGCTACTGTGCCTTCCTGTCTACAAATCTATTAAACAGAATTCACTTTATTGTAGGGTTAAAGAAATAAAGCATGGCGTACCTGTTACTGTGCAGCTGAGCTGGACATCAGCTTTTTCGAAGACCGTTTGTGACCTCAGAGTGGCAATAAACTGAGGTGATGAGCACTGCTTCCCGTTTGCCAGCATCACTTAGTGTAAAAAAGGTGACTGTCTGAAATGAAATTTTATGAATAAACAGTTAATATCCAGATATACGGTATATATCACTTACTATTTGTGCTGCCCATCTAAGACAGGCTGAAATCTAAATAATCAACGGAGACCTCAGTGTTAACGTTTGCAGTACACCATACAATGTGTATGGCTCTGTTATATGGCATTTGACATGGGATTCATAAAAGCAGTGGTAATGCTGGGGATGCGCCATCTACTAGAATGACAAATGCAATGCATTTAATTACTACTGACGTTTGTGTTTCGCTATCTTGTGGAGTGACCGAGACAGACACACAGGTACTTATTCATTTATTAAGGTGAGCATTTCATTGTCTTGTCTTGTTTTATTGTGTTTAAACTGTACATTTTTCTGGTGAACTGGAGGTGTTATTTTTGCCACATATCAGGAGTAGGTCTTTTGATTTTTTGATATTTTGAGTTTTTTTTTATATTATCTTTCATGTTGGTTTGTTATTTGGATTTGACCAATGTAGTATAAATCATTCAATAGGCATACCTGAGTAAAAATAGAGATACCTCTCTGGAAAGTGACTCAACTAAAAGTAAAATTTACCCATGAGCAAACTACCCAAATGGACATTTTAAATGATCTGATATTAGGCGTACTTAGGAATCAAAAGTACAAGTAAATGTAAGGTGTCTGTCTGTTCATATGTAGTCAAACAAGTTCTTACAACTTCAACTAATTTGCGAGTGAGTCATATTAAAAACACTAAAGCATTAGCCAAGTAACTGCAGATCTTTCCAAAAACATGTTTTTACTCTGTTGCTATGTATTACTGAGTGTAGATTAAATGGCAAAAATGGTAAATTTATCAGTTTTAAAATGAAATCTACAACACAATAAACTCTGAAGGGTCTGAATACTTTCTGAATCCAGGAGGAGGAGGACAGTTTCTTACCTGGATGGGAGGCCAGGACAAAAGGACAGACAGGTTGTCCGGCTGATCAAAAAAATAACTTTGTGCCCGGCCAGACTAATATGTTGCCTGGACGAGCAGAAGCCAGGAGTTTGAAACACTTCTAACCTCCATAATGGCAGGTGGCAGTGGGCCTTGTGTGGCAGCCCAGTCAGGCTGTTGGGAATTGGAGTCCGGAAGTGCAATCCTGTCAGGGCTCCAGGGTGCCAGTAGAGGGCGTTGTTGGGCGAGGACCACCCTACTTTCTATATGGCTATATAAGTGCTTCCAGAAAGACACGATGTGGCACCAGAAGCATTCCTGGGTTCAGCTTAAAAAGAAACCCACCACCTCACAGCACGAGAGTCAGAGTCGGGAGACAGCAGGCAACACTCAAAGGAGGAGTAGAAGAAGAGAAGTTTGTATTAATTCTGATTGGGCTTTTATTGCACATTTGGTGACCTGTTTATAATGAATTACTTTATTTTTAACTGGGATTGTGTGGAGTACTATTGTGTCAGGTTAGGGGCTCAGGGGCAGCCCCATGTGGTCACAACAGATTTGGGGGCACACTATATAGATAATATAAGTTTCTACCTGTAATACTCATACGCACTAAGGTAGCATTTCTACTCTGTTACTATACAATATTGGGTTTGACCCTTCTTTTCTGATTTAGGGTTGTTGCTTGATTTTATTTAAATGGTATTTGTTCAGTCATTCGTGTTCTGTTTAAAGATTTATTTCCATCTTTCTTCTCTTTTTCCATTTAAATATTTTCCTTCTCATATTTTTTTGTCTTTGACTATTCTAATAATGTATTTTATCACTTGTGTAAATGAGAAGGAGGTCAGAGGAATGGTGAGGATGCAAGGAGTAGAGCTGGCGAAGGTGGATGAGTTTAAATACTTGGGATCAACAGTACAGAGTAATGGGGATTGTGGAAGAGAGGTGAAGAAGAGAGTTCAGGCAGGGTGGAATGGGTGGAGAAGAATATCATGAGTAATTTGTGACAGACGGGTATCAGCAAGAGTGAAAGGCAAGGTCTACAGGATGGTAGTGAGACCAGCTATGTTAAATGGGCTGGAGACAGTGGCACGGACCAGAAAGCAGGAGACAGAGCTGGGGGTGGCCGAGTTAAAGATGCTAAGATTTGCACTGGGAATGATGAGGATGGATAGGATTAGAAATGAGTACATCAGAGCTCTAGTTGGATGGTTGGGAGACAAAGACAGAGAGGCGAGATTGCATTGGTTTGGACATGTGCAGAGGAGAGATGCTGGGTATAATGGAAGAAGGATGTAAGGATATGAGCTGCCAGAAAAAAGGAAGGCCTAAGAGAAGGTTTATGGGTGTGGTGAGAGAGGACATGCAGGTGATGGGTGTGACAGAACAAGATGCTGAGGACAGAAAGACATGGAGGAAGATGATCTGCTGTGGTAACCCCTAACAGGAACAGCCGAAAGAAGAAGAAGAAGACTACTACATTAAAAAATACTTATTTTTGAGTTTGGAATTTTCTTCCCATCTTGAGAAATCATAACAAGCAGGATCTGAAAATGTGTCCAGAAGCAGAAGTTCAAGTCAAGTCACTAACTTGTGGTGAAGATTTCCAATTTATTTGGAAATGACATCAGAAACCATACACGCCAAATCAGAAACAGGAAGCCACCGTGTCATTTAGAAGACGCTTTATACTGTCAATAAGACAGGACTGTATTGTTATGTCAGTGAGGGAGGGCAAATGAGGCTAAAAACGGGTCCAATTCCAACCTCAATACAAATTCTGCATCAGTATGCTGCACATTTGTTGTAGGTGTTTTACAGGGCATCAGACATCCGGATTTTAACGTGACAATCCTGAGTTTAAGTTGAAGGTCTCAGCATCTAAACAAATTTCCAGAAAATGGCAGACTTCTCTATTTAGAACCCAACACATTCCACATGTCTAGGGTTTCAATAGCTAGAGGAAATACATTATGGTAAAGTCGTAACCCATGTACATTTTACATAAGGTCACAATCTCCAAATTCTTGAAGTATTTCAAAGTCACAGGAGCATGCCGGTGAAAGTTTGTTTAGAATAAACACCCCTAGTTGTGCCTCTCAGATGCTTCCATGACATTTTGATAACCTCTAGTCAACTCATGTATGGGTTTAATTGAGGAAGAAGAAGAAGAGAAAGGTATTTCAAAGAATGTGTACCTCAATGGCTAGTTAAAAAAAGGATGTGGTGTCATTGCTGTTACGACCTACTGTAGACTTTAGACTCTACTCTAATTTGGTGCTGGTGACTTAACTGAGTCCTGCCCTAATTACCCACCTATTGTTAATAAACCACCTGAGTTGTGGGTGGGGTGTAGATTCTTTGGGTTTTAGGTTAGAGAGAGTGTGTGAGAGGAGAGGATAGAGCAAGGTATGGAGAGTTGGGCCCGGTTAATACTTGACGCGACGAGACACATGCTCCAGCAGACACTCCTGCTACGCAAGCATTTTACTGTTTATATTTGCGCTCGTACTTTACGTAAATCTGGAAGAATCCAGCATGTGGAAGTCCAAGATATTATTGGGTGAGAACAGGTTCGGCTTCGCTGTGTTGTGAATTGCCTGGAACTCCCATTAAATTCCGATGACGCCTTACTGCAATTTCTCTGAAAAGGATGTTTAATGATTAAATCCATCAATCCAGGGATGTGTCCATTCCAGCAAGCATTGAGCACGAGGCAGAAACAATCCCTGGATGGGGCCTCAGCTCATTGCGAGGTAAATACAAGCACTCACATACACTGGCGTCATTCTAGTGTCACCAAATCTGCATATCTTTGGAAGGAAACCGGAGCACACTGTGGAAACCCTGCAGGAAAACATGAAAACGCCAGGCAGGGAATACCAGCGACGTGACTCCCTGTGAGACAACAGTGCTACTGCTACGCCACTGTGTCACCCCCATGTGTGTAATTATTAACAGTATTCATTATTTAAACGAAATGAACAATTTATCTGTAAAATGTAACATGCATACTTTAATGCATTTCATCATGAAAGTGATATCAAGTATAAATCTAAGGATTCTAAATGTGCAGAGAGTTGGAATATCATACATTTAATGTGCTCAATGTGGCGATCCACTTCTGTCAGGTCCGGAGGAAGCCCCGGAAGCTCATAGCGATTAAAAACTGGGATGACGTTTACAACGGTCTGCTTTAATGATAAAGTAAACTGCAAGGTTAAAGTGGACATTTCGAGATTAAAGGCAAAATGTCCACTTTAATCACAAAATACACCTTTTCACCATGTCCTTATTTTTTTTTCTCTGTGGCTCAAATACAGCGCTGTGCCTTATGTTGCAAAAAAGAAAAAGATGGCACAAAAGATGGTATGTGATTCTTTTAAAATGTATTGTGTGATTACGATCGGGAATAGGCAACGCTTGAATATAAAAGAACCACAAATGCATTTCTATGTCGGCATGTTGCTTCACCACATCGAACCATTCATCAAACATCGAAACACACACATTGATCTCGTAGGATCTGCAAAGCGGCTTTCTGTCACATGTAGATAGTAACCAGAGACTCTGATGTCACATTCCAACTTTTAGCACACTGCGCCCCCCGACTTTTTACTGGTACTGCAACTCGCACACGCTTTGCGTTAATTTCTGAGGACGTGCACAGAGGACATATCAAATGAACGCTGGGAATGTGTGGCAGCCATGATGTGTGCGCGTATGCGTTCTGAGCGTGAAGTATAAATGAGCCCTTTAGGGTTGAATTGCCTGGCTTTGCGTTTTTGCTTCTTATTGTTTATTAAAGAAATGTAATTGTAAGCTAGCCATCTAAGCTTGATAAATGTGGATAGTATGTATCTAGCTGTGTAAACTTTGTGAAGCTAGACTGCTAAGTTAGTGTCGTCCTCCTGTCTTTTTTGTTTTGTGTAACTTTCGCCATATTTTGTGAGTTGATTTTTTATTTGTTTTTTTCCTTTTTGACAATAAATGGATCCTGCTTTTATTCGGTTGGTTTAGTTTTTTTCTGTGTTTTGTCTCCCTCTCTCTCACTTGCGTGTGGCCTATTTATATACCCCTAGGCTTTTTGGTAGTCCGCAGCAATTGCACATCAACAAATTGACAAAATGAGATAACAGATTATAATGAAATCCTGTCATTGATAACAGCAGGTAGTGATGTGAAAGCACAAACTGAAAATGAAACATCAGCAAAAATTGTGTCCATGAACCAAAAACATTAAGACTACTGTGATCCAATGTGTAGTAAATATTGTTTTGTTGAAGAGTTTGACAGCACCACCTTTCTTATCCCACAACCTGGAAACCATTCCTGTCCAGGTCTCTATCTGTGGGGAGCTTCTGCATTCCCTCTGTGTTTGTGCTGCTTGTCTCCATAGGTATTCCCAGAGACACACACAACACACATTCCCACACACCAAAGGTATGCATGTTACATTAATTGAAACTTTTAACTGGCTCCCTGTATTGAGATTGTCATGAACTAGGAGTCATAAAAGCACTTCCAAAAATGTCCAAAGGAGGGGAAATCCCCTCAAAAACCCTGGCTAGATACTAAAAAGGCCTTGTAGAATCTTTATAAAATAAAACATTTATTCTTCACAAAACTACTCTGTAATAATGACACTCTGAAGAGCACAAAAGTCATACAATCCCTTTTAAAGGCATTTCCAAAAGCAAATTCCCAATACAGAATCAAAAGAGCAGAGCAGAAGGTTCAAAATTCCAATAATATCAAGAAAAACGTGAAGCACAGCACCTCCAGAGTGCATACACATTCAACCGCTAGGAACTTTGGGAGACCCTCCAGGTTTATAGGGTGGAAGGCAGTTCTTGGTGGTGACTGGCAGGTGGCACCACCTCTTGAAGGACCGCACACAAAACACATGGAACATAACACAGGTTTAAACACAGATACATAGAATACTGCAAATCATAAGCAAATGAAATAGTAACACATACAAATAAATCAAAAATGTGCTACAAAGACACAAAACTAGCATCTGAACCATAGCAAGGGATGTGACCGAGACAGTGTGGTGCATGAACTAATTCAAAAGAGCATGTTCATTGAACAAGCTCATTTTTCCAAGAACGGTGAACTTAACGCAACGTATTTGCAAGTGAACAACTTGAACGTGAGCGAGTTCAGTTTTATGCGATATTCTGGATCCAGTTTAGGTCCACATTAAACGTTTTGCCTTACCCTGTTATGTAGGGGTGGAGCCGAATCGGAATACGGTATTCAGATAAGCACAAACAGTGGATTTTTACGAATACTTATTTCGTATGAATATTTTGCCATTTATTTGTATTCAAAAAAATAACATAAAATCAGCTAGGCACTGTCTGTGTCTGCCTGCTTGTGCTTAAGCTGCACTCTCTCAGCTGACATGAACACTCCTCTTTCGCTTTTAGGAAAACGTTGTACTTCGTGACACCACTTTATATTTTTCCCCATTGGACATGCAATATGTGACACGAATTTTGACCGGCAGCGTAATACGTTAGTTCACCTGCACGCTGGTTTCACAGACGCTATTTGTGTCACATGGTTGGAAATAGAGTGGTAATTTATACTGTATGTATACTTACATCTATTTAATTTCTTTTTTGACCAGGAGGATATTAGCATATGTGGTTATGAGTGTTTGTTGCTGGGTATAACTCAATAAAGTGTATTTAAATAAAAAAGTCTTCATAATTATTGTATTTTATTCAGGAACACTCTAATAGCCTAATATAAGGCATGCAAAATTGAAAAAGGTAAACTCATTGGTCATTTATTCTCATTTCTTTAAAAATACAAAATGAACTGAACAAGAACTAGTTCAAAATTGAAATGGTGAATTTATTTCTTTTAATTGAACTTTGAGCGAGTTCTTGTGAGGTGTGAACTTGCACAACACTGGACCGATATGAGTGTTAGCACATCCTGCCTTGTCCGTGATGCTGACCAGAGAGGTTCATATGTTATGGAATAAGCCTCTGAAAATATGGATGGATTTACAGCCCAGGCATAAATGAGTTGTAAGGAAGTGCTGGGAAGTAAATTTCAAACACAAAATTTAAATTGCATTCCCATCTTGAATTTGCAGGCCACACAGGCATTGAATAATTAATGTGTTTCGGGATGTCTGTGTGGGACCAACATTGCATTTGTAGGGCTTTTGTGAGCGATAAGAGGTGTTTCAGACCCTCAAACCCCAGACACAATTGCACCACACCAGTTCAAAATAAACTTATTTAACAAAGTACCTTCGTAGAGACTTTATCCAAATCAACACATTTGCAATTCTTTCTCTCCTTTTCCTTTCCTTTCTTTCCTTTTTCTCACTCATTCCTTTACTCCTCCACACAAGGGTTGTCCTCTTCCTGCCAGTTCCGACTCCCTAAGTGAAGTGAGGCGGCTCCCTTTACACCGGATGCAGGAGAACTTTGGGTGTCACAACATTACAAGGAGGAAGCACTTGTGGGTGAAGCGAAAGACCCCAACTTGGGGCTCTCGGCAGCTCCCTCTGATGGCACTCACAACACCTCACAGGGCTGTTCAATTGGACTGCAACACCCAGGTTGCCCCACTGGAATGTGCATGGGTAACGGGTGATCCAACCAAGGGAGTCTGCCATCTAGCGTCTCGTGGGAGCATATAGCCCTGATAAGGGGTCTCCCCGAGCCCTTTCACTATATGGGCCAGGCAAGGGTCAATCCATTCCATTCAGTCCATTACATCACCTTATAGCAAAATGTGTCAGCATTGCTTTTATTTTATTTACTTTGTGAGACAGACATCATTCATTTTTTTTCTGACAGACATTTTTATTCAGACTTCTGGTGGATTATTAGGGGATTTAGATGCCAGAGAATTTCTGTAAGCTGACATTGTCTCAGGGAATCCTTTTACACTGCCTGTCGCCCCTTACAAAAATAGGTCAGGCTGTTCCCCGGAATCTCTGTCTTAGATCATCTTCCCTTTTGAAAGTGTGGATCATCCTCCGCTAAACATAAAACTTAGTGGGGGGTTTTGTGTACAAAGCAGATCTGTAACACAGCATACACACACCACATCTAAAGGAAAAGATGAATACTGTATGTAACATGGGTCTCAAGGAAGTGAGACTTCCACTTGGTGACAACAAAAGAAGTGGGGCATAATACCCTTTTAAATTTGGAACATCGTTTACTGAAAAATGATTTAATTTGCAAATGCTTTCAACTAATGGAACTTACAATTTTAGGATATACTACAACTATTTAAATATGATTTTTTTTTCAACTGGTGGACAGTAGAGTTAAGTGACTTGATAAAGCCAATGTCACATTACGTAACTTATAGTTGGATGGTATGTGATGCTTTGCAACTCTTACTGATCTCATCGCCATACCACGTTAATTTACATGACTGAAAATAGCTGGGAATGTCAAATTTGGCCAGTGCGTGCCAACCTTCCAGCGCGGTCATGCCCGCTCCTTTATCTGGCAGCCAACAGCATGCTGCCTGATGGAGCTGCTGCTGTAAAAAAGGTTAACAGGTATGGCGAGTTCAGCCACAGTCTTTACCCTATTTTCTCTTTTTCCATTCTGTTGTGTTCTGCAAAACATGAGATATCAGACAGACGAGCTTCTCTTCTGTTTGTGAGGTCCAAAACACCCACATTGCTTATTCGTTGGCGCTGCATTAAATGTATTGTACTTCAGGATGAGCATTCTTTAGCTGTCAGCTCTCATGCACAAAGAGTCCACAGATACAACTAAAGAGAAGATCAAAGTTGGTTGATTTTGTCAAGGCGCATCACAGACTCTTTGGAGTAAGTCATTGGGTATGTCACACTAGGGGGCTAGGGGGGGCATCTGACTCGCTTCGATTATGTAAGTGGAGGCTATGACTGAAAACCACGTAATGTGACATGGCCTTAAGAGTCACACAGGTTATACTTGAGCTGGCAAACTTCGTTTAAGGTTCAGTATCTAACCTACCCACATGTGGACCACACATGTCTTTATTCAATGACATCTGCTCCAGAACTAGTTGTCAGCTTTTGCCCACTGCTATCAGATAAGAAAGAAGAATTCCTGAATCCCATAAATTCATAAGCAGATTAGAAAATGGATGGGAGGAAGGGCAATTTCTTTTCTGTGAGCAGTGGCTTTGAAGTACAATACATCTTTAGGGGTTTAGTTTCAGTCCATGTTGTGCCCATTGCTATCAAGACAGCCTTTATCTACTGCACTTGTAGTCCTAAAACTGGATTTAGCAAATGGATGGATTAATTTCAAATGACCTCACAACATTTTCTTGGGTACTTAATGGAACATTATGGGGCTGTACA
Source organism: Polypterus senegalus (assembly GCF_016835505.1). NCBI lineage: Eukaryota > Metazoa > Chordata > Cladistia > Polypteriformes > Polypteridae > Polypterus > Polypterus senegalus. Next base: position 37,499,619 of record NC_053157.1, read on the forward strand.
TTGAATTAAAGAAGCAAGTTTGTTTAAATCAGGAAACTCAGACAAACTTGTTTATAAACTGTTAGCAGAAAATTATAAAAGGAAATGTGTATCATAAAACCGTCTAAACAATGAGTGGGAAGAAAATTTGAATGTATATTTAATTAAACCTGCATTGGGCTGGCGCCGTGCCCGTGGTTTGTTTCCTGCCTTGCGCCCTGTGTTGGCTGGGATTGGCTCCAGCAGACCGCCGTGATCCTGTAGTTAAAGGATATAGATGGTTGGATAATGGATGGAAGGATGGATATTTAATTAAACCAGCTGCCTCGAGTTCAATCAAGCGGGTTTCAAAATGGATCAAGAGATGGCTGTTCTTCTTATAGTTTATTTCAATAACTTTGTCTGCATTCTGAGGACCATAAATCCTTAAAATTAAGTCCTTACTTCTTTGAATTGGTTACAGATGTGTTGAGACATGAGATAAATGGCCATTCCTCAGGTACAGGCTTTTTGCTGATGACATTGTATTGTGTAGCACCAGAAAGGAGGAAGTCAAGAGGAAGTTGAAGAATGGAGAAGGGCTTTGGAAGTTAGGGGACTGAAGAGAAATAGGAAGAAGATGGAGTAAAGCAGGAGGAGACACAGTTAAAGAAGTTAGGATTTGCACTGGGTGTGACATGGTTGAACAGGATTAGAAATGAGTACATTAGAGGGGCAGCTCAGGTTGGACGGTTGGGAGACAAAGTCAGAGAGGCGCGATTGTGTTGGTTTGGACATGTGCAGAGGAGAGATGCTGAGTATATTGGGAGAAGGATGCTAAAGATAGAGCTGCCAGGTAAGAGGAAAAGAAGAAGGCCTAAGAGGAGGTTTATGGATGTGGTGAGAGAGGACATGCAGGTGATGGGTGTAACAGAGCAAGATGCAGAAGACAAGATGATATGGAAGAAGATGATCCGCTGTGGTGACCCCTAATGGGAGCAGCCGAAAGAAGAAGAATGATGATCCTTCAGCAAGAGATATTGTGTGGAGTGAATACGTTTAATTATCTTGGATCAGTGGTAGTTCAAGATGGAGAACTAGATAACCCATAGAATGCAATGTGGATGTAACAATTGGAAGAAGGTATCAGGAGTATTGCGTGATTGAAGAATTAAGGCGAAGGTTAATGGTAAGGTTTTTAAGACAGTGGTAAGACCAGCAATGATGTATGGAGCTGAGATCCGGGAAGTAAAGGGATCGCAGGAGAAGAAGTTAGAGATGGCAGAAACGAGAATGTTGAGATGGATGTGTGGAGTTACAAAAAAAAGGACACAATAAGAAATGAGACAATCTGAGGTACAACAAAAGTGGGAGAGATGGCAAAGAAAGTATGGGAAAGTAGGTAGAGGTAGAATGGACATGTGATGAGGGGAGAAAATGAATATGTGGGCAAAAGAGTAATGGAAATGAATATGGAAAAGAAAGTGAGGGATGACAAAGCAAAGCGAAGGTCTGAAGGAAAAGAGTCTGACATGGGAGAAGGTGTGGATTGAGCTGTGTGGAGAAGGTCAATCATACACATTGACCCCACATAGAAGTAGGAAAAGATGAAGAGGAAGAATGTTGCATTAGTGTTTTTAAAAAGAAAAGATGCTAAAATAAATATTAAATGAATGTAAGCACGTGTTTTTTAAAAATGGTCCTATTCTCTAATTTGCTGTCAGGCAATGTGGCTTTCTGGTTAAGGCATGGGCCTTTAAACCACAGGGCTGCCAATTCACTTCCACCATGGACTGACTTGTATGACTTTGGATAAGACAGTTATGCCTCCACAATGAGTGATGACAGCAGATTTTTCTGAAAAAGGACCAGAAGATTAAGTCAATAGTTACAAAAAGTTAATTAAACAAAGATCAAAATCCATCTATCAAGCCAAAGTCAAGTCAAAAGGTTTAAAGTCAAAAATTGTTAAATAGAAATCCACTCATTTCATAGTCTGGCTGACTTAATCTGACCTTTCACTTAAAAAGGGGATGTGTGATAAGACCAAATACATGGGAAAAACCCAGGCCTCCACGAGGAGAATGTGACAAACTCCACACAGACGGAGACCAGTGTTTGCACCTAGAACATTGGGTCTGTAAGGCAAAGGTGCAAACCACTGCGTCCGCACCCACACCTAATCTATCTTTTCAAAACTGTCAGAAGTATTTATGAGTTTGATATGGCAGAATTGTTACAGGTAAACAATGTATTGTGCACTTTGAGGTCACGTGAAAAAATGAAGGGGAAGTACGTTTAGAACAGCAAAGAGGAACACTACTACACAGATAGGTTCATGGGAATTTGGAGGAAACTACTGACTCATGTGGTTAAATTGGGGACCCTGAAGCCTTTTTAAAAACATCTACATGTTTGGAGTTCTTAATTAGTAGATAACCTGTAAAGCTTAATTGGTGAGATGGTGTCACATCAATAGTCATCCTGTCCCGTCTCCTTATCACCCAACCATTCATCTCTCTCGCTATCAAACACCATGGCCTCTCTTCTTCCTGCTAGTACGCTTTCACCGCTGCTCTCCTTTTGTCAGGATCCCCTATAAGTTTAATTTGTTTGAGTTCCTTTCAGATAATTTCTCACATTTTGTTTATTTAAGTATTTTTTTTTTATTCATTAAGGACACTGAGTTGATGATGTCTATCTATGCTCAACACTTATTCTCCAGTAGTGTTTTCCAGTTCCATTGTGCCATTGCACATACATCAGTTGAGGATGCATCAGACATCATATTAAGACCAATGGAAGACAATAAATACTGTCTCTATTAAAAATAATAAAAGCCTCACAACAAAATGAATTTAAAAATGAGGTTTTGATAAGGATTTCAGATGGATTAATTCATTCAAATGCTTTTGCCAATTTCTGTTTTTTTTCCTTTTTATGACAACTTATCTCAGCGAAATGGTTTTTGATTAGAATTTTGTAACCTTTGCCACCCAGCAACAAAATTATCATTAATGATTTGCTCTTTTCAAAGGAAGACACTGTTTCTGGTCACCCTGTGTAACTCCAGATTTAGGGTTCTTCTGTTTTGGGCAGACCAAAGGCTGTTTTGTCAATTAAAAAAATTACTTTAGTTTTGTGGAGGATGGCCAGGGCCCTTGCCCGGCTGGGATGCCTCCATGCTGGAATGGACTGGGGGAGCAAGCGTGGCCAGAATGTTATCCCACCCGGAATGCTAGATGGCATTAGTGCCTCAGACTCCTGCAGGGCTTCATGGGAATGGGAGTTGGTGCTGCCCTGTTGGGCTCCGTGGGCACGGCCAGGGAGTGCTGCAGCTGAGATAGGCGGTGCTGAGCCCTGGAGAGCAGCTCTTCCGCCACACCTGGAAGTAGGTCAATGAGCACCTGGAGCACGTCTGGGTGACCTATATTAGGGGTCAGCAAGCAGTATTCCAGGAGCCAGAGTCAGGAGGAGGAGAATTACAACGACGACAATGAGGAGGAGGAGGAGGATGATGACGACAAGGAGGAGGAGGAAGAGGACGAGGACAATGAAACATTGCTGGAGAGAAGTGGATTAGAAAATAAATAAATAAATAAATAAAGAGAGGAAGAGAAAAGACTAAACATTGTGTGTGCTTTGTGGTGTGCAAAAGAGAGGAAAGTATAAACCAACGTGTGCTTTTGGATACTTGTGTCCTTAGCATCTGTTTGTGTCGGGTTAGCTCTGTTATAGCGCCCTCTATTGCCACAGTATATTTTGTTTTGATAGGTAAATGCTGCTAAGATTATTACAACAATTGAAAAAAAATTCCATTCAGAAAGACACTACATGGAAAAACCCACAGGGACTGAAATAGAATAAGCAAAATCCCAACAAATCTTCTTCTTCTTTCGCCTGCTCCTGTTAGGGGTCGTCACAGAGGATCATCTCTTTTCATATCTTCCTGTCCTCTGCATCTTTGCCTGTCACACCCACCACCTGCATGTCTTCTCTTACCACATCCATAGTGACCAGAATTGGAGTCCAAACTGTGAGGAAGCAGGTTTTTCCTCAGTAAATATATTTTTCAATGTTTGGATTCTTCTGATCACGTATATTACAGTGAATGATTTTGAGAAACGGGGAATTTAAAATGATTGACTTAGACTGTTCCAGCTAAAAAATACAATTTGGTCTACTGGATCTTCAAAATTAAATGAGTGGCCCCCTTGTTTTCTCTTATGAATTGCTTTGTATTTTTCAAAAACCTCATGGGCTGTCATTTCCTAACATAATAAGCGCTTTTAACAATTTCAGTTTATTTTTTTCTAATGACAGCTTATCTCAGTGATATGGTTTTTGATTAGAATTTTGTAATCGTTGCCACACAGAAACAAAATTATCATTAATGATTTGCTCTTTCCAAGGAAAGATGCTGTTCCTGGTCGCACTCTTTAACTCCAGAGTTAAGGTAATTTGGATTTGGAAAGATCCCTCAGCCCACGGTCCTGATTCTTCTTCTGTCAGAATGGGAGCAGAGATGGCCCTTTTTTTGGGAGGGTGGATAGCAAGTTGAAGCTGCTGTTAGAGACCTGATCTCTCAGGCAGTTTTGGGACTACCGCCCTTAAATGTTCTCCTTTCACCCCAATCATCTATTATTAAGGGTACATTGTGGAAAACGTGCCTTTTAGATAATCCAACATGCTTAACAGACTAAATGGTTTTCTTCAGTATTATCTGCTTCCTCTTAACACCTGTAACAGATTTTTTAAATAGAAAAGGCATCCCTTTAAGAGAAGGAGAGAAAGGGGAGTGCTTTATAAGAGTGGAGTGAGAGATTGTTTAGGGGGGTAACAGAGGAGAAGCTTCGAGTTTACGGAACAAATATTTTGTTGGGAGTGTTAGGAGAGCAAAAAAAGTCCAGTTCAAAGTTCTTCATAAACATACTTTATATAATACTAGCTGTCACCCACGGCTCCGCCTGCATAGCAGTGAAACAGGACAGTGAGGACGGCTCTGCCCGGCTCCCGACTCCTGATGTCACACCCACCCCTCTCCAGGCCTGCAGCATCTGTTGAACAAATATATCGCTCCTGCAAGCAAACTATGATTCTTAGCGCGATGAGAGAAATCACAAAATTAACCGGAATGTTCAAGTAAATTATTGGAAAAAAACGATCTAAATCCGTTAAGTAGTTCTCTTGTTCGCTAGCTAAATGGGGGTAAGGAATGCCTTGAGACTGGCGCATGAGAAAGGAGTGAAACACCCTCCCCTCACCTCAGCCCGCTGTGTGTGTCTCGGATTTGCGCAAATAAATGGGTATCACAAGCGAACTATGATACATAGCACGATGAGAAAGTCGCAAAATCAACCAGAATGTTCAAGTAAATTGTAAAAAATTGTAAAAAAATCCAATCTAAATCCATTAAGTAGTACAGACAGACAGACATTGGATTTTTATATATAGAGAGATTTATTGTTTTATCAATATGCAAAGGAAGATAGAATATCCAGTGCACTTTGACTTCAATATTGTACCAAGTGCTGTAAAGGCAGTGCAAAGTCTCAGTTGTGTCAGGATTTGGATACAAATGAAGGGCCAGTACAACAGGCTTAAATATTACAGCCTATTTTCAAAAAATGTTCCACATAAACCTGAAATAAAAAGGGACTAAAACCACTTATATCTAAATGTGTCAGCTGATTATTATATTCAGACTGTTAAGTTTTGATTTTTTATCAGACACTTTATTTGTTTTATTAGCCGTTAAAAGAGGGTGCCCTCCTAATGTCTCACTATGTCTGTAATAACAGGGCCACGGCATGGCAAACAATATGTGTATTTTGAACAACAACACAGAAAAGAGGCACACAAAGCAGAACTCTGATTACTAAAGAAAAGCCCCACTGTTGCTCTGGCTCTGCCTTTACAGCAGGTGTTCTGTCTCACTGGTGGGATGGCCCACCCACTCAACCACTTCAAAGATACTCCTCCACAATTTCCACCAATCTTTTTCTCATAATGATGGTCTATCTTCTTCCTATCCATGAGCCATCATCCCAAAATCTACTTCCTGTGCAATTGTTTTAATTCTAGGTGCTGTAGTAGTAGGGTGTTGTACCATGTTAGCCATTATGGATGCAACGCCTATTGCCAATATATGCCAATATGCGAATTCATCTTGAAGAAGGGTCCTTGCATATTGCTATCTTCTTAGTTAGCCAATAAAGTTGTCATTTTGCTTGACTTCTCATTGCATTCTAGGTGTTGGAAGACTGTTTCTAGCAGGATGGCTGGATCAATTGGCTCTGCAGTGTTCTCTTGGGTGTGTGCAAGCATGTGCAACGTGAAGTTTCCAGTTTAGCAATGGTGTGCGAAATTCAACACGAATATTACCAAGAGAACTCCATGCTGCTGTTTTTTTTTTTCTTTTTGACTGCATGCTAGCTAGAGGTTTTCCCAGTGAAAGCTATGCAGCACAAACAAGTGAAGAAGAAAGAAAAGACCAGTGTAATTTGTTACCTGAAAGGCAGCCACAGTAATTAGGGAAAAAAAGGAGATCAGTCTCCTTTTCATCTCAAAGACATTAAATTCTAAGATCGATCTAGACATTTCATAACTATTATATTTTTTTTCCTCAGTAGTGAGTGGTTGCAAAGCTCTCATTTTATGTTGCTTTTAAATTTACTGTATATAGCTGTATTTTGTCAGAAGATGATGATGTCGGAGGCTATCGCAATGATTTGGTGCTAATCAACACAAACCAGGTGCTAGGTTGATCCTGTCTGAATAAGTTTTTTATGACAAAAAAGTTACATGAACTTCCATAATTAGCAAAATTATTTTCTTGTAATTAATCATGTAATTTATTTAATGAAGTCTGTACACATAATAGATAACTGTGGTATGGCCTCCCTAAATTCTCATGCCAAAACCACCACTTCACTGGTCCTGTCTAAGGTTAGTTTCAGCCTATGACCTTAAACTGGAACATCAGTTTAGAAAATGGATGGATGGATAGATCTACCTATATATACTGTATAAAGGATATATATACTGTAGTTGGAAATCCACAAAGGGAGCAATTTTCCTAACAGGAATCATCATCAGAGAAAAATGATTAGACTTACAGGAACCCAGGGCAATATACAGCAAATAAAGAGGGGAGGACAGGTGGATGTGGTGGGGGTGATTGATGAGGTTGGGTTCGGAGGGTGTTAGTCATAAAAACGTATTTATTATTTGCATGTTCTTCTTTTCAAGCCTGCATATACTGGGCTCATGTCCAAATGTCTGTTAATGGCGTTTTCATTAGATAGCCACATTTCAGCCAGTTCTCTGGCACTTTTAGTGTTAGCCTTGAATTTCACTCATTTAAATGTGTGTCCAGTCGAACTTGCATGTGTGTAAATCAGAGACTGTAGGCCCTATCTTCTGACTGTGTTGCGATGTATCTGCATACGTATAGCAAGTGTTTTTGATATTTGTCCGATGTATATCGCTGGACAGGCATTATATGGCATGTTATAAACAGCATTCCATATCTCTGCTGCTGATTTAATGCTTTTAGCATTAAAGGGAATGTGTGCAGCCTGTTTGTAGGCTTGTGTGCTACTTCCATGGCTGAGCTGGACAGGATACGTGTCATACCTTCTGATGCAAAAAATCGACTCCAACCTGACCCTCCCATCCCATCTGGCACACACTTCTTTACCATCATAAAGTATATATATATATATATATATATATATATATATATATATATATATATCTCCATCCATCCATCCTCTTCCGCTTATCCGAGGTCGGGTCACGGGGTAGCAGCTTAAGCAAAGAGGCCCAGACTTCCCTCTCCCGGCCACTTCTTCCAGCTCTTCCGGGAGAATCCCAAAGGCGTTCCCAGGCCAGCCGGAGACATAGTCCCTCCAGCGTGTCCTGGGTCTTCCCGGGGCCTCCTCCCGGTTGGACGTGCCGAACACCTCACCAGGGAGGCGTCCAGGAGGCATCCTGATCAGATGCCGAGCCACCTCATCTGACTCCTCTCGATGCGGAGGAGCAGCGGCTCTACTCTGAGCCCCTCCCGGATGACTGAGCTTCTCACCCTATCTTTAAGGGAAAGCCCAGACACCCTGCGGAGGAAACTCATTTCAGCCGCTTGTATTGCGATCTCGTTCTTTGGTCACTACCCATAGCTCATGACCATAGGTGAGGGTAGGAGCGTAGATCGACTGGTAAATTGAGAGCTTTGCCTTACGGCTCAGCTCCTTTTCACCACGACAGACCGATGCAGAGCCGCATCACTGCGGATGCCGCACGATCCGCCTGTCGATCTCACGCTCCATTCTTCCCTCACTCGTGAACAAGACCCGAGATACTTGAACTCCTCCACTTGGGGCAGGATCTCTCCCCAACCCTGAGAGGGCACTCCACCCTTTTCGGCTGAGGACCATGCTCGGATTTGGAGGTGCTGATTCTCATCCCAGCCGCTTCACACTCAGCTGCGAACCGATCCAGAGAGCTGAAGATCACGGCCTGATGAAGCAAACAGGACAACATCATCTGCAAAAGCAGTGACCCAATCCTGAGTCCACCAAACCGACCCCTTCAACACCCTGGCTGCGCTTAGAAATTCTGTCCATAAAAGTTATGAACAGAATCGGTGACAAAGGGCAGCCCTGGCGGAGTCCAACTCTCACTGGAAACGGGCTCGACTTACTGTCGGCAATGCGGACCAAGCTCTGACACCGGTTGTACAGAGACCGAACAGCTCTTATCAGGGGGTCCAGTACCCCATACTCCCGAGCACCCCCACAGGATTCCCGAGGGACACGGTCGAATGCCTTTTCCAAGTCCACAAAACACATGTAGACCGGTCGGGCAAACTCCCATGCACCCTCCAGGACTCTGCTAAGGGTGAAGAGCTGGTCCACTGTTCCGCGACCAGGACGAAAACCACACTGTTCCTCCTGAATCCGAGGTTGACTATCCGACGGACCCTCCTCTCCAGAACCCCGAATAGACTTTTCCAGGGAGGCTGAGGAGTGTGATCCCTCTATAGTTGGAACACACCCTCCGGTCCCCTTTTAAAGAGGGGACCACCACCCCGTCTGCCAATCCAGAGGCACTGTCCCGATGTCCATGCGATGTTGCAGAGACGTGTCAACCAAGACAGTCCTACAACATCCAGAGCCTTAAGGAACTCGGGCGTATCTCATCCCACCCCAGGGCCCTGCCACCAAGGAGTTTTTTGACCACCTCGGTGACTTCAGTCCCAGAGATGGGAGAGCCCACCTCAGAGTCCCCAGGCTCTGCTTCCTCATGGAAGGCATGTTAGTGGGATTGAGGAGGTCTTCAAGTACTCCTCCCACCGACCCCCAACGTCGAAGTGAGGTCAGCAGGCACCATCCCCACCATATACGGTGTTGACACTGCACTGCTTCCCTCCTGAGACGCCGGACGGTGGACCAGAATCTCCTCGAAGCCGTCCAAAGTCGTTCTCCATGGCCTCCAAACTCCTCCCATGCCCGAGTTTTGCCTCAGCAACAACGAAGCAGCGTTCCGCTTGGCCTGCGGTACCTATCAGCTGCCTCCAGAGACCCACAGGACAAAAAGTCCTATAGGACTCCTTCTTCAGCTTGACGGCATCCCTCACGCCGGTGTCCACCAACGGGTTCGGGATTGCCGCCACGACAGGCACCGACCACCTTGCGGCCACAGCTCCGGTCAGCCGCCTCAACAATAGAGGCACGGAACATGGCCCATTGGACTCAATGTCCCCACCTCCCTCGGGGCGTGGTTGAAGTTCTGCGGAGGTGGGAGTTGAAGCTACTTCTGACAGGGGACTCTGCCAGCCGTTCCCAGCAGACCCTCACAACACGTTTGGGCCTACCAGGTCTGACCGGCATCTTCCCCCACCATCGAAGCCAACTCACCACCAGGTGGTGATCAGTTGACAGCTCCGCCCCTCTCTTCACCCGAGTGTCCAAGACATATGGCCGCAAGTCCGACGACACGACCACAAAGTCGATCATCGACCTGAGGCCTAGGGTGTCCTGGTGCCAAGTGCACATATGAACACCCTTATGCTTGAACATGGTGTCCGTTATGGACAATCCATGACGAGCACAGAAGTCCAATAACAAAACACCGCCGGGTTCAGATCGGGGCCATTCCTCCCAATCACGCCCTTCCAGGTCTCACTGTCATTGCCCACGTGAGCATTGAAGTCTCCCAGCAAAACGAGGGAATCCCAGAAGGTATGCCCTCTAGCAACCCTCCAGAGACTCCAAAAAGGGTGGATACTCCAAACTGCTGTTCGGTGCATACGCACAAACAACAGTCAGGACCCTTCCCCACACCCGAAGGCAGAGGGAGGCCACCCTCTCATCCACCGGGGTTATCCCCAATGCACAGGCTCCAGTCGGGGCAATAAGTATGCCCACACCTGCTTGGCGCCTCTCACCGGGGGCAACTCCAGAGTGGTAGAGAGTCCAGCCCCTCTCAAGGAGATTGGTTCCAGAGTCCAAGCTGTGCGTCGAGGTGAGTCCGACTATATCTAGCCGGAACCTCTGACCTCGCGCACTAGCTCAGGCTCCTTCCCTTCAGAGAGGTGACATTCCCGTCCCAAGAGCCAGTTTCTGTAGCCGAGGATCAGACCGCCAAGGTCCCGCCTCGCCACCACCCAACTCACACTGCATCCAACCTCCTTGGCCCCTCCCATAGGTGGTGAGCCCATGGGGAGGAGGACCCACGTTACCTCTTGGGCTGTGCCCGCCAGCCCCATGGGTGCAGGCCCGGCCACCAGGCGCTCGCCATCGAGCACTACCTCCAGGCCTGGCTCCAGAGGGGGCCCCAGTGACCAGCGTCGGGCAAGGGAAAGCGTCGTCCAAGGTTTTTATTTTCATCAGAGGTTTATTGAACCGCTCTTTGTCTCATCCCTCACCTAGGACCAGGTTGCCTTGGGTGGCCCTACCAGGGGCATAAAGCCCCGGACAACATAGCTCCTAGGATCATTGGGACACGCAAACCCCTCTACCACGATAAGGTGACGGTTCAAGGAGGAGTATATATATATATATATAGTGTGCCTCCCGGGAAGCGCTATATGGCAGCCCCCCTGGGTTGCAGTGGTACACCCCTGTTGGGTTCTGTGGGGGCCATCTGGGGGGCTGCAGACCCCTACTTTGGGCTTCCACCACACCTGAGAGTAGTTCAAGATCATGCTGATGGGCTGCCAGACGTGCTCCCAGGTGCAGCATGAAAGGGAACTGTCTCACTTTATTCAAAGAACAAGAGTCAAATAGTAGACATTTGAAGCTTGCCAGAGGAGGAGTGGAGGTGGAAAACAGAGAGAGAGAGAGAGAAGTGCTGTGCTGTTTATTGCTGCTTTGTATTGTGCTGGGGAACAAAATAAAGTTCACTCGCTCATTAACAAAAACACTACTTCCATTTAGCTAAAAAGTTAAAATTTGCAGGATGGTACATCTAGGGCAGTAGGTATCCACTAAAATAAAACATTTCCATACAGCAAAATTTTGGGGTAGAAAAACACCATGATAGCAAGACTAAATACTCCCAAAATTTCAAAAATGCCTTGACAGATTTTATTGAAATTTGGTGACTTTGTGGAAAAAAGAAAATTAGCCTATGTGTTTTTATTTGTTGCTTTATGTCATGGGCAACACGGTGGTGCAGTGGTAGTGCTGCTGCCTCGCCGTAAGGAGACCCGAGTTTGCTTCCTGGGTCCTCCCTGCGTGGTGTTTGCATGTTCTCCCCGTGTCTGCATGGGTTTCCTCCCACAGACCAAAGACATGCAGGTTAGGTGCATTGGCGATCCTAAATTGTCCCTAGTGTGTGCTTGGTGTGTGTGTGTGTGTGCCCTGTGTTGGATTTGTTCCTGCCTTGCACCCTGTGTTGGCTGGGATTGGCTCCAGCAGACCCCCGTGACCCTGTATTAGGATATAGTGGGTTGGATAATGACTGACTGATTGACTGCTTTTTGTCATTAATAATGCTCTAGCGACTGGGTCATTCTAATGCACTGTGTGTACCCTATTTCACCACAGCAGTGACAGCAATCGTAATGAGAAATTGTGTGTGCCAGTCATGCAAATGAAAGCTGTTTGCAGAAGCAACGTGAAAGGAGGAAAGTGTGGCGAAGCTCAAAGAAGACATGTTTAGCAAGTGCTTGACAGGTGCTGACACTTTGAGTATAGTAAATTTTACACAATTGATCCAATAAGAAAGATATTTAATATATTTAATATATTTTACTTCTCTCCTTCATGTTATGTGCAACCTTGTGTAAATGCTGAAGTGGGGACTACAATTCCCATCAGCCAACTCGCAAAGTTTAATAAGCAAAAAAGCAGCATATCAACAAAGGTAACAACAGCTGTGTTTTTTCTTCTCTTCCTCAACCTCTTTGGGATGACGATTTCATTGTCTAGTTGGGCTACAGTATTTATCTTAGAGCAGTATCACTCATCCTTCATGGCCTTGAAGCCAAGTTTTACCTTTTAAAGTTCCTTGATGACCCACAGACAGCATTTGAAAAGCAGGGGATTTCCCTGTCATCAATCAAGCGCAGTTAGAGACGTGAAAAACGGGCAGCACTACTGATCACTTTGGTGGGCTGGAACTGCTTTCGAAAAAGCCAACACTACTATCCACCTTCATATTGTCATTAAATTTTCAATGTCAATCAATGCTCAGCATTAAGCTGTTTTTTAAGTAAAAAAAAGAAAGAAACAAAAAGTAAAAGAAAAAAAAAACATGTCAAATTAACTGATGGAGCCAAGCCATGATTTTTTCTGTTATGTGATAAAAAGAGAACATGGTGATGGTGCTTTTGAGTAAGTTTTGCTTTTTTGTCTTTTTTTTGGTGGTAGACATTTATTCAAATGCACTGTATACTGATTCAGTACTAAATTTTAGCTTTGATGCTAACGGAGAGTCAAGATTTTAAGAAGTGTTAAGCTCTGAATGAATCAACTTTAAATTATCTTTGTAACAGTACCAAAGTTCACTTTAACATGAAGTTCTGCCTAAACTTCATACCAACACCATTTAAGATTCAAGGGTTTTATTCATCACAAATAAAACGATTATACAGGTACAACGTGTAGTGAAATGAAAGAGCAACTCAAGTAGCACAACAATATTAGTCCCTGATAAAGAAAATACAAATATTGCATACAGAAAAGTATTTAGTTACATAGCACTTCTAATACATCTGATTACCCAAAAGCACTATAACTTTACAGGGGAAGCCGGGTAACACAGCTCGTCGTTATATAAGTAGTAGCACGTTTGTGAGAGTGCAGTTTGTGGAGCTTGCTTATTCTCATCATGTCTGGTAGGTTCTACACTGGGTACTCTGGTTTTCACCCTAATACCTAAACATGTGTGTGTTGGGTTTACTAAGAACTCTTAATGAGTTCGGGGTGAGAGAGAGTGTGCGTGAGTGCTGCCCTAGCCAAAGCTCCGTCCAGTTTCTCCCTGGCTAGACATCAGCTCTCCACAAGCATAAACTGTTCAAATGGAGGAAAAAAAAACAGATACATGAATCAATGGTTGCAGAGTTAAATATTGAAATTAAACATGAAGTTGATTATTTACATTACATTACGCTGCATTGGTTTAGATTGTGCTGTGAGTAAATCCTAAATTCCTAAGTAGAAAATGTCCTGGTGTAGAGTCATTAGCAAGCTAAACCTGTTTGTGAAGGCAGCAGATGTGTAGAGGAGGAGTTCCCAGAAGGAAAGAAGAACCGGCTTGTGATGCAATCTGGAGAAGTAAGTGCAATGCTACAATTAGTATAAGGCAAGGGTCTTTCTTTAACTGTTAAACATTTCTCAAAACTTTTCTATTCCATATTTATTTTTATATCTTGATGTTTCATTTATTAAAGTGAAAGGGAATTGAACACTAACATTTTAGGAAGTATTTAGATAGTAATCATTCTTAGTATGTGTAATATTTAACTACTTTTGTTGTTACTATTATTAAGACTACAATCTATATTGTTAGAAGATTGAGTGATCCCCATATAGAAGCACACAAAATGACCAAAATCTGCATATTATTTAAACACCACACACAGCTGAACTCTAAAATAAGGATTGAAATAACTGAAGACATTTTACTAATTTCATTTTAGTAACAAAGAAACAGATAACACCAAATAAAAGGGTAATTCTGAAGCAGGTGTACAAAGAAAGGTTAGCTACCCAGTCTGGTACGTGTATAAAGACAAACACACTGAGCCTTTAGAATAGTGAGTCAAGCAGCCACATACTAACATTAAAGAAATCAAGCTTAAATTTAAACAGCCACAGGAGCCATTGATTGCCCTCTTGCTAATCTATTGATTATTCTTCACATACCTGCTTTTCATCCAAAATGACAGATCCAGCATTGAGTGATCACCCACTTAGATACTTCTGTGCCAGACTGTTGGAATGGCTCTATTTTTAACTTTTCCACTAAGTAACCTGTTAGGTGATATCCTTAACATGTGCAATTCCAGAGCACTTAGCACCACTGGTCTATATTTACTTGAACTAAACAAAAAGTGTTTTGTATGCACATGTTGCTTTGTGAAGTAGTTGAAGTTTAATAGTCACTTATGCTATCTGTTGTAGGAGGCTCTGAACACATTTCATTTGTCTCTAATATTCAAAATGTTGCTGTAGGAAATAATCTAACATGGACCTTAGCAGTCTGTCTCTTCTAATGTTTTACCCAGTCTGTTTCAAACAGGAGAAGAAGCCAATGTATACAGTAGATATAGTGTATATCCATTTTATTCTTACACTTGTCTTTAAAGTCCAAAGTCATGTGGATCTGGTACCAATCAAGACAGAAATGGGTTTAAAGTTAGCAGTCAGTCACAGGTGGCTTGCCAGCCTATGGCAGGGCATGTGTATATAAACCCATGTCTCCTATACCATCAAGGTGCCAAATTGGACAAAATGAGCATCTTTAAGATATCCAGGGACTTAGAGTACCCAGTTTAATAACTGATGCAGATATGGGAACAATGAGCTGTGAGACAGTGCTGCTCACCACTGTGCATCCACGATATACAGGGCAGTATAAGAAATGTAATTTTATATGCAAAGCAATGAGGGAATGATGTCTAAATGTATCCATCTCTAGGATACAGAGAACTGGAGTTTGTATTGACCCAAACAAATACAAAGTAAGGAACAGCTTCGAATGGACTCACCACACAAACCCCCCATTTGCATACTTCTCCTTATACTGTAGTAATTTAGAAGGTTTGGTTAATCTAGAAGCTGAGATAAATCTGTGAAAGGAAAGGGGAGCCCACAGCTATTTCCCACCTTTAGGTTGGAAGGATGGATGGATGCTTAGTTATATACACAGTAGCATGTTTGTGAGAGTGGAGTTTGTGAAGCTTGCTTGTTCCCTCCATGTAGGGTAGGTTCTTGTTTAAGCACACTGTGTGTTTGCTTGGACTTTACATGAATTATTCTGCAATACACTGGTACCAAGTTGGCTGTATATCATCTTTGCACCAAGTGCAGCTGGGAGAGGCACTACTCCCAACATGATCCTGCAGGGTTAGGAAATAAATGGATGGATGGAGTGTGAAGAGACATGCTGCCTCCCTCTTGCCACTTCACATCTCCTCTCAACTTGCCAATACTCCTTTTACTGGTTACGTCTATCTTGACGTGCCTCCAGTCCAGATTCACTGATGTTTTAACTTCAAAGCTGTTTGATTTTGAGGTAGCTCATAGCTCATTAGATTTTCCTGAACAGCCACTGGTTGCAAAGCTTTCACTTTACTTGGAGTTTAAATCTACTCTATACGATTGTATTTTGTCAGATGATGATGTCGGAGCATATCACAATGACTTGGTACCAAGTGAGACAGACCAGGCACCGACATCCTCCTGTTTGATTGTTTTTCTGGGAAGCAAAAGGTGAATGAACTTGCATGACTTGCTACTCATTTGAAAAAGAAGGACAGATATTATTTGTCATGTAAGTTAATGTTTATGTTAGAGAAGTGTGCACACATAATGGATAATTCCGGGATGCCCCCCAGAGTTTTCATGCCAAAACCACCACTGGTCCTGTCTAAGGTTAGATCCAGAATTGTATTCAGTGCGGCCTATGACCTTAAACTGGAAAACAAATTTGGAAAATGGATGGATGGATAGTTATATAAGTGGTAGTGGTTGTGTGAGAGTGGATTTTGTGGTGCTTGCTGTGTCTGGTAGGTTCTTCTTTGGGTACACTGGTTTTCCTCCTGAAACATGAAACTGTGTGTGTTGGTTTGGGTAATGATGGTGCATCACATGAACACCCCTGCAAAGAACTGGTACCATGTCGGCTGTATACCATCTTTGTACCAAGTACTGCTGAGATATGCACCACTCCTAACATGATCCTGCATTGGATAGATTAGATTAGGGTTAGAAATAAAAATGGATGGATGGAGTGAGAAGAGACATGCTGCTTGTCTCTGGCCACCTCACCTCTCTCTCAACTTGCTAATCTTCCTTTGGCAGGTTATCCATCTGTCAACCTGCCTCCAGTCCAGTCTCGTTGACATTTTACTTGAAGTAGCACCTTAGAGCCCCTCAGAAGGGCATGTTAAGTAGGCTGAGTAGACGTCCCTTTTTTTTCTTGACAGTTTTCATTTAATGCCTCCTCTTATTGGATTGCATCCCGGAATTAAACAATGTATATTATTTTTCTCATTCTTTAATCAGTCAAAACTCCAAGGGAGACCAGATACTGACCTCCCAGCTATTCGAATTAATGTGCTTTATTACAAGGTGCTCAAAACTCTAATGGGGGCCAAGCCCAACTCCACACCTCCCAACTATTCATTTTAATGTGCGGTTTTAAAAGGCACACAAAACTGAAACTCATCTCTTTGATCTAAACTGTGTCTCTACATCTACCATGGTCACCAGAATAACTATAGTTGTGTTCCATTTTGGAGCAATGAAAATTTGGTAAGCCTAATGTAAAGCCATAATAACCTTGAGAGTTCAGGAGCCACTAGAAGCTACTGTTGTCACCAGATCAAAGTCCTTGAATGAATTGTCTTCCTTCCAATGAACTGAATAAAAGAACATAAGATTATGTTTAACTGAATAATTGTTTTCTTTAAATAATATTTCATTTTATTAAACAGCACCTGAAATGCTGCTAATTTGGTGCACATCCAAAACATATGGCCCAGTAAGTCTGGAACTTGATTGCAGCGTTTGCAGGTTGGATCTTGCCCTGGAAACATTTTGGACAATTTTAAATGAGAGAGATGCACTCGATATAAAATTGTATGCTTTGCGCATATGGAGCTCGAGTAAATTCTGTGCATTGCTACCTTCCACTCCTTTTCTGAGATGTTGAGTGAGAGATCCTTTTCCCATTGTTCTCTGGGATCTTTGAAAGGGAGGGACTTTAAAATGTTTTTATACTGTATATTATAGAAATGATGTCTGAGTCCTCAAGACTGATCAATATTTCTTCCTGTATAGAGGTAGGTAGGAGGTGAGGGAAATTGGGTAGGTTTTGTTTAACAAAGTTTATAATTTGAAGGTAGTGAAAGAAATGTGTTGCTGGAAAGTTAAATTTGGAGTGTAATTGATTATAGGACGTAAAGACGTTGCAATGTGTAATTATTTAGGCATCTGTGTGGTCTCGGATAGTTAGGCCATCTGACAGTGGCATGCTTTTCTCTCCTCAGCCTGTATCCATCCCATTATTTTTTTAAACTTTATTAAAAACAGCCAGAGATCCAGCTATGCACAAACACAAATTTAGGGCTGATTTTAGCTTGCAGAGTTCTCTAAAGCTGTTGGCTTAACTTTGTAAGTTTAGAATTAAATATTTTGAATGAACTGTCTCTCTATTATAAAAAAAAATCTTGGGATGAGACAAGAGTTTTTTTGTCCTGCGACGAGACGTGATCTTTTGAAGAGAGACAGGGAGACACTTTCACATCCCGTGAGACGGTCAAGTCACACCCAACTTACGACCATTTTCAAACAAGACCACAGTCATCTAACCCCTCAGTTGTTGGAATGCGTTTGGCAGACACAATTCCTGTGCTCTCAGCTGCCGTACAGGCTTTTAATTGTTCAAAGTGCTGTACGAGATGCAGATCACGCGGCACTGCAACAGCAGCAAGCTAGCAGCTGATTGAGCAAAGAGGAGTTAAAAAAAAACAAAAAACCTGTATTTGTTTCCTATTGTATTGCCGTTTAAGAGGGGGTTTTGGAGGAGTGATCGCCTCTTGTCGGGGTGCGTTCAGCCCCCCTCTTCACACTGGCATGTAGCACAAGCAGGGGGACTTATGCAATTTCAGACTTTTTAAGGTTTTTTTTTTTGCCTATAAATGAAACTATTGAGTCTATTTTGAGTTGTTCCATTTTAAAATGAAAATTTTAATATCCGACCACAGAACACTGCCTTTGCATGTTTAGAATGGAGTTTATATATTATGACAGATTTTTACACAGTAAGTCCATTAAAGTTTAATATCATTAAAGAATACATTCACTGAGTTTTTTCTTTAGAAAAACTTTATCAAGTGAAATATTTGTACATGTTTTGGTTATCAAAAGGTGCCCATCATTTGTTAATTTTACTTCACGCAGTACATAACGTGGCATTCTTTTGCAGATGGTATACATAAATAGACATTGAAAGTCAGAAGGGATTTTTCATTAGAATACTTTTAAGTATTTTACTACTAGCCAGCTACTACTAGCCAGCGCTACAGCTGTGGCAACATAATTTAGCCTACTCGTACAAGTGACAAAACCTTTCTTTAAAACAGGGTCGTTTATTGAGACAACGTTTACCAAACAATACTTAAAAGATTTAGTTTCTGTAGTTCTCCAGAATAAAGGAAATCTGGCTTTCCTGGCCGATGCGGACATTTCCCTGTGGCTCCGGACGGGTACAGAACACCGGCGGTCAGGTTCATTCGGAGCGCGGTGCTTGTTCAAGTGTCAGCCGTCAGATTTCAGCACTACATTTCCCGATAGCACGCAGTCATAACGTGATGACGCACACCCGTGGAAACCACCAGGAAGTCTTTCCTTTCTCGTCTTTCTTTTACCTGTACAGTACAAGTCTGGATTTCCCCAACAATTATCACCTCGTCTATCTTTAAGTTATCTATGTAAAAATATACAGTTAGCTTCTTTTTCTTTAAACGTCCTGAGATGATTCACGAAGACTTACCGCTCAACTGAAAGAATGCAAAACAGAAAGGTAAGAAGAAAAAAAAACGTTTTGGCTTATAGCAGTGAAATATGGGACATATTGAAACTTTGAAAGCGGCATTAGTAGAAGATATTGAGGCTTGAGTTACTCGTGCGGCGAGTGAGAAGCGGACAGAGCCCGATTCGCGCTATCCCATCTTAGCCGTCTGTGTGTACCGCGCTGGTCTGTCAGGACACACCGAGCGGGAGGACAGAAGGGGACTTCGCCGCTCAGCCGGGGACGACACCCCATGTAGGCTTTGGAGCTGATGGGCACCGCATCTTCTCGGACCCCGAAGTATCATTTTTTATGATAACAAAAGGGAAAACTTTATATGAGAATGTGTTCTTTTATCATGTCAGATCTTAAAACTTCGGTAACGTTTTCACGTGGTTTAAAAAGCAGTGTTTTGCTTGTGTGCATTTCAGGTAACGGACTTATTGTGGAGACGATCAGGAGGAAGTAAGCAGTGAGTGTTGGGGGAGTACTAGTTGTTATTTTTGGATTTCGGTGGTGGAGTGGAGCTAGTGGCATCTATTGTCCGAATGAGGGCAGCGGATTAAAGTTGGGCCATATGACATATAAATTGACGTTTCTGGATCTTTGTCTAGGAGGGGGCACTACAACTTTATCTTGCCAGATTAGTGCTTGCTACTCCTCAGATAATGACTGCTATCACTCAATCAATACATATGTTACAATGCGCTTCTTTTTACCTCTTACAGAGCCTATAAGATTACAGTTAAAATAAAGATAATACTGATTTACAAGATATCAGCTCAGTGGTAGTAGTTAGCACTGCAGTCTCACTTCTCCAGTTTCTTCATACAGTACACCAAGTGGTGCAACTTGGACACATCATCAGTGATGAACCCAGGGTCATAAGGTGCTTTGGGTGTTAGATCATCAGACACCCTCAACCGGGTGACCCAGCTAGGGTTGATCAGTCCCCAGCTTGTGTCCAAGTAGCATGCTACACCATTGGATCGCCTCTCTTGATTCACAACCACCTTAACACTTTTTTGCAGTGTCTGAGATGTTCTTGGTGGCTCTTCTTTCCTGCAACGTTCTAATGCCAAGTATAGTGACAGCCTCATTTAGAGACTGGCCTTCAAATGCCCTGCAGCCCACCTTGGTGGGCTCGCATTGGGCCTTCCACCCATTCCTCCTACTTCCTTTACCAGCTCGAGGTATTTTCCCTTTTGAGATCATTGACCTCCTCTATCTGGTGTTCCCAGGGGAAGGCGAGTTCCACCATGATCAATAGCTTTGACTGGTCAGATGTTAAGTCCAAATCTGGCTTGGTCTGCTGTCTGTGGATAGTCGCAACTAAGACTTCAAGAATTGTTTTAACAATAAGCAAAAAGAAAAGCAGAAACAATTATAAAGGACTAGACACACTGCTTGAATTCTTGGAAGCAATTCTTATTGCCAAAATGTTAAACAAATAGAAGTAGAAACAGGCTTATACCAACTGTGATAAAGATTTTAAATAAGCCAAATTCAATTTAGTTTTAAAAAAAGTAACTATTACAGAGTTCTGTTTTATGTATATAAAAACTGTATTTTCTTATACGCGTATGTATGTAGGAATATGGTTTTGTATGTTGGTGACTGGATCAAAGCAAACTTCCACTTGTGGACAATAAAAGTAAAACTAACTAAAAATAACATTTTTCAAACGAGGTCCACATTTAGCAATATATTCTTCTAAATGACTTTGCAAATTGTTCAGTATATCCCTGTATTCATTTACCACTTTAATAAACTGAGTAAAAAAAATGGAGGCATGTAACTAAATTATTCCTAAAAAATATACTGTATGTGGTATTTGTATTCTATATGGGTGATTTTATAAATCCTCATGAAGAATTCAGGGAATTAGATAATGCTGTCGACTGACACTGTGCTAAATGCGTAAGACTCCGCTCCACATCGTGCCTCACCCTTTTGATATTTTCTTATGTTGTTACAGTGCTTGATGGTCCAACAAACATGTCCTTCACACTATCAGTAGACTGAAACTTAACAAACCAGTTTAAAATATAGAGAAAGCATTCATCCTTGGCAAGGCATAATAATCCAAAATCTACTTTGCACCTCTGTTACAGATTTGGATTCAATGGTCACTGATGCCTCATTTAGCATATAACACTGCAATGGCACTGTATACATCTCCACCCTATTGACCAACTCCAAAAATCATGAGATTCTTGTGCTACAACCGTTATTTACATTTCATACTAATGCTGCAATCCCTTAAAATCACAATCTTACATGTGTCATTCCCTTCCCCTTTTCCCCGTCTCGTATATCTATTATATGTTTTTGCTTCTCCATCATCGAAGTTTGATTGTCTCTAAGGTTGCGAGGTAGTGGTAGTGTCCTTGGGAATTTTTATTTTATGTTTGTACATACAAATGTAAGCTTATTGACATAGTATATAGGCTTTGTCTCGGATCGCATGCTATCACAATGAATAGTACACTGAGTAAGAGGTGGCATATTATTTGCAATACAAAATTTGCATGCGGATAAATAACTTAATTTTACTACGTAATCATGTAGCGACCCATCACAAAAATGCCCACCCTTGCTATGTTGTCTTAATATCTCATTCAGTTACTCTTTGAAAGTGTCATGAGATTCGCTTCAACTGCATGAATCAGATTTCCAAAATCCTTTGTATTAAGAAGTCTTTGCATGTTTCTATCTTAAATGTAATTCCTCTTGGTTTCCACCTGTGTCTTGTGATGCTTTCAAATTGCAGGTTAAAGCTGTTACGATTTTGGGTGGATTTCTGTTATTTATCATGAATGTGTCTCAATTTGTCAGACAGATACAAATAGACTGTCTTGGACACCGATAACATAGTGGTTACAGCAATACGTTCATGTTGCTTTCATTGCAGGATGCCTGTTAATTCATTAGCTTATGATGCCAAGGAAGAAAATGAAAAATTATAACTGCTCCTTAGAATGCAGTTATCACTTCTAGATCTGTATGTAGAAACATATGGACACATAAAAGGACCGGTGGGAGCAAGGTGCGGGAGATTTAGATGTAAAACAGTGGTTTGACAATTTTACAGTACAGTATTGAGGGGAACATTTGATTACCTATGTCAGCGTCTCTTAGCAAGATACCTGGTTGAGTTGTAACATTTCTGTCAGAAAACATATAGGAATTGGGCTCTGCTGGGTGGCAATGGGTGCCCCAAATACGTAGTAAGTCTGCCTCTTCTCTTTGTTTACACTGGCACACTGAGGTCGTAACATTACAGATGTTGCTTTTTTTGCAGGGACATAATGAAGGTTCTATGAAAGTGACATTTTTTATTTTTTTATTTTATAAATCGGTATGCTGCTGCTGGAGTATGAGAATTTCTCCTTGGGAATTAATAAAGTATCTATCTATCTATCTATCTATCTATCTATCTATCTATCTATCTATCTATCTATCTATCTATCTATCAGTAGTTGAAAAGTGTAAATGTCCAGGCTATTCCAATTCAAGCATTAAATGATAAAAATTTGAGCAGAGAAGTTATGACTTAATGTGACTTTTGTTGTTCACATTACTCTAAAAGATCAGGTCTGTGTTACACAGAAGAGAAAAAAAAACAGAGCTGTGGTTTGTGCATAGCCATAGAAGTCACTTTTATAAAGAAAACATTGGAACAATTGTATTAGGTCACCACACACTCTCCTTGGCTGAAGAACTGTTCAGAGCAGGACGTTTCAAATCCATTGTGGTGGTGTACAGAGCCAGAATCAGGAAAATTGGGTCTAAATACTTATGGACCTGACTATATGGTCAGTTGAAGTGTGCTCTGAGCTGAGGATGATCCTGTGCTGATCTGGTTGTACCTACCGTATTTATGGTAATAAATAATAGGATTAGCTCTTTTGCAGTGTGCCTCAGAGCTGCAGACTTGCAGCAGATGAAGTCCAAGACAGTTGCAATTGCAGCATGCTTTTTGGAGTCAGAGATGGATGGACAAAGTTGTATACTAACTTAGACCACTTTGTGAGCAGGTTTAACAGACTTAGTATGGTAGGTAATATTACAAAATGAGTTCTGCATGCATTAGATAGACTGTTATGGACATGAAAAGCACCAATATGCCCTTTAAAACCATATTTTATATTTTATTTGGACTGAAGTGTAGCTTAATACTGAATCAGATATATTTAACTTGATACAGAAAAAGGATGATGGAAATATTTATAAAGCGTAATAAAAAAGTACAGTTCAACATACATTTAACTGTTAGTAAAAAGAAAAACAGGGTCAGTGTCTCAGATTAAGAAGCTGCTTGACTACCGGTTTGGACAGTGCACATTATAGAATGATGCTCGTTTCTTCCATGCTGTATTTCTTCGGAGTGTCTTGGAGTTATCAATGCGAGTGTTTTCCAGATCTGATATGAGATCTCTCACACTATGTATTATCTAGCAACTGTGCTCTACTGTGAAGTCTGAACTGCAGTGAGGCATTCTTTATAAATATTATCCAGCTTGTGTCTAGGTATTTTGTACTCCTTGTTTGGATTTATTACGTTATTAGAAAAAGCGGGGTGCATAATGAATGATGAGTACTAACTCTTCTGTATTATCTATGTCATTAAGAAAAGTAGTTATAGCATTACCAGAATAAGACCCCCATGGACTCCAGGCTGTCCCATGCATATATTTACACTCTATGAACATCCCATATATAAATAAAACAAACTGGGGGCTTAAATGTCCCTTGGAGAGGGGATATTTGAGCCCTCAGCTTGTTTTATTTATATAATATATGAGTAACGGTGTAAGTGTATTGCATGGAAGAGTGTGAAGTACCCGCTGGTGCTATTAAGAGATTGCGAAACGTTGGAAATTTCTGTGTGTTTGTTAGGTAGGAGTAAAATTTTTAGGACATAATCTATAGGTCCATTGGTAACAAGAGTTGAAATATGCCGTGATTCTCACCTTCCAGTCTGGCAGCTACAGGCAAATACTATTTTCTAAAACTTAATGCAGTAACAGGCAAAAAATATATTCAGCGGTACCTCGTACTTCAAACGATTCTAACTTCGAACGTTCCAGAGTTTAAACACTAAATTTGAGAGAAATGTTACCTTAAATCATGTGTATTTGCTGTTTTGGTTTATTGAAATGGGTTTCGGTAGTTCAGGGAATGGATTTATTTACTTTCCATTAATTCTAATTGGGGAAAATTGATTCGTACTTTGATCAATTCTGAGTTCAAATGGCATCCTGAAACGAATTCAAAGTACGAGGCACCACTGTAAAAATGATCTTACGATCACTATATGATCTCCTAATATTATGACAGAGTTAATCAATAGCATATAAATATTTACCTTAAGAGAGATTAGTGATTATTTGGTGGGGCAGGGCTAAATTCAGTGTAACTGCTGCACTGCTTTTTTTCTTGCATGTGCCAGGACACACTCCGGTCACCCTGATAGTAGATCATCATAAATCCATGAGTGCAGAGAGACAGTTATCCTGATCCACAGATACACAGGAACATGTTTATTGTGTCTATGATAACACAGATAATATTGTGACCACTAATCCACTTACCTTAGTGAACTTGGTCTTGGTAGCAGGTTTTGTTTTTACACTGCAAGTGGCAGTAAGTGTCCAATTTATCATGTACATTATTTTAACCATGATGACATATTAACTGAGCATATCTAAAATATCAGTGTCATCAGACCAACTATTCACTTCCACTGAAAATTTACTGAGCAATTCACAATTACTTTTCACATGCTTGAATTGACACTCTCATATATGAACAAAACTCCTTCAGTGAAGATGATTATACTCGTCTGGAGAGCTGTCCATACACCACCATGACACAGAGGGATGTTTGAGGAGCAGCAGAAATGCATGTGTACCAACTACAGTATATGATGTCAGCCTAAGTAGGTAAAGAGAAACATCTGCTTTATACCTGTGGTTGGGCATGTACAGTATGTAACATATCTGCTTAAGGTATATGGGGCAGGCTGGGCACTTGACTGACTCTCAAAAACGTCAATATGTTCATACTCCTGTATCAAAATGTTTTCAGTAATGTAAATAGAAAGTTTGTCCATGTTTTCTGTTAATATGAACACAGATTCTTACACGTATAATGCATAAATAAAACTTTTCCATTGAAATATGTTGATGCTTTATTTTAAATATTACTAGACAGTGTGTGTCTCTTTTGAACAGGTTAAGGTTAATCAATCAAAGGGAGCTGTGAAATGTGATCAATACAATGGAAATTTAATTCTTAGTTTAAATATATGCAAAAGATGGCAATACAGATACACCTCACACTTGAATAAGGTTAAGGTAATGTAAAAAACATAGTAGAAGCAATGACTATTAAAACAGTGCCTGAGTTTAAGTCAATCTTTAAAGTACTTGTTTCTCTAAATATGCCAGTACATATGATGATTAGGTTCATTGCATTAGCCTTAAAGTAATGAAAGTATTGGAATACTCAAGTCTTTCAAATGAAGTTGTCTACCTATAATATCCTGGAAAGACAGAACCAGATTTAATGGAATTGTATCTAATACTTAACATTAGAATTACCAGAGCCTACGTGAAAACTTGTAAATCCGGCCCACCTTAAATTCATTCGCACCTCTCTGTCAGCGTATTTGTCCTGTAAATGTGCCGATTAAGACAAGCAGCAAGCAGCCGGCTATTCCATCCCCCACCGTCGCAGAACGTTCACTAAGTTCTCCCAGCTCGTTCCTTGTTTGATTATCTGGGAGTGAGTGAAAAAACTACAGAATGTGTAAGGCCTGAAGTCCAAAGATCAAATAAACACTTTCACAAAAGGTTCAAGAACAATACAACAGCTTCGGTGGTGTAGTGGTAAGATTTGCTGACTTATAATCAAGGGGCCACTGGTTCGATCCCCACTGCCTCCTATATTTGCCCTTTTCAGTACTGCGCTGCTCTTATTGTTAATATTATACAGTATACACATACATTTGGTTTGCGTCTGCAACAGACTGTGCACATTTATAGTATTGTACTTGTAAAAGTGACCTTTTTTTCACTTTTATTCTCTCACTCACTCACGATCACGATACATACTACCGCCCTAGGGATTTGACGCTGTTAGTTTTTATTTGAAACTGGGAATAACTGTTGATGTGAGTAGTGTTTTGAGGCAATGGAACTGGACATTCTCAGATATGGAGGGATAAAAGCTGACATACAAACGCTGGTGAATCTGCCTTCTTTGTATCTCACCGTCACTTTATCTTTTTTTATTGAGTTTTATTGAGTGTTCCTGCTCACGCAGAATTAGTATTCACCTTATGGTTTATGATGTCAAAAAAAAAAACCACAGACGTAGGTATATATGATATTTTGAAGAAATCCATTTTATGACCTGAAAATGTACCAATCATAAAACATCATCGCACTAATGCAACATTATTTGAAAACGAACAGCGTCAAATTGGGTGTGAATTTACGCTGGCACTGTTACTTAGAGTCAGATCAGGAGAGGTGTGGGGGGGTGGAGGTGGTGTTAGATCGTGATCGTCATTGAGACAATAAAACTGAAAAAAGCTAATTTTTACAAGTACCATAAATTTATACCCAATGTCCCATATATTTGTCTTTCTTTTTTTCTCCGTGCTGCAAGAACCATCTTTCCTACATTTACGACATGTGTACCTGTTGCAATGTGCACACTTTTCTCTATGCTGTGTTTTCTATTACATGGAAAGGACACTTGACCCTGACTCAGTTTACTTTCCTGGGGAAGGGGCTGTTTTGGAACAGAAGTTTGTCAATGTTGCATCCTCCTTTTCTTATTCCATCACCTTTTCTAGTAAGATGCAAATACGAAGTTCCTCTGCAATATGAGCCATGAACACTCATTCTCAACTCACATTCTTTTCACAGTGGCCCCCGTGCTTGCTTTGCAGAGTACATGTGCTTTGATCCTGCTGCACTGAATAAGCTCATGCCTTCTGGTGCACAATGTCGACGTAGCACGGAGAAAAAAAAACAGAAAGGGACAAATATATGGGACATTTGGTATAAATTTATGGTACTTGTAAAAGTTAGCTTTTTTCAGTTTTATTCTCTCAATCACGATCACGCTCTAACAAGCGACCCCCATACCCAACCCCTTGGCCTCTCCTGATCTGACTGTAAGTAACAGATTCAATTCTGGTTCAGTTACCTGTAGTTGTTGTTGAATTCCAATTCCATTTCCTTGTTTGAACTGAGATTGTTGAGTTCATTCCTGAATTGACCCCAACCCTAACCCACACACCTCTACGCTGTACTGTATTGTATGAAAAGCTGTGTATGCATTAAATAATAATCCGTGCCATTTAGCTGCAATAGTTAGAGGCAAGGTGTCCTTCTGGGACACTTTCAAGAAATACTCCTTCCAAAAATGATTTATATATTAATACTAGCAGAATACCCGCGCTTCGCAGCGGAGAAGTAGTGTGTTAAAGAAGGTATGAAAAAGAAAAGGAGAAATTTAAAAAATAACGTAACATGATTGTTAATGTAATTGTTTTGTTATTGATATGAGTGTTGTTCCCATATCTATATATATATCTATATATCTATATATATATATATATATATATATATATATATATAGCAAAACACCCGCACTTGGCAGCGGAGAAGTAGTGTGTTAAAGAAGGAAAGAGAAACAAAAGGAAACATTTTGAAAATAACGTAACATGATTGTCAATGTAATTGTTTTGTCACTGTTATGAGTGTTGCTGTGATATATATATAGCAAAATACCCGCGCTTCGCATCGATGTCGTGTGTTAAAGAAGTTATGAAAAAGAAAAGGAAACATTTGAAAAATAATGTAACATGATTGTGAAAGTAATTGTTTTGTGTATTTGGCGGCAGCGTCATGAAGTTGTTTTCGTCTAGCTGCATTAGAAAATGTACAACGACATCTGACACGCCTCCTTTTTACTGTTTTCTCACAGCTTGGATTGCTGCTGTCATAATGGGTTTGAGTCTACATATATATATACATATACATACTATATATATACAGTATATACATACTATATATATACAGTATATATATATATATACATATATACATATATACACACACACACACATATATATATATATACATATATATATATATATATATATATATATATATATATATATACATATACATATCTATCTACATCATATATACACACACACAAATTATATATATATGTGTGTGTGTGTGTATATATACACATACATACAAACATACACACAGGTATATATATGTGTATATATATGTATGTGTCTATATGTGTGTGTATAGCTTTGGTCACTGAGTGCAAGGGAAAAATAATAAAATATAGTCTATAAGTTATTAAACAGTAAAACATTAACGTTTTAAGAAGTACAGGTACATTGAGCACTACTGGAGTGGTTGCGGGTAAACTACATTTTAAAAGACAGTATAACAGAACAGGTAAGTAGTACTAACAGCAGCTAAAATGTATATGGACCATCTCTCGGTAGTAGATCCATTTTGAAAGGCGCTACACGACGGCTGTGGTATAGAAATTACATTTTCTATGTGAACGTTAAAATTTCTGCCTCTGGTAATGTGCCTTACTGGCATTACCAGCAATTAAAGAAAATTTGTTTTGTGTCCTCTGCAGTGTTAAGAGAAAAAAAAGAAAAAAGATGTAAAGAAAGGAGAGTTGCCTTTTTCTTTTATATAGTATAGAGAGATGTGTTCGGTGACATTATGATCGCCTTTTGGGGACAGTCGAGATGGGTCTTGTGTAGACTGGTGAGATGTCTTTGCCATTAATCGGCTGTGATGGCACTGTCAGTCCTCCACTCGTATGCGTGTCTTCATAATCTGAGCTGAGGACCTCATAATCGTATACGTGCAAAAGAAAGTGTGAATCACCTTAATATTATTTTGCCGTGGTGTAGAAAAGGGGTCCTGTGTTTGCACTTGTCTGGGCTATAGCTCAGGGGGAGGATGAAAAAAATTAAAAGTGCTCACTTTGACTTAAGGCAGAAGCGCAGTCAGCGTCTCAAAGGCCGGCACAGCTATACGCGCACGCCGGCTGCTCGACTTTTGCTGGGCAGGAGACCCCAGTTTTTGTACACACGTTCCACAAATGAGACACATGGGTTTACCGGCAATGTCAGTAAACATATACTCAGCCTCCCATTGGTTTTTAAAGGCTCTATGTTCAGAATCACCTTTTCTCTTTGGCATCGTGTGGGCTAGCTTGGCAATAACTTGTAGCATCATAAGCTAGACTTGATTAACGTGGTAAGTGTTCGACAAGGCAGCTGAAGCGCTGGATTATGGGATCTGTAGTTTATTGTGTTACCAGCGCTTCATATCCCCGGGCCATTAATAACAATAATACAGTATATAAAATGATCTCGCGGGCGGATATAATTACACGCCGGGCCGGATGTGGCCCGTGGGCCTTGAGTTTGACACATATGGACTAAATAGAACTTGAAAAGAAATATTTTTTGGAATGTGATCGCGCAAGTCAGATCGAGTTGATGCATACTACAGTACATCGAGCCCCTGTGCTCTTGTGGTTTTGCTTGTGTGCCTCAGTAGGTTACCGTCTCCTCACTCTTACTTTTTTACCGTTCATGTAATGAATACACTGAGTATGGCTTTACCAAAACAATCATTGATCGCGAATAAAGTATCCATTATTCATGAAGCTTCAATAGGTGATCTGTCTTTCTGCGTTAACCGCATGTGTTTTCATACGTCTCAAATTAAGGGGATGCGAGGTTAAAATGAATCGACAAGCGCGCGTACATATTTAGTGCATCCCCTCTCGGGAATCGAACCTCGGACGTCGGCGCTACAGGCGAAGGCTCTACTATTGAGCCACGGCGTATGGTTTGTCTATTTGAGCGTAGCAGTGTAATTCGGTTTTTGTTCAGCACTCTTTGGAACTGTTGCTTTTTGTCTGCGCACTGCGTCAGTTCACGTGAGCCGCTGAATATGGTTTTATATGTCACTCGCTCGCTTCTAATTGTTTCGCTGCCTTCTTAATTATATAATGCATGTTTTCTTCAGCGCGTTTTTGTAGCTCTTCCTGGTTTTCTACGTAATGTGTGATTACGTGAGAGGTGTGATGATGTCACACGAAACCCCGCCCCTCACGGCTTTCAAGCTCAACATCATTACAGTAAATGGAGAAAAATAGCTTCCAGTTATGACCATTATGTGTAGAATTTCAAAATGAAACCTGCTCAACTTTTGTAAGTAAACTGTAAGGAATGAGCCTGCCAAATTTCAGCCTTCTACCCACACGGGAAGTTGGAGAATTAATGATGAGTCAGTGAGTGAGTGAGTGAGTGAGTGAGTCAGTGAGGGCATTGCCTTTTATTAGTATAGATATAAATAATATGAGATTATATTAATCTCGTGTTTTCGTGCAGAACGGACATAATGAAGCTTCTGATACAGTAGGCGTCTCTTGTGGCCAACATTGGACAATAGCAAACAATATTAAAAATGGCATTAAAAAAATCTCTTTTTTTACGGTAGCGTAAATTCACATCTGATCTGACGCTGTTTGTTTTCAAATAATATTGCATTAGTGCGATGATGTTTTCTGATTGGTACTATTCAGGTCATAAACTGATTTCTTCAAAATATCATATATACCTACGTCTGTGTTTTTTTTTGACATCATAAACCATAAGGTCAATACTAATTCTGCGTGAGCAGGACCACTCAATAAAACTGAATAAAAAAAAAATCAAGTGACGGTGAGATATGAAGAAGGCAGATTCACCAGCGTTTGTGTGTCAGCTTTTATCCCTCCAGATCAGAGAATGTTCAGTTCCATTGCCTCAAAAGACCACTCACATCTACAGTTATTCCCAGTTTCAAATAAAAACTAACAGCGTCAGATCCCTAGGGCGGTAGTATGTATAGTGATCGT
Organism: Polypterus senegalus; assembly: GCF_016835505.1. Taxonomy (NCBI): domain Eukaryota; kingdom Metazoa; phylum Chordata; class Cladistia; order Polypteriformes; family Polypteridae; genus Polypterus; species Polypterus senegalus. The sequence continues at coordinate 37,530,810 of NC_053157.1, forward strand.
GAGTGAGAGAATAAAAGTGAAAAAAAAGGTCACTTTTACAAGTACAATACTATAAATGTACATGGTCTGTTACAGACGAAAACCAAATGTATGTGTGTACTGTATAATTTTAACAATAATAGCCGCTCACTACTGAAAACAGCAAATATAGGAGGCAGTGGGGATCAAACCAGGGACTCTTGATTACAAGTCAGCAAATCTTACCACAATGCCACGGAAGCTGTTGTATCATCCTTGAACCTTTTGTGAAAGTGTTTATTTGATCTTTGGACTTCAGGCTTTACACATTCTATAGTTTATGTCTACATTTTGTAACGTTTATTACTAAAATATGAAAAAGTTTCTGTTTTAACAATGTGTTTACACAGATTACTGTAGAAATGGAACACACATGAAATGCATGTGTTCCAAATAATGATCTATTATTTCCACTCTAAAACTCCAGCAGTTCACTCACTCCCAGATAATCAAACAAGGCACGAGCTGGGAGAACTTAGTGAACGTTCTGCGACGGTGGAGGATGGAATAGCTGGCTGTTTGCTGCTGGTCTTAATCGGCACATTTACAGGACAAATACGCTGACAGAGAGGTGCGAACGGATTTAAGGTGGGCCGGATTTACGAGTTTTCTTGTAGGCTCTGGTAATTCTAGTGTTAATGAAGTACTTTGTAATGAAGCACTACATCCATTTCCAGCCTTTGTAAGCCAGTCTCATAGCATTGTGGCTTAAATTTGAAACTTTTAAAACTTCTTCAGCAAACTACTTTCTCATCCAAGGTTGAAAACTACTAGTCAGCTAATCATGAACTGAAAGATTTAAATACAATGAAAAGCATATTGTAAGAATCCCAATTTTATTGAGATTTTTTTAAGTGGTAATAAAGCATCAGTAACAAAAAATGACAGAAAACGAAAGGGAAGTCCTGCCACAGTTGCTCTTAATTCTTGTTTCTGGATTATGTTAAAGGCTTCCAAGATAGTAAAGCTGTGTCCTGAACTACTCTTTCCCTCCCTTTTTAATTTGCCTTTCTTTTTCATACCTTTCTTCTTTTTTTCTTCTCGTTTTTTGTCTCTTTACTTGCTCCTAAATGCTCTTACACAGATAAGAACAGAGACTGCTCAACCAACAGGCACTTTTGTCTCCTTTTGAACACATCTGTGGGTGATAGGCTTCTAGAAAGCATGTTGCAGTTGGCAGAAGAGTATATTCTGTATGGCTGACACTCCCCATTGTAAAAAAATGTAATGATGGTGATTGTCTGTGCTGTGTGTAGACTATCTGAATCAACTATTTTTGTTGTTGTTAACGTAAAGCACTTAATGGCGATTATGGCTTTGTCCAGTGGTTTCACTCACACACGGGGGAATCTGCCACTTTGCTTTGTAGCCACTAATTAGCTCTGTAAAATGATTGCTGTAACAAAGGGTAAAAACAATCACCAATATACTGTACCTTATTTGTTTCTTTAATTATAATTATAATTAACAATTATAAACGTGTGACTTTAAGTGGGGGGGGGGTAGCATTTATACTGTATGAATCAGGAAACATATTTTTAAGTCATTTTTAAGAACAGATACTGAAAAAGAGACAAACTGTAGGAAAGACAAGTAAGGCTATAATGTAAACTAGATTGTTTTGCCTAACAGAATGATTCAGATGAGAAATTATAAACTTGTTTTAAACAATAGAAAAGATATAATGAGAGAGAAGAAAGAAATATGTATTTTCATATTTAATTAAGGTAATTTTGTAAACAAATTTATTATCGTTTAGTAGTAAATACAACTACCTCATTCTAAATATGATATTGTTTTGCATTTAGCAAAGCAAATTTAGTCTGTCAGTCATTTCAACATTTTTAATGAATCAAGCTATTTGGAAACAACTAAAGAAGCAAATGTCTTAATTTAATATGTTTGTTTTGTTTTTCCTGTAATGGCACAAACAGAAATGCTTGACAACATATGTTTAAAAAAAATAAAATAAAATTGCCCCGCAAATGTTGTGCCCTCTAAGGATGTCACTTTATTTTAAAAAAGTGTGATATGAAAGAGGATTTTGTAGTATGAAAGAGAGATTGTAAACATTTTACACAGTTTAATTTCAGAAATTTGAGTCAGCATAGTTATATATAATCAAGATTTCATCTGTGGTAGTATTGTCTTCAGGGCAAGTTGCATTCAGTAGCTTATAAATTAAACTCTGATATTTAGTAGATAACAGTGCAGGCCTTCAGGATTTTCTTCATTACTGTATCGGAGGACCTGCCTGACAGTTAATTTCGTTGATTATTCTTTGACTGCTCAAAGTTATTTGCTCTATAGCCGTTCACATTTCAAGTGACAGTATCATGTGTAGTAGATTTTCAAATCCAGGGCATTAAAGAAAAAAAGTGATGATCTAAGGCACCCAAATAGAAATAAAAGGCTTTTTCAGAACAAATGGGGAAACCTTGACCTGATTGTTTGATGATGATTACTTTGAGGAATTTCAAAACATAGTGAATACAACCCTCTTGGAGGAGACAATGCTGTGACACTGATTGGGGTTGAGTTAAGTTGCTTTGTAAAAGGCATCTAAGTAGCAAGGCCACAAGAGTGGATGAACTCCACTGGAAATGCTGAAAGACTTGGATATCATACAGGTGATTTGACTAACGTCTTTTTACTGTGGGGTTGAAGCCAAGGTGAGAACCTCAGGATCAGTTAACAAGGGAGTGCATTCCTGAGATTTCCTGGAAATCCTGTTATGGGGCACTGGAATATATGGCTGAACCTGAGCTTCTGGAGCAATAATGGATCAGCTCTTTGTCTTTTTCAAGAGGCTTAAGGATTTTGCTAGGCCTGTCTACATGCTTTGTGAACTTGGTAAAATATTACAATTGTGCACCCTATGGTACCTTGTGGAATGTGATACAGGAGTTTAGGGTTCTGGGACTGCTCTGCACTATTTGTTCTCTGTATTTGCAAAAAACGATGTGCTTAACATTTTTATTAGTGTTTAAATTCTGAAGTTTTTGATAGCTGTTTGTTATTCAAGCAGCAATCATAATTATTTTGCTGGCAGGTAAACTGAAAGCTGTATTGACTGAAAATGTTTTTGGCAAAGAGAATACAAAATTAAGTTTTGATCTGGGTCCGTCAGCATTAATGTTTTATGGAAGTGACATATCAGTTAAGCACATGCTAATTTAATCACTGTAACTTCTAATACTCTCATAATCATACAGATTGGGTAAATGATTTACAGTACATGAGTCAGTACCAGGCACAACTGGCCTGGTGTAGTTCATGGTCCTTAATTCCTATTTGTTCTGTACAAGGTCAAAAGTGCAGTCACTGTGCAGAAAGCAGCTGCCTCTTAGCATAGAAGGATTCTGGGATGCTTTTATGTATTTGTATTGAATGTGTTATTACAGGCTTCAGTGTGTATTACCCAGGTGTATATAGAGAGGTAAAGTTAAATTTCTGTTTCTTTCACTGCTATATGAGGGTGGTCCATGTGTCATTTGCATTACTTAAAGTCTCACTTTCATTTTAAATTGATTTCCATGCCTGAATTACAGATGTACAGTATATGGACTGTATATGCTGCATTGCATAAAGCTTACTGAGATAGTGATCATGGGTCTTTATTCTAATACGTTTGTATATGGAGAGTGTGGGTGATAGCACATCTCAGGGAAGAAAAAGCCTCATGCTTTATATCCATAATACAGTGAATGGTACAGAAGTTATTTGAAGAAGTAAACAGAACAACCTATTTTTAACTTTTCCCCAGGTTTGCATTAAACTTATTATTATTAAGCTTATTATTAAAATAACTTATTGTATTTCTCAGATTTTTTTTTTGATTTTTTTTACAGAAAAGTGACCACTTCTGTACTTGACCTTTGCATTTGTGGAATCAGTTATACCTAAAGATGTCTGATTCTCATCAGCATAGCTTGTTAAACATCAATGATCTGAGGGAGCCTGTTCTAAAGAAGCTTTGTGAAGTGCTGGATAAAACCAACAATAAAGGATGGCGTAAACTTGCTGAGGTCGTGTCAGATGACAGACGTTTTAAAGTGAGGTAACTATTACATTTACTAATTGCATAGCAAATAATTAAAAATTTGTGTTTGTTACTAGTTATATATCCCCATTTAATAATCTAGTTGTCATGGCTTCTCTGGCATAATGTGATGCATGTGCAGACGTTGAAATTAAGAAAGTTTTTAAATGGATAGAAGCTTTAGTGATGAGTTCAATGTAAAAATTAAAAAGCAAGAATAAAACTGTATCTAACTGCTACTATTGAAAAATTATTTTTTTTTTGAATTGCCAAGTATTCATTTGTTCCAGGAAATGCACGAGGGGTTATCTAGTTAAATTTTATGCAGTATATTTTCTGTTTTGAATGTTGCAATGAATCAAGTTATTAGAAGGATTGCAATGGTATGAGGATAATTGCATAATGGTAGAATAAATCATTTGTAATTAAAGAGATGTCTGGGGTGCCTAATTAACTTCAGACTGAATTTTGATTATTTGTTGTCCTCACAATCATTGTTTTCATTCAAAACTAGTAGTGTACTAGGAAAATATTACTAATTCTGAACAAAAGTCAACAGAGTCATTTCTTTCTACTTCAGCATTCCATAGTATTAGAGAAACAGACAGTAGAATTTATGCCTGCACAGGTTGCCCCAATGACAAATATCAAACTGTGTCTTGGGGCTTACACTTAATCGGAGAAACTCTTGACTTAATCCATCTCCCTTAATTTTAATAGTAAAACTGAATTTCAAATATCTCAACAATCTCTACAGTTCAGGCCCATTTACACCTAAGCATTTTTGTAGTGTTTTAGTGCTAGAGCAAATCATTCCCAAACCAATTATTAGTTATTTTCAATTGTAGTTATTTCCAATTATATTATACATAGTCGTCTGTGGGAACACAGTATAGTGTGAGTTTTCACCCTTTTATTCATTATTGAACTGAACTATTTCGTTTAACTTCTTTTTATGTTATTATGTGGTTTGATGTTTTTGTAGCCTTGAAGACTGTTATGTTTTCCAGTAACCTTTATATATCTTATATTGTTTTTAGGAACTTGTCTATACAAAGACATGTTGTTTAATCATATTAAATAATACCAGTCCTACTAAATAGCATGCTAGCATTATTTATTTTGCTATTAGGGTAAGGCTGCATTCCTCATGACAAGGACGAAGAGAGAGTAACTGCTGAAAATAGAGTGATGAATGTTTAGTGCTGAGTCAATGTCAGAAGTAACAGTATTCATTTTTTTCTTGTGCTAACTAATCTTATTAAGCTTATTGCATATGTGATATACAGTATATTTTTTGAATGACACAGTATAAGTTCAATATCAGCTGACTAACTACTGGATTTTCTTTGAAACAACACAACAGAAACAATAGAAGAAAAAATAACTCAAAAAAACTTTAGGAAGATATTATGAAGGAGTCTTTTTTGTACCACATGAGAGCTAAAACCTGTTTAATATTGAGTGATCTCCAAAAGCTATTTATGACATTTTTTTTATTATTCTCAAACACAAACCTGCCTTTCTCATCGAGGATCCACTTGGAGACGCAGAGTTAGTAGATATGTTGAGACTCATTGCTATACCAAATTGGGGAAACGCTGTTGTGGAGTGAGCTGACTGTATCACATCTACATTTCTGAAGTCTAGACATGATTATCTAAGGGGCTAACAAAGAACGGTTGTTTGTTTTTAAAGATAAAATGAAGCTTGTGAGTGCAGCAAGTAGGTAAAGCTAAATTTGAAGTATCTCAAGAACCACAGGAAACTTAATTACTTTATATATGTAGTACGTATATCCATTCACCGATCCATAGCAGCACTGGGTGTTGGGGATATAGATAGATCGGTAGGTATTAGATGTCTATCCATAGATAGATATAATATGCATATCCTTCCCCCAGGTCAACCCTTAAAATCCTTGAATATAAGGACGACTTATATGTGTGTGTGAATATATATATATATATATATTTGTATGTATATATAATATATATATGTATGTATGTATATGTATTGTGAAAGAATGAGTCTCAACACACTGAAAAAGGTTTGGGGCAGCCACCCGTATATTGTTCCTGGCTTCAAAAGATTTAAATTCAACACAATGATGTTGCTTGCTTAAGTTCCCAGAATTAACTGACTTAGTTAGGCAAGATGTAGGATTTTATAGTCTGTAACCCGGAAGTGACGTCAGTCTGGGTGCCTGAACCGGAAGTGACGTCAGTCTGGGTGCCGGAACAGGAAGTGACGTCAGATCAGGCAGGTTTTCCCATATTTAATCTGCAGAAATAGGTTTAGAGCACCCCGCCACTCCCTGGCCTGGCGGATAATCACTTCCACTTGGTCCTTTCAGCTCGCTCCTAGTCACACGTATGTGACAATATATATATGTATATGCGTATATATGTATGTGTGTGTGTGTGTGTATATATATATATGTATTGTGACAGACGACAGGGGACCTTGCCCCACCGGTACGCCTGGAGAAGGGAAGGACCAGGAAAGGGGGAATATCTTCCCTGGATTGAATGGGGGCCATGAAGCATGGCAGCTCAATCCTGTGGGGACCGTGGCCACTGCCAGGGAGCGCCTGGATGGTTCCAGAGCCATGGACTGCAGCGCTTCTGCCATAACAGGAAGTGCTGCCGGAACAGGAAGCAGGTATACCCGTAGTGAAGTGCTGCTGGAAAGCCATCAGGGAGCACGTGAATCACATCTGGGTGTAGTATGAAATGAGCCACCTCACTCCATTCAAAGAGCCGGAGTTGGGTTGAAGAGGATGGGGCTTGTGTGTGGAAGGAGTGGAGGCGGCAGAAGAATTAGAAGAGTGGAGGAGAAAGAAAGAAAGACAGGTCAACCTAATTGGGGGTGATTTGTGTATGTATATATATATATATATATATATATATATATATATATATATATATACATATATATATATATATATATATATATATATACAGTATATATATATATATATGTCAGTCAGTCATTGTCCAACCCGCTATATCCTAACACAGGGTCACAGGGGTCTGCTGGAGCCAAACCCAGCCAGCACAGAGCATAAGGCAGGAACAAATCCTGGGCAGGGCGCCAGCCCACCGCAAGGCACACACACACACACCAAGCACACTAGGGATAATTTTAGGATTGCCAGTGCACCTAACCTGCATATCTTTGGACTGTGAGAGGAAACTCACTATGTGTGTATGTGTGTATATATATATATATATATATATATTGTGAACGCCACCCGGGCACAGACAGGCGGACATCTTGCTTTAACACACCACACGTTTATTACACAAATTGTTTACAGTCCATCGGTCACAAAGACCCCCAAACAATGGTCACAAAGACCCAGTTCAGTGCACAATACCCCAAAACAGTCACAGTTCTGGCCACAATGCCTTTCTTCGGGCCGCCTCCACACTCCTCTTGCTTCGTCCTACTTCCACCCGACTCCAGCCCCGAATGAATGGAGACGGCCCCTTTTATAGAGGACCCGGATGAGCCCCAGGTGGTCCCGGCAATCTTCTTCTGGCCACGCCCCAGCGTGGCGGAAGTGCCGGCTGTTCTCCCGGCAGCTCTCCGGGTATCCTCCAAAGTCTTCCCCAGCACTTCCTGGTGTGGCGGGAGTGCTGGGGAAACAAGTCCCAAGGCATTGGGGCCTCCTGGCGGTGACCACGGGCTCCTACAGGGAAGGGCTTCCATGCCCTTGACCCGTGGCCCCCAAAGCAACCCGGAAGGCAAACCCCACGTGATCCAGGCAGGGCTCTGACCCTCTTCCGGTCCCTCCTGGCGTCCCGGCCGGGTCATGGCCCCTGGCATCCCTGACAGTGCCCCACAGCCAGCGAAGACCACTCGTGGGCAAGAGCGACCCGTCCCGCGAGGGCAGCAGAGCCCCGAAACGGGCCCCACTCGAGGATAGCCGGGGTCCGGCCCCGCACTCCTAGCAGGGACAGGGGCGGAGACACAATCCGAGCACCAGCCCTTGGTGCATCCCTGTGCCTCGCACAGGTTGTGCTCCCCCCTTTTACCGACACCCCGGGCCTCCTCGATCGGCACCCCTCCGAGACCTCCAGCGCCTTTGGTCCGAGCCACTCGTTCCCCCGTAGGCTCCTCCAGCTGTGAGCGCAGCTGCGCACCGGCAGAGAGAACATTCCGCTGACGGCCCAACATCAGAGGGCTGTTCCGCCACGAAGGGGTTCCTTCAGCCCCGCCCGGGGTCCGTCCCTACAAAAGAGAACACAGGGCAGAACCGCTGCCAAAGCACCCAGCTCGTGCCATGCACGGGCAGCGTTCCCCCCTCCAATCACCTTGGCACTTGCCTGATCGGCACCCTCTCCGCGGCTTCCGTGTCCCTCTCGATGATGGAGTCGCCGGCACCGCCTGCTCTCTCTCTGCCTGCCTCAGGGATTCCCTCTGCTCCCCAGAGGGCAGCCAGCCATACGCGTGCACCCAGCAACGCGTCTCACCATATTGGAGGAAGCGGCACCCAGCCGCTTGATCCTCCCTTCACTCTTGGACGCCTTGACGGTGTGCGACTCAGATAACCAACACGAGCCCCTGTCCCGTCTGCGTCCCCTTCATATCGGAGGAATCGGCACCCAGCCCTTTATTCCTCCGTTCACTCTGGGACGCCATGACGGTTTGAGACTCCTTATGGAATAAAAGGCGCCTCTGTCCCGTCTGCGTCCCTATAGTGCGGCACAAGACCGCAGCCGACTCGGGGCGGAGGGCGCTAGGACCCGGGGCACTTAGCAGCCCGTGTCCATTCAGCGTCCTCTCGGACTCCCCTCGCCGCGCATACAGCCCGCGGCGCCGCACCTCCTGTCGGAGGGCTGCTTACTCGGAACTGATCGTTGTCATCACAGCCTTTTTCAGCAGACCCTCCCGTATGCTGTACGGAGTCGGCTGTACTCACCGTCTCCGCTGTAACTCTCCGGCTGGAGATTCCAGCGTCGCGCCGTCCCGTTGGTGATCGAAACAGTCTCAGCGCCGCGAACGCCTTCCTCTCCAGTTCCAGCACCTCAGCCCGGAGGTTACAAAGCACCTGCAACACACGCTGCCCGGTGGGCTGAAGGGACACCCCCAGCTCCGCCAAAGCAGCCGGCAAAGACGGGAAGTGAAGCGCCCGGAGCCTACCTTTCTGTCAGCCTCCAGCGCCGCCACTTCCTGTGGGCCTTCTCCTCCGCCCAATCGGTCTCCCCTGCCCGTGATGGACATTCCTTGGTCCCCCTCTCTGCAGTCATCGGCGGGCCCGCAAGACACACCGTCCAATCGCGTGCCTATCAGGGGGAGGGACTTCTGGTCCGCGGCCATCTTGCCTCCCCTTCTGCGGTGGCGACGTGCCTGCCGGCAGCCCTGCTGTTGCCAGCGCCTTTCGAGCTGCAGCGTCTCCTCCTCCACAGCCCTCGCGCTGCCGCCACGCTGCCGGAGCCCCGCAGACCAGCATGCGCCTGCCACCGGCGTGGATCCGGAGGTCCCTGCCTGCAAAGAGAAAACACGCCCGTCCCCATGGGCGGCTGCCGCTAGGCAGGGAACTCACCTTCCCGGACTCGCCAAACCGAGGACACTTCCTCGGCGTGGCCTTTCTTGACGCCATGCGGTCCCGGGCGCCTTCAGCAACGGCCTGCTTGTAGGAGACCGCTGCACTTGTTGTAGGCACGCCACCTGCCCGCATCAGGGAAACATGACCTTCCTGCGGGCCCCTGGCGTCCGTGGGTTCCTTTACCCAGCGGGGCTGTGTGCACGCAGCACCAGCGTACGTGGTGGGGTCCCTGCTGCACCGGGCCGCCCACAACAATACTTTTTGATCAGGTCTCCGCCTTGAAACAGGCGGAGCATCCTGCCGACTACGCCAGATGTGAACGCCACCCGGGCACAGACAGGCGGACATCTTGCTTTAACACACCACACGTTTATTACACAAATTGTTTACAGTCCATCGGTCACAAAGACCCCCAAACAATGGTCACAAAGACCCAGTTCAGTGCACAATACCCCAAAACAGTCACAGTTCTGGCCACAATGCCTTTCTTCGGGCCGCCTCCACACTCCTCTTGCTTCGTCCTACTTCCACCCGACTCCAGCCCCGAATGAATGGAGACGGCCCCTTTATAGAGGACCCGGATGAGCCCCAGGTGGTCCCGCAATCTTCTTCTGGCCACGCCCAGCGTGGCGGAAGTGCCGGCTGTTCTCCGGCAGCTCTCCGGTATCCTCAAAGTCTTCCCCAGCACTTCCTGGTGTGGCGGGAGTGCTGGGGAAACAAGTCCCAAGGCATTGGGGCCTCCTGGCGGTGACCACGGGCTCCTACATGGAAGGGCTTCCATGCCCTTGACCCGTGGCCCCCAAAGCAACCCGGAAGGCAAACCCCACGTGATCCAGGCAGGGCTCTGACCCTCTTCCGGTCCCTCCTGGCGCCCCGCCCGGTCATGGCCCCTGGCATCCCTGACAATATATATATATATATATATATATATATATATATATATATATATATATATATATATATATATATATATATATATATATATATATATATATATATATATATATATATATATATATATATACGCTTGCCTGAGATAGTAAATTTGAATTTTCTGCGCATTGATAATGATCTTAATTTTGTGAGATTGGTTTTGTTTATTCTTTTATTTAACAAAACTAACTCTGTTTTGTAGAAAAAGTGCGGAAAATCTTAGTTTGATTACACATCTTTAAGAATATCTTAATAGTAACACCCAGTCTTTCTTAGTTTTATGAAATGTGGCAAGTCTGACATTTGAGATGTTTTAGTTGCTGTGATTCTTTGTTTAGATAACCAGAATGTTTTTGATGATAGGTGTTTTTTTCACATCTAATATTGGCCACTGTTTAATTTCACCTGTTTGAAAAATGTTATTCAAAGCACAGCAGACTGATTAAACATGCTTGAGAAGAGTGCCATCAATTTAGTTTTCTTTGTAACTATCGTTCTAATATTGACACAGTAACTTCATCTGCTTATTTAAGCACAGTACTCTTGTATATACTGAAAGTTCCAGTTGTTTCAGTACATAGACTATTTGATACATTTCTTAACTTCTTTATATTTGTGTCAAAATTCATATACAAGAATGAATGATAATAAGTTTGAAAATTGAGAGGCAAACACTCAGGCTATCAAGCTTGTTTGGTTAGGTAGTAGGTAAACTGTCCCGATTTTTCATCAGAATACTTCTGTTCTTGATTTTCAAACCCATTTATACACAGTAAAGTCTCTCCTGGCTTCCCCCTTGAATTCACCTTTCCATTATTTTCCATGTGGTATCAATTTCTGATTCACTATGTATTGAAAGAATTTAGCCGTATCAACTTCACTGATGCCTTCGAGAATGTTACAAACCTGAATGAACTAGCTAAATGTGCATAAGACTAAGAATTGCTTTTTATTTTTGTGGTGTGCTGATTACACCTTCACACCATGTTTTCAAGCACATTATTGAGCACTAGCCAACCCGCGGCGTACCATCCATCCATCCATTTTCTAGTACCATACGCCACATAATCAGGCCGGTTTTTTAATGATTTTTAAGTACAGAGAGAAAATTAACATTTGAAAAACCGGTAATGTAATAAATCAGCAAGAAAAGCAACATTGTAACAATGCACGGAACGAACCAACACACAATCGTCCGTGACTGAAAGCTGGCAGACCGTCCTTGTGCCTTCTCCTGCCAGATGGAGGGATGGGCGTGCACGGCGCGGAGTCTGGAACGGGAGGAGAGGAGAGGAGAAGGACGTCCATTCAGCTCCGTTTGTCATGTTAGTCTGCTGATTTCTCGTTCAGTATGCACTGCCCGCTCATGTGCCCACCCCCAACTCGTCACTTGAGTCGTTGTCGACTTTACACAGTCCAGATGTACCTGTGACTGACGTAGACTTTTCATTGCTCTGTGCGGATTTGGCTGCTTTTCTATATATAATCCACCAAGACACCCGACCACGGTAGTAGCGAGGTGGGAGGGGGGTGTGTACAAAGGGTTGGGACGCAACCAGTGGGAGCGTATGAGTCGCACTTAGTGGGAATTCCACGGTTTGCAGCCCGAATGGGGTTCAATGGCTTACCCGCGGCATAACAAACGCCACATAATTATTTATTGATGGTTGAACACTTCTGGAAAGACACAGTTGTCTAAAAAGGGAGGGTTTGAGGATACAACAGAAAGTAAATGAAAAGATGGAACTCTAGACTTTTCATTGCTCTGTGCGGTTTTGGCTGCCTTTCTATATATAATCAACCAAGACACCCGACCACGGTGGGAGAGCGGTGTGTACAAAGTGCAGGAGCATCTAAGAAGACACATGTTTGTCACGGATGCGAATTGCTGTATGTAGCGTGTAAAACCGTTTGCTATGGTGCATGTGGTCGTGTGTCGTAACCAAAAACTCGTTTTTAAAGACTGCTTACTTCATTGTGTTTTAACCTCACTTGTAAAGGAATGTTTTAAGGACCCCATGGGATACCCCTCGGTTTTGGCTGATTTTCTATATATAATCCACCAAGATACCCAACCACGGTAGGAGGGCGGTGTGCACAAAGTGTAGAGACATAATGAGTGGGAGCGTATGAGTCACACTTGGTGGGAATTCCACGGCTTGCAGCACGAATGGGGTTCAATGGCTTACCCACGCCTCTCTGCGCTGGGTAGACACACGTTCAATCTCATGCATAATTATTTATTGAATGCTAAACACTTCTGGAAAGACATGGATGTCTAAAACGGGTTGGTGTGAGAACACAACAGTAAGTGAATGAAAAGATGGAACTCTGGAGAGAGCAAAATACAACACAATAGTGAACCCACGGCATAACAAACGCCGCGTGGGTCAGACGTGCATGTGGACTCTTACCACAGACGAAAGTGACTAACTGGGTGGTCGGTGAGTTTTTGCGTCCGGGCGAATGGGCAGGCAGTGTGAATGCCTAGAGAGTGAGGGTAGACGCCGGCCGGTGAAAAAGGACTGTTGGTGGGCAGGGAAATGTCTTCCGTGTTCCTGCAGGAGCATCTAAGAAGATGCATGTTTGTTGCGGATGCGAATTGCTGTATGTAGCGTGTAAAATAGTTTGCTATGGTGCATGCGGTCATGCGTCGTAACCGAAAACTCGGTTTTTAAAGACTACTTACATTATTGTGCTTTAACCTCAGTTGTAAAGGATTGTTTTAAGGATCCCATGGGATACCCCTCACAAACCGTTTCACACGCTGCATATGGCGATTCACCTCCGTGAGAAACATGCCTCTATGAACAGTCAACGTAGCTCGGAGGTGCATGACATTAACCTGACCTGCACTGCATGTGGCCTCTACGACAGACGAATATAAATAACGCCATTTTTTCTGTGTCCTCGTGTCTGAGTTGGTGGGCGTAGCCCTGCGAGTTGTCGTCGTATCCAATGGTCTTGGAGTTGGTGGGCGGGTCCTTCCGCGCGCCATAGGTGTCTCACTTGTCGGCGGCTTAGTGAATCCACGCCCTTTCCGGCATGCTTTCCATGGTTGTCTTGCCTTAGTGAATTATATATATAGATGATGTCTCTTGATTTATATTTTTTTGAATTTAACTGTATAATTTTAAAACCATGGTAAGCATGTATTATGAATACCTTGGTATACAAAATGCAAGTTTTTTCAGTTTGCTTGCCTCAGTTTGTTGCCCTGAAAATATGAGGATAAAAATAATGAAGTATTTAGCATTTTCCAGTTTTTAAAGCATTTGGAACTCAGAATTGTGTTTTGTGTTTGATGCCAGTTTATTTCACTTTGATTACTCATTACTTCAATCTGCTTTAAAGGTTTGTAATCATTTTACAGTAGTATGCCATTCACATATTTTCATGTACTTTATTTGGGTTTCCTGAAATTGTGCTGCGCTCTGTGCCAGTCCAATAAGAAGGAGACTATATAAGAACCATTTTGGTTTGCAATAAATACATTTTTGCAATAAGCTATTTTTCTAGACTTGATTATTTGTGACTTATTTTCAGTGGAGATGAAATGGAGAAATGTTCACTTAAAGTCCTTGATCCTGAAGGCAGCCCATCACGCAGCTTGTTGTGGCTGATGGGAGAGAGAGGCTGCTCTGTAAGAAACCTAACAGATTTTCTTCATAAGATTGGAAATGTGGAAGCTGTTCAGTGTTTAAAAACACAAGGTAAGTTTCACCCTTTATCTGCATTTTTGCAACTGTTTTTTTTACCATGCATTAGGTTTTAAAAAATGTTAATTAAAAACAGACTGAGCAAATGTGTAATGCTATATATAACTGTGTTGGTATTTTTGTTTTAAAAGGAATTAAAATTATCATCCAGCCCCAGTCGCAGGCAGTGTTATCTGGTCATATCGTCCGATTAGGATGTCATGCAGCCGGACATCCCAATATTCAGTACCAGTGGTTTAAATTTAAAGAAGAAGTAAGTAAGGTCTTAAAAAGCATTTGACTTTGAAATGCAAATAATTAGTTACTTCCACGTAAAAATATCAAATAAAAATACACATTTAAAATGTGTATTTGTACATTTTCTGTTAAGAAAAAATATGTTTGTGGTTTGTGTATTCTTTCATTTGGTTTTTATAGAAAATATCTAGATTTTTTTTTTAATTTATCATTTTGTCATGTACTGTATTAGTGGTATGCTTATATGTATTTAATGCTGCTCCCTCACAGCTTCTAAGGTTTTATAGACATTTGTACGCCTTTTGGGCAATTTTGTTTTGCTTCTTTGTATTTTATTTTTTTACCTCTTGCCTGGTTGTCTTCTGTTACCTTCTGGATCCCACATTTGACACAGTGTTGTAAGAATGTGTTATAACAGTGGCCATTTCCCCCTATAAAGGAAAGCCTACGTGTTAGTACGAGTGTTAACTCATCCAATCTTTGTGGAAAACTGAACTCCTTTGTTTTTGTACTCATTTTTGTTTAGCTTTTTGTAGCTAAAAACTTATTTGCTTGTACTTTTGCATAGTTTTGCAACTGTTTTTGTTTCAACACTATGATTTTTAGAACTATTGGAACGTTTTCTGGAAATTGGCTTTGAAATCTGGCCGAGTGACTGCTTGTATAGCATATGAATGTTTTCTCTGTGTCTGAGCACTAATTTTCTTGAGTCAGGTATGTGTGGTATGCTAATTAGTAATTCAGTTGTGGCCTTATATGAGTTAAGTATGCCTTATAGCAATCCTGCTTCGATGTTGATACCTGAGCCTGTAATGACTAAGCAAGTTCAGAAAATCAGTTGGTGGATTGTTTCATCTTGTGTTTTCTCAGTATTACATCTTGCCTGAAGAAAGGGCCTGAGTTGCCTTGAAAGCTTGCATATTGTAATCCTTTTAGTTAGCCAATAAAAGGTGTCCTTTTGCTTGGATTTTCTCTGCACTCAGTATTACATGTAAACCACATACTGTATTTCAATATTCTTATTAATAGAATTATTGAATATTATCATCAACTAAAACAATATTGCAACAAATTGTTTTAAAAAATGTATTTCTCAGCTAATATCTTATTGTATATTTAACATTTTTTGATTTATAAAATAGTACTAATTTTGCATTACATTAACAGCATGCCCCCATCCTTCATGTCCGTTGTCCAAACTATATTTGTAAGAATTCATGAGACATAATTTTTTGGACATGGATATCAAGATCTATTAAAGTATGGTATTAAATGTTGAGAAAAATTTTTTTTTTCACACACACACACAAATATATTGTATAAGTAAATATGCAAATATGTTTTATCTTTGTAGCAGATAAAGGTAGACTGAGAAATTCCTTATGAACTGAGTTTGTAAGTTTTAGGACTGATATTTAGGTTACTATTAAAGCTGGAATAATAAATACTGTATTTACTCGTGTACCACGTGCCCTCGTGTAAGACGCGCACCCTAATTTTTACAAAGAAAATCAGGAAAATCGTTTTGTCCCGTGTACGACGTGCGTTGTGATTGTATAGGAAGCATTTAGAGAGAGAGAGAGCGAGAGAGTGAGTGCGCGAGCAAGCAAGCGAACAAGAGAGCGAGTGTGCGAGAGAGCGAGTGTGCAAGCAAGCAAGAGAGCGAGTGCGCGAGCAAGCAAGTGAGAGAGAGTGAGAGTGTGCGAGCGAATGAGAGAGAGAGAGCGAGTGTGCGAGCGAGTGAGAGAGAGAGAGAGCAAGCGAGTGAGTGAGAGAGAGCAAGCGAGTGAGTGAGAGAGAGAGCGAGCGAGTGCGCGAGCAAGCGAGCGAGATAAAGCGAGCGAGAGAGAGCGAGTGTGCAAGCAAGTGAGCGAGAGAGTGAGTGCGCGAGCAAGCAAGCGAGTGTGGGGGAGGAGAGAGAAACAAAGCAATCAGCCAAAAAGGACACATGCTGCTCAGGCTTTTAAGTAAGTGTAGCGTCAGGCGAGACAGTAAATCATGATAAACAGCAACGGATGAAATGTAATGATGAAAATAGATAGTCCAGAGATCGCGCGAGCAAGCGAGTGAGAGAGAGAAAGTGAGAGTGTGAGAGTGTGCGAGTGTGCGAGTGAGTGAGAGAGAGAGAGAGAGAGAGCGAGTGAGAAAGAGAGAGAGAGAGCGAGTGTGCGAGCAAGAGAGAGACAGAGCGAGTGCACGAGCAAGCGAGCGAGAGAGAGACAGAGCGAGTGCGCGAGCGAATGCGCGAGCAAGCGAGAGAGGGAGAGACCGAGCAAGCGAGCGACAGAGAGAAAGAGCAAGTGCGCGAGCGAGAGAGAGAGTGAGAGAACGAGTGCGCGAGCAAGTGAGCAAGACAGGGAGAGCAAGTGCGCGAGCAAGCGATCGAGAGAGAGCTAGCGAGCGAGCCCAAGCAGAAGATGTAAACATTACACAATTACATTTCCTTGTGTATGACGCGCACCTGATTTTCTAATGCTATTTTTTGTGAAAAAATGTGCGCGTGGTACACGCGTAAATACGGTAGTTATTGCATAAACTGTATCTCCAATTTATGCAAATTTTGTCCTAACTCCCATCTTACCGTATTACCTGATTATGACTTAGAGAGTGTATATGTCCATTTTATTAGTTATTTTGCATTAGATTTATAATAATGGATAGTATAACTAGAGATTTTAAATCCTGAATATAACCATACAGTAGACCCCCGCAAAGTCAAGGCCTCAGTCATTCACGGATTTTTCCTTAGAACCTAACTAATAATTGTTAGCGGAAACCACAAATATCCTCCACAATTTTTATGGCTTTTTTCGTGGCAATACTGTACTGTAGAGGGAACAGGAAGCAGCTGTAGAGAAAACTGCGACTTGGGATGGTGAAAGCAGCCAATAGAATTTGAAACTGCAACTCCCAGTAGTCCCTGCAGTGGTCTTATTGGTCTTCTGCTGAGGGTGCTGGTCAAAGGATGTCAGTGCGGCTTTTACAAAGGGGGCCAGTGACCAAAAGCAAAAAAAAAAAAAAGTTTTTGTAATTTGTGTTTCAAGTTCCTGCCTGTCTGCCCTTGGTTACCTGTACTTATTCATTTTGTCCTGGATCGTTTTGTGCGTCTGGATTGTCTGCCTGTGTACATGAGGACTGAACCCGTCCACCCGTCTTCACTATTTCAGGAACTACCGGTAGGACTATCTGTACATTCCCATTCACCATGTGGATCTCTGGACTATCTATTTTCATCATTACATTTCATCCGTTGCTGTTTTTCATGATTTACTGTGTGTGTTTTGTTTGTGCTTTGTTGTATTTAATGTGTAATCGCTGTAAGGGGAACAGGGGTGGTATCATTGTTTTCTTATTTCATTTGTTTTCATTGCATTCCTTATTTGCTGTTTGATTACCGGTTTGCTTTGTTTTTGTCTCTCAAGGCTGGGTGTGTCCTTGGAATCTTCACCATAAAAATAAATAAATCGCCGTCTTCTCGCCTGACGCTACACTTACTTAAAAGCCTGAGCAGCATGTGTCCTTTTTGGCTGATTGCTTTGTTTCACTCTCCTCCCCCACACATTCTCTGCTCCTGTTGAGGTGGAGGGTGTGCTCCCCTATGATGTTTGTCTATTGTTTAATCGATAACTAACTGCATGAGACATGTTTGTTTAAAGTGTTTGAATAAACTTCAAACTGCACTAAGACTAGCCTGCTACCATCTGCGCTTACCTCTGTCTACTTGCATGCAGCCAGTTTAAGCGTAGTTGGCTCAGTGATTTACTCTACATCCATGGCGTCAGTTGCACTTTGTACATATTGTTCCAGTAGTTTTTTAAATAGTTTTTACAGTTCATTAGCAGTGTGTAAAATGATCAGTGTTGCAGTAATTGTGATGCTCTTTGCATGAAAAAAATGTGTTCCATTAAAATTTCACTTTTTCTTCAATTGTGACGTTTACTTAAAGTGCAGCAAAAAGGTATTTGGCGTCCAGGGATGCATTAACCCCCAAGTATGTGGCAGTTTAACGGTTAAAGCCCGAAGATGCCGCCGAAACGAGCTGCACCGTCTAAGGCATCTGGTATAGGAAACGCGCTTGCATGAATCACAGTACATATAGTGGTAACATCGGTACAATATTTTACATCCTAGTACTGCGGGAGACATAGCAGTACAGTATACAGGTTTACCTTTGCATTCTTTATTTGTAGAGTTTGAAATTAAATTAAAGTGTTCTGGGGCATATTTAGGGTTTAAACTATGAAAATAGGCATTTTTTTAACCACATCCAGAATTCGAGGTTTTTCACAATTCACGGGTGCTCTAGGAACGTAACCCCCGCGAATTTTGGGGGTGTACTGTATCTATATAACTATAATATACATTTTCAGCCAATTATATAGGGGGCTAATGGCAATGGTAGCTGTGCAGTGGTTTAGTCTCAACGCAGAGGGCAATTTTCCAGGGGTATGAGTGAAGAATTGAAGAATGTGCCGGAAGGATGAAAAGCTGCAGTACCTTGTCTGATCTAATTCTCGGACCACTGATTGTCTGTGTTTTTCTATGCTCAGACTTGCAGATTAAATGCAGAGGCTGGTAAAGCTGCACATTTTTATCAGTTGGTGGCAAATTTTCTTTAAATAATAATCCTTTTCCCTGTGAATTTGCTGGATACATAAATGAATTTTTATTACATGAGTGTTGTAATTCTAGCTTAGTGCTGTAAGGAGCTAACACTATACTCTACAAAAGGGATTCCCCCTCCACTATTGACATACTATATTGAATTGATAACATAGATTGCAGTAACTTGTCTTGAAAAAATGTTGTGTAGAGATGAATAAAGAAAAAGTGGAAACACTGATGGAGCCTGAGGATGTATAAGATAGCTGTCTGTAATCTCACAGTATGTGCCACAGTATGTTCTACCTTTTCCCTGTCATACTGTATATATTTGTGTGTCTGTTTTAAATAAATAAAATGCCTCTAGTGGTTTTTAAATAATTCTTGAGGATAAAGGTTGTTTCATGGTGTAATAATACATGATAGCTAATGAATAATAAAGATTATATTTTAAGAATGACCTACATAATTTTTTCTTATTTTTTTATGTGGGTTAATTTTAAAATATTTGGCCTATGTATATAAGTACTTTTTAATTGCATAAGTATTTTCTGTAGTATTCAAAAGTTAGCACTGCATCATTTTTATGTGCTCTACTCTCTTATGTTTTTAGATACCTTGTGAAAATTCCCCAGAGTTAGTCTTCAACCCTGTAAATGTGAATGATACAGGTTTTTATATCTGCAGAATAAACTGTGGAAATTCGTTTGAATTTAGCAACTGGGCAAAGCTGGAAGTTTGTGATGTAAATGTGCCCTATGGTAAGTAAACTGTCATATAAAATGTGAGTTTAGCAACATTTTGTCAAAAAAGTGGATACCAAAGGTTTACAGTATATGCACTTTTTTAATTATCAGTGTATTTCTGTATACCACAGCATCTGTTTTGTAGTGCCATTGATGTATGCTACCCTGTCCAGGTTTAAATTAAGTTTTAAAGTAAATTAATAGTTATATTTTATATTCATATCCATATTCAGCATAATGTCTGCATTATTTGGTAGGCAAAGTGCTCAGCAGATGTAGGGAACTGTTTTAACTGCTAACATCAAAAACTTGCTAGCAGGCAGTAGAGTTGCTCTAGGCTGGGTCATCAGCTCAGGTGTTGCTAGACCTGACAAACACATTGCCAAGGCATCCTCGGAATGTTGTTACAGTAATGCAAGTTTTCTAAGGTTCCCATAATCCTGCCGAGTTCATGGTGTATTTTTGTTTAGCCTGTTAGGGTGCTCTTCCTCTGGATTTAACTTTTTTTGTAAATGAATATATGTTAATAAAAAAGAGAGTATAATTTAAAAATGTATGTGCTTATAATGTTTTGAGGTATTTTGAGCTTGTGTTTGTTAAACCCAAATAAAATATACCTTTTCATGACAGCATCAACAAAAACAGGCAAAATGGCCTCTGATAAAGTGGTGAAATGTATTAATGAAACTGTTCATGTTTTTTTAGGCTCTATGTTTAGCCCTACTGAAGGCCGCCTGAAAGTTGTGATCCACCCACAGACACAAAAGCTGATGGTGGGAGACACTTTAGAGCTGGAGTGTGGTGCAGTGGGTAAACCACTTCCTCAGTATCAATGGTATAGAAATGGGGCCCCCTTAAAGGATGCAGCTAAAAAGAGATACACTGTAGGTTTTTTGCACTCTTACTATGTTTTTTGAAAAGTAAAGTTTTTTTTGAGTGTTTCCAGTTAATACTGACTTGGAAAAAAAAGAGTGACAGGATACTAAATGAATAGATCACCATCAATTATGAAGATAAACAAGAGTCTAGTAATGCAGCAAATATGCATTACATGCATATTTATAGGTTAAAATAGTTTGAAAAATTATTTTATAATATTTATAATTAAAAGTCACATCAGTAAATGTGTTCTTGTATGATCAGTAAACTTCACTATTTGTAGTAAACATTCCCTATCTATACAAACTGGGTATTTTATTGGTGGTATACATTGATTCTTGGAGGGCTATGTCAGTGTTACACAGTAGTGTATTTTCCTATGTGACACACCCCTTCAGTTAAGCAAGAATAGTTACTTTATTTCTTTATTGGTCCTTAGTAATGTGTTTCTTAATATATTTCCCAGCAGGGCTAGTTTAAATTACTGTTCACCTTCTCTGTCCTACATATTCCTGTAATTATGCTGTAAATAAATTACTCTTTTTAAAATAAACACAAAAATCTGCCTAAAATATAATTGCTGCCAGTTGAGAGAAAGTTGACTCCCTGTGGCTTTGCATTTAACTCCTCATGATGTGATATGTGCCTTTTTCTATTAAGGTCCAAAAGGTTAATTATTTACATCATAAAGAGTTTTTAATGTTTTACCATTAACAGATTTTTGATGTTTCGGTGGAACATCAGGGAAGGTACCGCTGCCAGGTGTTCAACGAGATCGAAAGGCAGTGGAGCCGAGAAGTTGAAGTCCTTATCGGTAAATATCTTTAACAATATCAGTTTTTAAATATTCTCTGTTTAAAAAACCATCAAGACTGTAATTTTTACACTTTTGTAAAAATGGTACATTAAAATATAAATGTAAAAAAATTATACTGAATGACTTTCCTACATAAATATATCTGTTTTACAACTTTTGATATTTGGAGCGATTAACAATGTCCATTTAAACACCTATAGCAAAGAATTCAACAGTTATATAATTTTTGTTTAGTTTTTTTGTTAATCTCACAAATGCCATTATCCATTTTTAAATCACTTAAACTTTAGTAACATTATTTGTTGTGAGAGCTGTCGTTAAGAATTTTACAAAGCGCTGAGTACAGTGACATAAAAATGAAATGCGTCAATTGACCATGGAGCATTTCAAATATAAGCATAAACATAAAGTTCTTTATGGTGTAAAATAAAATTGAATTTAGATAATGTCAAGAGAAAATAAGTATGTAAATAGTCTTTTTCACTCTCCATTATTAAATACAAGAAATGGTGTTTAGTATGTATCCTGGATTTATTGTTGAAATGAAAGAGACCATGATAGCAAAACGAAGAGAGGTATGTTAACTGTCTACCACAAAGGATATGGTCTTTCTAAGAATAATAATAAAATGTCCGGTTCCAAAGGTAATACTAGCAACAGAGATTTAGAATGGGTAAAGTTTATACAGTAGGTTAGTACTGTTCATTAGTTTTGTTAAGAGTTCAAATGTGTTTACCATCATCTTTAAAACTATTTTGAAATAGAGCGTGAGTTTGGTGAAGATTTTAATGTAATTATTTGCTGCTTCTCTAGATGTCTTTACAATAAAGGAAGGAAGCCCATATCACTTACTTAATCGAGATGATGGAAGTGTTCTTAAGACAATGTATGTTTGTGTCATGCATTACTCATCTCTTACAGCAGAATATGCATTGTAGGCATGTTACAAATGACATTGCCCTCTAGATTGTTACATGTTAGGCTGTTTACACACCAAAATGTATTGCGTGAAAGGGTTGCTTATTAACACCTGATTTGTTCAATACAAATCCTCTATTATTTTAATCCGCTTTCCCGGGTGAAGGCCATTGTGGAAACGGACCAAGTTAATTAGACCACACATCCCAGAATCCAGCAAAAGTCCATCACTTCTGGGTCTTTCACATGTACTACCTGGCTAAATGAACAATATAATCACTCCAGTGAGTTCAGGTTTGGTACACTTAAGGAGGGGATACAGCTCTGTATTAATGTCTTCAGGATTGTTTGAAATTCATAACATGTCTGACCAATGCCAATTTGTCTGATAAGCTTTTCTGCAAGTAAGAGTTGACCTCATCTTGATCTAAAGTATCTGCTAGCCATTTTTAGAGTATCCTCACCAAATGTTTTGGTATTCTGAGGCTACCCACCTATTGTTTCATCTTTTAGAACCAGATCACTGCTGTTTGGGAAATTGGTTAGTAGCTTAGCGTCTTCCTTAACTCAGTTGTTCAGAACATATTGCTGAATATGAGACATGTGAATTTCCCCTTGGGAATAATAAAGTATCTATCTATCTATCTATCTATCTATCTATCTATCTATCTATCTATCTATCTATCTATCTATCTATCTATCTATCTATCTATCTATCTATCTATCTATCTATCTATCTATCTATCTATCTATCTGATTGCAAATTTTGCTATCAACATTTGTCCAGAGATACTCTTGGTGTCTTGTTAGTGTTTCCTTTTATTGGCAATACCTACAACCTTCCAATATAATAATAATTTATCACACAAATCTAGATCAACATCAGCTTGGAAGTTTTTTCCAATTAAACCCCTTCAAGTGTCTTTTCTTTGTCATTTCCAGCTCAATTTTCATTATTATTTAAATAGTAACTTTAATAGATAGTACTTTATTTGTGAGCAGTCACAGTTAGGCATTATTCAGGTGTATTTCCAGGGTTTTTTGACACATGTATGTTGAATAATTTGTTGGTTTAAAGTCCTTAATCATAATGTGTCAGAGAGGATGTGTAGCATTGTTCACAATGGCCATCAGTTTTGTGTTCAGGCTGTCCGTGAGTACTACATACAGTGGTCTCAGGTGCGTTTCATAACTTAATTATCTTATTGATTCAGGGGACTTCTCTTGAAGTGATTTTACTGATACACCCTACATAGAAAATCACACTGGCCATCATACACTGGTAGAGCATGTAAAGGATGTCATAATTTAACATAAACAAGCTAATGTGCAAATGCTGAACATGCAAACCATCACAATGCTTGAAGATAGCTTTGGAATTGCAAAACTAACAGTTTTTGGTAGTGAGGGGTTGGATGAAGTTATTTGGTGCATGTGAGATTATTGTCTAATACAGGGAATTGCAGTAATAATGGGCAAAAAATGTAAAAGAAAATCTAAATATAATTGAACCGACCACACACCCTGAGGTCTTCAGCACTCATACTCTATAATACAGTCTTTGTGTTCGGTATTTGTTTTATATATTTACATACATTATGTTTTATACAAACACCCTTATATTTCTTATAAAAAAAATCAGATGTGACTACTATATGTCATGCAGTAGAACCATCTGTAGATTTGTAGGTGATGGAAATGAAAAAAAAATGTAATGTTTTGTATTAATATTAATACTATATGTATAGTCGAGTATTAATTCCAGAAGCAAATGTACAGTAGCCTAATGTTGAAATTGTGGGTTTTACCTTGGACTATGAGGACTTTTTTTGAAGTTTGCAACAAAACCACTTGGTATCAGTTACTTTTCTTAGCATAAGCTCTGTTCTTAAGCCAAGTGGCAATGTTTTGAATTCCTCTGGTGTTACTTGCATGCTGGATCCTGGGTAATTCCAGTTGTTCTAGTTTGGCCATGCAATTCAGTCAGAAAAAAAGTTGTTCAGTTATTTTGTGTATTTTCTGAAGATTGATTCTATGAATGCAGAATGCCCAGTTATTTTTGTACACTGTGTTTAGTTTAGATGTTTCACAGTAACATTGTGTTTAAAGCTGTGTAAATAAAGCCTTTCAGCTAGTCTCTGATTTTATGTATGTTTAATATTTAGACAGCAAATTGAGATGAACCCAATAGCCTCTGCTTGTTCTAGCTATAAGCAAAAGCTCAGTATTTATAGTGTTTTAGGTTTGTTGCTTTTTTCTTAATCTTGTTATCATTTTTCGGATACACACTAGTTGCTGCCTGCCTGAGTGACTGTGTGGAAAATTTGGAGCCCTAGAACAGATTGGACATGACAGACAGGTGACCCCTGCCAGCAGTATATCAAGAAGTGGTATTTGTAAACCGCTAGAAGCAGCTGTTCTGTCCATTAGCACAGAAGGGTGTTTGGCATCTTGCATAAGTGAGAGAAATAATCTGACTGACACTGTAAAGTTCAACTGTAGATCTTTTTCACAACATTTTTTCCTGTATTTTCCCTAAGTGAATAGTCATTTTTAGCACATCAGTAGTGGTGGTAATTAAGTTTTTCCCATCTACATAATTCTTTTTTTGTTTCCTTTCATTCATTAGAAGCATTAGTTTATTATATCATTTCTAGGTACAGTTTTACTGCTGAAGTACTTCATACATTTAAAAACTAAAGAATATACTACTTATTCGGATTATTCATCCATACTTGTTTTTCTTAAATGGCTTAATCCATTATAGGGTTATGGGGCAAGGGAACTTATACTGACAGCATTGTGTGCAAGGCAGGAATTAACCCTGCATGAGGTTGCAACCCTTTTCGATTAGCACTCACACACACAGACATACTGACTCAACAGTCTGCCTTTCATGCTCATCTTTGGTACGTGTAGGTATCTAGAATACCTAAAGAAAACTTCATATGGACATGGAATGAGATAAGAATCGACCCATGATCCTTGCTCCACATTTTCTTCCTGATCAACACAATCAGTTTTCTTATTAACAAAAATTTACAACAGGCAGAAGTGCTCACAATCTCGGGTGTTTTTGTATCAGTGATTGAATATCTTTTCCAATATAAGCTCTTGTAAAGGTGCTTTATAAATATTTATTGTTATTACTGGTTCAACAAAAAATATTGCAATGCAGGTTTATCACATGATTAGTATGCAGTGTAATTGTTACAGCTACTTTAAATTCTCCAATGTTAGGGTTGTTCACTTTTGTACTTGATTGTTTTGTATATACTGCCTTTATTTTAAAGTAACCTGTTTTATTTTTATAGGTTAACAATGCTTGAACAAACTACTTTGATTTGAAAAGTTTAAAAATATATTTAATTGCACCAGTATTCTTGTATGCAGAGCTAGTTGTTGTGGTGCTTAAATTTAAAGTTATGATAACTTTGAACCAGTCTATTGTTTAACTTCCACCTTGACATTCTTTTTAACTATAAGGACCAAGGTGCAATTATTCATCTTCAGAAGCGGTGGAATGTTCTGAAGGTATAGTGTGAGTATAAAAGATGGCTGGTCTGTGGTTATGGGAAATTAACTGGGGATATATTCATGAAACACCACATCATTTATTTTGAAACAAGTAAAATTTCCCCCTTTTCTTTATAGATTAAAATTCATAAATTTAAAAGATGTAATTATCTTGCATAAATACATGCATTCATTAAAAAATGTACCACAGTTTGTTACTTACTTACTGTTACTTCCCATCATCTAAAACAGTTCTTAGTTTTCATATGTATTACACTAGTGCTCTCAATTGCATGTGAAGGAGGAATGGAAGAAAAGTACAAAATAAGCAAAATTGTTGTAGCTCTATGTGACTTATAAATATCAATATAGTAAATCTGTTTGAGATATTTATTCAGCTTATCCACACTTTGTCAAACTTGAGTTGGTTATTTAGCTTATCTACACATTGTCAAGAACCAGCCCGTCACCTTCAGTCCTTTTCAATGTGTTACTTTTTTCAGAACGCAGAAATTAAAAAGCTGTGCTTCTTTATAATCCCAAGAGAGGCTTGGTGTCAGGAGTTACCTTATTTTTATGAAGTCATTTTGTATAGGTGTTTTTTTTGTTTTTCCCAAACCTAACCCAGATATGAAGGAAACACATGATGTATGGTATTTTTTCATGTTTTGCCTTCTGCTGCTGCACATAAAGGGTCTGCCATGAGTTTGAAATTAACAGTAGAGGTTACTTAAAGATGACTTATGTGTCTTACCTGATGTTAATATTTTATTCTAATACAGGGGTTCCCACGCTCAGTATTGTGATACCTCTGTGGCTGGGAGTTTTCATTCCAACTAGTTCCACAAATAAATGGCCCAGCCTTACTTTTAAATGATCTGTTTAATTAGTCTTTTTCTTTTCTTATTTTGCATTCAGAAATACATGTATAACTGTATCCAAATACTGAGGGTTACAGTAGTCATGAGCAGTATAGACACAAGAGCAAAAATGTAAACTAAACCATTCATTTGTGAAACTGCTTGGAATGAAAATTATATTCATGGCATTAGTCCTAGACTGAACCTGAGAACCCCTGTTTTAATACATTTGCGCTGGGGAAACAATTGCGGTTTCTTTTCAGGAGATTATAATCTCACAATTAATTATGCTCCTTTATTACTTTCATACCCCAGAAATGTATAAATATGATCTCTAAGTGAGGTTAAGATGAATTAATGTTATTAGCTTCAATTACTAAAATTACATAAAACCGTATACATAAATGATATTCCATTTGGCAATACAGAGTGTGTATGTGTTCCTTTGGTTTTTCTCCTGAAAGCAGTGCTTGGACTATGTCAGGTACTGCTGAGCTTTTAGTCTGAACTTTAGAGATAAAAAGTTTGTGGAATGCTCATGCTGCTACCTACAATTATGTGAATATGCATGTTCAGTATTGCAGCCACCTTCTCTTGCAAAATTAATTGTCATGGAGCAAGTTAACACTTCTCTCTTGTGTGAGTGAATGAATGAATACATTTGTTCTAGGGATAAATGTTATTTTGTGAACCTTGCCATCTACTTTTTAAATTACTGATATACTGTAATTCCATCATTATGAAAAAGCAGGAATACAATTTCCAGCAAACAGGCAATGTTTTTTTTATTTATTTATATATCACCCAAGACCAAAACTGTAATTTTGTAAAGTGTTTTATTGTGCGATATCTTTCAATATAAATCAGTATCGATTTATGCTTTATTTTGCAATGTTGTCAAGTTTATTCTGGAAGGCAAATAATACTGAGGGCTAAAGGGACACTGTTCAGGAGATCCATAGTGTAACTATTTCAGAAAATGATTTACAACAAAGATTATATTCTAAACATATGTCTGTCTTGGAAGAAGAAAAAGGGGGAAAATGAAATGTTAAATGAATATATTCCCTAGTATTTTGGTGGTGATCAAATATAATTGCATGCAGTTTAGTTAAAGTGTAGACATCTCCAGAATTCAATTCAAGAGATTTTGTTTAACATATAAATCTTTAAAAAAATAATAATAATTTATTCTGAAGATCTTTCTTGTTGACCTCTGCAGTGGGCTGTTGCAAAGCTTTGCTGAAAATTGCAAGGGCTGTGAAATATATTATATTTGTTAAAAAAATAATCTGCTGTCTTTGGATGTGGAAGCTGGAGCTGTCTACCCTAAAAACATCTAAAATTATAACTAATTGTTATTCACTATAATATTGCTAATTACTATAGAGTAAAGTGCATGCTTATACAGTTCTTATTCTCACCAGTTGAACTTTTCTTTAACATCTTAACAGACCCATCAAAATTAACTTTCTAAGCATGGTGATGTAAAGCAATTTCTTGTCTTTGTCTGAAAAAGAAAGGTTTGCTTATACCTGTAGAGTCGGTGCTTTCATTTAAAAACAGACTTGTGTGTCTAACACCTAAATCTCAATCCTTTCGACTATAATACAGGGGAAGTTACCTGGTTAGCCTATAATTGTTTTTATTTATTTATTAGCACAAGTAACAGAAAGTTGTACGGCTTTTACAGAACATATATTTTTTAGTTAATATGAATATTATTCTAAGTAAGTTTTACCTTCATTTATCTCGTAAATATATTCTGAGACTTTAGTTGTTCTCGTTTATAATAATGAATTGAATGAATCTGTAACAAATACAAGCAAGCTTAAATCTTGAAGATTTTAAGATGGTTAGGATAAAGTGGGAACCTTTAGGCTTTTTCATGATTTCACTAATTAAAATGCATCTCTGGCCAGCATTCCATGTTTTTTATTTCTCCAGAATTCTGGAAGTTGGGGAACTCTTATTTATGCTTGTGTTTACTAGCAAACTGCTTTGAATGGAATATCTACTTTCATGTAGACAGCCTGTGAGTGGGCAAACAACAAGGGTATTCATGTAAAATATATATTTATTATGGAATGAGTATTCATGCTTCTGTTAACCCAATCTATAAAATATGAAGTTTCAGGTGTATTCTACAATGCATTTGTTTTAATATGAAAATCTTTTTTTATTTGCCTGTTTTTCAGATGATGTTAACATCTTTGGGGATTGTAAGTGGCTAAGTAAACTTTTAAATTGTTTTTACAAGCAGAAATAATACATACAGTACCTAAAGAAGTATTAACCCACTTGGGCTGTATTGCTAAAATTATAGAAAATTAAGTTTACATTGCAGGAAATGGTTAAATATTCTTAAGCATATGGCAGCACCTCATTAATGCTATTCTCCGCTAGTACTTTTTAGGTCAATAGTGAATGTGCTCAATTGCTATAAGCCCTTTTTTTCACTTTCGCTTGGTCAACTGGAGAACTTTTATTGTGCCATCTTTCATTCTTGCTCTCTGTTGTTTAGTGGGAATGGAGACTTTAAATGTGACTGTTGCATAAAAAAATCACTGCGTGATGCTGCTTTATTAAAATTTTATATATGTTACAAATCCATATTATTGCACAATAAAAGCTAAAAATGTCTTCAGCGAATACTTTTTATACGTACTGTATGTGTGTCTGCATATCCTTATGTAATCATATATGAATAAATGTGCAGTAATAGTTTAATGTATTGGTTTTAGTTAGGTTCTCTGTCCTCCATTGGATGAATGGAGAAATTTTCTGTTATTTGCCTTTTAATCTCTAATATATATCATTTAAATATATTAGGAAAGCCTTATGAAAATGTTATATAGTAAGTGTCAGAAAATATGTGCAAAGCATTGGCCTATGTAAGATGTAGCCATGAAAAATTACTATATATATATTGATAAATAATTTCTGAATATTCCACTTTAGTTGTGTGTAGTTTTACTGTCTTACTTGTCTTACATTGGCCTGTGTGTGTATCTGTAAGTAGGAATTAATAAAGTGAATTTATAGCCTACATTAAAAAATAATTCTGGATTTGATTAAAATTTGCTGATGCTCGCAGTGCTTAATGTATTTTTCTAGTGAAGTACAGTGTGTCACTTAAGTAATGCTTTATGTAAAGAACATAGATAATAATTATTATAATTAAAAAAGTAATCAAATACAACTAAGGTAATTGTTAGAAAGTTATATTTAAATGAGAATGAGAACACTTACCTTTAGTGTTATTAATTCTTTTAAAATATCATACTATATGACAGTGAACATAGATGAAACTATTAACTTTTATTCCTTTCTTTATTAATTGTTTGATAAAATGCATTTCATTTACAGTTGCTTAAGGTATGTTTACCAGTAAATGCTTCCTGACATCAAATGCAATATGCTTTCTGTTAACTTACTGTGGATGTCTTCTGAGTTTAGTTTACATATTTTCGCTTTGTTTGTGTTTCCCCCATGTGTTTTGATTGTTTCACACTCATTAAAACATATAATTAGGTCCAATCACATGCTCTATGCATTATCTGTTGTGAAAAATGCTTTTGCACTGGCAAGATTTTTCTATCAGACTCCTGCAGTATGTTCATATTAAGCGGGGTTAGTTCCTTGTCAAAGTGTTCTCCAATAGGATTTTAGGGTCGAAATTATAATAAATAAATAAACTGAATTTAGAATTTCATGCAGTGCAGTGTTATTATCAGTTCTCGATTGAATTACTCTTTTTCATTCCACTAATGACCTGGAATTGTGTTTTTTAGATGATCCAGTTAGAGATGAAGGAGTTTTTGGTGAGTGAGTCCTACTGACACCTACAATTTTATACTTAATGGCAAAAGACTTACTTGTCTCTGGATATAAACACACATCCACTGAAAGAAGCATTTATTGATTAGTTATTATTTTTAAATGTATTTGGTTTTTAATAAGTCATTTTTTGAAATGTACTGCAAATGCCACAAAGAAAATACAATGCAATTTAAAGGAAACTCTTCATATTTATAAATTATTTTACAAAAACAAAAGAATGAATATTTTTTAAGCATAAAGCTGTAAATGAATTTACTTGTCTAAGGAAAATTAATTTCCGATAAGAACATCGACAGGCTTTTTAAATGCAAACTAATTGTTTTTTTTATTAAAATGCTAAGTATTTTTGAAGCACATTTTGCATTTGTGTTGTAAACCTCAGTATTAAACAGTGGAATTTATTAACAAATAGAAGTTAGTAATACTACTCAGGAAATGCACATCTTTTTTAGTGTATGCAAGCATTCAAATTTCACTTTTTAAATTAATTTTAAATGGGACACTGCCATTTAGAACTTGGTGCACTGTACACATTTGAAAATGTAAATAAAACCCAAAACAACACTGCATAAAAGGGACAAACAACAAAACACAAATATATGTTCTGGTCCCAAATGGTTCAGCACACTTGTCATTTTGAATTCTGTCATGATCATTAGTGAATGTAAAGTCAAGTCAGTCTTTCATTTTTATTGATAAGTTCTGAATTTTTTAAATGATTAGTTAATTGTTTAAATTCCTGTATCTGTGTTAATGTTTACTGGTTTTCCACAGGTTATAGATAGGTGGTTAAAGTAATGCATTACTCTGGAATCCACTGTGTCCTGCAGAGGGCGCTCCTGCCACCCAAACCCAACACAACCAGACACAGGACACAAGTCCAGCACACACTTTATTTTTTTCTTTTTACTCATGCAAAACACTTTCTCCTGGTTTCCACCTGTACAGTACAGTTCAAGCATAGTGTATGACACAAAATACACTTCTTTTCTTTTCTCTTTCTTCTCTCTCAGTCTGCCTCTACTCCTCCTGGCAAGCTTTGTCCTCCACCTCCCGACTCTGGCTGTTGTAGTAGTGATGGCTGACTCCTTTTATAGAGCACCCGGAATTGCTCCAGGTGTCCGGTGATCTTCTTCCGGCAGCACTTTCAGGTGTGGCAGAAGTGTTGCCACACAGGGCTCAACAGTACCTGCAGTACCTACTGTCGGCACCCACGGAAACCGAACAGGGCTGTGCCAAACTCCCAACTCCCGTGGACCCCTGTGGGAGTCCTAGGCACCGCTGCAACCCAGGGTGGCTGCCATCTATCGCTCTGGGGGAGGTAATACTCTGAATATGTTCTCTCCCACGGTCTTTCCAGTATAGAGGCTTTCCAGCCGGATAAGGGTCTCAGCCATCTGCCACACCCCATAGAAAAATCTCTGTTTGGATATTATTGTGAAGTTGTTTATTGTCTCTGTCTTGAGATATAACACACTCCTCTTGCTCAGTCTCTGTTATTGCAGTCTTTATTAGAAGTTACTCTTCTATTTAAAGTAACCTTGATTTTAAATTATTGCTTGCAGTCTTTTCAGACTCCACTAAAATATGCAGATATTCATTATGTTGCCTTCATCCCTATCTCTTGGATTTAACCAGCTTTTGATTATTACAATATTGCAATCATGTACAGCTATGCATGATGTGTTGTCAACTTTATATTTTTAATACTTTTTGCATTAAAAGAAATTATTTAAATTATTAAGATGTCTTTATGTTTTCCCTCTTGTTTAGTCATTCATTTCATTGCCCTCTGCTATCACATGTCCTTTTGTGTATATAGTGTACAAAGTCCTCTTTCCTCCATTATATGAATGTAAATATAGCCTGTCTCTTATTTCCCTTGTTTAAACTTTCAATATGTAAACTACGTGTAAGTAAAAACTGACTTTCAGGCGCTTCTGTCTACTAAGTTTTAAATTTATGTGTATTAAGCTTGCATGTAGCTCTGGTTCACCTATGAATGCCTTGTTTATTGTGGATTGAATATGTAGAACCTCCTAGGCCTCCACCCAGCTAGCTTGACTCGATGTATCTCTTTCTAGACCAGATTAAGTCATTCATGCAACTCAGAATTTGACTGAGCATAGCTTTCTATCATTTTATCTCTCCCTCTCTATCTCTCTTAAACTTAACCTTCTTCCATTAAATGTAAAAATAATCTGGGCCTCCACATTTAAAAGTGGGGTGCCTGTTTTATTGTGACTCAAATTTACACTTCACATAAGCAGTCATAGCTTGCTTGCCAACCTTTGACAAAGATGAAACAAAAATCTCACAAAAGCGGTATCTCACTACTGAGAAAACAGACATTGCACAGCAGCATACCACCATCAGCATGCAGTTTCTACTCTCTGCCCCAGCTAAAAAGAGTGCTTTGGGATCCACTGTCTTGTAACATTTATTGTAATGTTAAAAATACAGAGATGATAGTAATGTAAAAGGTATAATCTGCAACAAATGATTGTTTTTATATAAATTATACCCTTTGTAATTATGTTTGTTTGATTATTATTTTTTTTGTCCCTATAGCAACAGATAAGGTGGCCTTGCTCATTGGAAACATGTCCTATAGGAATCATCCCAAACTAAAGGCACCTATGGTGGATGTGTATGATTTAACCAATCTATTACGGCAGCTGAACTTCAAAGTGGTATCCCTTCTTGACCTTACAGAGTCAGAGATGCGCAATGCTGTAGATGAATTTTTACTTCTTCTGGATAAAGGAGTGTATGGTAAGGGTATTACTGTAATATTAAAAAAAATTACTTGATGAGAATAAGAAAAATAGCATAACTTTCTCAAACCTGCTTCATCCAATTCAGGGTCTCCAGGGGCAAGAGCCTGAAATACAAATAAAGTATTCCAGCAGCACTATCTTGGCACATAAATACAGCCATTGATTGGAAGGCTTAGGTTTTGCTCATACAAACAGTAGATGCTGCAAACATTTTACCCACTTTATCCCGATTCAAGGGGAATAAACAAAGCAGCTTTGGTACATTGTAATAGAAATTGTCATTGCCTAGAAATAACTATAATAATAATAATTAATGACATTTATAAAGTGCTTTCCACACTGCTCAAATCAGTTTACATCAAGAGGGGGGGAGTGACTTTAGCCACCACAAAATGTGTAGCACCTACCTGGATGATGCGAGGGCAGCCTTTTTGCTCCAGTACACTTACCACACATTAGCAGTTAGGTGATGAAGGGGTGAGAGAGAAAGTAACCAATTAGAAAAAGATGATTAGGGGCCGGAATGGATTAGGCCATGATAGGCAATTTAGCCTGGATATTGGGATACACCGTACGCTTTTCAAAGGATGCCCAGTTTGAAGGATGGCACCATTTTTACAGCACAATGTCAGTGTCACTGCACTGGGACATTGGGATCCACAGACAAACCACAGGGTAAACACCCCTTGATGGCCTCGCCAATAATCTTCTAGCAATAACCCAAAGTTTTCCTAGATGGTCTCCCATCCAAGTATTGGCCAGATGCAAACATGCTTAGCTTTAGGAGGATTACCTGTTCGAAAGTGCAGGTGCTCTGGCTACTGGTTTTAGACAATTAAGAGGCTAATCGTCACTTGTACTTCTCTATATTTTAGAAAGATGCTATATTATATTCTGCTATCTTGACTGCATTATCTAATTAACAGATATTTGTTAGTTAGATTGTATATGGTTTTAATGTGATTATAAATTGTTATAAGTGTGGATATTTAGTGTTTGACAGTAGCAGATTTCAGGTACTGTAAAGTTAAATATCACAGCTAATATAATTGCAATAGAATGCTCAGTAGTAATAATCAGTTAAAGGTACATATTAATCAGTGGCCATATAATATATTTAATATATTGCACCATTCATGTTTTCCTGCTAATGTTATGTAAAATGTAACAAAAAAAATAAAGCATTACCATTATTATAGAGAGAGGCAGCTATGGGAACTGGTACATGATTGTTTTATCTGATAGATAGAATATATATATTAGAATAGAATATATATTGCTCTACTTTCCCCTATTGTATTATTAATATGTAGCCTTAGAATGCCTAATCTCACAGACTTACCACTGTATATAACTTATGCCCACCTTCCCTTCTATATCCTATATAACCTCAGGCAATTAGATGTAGTAAAAAGACAAGCAGGAGTTAAGTTACACATAAAATAATGTATTACTGATAATATTCATAAATAATAACAAAATGCAAAGTACATTTGAATATTGGCAACCATACAACCTGATAAAACGGTGGTGTGTAATTCAGGTGGCACACAGACTTGCATTTACTTAAAATGTCTCTAGTTAAGGCATCGTTGGTGCTCAGCTTTCAGCCACATGTCTGTTCAATATGGCTGCTGAGCTCTTCATTGTGTTGTCTTCATCATCACAGGTTAGCAAGAGAGATGCTTCTTCGTCATATGTTGGTTAGAGAGAGAGAATGTGGTTGAGCAAGTACATTTATAGATGTTCTCTCCAATTCCTAGAACCAATAGGACATCATGGTACTTAAAGGCCTCTGAGACAAGCCAATTCCAAACAGCCATATCTCAGACCAATGGGAGAAATAGTACATTTAACACCTGCAACCCCAAGACCATATGTTAAGCTAACCTGGCTTTGTGTGGGGGATCAAACTGGTTTAAGACACATCCCCCCCAATCCTGTCATATAATTACAAAGAGACAGACGTAAAAAATTGGGAGGTGATGGTTGTGCAAACACGAATACCTCTCACCACTTGGTTTGCCTAAATTATAAATAAAGACATTCAAAACATTTATCAACTTATATGTAAAATCCCACATCACAACAATGATGCAACAGCTGTGTGCTAGCCAAGCACAGCTAAAATTTTCCAGAACAGTAAGCAGTAGCAGCATTAAAAAAAAAATCCTTTAAATCTAAAGAATCCAAAACAGTAGCATAATCACATTATATGGTCATTAGATAGTTAGAACGAATGAATGAACAAGCTTCATTTGTCTCCAGGGAAAAATTTGGTTTCTTCACAGATGCCCTTTAAATAAATATACACACACTTTCATCTGAACTCATGCCAGAATAACTATAAAGCAAGAAAAGTAAAAAGAAAGACGAGTTCTGACTTGGCTGTCACAGTTACAGTGAGGCATTATGCATACAAGTTGCTGTTGGTATAAAGGTGCCCCTGTTATGTTTCTTGACACACTTCTGCTGGATGATTCAGTGGCTGAAAGTTCTAAGTATTAGTGTGTCAGAGAGTTGATGTGTAGCATTGTTCATAATGGCACTCATTTTTTTGTTTTAATTGTCTCCTTCGCTACTACTAGTACTCCAGGGGGTCCAGAGTGTGTCCTATAATTGAGCTTGCTTTTTTAGTTAACTTGTTGATTTGTTGGGCCACTCTTGAAGTGATGTCAACAGCCAAGCACAACACAGCATAGAAAATCACAGTGGCAATCACAGAATTAACATAAGATGTGAATAATGTCACTTCTCACATTAAAGGAATGCAGTCTTCTAAGTAAAAAGAGCCTTCTGTTCTTTCTTATAAAGTTCCTCTGTGTTCTGAGACCAATCCAGTCTGTCATTAATGTGGATCCCCAGTACTTGTTGGAGTAGATCATCTCTACATCCTCTGCTTGAATAGTGACCAGACACTTGCGTGTTGATGTGGTGGAAATAACCAGTTCCATGGTTTTGCTGCTGTTAGGATGCAAACAATTCACTTTTCACCAAGAAACAAACTTCTCCACCTGATTCCTATACACTGTCTCATTCCCTTTATCAATAAGTGCAGAATTATCTGAGTATTTTTGCAAGTGACATGACCTGATGTTATACAGTACTTGTAGTCAGAGGTGTACAGAGTGAAGCGAAAAGGAGACAGGACTGTTCCCTTTGCTGCTCCATTGTTGCTAACATCATTATTGGAAACGCAGTGTTTGAGTCTCAGAAACTGCATTCTGGCCCACAGATATTCCAATATTTAAGACACCATACACTCAACCACATGTCATTGTTCTTACAGAGTCTCATGGTTGAAGTGTTGGTGACCGAGTGAATCATTTCCATTGCTAGGTTCCCATTTGCAGAGGGAGGAATATAAACATTTATAAGGATGATGAAATTTATCTCCCTAGGCAAATAACATGGCTGAATTCTGACAGCCAGAATTTCAATGTCTGAACTACAAACTGTAGCTTTAACTGTAATATGCTTCCTTTTACACCATTCCTCATTCACATAGATGACCAGGTGCTCTCCTGTTTTTTTTTTTCCACACTGCACTGGGCCTGTGTCTGCTCGAATAAGATGAAATCTGTCCAGCATTAAAACAGTGTCAGGTATATGAAGTGTAACACTAAAAAACTCGAAAATCTGGCCCACCTTAAAACCGTTTGCACCTCTTCGCCAGTGTCTTTTGTCATCTAAATGTGCTGATAAAGACAAGCTGCAAGCAGCCGGCTATTCTATCCCCCCACCAATTTAGAACGTGCACAAACTTCTCCCAGCTTATGCCTTGATTGATTATCTGGGAGTGAAGTGGAGTTTTAGAGTGGAAATAATAAATCAGTATTTGGAACACACGCATTTCATGTGTGTTCCGTTTCTACCGTAATCTGTGTAAACACATTGTTAAAACGGAAACTTTTTCATATTTTAGTAATAAATGTTGCAAAATGTAGGCATAAGCTGTAAAATGTGTGAAGATCAAATAACACTTTCACAAAAGGTTCAACAACGATACAACGTCTTCTGTGGCGTACTGGTAAGATTAGCTGACTCAGAGCGCAGTAGGCTTACCGTGCCTCAGAGACCCGAGTTTGATTCCCCGCTGGGGAGAAAATGTTATTTTTTTTTCTTTTTAACCTTTGCTGGTCTGCCTTCCTGCCTGAACTCCCTGTCTATCTATATAGTAATAACAGCAATTTTATTATTGTATAGCAGCGTCCCTGTCTTCCTATCATACAGTTGTGTGAAAAACTATTTGCCCCCTTCCTGATTTCTTATTCTTTTGCATGTTTGTCACACAAAATGTTTCTGATCATCAAACACATTTAACCATTAGTCAAATATAACACAAGTAAACACAAAATGCAGTTTTTAAATGATGGTTTTATTATTTAGGGAGAAAAAATCCAAACCTACATGGCCCTGTGTGAAAAAGTAATTGCCCCCTTGTTAAAAAATAACCTAACTGTGGTGTATCACACCTGAGTTCAATTTCCGTACCCACCCCCAGGCCTGATTACTGCCACACCTGTTTCAATCAAGAAATCACTTAAATAGGAGCTGCCTGACACAGAGAAGTAGACCAAAAGCACCTCAAAAGCTAGACATCATGCCAAGATCCAAAGAAATTCAGGAACAAATGAGAACAGAAGTAATTGAGATCTATCAGTCTGGTAAAGGTTATAAAGCCATTTCTAAAGCTTTTGGACTCCAGCGAGCGCCATTATCCAGAAATGGCAAAAACATGGAACAGTGGTGAACCTTCCCAGGAGTGGCCGGCCGACCAAAATTACCCCAAGAGCGCAGAGACGCTCATCCGAGAGGTCACAAAAGACCCCAGGACAACGTCTAAAGAACTGCAGGCCTCACTTGCCTCAATTAAGGTCAGTGTTCACGACTCCACCATAAGAGAGAGACTGGGCAAAAACGACCTGCATGGCAGATTTCCAAGACGCAAACCACTGTTAAGCAAAAAGAACATTAGGGCTCATCTCAATTTTGCTAAGAAACATCTCAATGATTGCCAAGACTTTTGGGAAAATACCTTGTGGACTGATGAGACAAAAGTTGAACTTTTGGAAGGCAAATGTCCCGTTACATCTGGCGTAAAAGGAACACAGCATTTCAGAAAAAGAACATCATACCAACAGTAAAATATGGTGGTGGTAGTGTGATGGTCTGGGGTTGTTTTGCTGCTTCAGGACCTGGAAGGCTTGCTGTGATAGATGGAACCATGAATTCTACTGTCTACCAAAAAATCCTGAAGGAGAATGTCCGGCCATCTGTTCGTCAACTCAAGCTGAAGCGATCTTGGGTGCTGCAACAGGACAATGACCCAAAACACACCAGCAAATCTACCTCTGAATGGCTGAAGAAAAACAAAATGAAGACTTTGGAGTGGCCTAGTCAAAGTCCTGACCTGAATCCAATTGAGATGCTATGGCATGACCTTAAAAAGGCGGTTCATGCTAGAAAACCCTCAAATAAAGGTGAATTACAACAATTCTGCAAAGATGAGTGGGCCAAAATTCCTCCAGAGCGCTGTAAAAGACTCATTGCAAGTTATCGCAAACGCTTGATGGCAGTTATTGCTGCTAAGGGTGGCCCAACCAGTTATTAGGTTCAGGGGGCAATTACTTTTTCACACAGGGCCATGTAGGTTTGGATTTTTTCTCCCTAAATAATAAAACCATCATTTAAAAACTGCATTTTGTGTTTACTTGTGTTATATTTGACTAATGGTTAAATGTGTTTGAGGATCAGAAACATTTTGTGTGATAAACATGCAAAAGAATAAGAAATCAGGAAGGGGGCAAATAGTTTTTCACACCACTGTATAGTGCCTTTCCTTCCTTCCTTTCTATCTATCTATCTATCTATCTATCTATCTATCTATCTATCTATCTATCTATCTATCTATCTATCTATCTATCTATCTATCTATCTATCGCCTTAGTTGTTTTTTTTATATATCTATTATACAGTGCCTTCCCTGTTTATTTATATATCTAGTGACTTCTCTGCCTGTCTGTCTGTATGATTCCATATAGCGCTGAACTTACTGCTGTGTACTATTCTGTCCTCTGCATGTCTTGGAGTACAAAAGAAACACCACCATACAGCAACATGTGGGGACTGTCAAGATCGGGGGGGAAAAAAAAAACACGGTCACTGATTACAAACCGCAAGATGAAAGAAAGAGACAATATATGTGAAAAAATCATTGCACTAATGGAATATTATTTGAAAACGAACAGCGTCAGAGTCATGGTTTGAATATACGCCCGATCTGATGCGGCTCGCTTTCAAATAATATTACATGTACTGTGCGTTGAAACTGCTGCATTGAATAAGCTCACGCCTTCTGTAACAGCGTCAGCATGTATTCAAACCCGATCTGATGCTGTTCGTTTTCAAGTAATATTGCATGTACTGTACTATTTTAGAATAAAAACATACACTTGATTTTAGTCACTCTGTAACAGCCAGTGCTAGCTTTTTTATAAAAAGGTTAGCTTTTTATTTTAATTCAGTTTCATTCTCTCAGTCGTGTTCACGATCCCATAAATCTGACACTGCTGTTTTCACATAAAGACACTCTATAGCTCAAATGTTATTTATTTGGATCACATAAAGACGCGCTATAGCTTGCATGTTATTTATTTGGATCACATAAAGACGCACTATAGCTCGAATGTTATTTATTTGGATCACATAAAGACGCGCTATAGCTCAAATGTTATTTATGTAGTGAAGAAAGTACAGTGTCAGGTGCTCATTCATTGTAATAGGCACCATAGCACAGAGAGCTGTGTACACTGCAACAAGTACACATGTCATAAATGTAGGAAGGGCGGTCCTTGGGTGTGTGGGAACTGTTAATATTTGAATGTGATGATTTTATATAGCACGGATCGGAAATCAGCAGTTCTTAGCCTTGCACCACACAAGCTGTTGTATCAACTGCCTACTGTAACTTGCTTTCTTTTCTCTTTGGTTATAGTCTTGAATAAAAGTGCACTTGTTTTGTTATACT
Organism: Polypterus senegalus; assembly: GCF_016835505.1. Classification (NCBI taxonomy): domain Eukaryota; kingdom Metazoa; phylum Chordata; class Cladistia; order Polypteriformes; family Polypteridae; genus Polypterus; species Polypterus senegalus. Next base: position 37,571,307 of record NC_053157.1, read on the forward strand.
TGTACACCAACATATTTTCCTGTGTTTGAGCACAACGGGCATGCTCAAAAACTACACATGTAATGCCACGAAAAGTGCACGCAGACACTTCGCAAGCATTGGTACGAGAATGCAGTCACAACTATACTGCAGAGCTATAGCGCGTCTTTATGTGAAAACAGCAGTGTCAGATGGGAAGTGTCTGATGATTGCATATAGTGCTGAAGTTACTGCTCTTTACTGTTGTTTCCTCTGCATGTCCTGGAGTACAAAAGAAACAGCATACAGCAACATGTGGGGACTGGCAAGATCGGGGAAAAAAAACACGCGGTCACTGATTACAAACTGCAAGATCTTATGCGAATGAATATGAATAATTTGAATAATGTTGCATCCGTGCCACACAGTTTTCTGAAATGTACTATACAAGTCATAAAACGAATAATTCCAAATATCATATATACCTATGTCTCTGGTTTTTTTTTTTTGACATCATAGACCATACGGTGCATACTAATTCAGTGTGAGCAGGACCACTTAATAAAACTGAATAAAAAGAAAATCAAGTGACAGTGAAATACGAAGAAGGCAGATTCACCAGCGTTTGTGTGTCAGATCCCTGGGAGGTAGTATGTATTGTGATACACTGCAGAACTATAGCGTGTCTTTATGTAAAAGCAGCAGTGTCAGATTAGGGAAGATTCCTGAACGCGACTGAGAGAATGAAGAGTGAATTAAAAAAAAAAAAAAACTAAGCTAATCTTTACAAGTATCATAAATTACACCGGCTGTTACAGGCTGAAATCAAATGTATGTTTTTATTCTAAAATAGTAAGAATAAGAGCAGTTCACTTCTCAAAACGGAGTCGTGCGGGATCGAACTTGTGACCTTTTGATTACCAGTCAGCAGCTGATACCATTACACCACCGAGACAGTTGTAGTAAATGTGTGTCAATATGGCATGCTAATGTGGCTTTTTTTTCTGCAGTAATATTTTTGAATAAAAGCGCACTTGTTCTGTTATACTTGTACCTTTTGTGAAAATGTTTCTTTGATATTTGGACTTCAGGCTTCATACATTATATAGTTTATGCCAATGTTTTGTCATTTACTACTAGAATATGAAAAACATTTCTGTTTTAAAAATGTGTTTACAGAGATTACTGTAGAAACGGAACACACATGAAATGCGTGTGTTCCGAATAACGATCTATTATTTCCACTCTAAAACTCCACTTCACTCCCAGATAATCAATCAAGGCATGAGCTGGGAGAAGTTTGTGCATGTTCTAAGTTGGTGGGGGGATGGAATAGCCAGCAGTATGTCTATATCAGCACATTTAGAAGATGAAAGATGCTGTCGGAGAGGTGCGAACGGATTTAAGTAGCGATTTAAGGTGGGACGGATCTACGAGTTTTTACGTAGTCTCTGGTAATTGAAATGTTAAGCTACCTCTCTGTAAAGCACAAAATGTCACTGTAATTGTATGCTCTATGACCCTCTATAAATGCAGACAGTTCGTCCATCTTATTTGAAAGCGATCAAACATTTCCCATTACAATAGATGGTAGACCAGTTCTAAAAGCTTTTACTCTTGCGTTGGCATGTCACCCTCTAAGTCTATGGATAAACAGCTCCTCCAGTAAAGTGTAACTAAGCTACTTATCTCAGTGCAAGTAGCTGATTAGCAGGGAGTATTTAATACACCCCACTTTTATTTTCTCAGGGTCTCTTACTATTTCAGGTGTTGCAGACAAAAGGCGGCCTTTGGGTCCTCTTCGCGACTCCATCTAAGTTCGCAGCCTGTTTGCAGTGCAGTGAGGACAAGCTGGCACCTGGGTTTGCGTGCATTACAGTTCATCAGTAAATTTAAAATCCATTTATAATCCATTTATACAATTTCTAGTGACTACTATCAGTGACAAACTAGAGTTCCCACCCAATCAATTATAATTTTAAACAAGTCTAGTAACCAGTAAATAAGTTCAGAAAAAAAAGAAAAACAGCATTAAACAATTAAGTAGGTTTTAATATATACTATAACTATGCTGTTGAACTTCCTACTGAATAATATTTAAGCTTAATATTTTTTGAATGTTTTGTAGTAATTGATAAAGGGATAGATTTGCGTGTTGCATACTTTTATTTTGTGTAGGCTGCTAGAAGAAGCTTTTAGCTTGTGCAAAAGAGTATTGCAAGGCTCTTCCTGTGTCATTCTGATAACATCAGAAATAAAACTGACAAAACAAGCAAAAAACAGAGAGAGTTCATTTAAAGTCTTAACAGGCTATTTCTTCCATGATTTTCAAGTGTTTACTTGAAATAGAAAGTAATTTAAAAAGCTTACAGAAGACAAAAAAAACTGTTTTTGTGGGTTACCTAGTTCCATAATGTAGGCCTATTAAATAACAAGTATACACTAATGTTTTGGAAGCTGAAAGCTGTGCTTGTTTCAAGTATCTAGTTTTACTTCAATGCACAGCAGTAAAATATACTACAGTATTTGTAATGATTTAGAACAAATTTGATATAGTATATGCAATTAATATATATGATATTGGGATTATGTGTCAGTGCTAGATAGTGTAAACCTGCAAGCCTCTGGCCCCTCTGTCTGTAAAGAAGGTGAAATGATGACATTATCTCTTAGTATTAATACATTTGTGACATCTTCTTTTGTTGCTGCTTGAATGGAGAGTGAATTGTTGGCTCTATTCTGTCTGGATGCAGTAAAGCAGTTCATTCTTGTTTCACTTGCGTCGCTGAGTCACAGTCCTTACTTGAGAGTAATGGAAATCCAGGTACAGCCTGCTTAAAAATGTATGCACTGAGCGTAAATCTTGAGCCATCATAACCAATGTGCATAATGCAAGATAGCTTTTTGTCTCTTGATATTGACTAAATTGTATTACAATTGAGACCTGAGAAAATGTTATTAGTATTGCATATTGAAAGCATCTAAAACACATGATGTCAGTGCTTCAGTGTTGCAATCCTTTCCTATTTTTTGTTAGTCTTTATTTACTGTTATATTATGATGTAAATAGTTTGTACCTGTAAAACAATGTTAGTAAAGCTTGCAATGATTTGATTTGATCCCACTCTTTAAAGATGCATGTCTAAAAAAATCACTAAAATCAGTAAAAGTGATTTTTTTATTCCAAGCTTCCTATGCAAGATTTATTTTCTGTTATTAATAAGATGATGCATCCATTTTGTAGCATAGACGCTGTGAGTGAACTTGCATACCAGCACCTTTAAGTGAAGCCACTTATGTCTTGATAATGAGATTAATTATGAAACTCTTTCTGTGTGAAAGCATCACATTTTTGTGGTCATATGAGCAACTAATTTTGTTGTCTCTTTCTTTGTAGAACTGTTTTCTGCTTTAAAGTTTCCAAAGTTATGCTGAACAATAACTCCACAAATGACATATTTCCTTTTGAACAGGTTTGTGAACTGTTTGATTTTTAATTTTATTTTCTTCCACAGGTCTTCTCTACTATGCAGGTCATGGATATGAGAACTACGGGAACAGTTTTATGGTTCCTGTTGATGCCCCTAATCCTTATCACTCTGCAAATTGCCTTTGTGTTCAGAGCATTTTAAAATTGATGCAGGAGAAGGAAACAGGCTTAAATGTCTTTCTTCTGGATATGTGCCGTAAAAGGTAGGTAGATCCATGCCATTTTTCCCCCTATCAGTGAAGAGCTACAGAGCATTTCATATTAATAGCATTCTACTGAAGTTTTGATTTTTACATATATACAGCTTGGTTATGACTATATGTTAATTTGGGTTTCATTATCATGTAATAGTACTGCCTCATTGATCCATAGTTCTGGATTTGGATCCTGTACCTGGACATTCATTGTGTGAAGATTACACATACTGCTTTTGTCTTCAAGAGATGTTCATAGTAGTCTGGTTTTCCATTCACACCCTCAAAAACACATAGGTTTAGGTTTATTGGTAATTCCAATTTGGCACCTGTCTGTATGTGAGTATACAGTAAGTATATGTTTGAGCGGGACAAACAAAGGACTGCCACTCTGTCCAGAACCGTTTACTGTTTGCACCTAGTGCTATACTTTGATGATATACTCTGACTTCCCTCTGACCCTGCATTAGATTAAGTACATTTGAGAATGTTAGACTCCTTAATTTATATTTCATAAGCTTCACCCACAAGGATATACTATAACTTAATTGTTAAAAAAAATATCCAGAAAGAACACTACTCTGTTGTATTTCGCTACTCTATTATGCCGTGGTGTATTTTAGAGTCTATTCTGTTGAACTTATAGTTTTATGTTGAGAAGTTAACTCATTCAGTCAATGAAGCAGTTTTTATTTTATTTAGCACTTTTCATAGATCTGTCATGGTGCGGAAGTTGGTTAGCAATGCTGCCTAACTGATCTCTGGATCTGGGTTCAGATTGTGGCCTGGTGAATGTCTCTGACAAATGTGCATATTCTCTTAACTTTCCCCATATGTTAAAGCCATGCATGCTAGTGTTTTTAAACATCCTGTAAACTTTATTATACTGAATTTGCAGTGAAAACATATAAAATATTAATTTTGGATTTGTTTTGTGGCTTGTTTTTCTCACCAGTGCTACATTTTTGTTTCTGTATTCGTGACCATGGCAATATTATTTATTATTTATAGTTCCAACATCTGTCACAAGTCACATGGCCAGGTACTGTTGATACATGTGACATTGTTATTCACTTCCTATTGTAGATGGTAGTGTACAGTTCCTGATATGAAAGTTTTCGATTCATGAATAAAATCTTCAGATGCTACCAATTATCCGGGAACTTTTTTTCTAGTAATAGTTAGGGATCTTGTTTTGACCGTAAGACAACAAAATTTGCATTTGTCCCACATTTGGAATCAAACCCTCACCTGCATTTTTGAATATCCTGTTGTGCTTCCCTCAAATTACTCTGAGCATGTCCTGGTCATGCAGATTTCTGTAAGTAAATTGTCCTGTGCATGATAGTGGGTGAGTGAGTGAACATACCCACTGACAATCTAGTGCCCCACTAGATAGTGCTTTATTCCCAGTAGGGCTAGAATACTCTTTGGTTCTCTGTAATTAGATTAAGAGGTTTACAAAATGGATGCATGCACTTTTCAGTTTAAATTTAGTCACAAATCAGTTTTTAATATAATTACAGTAAAGGTGAAACAGTGTTTTAAGTGTATTATGAAAGCAATCTGTCCTCAGAACAATACATGGAAGGCCCAAGATTAAGTCTTTATTAAATAAAATTAACTACTGGAAAGGGTACATATGGAGAGAACAAAGAGTGCAAATAAACATCTTCAAAACAAGAAACTATAACTAGTATAATGCTGCATAAACTGTTGTTGAACCTGTTTATTAGTTGGGGTATACAGAAACACTGAACTCTATCCAAATTTTAGCCGGGCTTCCTGGCATCAACTGAATGTTTGTCCCTCTAACCCAACTTTGCACTCATGTGGTCTGCGGCATAGAGGCAGCCTTTAAATCTTCCTCCTGGGGTGGCTTCAGGCCCAAGAATCAGTGACAGGATCTGGGGAGAATTTCTAGTTTCTTCAGTGATAATGGGCAATATTTCCCCTTCATGCAGCTCAGATGCCCCTGCATGCTGGTGTCTGATTTTAACCTGAAAGGAATACTTCACCCAAAAATGATATATTTTTTATACAGCATGTTACTTATTTGATGGTTGAGAAAAATCTTTTCTTTCATGTTTTAAAAAAAAGTGTCTAATTAAGGCATAAGAAATTAATCTCATGCTTTTTATTATTATTTTCCTCATTGCAGGAATGTTCATGATGACCGTATACCAAATGTAGAAGCCCTGAGGGTTACTGCAAATATTGTGTTTGGATATGCAACGTAAGTTCATATTGTGAAGACCGTATTTTGGTTAAACTTTACGATAGGGCCTAACTGTGTGTATCTGTTACAACCGTACAATAAGATATTAAGATACACCTTGGTCTTAATTAGAAAAGTCACTTTTGATAAGACTCCTGAATAAGAGCTACCTATGGGGTGTTTATTAATAACGTACTGTTGCACAACAAGACCTTATCATAGGCTTTGCTTTTTACATACTGTGACAGATAGGGGGCGCTCTCGCTCCCTTGAACCCCTGTCCACGACTCCAGACACCTGGTAAAAGTCCAAACGTTGACTTTATTCAATCGCCACAGTGCACAAAGCACCCTCTCCTCCACAATACTCATAAACCAATAACAAATACACGATAATAATCCAATAAACAATCCTCCGACTCCCAGACGCGTTGCCACCCTTCCACCCAGCTCAGCTCTCCGTCTGGGAGCTCCCACAGTCCTTTTATATACCCTGACCCGGAAGTGTTCTTTTCTTCACGCCGGAAGCCCATCGCTCTTCCTTTGACGAACTTCCGGGTTAAAGGGCACAAATAAGTCTTCTGTCCTCCCTGCAGCTCCCTCTTGTGGCCCCTGTGGTATCCAGCAGGGTCTTGTATAAAAACTACATGTCCCATGACTCCCTGCTGGTCTTCGGGGCACTTCCATACTGCAGGGAGGGCTCCATCTGGCGGCCTGGGGGTATTGGCCAGGATGACAAGCCGGCCACATCTCACAATAGCAATAAGTGACTAATCAATTAAGTATAGAGAGCCCTTAAAGCTGTGTACCTAATGACCCCCTGAAGTACTACAGGTTTGTCTTAAGAGATTGAAAGATTAAATATATGCAGTGCATTAACTTAACTAAAAAGTTAGGTAAGTTAAATTGACCAATACAGGTAGTCCACAGGTTACAGTCATCCGACCTACGACTACTGAACAGGGCCACAGCTGCGACGCATGCTCCTCAGTAACTGCCGCTCCGTCATCTTCAGCCTGGGGACACTGCAAGCAGTGGCTGGACAGAGGCTGGAGGGGGGCATTTTCTCTGCACGCGCAGTGTAGTGTCCCTCGTGCGGCTCCCGGCGGCAAGCGGTTTCACTGTCTGCACACCACACACGGCTGCCCTGTTCGTTCTTGGTGGGTAGCTGGTAATGCTGCAAGCGGTGACCCGGTTGTGGCTGAACGGAGGCCAATGAGGGTGAACGGGGTGGCTGGGGGGTAACATTGTAGTGTGCATCGGATGGCTGCCTATTGAATGGGGGCGATTCGCTACCCGCCTTTGGCTGCACCGTGTTCATTCTTGGTGGGCGGACGTTGCAGGCAGCATAGTGTAGTGGAGGTGACTGTGAGGTGGGCTGGTGATGAATCGCCCAACGATGCCCCCATTCATTCTCAATAGAAAGCCTCCTGTCAATTTTCCAGTGAACTTTAGCATGAAAAAAATAGTTAAATGTGAAAGAGCCTTTTGGGATTTTCTGAAGTGGTCTTATATTTAGACTCAATTATTTGGCTCTCAGAAGGTACATTTTATTTCATGACATCTCATTTACTTGAATTTTGAAAATTACTTTATTCATTAATGCTAAAAAGCTATATCCTTCCTTGTGCAATCACAAACTGGAAAGAGAGGCAATTTGGAGTAATGAAATATCCATAGGAGAAGTGTTTCTGCATGGTGACAGAATACTTGCTTACCCAGACAAAACCTGTTTATTGGGGAATTAAGAAATGAAAATGCATAAACTAGAAAAAGTGTGGAAAAACATTTTTTAGAGTTTGGATACTAAACTAAGTAAGGTTCATATACTGTGAATACATGAAAAAGGAGACTTCTCAGTTTGAATTCAAATCTAAGATTCAAGAGATATGCGGTGTGCTTATGTTTCAAGAGAGACATCACTTATGCCTAATAAAGAACATCTTTATTACATTAAAATCATAAACTGTATCTTTCAATAAGTGTACACAGACATAATTTTAATTCATAATTGGCAAATTATTGATAACATTTCAATTACTTTAATCAGAAGCAACTGACACTAAAGTTGGAACAAATTTTTGATTTTTAAAAAGTTATTTTTAAATAGTTTATTGAAAGTTAAATAAATGTTTTTTATTCTGAAAGCTAACTTTATTTTTCTTTATTTTCTGCTAATAGATGCCAAGATGCAGAGGCATTTGAACTTAATTCCACAGGTCTGACAAATGGAGTATTCATCAAATTTCTTAAAAAACGTTTGTTGGAACATGAAAAAATCACAGTCGTTCTTGACAGAGTTGCAGAAGGTATTTAAGGAAGTTGCTCTTTTAATTCTTTACTTTGATGTCACAAGTAATATTTTACAGTTCTGTGTATTACTGAAAAAAATGCATCTAGTTTTAAAATCATAAATAGATACTAGTTACATTAGTAATATTAGCAAAGAATGTAAGCTCAATGTGTTTTTACAGTCTTAACAGCTATTAATGTCGTACTTGCACAGGTAGCATGCTGTGCCATGTTATTAGAAGCACTGATGTCAATGTATTCATCTCTACCTAACTCAGCATTTACCCCTAAAATTTCTATTTTGGTTCCCTCTAATGGACAGTGCTCGTCTTTTTAGATCTTTATTCCATTTAGATGTTTTTTTGCTATTTTTTATTTCTACATGGACAAAGTATATAGTTTATTTAAGTACAAATGAGTATGTGCCTTTGTTCATGCCAGTGCTTATATCAACTGTAGCAGGTGAAGAGGCTATAACATTGGCAAAAGAGGAATTATTTAATGAATTTTAAATACCAATCACAAAAACCAGTAAGAAAATATAGTAAGGAATCTTTGGTTAAATAAAATTAACTCTCATTTAGTTAACACCAGGCATTTTAGGGCACAATTAGAAATGACAAGTAACAGAAACCAACTACTAAATTAATCTACAGATAAGAGGGATAGAAAGTTATTTCCAGCCGGCTAGAAGGTTTTTGATATTAAGGGTGCTTTAGTTATACAGCTTCAGTACCCAAGTAAAAAAGCAGAAATACTGCTGTTAATTACAGTGGCAAACTAATCGCAACTGATACATTTAATCCACTACAGAAGGAAACGCTTAAATGTAGCAATCATTAAAGCCACTTCAGATCTACTTGAGGGCCTGTCTGCAGTAAAGCACTTAAGACAGTGTGAATTATCTGAAGTCTTTTAGAGTTTTACAGGTTAATTCACATCTTGTAATGCTCAGGTGGTATGCTGAGTACTTATGGTGTGTTGAGATAACATAAATCATATGAGGATGTTGTAGACAAGTAAACTAATCTTAATCTGCTACAGATCAACAACTACAAGCTGTCATGGAGTTAATAATTAGCAGAAGAGAGAGGTTACATACATAATAATTAAATGAGTAAGAATATAGGCTTTATTTATAGTCTTCAGCGGAAAATCTCCACCTAACAAAATAGTAAAAACCAAGCCATTACAAGTCCAGTCTTATTTGTTTCTTTGTTTGAGCTTGTCAGAATCTTCTTTCAAGAAAGCTTGCATTTGTGACAGATGTAACACCTTGAGTTTAGGGTCACTGAACCTGAAGAGGCAGTTACCCTTCATTGTAACGGAGCAGGATGAGGATTTTTGAGTATTTAGTGAATTTAAAAGAAATACACATAAATAAACAATAAGGCTTGCTATGAGCTTGGGAAATTAAGAAATTAAAATACATAAACTAGAAAAATGGTGGAAAAACATTTCTTAGAGTTTGGATACTAAACTAAGCACAGTTAATTCAGTAATCAACAGAAGAAAAACTGTATCACATCACCCAGACCCTGCCTATTGAATGCAGTCCTTTCAAATTGTGCAGTCAAGTATGAAGGAGGGTAGCTGTAAGGATAAATACAATTATTTCAGTGTCTAAAATTGAACTTAAAGTTCAGCAACAAAGCTTTGCATAATAAAGGACTGTATAGTAAAAATGTCAAAAAAATCTTTTGAATCTTCCTGAACGGGTGGCCATGTTAGGATTGGGTGATAGGAATTTGTGTTTAGGGGATATTACTTTATAACATTTTGACCAAAATATAAAGCTTTCTGCATGGCAGAAACTCATATAGCTAATGTTCAACATGAGACATTATCTAAAATAAAATGTTAATTTTTTTTAAAGTGACAGTAAAGTGTAGCCTTTGAAGAAAGAAAAAAAGAAACACATTTCTTGTGATTCAAGAATAAAACTGGTAGATGTACTTGAGTGGGTCAGTCACAGTCCTGACCGTACCCCCTTGTAAATCAGTAAGACAAATTAAATCTGTTTCTGTAAGATGTCTAGGTTAGCCAATCAAGCTGGTACTAGTCTGCTATGAGGAAAGCTATTATTGCAGTGTCAACTAATTCAGAATGTTTTGATTTGTGTGTATTGTGTATACTGTATGTACTGTAACATTAAAAAAACAAAAATTAAATTATAAATACAAGCTTTAGCTGTTGAGCCATCAGTAGGTATGGTATTACTTATTTTCAGCATGAAATTACTTTTTGTCTGTTTTTATTCTTAAGCGGATACACACTGACACAGCCTTTATCTCACCCTTCACTGCACATTTTTATTTTTATTAATTTTGATGAGTTGCTATTCTTTTGTCATAGTTGTAGATTATTTCTCATTCTTCCTACAGAGATAACTTGTTATCTACTTCCAGAAACGATATATTAGTGTGTGGAATATATTATACCCTCCAACCATGCATGCAATTATTTTCAGTACCCTTTTGATAGAGAAAGAAATAAAGTGAGGTAGAAAAATATCAGTCCATATGGGGAAACATGCAAACATTTTTGCAGAATCTTATGCCAATAGGTGGAGTACATTTAGAGACTCAAAGTGAATACAGACCTGATTCAGCAGTGGGCTGCATTGTGTCACCATCAGTACACATCGTGATAAAAAATATGCTGTCTCTTTGTGGTGTTGTCCATGTTTTTTATATTAGTAATCTAGGTGTCGTACATTTTTAATATTACTTAAAAAAATTCTTCATGTTTGTGGTGTATATGAAAACGTAATATGTATCTATTTCTTTTGTAGATATGGGCAAGTTTGATCCCACAAAGGGAAAGCAAGCTTTGGAAATACGCAGCTGCCTTTCAGAAAAAAGATCTTTAACTGATCCAATCCAACCTATTGGGTGCTCAGCTGAAGCAATGGCCCGCAATTTGCAGTGGGCAAAGGCTCATGGTACAACCTTAAAACACATAATTATTTTGTTTTCTTTTTCATAATTGCTGCTTCTTTTAGAGTAGCTGCTTTTTAATATAAACAGGCAAAAATGACATAATTTTCTCCTATACTGATACATATTTTTTTATTTACTACATTGGAATTTGTTAAAGTTTATCTTCAAAATAACTTGATACAAAGCGTAATAAAAAATTATTAGTTTATTACTCTATATTTTGATAATTTATTCTTATTTGTATGAAAATGATGCATGGTTTTGTATTATTTTGCTGCCATTTCATATATGTTAATCCACATAATGCATTTTGAGGTAATCTTCTGAGTATTCTGCATAAGAATAAGCTGATGTGAATTGAATTGGGTTGAATTTCAATATAATTTTCTCTTAAGATATTTTGACATGCAAGTTTGAGGTGTGTGAGGTTGGGGCAAAGAACAGAAACAGTAGTATCTCTTGTCTATTCTGTTTTCAGCAATTAAATATATTTTTATTTCATTATTATTTTTTATCCAAGTACTCCTTGTGTAATAAGTTAATATCCATCCATTCATTCATTTTCTAGATCTGATTATTCAGAGCATGGTTTGGAGAAGCTGGAGCCTATTACAATAACTACTGGGTACAAGGCAGGTCCAATTTCTGGACAAAGTCTCAACCTATCACAGGGTGAACACACACACAGGGCCAGTTTAGCCTTGCTAATCCTTCTAATCGGCATGTGTTTGTAAAGAAACTGCAGCAGTGGGAAAAACCTCACAAGCACAAGGAGAACTTCCAAAGTCCATTTTGGGATTATCTGGGACTTTAAGGCCATTCTCCTTATTTTAAGGCAGCAGCACTACTACTGCGCCCCAGGCTCCCTTTAAGTTAATATATAATTCTAAATTGGCTCAGAATAAGTGAGTATTCTGGTGCTGGGGTGAAGGGGCTCAGTGGGTTCATTCATTGATGAAACAACTGAACCTCCTGCCAGACATCACATGAGCAAGGAAGCTTAGAAGTGGACTCCAGAGAGCCCCAATTTAAAACAAAATAAGTGAGTATGGGTATCTGTCAGTGTGTCCTAAACATGATTCTGCTGGGGTAGGATCTGGCCCATCATAACCCAAAATTAGATAAGTGGGTCCTAAGGATGGATGAAATGAAAATTAGTTGTATAGGTTGGAAGTTGGATGTGCTTCTTGACTTGAAGCAGCAATATAAATGTACAAAACCATTTTACAATTCTACATTAACATTTTTACAGATAAAATGTGTACTGTATAAAGTAATATTATGTTCTATATTTAAATTGCATGTGCAGTGTACAGATTATTTGATACCTGTTCACTGTAGATAGTCTGTACTACAGGGTGAGCCAAAATGAAGTCAATTTCTCAAGGTCATTGGGTTGGAGTGGGTGTCCTTTGAAAGGCAATCCCTTGTAGGTTTCAGGTACAGTATTGAAGAGAAAATTTCCAGGCTGTCCTCGGATTGTATAAATGCCTGAAAATATCCAAGCTATAAGGGGATCAGTTTTGCAGTCTCCTAGACATTCAGCATGCAAATGTGCTTCTGCCTTAGGCATTTTCAACATGTGTTTGAGGAAGATTTTGCATAAGGACATTAATTTCCATCCATACAAAATGATTGTAGTGCAGGAACTCACTGAGAAAGACTGGGAGAGCTGTAGAAAGTTGTGCACAAACATTCTGCAAACTGTTCATCGAGATGCCATCATCATGTACAGCAACAAGGCGCATTTCCATTTGACTGGTTGTGTAAATAAGTAAAACCTTTGCTATTGGGGTGAAACCAGACCCCGTGATTTTCATCAGAGACCCCAGCACAGTGAGCATGTTACATTTTGGTATGCGATGGCAGAATTTGGCATTGTAGACTGTAGGCGCACAGATCCATACAAATTTTGCCGGAGGTGCTTCTGGGGAAGCTGCTTCCTGAACAGCTATGTCAGGTGGCCTTTACATTTGCCTGTTCCCGCTCCATGCGTTTTCCTCTTGTGGGGCTACCTCAAGTTGAAAGTGTACACACACCACCTTGAAGACATAATTGTTTAAAACACAGTAAAAACATCTATTTTGTGTACCCTTTCTTGTGTTGTAATAAAATTTACTTTATCTTGTAGCGTTTTTGTAGAATAAATGTTTGAAATGTGGTACTTCTTTTTGGCTCACCCTATATTAGCATTTTTTTAAACATGATTAATTGAAATATGACCATGCACTCTGTATGTATTTAACATTTAAAAAGGACACAGTTCAGGATATTGAGTCTCTTTTAAGATTTCCTGACTTAATGCTATTTTGTTTCTAGAGCTTCCCGAAAGCATGTGTTTAGACTTTGACTGTGGAGTCAAGATTAAACTTGGGTTTGCTGCTGAGTTTTCTAATGTCATGGTGATTTACACAAGTATTGTGAAAAAACCAATTGATATGACATCCTGCCAAGCATATGTTACAAATTTCACACCGGTAAGACTTGTCATTTTTTTTTTCTATAACTGTAAAGTGATTCTTTTTTCTGTGCTGAATTTATAAGTTAGTGTTTATACTTTTTGTTCTAAATTGTTGAAGTGTACAATACATAGTCATCGTCATCATCATTGGTTTCTCTTTCAGCTTAATGGCAATGTTTCTGTGATCTGGGTCATTTGTGTTTTCTGCTTCTGTTTGTGATTTTTTTTAAATGTATTTATCAAAACCATAGTTTTTCCTGTTAAAAATGCAGTCATTGAGTGACCTGTGTTGTTTTTAATATGTTTTATAATAAACTAATGAGAAAAAAAGAAATGTAACACCAGTTTTTTGATTGAAATTTCAAGCTTCATTGCTATAATAATGATACACAAAAAAGAACAGGCAACTGAAAAGCGAAACAGTTTAACAATAATGGAAGAACAATAAAAACAGTGGTATTGAAGTCTTTTAGCATCTTGTTTGACCACCCTCTGCAGCCACCACAACTTGACACCTCTGGACGCACAGAGCCAAAGAGTTTCTAAATTTGCAGTTGTAGGATTTTATCTCATTCAGGTAGAAGGGTCAGGAGAAGTTACTGGCCATTGGCAGGCAGAGGGTTACATCTGTGCAGGTTGCCAGCAAGAAATAGTATTTGTTATAACTATTCTACTGTAGGCTGTTTCACTGCCTCTGAACTATTGTACATCATCAGCAGGCATGGCATTTCCATACTGGTGAACTAAGTGATCACCTAATGTGAAAAGATAATTGGTATTGGAAAAATTTAATGGTAAATACTGAGAGAATACACAACCCCATGCTGATAGATCAAGTAAAAAGATGGACTAAAACAGCTTTATTTTAAGAGCAGAATGTAATGATCTGATAGGTTTATAGGTCATATAGCTATATCTGTAGGCTCCAATGGTGAGAATTTGGATGTGTGTGGTGGTTTTGTATTACCTACATGTGATGTGTGGTCATTACAATGATACTGTGAAGAACAGGAAAACACATTTTTTCCCTGTTTTGTATGCTTTAGATATTTTTTTTCAGTTCATGAGACTTTAATATTTTAAAAGTTACATTTTCAATCCTAATTTTCCCATGTTTTCATTTTATTTCCTTGCCTAAGAGACACTATATATACTCACGTTTAAGTTCTCCCATGGATAAGTCGGGGCTTGATTTTACCGTATAATTTCCAGTATTTTATAATGTCAAATGTGGAAAACTCGCGCTATTGGTCCAAGCGATTATGATATGCTAACGCCCACCTGAGAGAGTAACCATGGAGCACACTGCCTTTTTTTCTGTGTATTGTGCCTATGTGACCATACGGCAATACCTGGACTATTTTGAATAGTTTGCAACTATTTTGTGTTTTTTGTATCTCACACCCTTGTCTACCTTTATCGTAAGAGCGTCCCTTCTCTACAAACTCGATCAGCAGTAAATATGAAGCTGGTTTTAAATTAAAAGTCATTGAAGTGGTGAAAGAAATTGGTAGCTGCACTTCTGCAACAAAATTCTTTGTGTCTGAGAAACTGGTGCGAGATTGAAGGGAAGCAAGAAGATGTAAAAGATAAATGAAGTTTTGAATTTTTGAACGGGCGTATAAGACGGTGTCTAATTTTATGATTGATTTTTTGGGTTCCAAGACCCAACTTACAGTATATGCGAATATATACGGTGTTTACATCTTTTTTTTTCATTTCGTTTTTGCAGCACTGTTTTAGAATGTTTGTGGGCAGATAATAGGTTGTTAATAGAGTTTGTTTGCTAAAGGCTGTCTCCAGAGAGCCACTGTGATTTGCATCGCCAAAACTTGCTTATAAATTCCTTTGCAGCACCAGTAGAAACTTGTCCAAAATTATGGATTTGGTCTGTGAACAAGTGCAGTTTAGGTTCTGGCATTCTGGCGTACGGTTCATAGCTTTCTCATCTCATTGGAATTTGACTTTATCTCAACACTTTGACTGAGTGGTGAGTAACCACTTACAATTTCTGTCTGACTGTGACAAAGTTTTAGCCCACAGTTGTGTGTTTGTTTTTTATAATTTAAAAAAATATTTGGTGGCTGAATTACACGTCATATTCATGTGCAATATTAAATCTTATTCTTTATACAGTCAGTATACTGTATTACTAACAATGGAAGTAAAAAGTAAGGAGTCTTTTTTAAGTAAAAATATGTAGTTCTCAAATAGAGCCCAACACAAGTCAGCTAAGTGGGAAACTAAAACTTTTCGTAGTTTGTCTTCAGCCTAGGAGTAGCAGCCAAAAGTCATATCAGTTTGGAGGGAGTTTTACAATGACATTGGTAAATCTCACTAACTTCAGATATTTAGCAGTTATGTTATTGTTAGAAGTGTACATTCATTAGAATAAATGCATTTGTTGAATGATTACTAACTTTTTTTTTATTTCAGCCAGTATTGTCTCATCTGCCATCAAACTTGCTAATTTGGCTAGAACCAACAGTAGGGTATTAAACTCCTAAAAAATCATTTGCTGAGACTTCTCGTTTTCCCTTTCTTCCCTAAATTTGTTGAGTGTCAAACACGTATTGCTCACTTTAATAAAATAGACATCTCAGACAGCCGGTGCTCACTCTTTAACACTGTCCCCCAGTACTAAAATGAGAAGAGAGCTTAACAATATCCATGGTGAAGGATTTGAAAACAGTGTGTTTCAATAAGCGGGTGCTCATTATTGTGTAAGAACTACTGAAAGTAACTTTTTCAACAGTGTACATCGAGGTAAGCCTAAAGATGGTTGTTTATTTTTTGTTAGAACCTAATGATATTTACAAAGGCAGATCACCCAAGGTGTAGCATACTGTAATACAGTAATACTAGACCTGAAACTAATTGCTCAGTGTGCATTCTTAAGTTGTCTGGTTTACTATTAAAGTTCCTTAAACATAGTGCTTCTAATTTTAGATGAATCATTGCCAGTAATCATTTGTTATTTATCAGATTAGCTATTACTCATATTTTTTTCTGTTTTAGAGTAGTAGGGGTTATTGTGCAGTTTATTTTTAATCATTTCCTAGCCTTAGTTCGGACAAACTTTTAAGATCACAAATATGTCTTCTCCACACTATGACTTAATTTGAGAGAGTATGTGGTCTCTTTAAACCACAGTGAGATAGCTAGGAAATGGTGTTAAGATTACTATGAAACAGAAATCTATGGTATGCTGTATGCAACCTTATCCTTGATTTGCATCCTGTTCCCTGTAATACAATTATAAAAATCAAAATAGTAAAAAGGTAAATTTTCACTTTGATTTTTATCTTGAGCTCTTTTAAAATATAAGATAGAGCTATTTGCAGACTACTTTGTGTATGCTATTAATCTGAGTTGTTGTTATTTCTGTACCTTTGGTTCTTATTTGCACATTTCTGGGCAAGGATAGGTGCAGATCAAAAGCAATTAAATGGTGCTATGTAATGATATAATGAAAGGAAAAATGTTTTTTAGACTTAACATAACAAATGTTCCCTGCTTTCAGTTTTTTTTTTTTTTTTTGGCTGTTAGGCATATCCTGAACTCTGTGCTTATAGTTGTTCTGACACCACACTTAATTTAAACAACATCTTTGTTAGCTGGTTCTTTATTATGTTTGTCTTTGCACATATAGAAGCCACTGAAATAAAATTAGAACCTTGTGTCAGACAATTTTGCCTAATTAGTATACACTTCTGAAAGAGACATGATGAAATATTGTCTGTACGTAAGCTTGTACAAACATTAGCATGTACAGAGCAGCAATAATTATTTACACATGTACTCCTCTGTTCCTTTCATTTTATTGAGGCAGATGATAATTATATTATGCAATAAGCACAGGACAACATACATGTCCTAGTAACAGGTGGTAAAGAGTTACAAATGGAATATTGAAAGGATGATAATGTATCAAGGAGTTTTCACGTTTGACTAAATGGCAATTCTGATACCAATTTAATCAGATTCATTTTTTTTAATTTATAATTTTAAGAAATGCAACATAATATTGAAGTACTGTCTGGCTAGCTACAGCAGAATTACACAACAAATGGAAACATGAAAATATATGTGCCTGTAAAGGATTTGAGCAGCAAACAAATTAAATTGTTGGTTTATTTTGGTTAGGATTGGTCTATCCGTTTAGTAGTTTATTTTCTAAATTGACATTTTTACACTTTCATTCTTAGCAATGCCAGATAGAACCAGGTCTCTTTAATTGTAATATTTGCCTGTTGTTCTTGAGTTTTGTGCTTGTTTTGTAGTTACCTCTAACATCCAAGAATTCTGCATTATATTAACAGGCAAATCAAAGTGTGAGTAAGTGTTTGTGTATGTGATAGGACAGCATCATATCCAGAGCTGATTCTTGCCCTAGGCGCTATATCTCTAAAGCCATAAAATTGTAATGAGTTGGTTAAGAATATGGGCAGATGGATGGATTTTTATTAAAGGCAATATGAAGCTTACTGTCACCCATTTAGCACTTCTTAATTTCTTCATATACAAATGTAGTCACAGCAGATAAGAAATACAAAACACTTAAGGTTTTTTTCTTAAGGCAGCTTTACAGTAAGGTGACCGGGGTTTGGGTGTGACATATAGGTCTGCATGCTGTGGGACGACTTTACAGGGAAGCTAAGTGGATTCTGTGAAGAGATGTTTGTAACTGTAATGGCCTTCTCCTGAGTCTATGCAGCTATTGCAGCTCTTTGGTCTTCAAAGTAAGTGCAAAGTACTGTTATTTCATAAAAAATATGAAAAACTGAAATAGCATTATTTAACTAAATGCAGTGTGATAAGAATTTAATTTAATTGTCTATGGTAATGTTTTACATTCCTTGTTACAATGGGCTTTAAATACAGACAGTAATGACTGAACTTGTATAGCAGATTTTATTGATTTATCTGTTTTATTTTATGTTTTTAATAAACATTTCTTACTTTAGGACCTGGATGTAGACCCCAAGGAAACAAACAAAGTCACCCCAGAGGAAACTGGCAGTTATTTACTATCTAAAAGTCTTCCTGAACACTGTCTGTATACAAGACTAAGTTCCTTGCAAAAACTAAAGGTAAGGGTCTACCGGACACGCCGATCCAACATTTCCTCCTAACCTGTTTTACTAAAGCCCTTTATATCCCAGGGCATGTATTTTACCCGTTATAACTTCCCTGTGAGATTTAAATAAGCACTGTTTTCTATTGCTTGTTGACAATAATGGCTTACAAAAAAATATGTTCCTTAATTCTATTAAACAAATTGACATTATGCATTTCACCGTGAGTACTTTGCCAAAATGCACTCCTTAAGGACACAACAAGATTGTAGTGTAAACAGTTGAGGCAGTAGCAGAAGTAGCAGTTTCGGCTGAATCAATGAACAGTCCTAGGACATCAGGTTATGATGGAGGCATAATCAACACATCACCCACTTTCTGCTTTTTAGATATGAAATCCTTAGTATTATTTAACAAATAAAAAATGAGTGAAGAATAAAATAGATTTGTTTTCAGACCATAGATGATAGCTAAAAGAAATCCTATATGTGTCATTGTAAGTGCATCCATGATTTATTTTAATTAATTAGTGAAGCTATTTTTATAAGAACATTTACTCTTCTCAAAGAAATCAGTCACAGTCTGTAAAAGTTGTAATTTCATTCCATACTGAAATCTTTCCTGTATGACCATGAACAAGCAGCTTAATCTGCCTGTAATTTAAATTTAGAAATTAAAAATTTGTATTTTTTTTGTAGTATTTTGGTGTGTTGGCTACTATAAAAGGCAGCATAATTAATTTTTTTTCATATTTATATTTACTAAAATATTTTGCTCCAGAAATGTTTACAGTGCTTACAGAAAGTATTCAGACTCCTTCACATTTTTCTGTGTTGCGGCCATGTGCTAAAATTGTCTAAATTCATTTTTCCATAATCAAGTAACACTCAATACTCCAGAATAACAAAGTGAAAATAAAAGTTTGGGAAAAAAAACAACGAAAAACAAACTTGAAATATCACACTGACGCAACCTTAAAATCTTTCATTCATATTTATTTGAAGTACCTTTGGCAGCAATTATAGTGTGGAGTCTTCTTGGAAATGCTGAGGCAAGTTTCCCACACCTGGATTTGGGGATTTTCTGCTTTTCTTCTGTTCAGATCCTCTCAGGCTTTGTCAGGTTGGATGGAAATTGTCAACGGAGAGCTATTTTTAGATCTCTCTAGAGATGTTCAATTCTGGGCTGTAGCTGGGTTACTCAAGAATATTCACTGAGTTGACCTGGTGCTTAAGGTCGTTGTTCTGTAGGAAGTGGACCTTTGGTCCAGTCTTAGGTCCAGAGTGTTCTAAGGCAGATTTTTGTTAAAGATACAGAATCTCTTATACTTTGCTGTTTAGCTTTCCCTCAACCCTGACTAGTCTCCCAGCCCCTGAAGCTGCCAACACCATGCTTTGATGTTGGAATGGTATTGTGTAGATGATGAGTGATTCCTGGTTTCCTCCAGACGTGATGCTTACAATTGAGGCCACAAAGTGCAGTCTTGGTTTCATCAAAACAGAAAATATTGTTTCTCATGGTCTGAGAGTTTTTTAAGGCCTTTATGAATAATCCAAACTGGCATTTATGTGTCATCTGGCCATTTTACAGGCCAGACTAGTGGAATGTTCCAGAAGGAAAGCCACCACTGCAAGTTCCTCCCATTTCCACTGAGTTTCTGTGGAGCCCAGACAAGAGTGACACTTGGGTTCTTGTTCACTTACCAAGGCCCTTCTCCTCTGATTACTCAGCTTCGCCATTCAGACAGCTCTACCTAGAGTCATGGTTGTTCCAAGTTTATTCCATTTATGAATTATGGAGACCACTGTGCTCTTGGCAGCCTTCAATGCTGCAGGCATTTTTGTAGCCTTCCCCAGATCTGTGACGCGATACAATCCGGTCTTTAAACTTTACAGGCAATTCCAATGCCTGCATTAGACTCTTAAGTTTTCTAGTTAAGCCCCTACCCCTAACGATTTGCCTGGCACTGAGCATGTTTTTTCTTGAATCATAAAAATTATATGTAAACATTCATACTTGATATGCCTGTACTTGTATTACATCATGGGATGGCATTCAGTATGAAAAGTTACTTTATTAAATGATAATTGGCTGCTTATTTGTTTGTGTTTAGTGTTGCCAGAGTATGTCTTTAAGTTTCAGAAAATTAATGAATGGACTGATCTTTCTCCTTCGGACTGATTTGCAGCTGTATTTTTAATTTAAGCATTTCTATATTTGATTGTACATTTGTACATATGGTGTTTATACCTTTTGTGAAAATATCACACAGCACCATATCTCTTTTACAAGTGTGACTGAAAAATGATGGGGTGTAATTATTTAGATGTCCAGCAGATGGTAGAATGTCAGCACAAGAAACATCCTCTAAATGGACTGCTGCTGCAGTATCTGTAATCATATGTTACTTACTTTTCAGCAGGAAAGGAACACATGTTGTGTTTTTCTACCTTTTAAAAAAATCCATATTTATTTCTTTGACCAACAATTTTTATGTCTAAATTGACTGAGTAACTGTTACAACAATTTTTGCAAAGCCTTTGAAAATTTAAAAAATGTGACACTATAAACTTGGCTTAAGAAGATGGTTAGCTAATATGAATGTATGTACCAAATAAATGCAAGTTTATGATTGATTATCTATGACAAAACCTCCAGATTTTCATGAAATAATTTGGACTTTGCATATTGTAATGTTCCATTTGTTGTTCATATTTGTTAACTGGGTCTATAGAGTACTTTCTTTGTACAAGTTTAAACTCCTCTCTCTCACTTACATAATTATAACTACCTATATACTTTTCTATTATAATATAGTTGTCTTTTGATCAACGTCTGAATTTTTGTTTAGAAACCTGTTACATTTTTTCATTTGAGTGCTAACACATTGTACATATTTTACAGTTTGTTCCCTTGTCATCAGCCATACCATATGCACTTCACAACTACCTGAAGCTAAGCATGTTTGCACCCAGCCAGTACTTGGATGGGAGACCATCTAGGAAAAAGCTTGGGTTGCTGCTGGAAGAGGTGTTGGTGAGACTAGCAGGATGGGGGGCTCTTACCCTGTGGTTTGAATGTGGATCCTAATGCCTCAGTGCAGTAATGAGGATTCTGTGTTGTAAAAAATGACGCTGTCATTCAGATATGATGTTAAACCGAGGATTCTGTCTATTCTCATAAAAGTTCTCTGCGTATCCTTCGTAAAGAGTAGGGTGTAATGTCCTGGGTAAATTGCCCACCATGGCCTAGTCGTTCTTAATTATCTCCTGTCTTAACTTGGCTCTCAAATTTGAATGGGGACACTGGGTGTTTACAGAGTCACTGATGTGTAATTACAATGCAAGGAAAGCCCCCAGAAATTTTGAATCACTAAAGATACGTCTGAGAGTGCATACGTGACAGATTCCAGCAAGCAGAACTTCATCCTGTATGGCGCAGTGCTTCAAGGATTGATTGCACTGCAACAAGGCAAGCACAAGTTGCCTCAAGCAAATACATTCGAGGTTACACTGGTAGATTTTGGTTATCGTTTACTTTTTCAATGTTTTTGTGACTTTGTTTGTAATTTTTTTCCCAACCGACACAAATCACTAGCAGATACTTTCCAGCGTTTCATTCCGAGTCTCTTTCCTGGCCGTATTTTTGACTTTGTTTGGCAAAACCTGACCACAGATATTGTGATCCTGAAGAGACTGTTGTGGCATTCTCACAAGATTTTCCAACAAGGCAAAATATTAACATTGTTGCTCATTCATCATCTTTAACAAAATGATAAAATCTTTTTTTTATATTCTTTCCACAAGGAACATCTTACATTCACGGTATGCCTCCAGGGCACATTCACCTCTGTGGATGATCTGGTGGACTGGAGGAAGGAAGTCAACATTGGAAAGCCTCTCATTGCCAAGCTGGACATTCATCGCCAGGTCAGAAGAAACAGCTGCCTACAGACGTGTCGCATGCCTCATAGTCCATCTCACAGTCCTGGCCCCAGCCCTTCTCATAGCCCAAGCACTGAGCATCAGTATCACCAATATTCTCACCAGCCATTCTCCAGTTCCCATTTGGGAGTTTACCACCATGGTCATGCTTTCATGAGCAACATGGAAAGCCCTCCTCCCGTAGATGACTTTGACTGCAGCACAATGTATTCAAATATTTCCCATTATAGTCGAGCACAGTCGGTTATGACCAACAGAATTAATGTCCCCATTGAAACCACTGATGATATTAATGAGCTGCACAGCAGCTTTATAGACAGCCTTGAGCTTAACAACACATTACTGAATTAGATCTAACCCTAAATGGATTACTGGGGTCATTTCTGCCATGGTATTTGGTTTTGTTTTACTTTAAATTGCCAAGCATTTTAGTGTGTAAAAAACACTGATAAAGTCGCAACATTTAGAAATGTAATACACATATTTTATCATTTGCTACACAGTAGTATTTCTCTACTATACCACCAAGAATTGTTTTCAAAAAAATTGGGTTTCGTTGCGGTAGAAGTCTTAAAAATGAAACACTTTTTTCAAGCAAGACAACTAAAAGTTTTTTTCTTGCAGTTAAATGTTTAATTGTTGATTTTTTTTTTTTTGGTCCAATTGAAACAGCCCAGCGTATCTTTCCCAAATTATCTACAGTTCATTAGCTTCTGAATGATCATTCTGTGGGCCACTTGATGAAATAGACCAGTAAGTTATAAGCAGAGAAATCGCTCTGAGCGCTGATTGTTAGATGATAAGTTCCCACCACTACTGTGTCCTCCATTGAGCCACGCTGAGTAGGTTGAAAATATTCAGTGCCACCCATGCCAAAATAGCTACAAGGGGTCTCACTCAATAAAAATGTTATGGTACAGTTTACAAGTAATTTGAAAAAAATCTAATTTTAATTGTGGAAAGAATGTAATGGTTTATTCCTTTTATTTATTTTTGCTCTGGAATCAAACCAGCAATCAGAAGGCATAAGTAAGAAGACAGGTTTAACATTATATATAATGTATAATAGTTGTGTATAACACTTATTTTACCATTTGCCTTTTTTTTTTTTGCTTAAAAGTTATAACAAAAAAAAGAAAATCTCAATAGAAAATATAAATCAAACTGTATGTAACTGTACCTATGATAATGAATTATAATATTTAGAGTCTGTTTGGTGTCTAACATATATAATTTACATTCTTTCATATTTTTTGATATAATGTGATATTATTCAAACCAATAAAATTTTGTATACTTTTCTGTTTTGGTAGTTATATTTTTTTTCTGCTCAAAAAAAATGATGTGTGGTATAGATAACATCATGTAATTTCACCCAGGCAACACGGGGCACAAAACCGTCAAAAAATTCTGCAATGGGGGACCAAAGGCCAAACATACACACAGCCACATGGGGCCAGTTAACTTAACTGGCACATCTTTGGGACATGGTGGGGGGAACCAGTGTCCCCAGAGAAAAACACATGGACAAGGAAAGTGTGCAGAGTAGGACATTTGGGTACCCTTGGTCATTCTCTGTACATTTCAAAGAGTTACTATGTCTTTTTAGTAATATGTTGACCAGAACTGCTTTATACCGTCTATTTTAACTGATTTTGTCAGTTTAATTGATCCTGCTCATGGCCTTGGTGATGAGAATTCTATGTCAGCGTAATCTCTTTTTTTCTGTAGTTGAGTGTCTCCCATGTATTTAGAATTAATGTTCCTTTACACTTTTCTACGTTAAGCTGCATTTTCCAAATGTTAACCCAGTCCCCAAGATTGTTCAGGTCATGTTGAATTGTTGTAACTAACCCCTGAGCGTGCTCTGACCTTCTAATTACAGTTTCATTTGTGAATTTTACAAGTTTACTACCTTTATCAGAATTAATGTCATTGATATAAATAAGAAAATATGACCATCTAAGGCAAACGCTCTTAAGAACTACTGATGGCATCACACCATGTAGATCATTCTCCACTTTATAGGTTACCACTGCTGCCATTGCTTTCTAGTTTCAAGATTAATACTTGGTGCGGAACGGCTTTTTGTAATGCTAACCAAGTTATGTTTTATGCTTTGCTTGTGTCAGCTGCTAAAATTACTCATTCAAAAATAAGCACTTGGCCTCACAGGGTCATTTACTCATAAACTTTGCAGGCTGTTACTTGGTATGTTTTTTCATATAAATAGTCTTTTAAATTATTTGTATTATAGTTACTGTGGTGCGCTGGCACTTTGCCAGGGGTTTGATTCCTGCCTTGCGCCCTGTGTTGGCTGGGATTGGCCCCAGCAGACCCCCATGACCCTGTACTTAGGATATAGTGGGTTGGATAATGGATGGATGGATGGATGTATTGTAGTTAGTTAGTTATTGGTCTGTCAATGGTAGGATCCATTGTGTCTCCCTTCTTATAGCCAGTCACATTTGCAACTTTCTAGTCATGTCCCAATAAGAATGGTAAAATACCTTCAGTCCTAGGGTTTTATTAGTTTTGTACACGTTACAATTATAAACTAAGTATAATTGTACAATACATATTTTTTATCTGAAATATGACATAAGTAGAAGAATACATTTTATAGATGGCCGTATTCCATGTCTTATCTAAAGTTCTAATTCCATCTCATCTAGCAATAAATTCTTTGAAAACAGTGCCTGTGTTATTTTCAAAGCTAACCACGACTGTCACAGGGGTGCATACTGATGACAGAGAGGGAAGGCTGACAGGTTTCTTTTAACAAATGTTCTAGCATATATGTAGAAAAAATATTGTGTTGCTAACAAAGATTTTATTTATGAAATATCTGTTCAAAGGATGTGTACAGATTATATATACAGGAATCGCTAAAGCACTAGATACCTGTTGAGGAGGTTGCCAGTTCTAGGTTTTCCTTGTATGAGTGGCACATCATTCAGTATTGGTTCCTTCCTTGTTTTAAAAGCATGCTGGGCTAAACCTTCTTTATAAAAGCTGCATGAAGTTTGTACATAGACTACAATGCCGAGTGCACGCTGCCAGCGACTACAGCCCAATTATACTTATGACCAGAGCTGGCACCACCATTATGGTGAATTAGCCATTCGCCAATGGCACGAATCTTAAGGGTTTGTGTGGGAGACCCAGCCGCATGGGTTTGCTACTGAACAGTTAGTTGGCCTTGAGTGCCATTTTTCGATAGACAACTCTTGTTTGCTTTCTGAAGTGGTCTGTATTTGTATTTATTTATAAACCGATAATTACAAAATCATAAAATCAAATAAAGTGGGAAAGGTATACATTCATACTTCAGATGTCACAGCTAACTCCCACCGCACGTACAAAACATTTTAAGGACTTTGTGTCTCTGTCTTCTATCTTTTCCGCACAATCAGACTGCACAGATATTTTGTCTGTCATAGACTTGGCAATAATTTCAATTAAATATGACATTGCTTCCATACTGGATATGAACGATTTTATGAAAAATCTTGTGAAGCAGAAGGCAAGGAAAATGTAATTTTCATTATGTAATCTATGTGTAATTTCTGTGCACTAAATATGTCAATTTAAATTATTGTTTCCTTTTTCTATAATTTCAATTTTAAAAAAGTAACTTATTTGTATAACAAGGTGTGCACTTATAAGCTTAGCCCATGGTGGAAAATAGCCAATCACCGGCACTGCTTATGGCAGCCAATTTGATCGATGCATTCATATTCTCCTAGTCAGTAGCTGGCAGCGTTTGGGCAATGTCACATACCTAAGAATTTCACAGCAGAGGAAGTGAATTGTTTACATGATTTTGTGAAAGATCGAGTAGTGACACTGCCTGTTATTACTGGATTTATGAAACAAAAGAAGGTGAAGTGTCAGATCCATTAATGAAAGTGGTGAAGGGAAGGCAAGTATGATATTATTGGCATTCATGATGAAGAATAGCACAAATATTTTTGCATGTCTTCTTTTCACTTCACTGACCTATTGCATCATTTTCAACCCTTCGTTCCTCATTCTGGCACTCACTTAGGGCTGTTAGAATTACATCTACCACCAGCCTTTCCTTGAAATGTGCCATTTTGGACACAAAGTGCTTTGCTCACATCACTGCATAGTCAGGAAAAATTCAGTGCACGGTGTCTGATGTCATTTTCATCATGCCGCCCTCATAGTTAGTGCAGATACCCGAAGTTTAAACCAGGCTTTAGGTTCCATCACCCTCGTAATCCTGCATAAGTCGAGCAGGTCTAAAAAATGGCACATTACTCTTTCTATACTCTGTTTAGACAAGCAAGAGACTGATGTTCTGTGATATTAGCAGTAAATAATCTTATTGTTCCCAGTTACTCAAAATTTATTTAAGTCAGCTTGAAAATGTCCATGAAGTAAATATTAATTGGTCACCTTATGATTTTTTTTTAAATTAATTTCAGTAGTCTTCCTTAGTATAAGTACAATATACTCCTTAAAAATGGATGTGGAGTTTATACAAAATAGCAGGTAGCTCTCCACGGCATTTCCTCAGTGATTTTTTCCTTAATGTATTCAGTTTGACAATCCTTGCCTGGTGTTGGCCTTCGTTCTTCCCAAGCTGCACCCTTATCAACTGATAGCTGTTGGACTGCTGCCTTCAGTGATCTAATTTTCTAAATGTGCCATCAACGTGTCTCTGGCTTGATCTTTATATCACCAAAACAGTAAGAGAATTGTGCATTTTTCCCATTTTATAAGAGTTTTGAAGTGGCTCTTTTGTAAAGTTTGTCTCACAGAATAAACTCGTCTTGCCCTGTCATCACATATCACGTGCTCTTTAACGGTAAGGTGCCCAATATTCCAGTCACTTTACCTATATACGTCCACTGTGCCTCTCTGTTTCTCTTTCTTTGCTCCCATGGCAGATGCTTTTGCTTACTGCAACTGAGTAACTGTGGTCCTTATCCCCCAAGATGGTGTGAAGTGGACTGGGACCTTGTTCAAGGTAGGTGCTGTTTTTCACTGGATGCTTCTGAGAGAAACTCAAGCTGCCATAACCCTGTATTAGAGTGACTGGTGCGATACTCTGTGTCCAAAATGGCTGGTTACTACTCAAATCTTTGAGTTTAGTTGTATTTGCCCCAAATTACCAAAGCTCTGCAACTTTTAGTTTGCTTCATAGGACTCTTCTGGCAATAGTGTGATGTGTGTTCAAATTATTCCACAGACCAAATATCTTTGTTTTTGTACAATTCAAGGTTAAACATCATTTCATCAGCCATCAACTGCATTGTTTATGCCCCAAATACTCAAGGAAAAACTGAATTTCTAAAAAAAAAAAAAAATAACCTAAATAAAAGAGTTCAGTAGCAATCAATTTTGCTGCATTTAGAACAATGAAATCCTCCGGAATGGCTTTCTCTCTTGAGTATGTTGATTTTCAAACTTATCAATAAATAAGAATATGTTTGTAGGAAAATATATGTAAATTATCTGTATTTTTATATTATTTTAGTATGCTTACAGAATTCAGTTGGAATGTACCTGTACAGATGCATTTGTACTTTGGTCCGTTACAAGGCGTATGGCAAAATTAGTGAAGAAAATAAGGTGGGTAATTTATTGAATAGTAGAATTCTTCTGAGACAATTTGCTGTTGCCCTTTAAGGTCCATTGTGCTAATATAATGTTGATTGTTTTAAATTTCTTCCCTCTTGACTGGCCCCCCTGAGGCCTTCTGGGAAGTGTGGGCTAACTGATTCATGAGGCGAGCGAGGCTAATGCTGGTTTTCTTAAGGAGCCCTCATATGATTTTGTATTGTACAGCATAGCTAGCTGAAGTTTCTTTATTACTAAAGTCCAAGTAACATCACACATTCTGATGCTATTAGGTTTTGTTCTGGTCGGATCGATGACAGATCAATGCTAAGATAATTTAAGAAGAACTGATAGCAGTGACATTTCATTTGTCATTTCTCTCCATCTTGTGGGGCCCATGAAGGTTGTTTTTCATGCGTGGTGAGCAATCAAGGAAATTCATTACTTTAAAGCAGATTACTGAACACCACGGTATGTGTAGAAAGCATTGAATGACATCCTGGGAGGGTTGAAGATATAAACTCAACATGTGAACTCTTTAATGCATTGGAGAAAAATAGAATGTGTAACCCCCTGAGGTTATCTGAATTTTATATTTTACACACTGCTCAAAACATTTAAAGGAACACTTTTTAATCAGAGTTTAGCATCAAGTCAATGAAACTTCTGGGATATTAATCTGGTCAGTTAAGTAGCAGAGCGGGTTGTTAGTCAGTTTCAGCTGCTTTGGTGTTAATGAAATTAACAACATGTGCACTAGAGGGGCATCAATGAGACGACCCCCAAAACAGGAATGGATTAACAGGTGGAGGCCAGTGACATTTTTCCCTCCTCATCTTTTCTGAGTGTTTTTTCACTCGTTTTGCATTTGGCTACAGTCAGAGTCACTGGTAGCATGAGGTGATACCTGGACCCTACAGAGGTTGCTCAGGTAGTCCAACTTCTCCGGAATGGCACATCAATATGTGCCATTGCCAGATGGTTTGCTGTGTCTCCTAGCACATTGTCAACGGCATGGAGGAGATTCCAGGAAACAGGCAGTTACTCTAGGAGAGCTGGACAGGGCCGTAGAAGATTCTTAACCCATCTGCAGGACTGCTATCTGCGCCTTTGGGCAAGGAGGATCAGGATGAGCACTGCCAGAGCCCTACAAAATGACCTCCAGCATGCCACTGGTGTGAATGTCTCTGAGCAAGCAATCAGAAACAAACTTCATGAGAGTGGCCTGAGGGCCTGACGTCCTCTATTGGGCCCTGTGCTCACTGCCTGGCACCATGGAGCTCGATTGGCATTTGTCATAGAATACCAGAATTGGCAGGTCCATCACTGGCACCCTGTGCTTTTCACAGATGACAGCAGGTTCACCCTGAGCACATGTGACAGAAGTGAAAGGGTCTGGAGAAGCTGCGGAGAACATTATGCTGCCTGTAACATCATTCAGCATGACCGGTTTGGTTGTGGGTCAGTGATAGTCCAGGGAGGCATATCCATGGAGGGACACACAGACCTCTACAGGCTAAATAACGGCACCTTGACTGCCATTAGGTATCGGGATGAAATCCTTAGACCCATTGTCAGACCCTATGCCTGGGTTCCTCCTGGTACACGACAGTGCCCGGCCTCATGTGGGGAGAGTATGCAGGCAGTTTCTGGAGGATGAAGGAATTGATACCATTGACTGGCCCCCATGCTCGCCTGACCTAAATCCAATAGGACACCTTTAGGACATTATGTTTCAGTCCATCCAACGCAGCCAAGTTGCACCTCAGACTGTTTAGAGGTTCAGTGATGCCCTGGTCCAGATCTGGGAGGAGATCCCCCGGACACCATCCATCATCTCATTAGGAGCATGACCCCCACTGACATTGTCAGGCATGCATACATGCACATGGGGGCCATACAAACTACTATCAATTTGGAGTTACTGCAGTGAAATTTCGGCAAAATGGACTTGCCTGCCACATCATTTTTTTCACTTTGATGTTTGGGGTGTCTTTGAATTCAGCCCTCTGTAGGTTAATAATTTTCATTTCCATCAAACAAAGTGGCATCCTTTCATTCCTAACACATTACCCAGTCCATTTCAGTACAGATATCCGGCAGGATTTTTTTCCATTGAGATCTATTGGGTTTTTAGTTTCTTTTGAGCAGTTTATGATACAATTGATTGCAGTGACTGCCCCTCAGGGGTCTCTGGTGTGTGACCATCTGTTTGTAACCCAAAGTTTGCTTTGCCATGGATTCCCAGTCACACTTTTCATATCAAGCAAGTGCAGTTCAAATGAAAATCAATGTATTTGGAGGTTTTTAGGTACAGCAGTTTGCGCTGCTACCTCGTAGATCTGAACTCCTATGTTTGAATTGGCAAGTGCCAGAAAGGCTTTCTGTACACACAAAAGGTCAAGGGTATCTCGAGCAAATTACACCAAGTCATGTCAATCAAGTAAACACTTTGATAACTTTTAAAAACTATCTCCATGGGTTATTGGGAACTATTTGGCTAACTAGATGGGCTTTGATTACTCTTGAACTCTTAACCTGGGCACTGCCTGACTAGAACCTGCACATTTGAGTGAGTATTTTTCTCAAGGTGTCCAGTTTCCTCCCAGCATTCAAAGACATGTTTTCTTTTATAATTATAGACAACACTAAACTAGCTGTGGTTGTTTTAGTTAGTGAGAGGAACCTCAACTGGTTTCTGCCTTAGCACTGGCCTCATATTACACTGAACTGGATAAGCGGGGTAACAAGCTGGTGGTAATGGTAATGGTGATGTGAGGATGGCTCACAGTTTAGTATGAAATACTGCCAGGCACATTCAGTCCTAGAAACTGGTAGCTTCTTAACACAGAGTTCATGCCTTTCAAATGTTTCAGATCAGCATAAGAAATTCCCATCTACTTGGAATTAAAAAGCATAGGCTGAAAAATTCTGACAGACTAGGAGGGCAAACCCCCCAGTTGCGGCCAGAATATTAGTAAAATCTGTAAATGTACAAAAAGAAAAATTATTATTAATTGGGATCAATTAGACAAATTTCTATAAATATGTAAAAGAGAAATGAATTATTATTTAACGGAGTAAAAATCATGAAATGAGAATAAAATATTAACTCCGATTGGAGTATTCCCATTGAACTGAGGTCCACTATGCTCGATGCACGACTTTCTTGGTATTTTAGTTTATAATTTAAAAACGAAATAACAATCTGAAAATCTAACATCATGTTAAAGTTCAATATATTCTGGGAAATATATATGTAGGTTTTAAAATAAGCCCGATTTAAAGCGGCCAAAAAAGTCACATAAAATCGTTGCACTTTTAGGATTTTATATATATGGAGTCGATTTACAGCAGCATAGCTCCCTGTGATTATTTCACTCAGAACCTGTCCAGTTCCTCTTTACTTCAATGCATTTTGTGTTTGGTGAAGTTCCTCAACATTCCATGATTTTGTTGAAATCACGGTGGTGTTTGTTCATCACTAAATGATGTTGTTGTAGCTGACGATTTCCATCCATTCAGTTTCAGGTCTTCTCGTCCAGTTCTGAGTCACAGGGAGATAGAGCCTATCCTGAAAGCTTTAGGCACAAGGT
The DNA here is from genome assembly GCF_016835505.1 of Polypterus senegalus. Taxonomy (NCBI): domain Eukaryota; kingdom Metazoa; phylum Chordata; class Cladistia; order Polypteriformes; family Polypteridae; genus Polypterus; species Polypterus senegalus. Next base: position 37,603,071 of record NC_053157.1, read on the forward strand.
AGGAGCCCTTCTGGACAGAACAACAGTCTATTAGTGTGCACACAGTCACACTCACACTAGACCACTTTAGAGTCACCAGTTACTCCTCCAAACACCACACACACATATTGGGATTGGGGTGAAACATCCACACAAACACATGGACAATATGCAGGCTTCACACTAGCAGTCTCAGGGTCTGGGATTTGAACCCAGGACTCTAGAGTTCTAAGGACTGAGGTGTTGTTTTGCACCGTTTTCATTTTACTTTCTGATTTTTCTTTTTCCCTAGTCCCTTACTTTGGTAATTATTTGTAATCCTTTGCATCATATTAAAGACTAGCAAAATACCCGCGCTTCGCAGCGGAGAAGTAGTGTGTTAAAGAAGTTATGAAAAAGAAAAGGAAACATTTTAAAAATAACATAACCTGATTGTCAATGTAATTGTTTTGTCACTGTTATGAGTGTTGCTATCATCAAGGATTTGATTATCATTCTTTCTCTCAATCAGGTTCGTATTTGGAGGACGTGTTGTTATGAAGTTACATTCTGTGTTTGTCAACTGTTGTAAAGATAACAGGTTTCATTCACCGAAGTGTTCACTACGCAAATCGCTGCTCGTAAATGTAAGATGTTTAACAGGCATTCCTGGTATTAACTTGTGCTAAACGTACCACGGTGTGACGTAAGGGGAGCCGACTATAAAAAGGCAAGGAGTGGAAAAGTGAGAAGGAAAACTGTTTAAATAAAGAGCTAGGAAGGTGAATGGAAAGAAGCAGCCAGCGGTAAAGCAAGGAAGACTTTGTAATAAGGATGGTTCGGTGCGTGTAGAAGGTGTAACAATAAGATTGTTAAGCCTTATGATAATGTTCCCGCACGGAGGATTTAGAGAGACGCACAGGGAGAAGTATAATCTGAACCTCTCTACAGTTTCGTTAATTTTCGGGTTGTTCATCAAATTTACGTATCATCTCCAGTGGCGAACCGTGCATTTCACACCTAGGCCTTCAGTAGTGCTCCGTCTGAATCAACTCACCCCTCAAAAACTAATTTATGGTTATAAAAACCATCTTAATATGCAGAAATACAGTATAAAGAGCCGCTGCATCGCAGATAGATAACTCCTGTAGCCACAATAAATGCCTTTATTAAATAGTCAAATCAGGGGTGAACAAGTTCCTTTCTACTGCAGCTACAGCCACGACACGCATAAAAAACATCAATAATAACTCATAAACTTGCAATATTATTTAGGAAAATCGCAGCATTTTACTCATCACCAAAAATTCGGATTATTTGTAAACAAAATCCATCCTCCTCTCTTTCCTCAAAAACAGTTCAATTACTCTGTCGTAAACATTATCTGTGCGCTTTAGTTCCATTAAAAAATCCCTTTCTATCGCCATCGAAGCTAATGCTGAAAGTCGAACCTGCCCTATCGTATTTCTGGCATAAGTTTTAATTCGCTTTAGGGCTGAAAATGTCCGCTCGACAGAAGCAGTGTACACGGGAATGGTCACCGCCAAATATACCAATGTGAACAGCTGCTCCATGCTCTCATTCAGATTTTTCTGATGAAGGAAGTCAAGGAGATCAGTGGGAGATTTTCCTGCAAAATCATCCATGGCATACATTACAGTCAGTTCTGTTTTTAGCCGAGACAGATCAAAAACTGCTCCGTGGCACTTGTGTTGAACTGGAGAAGGCTGCATGCGGGAAATTTTTCTTCTATTCCCGAAACTTCTAGGGGTAGAGGAGCATGACAAACGTTAGTTTTTCGTGGTCTTGAAATCTGGTCTGTGTCTGGCAAATAATATTGTTCAGAATCCTGCCATGGAGTTGGCGGTAGTGCGCGTGAGGATCTCGCGCTCTGAGCGCCTGTGGTGCGTTCATTGGGCTCGTAGAGTTCCTCATATCGGCTTCTATCCAATCAAAGGGTCTGAATGTGGTGACGTTGCTGTACGCCTGCTAGAGGGCCCTACTGACACCAACTCAAAATCTGATTGGTTGAAGCAACAGTTTAATCGACATTTATTCTGTGTTAGAGGGCCTACAGAATGGATTGTGAAGGCCTCTCTGCCTGGCAACAAATGATGGCTGAAATGTGATTGGTTAAATGCTTTAATACGAAAATACATGTCTGGAACAGCACAACCATCAGAAAAGCTATGAAAGGAAGCGGACGGACTATTTGGAATTATTTAATAAGTATTCATGGACAAAATATAATTAAAATCAGTTTGTGATTCAGATATTTTTTTAGGCCAGCAGAGAAGGCCTTGCAGGCCCTGACGGCCCACCACTCAAGCTCATGGTTAACTCATCAGGTCTTACATCACCGGTCAGTGCCTGACACAATTCTCTGCCACTCTCTCCAATAAGATAACGGAATAATCTGACCTTAGTGTTTTCCTCTGCCTCCGGCATTGCAAGTTTTGTGTATAATGTGAACTCGTCCTTCCATGTTCTCCATGACTTCGCCAAGTCTTTAGCATCGAGGCTTTATACCCTGTGTCTTCTCATTAAACTTGTATCTCGCGAATATCTTGTGCGATCTTGTGATGTCCACAGCTTTATTTAATTTTAGCTCAGACCCGGCCCTTAAAAGTTTCTCTTGCACTTTCGCTGAGGGAGGGTTTCTGCAGTAGCTGCATTTATGAATATGCTAAGCAAGTCCTTCACCCGCGAATATTTACCTTATATAGGCAGGCACTCAATTACATGGGAGGCGTGATGATGCGAGACGCAACTCCGCCTCCCACGGCGACCGAGCTGCAGGCTATGGCTGTATACAGTATATAGATGAAAGTAGGTTCCAGTTATGACCGTTACACGTAGAATTTCGAAATGAAACCTGCCTAACTTTTGTAAGTAAGCTGTAAGGAATGAGCCTGCCAAATTTCAGCCTTCTACCTACACGGAAAGTTGGAGAATTAGTGATGAGTCAGTCAGTCAGTCAGTCAGTCAGTCAGTCAGTGAGGGCTTTGCCTTTTATTAGTATAGAAGGACTCTAGGGTGCTGTGCACATTAGTCCTCAATACCTGAGAGAACTATAAAAGACTCCCAATTACCACATTTATTTGTTGTGGCCTTGGATTTGCCTCTGTGCTTTTGTCCTCCTTGCTTCTACTGTAGATCTTCGCTTTTTGATAAAAGAATACTCCATTCAGAAATTAAATTTAGTTTAATTGTTACTTGCCCCTTGTCCTTTATAGTAATTGCCAAGGAAAATTTTAATCTGATGGTTTTATGTAGCATTGCCCGAGAGGAAAATAAAGTGTTGTTTTTTTTTTGTTTTTTTTTAAATTGTTTGAGAAAACTATAATTAAAAAAACCCAAAACTTTAAAAATAAATTAACAAACAATGAAGACTCTCTAATGTGCTTGTCTTGCAGTCTTGTATGTATGTTATCATCCAGTTGACGCTCAGAACTGGCCAACTTGATTTAATTTCAGAAGTAACGGGCACGGTGGCTCTCAAACATAATGAATGCTGGCAGTCACCTCCAGTTCACCCTCTGGTGGTTGTTCCCAGTGTCAACTGGATGATAACATGCATACAAGACCGCAAGATCAACCCCACCCTGCCCAGAATGGGGTGGGTTAGGGTTGATTTCACCCTACAGTATTTTTAGTCGGCCATTGAGAAACAAGTGTACCAAGTTTCATTAAAATCACTCCAGCTTTTCGGAAGTGATGCTGGACCATACATACATACACAGACACATACATTAACTTTTATATATATATAAATATATAGATATAACACTTAGATTACATTGCTTTGTCTATGTTACAAATAAAGATATAAAAACTTACAGTATATACAAAATGTCATAACCCAGTTAGTATGGACCAGAATCTCAAAGGCATGTTTGCAACATCTTGTAGAATCCATGCCACTAAAAACTGGGGCTGCTTTGAGACCAAATGGAGTATCAGCATAGTGCTCTTAATATCTTGCTTAGTGCCTGTGTGTATAGCACAAAGCTCTTATCCATCCATGCATCCATTATCAAGCTCATTTAATCCAGTTAAGGAAATTAAACCAGACACAGAAATAAAGTGCAAACTCTACATGCAGGCAGTCAATGGATTTGATCCCAGGACCCTGGAGCTGTGAGGCCCCACTGAGCAAGCGCCCCAAACTATTATGATGAGATTAAAATTCCTAAAATATGAGGACACTGCGCCTCCAGTTTTTATAGTACTGTCAATCAGGTGAATTGCGAGGCATATATTTTCCATTGTGTTTAACGCCTGTCAAAACAATTGTTTATTTTACAGCAGGAGAAAACCTTCTACATAATAATCATCCAAAGCCAGCTGCTCTTTGGCACAGACTTCTAAAGGAAAATAATTCACTTTTCATCCTTTTAACACTTTATTCATCATCTTGCCTAAATGTTGACTCAAGATCTAAAGTGTCGTTTCCTCGGCCTTTCATTTGCTTGTTTCCAGTTGTTATAATTAGAATAAATGCCATAATCAACAGGTTCACTGCATCTTGACAGACACGTTAGATCTAAAGCAATGGCTGCGAACTTTGTTTTTAAAATTAGAATCTTGCCGCATGCATCCCTTCAATCTGTCTGCGGATTCCGTGTCACTTACCTTTAGTTCCATATGGTCTGACGCCATTTGACTAATTGAATCGAGATCTTCAATGCCTCGGTTTCCGTGAGCCCATGGTGCAGCTGCTCATTTCTCTTTTGCCTCAATCCAAAAAAAAACCCTCAGAGTTTGATGCCTCTGGATTTGATGAATCCTAAAATACTTATGATTAATAATCTTGACTTTACACCTCAATGTTTATGTAGCAGCTGCCTCTATTGCAGAGGTCTCCAACTCCAGTCCTGGAGAGCTACTGTGGTTGCAAGTTTTCATTCTAACTCTTTTCTTAATTAGTAACCAGTTTTAAATTTAATTTAATTTAATCTTAGTTGACTTTTCTTGAGCCTCTGACTGCTGAATTGATTCTTTTTTTCCTTAAACGGCACCTAAACATAAATTTGATGTGAAGTGAGCCAACAGATGACCAACTAAGTTGGAGCCTCAAACTCCAACCAACTTCACTTCATTCAGTTTCTTAATTTGAAGCCAATTTTCGTTGCTAATTAAACCCGTTATTTAATTCCATGGCGCTCATTCTTCCAGGGCAGACATTTCCAAAACTGTTGATTTTCTTTTTTAAGAGCGCTGTCAAAACGTTTTGTCCTGCAAAACCAGTTAACAGACTGGGACAGGAAAATTCTTAAAACATCAAAAATGTATTGTTTGGGAAATGGACATACTCAAACAGATTAAAGAGTTGGAGCAAATCCATCCATCATATTGACAGCCAACCAATCAGGTGTATGTAACAATCACATGTTGGGAAACTCCATGGATTTTTAAAATAAATATGATGGACTAAACAATGAACAGAGCAGCGACGTGAGAAGAGGGCAGGAGCGACGTCAAGTGGAGAAGACAGAACGATGTCCGGTGAGGACACCAGCAACAAGCAACCATTTTAATCTGATCGTCAGCTAAAGCTTCTCATGAACAACTTTGATTGCTAGATCAGTGCTGCTCTAGGACATTCATCTTTGACATATTTAACTTTTCATAAGCCTTTTTCAAATTACTATTGTGAAGCCAACCCAGACTCGGACAGGCAGGAGACAGATTTCGCCATACTACATGCGTTTATTTACAAGATGAAACGCACATAGCACCAATACCACAACACACAGTCCCGCCAGTCCTTCTCCCTCCACTCCTTCTCAGGCTTTGTCCTCTTTCCTCCCGACTCAGGCCTTCGAATGGTGGGGACTGGCCCCTTTTTATAGGACACCTGAAAGGACTCCCGGTGCCCAACAAGCTTTTTCCGCCCACACTTCCGAGTGTGGCCAAATAAAGCCCTGGAAAGGTCCATGTGCCCCCTGGCGGTGGAAACCAAGGCGTCTGCCCTCTGTCGGCTCGCGGGAGAAACTATCCTAAAACTACTCTCTCCCCCGGTCCTTCCACGCTCTGGGCATCCCGGCCTGGTAAGAGTTCCGGCCACCTGCCACACTGTCCAGACTTTTCTCTCCACGTTTTCTTTTATGCTTTTCCCTACTGGTATAACAGTTCTTTAATAAATACCACGTTGCTTTTAACTTTCTATATTGTGTCTTCATATCTAGAGTGATTGAAATAATAAGGTACATTTTTTAGAGAGCCTGGAGCAGTGAGGAAGTGCCATATGATCCAAGCTGCAAGGTTTATCGAGCTGAGGATGAAGAGCTCTGTCCAATAATGAAGAGTGCGTTAAAGTAAAACATTCACTGCTTGATAAATGGCCTATAGCCAGGGATGTTGAGCCTCTGTATGTCTGATATATTCTTGGAGACCAAAGTTAATATTTAGGTCTGAGATGGATCTATGACATTATATATTGTTCGTGCCTCTGATATGCAAGACTCTTGGAGTGCTAGTGAAAGTGGACTGTGCATGTGTTATTCATACAGTACTTGTGTGAGTTAAAGTGCTAGGGAATAAGGTGCAGTTGTATACGTCTTCATTACGGTACATTTGTGTTTAGAGTCTGTGTGTATGCGTATATCTATTGTCACGCATGCGCGAGTAGGAGACCGTGGATGGACCTTAAGCCACATCGAAAGACGTTCGCTGGCAGGGAGTGGCGGGGTACTAACCTTTCTCCTTTGTTTTCCAGGACAAAAGACGCTCCGCCATAGGAACTTGCCCACACTACGTCCACTTCCGCCCTTCCTCCGCCATCTTCACTGACGTCAGCAGTCCCATCATCCCTCACGCCTCCTTCCCAGCATTCCTCCACATCCGGCTCCTCCCTTATAAAATGGCCGCCGACGCCTAGTATGGCATCGCACATATGAACTTGTTTATGTTTATATCTGACCTGAGTTTTTTGTTTCCAAATTGTGGATTGTCTACAATATACGGGGCCGGAAAACCCTGTTGCATCTTTTACACTATGTATGAGTATTACCGCCTCTCCTTCTCCCTCCACTCCTCCTCAGGCTTTGTCCTTTTCCTCCCGACTCTCGTCATCGAATGGTGGGGACTGGCCCCTTTTTATAGGGCACCCAGAAGAACTCCAGGTGCCCAATGAGCTGAGTATGAGTGTGTTAATCATAAAGTGCAAAAGTAGACCAACCCATTAACGTAAGGTAAAGGTTAAGTAGAGGGAAGTAGCACGATAACACCAATGAACGCAGTGCATGGAATGTAGTGGTGAGGTGAGGTGCTTTGGACGTCACTAACAGAAGAGAAGTAGTCGTTCAAGAAAAACACAGGGACAGAGTTGGAAACTTGTTAAGGGTAAATTTCACAGAAATATTACAAAGTTTGTACTCAGCCAGAAGACAGAAGACAGCTACCAAATAGTGTGGTAGACAGCAGGACTTCAGGAATCTTCAGAACTCAACTTGATGTTATTTTGGAGGAATTAAATGGATAGGGCTGTCAATTTTTGTTAGGCTGAATGGCCTGTTCTCTTCTCAATCTTTATATTGTTATAATGTTTTATGTACCACGACAGAACAGAAAAAAGAAAACCTAAATGGGCAAAGATTGTGCCTGGACTCGCCATACCTGTGAACCCTTCGTACAGCACCGACTCCATCAGGCAGCACATTATTGACCGTCGCAAAAAGGGGTGAGCACAACTGTGCTAGAACGTTGTCACAGGCATGCCCAGCAATTTTTCAGTTGTGTAATCTGACATGGTGTTGACGACAAGATCAGCAAACTGCAGCTGTCAAGTTTGACATAACCAGCAACTAGAAGTCTTGTAATGTGGCATCAGCTTAACTGTTTAGGGGACCTGTGTTTAAGTCTCCATGTGTGTTTTTTCGCCTGGCTACTCTCTTTCCTCTGTGACCACCAGGAGGGCGCGCCATCCCCCAAAATACCCGACACAACAGGCACAGACGCAAGTGCAGCAACACACACGTTTATTTCTCATGGGGAAACAATTTCTCTTCATTCCCCACCTCAAGCACAGTACAATAAGCACAAAATACAGCCCTTTCATTTCTTTTCTTCTCTTTGTCATCTCTTCCTCTTTCTGTCTCCACTCCTCCTCCTCCAGCAAGCTTCATGCTCTCCCTGCCAACTCCCTTATATTCAGAATCCCGGGAGTACTTCTGGTGTCACATAACTGTGGCTCTTCCGGGTAAGGCAGGAGCCATATATTAAAGGGCTCAGTAGTTGCTGCAGCACCCCCTGGTGACACCCCCGGAAACCAACAGGGCTGAGCCGACAAATACCAATTCCCATACAACCCTGTGGGAATCTGAGTTGCCGTTGCACCCCGGGGGGGCTACCAAATAGCAGCTCGGGGGAGACAGCGCCCTTCATAAGCCTTCTCCCCCTGTCCTTCCAATAATGAGGTGTCCTGCTTGTCCCTCACACCTCCTACATGTTTGTGCCGGGCTCTTCTGCAGCCCTGGCCTGGTATGAGTGAGTATACTGTACGTGTCCATTTCCTGCTTGGTTTCTGCTTTGCTTCAGTTCTTTGCATGGATGTTCTATCAATAGTGATGTTTTAGGTTCAAATATACTGTATGTGATATTAGTTCATAATTACTTTAGTAAACATTGTGAAAGATTTTCTGTGAGAGTGGCTGCACTAAACAACATATTCATTCCTTTCCTAAACCTGCTTAGTCCTGTGCAAGCACATTGCAGGAGACACTAAGCCATAAGCACAAGGCAGAAATCAACCCTGGATGAGATGCCAATCCATCAAAAGGCACACATTGGGGCACATGTCCATACTCCGTCCAGGGGGCCAACCTGCCATACATGCCTTCATGTCACACAGGAAGAATGATAAGTCCACAAAGACCTGACAGGACTAGAACGCTGTCCACCGGGCTAACCTTGAGTAGTCATTTTTCGTGCTGTCTGAAGCTACAGGAGATACCAGTCCAGTTATTGTCAATGTGCTGGTTTAATGTTCTCCTGTGTCTCTTGTGCATATTTGCTGAAGTAAATGAGTGAAATAGACCAGGCCTGCTTTCTGCCTTGAAACATGCAGCTCATGACCCTGACCTGGACCAGGTGGATGGATGCATGGAGATATGGTGCATACAGTGCCTTCAGAAAGCATTCAGACCCCTTCACTTTTTACACGGTTTGTTATGTTGTAGCCTTGTGTTAAAATCATTTAAATTTGTTTTTGTTTTTTTCCCCACCATCAAGCAATACTTACTACCCCAGAATGACAAAGCAGAGCAGAATTTCAAACACGTGTTCAGACCTTTCACTTAGCACCTTGAGGTAGCCCCTTTGGTAGCGATTATGTCCTGGAGTCTCCTTAGGTAGGACGTGACAAGCTTTGCACTTCTGGATTTGGGGATTTTGTGCCATTCTTCTCTGCAGATCCTCTCAAGCTCCGAAAGGTTCAGGTCTCTCTTAGATGTTTTCAATTGAGTTCAAGTCCAGGCACTCCCTGGGCTACTTCTGAAGATTCATAGAGTTGTCCCTAAACCATTCCTGTGTTGTCTTTGCTTTGTGCTTAGGGTCATTGTCTTTTTGGAAGGTGGACCTTGGGACCAATCTGAATCAAGATTTCATCAAGGACGTCTTTGTAGTTTGCTCCGTTTAGCTTCCTTTCAACCCTGTCTAATCTCCCAGCCCCTTCTGCTGAAAAACAACCCCACAGTATGATGCTGCCACCACCATGCTTCACTGTTGGAATGGTGATGCACAGGTGATGAGCGGTGTCTAGTTTCCTCCAGATGTGACACAAAGAAATGAGGCACTGCAGTTCAATCTTGGTTTCATCAGACCAAAGAATCTTGTATCTCATAGTCTGAGGGTCTTTTCAGTGTCTTTTTGCGAACTGCATGTAGACTCTCATGTGTCTTCTAGCCATCCTGCCATAGTAGGCTAGTAGTGAGTTGCATTGATGGTTGTCCTTCTGAAACTTTTGCCAGTCTTAACGCAAGTTCTCTGGAGCTCAGTGGCTCTCATGTTCTTGGTCACCCCTCTTAGCCATCTCTAGGAAGAGTCATGGTTGCTCCAAATGTCTTCCATGTAGGAATTCTGAAGGCCATCCTCAATACTACTGAATGTTTTGTAACCTTCCCCAAATCAGTACATTGACACAATGTCAAAGATGCAGATTCTACTGCAGGACTATCTATAGACAGGCCTGTGCCTTTCCTCATCATGTGAAATCAGTTAGATTTGTCACAGGTGGACTCCAAACATGGTGTAGAAACATCTCAGTGACGATACTATAATGGTGTGCCAATCTCTAGCGTCATAGCAAAAGCCTGATATTTCAGGTTTTATTTTTAATACATTTACAAACATTTCTGTTTTCATTTGGTCATTCTGGGATATCAAGTGTTGCCTGATGAGTGAATAAAACAAAGCTGCAATGTAACAAAACATATGAAAAGTGAAGGGGGCCGAATACTTCCTGAAGGTGCTGTTTGTGAAATATACCGTGTGAAAGTCAACCTGGACCCAGATGGGCAGGAGACAGGTTCTGCACCCAGCACACGGTTTATTTACAGTCTTGGGCACAGTACACCAACACACAACACAATGCTCACAGTCCCTTCTTGACGCCATAGGCCTCTTCAGGCTTTCTCCTCTTCCTCCCAACTGGCTCGTTTCTGTGAGGTCTGTCGAGTCCTTTTATATTGGCCAACCTGGAAGTACTGGGCTTCCGCTCATGTGTCCTGGCAGCACTTCTGGGTTGGGCGAAAATCTTGCCTATTGTATATTCACAGCACCCTCTGGTGGCACCCACGGCACTCAACAGGGCTGAGATACAGATCTCCAAGTCCCAGGATTCTAGTTGGGAATTCGGGGCACCACTGTAAACCAGGGGAGCTGCCCCCTTGCATCTTGGGGGAGGCAGTGCCCTAAAAAAGCTGCTTTCCCCCATCCTTCCATATCCAGGACAACCCAGCTGGGTTGAGCCTCCGGCCGTCTCTTACAACTGACTAATATGGTTGTGGTTTTCAACATCGGTCACCCTGACTTTCCAGAAGTCATTGTCATTCTGTTCTTAAGTTACATAAAATACGTGCTACACTTATTCAGAGGTGAATGCGTGTGGTGAAGGAACAAAAGTTGGGACTGCCATGACAGAAGAAATTCCATAACAATTTGGGGACGAAATTGATGTTTTGATTGCTGTGCCACCTTTTCATTGAGAGTTGAGCTTATGATGGGTCTAGCAGCATGGATTAATTAGCTTAATCTTCATGTCAACGCAGAAGTGGTTTGAGCCAAGGAATTACCACTGGTTCAAGTGGGTCTTGTCTTTTTATCTTTGCAGTAGCACAAAGCTGCAGGTGTGGATGGGTTTGCTGGGAAGAGGTCTGGCGCTCCGTCCCATGTAAGGGGATCTCTTTTCCATGGCCTGATCACGTTCTCTGTTAGGTGTGTGGTAGTGAGGATGAAAAACCATTAAAAAACATACAATCCAATTCAGGGTTATGGTGGTGGGAGTCTTTTTTGTCAACATTGTGTTCAAGGCAGCAAACAGCCCTGAATGTGGTGCCAGTCACAGGCCCACTCATGCATACACTGTCACATTGGGGTCCATTTATGCAGGACTAACTAACACAACTAACATCCACATACTGTAGGAGGGAAAACAGAGTACCCAGAGAAGACCCCACATTGACATGGAGAGAACATACAAACCAATCATGAGACCAGCATGGTACAATTGTAAAGCAGCATCGCTAACCACTTTGCCACCAAGCAGCACATCAAGAAGTGTAAGCATTGCATGTGTTTATTTACAGCACACATAAAAAGTATTCACCTCCTTAGAAGTCATCACATGTCATTGCTACACAACTCTGAATCTCAGTGGATTTAATTTGCCGTTTTTCACACTGATCAACAGAAAAAGACTCTGTAATGTCAAAGGGGTCTTAATTAATTACAAGGCGCTGTATATGCATTTTGTAGCATAAAGCAATGGATGGATAATATCAAAATAATCCAAAAACAGAAGACACTGGATGACAGATCCTTTATTCAAGAGTCACAGTGCAGCCAGACCAGAGCTACAGAAAAAGTGCGACAATGATGGACGCTCCCACTCCTGGGTCAAGTGCAGCTCTTCAGATATAAAAAGGGCTTTTCAACCAGCAGTGTTAATAAGAAGGCCGACATCACTGTCAAGAAGCTGTGTCCAATGAAAAGGTACAGCTGCAGGAGGAAAACACAAGACAGGGTGGCTTTAAAGTGAGACACACGTGTTTTATATTCAGCCACAGACCTTCCTGTAGAGGGTTTCTCACATCCAGTTATTTCCAGATTTTACCTGCTGTGCGCTTTATGCTGTTTGTAAATCCAGTCCTGGAGGGTCACAGTGGCAATCAGAAGCTAACGACACTCCTGCTTCGTCTAACTTTTTGAATGGGTGTGAGTTTTTTAGGCTTTTCTAGTAAATATTTTATAAAAATGTTTTCTATTTTTTATCTTTTCTTATGTATGGAGCCCCATAAGTGTCAAGCAAAAAAAAATCAGTTTGAACAAATTATGTAACTCATTTGAACTGATATTTTTATTTTTTCCGTCCATCCATTCATTATCCAACCCGCTATATCCTAACTACAGGGTCACGGGGGTCTGCTGGAGCCAATCCCAGCCAACGCAGGGCACAAGGCAGGAAACAAACCCCGGGCAGGGCGCCAGCCCACCGCAGTTTTATTTTTTCCCCGATTCTTATTTCAGTATCACTAAGCCCCATTCTGTATTAATTTATTCAATCAGATTATTATTATTTTTTCCCTTGCTGTTCAGTTCTTATTATGGAGCCCCGTATGTTTTTTTTCTGATATACAGTTCAATGAACCATACGTGAACTGTAAGGTGTGTGTTAACATCAGTGAACCAGAAGAGAAACTAGTTGGGAGACCATCGTGGTTGAAACAGCTCTTTGAGGAGTCCCGAAACGAGTTTCAAACACAGGAAAAGTTACCAGAATGGATTTATGGAATTTTCTCTGAGAACGTAATATTTTGGAGTCAGTGTTGGAAACATTAATAGAAGAAAAGTTACGTTTGAAATCTAGTTGATAATGGCACTGAACAGCATAGAACAGACTGAAACTATTGGCTGGCTATACTCTTCTGGTTCTGGTTCACGAAACTGCATACCAGGAAAAATAAATAACTACTGAAATATGAAAAAATAAATAAATAATCCACTCAAACAAATTGTGTAATTCATTCGAACAAGTTAAACCGATGAGGCTCCGTACTTATGGGTCTGATGACTTCATTTAAAATGTTTTCTGTTAAGCATTGAATTTCAGATGAGTGGACCCTGTGCTGAATGAATAAGTGCAATATGTAATGAAAGAGGAGGTGTCCGCTCACAACAAGCGGCTGACTATATAACAAATAAGTGAGCTGGCCAAAATGATCAGAATACAAAATTCTCATCTCAGATCTGCAAGGATACCCCTTTGGGCTCATTTCAACACTTGCAGAAACAGGAGAAGAGGCATCAGAATTAGACAAGAACATCCATCATGGGGCAGAGTAGCTGCTGATTGTCAGATTGGACTGATTTCTCCAAGAATTGTACACATAACACTGTAGGACTAAAGGTCTGTGGGCACCTCTCCATATTATCAACTTCAGGTGTTTCATTGTTATCAGGAGCATAAAATCAGCACACAGTCATGTAATCACTGTGACTTAATCATGGCGCTGCCATAGGACGCTAGCTTTGCCAAAGGTTCTGCCTTGGTCTACTGTGAACATTATCATTGTGAAGTGACCATGTCTAAGAGCAACAACAGCTCATCCACAAAGAGGTAGACCACACAAACTCTTAGAGCAGGGATGTCAAATGCTGAACCACTTAGCACATGAAAAGTTGCCAATCCTCTGTTGCATCCCTGACAAGAGAGTTCGAAACTGTCTCTGGAAGCAACATCAGCACAGGAAATGTGTGTCAGGAGCTTCAAAAATTTGGGTTTCCATGGCCTGACCTCACTATGCGCAATGAGAAACACCAGCTGAAGTGGTGTAAAGAAAGACACCATTGAACTCTGGAGCAGTGGAAATTAGTTCTCTGGAGTGATGAGTCACACTTCACCATTTGGCAGTGATGGTCAGGTGTCCACAAATGTATAAATGGGGGCAGAATGTTAAATTGACCCTCATGTCCATGAGAAGGCAAGTCATGTAGTGGTGAAATGACGAAAGGGGGATTGTCAAAAAAACAAATGAATGTCAGCTTTGTTGTGTCAGGTGGTGAACTCTATTGTGTTGTGCTAGAACCATCAGAGAGAACAATCCCAGAACGTTAAAGAATGTGAACACTTGTCATTGCTTTAGGAACTGAATCAGATTAGGTGTTGGATTTGGTTAAAGGCTAGGAGGTGAACACAAGTCGTTTTATTTAAGATGTTTTAGGTAATTTGAAACATTTTGGAGTAAAGTTTCAGAAGGTTGGCTTTTCCTGCTTGTGACAAACCCATGAACTGTAGTGAGCTCTAAAATCTTTCAGCAGGAGGTCACATTAATGCAAAGCTTACTCATAAAGTAGGACACTTCAGCAGATCAGTCAGATTTTTTTAGATCTTCTAGCCCAATTTTAAGATGAAGTTTTTCTACTCACCAGATTCCAAGCAGTGTACTGGAGCCCAGTTTCCTGTATCATGCTGTAGCCAATAATGATAAGCGGGTGGACCATGTAACACGCAAAGCTAATGTTTGACAGTGGTCTCCAGAAACATAGCGACAGGAAAGACTGTACAAATCCTGCGAGAAAATAGGCAAACTGTTTCATTAATATAAACAACAAACAAAAAATAAAAAGGAAAAATAGCAGGAGGTGGCACAGTGGCCTCATGGATCCAGCAACCCCACACCAGTCTGCAGTGTAAATGTTCTCCTTGCAGTTTTATTCAGTTTTCCTCCCACACGTCAAAGTTATGAGTATTAGGCTGATGGGTAACTCTGGAGTAGCTCAGTGTGTGTGTGTGTGTGGTTATGTATGTGTGTGAGTGAGTGAAATCTGTCGTGGACTGGTACCCTGTCTATGTCAACAACCAAAGCTACCAGAACAGGCCCAGATCTCTGTGACCATTAGCTGGGGTACGTGAATTTGTCGATGTTGTCTGATGTAAAAGAGTTCTGCAATACACAATATGCTATTGAGTGTCAGACACTTGCTTAACATACTCTATATGTGAACAGGTCAGGGATGAAACAAATCCAAAATTAAAGCAGACATTGTGGTCTCATGATAAAAATTGATTAAAAAAGGAAAATGTAATGCAAGATGTATAACTATAACTATAACCAGTTTATAACTTTGTAACTATATTAAATGCGCCAAGTACAGACTGTGGCAGTTTGGAGAAGAAGGTATGATCGCCCATTTTAAATAGCTTCGTCCACGGGACAACCAGAAAATTAGGGGATGCAGACAAGACATATAAAGCAGAACTGGTTGGAGAATATAGATGAAGGTACGATCTCCCATTTTAAGCATCTTAATTCATTGGAAAACTGGAGAATTTGAGCATGCAGACGAGAGAGACAGCAGAACTGGTTGGAGAATGTAGAACAGTCCTTATCTTCAATGAATTGGAAGTATTCTGATGTACTATAACAAATCCCCAGCAGAAGAATTAAATTATTTGTCTACCGGTGAATCCAACAGGCTTTCGTACAAAGCATCCAAAAAGGGAGCTCTTTTTAAAAGAACAAAAAAGTCCTCTTCTTCCATTTTTCTCACCTGTTAATGCGCACCTATTTCTTCATACCACTGTTATTCTTTGGGATGGACTCTTATCTAGCTTAGCTGCTCACTGACTTCCTGACTTTTTCCTTCTCGTATAAAAAATATTGGGAAAGTATTGCAATCGTCCAAATATTCGATGTTGAGATTTTGATGAATCTCGATGTTTTAGACCTCCCTAACTTTGTTGTATATGAAGTATAAGGAGAGTATTGGAATCATCCAAAAATTCCATTTCGAGATTTTGATGAATCTCGACGTTTCAGATCTCTCTGAGTCCAAAAATACCATTTTTGGAATTATGTCTGTGTGTGTGCTGTGTGTGATCATCTGAGTACGATTTCACTTAAGTTAACTAAATTTTGCATACAAAACACAGATTTCTATAAACGTTTGGGTTATTTCCGTTAACCAGAAGTGGCACTTTGGCACTTTTATTCATGCAGCTGCAGAGCCCGATTTATTCAACTTTACTTTTATAATAATTGTTCAATATATTAATTTGATTTGATTTGATTCGTTGTTGATGGTTCTTTCATGTACATAACATAAAAATATAATCATTGTCTTGCGGTTTACTTCTCAAATATCCAACCCCATATCTGATTATACAAGAAAGTCTAGGGAGGACCGCTCACAATTTTTTTTTCCATCCACTTCCTTGTCATCATTAGTTTCCACTAATTGGCACATACAGGTCCAAATCATGCTGAGTAATTCATTTAAGGGCACAGATAGCCAAATCCATCAAAACCTACTGTACATATTAAAACCCCAAATGAGACCGCTACAATGCAAAGGTTCCAAGTTCAAGTCCTGCTGCCGCTGCCTGGACAATGGAGGTGGAGGTGGTGTTCACCCTGAGTGAACTACTTAGCAGAGACATTGGCTTGCATACGAAAATCATGGAAATGATGTGTAAGGGAAGTTTGCCATGACTCCGTCTAACATTAAATTTAATCCGTTGAACTTCCATTTTAGTATTCTTGAAACCATACAGTAATGAGGCCTGTAACTGATGTGCCAAGACATGCAAACAAAGTGACGACTCTGTCAGGTGAGTTGTGTGTTTCAAATTTTAACATGCAAGGAAACTAAACCATTTTACATATACCGAGAGGTCAATAAATATTTGGAAAATGACACCATTTTCATAATTTTGTCTCTATATGCCACTACAATGCATGTGAAATGAAGAAATAATTACATGATTGAATTGTAGGCTTTCAGCATTAACTCAAAGGGTTAAACAGAAATATCGTATTAGCCATTTTGGAATCCATCCATCCATCCATTCTCTTCCGCTTATCCGAGGTCGGGTCGCGGGGGCAGCAGCTTAAGCAGAGAGGCCCAGACTTCCCTCTCCCCGGCCACTTCTTCCAGCTCTTCCGGGAGAATCCCAAGGCGTTCCCAGGCCAGCCGGGAGACATAGTCCCTCCAGCGTGTCCTGGGTCTTCCCCGGGGCCTCCTCCCGGTTGGACGTGCCCGGAACACCTCACCAGGGAGGCGTCCAGGAGGCATCCTGATCAGATGCCCGAGCCACCTCATCGGACTCCTCTCGATGCGGAGGAGCAGCGGCTCTACTCTGAGCCCCTCCCGGATGACTGAGCTTCTCACCCTATCTTTAAGGGAAAGCCCAGACACCCTGCGGAGGAAACTCATTTCAGCCGCTTGTATTCGCGATCTCGTTCTTTCGGTCACTACCCATAGCTCATGACCATAGGTGAGGGTAGGAAGGTAGATCGACTGGTAAATTGAGAGCTTTGCCTTACGGCTCAGCTCCTTTTTCACCACGACAGACCGATGCAGAGCCCGCATCACTGCGGATGCCGCACCGATCCGCCTGTCGATCTCACGCTCCATTCTTCCCTCACTCGTGAACAAGACCCCGAGATACTTGAACTCCTCCACTTGGGGCAGGATCTCTTCCCCAACCCTGAGAGGGCACTCCACCCTTTTCCGGCTGAGGACCATGCTCTCGGATTTGGAGGTGCTGATTCTCATCCCAGCCGCTTCACACTCAGCTGCGAACCGATCCAGAGAGAGCTGAAGATCACGGCCTGATGAAGCAAACAGGACAACATCATCTGCAAAAAGCAGTGACCCAATTCCCATTTTGGAATAACAGCCATTTTTATACATGGTCCCCCATTTTCAGGGGCTCAAAAGTATTTGGACAATTGACTGCCAAGATGTTCCACAGCCAGGTGAGAGCAGTTCCCTTATTATCTCATTAAGCATTTAGCCGTTAAACGGTCTGAAACTGAAGCCAAGTATGGAAAATGCATTTGGAAGCTGTCGCTGTGAACTCAATATGAAGTCTAAAGAGCTGTCCATGCAAGTAGAAACAGGCCATCATTAGGCTGACAAAACTAAACAAACCCGTCTGAGAGATCGTAGAAACACCAGGAGCGGTCAAATCAACCATCTGGTACATTCTTAAAGAGAAGGAACGCACTGGTGAGCTCAGAAACACCAGAAGGCCTGGACAACCACAGAAGACAACTGTCCTGGATGGCCGTAAAATTCTTTCATTAGTGAAGAAAAACCAGTTCACGACATTTAGCCAAACCAAGAACACTCTCTGGGAGGTAGACCTATCATTACCAAAGTCTACAATCAAGAGAGGACTTCATGAAAGTAAAGACGGAGGGTTTACCACAAAGGTGCAAACCTCTGGTAAACTTCAAGCATATGAAGGACAGATTAGACATCAGAACATATTTTTAAAAAACTGTCCTGTTTTGGAACAGTTTTCTTTGGACAAATGAAACTAAGTTCAATATGTAGTGGAGTGGAATGATGGATAGAGAAGAGTAAGGGGAAGAGAAGGAACAGCTCATGACCTGCAGCACAGCACATCATTTGTGAAACATGGTGGAGGCAGTTTATGGCCTAATCATGCATGGCTGCAAATGGAAGTGAGTCACTGGTGTTTACTGAAGATATGACTGCTGGCAGAAGAAGCAGGATGATTCCTGAAGTGTAAAGGGCTACAGTATCTGCTCAGATTCAGACAAATGCTACAAAACTGAAAGGACGACGCTTCACAGAACAGATGGGGAACGAGACAAAACATACTGTGAAAGCAGACCAAGTGTTTTTCAAAGCAAGGAAGTGGAATATTCTCCAATGGCCACGTCCATCAACTGGCCTCAACCAAATTGGACAGGCATTTAATTTCGTAAAGACAAAACTGATGGGAGAAAATCCAACGAACAGGCAGCAACTGAAGACCACTGCAGTAAAGGCCTGGCAAAGCATCACTAAAGTGGAAAACCAGCACTTGGAGAAGGCTATGGGTTCAGACTTGAGGCATTCATTGACTATAAAGGATTTTCAACTAAATATTGAAAATGATCGTTATATTCATGATTATGTTAGTTTACCCAAATGCTTTTGTGTCCCTGAAAATGTCTGTCTTTTCTAAATTGCTACACTTCAATAACATTTTGATTGCTTCATTTCAAATCCATTGTGGTGGCCCACAGAGCCAAAATTATGAAAATTGTTATCAATGTCCAAATATTTAACAGCCGTAACTGTAATTTGTGATGAATGTTTTAAAAAAAGTCAGCAATCATGTTGTGTAACCAGTAAGACTTTGACAAAATATCGAAGCATGGTGGCCCAGTTTAACCTGAACAGCTTTGTTCGTCTGCAGTTTCATCACTCCGTCAAACCTTTAGTACGTTAGTATTAATACTCTCACGCATGAGGCAGGCACCAGTCCTCTAGGGACACCAGCTCAGGTTAGGGTACAGTCATGCACTGACAAACAACAGCCACCATTTAACCCAAAACACGTCTTTAAGATGTGGTGGGAAAGCAGAAAACAGAATCACACAGGCGTGAACAAAATGGCCAAAGACAGCACAGGGTGGGATTTGGACCCAGTATTCTAAATCAGCCAACTACTGCACCACTGCTCAAAATTCTGATTCTCCTTATAAATACGACCCATCATGCCCTCCTGCATTTAGTACAACACAATATAAGAGAGTGGGCCTCACCCCCGTAACCTTCCTCACATGCAAGTACGATCCAGGCAACAGCAGCCGCCCACAGAGCCCTGTGAAGTCCTTGGTAAATGGAATGGCTTGCAGACGGGTAACTGGGAACGTCGTTTAAAAAATATGGCACAGCGATCAGCAGAGCCAAGAGGATGAATGTGGAAACCCAGCCAGCTGCAGCCTGTCTCTGGAAAATAAAGCAAAAACAAACAGGAGGAGTGCGTTCCCAAATTAGCTCATCAGTCAATCTTTATTAAATGAATGCTGAAATGTCCTTTTTAACACCTGCGAAGTTTAAAAAGAGGCTGCCATTGATTGACTTTCTTTCACAGGGACAATACGAGAGGGGAATCATTCCTGATAAATGTCAACACTTGGAGTGTTTCACATTCTCAGGCATGCACACCACATTAAACCGTTCGTTCTGAGGCTATGTGTGTGTTTAATAATTGAGAGGACTTTCTGATAATAATAACGACTCATTACATTTATAGAGCACTTTTCAAGGTACTCATAGCGCTTTACACAGTGAGCATCCACCTGCATGATGCGACGGCAGCCATTTTGCGCTCGTACGCTCACCACACATTAGCTGTTAGGTGATGAAGGGGTGAGAGATATGTGAGAGCTATGCTGAGACCTCTGAACCCTTTTTCTGCTGATTGTCAGGGGGTACTTCAGTGGTATCTGAAATAGAGATAAAGAATAACTCATAAATGAAGCATCGTAATGCAAAGCTAGAAAAGATCAGCTCAGCAGGTACAGTGCAGGCTTGATTTACTAGAGGGTGGCACCACAGAAGCCTTCAGGTGACATGGAACACCCATGACGAGGTGGGTGTATGACGGTCACATAAAATACAGTTGTGGCCAAACGTTCTGAGAATGACACAAGTGTTGGTTTTCACAAAGTTTGCTCTTTTTGTCAGATATTTCTATGACATACTTTAAGTTTATGCAAAGCGTCCATATTTGTAGTGTTGGCTCTTCCTTTTCAAGACCTCTGCAATTGGCCCTGGCATGCTGTCCATCAACTTCTGGGCCAAATCCTGACTGATGGCAGCCCATTCTTGCATAATCAATGCTTGGAGTTTGTCAGAATTTGTGGGTTTTTGTTTGTCTGCCCACCTCTTGAGGATTGACCACAACTTCTCAATTGGATTTAGGTTTGGGGAGTTTCCTGGCCATGGACTGAAAATTTCAATATTTTGTTCCCTGGGCCACTCAGTTATCACTTTTGCCTTATGGCATGGTGCTCCATTATGCTGGAAAAGGCATTGTTCATCACCAAACTGTTCTTGGATGGTTGGGAGAAATTGCTCTGTCTTGAAAAAGAAGGGCCAACACTACAAATACTGACTCTTTGCATAAACTTAATGTATTTGTCAATAAAAGCCATTGAAACTTATGAAATGCTTGTAATTATACCTCAATATACCATAGAAACATCTGACAAAAAGATCTAAAAACACTGAAGCAGCAAACTTTGTGAAAACCAATACTTGTGTCATTCTCAAAACATTTGGCCACGACTCTTCATGGAAAGGAGGCGGGAAATCATCATTGCTAATGCGATGATTGGTTAAATTCTCAGTGCAGGGTGAAGAAGAGGAGGACAACTTCACATCAAGTCCCAGACCCCATACCTCGGTGTCAAACTTTCCCTGCACCTTTTTAAAGCTCCACTGCCCCATTGCTTCAATGAATGGTCCAAGTGCCCAGGACTGAGTTGTAACCACACCCATAGGGTGAGCTGATCCGTTTACAGGACATCTTGGTTTATTACTGGTGCTCAATGGAACATGTAGTAATGTGAAAACGTCTGTGGCACTTTGGACAGTTCACAAAAATATGAGTCTCACAGGATTATTTTATATCTTCTACATTATATTCATAGTCAATAGAAAAGAGCACATTTTTGAGTTCCAAAAATTCCTTTTGCTAAAAGAGAAACAATACAAAAAATCATTTAAATGTCCTTAAAGAAAGAAACTAACCCACTACACTACTGGAAGACTTTACAGTTAAGAACGTGAGATCTTTGTAGGCCCTTATGATCAAAGAGATAAGGTGCAGGTTGAATCAAGGTGATTAAGTGAAACAGAAACAGCTCCGTAGAGGGAAGAAAACTGGGCAAGGGACAACCAGACTAAAAAGGTAAGGTTGTGGTAGATGTGAAGGATTAACTATATGTACAAATCTTATACTGTGGCAAAAGTGAGCATAGCAACAAGACACAAGGTGGTCATCCTGCATCACCAAGGTCTCTCCAATGCAGCAGGCAGATGCCATCCAAACTCTTCTGCAGAAGTCCAAATAAATGTGCAAAGTCGAGGACTGAAAATGCAGCGGTTCAATCGCTGAAACTGAGTGCAGCAAATGAGAAATGCATCAACATTAACGTCTCTTTGAAATTTGGACATATCCAGCCTGGCTCTCAGCTCAGAACCGGCCGAAAACTCTGGGCTCCTGGTAAAGCCATATGCAGTCTGGAGAAGACTTATCAGATGTGGTGTTCATGGAAGAGTTGTGACCAAAACGCCATGCTTCTAAGGTGGAAACCAAACCAATCAATTCATCTACACCTGAAAAGACAAGGACTGGGGTAAAGGAAAATGGAAGCAGGTGCTCTGGATGATGAGCAGGAGTCTGAAAGACAGAAGGTGGCTTGTCAACCAAAGGGCTGGAGAGAACAGTATATGGATGAACTCTCAAGCGCACTGGAGGTTCCCTGCAGGTTTGGGGCTTGTAATGGAGTTAATGATTTGATCAAAATTGATGCCCATCTCAGTGCTGAGAAGTGCAGGCATATTCATAGCTATCACATAATACCATCGGGGCGGCGTCTAATTGGTTTCAATTTCATTTGGCAGCATGATAAAGACCACAAACATACAGACATCGTTCAGCAGTGAAAAGATGAACAGGGAATCCTACAAGAGATGTCATGGCCACCCAGAGGCCTGATCTCAACATCACTGAGCCGTTCTAAAGGAAGATGGTCAAAGTCGGTAGTGGAATTGTGGCGAGTTCTCCAAGAGACTTGGAAAAGACGTTCACATAAGGAAATTCAGAAACTGTATGACTGTGGACCTCAAAGAAGACATGGACTGGTCATACCAAAACTTAATTTTATTCATTTTATTCTGTCTACTGCACTTTCACTGTTCATGGCAATATTTTGGAAAGCCTTCCTGCTTTGTTACAAGTGCCTAAGACCTTTGCACAGCCTTGTACAGGTACTACTAGTCATCACGGTCTGCTTCATTTAACACAGTGGCCATTGACGGGGGTCATGTTTCATTTATAGTTAGTCTCACCCATCACCCACCCTAGTCTGATGCTGATCTCCTGTAGTGAAGATAAAGAGCTGACTTGTTGAAGTGATAACATTACATCCTACTCTGGTCTGGTGCTTTTATGGATTGATGATTCCATCCTCTGCATTTGCACCATTGAGTATCAAGTTTTTAATGAGTGGACAGAAAGCTGGCCAAAAGGCTTCTCTCCCTTATTGAGTGATGCATACCTCAGTTCTCAGCAGATGTTCCTTCTTCTCTTTCATGAATACTCCCAGGAGGATCCCCACTACATAAGGGGCACATCTGGCATGAGGCATAACGTAATAATAGTCAAAGTATGCAGCATGCGACCTGAAAGAAGAAGAAACAGATCAGGGTTCAAATACAGCAAGAGCAGAGTCAGGCCTTCTTCCATCTACCCATACAGCTGCCTGTTTACTTATCCATTGCAGACTCACAAGGAGCCCGGGCCAATCCAAAAACCACAGGGTATCAGGCAAAAACCCACCCTGGATGGGGTGCCAGTCTCCGTCACTGGACAGACACACACAACAGGCCAGATGAGAGTCATCCATCAACCTCACCTTCATGTCTTTAGAATGTGGTTGGGACAGAGAAGACCCTACATAGATATGGTTCACAGAGGAAGGACCAGGCTGGTAATTTGAACCCAAAACTATAGAGGTGGTCACTTTAGTTTTGCTTTAAATGTAACATTTGGTGCTGTCACTGAGACTTGACAGTCCATGACTAATTCACATTTTCCATCTATCTTTCTGTTTTCTATACCCACTTTTCTCTTGGCCATAATTATGGGATGCATTCAATGATACTGTAGCTATCGTAACGTGCAGCGGATACCGAAAGTATTTCAGCCCCTTCACTTTCTGTGCTGTACATTTATTCTTAAATAGATACATTTGCCATTTTTGCCCATCGATCTACACTCAAGAACCTGCGATGACAAAGTGAAAGCATGTTTTCAGAACGGTTTGCAATTTTATTAAAAATCAAAAGCTGAAATCCCTCATTTGTATAAGTATTCAGACCCTTTGCCGTGGCCCTCCAAATTGTTGTCGGGTGCATCTTGTTTGTTTTAATTATTTTTGTGAAGTGTCTAGAATTTGACTGGAGTCCAACTGAGTTGGTTGGACATCACCTAGAAAGGCACACGTGTGTCTATAGAAGGTCACACCATTTACACTGTATGTCAGGAGAAAAACCCAGCCATGGAACTCTCTGTGGACCTCCACGTTAGACCAGGGTAAGGGAATAAAACCATTTCTAAAGCTCTGAGTGTCCCCAGGAACACAATGGTCTCAATAATTGTGAAATGGAAGAAGTCATGAGCCACCAACTGAATAATCAGGCAAAAAGGCCATGGTCAGGGAGGTGACCAAGAACCCAATGTTCACTGTAACAGAGCTTCAGATGTCCCCTGCTGAGATGGAAGAACATGCTAGAAGGACGACCGTCTCAGCAGCACTGCATCAATCAGGCGTTTATGACAGAGTGGCTAGATGGAAGCCACTCCTGCGTGAAAGGCGTAAGACAGCCCGCTAGGAAGAAAAAGATTCTGTGGTCTAATGAAACAACAATTGTCCTCTTTTCACTGTAAAAAATAAATCTTGCATGTGTGAAAAATAATAAAAAAAAATAGCTAACTATACGCAAAATAATCATTACCTTAATTAATAAAAATGGGTTTTACCCTTTTTCTTGATTATTTTAATTCTAATTCAATAAAAAAATTAAGAATAATGTTAACTTATTATTTTTCTTGAAATGTAAACATTTTTTGTAACTTATTGTATGTAAAAAAAATATACTGTGAATTGAACACATTTAAGTTAAGTTAAATTTAATGACAGGGCACTTCCTCTTACATCGAAATGTTAGAGGAAGTGCCGTGTCATTACATTGATTTCCTGGTCTTTACAACAACGCATTCAGCTGTAACGCTTATCCATAATAAGAGCTATTTTACTACGAATGTGTAAGTATAAAGCATATTAATTCTGTAATGAATAACTAGTATTTAATCTCATAGTTACAGATGTAAGCATTTGTTGTTTTCACGAAAAGTTTCCCTTCATGTGGGAAACATGGCGGGCAAGGTAGCGTCTTTCTAACAACTTACCTCGTTGGTTTGCTTTAAAAAGCAAGCAAATTTCTCGGATAGTTACGTATGTTCATATGTTTTTTGTTATCGTTTGAAACTTTTATTTTACACAGAAAAAGAAAATGACACTTTGAGATAAGTTTGAGAACGATATGGCGTTTGTCCTAAACTACGACCTGTAAACAACATGTAAAGACGTTTGCCTAACCGTCATGTTATTATTTGACCTCTTATTTAATTAGTGTTCTACATAGGCCATGTATTTTCTGGTTAATTTTTAACATTTTGATTTATTTAGCGATGTTTGATTTCCTATTTTATTTCAGGATTTTCGCTATCGCATACTGAAAAGTAGTGAAAAGGCGGCCATTCATTTAAGAGGACATGTTGGCGTAAATGCAGGAAGTGTTTGAAGAGCGGCGCCTGCTGCAGGATTTCACTCTTTCACTCTCTGTTTCCTTCCCGTTTACCACTCATTCCTGGGACATTATTTGATTGAGATATACTTTTTGAAGAAAGTTTAAAAAAAGAAAAGACAATTCTCATTGACATTTGAATGTCAGTAATTCAGTAAAAATTATCCTCAGACATTTGATTTAATTTTCCTTTGAAAATATAACTCCGTTGTTGTGACTATCTCTGTATGTTCAAATAAATAAAGATATATGGATTTTTTAGCATGTATTTGTTAAGTCATTACTGTCCAGCGTTGCATACTCACTTTTTTTGAGTACTTTAATTCAAATGAAAATCGGAGTAAAATGAAACCATTTTTGCCACTACTTATATTTAATCAAACTCATTTATTTTAGGTAAATTTGAGTTAATTAATAAATTAAGTTTACTCAGTAGTGCAGTATATTAAATCTACTCAAAAATATTGCTTGTAATTTGTTGCCTTATTTTTTTTAAGTAATTTTAACGCAGTATTTTTTACAGTGTGGACAGAACTCCAAGCACTATGTCTGGTAAAGACCAGGCAAGCCTATCACATGTCTAATACCATCCAGACGGTGATGCATGGTGGTGGCAGCTTCATACTATGGGGGTGATGCTCAGCAGTAGGCACAGGAAGACAGGTCAGAATGGAGGGAAGGATGAATTCAACTAAATACAGAGAGGTCCTTTAAGAAAACCTGCTCCAGAGTGACGTGACCTCAGACAGGGGTGAGACAATGACCCAAAGCATACAGCCAAGAGAACACTGGAGAAACTTCAGGGCAAGGCACTGACTGTCCTTGAGTGGCCCAGGCTTATATCTAATAGAACATCTGTGGAGAGACCTGAAGATGGCAGTTTGCAGACAATCTAACAAAGCTTGAGAGGAGGAATGGGATAAACTGGCCAAATCTGGGTGTGCGGAGCTTGGAGACACCAACCTAAGAAGATTCATGTGATTGAGAGATTCCAGTTTAAATTCAAAAGCACACAATAAAGTAAGCAGAAAGTGGAGGGGCCTGAATACTTCCTGAATCCGCTGTAATTTAAGACGCTCGATTCTAAATTATTGAACTTAGGGCCTGTAGGGAGGTAGCATTGTCCACAAGTTGACTATAAGACCTATAGCCATGGTTCTTAGTCTTGGGGGTGCCATGGCCAGGACTGCTGCTGGTCACTGCTTGTGCAGTGTTTTTATGTTCTTCCCATGTCCATGCAGGTTTTCATTCTAACACCTCACTGACGTATGTGTGTTAGCCTGTATGGTGACTTCACTTGAGTCGTTAGCACCCCTCACATTCGCCATGATGCTGCTACTGCAGGCTTTTTAACACCCTCCGAGATGTTGTCTCTTTTCCTGACACCAAATTTGATGGTCACCTACAGATATTACTGCATGGAAAAAGCTATGGGAGGTAGACTGTACTGGAAACTCTTTCCTGATCAGTGACCGGACAAAATGCGTGCCAGGTTTTGTCCTCCCCAGGCAGGACTGAGTCACACTGAACCGCTACTGAACAGGGGTTGGCTGATGTGCTGCAAACCTGCATAGATTGGGGCATCATGACAACCCGCTTTGCTCCTGTGGACAACGACAAACCATGGCCCACATCATCATCGGCTGTCACGTCATAACGTTTAGTGGTGGTCTTGCCATGGTGCATACATCATGAGCATCTTGCTATTGACTTGTTGAGACGAGATAGCTGCAATTCGCTAAACATTGTGCCCTGTGGTGGGTGGCCACAGGTGTTTCCTGCCCAGTCCCCAGCTGGTGCCATACCAACAATATGTCATGCATTGGAATAAGCAGGCTTGGAAAACTGGCAAATTGTAACATGCATGACGAAAGCTCATACTTCATGAAGTACGGGACAAATTCAGTGTCGATGTATTCCGTGGCGTTTGGCATTTTGTTTAGTACTCCTAGAGCTTGACAAGTGAACTACAGAATATGATTGCCACGCTTTCCTTGCATCACTTACAGTTGCAACTGAAGTTCAATGAAACAAAGCAAATTATATATAAAAAAAAAAACAATTCTTACGCTGTGAGCGGCAGAGAAACTGGTAAGTGCAGAAAGGCAGTGAGCAAAGCCCCGGACAGGCTGGAGGTCAGCAGGAGGACGGTGGCCACTGTAATCATGGCGTATTTACTTCTGGAAAGATCAAAGACACGTTCAAGTGAGAAGTGACAAGCAAAAAATGTCAGGCGTAGTAAGAAAGATGAATTCCCCCATGTTACCTGTGCTCATGTTGCTGGTGTTAGCTTACAGCTTCGATGACCCAATGTGGCATTACGATCTTTATTGCCTCAACATTAAGGGATAACGTCAGGGGCAGAGAAGCTTAGCTGCATTCAGTCAGAATTTGCTTTTGTGATTAGAGATCCAAATAGCATGTGGTGTCAGGAAAGGGAAAGGCGTCCAAGTTTTATTTGAGAAGGGGACTGAGAGAGTGCTAAAAAGTACAGTAAGTCAGATTGCTAAGCACATCATCAGTACATGACTCTGGAGCTGGAGTGTCTTTACAGTCCGCTAGCCCAGAAATCATCACAAAAAGACGGCAAACGCCTTTGGGCTGTCAGGACAGGTGGTTTCTAAAGTAGTAAGGCAAGTGTGCGAAGCAATTGGAGTCCACTTGGGTGCTGTCACTGAGTCCAAAGTAGAGGAGCTTGTAGCAGGGTTTCACTCGGCTCATGGCTACCCTCAGTGCATTTGTGCCATGGATGGGACTCAGAAATAAAGCAGCCATCCACAAATTCGATGGATTATTTTGATCAGAAAGATTGGAGGTTTTCTTTTAGCAAACGAGCCACCTGTGATTACAAGTGTTAATTTATTGACGTCGTAGTTAAATGGTAATGTTTATGATGCCCGTATTTTTGCAAATTCCATGCTAAACACACATTTGAAAACTTTATATTCAAGTGTGTTACTGAGGAATAACTCCACTTCACTATCAGTCCACACATACGATTCCCCTTTACCTTGATGCTCCATTGTTGTTAGCCTTACTGAACCGGTTAAAACTTTTTTCAGACTTCTGATTGGCCAACATGGTTCAGTAGGAAAACTCCCATTTAAAAAATACCCAGTTACATGTGGGCTAGGCCTAAGTAACCAATGGAGACCTCAGCGTTAACATTTGCAGTGCACCATGTGATGCACACGTCTCTGTTACATGCTGTTTGGTGTTAGAATTGTAAAAACAGTGTTAATGTTTGTGATACGCCATCTACTGGAATGACAAACACAATGCATTTTATAACTAAAAATATTGTGATGTGCCATCTTTGGGAATTACAGACACATAACAACCGGACAGACACACAATCACTTATCTGTCTATTAAGGTGGATAAATTGATATTTTAGAGTATGCTGTTATGATTGGCTCTTTTTTTTAATTTAGTTTTCATATTTGACAATATTCATGGTTAGTATATAAATTTTGGACTTTAATGCTGTTTGTAATAATAAAAATGTCCTTACGTTTTTTGTTTTTTTTTTAGTGTTGGTTTTAATTCTCAAGGCGTAAGTCATAGCAGTCTGTGGTCCTCCCAATGTTGGCCTTCAACCCCAGTCAGTCACATAATAAAAGCTGCTAAGCAACAGACACTGATGGGTGTGGCCATGGGATAAAGGCAAACCTATGGAGCGACTGGGGTGGAGCCTTAACCCATTCTTGACGCCCTGTTAATTATTTCTTAATTTCATCCTTAGCTCCTGTACCTTTAGATAAAAGTTTTATCTGCAAGTCATAAGGCAGGGGTGCCCCCACTTTTTCGGCTTGCAAGCTACTTTTAAAATGACCAGGTTGAAATGATCTACCTACATTAAAAATGATATATACAGTAATCCCTCGCTATATCGCGCTTCGACTTTCGCGGCTTGACTCTATCGCAGATTTTATATGAAAGCATAACTAAATGTATAACGCGGATTTTTCACTGATTCGCGGGTTCTGCAGACAATGTGTTTTTTACTTCCTGTACATGCTTCCTCAGTTGGTTTTCCCAGTTGATTTCATACAAGGGACGCTATTGGCGGATGACTGAGAAGCTAACCAATCAGAGCACGCAGTTAAGTTCCTGCCTGCTGAATGCAGTGTTAACCAGGAAGTCTCGTCTCGCTCATTCAGCATCAACGTGTTTCGCTGTGTAAAGAGTTGTGCTCTTTTGTGTTTATCTTTGTGCATAGTCAAGCCCTTCATTATGGCTCCAAAACGATCTGCTACTGCTTCAGAGGCCGTGCCCAAGCGCAAACGGAAGATGTTAACGATTGCGAAAAGGTAAACGTTTTGGATTTGTTGAAGGCTACGGTTCTTTTTATTTAAAAAGTAGGAAAGGAATATAAGATCTACGGCCGCAGTGTCCTTTTAACCAGGGTGCAAAACAAGTTGTAAGTGGATGTAATAAGGCAGTAGTCTGGAAGGAATCTGCTTTAGGGATTTGGATTGAAGACTGCCAGAAGAAGAACAACGGCAGTGCTACACAATCGCCTGAAGTGGCTCCTTTAAGGGCTGTAACGCTCTCCTTTGTTGTGCAGTAAAATAAAACTCATTGTTATCGGACAAGTCATCGTGTCATTGTTGGTGAGAACCATAATTAATTTTCTACTTACAGTACTTAGTACATGTACGTACGTTTAGTGTCACTGTACACACATTTACTGTATACTATTTTTCTTGCATTGTACGTATTTATTGCTGGTGGCCTGTCTATCGTAATGGCTGTAACATATGTGATATCGGAGACACTCGATATCTTTAAAATAATATTTAGGTTTTACTGTATATAAACAGTGTGTTTATATACATAATTTCAATGAATCTTACCTAATATCTAAGAGAATACAAAGGGATTATGCTGTATAACTCTGCAGGGAATATTTATAAACAGTGTGGGAGAGTTTATAAGGGCTTAAAATATATAAAAATAACCATAGAAACATATGGTTTCTACTTCACGGATTTTCACCTATCGCGGGGGGTCTGGAATGCAACCCCCGTTATCGAGGAGGGGTTACTGTATACTGAGTATACTTAATACATAAAATGAATGTTGTCGTCCTTGCATAACTGAATAACCTTTATGGCACAATAACAATTCAATACATTTATGGTCACTACAGTATTTGGATTTAATAATCGTCATGTGGTAAAAGGCTGACTCGCATAAATAAGTAGAGCCGAATAATGCAGTCAAGGAGCTTTTGAATTGAGCCGAGTGAAAAATGACGGCTGTCTGATTAACTGCGATTTTAGTTCCCTCTCCTTTCTCTTTCTCAGATCGCTTTTCAGAAGGACGTCAGTTTTGCAGTTTTTATGAACAGTTCCAAAGTGCCTTTCCACATTTTCCTTCTTTGGAATAACAATGCTAGATTGACAGATCAGACAAATACACTTCGATTGTGACATTGTGAGAAAATAAATCCTCTTCCGATTCCACATCCAGCCCATACCCTCCCCAAACAATTTTTTTTAAAATCCCTTCTTTAGTCGATATAAATTGGAAGGCTAACTAGATCACAGCCGGAGTTTTGCAGTAGCTTGTGCGTTTGATTGTGCGTGCAGGATGACCAGTGTGTCAGAAGAAAAGAGATCTCAGACTGGCCGCCCTGTATGTCAATCAAGTGGCAAATGTCATAGAGAGGATATATGATAGACTAACGTTTAAAAAAAATTTTTTTGAATGCAACGCGATCTACCTGCACTACCTTTGCGATCTACCGGTCGATCGCAATTGACGCATTGGGGCACCCCTGTCATAAGGTTTACTCAATCGCTACTGATAGATATTGTTTGTTGTACAGTCATACATCAATTTACAGCCAACCGAGTTAAGGCAATTGGTGCTTATGCCCAATAGGAAAACAATCAGGTAATACTGTTGTAGAAATTGCCAGAACCGGCCACAGTAATAAATCATTCATTATTATCATTATTATTTCACGGGGTCTCCTATATTTTCTGACTCTTGTAAGACCCTTAAGGGTTTGTTTTGACCGGCGCAGCTCCATATGCTAATGCATTCAGACTGCACGACCTTCTCCTACACCACTTTTCTCAACAATTATGACCCCATGTCCCAGATTTGCCCGTTTAAGTTCACTGTCAGCAATTGAAAACCGCTCCCTTGGTGAGACGAGCCATATTCAGGGCCTCCTGGTGAAACAAGTTCACTTAGAAATGGAGAAATATTGAGGTCAATCACTAAGGTGACCCTCAAAACCCACTCATGGATCAACCATAGCAACCTGAAACCCACCAGCAACGGGATCCAGTGGTCGAGAAACACTGGCTTAGGGAACCCACTTGCGATCTTATCAACATGAAGTGCAAAGTTATAGGATGTTTCTGTATATTTACTGTGCATTCAGAAGCCCTGCTTTACTTACATACCTTTGAAATACAAAGAGTAGAACGGGTGTTAGAATATAAAGCTGCATGTCAACCGCCAGATACCAGGACCAGGGAATGCACTAGAAACAACAAAACAGAATTAATTATAATGCAATACTTTACATACGCCAGATTTACTGTACAAATAACTTTAATTTAATGATCTTAAAATTAGATGTAGAAACTATGCATTTGTATCTGTGGCACCAATCGCCTGAAAACTACTGAAGATACTGATTTCAAATTTAGTGACCATATTTAATTAAGAAGTCTCCACACAACACAATGGGAAGTCTGAGCAAAATGGAAATATCTAAAAGGAGTTTTTTTTGGAAGGGCCTGAAGATGAAACTTAACTGAGAATCGAGTCCAAGTCGATAGCCAAAAAAATCAATCCTCATCAAACCAAGAATCATAACTCCAACATCATCATCGAAATAACTATCGCAAAGCTTCTGTTAACTAATATTCACTACGAAGTGCGAAGTTTTCATTTTCAATCCAATCTCCAATTACCCAGAAATCCTCAGGACTGACCTTTATGCAGCTCCATCACTGACGTAACACATCATACACCTGATCAGGTTTCCATAGCGACCAGCAGATAAGATACCGGCAACCATTATGAAAACTAGCGGAGTCGGGAAATACGTGAAAAATACTAACATCTTAAAGAGTGTCTCTGAAAAATATGTACAGAATGGAATTGTACTCTGCTTGTTTTAAAACCCTAATTTGAAGGTAAAAGGAGCACAAAGCATGCAGAAAAATATGATTACAATTCAAACTGGTAATAAAAATGAAGTAAGTTTTGGTTATTAATAGATAAACATCTTTATGAGAACAGAAATAATTTGTTTTTAAAAGATTTCATGCAAACAATGGCACTTCTGTAGGTAATTAAAAAAATATTTAATTTTTAATCTGTTTATAATAACCCTCTACTTTCTCTTGTTAAGCATTTTAAAAAATTTCCCTCATATGCTGAATGTAATTTCTTATTTTGAAACATACTGCTTTTTGTAGTAAGTGAAATTGTCTTTATGCCAGGTGGTGCAGGCCTGTTTCCAGCTCCATTGGCCCTGCAGTGTTCCCTTGTGTGTGTGTGTGTGTGTGTTTAGTGACAGAGCTTATTCTTGGTGTTAAGATAATGCTGCCCATTGTTTTTATTTAATTGTGTGTTTGCACTGCTTGTTTGCGCCTTTACCAGTCAAGGCAATGCAGCGCGAGCCAGCAAAGGGATTTGACAAGACCAGTACCATTTACTCCCTTAATGGTAGCGAAATTATTCTAGAAAAAAAAGAACGAACAATAGCAGGACAGCATCAGACACAACATCAGACATCTGACCAGAATGGGGCTGAGGGGCATCTTGGCCGGCTTCTCACTGCTAAAGAGCACTGCCTGACTGTGCTAAATTTGTAAAAGCCACTAAGAAAACCTTAGGAATGCTCCGTTCACTTTGTGGAAGAGAAGCCAGCAGGATGATGTCTCTGGCTGCTTCAGAGAAGCATGGGATTTCAGCGTGGTAAGAACAGGCATTTAAAAAATGATTATTCTTTTCATTTTCTTGCCAGCTATGCGGTGGTTATTGCTGCGACTAGACAGACCCCAAGGTCTTCTATTTGTGTGGTATGTGTAGTTTGTGTGTTCTTTCCATGGTATTGTGGCTTGTCCATTTTTACTTTCAGGTCTTCAGTTCTAATCCTGACATATCGCTTTTTTAGATGAGGCCATTCATAACCAATTGATTTTCCAGAGCAGCTGGTGGTGGCAGGACTCACTCAGTTTACTTAACATTTAAATCTAAATGACTCAATTATGTCAGATAATAACGACGTCAGAGAGTGTCACAGTGTACCTCATTGTTGATTGATGTTTCGTGACGTGAACTTGTCCATCTTGCTAGTCATTAGCAAAGGTGGGACTGGCTTACTGAGACTTAGTTCCTCCTACTCCATTCGGCGCATAGAGCAGCAAGTTTCCTCCAGTAAATTCGATCAGTCGTGATGGTTATGACTTCATTCTGCTCAGAGTCAGCAGTTTGTAGATCTTTGTGGAAGTGGTACACCAGGGCTTGAATGGCCATTCTTGTTTCGGCTGCCCACTTCTGGGTGTCCAGGGGCCTCATTTATAAATGGTGCATATACAGAAAAATGTGGTGTTACACCCGTTTCCACACTCACTTTGAGATGTATAAAAACTAAACTTGGCATAAAGCCACGCACATTTTCACGCCAGGGTCCACCCCATTTTCACGTTTCTGCTCGGTTTTACAAACTGGTGGCATCCAAGGTCAAAGCAGTGCTACTGTTTTTTGTGGCCTGCTTTTCTTTTTTAAATTCTAAAAAGAAACTATAAAAACTGCAGCTCTGCAGAGTTGTAGGTGTTTTCCTGACTAGTACGGTAAAAGGCAAGTAGTCTTTTTAAGAATAGCGAGTCACCTCAAAGTAAAGAGCAGAGAATCGATCCATTTTGGAGCTCGGTACCAAGACTACACTATAAAGACCCATTCAGAGAATTATTTTGCTTATGTAAATTTTCCACGCTATTAATGTGCTGCTTTATTGTACACAAAAAGTGTGTTGCATTATGCAAGAATGTAGCGTGCCACATATATACAGTAATGTTGCACACAATCGTGGCTTGCCCGTAGCTGAAGTGTTGCGCTATGATGAACCTGACCCTGACCCACCAAATGATCAGCCAGATCGGACAGCGTTACGACTTCGTTTGAATGTAGTTAGCAGAATGTAAAAATCAGATGCAGCATTTATTTGTTAACCAATTCATTTAAATTGTGGTCAGCATCACATAGTACAGCTCTTATATTCCTTTAGTTCATTGGCCACATTTCTTACAGCATCCACTAGTGCATTTTGTGACTCAGAACGGAGTCCGTCAGCACACTGCCAGATGGTCTACCAGCGGTTTCTGAGGCAGAGGTGTGTGTGCAGCCAACATGCGAACACATTCTCGGCACCGCATCACCATCATGTCATTAGCACAGAGGTCAACTTTTGTAATTATCTGAAACAGAATACACAGACTGTGGGCTGCGACTCACTTTTCACGCCGACTTTAATATCTGACCACTTCTTTTTTTCTTTCGGGCACTGTGCCACTTTCTGAACTTGAACTTTTGAATGTCTCCACCACGCTTTTGTTGCTTGTACCACTATGTAAGCCAACAAGTAGTATGTTTTCCTTGCCCCCACTTTACATTTGCTGAAATTCGTCTTTCTTTCACGTGGTTTTTTTCCATTGTCTTTTAACCAAACACTGAACAGAATGTGATATTTATTTTGATTCGCATATTAAAATATGCAAAATTCTGGGAAGAGTCAGGTGGGACTATAGGTGTATGCACGTGCGTTAAATTTGTAAAGTGGAAGTGCATGGAACTTGGTGTATGCACAGATTGTTTGGATTGTTTTGTGCATATGGACATTTCCACTTGTGTCTGTACGCCATGTTTTAGTCTGAATTATACATGAGGATCCAGGTCATTGCAAATCATGGGTAGGAGATGGGCAGTTTGACAGTTTGTGTGACTGAGTCTTACAGCTTTGGCAGTAGAAGCCAAGTATGCATTATAAGCATCTTGGATGGAATAAGTTGAGTCGCTTGGTTGTGCTCTTGGTTGCCTGCCACATCTTGTTGGTGTAGAGGTAGTTGGCAACACAATGCTGTTGTAGAGCTGTATTTTGCTAGTGCAATTGATTGATGTCATTGACCAGAGTTGGCACATGCATTGGAATACTGTCACCAATCCTCTTCACCAGTTGCCACCACAATTAAAATATTTTTGCCTCCTCCTTACACAAAACTTAGATAAATGAAAAATTGTGTGAAAGCAGTGAACAAAGAAGGTGAAGGATTTCAATATTTTTATAGAAGTTTCCATGAATAACTGATTGCAAAATTAAGAGAGGCGTTTTTGTTGGTCCACAAATTGGCCACATCGTCAATAACAAGAATTGTGTGGATCTGCTTGTGGGGCAGACAGAAACCATGTAGAAGGCATTCAAGGATGTGGTGAGAATTTCCTTGCCAACTACAGAGCACCAAACAACGCCCAATTTGTTGACACCATGCTTCAAGTATACAAAACCATGAAGTGTCACATGTCACTAGAGGTTCATTTTCTGGATTCAGACTTGAACTTCTTCTTTGCTAATCTTGATTCAGTCAATGATAACATGGTGAAAGGTTTCACCAGGACATTGCAACAATGGAAAAGCTGAATCAGAGCAAGAAGAATCCATCAGTGTTTGCCGACTATTGTTGGACAGTGAAATGAGAAGCATCTGATGCTGAGTCAAGTCAAGTCAAACTGGAGAGCATGCGTTGCTGCACCCACTACATGACAAAACAACTCGGGATCCCGGTTTTCAACTCCCCAGGCAGACACACAGTCCAGTCCCACCGTCCGGAAATGACCCTCTATCTGCTGCAGCCGGGTGTTATGTGGGTGACCCCTTGGCCTGGTTCAGCCATTCGGGTCCCCAACAATGAGGATCTTATGAGCAGGATCACCCTCGGGGAAGCATGCCACATGGCCGTAGTGCCGTAACTGACGCTCCCTCACAATGCAGGTAATGTACCTCATTCGGAACTCCATGAGCAACTGCTCATTCGATAAAAAGTCAAACCAACAGTGCCCAAGGATTTTCCGGAGAGACACAGTACCAAAAGGAGTCCAGTCTTCATCTCAGGTCACTGGATAGCGTCCATGTCTCACAACCATATAGCAAGACAGGAAGCACCTGGACTCTAAAGACTTGGACCTTCATCCTTTTTCAGAGATATCGGGTGCGCCACACACTCCTTTCCAGCGACCTCATGACCCCCCCATGGTCTCCCAATCTGTCTAACTGACTTCATAGGAAGATTCACCAGAGACATGAATGTCACTGCCACGGTAAGTAAACCTCTCAACAAGGTCAACACTCTCTCCGCAAACAGACACACTGCTGATGGCTGTGCCCAAGAGGTCATTAAAGGCCTGGATCTTGGTTTTTATCCAGGACACTCAGACTCCTCGCTCAGTCTCTCGAGCGTCCTGATCAGAGTCTCCATTGACTCCGCGAAGATCACAGCATCGTCAGCAAAGTCAAGATCCGTGAATCTTTCTTCACCAACAGATGCCCCACAGCCACTGGACCCCACAACCTTGCCCAACACCCAGTCCATACAAGCATTGAACAGAGTAGGAGCAAAAACACACCCCTGACGAACCCCAGAATCAACTGGGAAAAACTCTGATGCTGAGTACAAGTAAAAATCAGCAGCAAAACATGTCATCTACAGTATCTATCTCATCTTCCAAAACCACAAAAACATTTTTTGATTCAACTCTGCTGAACTAATGCAATATGTCAACATCACTAAGCAATTAGACATGTGACATTCAATAAAAGTTCATTTGATGTTTCTCCAAACTACTACGTAATACAGACCAGTTGAAATTATATTTGCATTCACCTTGAAGTTGTATATCATAATCACCCAATTTTTTAGGAAACAAAACTTATCCTGTGATATCAATCCTCAATAACAAATCTAAAGCAAAAGACTATCAAAATATGTATAAATTATTCTTAGTAATCTAACAAGGAAGTGGTTTCATTTCATAGTGAATCTACAATTTGGATTGCAGAAGTTGTGTGCCACCATCTTATATAGGCAGGAAGAAATGACATACAGTAAGTAATATGTAACGTTGACTTCTGTGTCATATGGCTGGCAACTGTAAGCCATGTGACCAGAGCCAGGCAATATTCAGCACAACATGGCAGTGACCGACCTGCCATAAAAAAACAAAGCAGTGTTGCTATAAAAAAGATAAACTATTTAAAAAATCCCAAAACCAAAACATAAAAACACAAAATGTAGAAAAGTTCAGATCAGGTTGGGGAGCATGCACTGGTACAGCATGCTGCCATACACATCACACAAAGAAACAGCTCGGGATCCTGGTTGGCAACCCCCAAGGCAGACACGCGGTCCATAATAACCCTCTATCTGCCACAGACAGGTGGTATGTGGCCACCCCCTTGGCCTGGTCCAGCCGCTTGGGTCTTCAATAATGAGAATCCTGTGAGCCAGATCACCCTTGGAGAATTGCGCCGTAACTGATGCTCCCTCACAATGCAGGTAATGTGCCTCATTTGGGACTCCATGAGCAACCACTTGTTCAAACCAGCGTTACCCAAAGTTTCTCCAAAGAGACACAGAACTGAAGGAGTCCAGTCTTCATCTCAGTTCACTGGATTGTGTCCATGTCTTGCAAAACATAAAGCAAAACAGGAAGCACCAGGACTTTAAAGACTTGGATCTTCATCCCGTTGCAGAGATATCAACACCACCATGACTCCTCATGCTCTCCATATCTGTGTAGTGACTTCACAGGAAGAGTCACCA
This sequence comes from Polypterus senegalus, assembly GCF_016835505.1. Taxonomy (NCBI): domain Eukaryota; kingdom Metazoa; phylum Chordata; class Cladistia; order Polypteriformes; family Polypteridae; genus Polypterus; species Polypterus senegalus. The sequence goes on from NC_053157.1 coordinate 37,641,506, forward strand.
GAGACATGAATCTCACTGCCAAGGTAAGTAAACCTCTCGACAAGGTCGACACTCTCTCCGCAGACAGACACACTACTGATGGCTGTGACCAAGAGGTCATTAAAGGCCTGGTTTTTATCCAGGAGACTCGTAAGCCCAGACACTCAGGCTCCCACATTTCACAGAGAGAATACCAAACTGCAGTCAAGTCATTAGAAAGAATGTAAAGAATAAAAAAAAAACTCACAATCTCACTGGACTCAAAGAAGTTGTTTATTAGCAAGAGATTTGTCCACCAGCGTCGTTTGCAGTTCTCAGTTTGCATCTCTGCAAAGTTCCAGAAGGAGCCTTTTTGCATGACGGGCAGAAGACCAACACACAAACACACGGTATACAGGTGGAGGGGCTGAATTCTGAAAGAGATGACAGGGCAGATGTTGGCTGGGTGGTCAGCACTACCAAGCACTTAAACATTCAAAATTGGGAGGGGACATTTGTGGCCCTTTAGTGCAATATTCGTTTTAATCCTGCTCTCTGTTTTCCAACACTGCTTTTGTATTACAACATCACAGGAAGCCAAATCTGATCTTGGGAGCGTATGGCACTAGGCAGAAATCCATTGTAGTTGGGGCTCCAGTCCACCACAGGGCCCAGTGATGCAATCACCTGGTCCCTTATGTGGGACCAGTGTGCAGTTGATGGTTAGCTTAACATGATGGTGGAGGACAACCAGACACGGAGAAAACTTAAAAATGTCACATTATACCAACTCTGAACCCCGACCAGGGCCAGCTGCTGTGTCACCACAACCCCAATTTTGGTCAAAGCTGCCTGTGTCATTGACTGCGATTTATAAAGTACCACACTCTGCACAGGTGACAACTGTGCCGATGTCTAAACCCAAGAGTTTAGAAGTGAGCCACATATGGGGTTGAAATTAGGCAGCCCCCTTTATTGGTAGAATTAGTTTGGGGCTCATTTTTTTAAACAGTACCAACTCTGACTTACAAACCCTCAGATTCCATACAATTGTTTGGTTATGCTGTGTTATATTATTTTCTATACATGGTCTTCTAAAATCCAAATTTGCACCATATTCCACTTCTGTACATTTCTTTGTTGTCTTCAGTTGCAGGTTTGTAGTATTAATTTTGATTTGATGGGCGCTGACCTGTCATAAATAGTCTACAGCAATAACACAAGCAACAACAATCATCCATCCACTATCCATCTATCATCCAACCCGCTATATCCTAACTACAGGGTCACGAGGGTCTGCTGGAGCCAATGCCAGCCAACACAGGGCACAGGCAGGAAACAAACCCCGGGCATGGCGCCAGCCCACCGCAGAACAACAATAATGATAAGAATAATTCTAATCCTCAAACTGGTCTAGCATGGAAGAGACAGACACAACAGAATAAATCTACGCGATTAAAACAGCAATCTCTAAAGACTGATTTAGATCATCTCATAAATGGGCTTACATTAAAATTTGCATTAAAACTCAGCAAACATTTTTTCTCCGTTGTTCGCCACCATCTCTTGGTGTGCTTAGATCTTCTCTGAAGTTGGGCATTGATTGGATAGTTAGATAAGTTACATACGTGAGGGTACAGTAAATAGGAATTATGGGTAAATGCTTAACTGTTTCCATTCTGCCTTAATTTCATTGAACTTTTGTGATTATTTTAAGTCTGTCAGTTTGATTTATTATTTTAAATGAAATTTATATGTTAAGAAGCTACCTTGTTAATATTATAATTAGCTTGTCACCATCGGTGTAAGCTACCTGTTGAACTAATAGCTTTATTATACAAAATGATTTCATTTCTTTAGATAAATGCTAATAATAATAAAGTCTGCTAATATAGCCCAATTCCTAACATGTCTTCTGCAGTGTCCCCCCTCGTGAGGGTATTCTTCTAAGACGTTGCCATAAGAAATCAGACATCTTCCTTGATGTTCATAAGCTGTAAATTCTCTGTTTTATATCCAAGCCCTCCATATTTTGCTTTCACCAGTCGTAACTCCTCTCTCACGTCTCCGTGTTTGTATGTAGATGTCTGGTATGGTGGGGCGCCATTTACAGGGTTGCCTACACTCTTAAAAAGAGCGATTCTTTAATGGCGTTTTATGGCTCTTTACGGGGTGTTTGGTTTCTTGTAGAACTATTGCTTGACATTCTGGAAGGGGTCTCTGTGTATGAAGATGGTTCTTATAGATGTATGGTAGGCTCCATGGCAGGATGGTGACAGATTAAGGAAACCTGGACTTGGCCCGTGGTATTACATGCAGGAGGAGTCTTTTCAAATTCTTGACTTATTGGTATTTAACAAATCTGTTACCATCTGTGATGGACGGCTGGGGGTCCTGCCCAGACGGGACGCCCTTTATAAGAGAAGACCAGGGAACGGATATACTACCAGGAGTACCTCCCCCGGGAGAGCCCCCTTGGTTTACATCGGGGATACGGATTTGGAGCTCAGAAGCTCAACCCGCTGGGGGTACGTGGCCATCACCAGGGGGTACCTGGACAGCTCCAGTGTCTGGGCATGCAGCACTTCCGCCACACCCGGCACTTCTGGGTGCAGTATAAAGGAGGCCGCCTCACTCCATCCAGAAGCCAGAGTCGGGTGGAGGAGGACGAGGTTGTGAGTGAGGAGTGGAGGTGACAAAAGAAAGATGGAGTGCGGGACCTTATTGTAAGAATAGAACGTGTGTTATTTTGGACATTTTGAGTCCGTATCTGTCTGTGTCCGGGCTGATCTCCTACACACCTATTCATATTTATTTACTGTACTGTATGGTTATGGTATGGTATTCATGGTTACTTCCTGTTACAGATCTAAATAAATTAAGGTTATTTCTGGAACCTTCATGTGGAAGGGTCTTTTGGAATCCAAAAAGTGGTTCCCATGTGGGACTGCTCTGAAGAACCTCTCTGGCACCTTCATTTGTAAAAATGTCTGGGGTGGCCCTGGCTGTGTGCTCTTTGGCATATGCAAGTGACCTTCAACTTTTACTGCTGATCGCATGTCGACATATTCAGAATTCAGAGTCCAACAAGATGGTCTTACCTTTTATATCGGTTCAGCACGTATTTTACCACAATCCAGAAGATGCCTTTGCCCTTTGAGTTTTTAATCAACGTCAATAAAGACTGCACACTTAGCAGCCCCCTGTAAAATATGACAAGTATTTAAAAATTGGAGATGTACAGTATGAATGGGACGGCATTTTAGAAAAAGTACGATCAGTCTGAATGCTGCTGGCCTCTTCAACTCCTCATGCTGAGGCATCTCATTAAATGAGCCAACACAACAGCCCCATATTCACATTCTGTTGTCTTCTGTATGTCTAATACATAAGAGCAGGTATAAGCCAATCCCTGTACAGCTTTTAATTTGGTTTGTCATGTGTATGAAGATTAAAAAAATAAAATAAAAAGCAATATTAAAAGAGTTTTTCCTTCCATTTTTTATACTCATTTTCTCAAATAGAGAATTGAAGTGATAGCAGGCGAGCAGCCATGGAAGAGTGGCGCTATATTCACCTGTAGTGGAGGAATGTTTTAGAAAAAATAAAAAAATAAAGGAATTGTGATATATGACAATGAATAAATCAATAAAAGCAATCTACCCACCCATCTATTTTCTAAACCTGGTAATCCAAAGTAGGATAGTGGAGACGCTGAAGTCTGTTATAGCAAACACACAAGGCAGGAACAATCCCTGGACAGGCCGCCAGTCCATAATGTGGTGAACACAGAAACACGTACACACACACACAGACACGCACACACACACACAGACACGCACACACATACAGACACACACACAGACACACACACACACACAGACACACACACACACAGACACACACACAGACACGCACACACACAGACACACACAGACACACACACACACACACAGACACGCACACACATACAGACACACACACACACACACAGACACGCACACACATACAGACACACACACACACACACACACACACACACACACACACACACACATCGGGGGCCAGTTTAACATCTCCAGTCTTTAGGAAGAAACCCACGTGGACACGGGGAGAACATGAAATCTCCATGCAGGGAGCACCCAGGCCACATTACCTCTGTGCCACCCACAGTTCATCGTTTATTTATTTCTTTTTTTATTGTCATATTTCACAATATGTTTATTTATTTTTACTTATTATGACACTGACACCTTCATCCACGTGACTTATAACATTTAAACTACAACTGATTATATTTCTGTTTGTTTTTCCTCAGTAGCTGGATTTGGACCTAGAAACACGAAGCTCAAAGCCTGCACCACACTGTCTGCCAATTTGTATTTTTATCTGTTTACTTAATTTTGTCCAAAATATTCCTCCATACTAGACATCGCAAACAGAAGTGTATATTTACAATATAATTGTATAAAGTAAGTATAAAGTAATAAAATATGATAATTGTCATACATACTTTCATATGTACACAAACCGGCAGATAAACATACTCAGTTATGCACACAGATATTACATTTTTTAATGTAAAATTTTTAGTGCTGATAAACAATGATATTGCAAAATGGTCTAAAACTAAGGCCAGAAAGCAATTAAGAAAAAGATAACAAAACTTAAAAAAACAAAACTCCAGTAGAAAAATATATTTGTGGGGACCCCAATTTTTAGAAAAGAAAAACATCAAAACATTACAAATATGATAGATTACTAGGAAGAAATGGCTCACCTACAAAAACTTGAGCACAACAAACAGAACATGAATGCACTCCAAAGTTATTTTGTAACGACAGTAAAAATATAAATGAATGTCAATAATTCTACCTAGAAAGTGTAGGATAATGTGATGAGGTGTTTTAACAGCACGTATTTCAATTTGGGGCCTGTGTAGGCCGAAGCCTACCTGTGGGGTTTGGGGTCAGACTACCTGGAGTGAGGCCAATGGTTTGACTGACCAGTGAAGATTCTGGCCTGGTTTTTGGGTCTTTCAGAGGTCTTACAACTTTTTTTCATTTTTTGAGTGCACTCATATCATAACACTTCATTGGCACCCAACTCTGATTTTCATTCTGATTCTAGCTTTACATCAGGAGGAAGGTGGAAATTTGGAGAATTTATTCAGAAGAGACCCAGAAACGAAGGATAAGAGTTCATGGAGGTTAGCTGTGAAAACGAGTGAGTGAAGAGCTGGCCTTTAGTCGTATGTGTCTACAGTATTTACTTGCTGTGGGAAATTTTAGGAGTTTCAATTTATAATCCCACACTTTTCCATCTCCATTCTCTTCTTGTGTATTTTTGGTTGTAGTTTTCAAAGAAATGGAGGTTGTTTGATATGCAGAAATCCTAAGTAAAGATTAAACTACTTTTAGTGTAAATAAAAAAGCAATAAGAACCCATTGGTAGGATAGCACTGCTTAAATACACTGTGACCACCACATGGTATTTTTGAGTATGTTAATTACCAGTTTATGTTTTGTATATTTAAATGAGATTAGAGGTAAGCATCAGGTTATAACTCAGAGAATTCTGGTGAGAAATGTGTCTCTGAATTATACAATTAGAGCTTCTAAGAATTTCCAGCTGGAAACTCTTATTTCCCATAGCGCATTAGACACAACAACAAGGAGGAATGGCTGACGTGCCAGTGCCATTGCATGAATTTTTCAGGCTGACGCAACTCATCCAGTCCCCAATAAGTGAGTTGTTTTGGCACATTGTTTTGTTAAGGCAACTTGAAGCATCAGATATTAATCTATAGAGTTTAAACAATTGTGCCATGGCCTTTTCTATGTTCCGTAATGTAGTGTACACAGGCAATTCTCAAAAATATAGGTGGCTTGTGATTGGCTCTTGAGGCAGAATAATGTGAATGTTCTGGCACATGCCCTCAGAATAATAAGTATGAAAAGAAATAAAACGTAACCATCCCAATTTGAGACTATAAGGGTGCTGCAGAGACACACACAAGAACAAAAGGTCTCCCTGAGGTCAGCTGAGATTATGTTAATAATAATAATAATTCTTTATATTTATACAGTACTATTCTCGCTACTCAAAGTGCTTCTCATAGCCACTTCAACCACCACTAATGTGTAGCATCCGCCTGGATGATGTCATGTCAGCCATTTTGTGCCAGTACACTCACCATACATTAACTGTTAGGTAGTGAAGTGATGAGAGAGAGAGGGGGCTCAAGAATGGCTAGGCCGTGGTGGGCACTTTAGCCTGGACATCGGTATACACCCTACTCTTTACAAAGTATGTCCAGGGATCTTTAATGACCACAGAGAGTCAGGACCTCGGTTTTACGTTTGATCCAAAGGACGGTGCCATCTTTACAGCACAGTGACCCCATCACTGCCCTGGGGCATTGGAATCCACATTCAGACCACAGGGTAAGCGCCCCCTGCCGGCCTCACCAACACCTCTTCCAGCAGCAATCCAAGCTGTTTTGGTCTCCCATACATGAAACATGCTTAGCTTCAGGTGGATGACCTGTTATGAAGTGTTCTCCTGAGTCAAATGAATTATAATCTGCTCCTTATCATTTATTTTCTATTTGAATGAAGCAAATATGTAGAATGGATGGGTCAGGTGATCTACTCCTGAACAAAATGAACAAATGACAGCAGAAATGCACTTTTGTGTCAGATATACACTACAGTGTCACTGCAAAATACACTTCCTCATGGCTTACCTACCCAATAAGCAGGAAGGTGTCCACTGCTAAGTATGCTGGTCCACCTATGGTCAGGATGTTCAATGGATTTCGAGTAACACTGTTTTTCCAGCGGTTGGAATTATCTGCAAGAAAAGAAAGCAGAAAGATATAAAAACTCACAGAACTACTGCCTGATGGTGAGCACTCTGGTTTCTTCCAGAGGATTACGTCATAGAGATTAACCAAGACAAAGAGGAAGTTCAAACAATTTCAGGCTTTTAAGATCTTCAGAGATCCTTCAGGATCCACACTCAGGTCCTCCACCATGCCTACCTTTACTAGCGGGTGGGCTACACATTAAGCTTTTCAGTGATGCTTGACAAGATGGCATCTTATTTTGAGTCCTGCACCCTGGATTTTCACTATTAGTCTGTAATTTTCACGTTTCAAAAAATGATGGCAATGAAAACCTGCACTATAAAGTGAATATCAGAAAGTAAAGATCTTCGAACCTCTAATCATTTCAAGGTTGCAGCAAGACAGAGACCACCATAGTATCATCTACGAAAAGTAGCAATCATCTCTTCTGAATAACAAATTTACAAGACCACACCTATACTGTGCCAAACGAGACCTGCCAAAGCCAGTCTCTTTAAGCCATGTGACACTGGTGGTAGCCACTCCACCACCACGGTACCCTCAACTATTAACGTAAAAATATGGCTGGTGCCTGCTAAACCCTGGGTGTTGATTTAGAACCTCTGTATCAAGAACAAGCCATTCACCTCAGCAGGTTTGCCAATTCTATCCACCTAATTCCTCCAAAATAACTTCAGATCAGGATTTAAAGATCCCTAAAATCTTACTCTCTACCACACTACAGTACTTGGTAGCTCATTCCATGTGCCTATGGTTGTAACATTTCTAATTTTTGTGCAAATTCAGGCCTTATTTTAAAATCCATTTATAAATTTCTCATAGCAAGCCAGAGGCCAGATCTCATTGAATCTTTCTTCTCTACACTTTCTCTAGTGCTGCTACATCCTTTTTGTAATATGGGGATCAAAACTGCACACAGCTCTCCAGATGATGGCTCAACAGTGAGTTATACATGGTAACTTGATCATAAGCGCCCTTGACGTGTAGTCTACACACTATGCTATGTAACCTAACACCCTATTAGCCTTGTTGATTGCTTCTGTGCTCCTTCTTGATGTTGACGACACTACGACTCCTAAATCTTTCCCATAAGGCCTAATTTCAATTTTCAGATGTCCCATCGTGTACTCAGTTCTAACATTTTTACTTCCTATATGTAATACTTTACATTTACCAACATTAAATTTCATCTGCCACAAATCTGTCCAAGTCTGAATGTCGTCCAAGTCCCACTGTAATGATTCAAAGGATTTGATATTATCCACCATTCCACCTTGTTTGGTTATCATCTGCAAACTTCTTTGGGTCATTTATCTAAGTATTTAAAACAGGATCATCTCTAATATGCTATTTTCTAATCAGTCCCTAAATAAGAATAGGACAGTAACGGCCTATTAGTCATCTCCATGGCTAAATAAGAAATGTGTTGAAGTACATGATTAGATGATCTGTTTCACTGAAAAGCTGATCACCACCTCCACCATCACTGATCTGTAGCCACGTCATGTGAACATTTCAAGGCATTGCTGCCATCATTCAACATTTCCCTTTAGATTTTCAGTTCACTCTACCTAAATTAATCATAGACCAGATCTGGATGGTGTGTCCTGAAATAATCCAAAGGAGACTCAGAACTCGAATCCCATTCAAGGTTGAATAGCTTCTTCCAGTGGTTTGGGCACTCAGGACTGCTGCCGCTGTATTTTGTAGAGATATGGTTGCCATGAAGTGATCGAAGAAGCTCTTTTCTCCTAAATGAAATTAAAACCAAACAATATTATAACGAAATAGGAAAACATGGAAGAAATTAAAAAAAAACAATCAAAAAGAAATGCATAAATGCAAACTAGGAGAAAGGATCGGAGCTTTCCGTCCTTAAAACACTTAACAACATCTGTGATTTGATTCTCAAAAGAGCAACGTTTGCTGCTCCCATCAATTACGTATAAACCAAATCTCAATGAAAAATCAAGTATTTTACTCAGGACATCCAATAATAAGTGGCAAACTACATTTTTGAAGATAAATCCGTTTACTTGGACATGTTGGAAGTGCAGGCATCTGATGTTTATAATACAACAGCAATGGCGTCATGTGCCACACATTCCCAGTCATTCTGTCCACCAGCCTCATGACGACCATGACGCAAAATGGTGGTGCACAAATCAAAAACAAAATAGTGTCACTGGAGAACATCTTCTGTTTTAAACATTATCTAAAAACACATCAAAGTAAAAAATAATAATACAGTCAACCCTCGTTTATCGCGGTTAATCCATTCCAGACTCTGCCGCGATAAATGAATTTCCGCGAAGTAGGATTCTTTATTTATAAATCGAATATTTTCGCAGTTAGAGCATAGAAAACCTGTTTACGACCTTCTAAATACAGTAATCCCTCCTCGATCGCGGGGTTACGCTCCAGACCCCGCGATAGGTGAAAATCCGTGAAGTAGAAACCATATGTTTGTATGGTTATTTTTATATATTTTAAGCCCTTATAAACTCTCCCACACTGTTAACATTATTAGAGCCCTCTAGACATGAAATAACACCCTTTAGTCAAACGTTTAAACTGTGCTCCATGACAAGACTGAGATGGCAGTTCTTTCTCACAATTAAAAGAATGCAAACATATCTTCTTTTCAAAGGAGCGCCGTCAGGAGCGCCGTCAGGAGCAGAGAATGTCAGAGAGAGAGAGAGCGTGACAGAAAAGCAAACAATCAAAAAATCAATACGTACTTTTAAGTTTACAGAAGCACCGCGATAAAGCGGCATTTTGTAGAGGAGCGTCCTATCTTCTAGGCTAACAGCCACTGTGTAAACAGCCCCCTCTGCTCACACCCCCTCCGTCAGGCAGAGAAAGTGAGAGAGACAGAGAGAAGCAAACAAAACAAGCGCCACGCGGGAAGCATATCTTATAGCATTGAGGAGTTTTAGTTAATATGTAATACATGCTCTGATTGGGTAGCTTCTAAGCCATGCGCCAATAGGGTCCCTTGTATGAAATCAACTGGGCAATCAAACTGAGGAAGCATGTAACCTAAATTAAAAGACCCATTGTCCAGAAAGCCAACCAGCGAAAAATCCGTGATATATATTTAGATGTGCTTACATTTAAAATCCGCGATAGAGTGAAGCCGCGAAAGTCGAAGCGCGATATAGCGAGAGATTACTGTAACCTCAAAAACCTCAAATAGAGAGCTTAACTTTTTTTCAAATGACTGTAAAAAATGAAAACCAGCGTTAAATCATGATGGCGATTGATTCACCACTTGTCAAGTAGAGTTTCTCGGATGTCAGAGGTGAATGAAGGACAAGCTTAAATGTGACCTGTGTATGCACTGAGGGAGCCTGAATTCTTGACCAAGAAACATGGACTCTAAAAAACATTTATTTCCTAAGGAGAACCCCTGGGTAATTACAATCATCATTGTACATGTGAGACACCATATTGAACCACCCACACACGCTCATGGTAAGTAGGACCCAGAGGACCGTGAAAGAAAAAACAAAGAATTGAATCTGGATGTATGAAAAGAAGAGGAGTTGACTCACGAACTCCTTGGCTTCTTCTTTCTTGATTTGTGATATCGGAGGCTTTAGAAGATTCATCTTCATGACTACAGCTGTTTGCCAGTCGGAGATGTACGTTGTTGAGCTGGAAAGTGCCGTAATGGTTTTCATCAAAGTCACCATGAGGAGCAGGGCTGGAATCTTCCGATTTTGGAGATTTCCATTTAAGGACCGCCACATAGAGAGTCGCTGAGAGGGGCAAAGCAGCGAGGATAAGACAGATAAGCCTGAAAAGATAACTTGAGAGAATCAGTCAACACTGCGATGGCAATCAAAAAAACAAAAATCAGGTACGAACCCAATGAACTAAGAACTAAACACAATGAGTCTGCAAGTAGGAATGCTCACATGGTTCTCTGGCTGGCAAAAAGATCTTGAGTTGGCTTGGAATCTGTCTGATTCAGAAGCCCTCAGATTTGGTCCTGGAGGCTTGCAGTGGCTGTATGTAGGTGTTGTTCCAACCCAGTTTCTGAATCAACATTTTTGCGTTTCATTTTAGATTAAGTTACCCAACTCCTATTTGTTTCTTGAAGTCCCAAAGAGCTGTAGTCAGTGTTTTTAAATTGCGTGTGCCAACTACAAATGAGGTGCAAATGACCAAGGAACCTGCAATTGATCCAATTTGCACCGGCAGGTGGGCATCATGAAGTGTCTGGTTTAATAACATTTTTGGAAACAAATGGAAGAGGAAAAAAGTTAAGGACTGAGAATGGCTAATCTACTTCATAACTCATTTGGGTGGTACTCTTGGAAAAAAACTCTACATAATATATGAGCAACCTGAAGTGTCAGAATGAAAGGCACTCATAAGTGACATTTGGTAAAAAAAAAACGGTTAGTAATTAATAAACTGCTGCCACTGTGACCCTCTAAAAGGAGGCCTGAGGAGCCCTGCTATAAATCATCAAATCAGAAGTCCTGTAGATGTCTTAGAGAAACCACCACAAGAACAAGGAATTTGGGCACACCTGTGAGGCTGGTGACAGGGTGACAATCTCCTTCCAGTGACACTCAGAAAATAGCTGGCACTCTACCTAAGAGACTTCTCCAGGTACTCTTAAGGAGGACCTCAAATGTGTCAGAGTGAGAATTTATGACTGGACCTGAAAAGGTCTGTCCACCCACAAACACCAGGACACCTGACAGCTGGAGCAGTTTTGCAAAGAAGAATCAGGAAAAATTTCATTACCAGAATGTGCAAAGCTGACAGACAAACCACGACTGATGCGTCTACTAAATACTGACTTGACAATATGCGATCAATTGTTTTGTGTTTCCTAGATGTAGCTCATTTAGATCAATTTGCAGAGATCTGTTTTTCTTTTTTTGCTGATCAGTGTCATGAAAGCCAAAATGTGATTCAAAATTGTGAAATAACAAAATGTGAAAACCTCCAAGGGGTGAATACTTTTCTTAGGCCCCTAAGATATTACTGTAATTGCCAGGACAGGCTCAGACTCCACCACTAAGCTGGCATTAAGCAGGTGATATCAAAGGAATGGCTCAGTCAGGTGATGGCCTGGAGCGTTTTAACTCTTTTCATTTTGAAATGTTTACTGCACTCTTGTCTTGTGTTCTACATAGGAATGAATTGAACTGGGCATCCGGGGGCCACAGTGGCGCAGTTTCTATCCCTGCCGTCCCACAGCCCCAGCAGCCTGGATTGAAACCCGAGAAGGCTGTCTTCTTTATGGAGGTTGCATTGCACTCTCCACTGCCCTCCAATACTCCAGTCCTCCTCCTACGTCCCGAAGGCACACATGTTAGGTAATTCTGAATTGGCCCTGAGCAAGCAAATAAGTAAGCAAGTGTGGAGGTCTTATGATTCCTATCATGGATGAACACCCCATTCAGAGTTGGTTCCCACCTTATGCCCTGATGCTCCTGGCTTCATGTTGCCATTAAATTAAATAAGAAGATTATTGAATCGATGGATAGATGGATGAACCTGGAGGAATCACAGTCATAGTCACATAACACATCAAGTATACTTACAAGCACACAATGGCCGATGCGTCAGGGGTGGCCATGTTCTCCAGACATTGAGCTTTGTAAATCCCTTGGGTGTCATTGGGCAGTAACACTGATGGTACAGGAGCTATTAGTGAGGTGCCCTTGTACTGAAATATATCTAACAAGAAAGAAAGAAATCAAGAGTTTGTGAGGAGTCATTGAAACGCCGCAGGAGTCTGAGCAAGTAGGCAGGCGCTCACAGACTGTAAAGCCAGTAGGGGGCTGCGTTGTAGCCCTGGCACCAAACATCCATTGCTGTCGGAGGTCTTCTTATCAACTAATTACTTCAACGGAAGTTGATTTGTGCTGCTAATTAAGTGTGTCGTGGTAGTGACGTGGCCTGATCTGAAATTCCCACCACAATTTTTCAGGAATGCTATTAAGCACACCTCATCCCTACGTTTGTTTTTACTAACTTCTTTTAAAATATTCTCTTCCAGCTGCTATGTTATCATGAACACCTGGAATGGAATTGGCTGCCCCACTTTTTCTTATCAAATTTTAAAGTGATGGCTGGTTAGGAAAAATAAAAATCGTAGCTATGAATCCTGCCGCCCGTGTAAAGAAGGCTGTGATATCAGATGGGTGCATGGTGCTTACGGGGCTCTTAGTTCAAAAGAAGAATGAGAAATTGGATAAAGAACTGGTATGTGTACATGCTTCTAGGTATACGTGTGACTTGCATGCTTAGGTACTTATTGAACATAGACTTGTATGCTTACGTAACTCCTTACGGAATTAAAAGCAGAAAACACTTGCTGGTGTGCATCATTTTGAGTAAACTCTCAGTCTTCATTGGGTATCAGTGCTCCTTGCTCTTCTGCATGAAGAACCTTAACTTTAGCTTTTGAGGTTGCTCTAGAATTATTAATACATGCTTGGCTAGGTGTAAAAACAATAAATGAATACCAAAAATATCTGACCAAAGGAGATTTAGGAAATAGCACACGTGCCTACGCACTGAAATGTAGTCTGGAAATGAAAGCAGGAATTCGGAGCTAAAGACGACTCGGCGTCAGTCCTAAAGTCTCCACTCTGTAGTCAGGTTGTCCAAATTGGAGCTTCACGTTTGTGTTCCTTACTTTTGCCATATTTACTGCATTCATTTCGACATGTTGTGAGGTTTTGCGATATAGGCTGCATTGGAATACGAGATTCAAATTGTGAAAGTTTAGGTATCATTCATCATCTTTACATAAATATACTGATCTGCCCCAACATTAAAGCCGCTGACTGGTGATGTGAATCACATTGATTGTCTCTTTACAATGGCACCATCCCAGGAGTGGGATATATTAGACAGCTTGTGAAGAGACAGTTCTTGAAGGTGATCAGTTGATGAAAAATGAGCAATTGTGAGGATCTGAGCGACTTTGACAGGGGTGACATTGTGATGGATAGACAACTGGGTCAGAGTATCTCCAAAACAGCAGGTCTTGTGGGCTTTTCCTGGTATGTAGTGGTCAGTACCTACATAAAGTGGTCCAAGGTTAGGCCAACTGGTGAACCGATGACAGAGTCATGGACACCCAAGGCTCATTGATGCATGTGGGGTGTGAAGGGTGGCCTGTCTGGTCCAATCCCACAATAGAGCTACTGTAGCAGAAATTGCTGAAAAACCTAATGATGGCCATGAGGCAAAGGTGTCAGAACATGCAGTTCATCGCAGCTTTCTGCGTAGGAGGCTGTGTAGCCACTGACTGCTCTGAGTGTTCGTGCTGACCCCTGTCCACCACCAAAAGCACCTACAATGGCCACAAAAGCATCACAACTAGACCATGGAGCAACAGGAGAAGGTGGCCTGGTCTGCTGAATCATCATGTGGATAGAACGGCCATGTGCATGTGTGCTGTTTACCTGGGGAAGAGATGGCAGCAGGATGCACTATGGGAAGGAAGCAAGTCAGTGGAGGCTGTGTGATGCTCTGGGCAATGGAAACTTTGGCATTCATGTGGATGTTACAGTGACACGTACCACCGATCTAAAGATTGTTGCAGACTACATACACCCATAAATGGCAGTGGTATTCCCTGATGGCACTGGACTCATTCAGCAGGATAACATGCCCATGCGCCACTGCAGATATTGTTCAGGAATATGCCAAAGAGTTCAAGGCGTTGATTTGGCCTTCAAATTTCTCAGGTCTCAAACTGATTGAGCATTTGTGGGATGTGCTGGAGAAACAATTCCAGTCCACCTCACAACTTACAGGAGTTAAATGATCTGCTGCTAACGTCTTGGTGCCATCACAGGACACCTTCAGAGGTCCTGTGAAGTTCCTGCCGTGAAGGGTCAAAGGGAACCTACACAATATAGGGCAGGTGGCTTTAACCCTCATCCTACCGACTGGGGTCTTTAGGGACCCCAGAGGTATATATTTTGTCATATTTCACAGGTGTTTTTCTTTATCAGTCCAATTTTTTATGGTTTTGTCAAGCAGTTTGTTCCTAATAATGTCACATCATTGTTTTCTGTTTCTGCTTTGATCATTGCTTTTTAAAAAAACAACAAATGTCAAAAGTGCCCAAAAGCCCCAGTCAAAGCACTCAATCCTGTATATGCAATTTTAAGAAATATAATATTTATTCAGTCACTATTTCTGATTGGTTATCAAGTTATCAAGGGGTGTAGGGACACTCTGTTAGTCATTTAGAAGGAGACAGACACAGCAGCAGCTAGAGGTTTCCACAGCTCCTCTGTTGAAAACTTGAGATACTGCTGTTCCTAAGGTAAGATAAGTTCTGAGTCCATTCCTTTAGCTGAAGCTTACTGGAAAATGGACTGACATATGTGGGCACTATAAAGTCAAACAAGCCACATATCCCAGAGGAGATGAAGCCTAACAGTCATAGGGACGTCAACAATTCACCTTTTTGCTTTTATGAGCTAATTACCCCTGTGTCATGTGTTCCAGCAAAAGGAAAAGCCATACTGGTGCTGTCCTCCATGCATCATGACATCAAAGTTGAAGGTGAAAAGCAAAAACAAGAGATCATACTCCACTATAATGCAACCAAAAGTGGATTGGATAATCTGGATCATCTGGCCAAAATGATCACAAGCAGTAGAAAAAGAAACAGATAGCCGATGGCACTATTTATGAACATGGTGGATGTTGTGGCCATCGCTGCCTTCATCATCTGGGTGGGGAAGTCATCAGAACGTGGCAGACATTGCCGGATCTTCTTGAGGCAGCTGGGGCATGTCTTGGTCATGTCACACATGAAAAGGAGAGCTGAAACTCCTACATTGCAAGCCCCAATCAAAGCAGGATTGACTGTTATGGGAGGGAGAAAACTCCTCGTGTAAATATGACTGTCCAACGCTTGGGTGGAGAATCTATTCAGAAAAGGTGTTACCTTTGCTTGCGAGACACTGACAGGAAGGTAGCAACTGTTTGCTCCTCCTGTCTCATGCCCAGCATGCACTGAGCATATCATCAAGCAAATTGTGTGCTATGACTGCCTGTAGTGTCTTTAGCTTTCATTTGTTTGCTTACTTTGCACTGAAAGACAAAATGAAATTTAGAAGTGTTGAAGAATTTAGTCTTAAAAGATAAAAGAGAAGAATATGTAAATAAAAACTGTTGACGTTTGAATGACTGTATGTTTATTTCAATTATTTTATATACAAAATACGCAAATTAATTGTAAATTTGCTAAAACAATAATAATAATAATCTATTCTTTTCTTTAGATGACATTATTTACATAACTAATACTGCTTTGATAAGAAATAAGTTTTGCAATTATTATTATTTTGCTATTATGATTGTTTATTATATTAAACTAGTAAAATACCTGCGCTTCGCAGCGAAGAAGTAGTGTGTTAAAGAAGTTATGAAAAAGAAAAGGAAACATTTTAAAAATAACGTAACATGATTGTCAATGTAATTTTTTTGTCACTGTTATGAGTGTTGCTGTCAACAAGGATTTGATTATCATTATTTCTTTCAATCAGGTTCGTATTTGGAGGATGTGTTGTGTTCAAGTTACATTCCGTGTTTGTCAACCGTTGTAAAGATTTCATTCATCGAAGTGTTCACTACGCAAATCGATACTCGTGAATCTAAGATGTTTAACAGGTATTCCCGATATTAAGTTGTGGATTTGCCTGCGAATATTTAACGGCAGCGTGTCTATGAACTTAATTTAAACTTAAGCTTTACACCTTGCTTTCCTATTGATATGTCTACAAAGGCTTGTTCAGCGTCAGAGGGTTGTTCCTTTCCTACTGCATCAATAAGCAGCTCGTCTTCCTCTTTATCTGAGACATCACACACTGCATGCACGGGTTTACCTTTCCCAGTCCTGCAAACTTTAGCGAAATGCTTCAATTTACCACATTTTTACACTGTCTTCCTTTAGCTGGACATTGACTTTTTCCACCGTGTGCTTTGTTTGCGCAGTAGCTGCACTTATGAATATGCTTGTATGCATCACTCGCTTCATATTCTTTTGCTGCCTTCTCAATTGTGTAATGCGTTTTTTGTTCAGCGCTCTTTGGAGCTCTTCCTTGTTGTCTACGTACTGCGTTCACAGTCAGTTCACGTGAGCCGCTCGGAGTACATGCATCGAAGGTTCTCAGCTGTGCTTGTGTTATCTCGTACGATCTTGCGATGTCCATGGTTTTATTTAATGTTAGCTCAGACCCGGCACTTAAAAGTTTCTCTCGCACTTTCGCTGAGTTTGTGCCAAACACTATTCTATCCCTGACCATGTCATCTTCGTTTGCATAAGCACAGTCCTTCACCCGCGAATATTTAGTGGCAGCGTCTCTATTGAATTGCTGCTGACTGACGGCCTTATAAGGGCAGGCACTCAATTACGTGGGAGGCGTGATGATGAGAAACGCTACTCCGCCTCCCATGGCCATTGAGCTGCAGTATATGGATGAAAATAGGTTCCAGTTATGACCATTATGCGTAGAATTTCGAAATGAAACCTGCTTAACTTTTGTAAGTAAGCTGTAAGGAATGAGCCTGCCAAATTTCAGCCTTCTACCTACACGGGAAGTTGGCGAATTAGTGATGAGTGATGAGTGAGTGAGTGAGTGAGTCAGTCAGTGAGGGCTTTGCCTTTTATTAGTATAGATTATCCTTGGGGTCCTCAGGAACCCCAGTCTGCAGTTCGTGTATGTAAAATATGTCGGTAGGATGAATGTTAATATTGTGGCTGATTGATTGGTGTATAAGGATACGTTTAGGATGTTACCTTAAATCTAATCAGTAAAGGTAAGAGTAAGAGGGAGGCTACCGAGAACTACACTGAGCGGCGTCCATCTACCAAGATATAACTTGGTCCCTCAGATGAGCCTGAATTTGTTGTGGTGCAGACTCAGTAAAGTGCCAAATCTGAGTTTCTTCTAGGGCATTGTTCCAGATTATCTGGTCAGAGTAGCTTGGGTCATCTCATATTATGGAGGCCCATGCGTTAGGTTCAGGGGCCTCATGTATAAACAGTACTGTATACACACAAAAATGTTGCGTATGCCCGTTTCCACACTCACTTTGAGTTGTATAAAAACTAAACTTGGCGTAAAGCCACGCACATTTTCATGGCAGGGCCTCCCTTGCATACGCATGTTTCTGCTCGGTTTTGCAATCTGGCGGCTCACCCAGCTTCAAAGCAGTGCTACTGTTTCTGTGGTATGATGCGTGTTTTATGAAATGTACCGAAATTAATTGCCTATTGTTTACAAATTTAATTCACTTGATCCTGCTAGGTTTTAAAAAAAGTTTTTCAAGGTGAGAAATTAGAAAAAATAGAATTCTCACTTAGAGGATCTGTGCAAAACTTTTTTAAATCCTAGTAAGATCTAATCAATAAAATTTAAATTTAAATTGAGGAAGTGGATTCTCTTCCCTTTTTTGTATTCTATTTCTTTATTTTTTCTACTATTAAAGATTTACTCTGTTGGCCTAGCTTTATGGGGGGGTCCAGCAATATCCTAACACAGGGTCACGAGGGTCTGCTGAAGCCAATCCCAGCCAACACAGGGTGCAAGGCAGGAAGAAATCCCTGGGCAGGGTGCCAGCCCACCACAGGGCATACACAATTTAGGATCGCCAATGCACCTAACCTGCATGTCTCTGGGCTGTGAGAGGAAACCCACGCAGACATGGGGAGAACATGCAAACTCCGCGCAGGGAGGACCCGGGAAGTGAACCCAGGTCTCCTAAATGAGAGGCAGCAGCGCTACCCACTGCACCACTGCACCACCATGCCACCCTGATTCAAACCTAGTTTTGTAAAATTGAATTTGCTTGTATGGAATGCTATTTGATTTTAATAAATCCAATAAAATGTAAAAGAGTAATAATTCTCTTGATTGTAATCATTCTGCCACAATATAATGGTGCACAGAATGGCCAGACTATTCCAGCTACCATCCCTGCTTTAGAAGACATCACAAATGGAACTATTACAGGAGAGCGAATATTTAGAGAAGATGATGACTGGCTTCTAAGTCGATTTCAATTTCCAAGGGCTCTCCTCTTGGAGCTGTGTGTTGAACTGGCGCCGGCTTTACAAAAGCAGACTTTGCAAAATTATGCTCTACCTTTTCCATTGCAAGTTCTGCCCACTTTCAGGTTTTTAGCCACAGTAGTTTTTCATCGTGAACTTGCTGACAATTGGGTATTTCACAAACATCACTGAGTTGCGCCATGCCAGCTGTATGGGATGGTATTATCTGCTTATCATTCAGATAAGATTTCCTTACAGTGTGGTTGAACTGGAAAACACAAAAGTGCAATTCACAGTAACGTCTGGTTTTTCAAATGTAATCGGAGTGGTCAGCTGCACGCACATTTCTATTACAACAGTGCTAGACAAGTTACATCAGCCAGGGATGAATCACCCAAAGAATGAGCTGACATTACATCATATACAGGGTGGTCCAGATCTAATTATGCAGATCTAGATTGTCTGGATGACTTTGATTTATGCGGGGACGATTCCAGTTCGGTGCAAAGATGATTCTTCATGTCGTCAGTTCGCACACCTCTTTTTATATTTTTGGGTGATTTTCTATGTAATAAACTTAATAAGTTATAGCGTAATGAAAATTGCATAATTAGATCTGAACCACCCTATATAGCTGGACAGCCCATAAAAACAGCAGGTGCTTTTCCCAACGAGTGCGGCAAAAAGCAAACAGTCTTTTTATGGACGGCGAGTCACCTCAAAGTAAAGATCAGAGAATCGATCTGTTGTGGTTCTCGGTGCCATCGCTACACTATAAAGGCACCTTCAGAGAATGAATTTGCTTATGTTAATAGATAGCATTTCCTCTCTATTAATTGTGCAAGCATGTACCTGAAGAGATGCTCTATGATGAACCTGACCCACCAAGTCAGACACTGTTACAACTTTGTTTGAATGTAATTAGCAGAATGTAAAAATAGGTAATCAGATGCAGCATTTACATTTTAACTAATTCATTTAATTTGTGATTATATATCACACAGTACAGCCCGTATATTCCTCAGTTTATTGGCCACATCTCTTACAGCATCCACTATTGCATCTTGTCATTCTAGAACAGCGTCCGTCAGCACACAGCCAGATGTCCTCCCAGCAGTTTCTGAGACAGAGGTGTGTGTGAAGCCAGCGCCAACAACGTAATCGGCACAGCACCACCACCACAGCCTCACCATCGTATGGGGATCTGTTTTTGTAATATTGCCTGAAACCAAATAGACAGACAGTGGGCTGTGACTCTCCTTTTCACATCCACTGTGATATCTGAGCACTCTGCGACTTTCTCAACTTGAACGTTTAAGTGTTTCCACCACTGCATAAGCCAACAAACAGTATGTTTTTCCTTGCCTTCACTTCGCATTCACTGAAATTCTTCTTTTTTTCACTGGGCTTTTCAAATATTTTTAACCAAACACTGAAGAGAAGATGATATTTATGTTGATTTGAATATTAAAATAGTTAAAATACTGGGAAGAGTCAAGATGGGGCTGTAGGCGTGTGCACGTGCGTTAAATTTCATGTTCGTTGGGATTTGTAAAGGGGAAGTGCGTGGAACTTGTTGTACACACAGATTTATGCATCTGGATTTTTTTGTGCGTACGCAAATTTCCACTTTTGTCCGTATGCCATGCTTTAGTGTGAATTCTATGCACGGTGTGATACATGAAGCCCCAGGTCACTGTCATGTCCCTGGATCCTTTCTAGATCTTTGTTTGCTGTGTAACATGAAAAACTGTCACTAATTTGTGCACAGTGCCAATGAAGTGATGCACTTGATCAGCAAAGATATTTAGATATCCTGTGGTGTTACTCCAGTAATATCGAAGGATGCAAAGCTTGTCATGGAAACCATGCCATTACACCTCTAGCACAGTCAGGATGAACCACATTGTTCCAGTCCTGGTACCCATTCTCACTTTTATTCTTGCTTCACCAAATCATACACTTTATACAGTGCAGTGGAAGCCACACAAAGTTGGGCTCTGCAGCTTTCTGTGGTGGTGCTCATGACACCCAGCAGGGTTGAGTTACAGAACTCCATACTCCATGATGTCCTGTGGGAAAACCATGTGGCACTGCTGCAAGCTGCCATCTAACACTCCAGGGGAGGTAGTGCCCTGTACATGTCCACTCCCCCGGTCCTTCAGTTATGGCAGCGACCTGGCCAGGAAAGGGCCTTGGCCTCCCGTCACAACAGTATATGGTATCAAACATCATTGTCAAACCATGAAATATGAAGAAAAACTAAATGTACTTACCGATTATAACAAGCACTTCTACTTCACCGTCTTTGCATGTACTGGGGACACACAGACCAACAATATATTCCATTTTTCCCTGTAGGCAAATCAGTCAAAAACAACATTGTTTTCACAATTGTTTTTCCTATTTAGAAACCCCGTTTCTATTTCCAGGTCCATGTTTTGGATAAATTAAACCAAAACTAAACTGACATATGGTAGGTGTGTGTGTGTGTGTGCATGGCAAGTCAAACTAACCTTTTGAGATTTCTGGAAATGAACTACAGAGATGTGGGATCTCAAATGTAATCCTGCATGTCTTGAAATAAGTTCCCGTGCATTTTGAGGTATTTTTAAAGCATTTCAAGATATCTTAAAATAAATCTGGAGGTATTTTGAGAAACCTGAAAGGCAAATCAAAAAATCTCAATATGTCCTCCTGCAAATTTGTCTGTGTTTTCAGTGGGACTTCCTGTCTGTTTTAAGATACCTCAAAATGGTCTGGATGTTATTTTAAAATATCTGGAAATGTAATTGAGATATCGTAATACGTATTTTTGATATCTTCATGTTTATGTTTCAGATACGTAAACTACATTTTTAGACATCACATACTTATTTCATGATATCTTGAAATGGGTCTCTGCTCAGTTATCCAAAGCTGTCTTTTAAGACATCTATCTATCTATCTATCTATCTATCTAGTACCTTTCACGTCTATCTATCTATCATATAGTGCTTTTCATATCCGTCTATTTATCAATTATATAGTGCCATTCCTATCTATCTATCTATCTATCTTATAGTGTTTTTCATATCTGTCTATCAATTGTAAAATGCATTTCATTTCTATCTATCTATTGTGGTACATGGCCTGCCATTCATCCCGGCCAATACCCCCAGGCCGCCAGATGGAGCCCTCCTTGCAGCATAGAGATGCCCCGAATGCCAGCAGGGAATTATGGGCAGTGGACTTTTAATGCACAGCCCTGCTGGATACCATGGGGGCCGCCAGGAGTCGCTGCAGGGAGGCCCAGGGACTAATTTTCCCTACATCCCGGAAGTACGCCCCAGTCACATGGAGAGAAAAAGTGACGTGCTTCCGGGATGAAGAAAAGGAGTTTTTACCTGACCTGGAAGTGATAGGAAGTCATATGGATTGAGGGACAAACACTTCCGGGTCAAAGACTATAAAGGACTCTGGGAAATCCCAGACGGACGAGCTGAGTTGGGAGGCAGGGTGGCTAAGCGCCTGGGAGTGGAGGATTGTGATTTGGATTGGTTTATTGAAAACTATGGAGAGGAGTGTGCTTTGTGCACTTTATTATTATAATAAATAATAATTATTGGACTTTTATCTGGTGTCTGACGAGTGGTCTAAGGGTACAAGGGAGCGAGAAAGCCCTAAATCTGTCACACTATCTATATATCTATCATAGTGTTTTTCATATCTGTCTATCTATCAATTATATAGTGCCATTCCTATCTATCTATCTATCTATCTATCTATCTATCTATCTATCTATCTATCTATCTATCTATCACTTTGAGAAGAGACCTCACTCCAGATGACCTTCAGTCACGTTTATCATAAAGCTCTCCACTAGACCGATGGTGGCCAGCTGCCCAGATACCTGCTTCAGTACGACTTGGCAATACTGGCCTTTAAAATCACCAGCATCGGCTGACAGGCATTCACTCAGCGATCCCAGGCGGTTCATGTTTCCTCCTGTGAAGTCACTTCCCATTTTCCCGAAGGCATCATACACTGCAAGGAAACATGAGCAGAGTTAGTTGCATTATGGCCTGTACAGTGTATTTTATTAAGGACACTATCACTAAGGGCTTGGCCGAATGAAACATTGACAGTGTGACAGCAATGTAAAAAGGCAGAAAGGGGGTCTTGCTGCCCAGGAGAATCGCTGAATTGCTGAATGTTACCAGTAACTCCTAGCTGACCCTACACTGGGAGGGCACCATGTGCAAGTTTGGTTCCAAAAACCTGAATAAAGTGGGTCCACAAAATGCATGAATGGATGGACTCGACTGCTGCTTTTAAGAAGGGCTGGCGTCCTGTCCAGGTTTGGTTCCTGCCTTGCACCTGACGCTAAAATGGAAGTAAGTGGGTTCAGAAAATGGATGAACACAAACAGCAGACAGATGGATTTTTTCCAAAGAAGCTGGAGCGTTGATTGGCTAGCCTTTACGATGGTCTAACTGTGAATCAGGTGCACACATCAAATCAGCAAACAGCCTCATTTTGGGAGGCGAGCGCGGGCGGCTGTGTGTTTACAGGCCAGGGATTACGAGTGGCTGTGACTCACAGAAATGCGGCTCAGTGACTGAGGGAGGGCGAAGGTAAGTGGAGACAAAGAGACTGAGAAATCTGACTGAGCAAACATGAGGTAATCAAAAGGGATTTGTGCAGCGAGGTGACGTGCAGGAAGAGCACCGCATGACTTTGGATGGATTAACTGAATGTCTGCTGGTACACGGGAATGTCTGAATTTTTAGTAAATTGTAGCTGGTGCGGTGGTCACAGCTCCAGAGTGCTGCATGCGGATCCCAGCCTGGACACTGGGACAATGGGGGTGCTGCAGCACAGGAACTCCAAGGCCACTTTTAAGAACCACAGTTTTGTAATTAGGGTCCATATGGGGGACCATGAGCTGCAATGAGCTGGCATTGCTGCCAGGATGGGCCCTGTTCTGGATGTGATGAATACATTGATGTTCCTTTTTCTTTCTGTTTTATTTGGTTCTTGATACAAACATAACAAGAAGAACACAAGGCGGAATGGGCAAAACAACGACATAAAAATGCACAGTGGACGACTGCAGCCACATCTTGTGGGCAAAGGGTGAGTGAGACTCAGTGTGGCATTTGTGATTAGGTGGTGTTGTTGCCAATGTGTGCTGTGAAAATATTGAGTGGAGTGATGGTGGCCTGGAGTAGCGTTGGGGTTATGAAACACCCACCTGAGAGGCACAGGTCAAAACTGCAACAGGGAAAACGATCAGGAAGGTTCAAAATGACAGTCGAGAAACAAAGCATGAGTATCCTAAACCTGTCTGAACTCAATTCATGATTAAAGCTTCAATAGCGACCACAGAGCGTTGCCATTTTAAGTAGTCGTTGATGTGGTGATATCTCACATAATGTCGTTGGTGATTGTCACCAGTAATTAAGTTGGGTCTCCTTAAATTTATACCTCAGAAAATGGGCTGATGTGGGTTTGACCTCATAATGGGGATCTGCACCTTTATGAAGGAGACGCAGTGCGGACAGGATGGTTGGTCTAAAGGCAATTTGTAACTGGGAAAGGTATGAGGAGAAAGAGAGAGACATCTCGGGGTGAAGCAAAGAGCAACAAAATCCACAACTGGAGCCACCTGCGGGAAGTTGGGTTTTTCATCCAGAGTTGGATTCGAGACGCATCTCTTCTCCTTAATTTGTTCAGGAGCTCCCATCTGTAGGACAGAACGTTACTATCATTGGCGTCGGCTGGCTGTGTATTCTGTCTTGCTTCTGGCTTCCATCCTCGTCTTACAACCTTAAGGACAGTAAAACCAGCCTGTGGTATTTTTGGGGAAACGAGTTACCTCTAGCAATTACACCTCGCACCCTAACTTGTTAATTTCTGACTTTGTTCTGGCAATGTGTTTGTTGTTTCGGGGGTTTATGTTAAAATGCATTTGTCTTGTTTGTAAATATGTAAATTCACATTTGTTTACTGCTGTTTGCTGAGAGGGGTGGTCTGGGATTTGTGGTGAGTGGGTCAAGCAAGCATGAGTGTTGGTTACTGAACAGATTTTTATTGATTTAGAACATTAGAACACTCTAGACGTGAACAGGCCATTCAGCCCAACAAAGCTCGCCAGTCCTATCCACTTATCCCTATCGTCTTAGTGGCTAGTCTTATTCCAAGTGTCTATCGTTCTTTCTGTAAAGATAAACTTCTTAATGTTTGTGCACAATTTCCCCTTAACAAGTGTCCCCGTGTTCTTGATGAACTCATTTTACACTTCAGTCATGTCATCTCTTAATCTTCTTTTGCTTAAACTGTAAAGGCTCAGCTTTTTTAATCTTTCCTCATAATTCAACCCCTGTAGACCTGGAATCAGCCTAGTCGCTCTTCTCTGGACCTTTTCTAGTGCTGCTATGTACTTTTTGTAGCCTGGAGACCAAAACTGCACACAGTACTCAAGATGAGGCCTCACCAGTGCAATATAAAGGTTCAGCAGAACCTCCTGTGACTTGTACTCCACACATCAGGGCGCTATATAACCTAACATTCTGTTAGCCTTCTTAATGGCTTCTGAACACTGTCGGGAAGTCGATAGCTTAGAGTCCACTGTGTATTCAAACCTAATATTTTTACTTCCTATGTGTAATACTTTACATTTACTGACATTAAATTTCATCTGCCACAAATCTGCCCAAGCCTGTATGCTATCCAAGTCCTTCTGTAATGATATAAAGGATATAAAGGATTCCAAATTATCTGATAATCAACCTATCTTGGTATCATCTGCAAACTTAACCAGCTGATTACTTATATTCCTATCTAAATCATTTATATATATTAAAAATAGCAGCGCCCTAGCACTGACCCCTGTGGAACACCACTCTTAACATCGGCCAGTTCTGATGAGGTTCCTCGCACCATCACCCTCTGCTTCCTGTGTCTGAGCCAATTCTGCACCCATCTAAAAACATCACCCTGAACTCCCACTTCTTTTAACTTGATGCCCAACCTCTCATGTGGCACCTTATCAAATGCTTTCTGAAAGTCCAGATAAATAATATCATAAGCTCCACTTTGATCATATGCTTTTATTGCCTCCTCATAGAATTCCAACATGTTAGTAAAACACGACCTCCCTCTTCTGAACCCATGCTGACTGTTCAGAATAACTCCTGTCCTTGCCATGTGTTGCTCAATCTTATCCTTAATAATTCCTTCCATTAATTTTCCTGTGATGCATGCTAAGCTTACTGGTCTATAGTTTTTATATAATGGGATAATATTTGCCATTTTCCAGACCTTCAGAATCTCTCCAGTGTGCAGTGACTTCTTAAACATACGTGAAGGGTTTATATCTGGTCCTGGTGATTTGTTTGATTTCATCTATTTAATCTGAGCAGCACTTCTCCCTCTACAATTCCCAAATCCTTCAGTACCTCCTTAGTAGTTGTGTTTACCTCTGGGAGGTTATCCACTTGCTCACTTGTAAACACCTCAGAAAAATGTAAGTTTAGGGCATTTACTATTTTATTGTCTCTATCTTTTAATTCCCCTTTACTATTTCTGATGCACTCCACCTCCTCCTTGACTATTGCCACTATTACCATATTGGTATTCTGATCGTGCGACTGCACTGGGCTTAGTTAATCTCCTGGGGTAGCCATACCACATGGCTGAGGAAATACAAGAAAAGAGCATAAAAAGAATGTATGAGGAGTCACACACGAGAGTACGGGAGGCAGTCAATGGGCTCGTTGAGTGTGACATGCTGGAAGAAGGGTTCATGGATGCACTAACACCTTTTCTCTCTCCCCTCCAGACCCTTCCAACAGAAATCTGCCTAACTCCACCTTCACTTCCAGAACCTTCCCTACTAGTGACCTCACTTCTGGTTGCAACCCCTTGGACACACCTCTTCCTCCTCAGCAGCTCTAAAGACAGCCACTTTCCCGCCAATTCACCGTTCCCGTCTTGGACACAATCTGAAGTGACTACTCGTCCTTACTGAGATTAACTATATTTTCCTCAATAAAAATTCAAATAAATGGGGTGGGACCCCAAACCTTTTTCTGTCTCTTTTACAGAGTGTGTGAATTGTCATAATTTGGTTTTGGTGGTTGAACAGCTTTACCTTCTCACATGTGGAAACACAATGTGTCTGTGGCCACCGTAAAAGACCCATGGATGTCCAGGTGGAATGTGAAAAAAGGCACCTAAAGGACTCTCAGAACATGAGAAACAAAATTCTGTGCTCTGATGAAATCAACATTGGTGTTGATCATGTCTGGAGGGAAGCAATACCATTGCAATGGTGGTGGCAGCATCAAGCTGGGGGAACTGGGAGACTAGATAGGGTTGAGGGAAAGCTGAATGGAGCAAAGAACGGAGATATCATTTAATGAAAGCCTATTTCATGACACTCTGGACCTCAGACTGGTGAAGTGTTCACGACAAGGAGCCAAAGCACAAAGTAAAGGCAACCCAGGAGTGGCTTAGGGACAACTCTGGGAAATCCTTGAGTTGCTCAACCAGACCCCAGACTTGAACATCTCAGGACCATCTCAGGACTGACCAGAAGATAGCTGTCCACTGCTGGTCTCCATCCAACCTGACAGGGCTTGAGAGGATCTGCAGAGAAGAGACGGCACAAAATCCCCGAATCCAGGTGTGCCAAGCTTGTCATGTCCTACCCAACAAGACTCCAGGCTGTAAACGCTGCCAAAGGGGCTCCAGCAAGGTGCTAAGTGAGGGAGGGGTCTGAATACTTGTGACAACGGGATATTTGGGCGTTTTATTTTTAAAAAATGTGCAAAAATTTCTAAAATCTTATTTTTGCTTTCTCATTCCAAGATATTGAATGTCGCTTTAGGAAGGAAAAAATAATTTAAATGATTTTAGCACAAGGCTACGTGATAACAAAATGGGAAAAAGTGAAGGGTTCTGAAGACTTTCCGAAACTCTCCATGAAAACATGAGACTCACTTTTTCTCAGCCATCACTACAAACCACTTGGGGGAGTAACATGTAGGAGAACATCATTTCTGGACAGAGAATTCCTTTAAGAGTGCAATACTGTGGCAAATACAGGACGTCTCTAAATCTCCTGTGAGTGGATGCCTCACGCTACTGCTCCTTTCTAAATGTGGAAAACGAGAGGAGGCGAAGGGTGAGCTCATTAAACAACGACAATCGGTGAGAGAGGGGGTCCCAAGAGAAGGACGCGCTGATTAAACAACGACAATCGGTGAGAGCTGGGGGTCCCAAGAGAAGGATGAACTCATTAAAGAACGACAATCGGTGAGAGCTGGGGGGTCCCAAGAGAAGGATGAGCTGATTAAACAATGGCATCGGTGAGAGCTTGGGGTTCCAAGAGATGAGCTGAATAAACAATGGTGTTGTGAGAGTTGGGGGTCCCAAGCTCAGTCCTGGGGTATCAACTACAGCTACGAGTTTTCATTGCAAACAGTTTCACAAATAAGTGGTTCAGTCTTACTTCTAAATGATCTAATTACTTCATTAGCCTTCTTCTTGTCTTATGAATCTATTGCATTAAGAAATATGTGCTAGCATATTTACATGTAAATAAAAGTCAGCAATGTACATTTTTGGCCATGTCTTTAAATATTAACGTTTGTTTTCTCTATTCCTCGTATTCCTTCACCTTGCCTTGTGGAGTTTACTGCCTTAGTTGTACCCAAATACTGCTGAGTAGTGATGAGCAGTACAGACACGAGTGCAAATGACAAAGGGAGGCGAGTGGCCCAGTGGTAGTGCTGCTGCCTCCCTGTAAGGATGTCAGAGTTTGCACTGCGGGGCCTCCCTGTGTGGAGTCTGCATGTTCTCCCCGTGTCTGGGTGGGTTTCCTCCCACAGTCCAAAGACATGCAGATTTGGTGAGTTGGCGACGTTAAATAGGGCGTAGTGTGTGGGTGTCTATGTGTGTGTGAGTGTGTGTTTGTCGTGCGATGGACTGGCGCCCTCTCCAGGGTTTGTTCCTGCCTTGCACCCTATGCTAGGTGAGATAGGGTCCAGAAGACCCCCCATGACCGTGTTCAAGACAAAGCAGGTTAGAAAATGACTGACTGACTAAAGGGAAGCTGTTACTTCAAATAACTAACCGTCCACCTAACTAATAAGAAAAGACTTAAATGAACAGAACATAAAGAAGCACAGAAGAAACAACAGCTTGTTTAATAAAGGCAGGGGTTCAGATAAAAACAGAAGGTGGTTGGGATGAACATCTGCACTTAAGGTGGTCCGCAGAGCTGAACTTGAGGTGCACTTTGTTGAGTCTTTTCTTACCTAACAGCCCCTTCACTGAGTCTGCGCCTTAACGTGGCGGCGTGCTTCACGTGATCAATGATTCCCTCAACACTCCACCTAAGGCAGCAAGGCCAGAGCTGAGGTCCCGACTGACTCAACCACAAACCCCCAAGCAGTGCCACTTCCTGCCATCCCTCGTCTTGTTGGGGCTCCACATGCAGGATGACGTGAAGCGGCGTGAATGAGGATTATGCACCCCAACAACTCCTTTGCTCAGGCTTTTCCTTCCTTGTGTCAAAGTTGGACAAATGGATTGGCAGCCATGATTACTAATTAGCACACAAATGCACATGACATTGAAGTAGCGGCTCTACTTTAACATCCAGTGTCACCCTAAGTTGGAGCAAAGGACACTCACTGATGGGGAAGCTGGATGGAACGAAAAACTTGCAGCCATAGGGGGCTCCCAGGACCGGGTTTGGGAACCAGGGGGTTGAACCTTGAAACTGGGATGAGAGCGATTAACATCGACTGTGCAGAGTGAAGAAGATGCAGCTGGTTTTGAACTTAAAAATGGTAATCAAATGTTCTTCATACACTGTAACTATCTCTAGAAGATCATTTTCTTAAGTTGCTCACACATCATAAATGTACAAAACATCAAATAATATTGAAATGAAAAGCGCCGGAACGGCACCTGTACTTACTCAGGACAGCATAGGGGCTTGGCTCATCCTTATTGAGATCTTCAAGAAACCTAATGGTATCCTGAAAACATCTCTGGGTAATGTTTCCATGGAATGAGGAGCCACTCACAACCATAAGCAGAATGACGAGGCACCTCTCCAACATGTCGGACAGGCTGTGGCCTTTCCGTCATTCCTGCTCCTTTAAATACCCGCGGGGCTCAAAGTGTGCCGAATGCATTTGCGCTGGTGGTGGCGACTCGCAGGTCTGAGACAAGATTGGACTCGACGGTGGGGAGACTTGCATCACCTCATTGCGTGGGTTTGGGCAAACCACATCATGGCAGTTTAGTGAGGCCTCTTGGAAGGAGCTGCTCTGTCTTGTAGATCCCTCCCTCTTCTCAAAACCGATTACCTTGCATGAGCGTGAAGGAGGCTTCATTTCTCATTACCTGGATTAATGACCTAAAAAACAAGGCCCGCTTTCAATTGGCCCATTATCTAAGGATATCGGATTTCTCTTCAAGCATAAGCCTGCTGAGTAACTTGAGCACAACGTCATTCATCTCCGCTCCGTAGTAGCACCTCTGAGACATTTCTGTAGCAGATGCCTTTTGGGGACTTGAAACGAAAGGAGATTAGGCAGCAAATTCACCATGGCAGACTGGAGGTGGGGAGTGGAAGGAGATTGCATTTACAGTTCAGGGTCTTAGGTGACAAATCATATGGCTCCTGTGAACTGTAGCGGATTACAGATTCATACACCCCCATACTAATGTGCGTCTTTGGGATGAGGGAGGCCAACACATAGTGACAGGTAGACCAGGGTGCAAAGCCCACTGGCAGTGATCAAGCCGGAATTTGAATTTGGTTTCCTGGAGCTGTGAGGTGGCTGCACTAACCAGCGTACCACCCTTCATTGCCAATGCTCAGGATCACAGGAGACCACCACCTGTCCCAACAGTTTTAGCTCTGATTAGGAATAAAGATTCTCTCCATTAGGGCACTTTCTGGATCTTGAAGACGTACGAGTCACAATAGAAACTATTACAGCTGATAGTCATGGAAAATCTGGACACCAAAGCATTAGCTCTATGGGGAAAAAATGGGGTTACATTCTGGTGGGATGCTGACTTGGGGAGAGCCAGAATCAGGCAATAAGACTTGGCAATGAAACTTACATGTTCACCTATGGAGACATTATCAGGACTTTTACTTCCTCATGTTCAATTGTCTTCTGAAAGACTGCTGTGGGTCCAACCTGAGGAACTCACTAAACCTTCCATTAGTAGAGGCGATGGGTGGTGTGTACAAAGGTCAGGAACGTAATCAGTAAGAGCTTATGTCTTGCACTCACTGGCAATTCCTCATTCTCGAGGGGAACAACTGCAAGTACCAGTCACCATCACAAATGGTGTACAATGGCTCAGCCATGCCTCTTGGCACACGAAAGACCCACATTGATCAATTCAGTGTAGAGCACATGCAGCTCCAGACATTTAGGGGCATCGCAGACCGTTAACCATTCAGTCGCACATGCAGTCCATAGGCTTTTTTTTCTGCTGCAAATAGGCGAGACTAAGGCTCAGGTGTTACAGAGTGGGTTACACTTTTATAATAGCAGATAAAGAAAGTCATGGGTGTGGAATTCACGGATAGAAACGATTTACTGTACTTGTCCCAGAGTGTGCCCCACAAATGATTCACGTCCTGTTTAGGCCTGAATCCTGTAGTGCATTCGTGCCAATAGGCTGTGGCTGGCCAGGCGAGGGGTAGAGGGAAGGTCTCAGTGTTTGGTGAGGGATTGTGGGACAGTATACAGGTATGTACTACATGATAAAGCTCTACTGTCTCTGTGTATGTGTGTGTGTGTCCGGTCCCTCTGAGCAATCCGATTAGTCAGTTCAGCATTGGTCTCATTGGTCAGTGATGAGGACAATGACTCGATGCTAAGGGTGCAAAGTTCACTTTCTGACTGTGACATTTCTTTATTACACTTAAGAAAAAGGAAGCTAAAATAGAGCACTGTAATGACAAGGAAAATAAAGTACTACACAACCTTGTATTGCTGAATACTAACAAGGCCTAGTCCAAGTCGCCATTAAAGGCGCGAAGCATTCACGTTTAAACACAGTGGTAGTCAAAAAGCATGCAGGCAGTGAGCAAAGTGCCCTGAAATGACAGTCTGGGAAGCAGGCTACGAAAACGCAATTGAGAGAGGTTCAGACACACAAAGGATACGAGGTGGAGGAGGAATCCTGAGAGTTGTCATGAAGTATTTCATAAATGATGTTTTCACAAGGGATTTGGGGTTCTTCTACCATTGGTGGCAGTAAAAAGTGAACAGGAGGCAAGCAATTTACCTCAAAATGAGAGTCTGAGAAGCAGGAATGTGACTGAGAGAGGAACCACCGAGCAAGACAGGGTTGAGGCGCATGCCGATACCAAGGGAAAGCATTGGACAAACACTGGGGGTACAAGTAGGGCAAGAGATAGCAAATATTTTTAAACTTACTCTGTTACTTTCTTCAGGTAGTGTGGCTAGTACTGAATAAAGAAGCAAATATGGCTCTATAGTAAGTTCATAAAGCCATACCAACGTAAACATAATATAGAATTCTAATTACTGGTTATGCACCTGTGTTTCTGTTAAATGTTAAATGAATACAGGTGGTGCATATAGTAGCTTAAAAGGTTTTGTTTTTCCCTCCCTTAACAGATCTTATTAATGCATATATTTTAAACTGTCCACTATGATCACAAGGCAGTGCTTCTAAAAATTCAAAAGGTAGCCAAAACTGCTACTTTTAAGCACAGTGCCCCCTCGAACTGTCAAATGGATGCCTTAAATTGAAATCCTGACTAAGGACTCACTCACTACCTTAAGCAGACTTCAAAGTCTGCGACTTTTAGTTGAAGGGCATGTCAAAGCTGACGACTGCAGATGCCGATTTTGTCACCAGAGGATGTCAGAATACACAACTACATCTTATAAGGTATCACAAATAGACAACTCTGGCTTTGTGAGGACTTTCCAACACAGCTACACTTTCCCAAAATATAGCAAGTTCACTTTGCTTTCTGACGGCTAATAACGTGCTGTCCAACAGAGCTAGTGCTGTACTAAAGCTGTCTAGATACTGTGAGTTCAGCTGCAATGTTAATGCTAACTACAACATGACACATCAAGCAGACAAGCTCCTCTCTTCTGTTTGCAAGATCCCAAACACCAGGTTCCTTATTCATTATAGCTGCATGATATGCATTGAACTTCTGGGTGTGCATTCACTAGTTCTCAACTCTGACTCACACAAGTCAGAGCCTACCACTTAAGACAAAATCAACTCCATTTTATTTAGTTGAGGGGAGTCACAGACTGACTGGATTAAGTTGCTGGGTATGTCAGACTACACCAAGCAACTCTCCAAGATTAAGTAAATGGAGTCTGCGATACAGAATCACTGGAAATGTTGTGTAATGTGACATACCCGTTTACTCAATTACAATTATGGCCTGTGAGTCTAAAGCCTCCAAACAACCCTGGATGGGATGCCAGACCACCACAGGACACAATAAAGCACACTCTCAAATAAACAGTGCCAATTAATCTAAAACCCTGGTAGATATGGAGATACTTGAAAGCTCGCAAAAAGAACCCAGAGTGACATCGTTCATCACTTCCTTTATAACTTTCCTTTAACTGCAGGCTTTATCACAGAGGTTTTTAATCCCTTACCATAGCTGGAATATGTGAGAGACTGAAGAACTGACAGAAAGCAGAGGTCTCTTCACTTACTATTAAAATATCTGGTAGACACCTTTACCCAAAGCAACTTATGGTGTACTTGCTGACACATTTTTTACAATCAGGTAAGTGACTTGCTCTGGGTCAATTTAAAATCTGACTGTCTAGACATCATACCACAACACACTACCTACCTTAGTGCCATTTGCTTACCTGTTGTGTCATCTATTAATGCATCTTCAGTTGTTGTAGGTAGACATCAGCCCTCAAAAAATAATTCTGGTGGACAACTTCCATATTTTATTGACATCAGCAACATTTTGTACATTTACGTCTGACATCTACCTAACAGCAGCAAGACACATCCTAAGAACCAGGTAACGACTGTTACAGCTTCTCATGCATTTTGTTGTCTACACAAAAAAAAAAAAGTACAAAACATTCTTTGAAGAAATACATGTATATAAAAACAAAAGAGGAAAAGTGACAGAAAAGAAATTAAACTCTCACAGAGAATTATTTTTCATACCAATTTTAACCAAAGAGATCATTTTCCCCAAACAATGAAACTGGACTGAAATTCTGGCTCATGATAAAAGGTGATAATCAAGTGAACAGCACAGCCAAAGCAGGATCCTCTGCTTCAGCTTCACACACTCTTCCCATCAAAATGTCCATGCTGATGCGCACACACTTTAAGAACTACAACCACAAGGATTTTTCTGAATTCATCATCAGCCCATTAACTTTTCACAATTTTCCCTGAAGAACCTTATGATACATTCAACAACAATCTGCATGATACATTGGTGTGTAGCTCTCATTATTATAACTTTTCATTGCGGCAAAATACATTCTGGTGGCAAACCCTTTACGCCTCCTTTCCCTGATGTGGCAGATTTGTTTTTTTTTTTTTAATTTTTTGTCGTTTTATTTAAACACCCATATTCATTTTATTGAGACTTAAAGGCAGCATGAACATTTTGATATATGTCTGTTCTACACAAATGTCATTACGGTTTGAATGTTACAAGCCTCTCTCTTCCACTATGGTAAAAATTGATATATTAATTTTTTTCAGTTTTTCATTAAATTAAAATTCCTTTCATAATTTCTTACAAAACAGAGGAGTGAAATCAATAACATCACAACTGACTAGTGTTTGTTCTATAATCTGTCCTCAGACTTTGGCAGCCACAACGATAAAATACGGCAGAATGTGAAGTTATATAAGAAATCTCACGCTAAAAGTTCTTCATAATATTTAACACTTCCATTGTTTTGTATGATACTGAAGACTTCTGACACAGAAATCTCCTTTGAAAGAAACAACCCAATATAAAAAGGCAGAAAAGATCTAAATCCATATAACATCTATACAAACACATAGCATAAATTGTACAAAATGTGATTTTTATATTGTATTTAAATATACACAAATTGCTTTTAAATATAGATAATGCCTTTAACACTTAAGGGTAACAATAAGGAGGTATCATATACAAGAGATTTAAAGTGTAAGCACAAACAGTAGCCTTACAGGCACTGCATGAAATGTTTCCATGACTCAGTTTGAAGGCTGCTGGGATGGGAATTTGGAGTTGATGAAGTCCAACTAAAATGCTCCATTATTCTTGTCACTTTTCTGCTGCATTTAATCTTTTAGATTTAATAAACGCCATGCCATGTGTTCTCATGTGAGTGTTCAAGGCAGCTTCAGTTTCAAAAGTCTTGGAGCAAACCTTGCACTTTCGGTCAGATGCAGTATCAGACAATGAACTGCCCTGATCCTGTTTGTTTTCCTGCTGGTTGTCTTCTCCAGAACCATTCTGTTTAGATACTGGCTGAGGTTCCTTTAGTTTATGAACTATGAAGAGATGTCTAGAGAGGGAGT
This sequence comes from Polypterus senegalus, assembly GCF_016835505.1. NCBI lineage: Eukaryota > Metazoa > Chordata > Cladistia > Polypteriformes > Polypteridae > Polypterus > Polypterus senegalus. The sequence continues at coordinate 37,676,983 of NC_053157.1, forward strand.
TGTGTGAAGTATAACAGAGACCACACTCTCTACACTGAAACGAAGAGCCATCAGACTTATGTTGAGGGATGTGTTCATGAAACTTGACAATGTCCTCTGTAGTAAAGTTGCAAACAGCACACTTGTGCACTTTGAAAACATTAATTTTTAATTTCTTTAAAGGCTGTGTTATTGCGCCTCGGGGACGGAATTCCACAGATGGCTCTTCCAGTTTTCGTTTAGGACTGGGAACCTGGGGAAGAATAACAGACAGTATTATTAAAAATTCTTGTTTCCTTTGGAAGTGCATGTAAGAAAGGTTGCTTCTGATACAGAGTTCTTAATGGACTACAGTCACAAAAATTATAGTGCATTAAATTAATTTGAAAATGGAAAAGAAAACTAGGTGAGTATGTCATCACTTTAACACTATAATTACCAGAGCCTACGAAAAAACTCGTAGATCTAGCCCACCTTAAATCCATTCACACCTCTCTGCCAGCGTCCTTTGTCCTCTAAATGTGCCAATAAAGACAAGCTGCAAGCAGCCGGCTATTCCATCCCACCACAGAGTTAGAAGGTGCAAGAACTTCTCACAGCTCATGTCTTGATTGATTATCTGGGAGTGAAGTGGAGTTTTAGAGTGGAAATAATAGATCGTTATTTGGAACACACACATTTCATGTGTGTTCCGTTTCTACAGTAATCAGTGTAAACACATTGATAAAACAGAAATTTTTTCATATTTTAGTAATAAATGTTACAAAATGTAGACATAAACTATAAAATGTGTAAAGCCTGAAGTCCAAAGATCAAATAAACACTTTCACAAAAAGTTCAAGAACGATACAACATCTTCCATGGCGTACCGGTAAGATTAGCTGACTCAGAGCGCAGCGGGCTTGCCGTGCCTCAGAGACCAGAGTTTGATTCCCCGCTGGGGAGAAAATATATATATTTTTCTTTTTAACCTTTGCCGCTCTGCCTGCCTGCCTGAACTCCCAGCCTATCTATATAGTAATAACAGTAATTTTATTATTATATAGCAGCTTCACTGTCTGCCTATCATATAGTGCCTTTCCTTTCTATCTATCTATCTATCCCTTTAGCTGTTTTTTATATATCTATTATACAGTGCCTTCCCTGTTTATTTATATATCTAGTGACTTCTCTGCCTGTCTGTTTGTCTGTCTCTCTGTTACGCAGTGCTCTGTCTGTCTGTGTGTTATGGATCTTAAAAATAGCAGTTATAAGGACACTTGTTCATGTTGATTGCAGCCTCAATTGTTAAAAAATATTTTAAAAGGAGCATCCGACATGAAAATATAATGATCTCATTAAATGACATTGCATACCAATTTATAAATTTTATGTCCGTTTGAGGTGCTGTTACAGAAGGCGTCAGCTTATTCAGTGCAGCAGGATCAACGTACAGTACATGCAATATTATTTGAAAACGAACAGCGGCAGATCGGATTTGAATACACGCTGGTGCTATTGCAGAAGGCATGAGCCTATTCAGTGTAGCAGGATCAACGCCCAATACATGAAATATTATTTGAAAATGAACAGCGTCAGATCGGGTTTGAATACATGCTGGCGCTGTTACAGAAGGCGTGAGCTTATTCAGTGCAGCAGTTTCAACGCACAGTACATGCAATATTATTTGAAAATGAACAGCGTCAGATTGGGCGTATATTCAAACCCGATTTGATGCTATTTGTTTTCAAATAATATTGCATTAGTGCAATGATCTTTTCATATATATTTGTCTCTTTCTTTCTTTCATCTTGCAGTTTGTAATCAGTGATCGCGTGTTTTTTCCCCCCCCGATCTTGCCAGTCCCCACATGTTGCTGTATGCTGTTTCTTTTTGTACTCAAGGACATGCAGAGGACAGAATAGTACAGAGCAGTAAGTTCAGCGCTATATGCAATCAGACAGACAGACAGGCAGAGAAGTCACTAGATATATAAATAAACAGGGAAGGCACTGTATAATAGATATATAAAAAAACAGCTAAGGGGATAGATATATAGAAAGGAAAGGCACTATATGATAGGCAGACAGGGAAGCTGGTATATAATAATAAAATTACTGTTATTACTATATAAATGGACAGGGAGTTCAGGCAGGCAGACCGGCGAAGGTTAAAAAGAAAAATAACATTTTCTCCCCAGCGGGGAATTGAACTCTGGTCTCTGAGGCACGGCAAGCCTGCTGCGCTCTCAGTCAGCAAATCTTACCACTACGCCACAGAAGATGTTGTATCATTCTTGAACCTTTTGTGAAAGTGTTTATTTGATCTGTGGATTTCAGGCATCACACATTTTACAGCTTTTGCCTACATTTTGTAACATTTATTACTAAAATATGAAAAAGGTTTCTGTTTTAACAATGTGTTTACACAGATTACTGTAGAAACGGAACACACATGAAATGCGTTCCAAATAACGATCTATTATTTCCACTCTAAAATTGTACTTCACTCCCAGATAATCAATCAAGGCATGAGCTCGTAGACGTTCGTGCACATTCTAAGTCGGTGGGTGGATGGAATTGCCGGCTGCTTGCAGCTTGTCTTTATCGGCACATTTAGATGACAAAAGATGCTGGCAGAGAGGTGCGAATGGTTTTAAGATGGGCCGGATCTACAAGTTTTTTCGTTGATTCTGGTAATTCTAGTGTTAAACCACTAAATGAACCGATCATATGTAAAGGGTTTACTCTATGAAAAGAAATGTTGCTGCAAGAGTGGTGACACAGAACTAATGGAATGAAGGTATCACTGGCCAAATGACTTAAAAGAAATAACTTTCTGTCCAAAGTACAATAAGGCTGCACATTTCAACAGCCCACACAACTGCTTTCATTTTACCTACCTGTCAGATTTTTTTTTTTTTCTAATACAGTCTCCGGCTTCTTTCAAAAGGGAACAATGGAATGAGGACTCCCTTAAGTTTGCAAAAAAATGCAGTTGTTCTGGTAGATGGCCATCATACACTACATCCCATGCTACAGGGTCCTCACTTTGTATTAAATAATGACCTTCTTTATCGGTTGGCAGAACACGAGGGGGAGGTGCAGTCCCTGCTGTTAGGACCATGGATTTACCAGCGACAAGTCTGTGAACTGGAACATACCCACCTTCTGGAAACCCATCTGGGGTCCGAGAAAACTCTCGAGTGAATTAAGCTCTGATTATTTTGGCCGGGAATTAACGAGGAGGTCTGCCACTTTTGCATGTCCTGTCTGGAAAGTCAACTGTGGCAGATTCCTAGGAGGGATTGTGCTCCTCTAGTTCCCTTACCCCTGACTGACATCCCTTTTAAAAGCATCGGCGTCGATCTAGTGGGACCCTTACAGCCCTCGGCCAGGGGACATAAATATATAATAATCATAGTAGGTTATGCTACCTGATATCCCAAAGTAGTTCCATTGCACTCAACAACGTCAAAAATTACTGCACAGAAGTTAGTAGGGGTCTTCACGCGAATTGGCATCCCTAAAGAGATCCTAACGGATCAAGGGACGCCCTTTACCTTGAAGACGTTCAAGGAGGTATATCATCCTCAAACCGATGGTCTAGTGGACCAGTTCAATCAGAACCTCAAACAGATATAATGCAAGGTGGTCAGTGATGATGGATGGAACTAGGATCAGCTCCTCCCCATCTTCCTTTTTGCATATCGGGAAGTCCCACAAGCCTCCACGGGGTTCTCACCGTTGTTATATGGTTGAATTGTTACATGCACAACAACCCTGGGGAATATCACATATTCTAAAAGAGGGTTAGGAAGAGGAGGCTCTCCGTTCCACCAATATATTAGAGGATATTTGCAATTACACGATAGATTTGCTAAAATTCGACCCATTTTCAAATCATAAATGGAGAAGATGCAAGCAGCACTGGTCCATTGCTATGTCCGAGGCACATATCTGCAGAAATTCTGCCTTGGGGATCAGGTCATGGTCCTTGTTCCTACCTCACATTCTAAACTTTGGAAAGGCCCATATGAAGTTAAGGAGAGGATGTGGCTGGTTGATTATTTGGTTAAACAACCAAATCATCAACCGAGCAAGCAGGTTTATCATGTAAATCTGCTGAAACCATGGAAGGAAAGGGACACCGATCCCTCCTCCAGACGGCCGTGATCATTTTTCGCTCATAAAGTAGATGTCAACTTTGGTACTAAGTTGACTGACCATCAACGATGGGAGCTTGAAACAGTTATCCTGTCTCCCAGAGGTAGTGAATGAAACACCTAGATGCTGGATTTAGGTGTAATAGAAGAGAGTTGTAGTCCCTGGTCCATTACTATCGTATTGGTCACAAAGCCTGACAGGAGGTTTTGCAGTGACTTAACCAAGTCTCCCACTTTGATGCATATCCAATGCCGCGAGTGGACGACCTCCTCGAGCGGCTAGGACAAGCCAAATTCTTGACTACTTTTGATAGGATAAAGGGGTACTGGCAGGTTCCTTTAACAGACTCTGCTAAGGAAAAGACCACGTTTAGCACCCCTAGTGGGCACTGGCAGTATCATGTCCTTCCATTTGGATTACATGGGGCACCCATGGCTTCCGGTTCCGGCCCTGAAGATGTCACTTCCTGGTAGTCACCTTAAAACCCACACCACTTCCTGTTTCTAGTCAGTCAAATGTAAGACTCGAACTTATACTTATCTTTGTAACTTTATTTGCCTTTTGCAGCCAGGGCTCAAGTATATGGGTGGCTGCCCCAAAACTTTTACTGTGTGTCAAGGCTATTTATTTCGCAGTGTATGCTCCCCAACCTGACCGGTGAAAAAAAAAAACTAAGAAAAATGTCATTAAAGACATTAAACAACAATGATCATTTACAGTGCCGAATGCCTGAGAGTTTGTGCTATGAAGACGAATTTTTAAAGGCTTTCCGCAATGCTGACTTTGCTTTTCTTAGCTTGCATTGCAATTTCTCTTCCACAGACATTATGGTATAGAGAGAACAGAGATAAATTAGGTGCATTCACCTTTGTACTTGAATAACCTACTTGTGTAGGAAACTGTCTGTAACAATAGGGTGTATTATGAAGAATAGAAAATAGAAAAAAATACAATAGTTTGTTTAAGTGGAAGTAGTGTGCTTTATCATTTTTTATATAAAGGGTAATGAATAGGGGTGAAAACATAAATGGCAGGTTAAGAAAAATCAGAGGAGGAATGAGCATCTTCACAGTCAGGCAACATTAAATCAACTATTTTAACTAAGCTTTGCCAGGCATACTTCAGATTATTTTCAGCACTGCAAATGGAAAGTTGAAGCTATAAACTGATTATAGCTTATATACACCAGAAGTGCACTTAAGGTAACAATAAACTGAGAGGGTGAATATGTGTGAATAAGACTGCCCTGTGATTGTTCAGGCTGAATGGAATGCAGGACTAACTTTAGCTCTCTGACAACATGCAGGTGTTGAAAAGTATTAAGTGAATTAAGACTAGTTTTCCCACTATACATAATTCCCTTTAGAAAGAAAATGTCTAAAATGTTAGTTAACCTTTGTTATAGTACTGTTATATATAGTACTGTTCATCCAGCAATAAAAAGCATAAAATATATTGAGAGGACTGAACTAAACAAATGAGTAAAAAAGATAGGAAGAAAAGGTGGCCTAAGTAATGTTAAGGTAAAATCCCAGAGCTTAATTACATGTGGTGTGATTACTTTAGCCATTCACCACAACCCCCCACCTTTCAACTTTCATCTGACATCTATTTGTTAGCATAACTAATCGGTGAATATAAATTGGTCTGTGATGATTCTGCTTGGTAAAGGTTTGCGCTTTACACCCAAAGTGCTTAGGTGGCTCAAACTCCTAGCTACCCAATAGTATAATACATGGATTTAGAAAAACTGACAAAATGCCACTCACCCAGCAATACAGTGGCTGTCACTTAATTTGAACAAAAATAAAAGCATGAATAAATTCACAAAAAATATCAGTAATTATAAAACTTATGCAAAGTAATAAAACTAAATGTCTTTCATGTGCAAAAGCCATCATCTTTAGTGGTTTAAATAGAGATCTTTGCTGTCATCTCCAACTATGTCTTTTAAGACTTGCGTCTGGTCCTAATCCCTTCCATTTCTATTACAGTGTACCAACTAAGCCTGTTTCTGCTTAGCACAACAGCTATTACCTCTTGCACCAAGTCTGTCTATCAGTTTACACTTTGTCTTCTTATTCTATAACACTCTTGATATTCATTGAATAAGACACTTTTCTGTGTTTTTCTTAAAACTCTGCTTCATGTTCTGGATTCATTGCTCCCTCCTCAATACCATATAGTATGGCCCTCCTCACACAGCTTTCACAAAACACTTTCCTTTAATGTCAGAGAAGCTCCTTTAAGTTGGTAGAAGAAACCAAGAATTGTTGGAAAAATGTGAAAAGCAATAGCATGTTGGAAAGACATGAGGTTAAGGATACCTGGAAAAAGTCCATACAAAATTGCGAAATGAAGAGAACAAGCACAACTATTGCAAAAAAACAAACAACCTATGCATAGATTTTACAACAAAGAACTTGCAAAAGTTCTGAAAAAGATTAATATAGGTAAAGTGGAGAACACAGTAAAGGTCTTGGAGGTCTTGGAGTTCTGACATGAAGTGGGGGTTGTGCCAGAGATCCATTCTGTCTATTGATATCCATAACAGTGATGGAGGCAGTAACCAAAGAAATGCATGAACGATTGCCATGGGAACTTTTGGATACCAATGACCTTGTATTGATGGCAAAAAAATAATCAGATTTGAAGGTGAAGGTCCTAAAATAAAAAACTAGTCGGGAAGAAACATCTGGAGGTAAATGCAGGAAAGGACTGAATGGTGGTTAGAGATGAAAAGGAAAAAGGTATTAAAAAGTGGGTGTAGGGTCGTGAAGCACAACTCAATAAATTGTGAGTGCGTAAAATATTCATAGAAAGTGAGAAGTGCCAGATGTTGATTTAGTATGTGCAAATTTATATTAATACAATGTATTTGCTTTCTCATTTTGCAGCTCACTTTTAGACTTCTGCCTCACGTGTTTTGCAACTGCTTTTCTACAATTAACTTTTGATTTCCCATATATTACTCTGTCACCTTGTCTTCATTTTCTATCACTCCTTATAGGTTCTCCAGTTCTCCTCAATTGCCTTTTGTATATCATTATTTCACCACCTTGTCCCCTTACGTTTCTGAGGCCCCAACCATTCATCTCTGATGTTTCTGAAATCTTACTCTAGCTGCCAACATCTCAGCAAATTTACTTCACACCTCACTCCTTTAAGTTCCAGACCTTCAGACTTGGTAGATATTTATTCTTACTCTCCTCACCAACAAATAGTCCAACATGCTACTTACACAATCAGATAAGAGAAGGGCAATAAGGGAAAAAAATTAAAACCTATATTTAACATTATGGATTATTCACTATTTATTTAAATATGTTAACATACAAATCATTATTTCTGAGAAAAAAAACCCACAAAATTAGAAGGCTGCCCAAGTATTTAAAAGTGTCTTTCCTAGGAATAAAAAAATGTGTATTTTTATTGTCAATGAAAAAAGGTGCAAAATATGTCTTAATGTGCAGATATTTCTCTAATTTTTTATTTGTTTAATTTTTGGTCATTTGTTTTTGCATTTGCAACACTCATTCTCCTTCTTTACTTAAAATATGCAGTTATCTTTACAACTTTTTTTGCAAACCTCTGTGCTCTTCTCTATACCACAAGTGACTTTTCTTTTCCCTTTTTTCTTTCAAACAAACTTAGTTTAGCTTTTACAGCACCCCAGCCAACTTCTTCCCTCTACTATAACTACAGGGCCCTGGAATTACCCGCCTGTAGTGGAGTTCATTCCTCCAAGTGTGCTGTGTTAGCCCTGTGACTGTGCATTATAGACAGCCTCCTTGTTCTTCTTCCCTAACATACCCTAGCCACTGTTGCAGGGTAAGAAGGCATGAAGGACAGCTCTGGCCTATTCTACACCCAGCCCCAGACAAGGTACGCTCTACTAACATAATCATGCCTTGTGGAGTTTATGCTGTCAAAGGGTGAAGAATACTACAGAGCTGTCATTTAGGGGCAGGCTTTATATTTGTCCTGTGTTTTTTTTGCACTAGTTCCATTCTGCTGTTTCTGTTTAAGGGCTGAAGTAAACTGGATGCATTGCTAATTTTAATTGCTATTGTCTTTTTGCAAACTTTGCATTTAACATAAATTTGTTTTACATCCAATCTTTCATATCCAAACCAATTACAGACAACTGACCTAGTGTTGTAGCCTTTCTTTGGAACAAGTTTATTTGTAAGAGAAGAGCTGCTCATATTCTTTGCATTAATATGTTTTGACTGTGCACGTGATCAGCTTATCAAACCAAGGTGGTTGCACAACTGTTTAACTTTAACATTTGGAGGATTTAAAAAGAAACAAAAAAAAAACTTGTGAATTTCATGTTTGAATATCACTTTAAAATATGAGCTCAAATAAAAATGCAAACATTAGATAGTCACACTTGTACATACTGTAACTCAGGATTAAAAATGCCATATGTGCTCTAAGCACGTAATTTCTTTTGCTTAACAATAAAGTTGTTTTTATTCAATAACCATCCTAGGCACTTGTGTTTTTTCTTAGCAGAAAAAGTGAATCTGGCTGTGCCTTGTGTAATGTATAGCTTGAGGAGCTAAGCAAAAAGTGCATGTTATCTGATGTGCTGTTGAATAACTTTACTCTTATTACCACGTTTATTTAAACTCTCTTACATATTCAGTTTTATTCTCTACTGTACTTGGCAACAATGTTATCAGGTTGACTATTGTACTTGGCTGGTTTTGTGAATTTTTCAAGGAAATAAAGAACAATGAGAAGACAAGTACATACATACACAAATACATACATACATACACAAATACATACATACAAGTACACATTTTGGTCTGAACACATACCAGAATGACTGTAAAGCAAGAAAATTAAAAAGAAAGTTCTGATTTGGCTGTCACAGTCATAATGAGGCATTACGCAAACATATTGCTATTGGTATAAAGGTGCTGCAATACAGATTAACACACCTCTGCTGAGTAATTCTTTGGCTGAAAGTATTCAGTGCTAGTGTGTCAGAGAGAGGACATGCAACATTGCTCATAATGGCACTCGGTTTTGTTTTAATTATCTCCTTCACTACTACTTCCAGGGGGTCCAGAGTGTGTCTTATAAGTAAGCTTGGGCCTCTCTTAAAGTGATGTTACTAGCCCAGCACACCACAGCGTTGAAGATCACAAAGTTATAGAAGATTGAAGGCATGGCAAGGAAGAAGAATACAGTCAGTAAAGAAGGTGGCTACAAATGTGTCGGGCAGCATGGGAGAGACAGCCTTGGCCTATAACACTCCTCTGAAGATATCAATGGGTGCTGCTTCTAAGAGGAAACTAAAGGCTAGCTATTGTTTTTGTCTAGTGAGACTAGTAATCAGCAGTCTGGCTAAGGAGTGACACCTACTGTGGTCGTTCGTAGGGAACAGACAGGGCCCCCTATCATATCAACTGTCAGGGAAGGAAGATACTGAATACATCTGTTAATAGCATATTTAGTATTTTATATGTATTCAAGAAAAATTTACATATTAAATTATATAAATATATTCTTAAATATGTTTATATGTTTTTACCTTTATGTCTTCCTTTATAGAGGTTTCATCATTACTGCTGGGTTCTGTTGCTTGTTTTCCATCAGAATCTTTAATGCCATGCATTAACTGAATGTGTTTCTCCAACATTAGCCTTTTACTGAAAGTCCGATTTGAATCTGGGCAATGTCTACAGTTAAAAAAAGAAAAAAAGTACACAATTGTCACTTTTTTCTTAAAGATCTATCCATAAAGATAATGAAAATATTACCAGCAGGTAGAAAAAAACAAAACAAAAAAACCAAAACAAAATAAGTGATAAGTCAATTTTCCAGTCATTTAAAATTAAGAATTATCACATATTGGAATATAATAAACAACAGGTTTACAACAACTGCTACATGCAAACATATTTTCAGTCTTACTACAATAACTCAATGGTAGCTTCAAAACATAGTCTGCATGTATGTATTTTATACAAAACACTACATGCCTTACCATAAAATATTGAAAACCCTAATGAAAACCTGTAAACACTAACAGTTACTTAAGTTCATGATAAATCAATCAGCATACTCACACAGTTCAGTTTGACGGTTCCTAGAACGTTCTTTCAGAGGAAAAAAGCTGTTTATTTGGAATACAGAGAAAGACATTCCCCTTGTTGTATACTATAATTACCAGCTGTCTGCATTCTGACATAAATGTTAGATAAACAAAACTTTAAGTATCACATGGACAGTAAAAAAATACATTTTGGACACTCCCCTGCAATTTTGCTGCAAAAATCCACTCCACACACAGTCGTGGTTGGAAAAAGTGAATGAATTCTACAATTGATTAACAGATGAACTCTCCTTTAAAAGCAATAAGCTAAACCTAATGCCTCCAGTTGATTCCAAATCAAACTATGATTCGAAGACTTTTTGAACCACTTCTGTTTGCTTAACTGTTAAAATTAGTTTGTATTTAGTGGATGTCTTGTATGAAAGGCTTACTTCAAGCAATGCTCTAATACTTCAACAAGGAAATTCTAAAATGTCTTTGGTCACTAAATTCAAGTTCTTGGTGCAATTATCATACCTGCATGATGCAATACATATATAATATAATAGATTAATGTCCTGATAAAGTTCCACTCTGTGACTGTCAGCAATCCAGGTTCTGAGGCAAAAAAAAAGCCCTGCACCATAATGTTCCTTCTTTCATGCTTCACATACAGGAAGATGATTTGGCGTTGGTATACAGCATAATGCTTTATGTAAATATAACAATGTGTATGTTGACCAAAAAGTTCCACTTCTGCCAAGCAAACTATTAGTAACTACTCATACAAGAATCCAGAAAAAGGAAAAAGGCCTACAACCAGTAAACGTGTAATGGGTGAGTCTATGTATCTCTGCATTAAGCTAGATTTCCACCTTGGGTTTCTTGTTACAACTAACCTGAACCAGCAAGGAAGTACACAACTCCTTCTGGGCTATCATGGGAAAACAGAATTAAAAGATGATGCATACTAAAAAATCGACAGGCGGATCGGTGCGGCATCCGCAGTGATGCGGGCTCTGCATCGGTCTGTCGTGGTGAAAAAGGAGCTGAGCCGTAAGGCAAAGCTCTCAATTTACCAGTCGATCTACCTTCCTACCCTCACCTATGGTCATGAGCTATGGGATTCTCCCGGAAGAGCTGGAAGAAGTGGCCGGGGAGAGGGAAGTCTGGGCCTCTCTGCTTAAGCTGCTGCCCCCGCACCCGACCTTGGATAAGCGGAAGAGAACGGATGGATGGATGGGCATACTAAAAAAAGTACTGGTCCACAAAACTCTACATTATTAACCAGATTGCAGTGATAATTTTTTTTTATGTGTTTTGATTTTCATAGATTTATATATTTATATTAGATATTAGTAAGGTTATATATGCAAACTTTTAAATTAATTTAATTTACACACACACATATATATATACAGTATATATATATATATACAGTATATATATATATATATATATATATATATATTATACACACATACAATACAGGCCAAAAGTTTGGACACACCTCCTCATTTAATGTGTTTTCTTTATTTTCATGACCATTTACATTGGTAGATTCTCACTGAAGGCATCAAAACTATGAATGAACACATGTGGAGTTATGTACTTAACAAAAAAAGGTGAAATAACTGAAAACATGTTTTATATTCTAGTTTCTTCAAAATAGCCACCCTTTGCTCTGAATAAAACCATTTCAGGTGACTACCTGTTGAAGCTCATCGAGAGAATGCCAAGAGTGTGCAAAGCAGTAATCAGAGCAATGAGCTGAAACAGTTCTGGATAAAGGAGTGTCCTTTATTTTGATTTAAACATGTTACAAGAGATGAGGGGTGGTGGCAGCTCCATATGAACATTAATTTGATAATGTAGGTTCAGATAAGACATAAAAATAAAGGAAGAAGTTACATAAAATAACAAAGAAAAGAACTGCAAAATTACTTAACTGTAGGTCCAAGAGTTGTGAATAAAAGTGTCCATGATCATAATTATCTCATGGGTTTACACAAAGAAAGTGTAAAGCTAAAATGTTGAATTCACCTGTGACTACAGGCTGCCTAATTTAAAGAGTGTCTGCCAAATTTCCGCTGAAACCGTTGAAGTACTGCTCCTTCATTAAGGGAAATTGATGAATACACGAAACAATATCAATTAAGTACTTTCAGCCATTTAATTATTTAGCAGAAGTGTATCAAAAGACACTTCTTGTGTGCCTTCACACATATGTCAGTATGCCTATATAATGCCTTATTATGACTGTTCCTTTATCTTTGGCCAAGTTATAAGTTTTCTTCATTTTAGCAATACTGGTATATATTTGTGGGTTTTTGCTGTTATTGTTTGTTATACTTCTTGACCTTCTATAAAAAACCTAAATTTCCCACTTGGGATAAATAAAGCACTACAACCCCAGTCAAAAATTATGGAATCATCACTCCTGGAGGATGCACCATTAGCTATTTTACTTACCAAAAAAAAAAAAAAAAAAGAAATATCTTACTGATGAGGAAAAAATTACAGAATCACCTGGAATCTGCATTTCTAAAACAAATAACCTGCACAAGTCTAAATATGCCAAGCAGTTAAAAGAGATAGGTTGCAGACCATAACGAGCTGTTGCATCTGGCTGATTGACAGGCAACATGGCCCCAACAAGAGAGCTGTCAATTGAAACAATAGAAACGATTATAAAACTCCTTCAAGAAGGTAGTTCAACACCAATAAAGGTAAGCAAATGGAAAAAAAATCAAAAACTGAAATCTCTCATTCATGTAAGTATTCAGACCCTTAATTCAGTACTGTAGAAAAGGGATGCTCTCAACTTTGCCTTGCAGAAAACAAGTTCAGTTTAGGCACTGCAGTGAATTTCAATGAAAATAATAATGCATCTCAAATGTATCTGTTTTAGAAAGAGGTGACATGAAGGCACAGTGGTTAGCACCACTGCAGCATGGATGCATTGTTCCAAGTGAATTACACATGCTTTCATTGCATGAGATATCATCAGGTACTTCAGTTTTCCTCTTATATCCCAAAGATGTGTATATTACTTGGTGATTAAAAAATAGACTTTTTTGAGTGTAATTATGGATATGAACGGGTCCTGAAACTACTTCTGTTACCTGACTTGCAATAGTTTATCCTGGGACAGACTACAGTCCTCCATGCCCAACTTAGATTAAGGGAAAATGTTACATCATTTATGCAAAGATCCATGCATTTATTAGATGCTGTAAGGATCAGCTCTAGCACCCTGGGATCAACTATACATGAAAGAAAAAAGGATAGACTAATGTAAAAATGGCATTTACATTTTGTTACTTTAATTCTGTGTATAGCTTTCAGTGGTTTAATAATTGTGTTAAATGCTTCATTTTATTATACTGATCTGAATGAAACATGCAACACTTGTGGAAAGTAAAGAGCCTTGAAATTGGAAACCTATAATTTAGAATCAGTTAATTTTCTTTCAAAAAGTAGAAAAAAAATAGATTTGTAAAAAAACATTTTTTTTAAATATGTACAGCAGACACAATACAGAGTTAGCCGCTGGCATGTTCAAGGAATGAGAGCATCTAAAGTGCACTTATTCTAGTCTTCATCAGTTTCTAAATAATATTGAAAACAGCAGAGCCACAGATATCTCTATGACATTTCTTTACACTTATTCCTCACAGGCAAGGAAAATTACTGGACTCTGTCTATTTCATATGCACATGGTGTGGTAAGACAAGCCTAAGTCATTGTGTGCAACTTCTCTCTGCTACATTGATATAAAAATATCAAAAATCTAGTAGAAATGACAAGATGGTTTATAATAAATATTGATGTGGCGGCACATTAAACCTGTTCTATAATACCATCAGACACTATTACTAAATAGTGCCTCTAGCAAAACCATGTGCGTACATTTTAATATTTTTAGCTTATTTACAACATATAATCATATATTAAAGTTTGGAAAAATTGTTTGGAAAGAAATGCTACTAAAAAGGTTTAAACTGTATAATGGGTACGTTAATAAAATACTATTGCATCACTTAAAGCAAAGGGCACTCACTATATGTTCTGGAAGTTTATGTCTGAAAACCACTACTATGACCTTAATTTAGTAAGCAGAATTGATATATATTTATTCATATACATGTATGAAAGGTTTAGGTTGATCATTTTTCAGATTATCTGCCAGACCATTTACCTGTTGTTGTTTTTCTAATCTTTGTTCCTGCTTCTTCAGTGTAGCCAAAGAAAACTCTGCTTCATGAAAGGTTCATTTAACTGTCTATCTTGTAAAATTACGGTCTGACCAATTAAGATCATTTGTTCCTCTCTATTCAGTGGTCCTGACTCCTGGGTGTAACCAAAAGAAATTGTTTGTTATGAATGACTGTAGCATTAATGCTCAAGTATCAGACAGCAAATGTTGATTATATGTAACTGAATAATCAGGAAAAGTCAATATACTGTACTCATTACATGAAGGAACAAAGTAAATATAATAAAACAAAAATGTTTTTCTTGGATTTTATAAATAGCTAATTAAAATAAAATGCAATTAAATCAAATAAACATTATGTGTAAAAAAACATATTTGGAGAAATAAATATTAATATACATTGACTCAGACTTGCACAAAATTCATTATCAGTTCAACTCTAATGTATATCTTCTTTTGATTGGGGATGTACTATGATAAAATAGTTCCACTTGGGAACAGTTTATATAATGCAACAATTTTCTCAGAACATCTGCAGGATTAACTAAATAAGGAAAATTTTGCTGGCATCCCTGATAAAAACAGTTAGGACCTAAGAATTGTGAAGCATGACTATGCTGCTCACAATCCTACTTTGTTTTTTCTAAAAAAAAAAACTAATTCATAGTAATGAAATTAGAAAAAATGCTTTATTTACCCTTAAAAGAATGTTTTGTGCTGTAATCATATTATATTTTTAAAAGTTATTTTTGTTTGCATGTTCATCCCTTTAATTAGTCAATGAAAAAATGCTAGAATAAATTAATGAAAGGGTATGTAAAATTTGGATGCAAATTAGAGAAAAATAACTCAATCTAGCTTTCTGTTTGTCTTTTTAAAATATGTATTAACCAAGAAATGGTTCATTCAAGAGTGACATTAAATACATCAATTTTTATACTCTGAGTAGGCAAATTAAAGCTTAAGTATCTCCTGAGTTAGCAATAACTAAACAAGAAAATAACCATAATTGAAATGTCGTTAAACGATTATTTTTAATGCTTTAAAATTATCTAACTTTAAAAAACATAGATCTGTTTAAGTTTACTTGCTTTCACCTTAAAAGTACACAGTAAGGATATTAATAAAAAATTAATACACTACACTTTTTTTTTTAAAATACATTTTAATTTGCAAAAAAACAATTTCTGATAGATGATAAATTAATGTCAACAGAATTTGAATATGTCTAGATTAAAATTTACCTTTCTTTCTGACGCATATAGTCATTTGGATTATATGCATCCATTTTATAAGGTAAATCCAAGGTTATAAATACACCATGCTGGAACTAATGTTTGGAAAAGGGAAAGCGTCTTTTGTCCTGAAGACTAGTGGTGGCCAAAGGTCATAAGAAACTGAGGACAGTGACATCCACTTGTGGGTATTTACCACAGCTATTTGCAGCAGTGATTTACCTTATTTCTTCATGTTGAGTGAGAAGATTGGGTTCACAAGTTCTTTGTCATTTTTTTTGTTTCTGTTAAGTTACACTACTGGGACAGAACACTGAGGAGGTTGGCATTGCAAGTGGTTAACAATATTTCTTTTCACCTCTTCTTATTGGTTCATTGCTTAAAATGTTGGGAGTTCATTCCATGGGAAATGTAAATGTGTAGCCTGTAAACATCAATGCTTCATGTAATTACCACTGAACATCCAAAGAGTGTCTGATTTAAAGAAAACATACTGGAGAGTTGGGTGCAAATGTAGAAAGTAAGTAAGTAAAAGTAAATTGATAGCTCACTATGAAATATTGAAGGCTAAAACAGAATACAACAACATAATCCATCTTGAAAGGCGGTGCTACTTGTCTAAAATTATAAATAATACTGCTGGCAATCCAATAGTTTTTTTCTCTACTATTGATCGTTTGGTAAACCCCGGTCACATAATGGAATGCCTCCAAAAAACTTCCAGTGAAACCTGTGAGGCTTTTGCTTTATTTTGTTAAAACACAAAATTAATTATATTAGAAATAATATAGTACATTCTACCAAAGCTGATCTTATTAAATCCTGGTATTCCATTCTTTCACTAGGATAGATTTACCCGATCTATATAGAATAATTTCTCAACTGAAACGTGTGCTTGACCTAATACCAACAAGCTTTTGCAAAGAAGTATACAATGTGCTAATTGATAGTGTGTTTGATATAGTAAATTCACCATTAGATTATCATCATTAGTCTTCCCAGACTATCTTAAGACAGCTATTTTTAACCCCTATTCAAGAAAAATAATCTTGACTCTTCTGTTTTTGACAATTTTAGACCAATTTCTAGCCTGCCTTCCTTAAGTAAACTTCTAGAAAAGGCACTCATTACACAGCTAAATGATCACTTAAATAAATTTGCTGTTCTTGACAAGTTACAGCCAGGTTTTAGAACAAATGACAGTACAGAAACTGCACTGGTTAAAGTTGAAAATGACTTGCGGGTTAATGTGGACAGAGGCCATTTATCTGTTCTCATCCTCCTAGATCTGAGTGCATCATATGATACCTTCAATCACAATATTCATATAAATTGCCTTATTTAGTGGGTGGGCTTCTCTGGCAATGCCTTAAATTGGTTTGAATTTTACTTAACAGGTTGAAAATTCTTTGTTTGTTATGGTAATTATACTTTGGAGACACATGATATTCTATATTGTGTTCCACAGTCTATCCTGGGTCCACTGCTCTTTTTTGATCTTCATGTTTCCTTTAGGTCAGTTTATCTCAAGGCATAACATGAGCTACAACATCTATGCTAATAACACACAACTGTATTGATCAATAGCACCAGATGACCTTGACTCCCTTGGTTCACTGATCAAATGTCTTATTTGTGTTTCTAAATGGATAAGTAGTAATTTTCTCAAACTAATGGCATACATAGACATAGTGAGGGTATTAAAAATAAACTTAATCCATTAGGCTTAAAAGTAAAGACAGAGGTAAAGAATTTAGGGGTAATTATAGACTGTGACCTAAATTTTAAATCACATATTAATCAGATTACCAGAACAGCATTTTTTCACTTAAGGAATATAGCAAAAGTTAGATCCCTTATAACTTTGAAAGATGCTGAAAAATTAGTTCAAACTTTTTGAACTAAATTAAAAAAGTTAATTAAAAAAGTTGACTAAATAAATGTATCGCACTCCTTTCAGGACTACTGAAGACACACATCAATTGGTTGCAACTAGTGCAGAATGCAACTGCCAGAATGTTAACAAGGAAAAGAAAATCCAAGCCCATCTCTCCAGTTTTGATGTTGTTACATTGGTTATTTGTGCCATTCAGAATTGACTTTAAAATACTGCTTACAGTTTACAAAGCCTTAAATAATATTTCTCCATCCTATATTTTGGACTACCTGTCACCTTATACTCCAAATGGAAACCTTAGATCTTCAAATGAGGGTCTGCTTATAATTCCAAGAGCTAAACTTAAAAGAAGTGGTGAGGCAGCCTTTGAAAGAATGCCCAGTGGGAGCTGGGCTGTCTTGTGGCCTAGGAACCCCTGCAGATTTTGTTTTTTTCTCCAGTCAATTTAGAGTTTTGTTTGTTTTTTTCTGTCCTCCTGGCCATCGGACCTTACTTTATTCTTTTGTTATTTATTGCTGCCTAACCTTATATTTGTTTTTCAGAAACTTTTCTTTGTTCATCTTGTAAATCACGTTGAGCTACACAATTTATATGAACATGTGCTATAAAAATAAATGTTGTTGTTGTTGTAATAAGTTAAAGGATACCACGATTCAACTGCTTTTGATCTAAACACTTTAAAACTTTGTAATGTTACAAGTTTACAGATCAACATGTTTAACATTCAAAGCTGACTGAAGCTACCACTTTTACAGCATCTGCTACAGGGTGAAATTATATTCATATACAAAATTCCCATTATTCCTACTAAGTGCTTGTTTGAATAAAAAGACTACGGTTTACTCTAAAATTTTGTTTTGCAATGACCATCAACAAAAGCAAAGTCAGTGGGAAAAACAAGTATTGATCTATGGCAAGAATGTTTTAATTGTACGCAACTACATGTTAATATTTGCCCCTTGAGGGAAAATTAATATATAATCAAAAATACTGTATATATATTGCATACAGTAAAGTGCTCAGTTACTTACATAGTGTTTATGTTATATCCAGTCAACCCTTAGCACTATAACCAAGGTCCACAGTCTTATGAAATTTCCCAGCTTAAGTGGGGTTATACAGCAGGAACACTTATAAAATGTATTTATATTTAAGTGCTTCTCTACATATGAAACCCCCTATTACTTATTCTATAACCTTAATCTAAAATTTAGATTATAATTTACAAGATTACCCCCTTTCAGTGTTCTAATTTGTTGTCTTCTAGTAAGGAACATGTCTATTCTGCCCTTTTACAAGGTCAGGCCAGTATCTTCAAAATGAAGAATTTATATGATGAAAATGAAGCCATGCTCATTGCATAAAATCCGTAGGACAAACTGGCATTACTTATTTTGCTATGGTTTGACATCCAAGACTTTTGCTTAAAAACAAACTGCAGATGCTCTTAATTCGAAAAAAAATGTCAGTTTTCTCTCTGCAGGGTCTGTTTGGAATGCAGCCTCTGGGTTTTATCTGATAAAATTATCAATCAGAGACCAAGCAATAGCTCAGAGATGTCTCTGTGATGCACCATATATAACTTGCTCAGTGAACAAAGGACCCTAACTCAACAAATGGCAACCTTGATGGACAAAACATTGCTTCAAGCTTAAGGTCTACCCAAAAGACCAATGGAAAAACATCTACTTCAATTAAAAGCTATTGCCAGTCCCAGATCTAAGCTCTCTTTTTTGTCAGCCTGGCTATAACTTCTGCTCTCTACAGCAGGAAACCCATTGCCTATAGAGTGTGATCATAACAAAGGCTGGAGCAATCTCTTTTACTCTAAAAGGCAAGATCATTCTAGACTGGAAGGGTGGAAAACTTGTCGGGGCTGGAGCTGGACGAGGGGGGCACAAGTCCAAACCTTGCTAAGAAACAGGAAGTGCATGAGCAAAAGAAAGACCATAAGTAAAAGACTAGTGACCAACTGCCCAGCACACATTACTTTTACACCAGCCAAAAGAGGTCACCTTGAAGAGAAAACAGCAGTACTACACACAACCTAAAGGTGTGACCAAGACAAAGAAAGAGGGCAACTCCTGAATAAAGCAAGAAAAGCGTGCAGAAGATCTTTCCACGTGTGCTGTATGAGGTTGGTGAGGAAAGGTATAAAGTATCACCTACACCAAACAATAAGGTCACAGAAGCTGTGTATGTGTGTGGTGAAGTAACCTTAGTATAAACTAGCTGTGAGAAAATGACTACCATGCAATTGATGCTAGAAACTTAATAAGTAGCTAAAAAACTTATCCATCCTGACTACATGAAAAACAAGATCAGAATTCATAAGCCATATGCGTTTTTTATGAGATAAAAAATTCAACTAAAATATTATAATTGTATGTTTTGGATTGATTGTTATTGTCCTTTGTCAATCTATCTACTATTTACAGTGCATCCGGAAAGTATTCACAGCGCATCACTTTTTCCACATTTTGTTAAGTTACAGCCTTATTCAAAAATGGATTAAATTCATTTTTTTCCTCAGAATTCTCCACACAACAAACACCCCATAATGACAACATGAAAAAGCTTACTTGAGGTTTTTGCAAATTTATTAAAAATAAAAAAAACTGAGAACACACATGTACATAAGTATTCACAGCCTTTGCTCAATACTTTGCCGATGCACCTTTGGCAGCAATTACAACCTCAAGTCTTTTTGAATATGATGCCACAAGCTTGGCACACCTATCCTTGGCCAGTTTCGCCCATTCCTCTTTGCAGCACCTCTCAAGCTCCATTAGGTTGAATGGGAAACGTCGGTGCACAGCCATTTTAAGATTTCTCCAGAGATGTTCAATCAGATTCAAGTTTGGGCTCTGGCTGGGCCGCTCAAGGACATTCACAGAGTTGTCCTGAAGCCACTCCTTTGATATCTTGGCTGTGTGCTTAGGGTCGTTGACCTGCTGAAAGATGAACCATCACCCCATTCTGAGGTCAAAAGGAATATCCCCACAGCATGATGCTGCCACCACCATGCTTCACTGTAGGGATGGTATTGGCCTGGTGATGAGTGGTGCCTGGTTTCCTCCAGACGGGACGCCTGGCATTCACACCAAAGAGTTCAATCTTTGTCTCATCAGACCAGAGAATTGTTTTTCTCATGGTCTGAGAGTCCTTCAGATGCCTTTTGGCAAACTCCAGGCGGGCTGCCATGTGCCTTTTACTAAGGAGTGGCTTCCGTCTGGCCACTCTACCATACAGGCCTGATTGGTGGATTGCTGCAGAGATGGTTGTCCTTCTGGAAGGTTCTCCTCTCTCCACGGAGTACCTCTGGAGCTCTGACAAGAGTGACCATCGGGTTCTTGGTCACCTCCCTGACTAAGGCCCTTCTCCCCTGATTGCTTAGTTTAGATGGCCGGCCAGCTCTAGGAAGAGTCCTGGTGGTTTCGAACTTCTTCCACTTATGGATGATGGAGGCCACTGTGCTCATTGGGACCTTCAAAGCAGCAGAAATTTTTCTGTAACCTTCCCCAGATTTGTGCTTTAAGACAATCCTGTCTCGGAGGTCTACAGACAATTCCTTTGACTTCGTGCTTGGTTCGTGCTCTGTCATGAACTGTCAACTGTGGGACCTTATATAGACAGGTGTGTGCTTTTCCAAATCATGTCCAATCAACTGAATTTACCACAGGTGGACTCCAATTAAGCTGCAGAAACAGCTCAAGGATGATCAGGGGAAACTGGATGCACCTGAGCATAATTTTGAGCTTCATGGCAAAGGCTGTGAATACTTATGTACATGTGCTTTCTCAGTTTTTTTATTTTTAATAAATTTGCAAAAATCTCAGGTAAACTTTTTTCACATTGTCAATATCAGAGTCAGAGTCTTATTTTCTACAATTGATCGTCTGTTAAACCCAGGTAACTCAAAGGAATGCCCCCAGAATACTTCCAGTGAAACCTGTGAGAACATTGCTGTATTTTTCAATCAAAAAATTAATGATATTAGAAATAACATAGTATATCTCCACAACACTGCAGAACCTCCAAAGCCCCGGTACTCCATTATAAACAAATTAAATGCTTTTACCAGGATAGATTTACCTGAATTACATAGTATAATCTCTCAACTGAAGTGCTCCACCTGCGTCCTTGACCCAATACCAACCAGGTTTTTCAAAGAAGTATCAGACGTGCTAATTGACAATATTCTGGACATAGTTAATTCGTCATTAGATACGGGGGTCTTTCCAGACTGTCTTAAGACTGCTGTAGTTAAACCCCTGCTCAAGAAAAATAATCTTGACCCCTCTGCCTTTGAAAATTTTAGACCCATCTCCAACCTGCCCTTCTTAAGTAAAATTCTAGAGAAGGCAGTCATTTTGCAATTAAATGACCACCTCAATAAACATGCTATTCTTGATAAATTTCAGTCAGGTTTCAGAACAAATCACAGCACAGAAACTGCACTCGTTAAAGTAGTAAATGACTTGCGGGTAAATGCAGACAGAGGCCATTTATCTGTTCTCATCCTCTTAGATCTGAGTGCTGCATTTGACACCATTGATCACAATATTCTTAGAAATCGCCTTAGTCAATGGGTGGGCCTCTCTGGCAGTGTCTTAAATTGGTTTGAATCCTACCTGGCAGGAGAAAATTCTTTGTGAGTTGTGGTAATCACATCTCAAAGACACATGATATCCGATATGGTGTTCCACAAGGCTCTATCCTGGGTCTGCTGCTTTTCTCAATCTACATGCTTCCGTTAGGTCAGATTATCTCAGCTTACAACGTGAGTTACCACAGCTATGCTGATGACACACAGCTGTACTTATCTATAGCACCTGATGACTCCGACTCTTTCGATACACTAACACAATGTCTTACTGGTATTTCTGAATGGATGAATAGTAATTTTCTCAAACTAAATAAAGAGAAAACTGAAATTTAGTAATTGGCAATAATGGATTCAATGAGGTTATCAGAAATAAACTTGATGCACTAGGATTAAAAGTTAAGACGGAAGTAAAAACTTAGGGGTAACGTTGACTGTAATCTGAATTTTAAATCGCATATTCATCAGACCACTAGGACAGCATTTTTTCACTTAAGAAACATAGCAAAAGTTAGACCTCTTATATCATTGAAAGATGCTGAGAAATTAATTCACGCTTTTGTTTTCAGTAGACTAGATTACTGTAACGCACTCCTCTCAGGACTACCCAAAAAAGACATAAATCACTTGCAACGAGTGCAGAATGCAGCTGCTAGAATCCTAACTGGGAAAAGAAAATCCGAACACATTTCTCCAGTTTTGATGTCACTACACTGGTTACCTGTGTCATTCAGGATTGACTTTAAAATACTGCTTATGGTTTATAAAGCCTTAAATAATCACGCTCCATCTTATATATCGGAATGCCTGACACGTTATATTCCAAATCGTAACCTTAGATCCTCAAATGAGTGTCTCCTTATAATTCCAAAAGCTAAACTTAAAAGAAGTGGTGAGGCGGCCTTCTGCTGTTATGCACCTAAAATCTGGAATAGCCTGCCAATAGGAATTTGCCAGGCAAATACAGTAGAGCACTTTAAAACACTGCTGAAAACACATTACTTTAACATGGCCTTTCTCATAACTTCACTTTAACTTAATACTGATACTCTGTATGTTCAATTCATCATAATAACTATTCATAGTGGCTCTAAAATCCATACTGACCCCAACTCTCTCTTCTGTTTCTTTTCCGGTTTTTGTGGTGGCGGCCTGCGCCACCACCACCTACTCAAAGCATCATGATGCACCAACATTGATGGACTGAAAGCCAGAAGTCTACGTGACCATCATCATCAGGTCCTTCCATGAAAACCCTAAATACAAAGAGGACTGTTTGACTTATGTTAGGTAGATTGCCCAGAGGGACTGGGCGGTCTCTGGTCTGGAACCCCTACAGATTTTATTTTTTTTCTCCAGCTCTTGGAGTTTTTTTTTTTTCTGTCCACCCTGGCCATCGGACCTTACTTATTCTATGTTAATTAATGTTGACTTATGTTTATTTTTTATTGTGTCTTCTATTTTTCTATTCATTTTGTAAAGCACTTTGAGCTACATTTTTTGTATGAATATGTGCTATATAAATAAATGTTGATTGATTGATTGATTGAATATGGGGTATTGTGTGTAGAATTCTGAGGGAAAAAATGAATTTAATCCATTTTGGAATATGGCTGTAACATAACAAAATGTGGAAAAAGTAATGCGCTGTGAATATATATATATATATATATATATATTATATATATATATATATACACACACACACACACACACACACACACACACACACACATACACAGACACACATTTGCATATCATCTTCTTATATCCTTCTGTTATAAAAAAAATGTGCTATTTGGTTTATTGCAACAAGCGTTTTGTTATTTGTTGAAAACAGTCTATCACAGTGTCTGAACTACATTGGAGAAAGTGAAAGTTATAATGAAGATGAGACCGGAGATCACTGGATCTCTTTATATTTCTTGTGTTGCAACTGGAGGTGAAAGACATCCTTTGCGGTGAGTGTGATATACACATATATACTATTTCACTTCATTTTCTTTACTGATTATACACATTTCACTTGAAAAATGATCTGGTTAGAAAAGGCCCAGTATTACAAAAAGTTTCTTATTATTACATAAGCAGTACCTATGAATAAAGCTATATTCTTAATAAAAACAATGTCAAATACATTAAGAAATCATAGTTCACCAAAGAGCTGAAAGGCCTGCATAGAGCCAAAGAGGAGGCTGCAGGAGTGAGGAACTCTGTGAGCTAGAAGAGGGAAAAATCAAAACTTAAGAAGGCTATGGGTTCTGCAAAAGCACAATACATAAACAAACTGAAAGAGCAGTTTGCCAGCAATGAATCGCCTGTTGTGTGGAAGAGCTTGCAAAAAAATTACAATGTACAAAATGCAAAGGCAATTGCCGATCTATCAGTTCTTAATGTGCCAAGTGAGTTTTGGTACACATATTAAGATAATCATTCAATTAAGTGCTACAAGCTACAGTAGTAGGAAATGATTTATATACAATGTATTTAAGTTAGAATACTTATTGTACCTTCATTGATTAAAGTAATACAAATATACTGCTTATACAACAATACCTTAACAAACACATACATGTTCTTAAAAACTGAAAGCACTATAACAGACATATATACCTCAGACAATAGATAGAAAAAAAGAGCAGTGAGATATACGTGGAGAAAGTATGGGAGCAACATCGCACAAATCTACTGAGATCAAATGGTGTCATTTTCTCAAATACAACTGAAATGAAAGGAGAACATGCCAAAATGGCTGCATATCACTAGTGAGAATATTTCCAATTACTTCTCACCCTTAGAACTGGTCTGAAAAACAATGAGCAGAATGCAAGAACAAATTCAAATTCAGTCATCATGTGTATAGTGAAGCATTCCAGTATCTTCTTAACACTAGAATTACCAGAGCCTACGAAAAAACTGTAGATCCGGCCCACCTTAAATCCGTTCGCACCTCTCCGTCAGCGTCTTTTGTGCTGTTAATGTGCTGATAAAGATGAGCAGCAAGCAGCCTGGTATCCCATGCCCCCACCGCCGTAGAATGTGCACAATATTCTCCCAGCTCATGCCTTGATTGATTATCTGGGAGTGAAGTGCTGGAGTTTTAGAGTGGAAATAATAGATCGTTATTTGGAACACATGCATTTCATGTGTGTTCCGTTTCTACAATATTCTGTGGAAACACATTGTTAAAACAGAAACGTTTTTCATATTTTAGTAGTAAATGACAAAATGTTGGCATAAACTGTATAATGTGTGAAGCCTGAAGTCCAAAGATCAAATAAATACTTTCACAAAAGGTTCAAGTACGATACAACAATTTCCGTGGCGTAGCCGTAAGATTTGCTGACTTGTAATTAACAGTCCCCGGTTCGTTCCCGAATGCCTCCTATATTTGCCCTAGTATTGTTAATACTATAAGTATACAGATACATTTGGTTTGTGTCTATAATAGATGGTGTACATTTATAGGACTTGTAAAAGTTACCTTTTTTTTTTTCCACTTTTATGCTCTCAGTCACAATCACGATACATACTACCGCCCTGGGGATCTGATGCTGTTAGTTTTTATTTGAAACTGGGAGTAACTGTAGATGTGAGTGGTATTTTGAGGCAATGGAACTGGACATTCTCTGATCTGGAGGGGTGAAAGCTGACACAAAACGCTGGTGAATCTGCCTTCTTCGTATCTCACCGTCACTTGAATTTTTTTTTAATTCAGTTTTATTGAGTGTTCCTGCTGAAGCTGAATTAGTATGCACCTTATGGTCTATGATGTCAACAAAAAAAACCCAAAAAAAAACCAGAGACATAGGTATATATGATATTTGGAATTATTCATTTCATGACCTGTATAGTACATTTTGGAAAACATTATGGCACGAATGCAACATTATTCATATTATTCATATTCATTCGCATAATATCATGCGGTTGTAATCAGTGACTGCGTGTTTTGTTTTTTTTTCCCCCCGATCTTGCCAGTCTCCATTTTGCTGTATGGGGCTGTTTCTTTTGTACCTCAGGACATGCAGAGGAAAGAATAGTACAAAGAGGTCAGCTCAGCGCTACTGTATATGCAATCATCATATTCAAATGTTAACAGTTCACACACATGCAAGGACCGTCCTTCCTACATTTACGACATGTGTACCTGTTGCAATGTACACACTTCTCTCTATGCTGTGGCTTCTATTACACACCTAAAAGAAAGAGACAATATATGCGACATTTTGAAGAAATAATTTTATGACTTGAATAGTACCAATCAGAAAACATCATCGCACTAATGCAATATTATTTGAAAAAAAACCAGCGTCAGATCGGGTGTGAATTTATACTGTCACTGTTAGTTACAGTCAGATCAGGAGGGGCGGGGGGTTAGAGCATGATCGTGATTGAGAGAATAAAACTGTAAAGAAAAAAAAAAAAACTTTTACAAGTACAATAAATTTATACCCAATGTCCCATATATTTGTCTCTTTCTTTTTTTTTCCGTGAGCTTATTCAGTGCGAGCAGAAACACGCAGGCGGCCAGTTGCTGTGTGCTATAACAAGCTTGACCTGGAGCCAATCAACGCACATGTACTGTCCAAGGCATGCACGGGGGCCACTGAGAAAAGAAGAGTGTTCATGGTTTACCAGGCAGAGGAAATTCGTTGTCGCATTTTACTAGAAAAGGCGATGGAAAAAGAAAAGGAGGATGCAACATCGACAAGCTTCTGTTCCAAGACAGCCGCTTTCCCCAGGAAAATAAACTGAGTCAGTGTCAGGTGCCCTTTCAATGTAATAGGAACCACAGCAGAGAGAGAAGTGTGTGCATTGCAACTGGTACACACATCGTAAATGTAGGATGGATGGTCCTTGTGCGTGTGTGAACTGCTAACATTTGAATTTGATGATTGCATATAGTGCTGAACTGACCTCTCTGTACCATTCTTTCCTCTGCATTTCCTGGAGTACAACAGAAACAGCCCCACATAGCAACATGGAGACTGGCAAGATTTTCGGGGGGGGTTGGGTCGATTTATTGTGGGTGTTGAGATGTTATGCGAATGATTATGAATAATGCCACAATGTTTTCCATCTATACAGGTCATAAAATGAATAATTCCAAATATCATATACACCTATGTCACTGTTTTTTTTTTTCGACATCATAGACTATAAGGTACATACTAATTCAGCATGAGCTGGAACACTCAATAAAACTGAATAAAAAAAAATCAAGTGACGGTGAGATACGAAGAATGCAGATTCACCAGCGTTTGTGTGTCAGCTTTTATCCCTCCAGATCAGAGAATTTCCAGTTCCATTGCCTCAAAATACCACTCACATCTATAGTTACTCCCAGTTTCTAATAAAAACTGACAGCGTCAGATGTGTACTGTATAATATTAACAATAAGAGCAGCTCACTACTGAAAACGGCAAATGTAGGAGGCAGTCGGGAACGAACCAGGGACTCTTGATTACAAGTCAGCAAATCTTACCGCTACGCCACGGAAACTGTTGTATCATCCTTGAACCTTTTGTGAAAGTGTTTATTTAATCTTTGGACTTCAGGCTTCACACATTATATAGTTTATGCCAACGTTTTGTCAAAACGTTTCTGTTTTAACAATGTGTTTACACAGATTATTGTAGAAACGGAACACACATGAAATGCATGTGTTCCAAATAACAATCTGTTATTTCCACTCTAAAACTCCAGCACTTCACTCCCAGATAATCAATCAAGGCATGAGCTGGGAGAACACTGTGTACGTTCTGTGGTGGTGGGGGGAATGGGATACCAGGATGCATGCTGCTTGTCTTTATCGGCACATTTACAGGACAAAAGATGCTGACGGAGAGGTGTGAATGGATTTAAGGTGAGCCAGATCTACGAGTTTATCCGTAGGCTCTGGTAATTCTAGTGTTAATGGTACAGACTTGATAGAATGGAGTTTATTTTCCTAACTTATAACTCTAACTTTCTTGCCTGCTTAAATGACTCAGTGCCATGGAGATACCTTTGCAGTCATAATGTTGCTTTCAATTACAAAATTACACTTTTAATCATGCCTGCACATTTAACCTTAACCCTTTCCAAGTTCAACTGTCTAATGCACCTTTGAAATCAAAACAACTTATTTAAACAACCATCAGTAACCGGAATAACTATGCACCATCACCAACATCATATTCTAAAATGCAGGAAAAAATATTCACACTTTGAAGATTTGCATGAAAGGAACATTTATGAAAACTATTAATCACCTGGTCTGATTTGCCTAAAATGGACAAAAAGCATATCACAAGTTTGTGCCTAATGACAGGCTAACTCATCTTTAATATCAGAACAGGAAAGATAAACTCTGGACCCATCTCTCCTTAAAAGTTACATTTGGGTTCCTCACATTAGCAAAAAGAAGACATCTTTGTAAAAATCTGTTTCCATTTCAGGATTTGGGTAGTTCATGCAGAGTGGCTACAGGGCTGGGTTGTAGAGGTGGGCTGTTAAGTAAAGTAACTGTTGTGAGTTTTGTCATACTGCTGACATTATGCAGACAAAATACAACTATCTGAGAATTCTTTATTCGTCATGTATTTTTTTTTTTTGTTTGAAAACCAACAAGAAGCAGCATCACATCACATAGCACAGAATTACTGTATATATATATATATATATATATATATATATATACATTATATAATATTATTCATATTAAATACATTTTTACGTAAACAGCCATGTAAGCTGATAAAATACTCCCATTATTAATATTACAGTATACAAATCATAAGGAAAGAGGGGCAATACTGATAGTAAATATGTACCAAACGAAGCAAATAAATAACTGACTAACCATTCAATCAATGTTCATCTTATTTCCATCTACCTTTAATAGTAAGATGACATTCTTACTAGATGACAGCCACATTGTACTCAGGCAACTATAAGGATAGGGACAGTTCTTGGTTATCTTATTTTATTTTTTTTTTAAATATAGCACCACAACGAATGGGGGCTCATTAATAAAGCTCCAGCTTCTGTTACAACTTATGGTCAAAGTATTCCTTAAAAAAATCAACTTTACTGTTTATTTCATTCTTGTGACAGTTATTTACAAAATAAATAATGCTAGTGTTTAAAAGATTAATTTACAGTATTTCTAGCAACATTTTCACCTTAACTTATAATAAGCACAAGTTCAAAGCAGAAGCATAAACTCAAAATTTGAAAAAAAGGCACTCCCGTATTAACACACTGAGAATAAAGTAGATATATAGATTGCTGTTAACTTGTGCATCTTAAATGAATATCAGGTTTTAAAGGGCTTTTAAATGTGGGGATTTTAAATCCTTTAAAATTATCAAAGTAAAACTGGATATATATTAATTTCATACTGGTTTACGAGAAAGGAGATCCTTGCTTACCGTAATGTGTTTATAGCATTTTAGTATACAGTAGTCATAAGGGAGGCATCACACTTCTGTAATATTACTAATGGATCACTTAAAATAACTACAGTAATCTGACATTCATAAAAATCAAACAACCACTTTCTACATTGCTCAGTTCTCTTAATACTTTGCAAGTCCCTTTATCACTTAATCTCTTCTTAATACACAGGCCAATGATCCTTCCTTTGTGGGACCCTCACTAATTTGGAATACAACTTTAAGACTATTAAAATTTGTTTCAGAAACTGGAATTATTATTGTTCACTGATTGTATATGACATCTGACTGATACTTTGCCATAAGTGTTTCTCCTGACCCTGTGCTTATTAAATGTACCTGGAACTTTATATATTCTGGCTCTGCCCCCCTGTGTTTTCTTTCTGGATCCACTGCTGATTTCCTGCTGTTTTCCTTATGAAGAGTTAAGTTAGGCATTTCCCCCTTAAACATATAGATTGTTGGATGCATTTAATCTTACACTCTCCTTACATTCAAACTTTTCTGGTGGGCACTATTGTGGCTAAATCTACAGTAGCCTTAAAGTGGATAACTTCAGAATAAGGAAAAAGAGATCACATAACGGTTTGTTTCAGTATTGTGTTTCAAATATCTGCAAAGGCCCATGTAGAGCTTCCAGTGTTAACCAATTTGTCTTCCTGGTTTTGAGTCTAGTGTTTTTGTCTTTTTGCTTTATTTTTTTTTTTTTGGAATTTGAGTATCTGATGGCAGTAATTAGGAAATATCTCTGATTGAGTATTTGGTGGAAAGGTTTTGAACAAAGATTTTTGAACACAGATTAAAAATCTGGGATATATGTATTGTTCCTGTATCAAGTGTATTGTACTGTCAGGATGCAACATACATACAATTTTCTCTTTTTGAGTTGAACTTTTATATATTAATCAAGTCATGGCACTGATGTGAACAATATGTTGTTTGGTACTTGATATGAAGAAAAGCTCTCTATTAATTAGAGAAGTGGACATTTTATGCTACCTCTGTCAGGCAAAATCAATTGTGATTGCTCAAATACATTAATTCATTAATAATTATTTCCCCAGCTATATCATTATGTGCTGTCTGTGGCTAGAAGACATAATGACGCTGCTGAAGATCAATGAGTATTTCCTCATCCGCAGTCATTTTATCCAAGCACCTTTCTACCCTGTTGTGCACTTACAAATAAAGTAAAAGTAAATATTAAATCTTAATATCTAATAGGACATTGTCTTTTTGTTCCTACTGTAAATGAAAAATGTAAGAAATCTATATAATATCCTTTGTACTACTATACAACACAGTTATATTAATCAAAAAAGCGACATCTGAAATGGAAAAGTAAAAGTGCAAAAACTTACGGACAGTTGTAGACCTTGCGGATTCCTTTATGCTTAATTCGGTTGTGTCGACAAAGACTATGTGAGGAACTGAAGGACTTGTCACACTGACGACATGGGTGCTTCTTCATTTGCTATTACATAAAAGAAATAGATGCTTTTTAAAACTAAAACAAAAGTATTTCTATTAAACTAAAAGTACACAGAAGGGTAATAATTAACTGCATATACAGTTTTGCAAAAATAACCCCCTTCAAAGTACAATGTATCATTAAACAATACAAAACATATATGGCGGATTCTCAGTGTTCATTGCAACAGAACAAATATATTGTGTATGAAAAAAACCTATATATTTAACTCATCATAAATGCCATTATACTTCACACCACAAAGCCAGACAACTGATGAGAATCAGGCCAGCCTAGAGAAACATTGCAAAGTGTTTTTAATTTTTCAATACATTTCGGAAACAAAAGAAAAAAATAAACATTAATATGCATTATTAAATAAAACAAATGTCACACTAGTGTTGCTGCTTTACAGGTAATGGTTTTAAATCCCAGCCTGGAAATTGTAGGCTTTTTTCCTACATGCCCTAAATGCATATGAGGTGCTAAGAATGTCTAACTGACAGTAGATTCCTGAAAAGGTGTAAGTGGGTTTGATAATGGATAAATACTGAAATCTTATATTAGCTGTTACTCTCAATGCATTTGTAGCTGGATTAAGGAAGCATTGCACAGTATGTATATAGTGCATCGCAATTTATTTATTTTGCAGAAAATCTGAACTTTCACAGATGTTCAACATTCTGTGAAAAATATCAAAATACAAGCATTTTACACAATGCATAGTATCTGTGAAATATGGTAAATGAATAATCTGAGAAAATGTTTGTAATCAGTTTATAAGGAATGGTATATACATTAACATATAGATACTAGAAAAGAATACTCAACAATATTTATATTAACTTTTACACCATGCCTTTCAGTAGATTTACATGCATTTCCAAAACTGTGTAATTTCATTCAAAGGGGTAAACTCATATTAACACCATTATTGCTCCAAAAGCAATTACTGTATTGTAATAATTAAATGGTGCATAACACCATAATTACAAAACATAACATTTATAACCTCATGTTTCTTTAAAACACCACAATATTTAAGCAACATTATTTATCCAAATAGCATACAAGGCTAAGCACAAAAAATGCAATACTTGCACAATTTTCCTCTTTGAAATAAGGATTTGCATAGTCGTTAAGTTTCTTTTTAGTTTGGATGGACATTTATCATTTCACATTTCCCACATCTCATTTATATGATTGTAGCTGACTCGGCCATTCAATACATGTTGTGTTCTATGTTACTTGTTATGCGCCTGGGAGGGAAGGCTTTATCCATGCTGTAAAAACCTCTTTACTGTTTAGTAAACCTGTTTTTAATTTCAGTTTGTACTGAACTTTACATAACTTGCAAAATTCTCCAAAGCATTTATCAAGGTTACAACAGTTTTTATAGAACATCAGTAGACCATAATTTCTCATACCAGATGTCATATATGTAGTCATGTGAATGATGCTTCCATGCTTCGCAGAGTGCATTTCATAATAATAATATCAACATTCTATTCTTATTGAATCTAATTCAATCTGTTGTAATTTTCATCAAAGGAAATTCTTTTTTACCTGATGTCATGGACATACAGAATTGTAACTGGCAATGCTGCAGGCTGCAATTGACTGTTGCCTTATCTACTTGGTAAGTAGTGTTTCATTTTGTCTGTGGTTGATAGATCATTATGGAAGAAAATAAATATTTATATTTACAAAAAATTTAAATACCACTACGACAAGAAACAAATAAAGAATGCATCATTAAAAAAACTGTTGGAATGGTTGGTCTGTGGCCATTGTTTAGTGCTGCCACCTGATATTCTGAAAGTTAATTAACTGTACA
The DNA here is from genome assembly GCF_016835505.1 of Polypterus senegalus. Classification (NCBI taxonomy): domain Eukaryota; kingdom Metazoa; phylum Chordata; class Cladistia; order Polypteriformes; family Polypteridae; genus Polypterus; species Polypterus senegalus. The sequence goes on from NC_053157.1 coordinate 37,709,869, forward strand.
ATGCTTTTGTCACAGGTTATTGTTGCTTGGAAAAAGACACCTCAGTGTCAGTTAAGAGACCTTGTTTGAATGATTCATTTATTTGAGGAAATGATGTACAACAGTTTCTTGATAAACTGCCTCTTCTTTTGGTGGGGTTTACTTGTAACTCTTATTCATACTCTGGGAATGATACATTGTTGATCGATGTATTCAGGCCGATACTAATAGTAAACCGTTCTAACATTCTTCACCATTAGTGAGCCGTTTTTGCTGCTAATTAATGTCCTTTGCCTTTGTTTTAATTAACTTGACTCAGGCTCCTTAGTTGTCTCTGTTTCCTTAATTAGCAGCCAAACAATAATGAGACACAAAACAGGCTGCCAGCTGACCAGCTCACCTGTGCTCATAACACAATATCAGAAAATAAAGAAAGGTGAAGGTCTCAGTAAAGTTGATCTCTCAGGCCACCATGTTCTTAGAAAAAATGGAAAAATACAGAATGAGAGCAAGCTGTGGAATTAAACAACGGGTTTAATAAACAGCAAGAATCAGCTTCTCATTAAGAGAGTGGTTGGAGTGAAATTGGTTGGAGTTTGAAATCCCGGTTTAGCTGGTCATCTGTTGGCTCGTTTCACGTGTCATTTCTGTTTGGCTGTCTGGCTGTCATTAAATGAGGAAAAGAAATCAATTCTGAGGACTGAATCCTTAAAAACAGTGCTATTAACACAAAGGAAAAAGAAGATAATTAGCAGTGAAAACTAGTCACTGATTAAGAAAAGGGTCAGAATGAAAACCTGCCGCCACTGTGGCACTCCAGGACTGGAGTTCGACACCCTTGATCTAGGCCATGCTTTGCATGTTCCAAAAGAAAGTCCATATGCTTCAGAGGTTTACTTTTCTCTTCTCTATAGACAATTGGCCATATTTTATTGTATGTTTTAGCTTAATTTATGTTGCACCTTTAGGATTTTTAAAAAAAGAAAGTATAGTGCCTTGAAAAAAAATACTCAGTTAATATCAAGTCTTTAATTTCTTTGATTAACAAACTCTACCCTAGAACTTTGTACTCTATGATATTTTTACTTCACTGGACCTCAGAATTGATTTTCATTTTAAATGTAACAATGTTTTATGTTCAGCTACTGAACTCTGTAGTTACTTTAAAGTGTTTGTTGGCCTATCTGTAGCATAGGCAGCACCTATGTGTCCTGAGGTAGCTTCCACTTCCTGATAATAAAACAAACAGGGCCACCTGGTACATCTGAATACTTTGATATTGTTTTGTATTTGTACCTTTTTCTAAATTAGGCATTTGCATTATTATTTTACCTCAGAGTTCTTTGGTATGCTAGTATTCATTTTCTCAGTAAATTGCACCCATTGCTACTTTGTCTACAAGCTAAATGTTCTTTATTTATTCTACCACAGATAAGGTCTACAAAACATATTTGTTACTCCCTGAACTTTCTGCTAATAATGCAGTGGACAAAATGTATCCCACAGTGGCAAAAATTGTAAGTTTTGTTAACATCTTTCCTCTGGCTGAAAAAGAAAGAGAGTCTTTTTGTGGTATAATTCAATGAAGCTCTTGGGAAAGAGATTCCCTGGGAAAGGTACAAGGTTTTCCTTGGTCACTTCTAGGCCTAATCATTTTATAATATTTGAATGACACCTTGCTGAGATGTGCACAGTTAAGTCTTGATAATGGCTGCATTGACCTGATAAATTCATAGAGGGTCAAAGGTGCATTGCAGCTTCTGATATGGTTTCAATATGTGGATATGAGGATTATGCTAGTCTAAAGGTTAAAAGCATCTTGAACATGAACTGTAAAAGTAAATGGCTGAGTTTGATACATTAACAAATGAAAATGTGTTTGAGGTTACATATAATTATTTCAAAAGAAGTTTGACCCATTAAAAGATTTCAAATGCCACTGAATTATAAACAATACTTAGCTAATTATCAAATACTTATCAAATTTCAAATGACCAAAAAATTTAAGAACAAAATTAGTTATGTATTCAAGCTCCTTTATTTTGATATATGTAATGTTTCACAAAAGGAATCTCTCTAATATAATTGCATTACCACTGGCCCCCTGCCTGAACAGCAGTAAAGTCACTTTCACATTTTTTACTTTTAAAACTCCTTAGTATTTAGAAACCGTTGCTCACACATTGACTATAAATATGAAGACTATGACGAAACATAAACAGTTAGTAAATGGCACAAAAAAAGAGGCTTATCCTCTTGTGGAAAAATGTGTTAGGGGTCTGTGGTAGTGCAGATTTTAGTTAATAAAAACTGAGCAATTTGAGCGCCATGGGTGTAGGTGTGTGAAACTATGAAGTTCTGTGTCTCTGGAGAGGTTAATGACGTTGTGTTTGCATATGAAGATGTGATTCTGGCTGGTTCCTTCTTTGATGTTCCATGGATCATTAAGCAGAGCACACCTGTACCCACAGAGTATGTAAAAAGCTTAAGCAGGATAGGCAAAAAGATCTGGAAAGGAGAGAACAACAGATTGGGAGAGAGAAATTGAGGTGAAGAACTGGAGAGACAGTAGGACTTGTAGCACAGATGAAAAATAGCCTGATTTTAACTTTGTGATTTTTATTCTTGATTTTAACCCTGATATGGATTATTTATTTATGGCTGTTACTCCCACAGAAGGACACTGCTTTTATGGGATACTTGTAGTTTACAGTATTTACTTAATTAAATTGTACTGCTCTTTTGAACATTGCTTTGTCTGAGTATGTTTGCACCATCTCATGATGTTGTGTGTCTTTATTCACCCTAGTCCTTTTTGGTTCATGACTATTGCTGCCCGGGTTCAAGGAGAGTATGGCAGCTGCGGGCAACCTGGGCATCACACCATTCAGCAGTAATGGCTGAAAAATGAAGCTGAAATTACTCATTTTAAGGCCCATCTGGATATTGTTACAAAGCACCAAAAGGCCTAAGGTTTATGAAAGATCTTAAGTCAAATAACAGTTGTTCAAATTGAATATCGTGCCCTAAATTAAACACACTATGTTTGGTGTAAACCTAAAACCTCCCATTACCAAAGAAACATTGTCACCGTGGTCCAAGCCCCAGTTAAAAGAAATAGTGAATGAAAAAAAAAATCAAAAATACATGCCCTATTAACACTATACTTTTACAATACACTTATTTGAAATACAAACTTCATAGCTTGTTCATTAATATTTGATTTATGAATGTTGTTGAGAAGTCACATGTGTCTTTTGCCAGGGTAGGCAACAGCCTTTCTGGGAAAAGATGATATCAGAAGATGAATATTATATATTGCAATGTTGCATTTTTCTGGGCAGACTGGAATAAAATTAAAACCTCTATGTGTCTGCTTAATTTTATTTTTATCAAAAGACACAAACAACAAGAGATGATTCAGAATTTTTCATTCCAAAATTAAAAATTCATCATTAGCAGAGATGTGGGTAAAGCAGAAGCACAAGTGCTAGGACTGTGTTTATGTAGCCTCCACTGACAGTAACTGGCAGAATTATGGAGGAAAAAGTTACAAATGTAATTTTGCATCCATCTGCTCCCTTTTGAGTGTAGTGCAGCATCATGCATCTGCTCCAGGTTGTGCTGATAATCAATTCCCTCTGAAATGACACAGTCTATTCAAAATGTTCAGACTGATCCCATAACATGAACCCAGAGCTGAAGAACTGTAGAGACAAGAGTTAACTCAGGAGTACAAATAAGTGCAGACGGACAGGAAGTTTTGCAGATGGGAGTTGGTCCCAAGGTGACCGACAGTGATTGCACTCCAGGGATGAGTGAGAATTCAGGGTGCAGAAGTGACCAAAAAGCTCTGAAAGATCATCTACAAAACACAGAGGGATGAAGGTAGTATGATGGAGCTGGACCTTGAATGCTCCAGTGGTGACTAACTGAGGTGGTTGGGACACAAGCCGATTAAATAGTTAACCACGCATGCCAGTGTCTCAGAGAGACCTGTTAGGTGTACAAGGATAAGACAGTAGGGACACTGCTTTAACAGAAGGTTTTCAGCCATAGTTACAAATTACATTTTGGAATGTGTTTACCTACATACAACAATGGAATATATTTTTTTAGAACTGCAATATCACTGAAATGCAAAAAAGAAGTAGTGATAAAATTTTGCACAAAGTGAGCTAATCTTAATTCTTAAGGTAAGAAATTTAGTAAAAATTATTAAAATCGTGTGTTATTGCATTTACTGAAAAATAAAAAAGTAAAATACAATAATATTAAATTAAAAACACAAGGTAAATAAAATTACTTTTGCTTAAACGTTTCCGTTATCTTGATAGGAGCAAATAAAAAAAGGAATAAGACTAAAGTGCTGTTTACCTTTCCATGTTCTCGCCTCATATGAGATATGTAGACTTCTCTTTGAGTAAACAATTTGTCACACTCTCGACACATCCAACCGGGGTTACTTGCTTTCTTCACAGGTGGCTGAGGTTTCTTTTCACTTTGTTCTGTCCCATTAACAGGGCTTGCATCTTTATTACTCTGACTTGAAGAAATAGGGTTTGTTGATTTGCTGTTTAATGGTAGGTTGATTCCTAGGTTTGGAGGACCCTCTATTGTTTTTAATGTACCATGCATAGACTATAATATAAAAAAGAAAAAGAAAGGAATGGAGGTAGTTTATGGAATACATTTCTTTCCTTAAAATATGGATCAAAAGCTAGTGTTCTTTTATAATGTTAAATATCTTATCTGGGTTTGATTCAGGAGGAAATGCAATATATATATTGATGACTTCTGACGACTGAAGTTATAACAGTCTGTAGAAACACATCCAATTTTCAGGGTCAAATGCAGTCTGAAAGACTTAACAATAAATTTATACTGCACTCATCTACAGTTTTTTTTTTTTTTTTTTAATTAAATCACAAAACAACATTGTTCAAGTAAGTGTAGGACCTTTCTTAATGTCTAATTAAAAACTACAATTAAATCTTTAAAAAATTCAAGAGAAGCATTATAAAAACAGGTGTTGACCTTAATTCTTAGTTTATGTAGCACTTAAGTATGCGGGCCAAGATGCACCAATTTTCTTGGTAATAGATGATAAAAAGCACAAAACTAGCACGAAATGAGGGAAACACCTGGAAAAATAAATGAAATACATAGCACAAATCAGATACTACATAGTAATATTATCAATTTAAAAACAATTTAAAAATTTTTTTAAAGTATAAAACCTCTAATTGATGAAAGGACTGAAAATATTATGGTGTCTGCAGGGGATGGCCTTCACTCACAAAGGTTAAAAGAATTTCAATGTAAGCCTTTAAAGGATTTTTGCTCCACATTTCAGCTACCTTTAGCAGCCTGAGGGAAAAAAATCCAAAAATCTTTTCTATCTTGTATTATGCACATTTTAATTTTCTTAATAATACAATTAAAAGTCAGCATACCTTTATGTGATCCAGCATAAGTTGTTTCTGTGCATAACGCATTGAACAGTCTGGACACTTGAAGACAGATACCTTCTGATTAGCTATATGTTGATCAAAATGTGTATAAAGCAATGCTTGTTGAGTAAATACGGTGTCACACATTGAGCACTTGTATATTAATCTGAAAAGAAGGAAATCAAAAAATGTTGACTAGGTAAAGAAAAAAAAAAGCAAAATAGTTTTGGATGTATATGCAACTTAATGCTTGAAAAAATAAAATGAAACAACTTGTGCAGTAATAATGTTAAAATACTTTGTTTAAACATACAAATAATCTTGGAATTAACTTGTCTAACTACTTTATACAAACTTAAAAATTTTTCAGTCCTGTTTAAAAAACTGCATGCTACTAAAAAGAAAAACATCACACACACCTATAGGAAATTACTTTTACTTTCAAATGCAGCATAGATAATCACATTTCCATGACTGCCGCTAAAATGTCAGTAGGAACAGCTTTCAGTAATTATATTTCAATGGTCAATTAATGATTACTTGTTTTACGTGTATTAATGAAGGATTAAACTTTTAATAAAGGCAAACCAAGTAAGTCCTCCCTAAAAGTAAAAAGTAATTACTTGAAAATATTAATGTTGATATAAAAAAACTTAATATAATAAAGGGTACTGTTTGTATCTGTAGGAAAGCCAAATGGATATTATTATGTAAAATTAATCATTAGGTACTGTATATTATCAGGTAATATTCATAATAACAGATTTAATTTCTTTTCCTATAATCACAAAAGCAAAAATACAAGTTTCACATAAAATTGTAACTTAAATATTTGGCATGAAGTTCTAAACATGCAATGAAAAAACACAAAAAACAAATACAAACAGGAGACGATTATAAGATTAGACCTTCATAGAGCTGATTAAAATTAAATCAGATGAAAAAGTTGCATTATTGGCTTATACTATATTTTCATAGGAGACTAGCCAAAAAAGGTCATGTCATGTCATTTTCTAACCTTGCTTAATTTAGACCAGAGGTCTCTATTTTAATTATGATAACTATATTCAGAACATATATTGAGAATAGAGAGACCTAGCAGATAGGACGTAAGATTGTAAATTACAAAACTAAACACATGTAAAAATATGTGAATACATACACATATAAATACATATATTTGCAAACAGGTTATATTTGGCATGGTGTTCAATACAGATACTTGCTGCAGAATATAAAATAATAAGGGCTTGTTTGTATCTTGACTGTTTACATTATTCTCTGAAACAATAAAGCTGTCTTTAGTTAAATAAATGTAAATATTTTTTCACTCTTTTAGGTGCCAACCAAAATTTCCAATGTGAATTTTTAAAATAGCTTATTTCTAAGCAAGGAGAAAAATCAATACCTGCTGAATGATGAAATCATCACATTGTACTATCATGCTGTTTACCTCTGTGACCTTTTTTAAATGTGGCGTTAGTAAGGTCACCTTCTTTAAAAATTCCTGCTCCAGTATCCCATGATGATGTACACAGACAAGAGTTACAGGCAGAATATAGCACATGGTTTTCCATGACTGCTCCCCACCTGCCTACATCAAACAGAAAGTTGGGGAACTCAACTTTTTGGTGGCAAGGAATAAGGAAAGCCATTGACTAAGAGGTATAAATTAGAGAATATAAGAATTGTGATTTTTAAAATATTGGGGGTTTGATGGGAAATTGGGTGAAAAGGTTTAAGTACAGAAAAGAAGGTGAGTACATTTGGGCTGTGTACAAAAGACAAAATTGAAAGGCAAAGGTGCAAGAAAGCTTAGTGGAAACAGTAGTTCAAGCATTTGTGTTAGAGAACAGTGCTGGCAATGTTGGGGTTAGTGTATTTGTGTCAGAAAAACAGGCAGACAAAGTGGTTGATGTGACCAAGGGAGAGTGTAGGTGTTGTGGCTGTTAAGATGACAATTCTCTAAAAACTGAAACTATGTTCAACAGGTTGGTAGAAGCAAAAAAGGAAAAAGGAAAATTTGGGGAGTGGTTGATGGACAGAGCATCTCAGGTACCTCAGGTAATTGCAATGGGTGGCAGCTTCAATAAGCAAGTTGAAGCTAGTGCTGATAGTTAATGAAGGAGTCAATAGGGCTTTAGCTTTGGTAACAGGAAAGTGGATGGCACAGGGATTCTTGGAGTTTGGTGATAAAAATGGCTATATGCAACAGCAAGTTTAAGAAGAAGGAGCACAAGTTTGGGACATATAAATCTAGTGGTTTAAGAAGCACAACAGACTGTTTGCTGGTGAGGAAAATTGATTATATCATAGTGAAAATGTGAAGGCTATCCCTTGTGAAGTTTGTGTATAATAGCATTCCAAAATTATAGGTGAGAAAAGTTGCTGTTTAAAAGTTGTTTAAAATTGACCATTATTATAAAATTATTACATTAAAAGCACTTGTTTTATTCAAACATAATTCAATTGATGACCTTTTTCTTTAGAAAACAAAGACTTCTATATGGATTGTGCAATTCTTTTTTGTACAATCTCCTTTTGCTGTGTTTTAAAAATATTAAAAATATTAAAATTAACAGATGAGAAGACTAGGCTTACTTACTTTGGTTCACCTATTTTTACTCCAGGATGTTGGGTGTAAGCATGTGAATGTGTTCCTGGGGCAGACTTAAATGCCATTGGACAAATTGGACATTTGTAGAATATTTCACAGTGAGAACCCTGAATATGGGACTTGAGAGCACATATATCAGCATATATAACACTGCAGTGGACACAACTGTAGGAGGAAAAAAAAAGGAAATCTTTATGAACAATATATACATGTACACCAAGTCATGCTGTTTTATACTGTTGTTTATTGACCAGAACTATAACATCTAAGATACTCCTGATATCAATCTAAATTAAATAAACTAATATTTTTTAAATGTTGCATCTATTAGGGTAATTTAATCTATTCTCTCTTTAATAATACAATAGCACTGGTTGCATCACAAAGCTTTGAAATACTTAATTACTTGAAAAAATAAATAGTATAAAAATCCAAAACATAATCTGTAACAAATAAAATGTATTTTACATGTAGGAAAATTATACAAAATACTGTACATTAAAGAAATCAAATATGCACATAAAAATGGTTGAAAAGATTTTTTTTACATGTGCCTATTTCTAATAAAAGAAATATTTAATTTTACAGTTTTATAACAAAAATCAACATATATAAAGCACATGAGTTTACCATTATTTATTCCTATACATCTTGTAATATTAAAAGTGTGATTAGGAGTAAATGGCAGTATTTCAGTTCAACTAAATTACATGTTTATCCTAAGGAAAATCACAATCCAGTAACCAAGTAAGTCATAATGCAAATTATTATTTTTGTATGTTGTCACACATGCAAGCCACGGGAAGTAAAAATGACGGACAGGGAGTTGAATGTAACACAGTAAGTAACTTTGTTTTTCTTTGTTTCGCCTAGCGTGGAGGAGGAGAAAGCCCCAGGCATAAGATATCACTTCCGCCTCACCACCAGAAGCCCTGCCCATTCCAGTCCATTCCCTATTTAGAAGCACAACCAAGTGGAAGGTTGGTGTTCATTTTGGACTTTTCTCCAAATAACAGGTCTGCTACAGAGAAAACTATTCCCTCTCTGGAAACTGTTTTTGGGCTACTTGTCTTGGACCTACATACCTAATATTTACTGCTTTTCATTTCTGTTTAAAGACAACTATAAAAAGAGTTTTACCAGGCTGGTACACCAACTCTTTTTTACATGTACCTGTCTTGTTTCCAAAATGTATTCAAAACTGCAAATAACATATTAGTAAAGTGTTAAGTAAATTAAGTAGGGCTATAATAAACAACTAAATTTACTAATCAGTTAGTTGGCTAAATATTACTACACTTCAATTAGACAAATAATCAGACTTTAAAAAATGCAAGGTTTGCGCAAAAGTGCAAGTATTCAAAAAAATGTATTAATTGCATAATGCTCTCCTTCATAACAATAGTACTAATAGGCTCGAAAACTACATTTGTCAAAAAGTACATTGCAATTAGTCTTGTTACTAACTTGAAAGTCTAGATTAACATTTTCAAGCCTGTTAAGGAAAAAAACATTTTTAAGCTTCGACCAAAGTTGCCTAGACTTTACTGTTTGATTTTTACCTTCACATATTGTAATATTTGGTTTCATATGCACTAAGTTTTTATTTTCTAGTTTAGGCGTACTCAACTCCTATCCTGGAGGTCTACAGTTGCCGTGGGTTTTTATTTAAACTTATTTTTTAATTAGAATTCATTTATTTACTATTAAGGCCATGTTTTATTTTTGAGCTTAGTTTTAGTGAACTCATTTGTTACAATTCAGAACTTTTAATTGCCTATTTTAGATTTAAACAGCTGCATTAAGATTTTAATTGCTGCCTGTTTTCTTAACCAGCCATTAGTTATTAACGAGGCGCAGGAACTACTAGCAATGGAGAAATGTGACAACCTAATACTTGAAAGAACTGTTGGTATATATCACAAAACCTACAACAGCTGAGTGCACCCGTATTTAGGGCTGGATTTGATTATATGAACTTGCTGATATATAAAAGACACATAAATGAAGTTAAGGAAGATGAAAATATAAATCAGTATACAAATCCTACCACTGACCCTGAGCAAGTCACTTCACCTCCCTGTACTCTGATTGGAAAAACAAATTGTAACCAATTATATCTCTAATGTTGTAAGTCGCTTTGAATAACTGTCTGCCAAATAAATAAATTGTAAATGTACATATATTAATATCACAATACCTAAGAAGCACTACTCCAAGACAAAGTAACAGTCTACAAATGCCAAACAGCAGAGTATACAGGCAGCATCAAAAATGCAGACAAAAGCCCAACACATAAATTGAACTAAACCAAAATGAGAAATCCACACCAAGGTCTGAAAGAGTAGAAATCAGTCAAAAGTGAAAGGCAAATGAAGGTAGGTTTAGTAATAACAGGGACAAGAAAAGAAAATCTGGCTAACAGCCTATTTAAACAAAAAGGTCAACTTAAATGAGTTGAGTTTCAGATGATTACCAAGTACATAATCAATTAATCAGGCAATGGGAAGTAGGAATAATGGTCTAAGCCAGGGATTCCCAAACTCGGGTTTGGGGACCCACTGAGGCTGCAGGTTTTTGTTCCAACCAGCTTCTGTTTTTAATTGGACTCCTGGGCTAATTAAGTGATCTGTTATTTCCCAGATTCTGTGTTTTGGGAACAATGTAGAAATTAGAAAATGAAGTTTGTTTAAATAAATAAATAAATAAATAAATAATGAAAGCCAGGGGTTTTCAAAGTTGGTCCTGAGGGCCCACTGTGGCTTCAGGTTTCTGCTTCAACCAGATTCATAATCAGTGACAACTGAAAACACTGATCTCATTTAATTAGCTGGTATTTTTTTTCTCTTGCAGTCTCAGTGGGTCTCCAGGACTGAGTTTGAGAATCCCTGGTCTAAGCTAAAGAAGAACACATAAAACTATGCAGTATTAAACTGTTTCATGTAGGCAAAACATAAATCATTTCTTGCACTCACCGGTATCCTACCCGACGGGTATAATGTAGACAGTTCTTAGTGACATGAGTCTGGAAGTGGACAGACCTACATATGGCTCCACATTCAGGGCAGGTATATGGAGATTTATGTTGATGTATCCTTTGATGTGATGCAAAGCTGCACTGGTTTGGAAGTAGCATTTGGCAGACAGTACATGTTTTCTGTCAAAAGTAAAATAAAATATGGTAAGGTACAAATTACACATCCTACAAAAACATACATCAGTCTAATATCTATCCATTATTCCCATTCAAGGTCAAAGAGATAAAATAACTTGAATTTGTAGGCTATTATCTCAAACTATAAAACCAAAGAATGTTAAAAGATCTAAGTGTTTTTTTTTAATGGAAAAAGGCTGATACTAAAATCCTAAACAAATCTGCAGTTCTAATTCATATAGGGGTCAATAGCAATTACACATTGAACCTTGGTAACTAAGCTGGAGTCAAAAATCCCTAATCTTAACCAGTACTGTACAGTCTTCTTCTCTGACTTGCTTTCCACAAAACTTGAAAAACTTGGGAAAATTACACTTACATTTGTTTATTTAAATTTTCACATCTTTTAGGGAAGCAAAGGCTACATATAATTAATTCCCACAATGTATCATCTTTTCCACTGCTCTCTGCAATGCTTTCTTTAATTGTGTAGTAGGCATTTGATAAGAATACATTGGTGCTTCCTTTGGTGGATCATACATAAAATGAGCTTTGGGGAACGCTTAATCAACTAATTAAACCCTCTATTCATCCCCATTGTCTGTTTTATTTATGAATTTGAAAATCACCAGTCCCCCTTCATATTTTCAAGGGATTCAGACAGGGGTGCCCCCTCTAAAACCCTTCTTTTTAATTACTCACTTGAGCCGCTAGCTGTAGCTGTCCATAACCTTGAAAATATCACAATGACAAATGATGCTCTGTTATATTTAGGAAATGTGCCTTCTGATCTACTCCATGTACTTAACCTAATTTGATAATCTCAAAATCTGAAATCAACTAGACTAAATTCTCCCTCCTTTCCCTAAATCAACTTTGCTGTTTGCCTCCTCTTACTCCTGGACCTCAGTCAGTTGCTTTCAAATATCTAGGTGTGGACATCTCTACCACTATAAATGACCTTACAGCATCTAACTAATGTCATATTTTGAAGGGCATTAAAGACTCTATCTTGCCATGGTCTTCCCTTTTCAATTTAAAATTTCGTTCTTAAAACAAATATACTTTACCATGTTAATTTTATAAGTTTCATGTTTCTTTTTCTCCCCACTTTCCAAGTTCTGGTCTGAAATAAAATCTATGATTGCTTTTTTAACTCCAGAAGGGCCTCATTAAAACATTCCTATTTTGCACAACAAAAAACTTTACCCTTAGGGTAATCTCCCTTCCTGAGTTTAACCATAGGGCTCTGTCCAATTTGGCACTGGATCAGCTCTCCTTCAAATATCCCTTCTTTGCTACAAATGGAGTAAAACTGTGTCTCCTTTCACCTTATTTCTTTACTTCCTTTTCTGACTTTCAGGTTAAAATCTTTGTCCCCAAAACAGACTCCCTTATTTTATATGCCCCTAAAACATGGCATCATATTGAAAAATTATCATAAAACACTTCCAAGATAGCATCCAGCATTAAACATAGGTGGCAAACCAAATGTTTTTCTTATTTGGTCTAGAATGGATATATGCATGTTAGGAGACTTTTTCAATGATTCACAACTCAAATCATTCCAGTTCAGGTTTGGCACTCATGCTTCCTCTTTTCTCTGTTAACTCCAGCTGAGGTCTGTGTTTTAATGTGGAATTTCTCTCACTTGTGTATCACTCGCTTTATACTTTTGCAGTTTCCACATCACATAAACACGGACATATGGCCGCTCTAAACATCTTGCTGTGCACAGCTTCTTATGAACTCCAATCACTTTCCACTGTATGGCTGTGATCGCTCATTCCATGCAACAATGTGCTGGAATGTTAAAAATTCATCCAAAACTGGAATCACCAGCATGTTCAATTCAAGATTATACACGGATGATATGCAACAACCCCGCAAGCATTAATTTAACGTTCTCTGCTTCTTAAATACTCCTGGCACTTTCTTCAACATGTTCTGGCAGTGTCCCCCAAGTTGCTTCTCTTTGGTATTATGTGACCATGTCTCTCTCCTCAAATCTTTCTTTACATGTACCCTTGTCGCCTAAGGTTCTTCATGTTTTGGATTTCTTCTCTCCCTCATTACTGCAGTAGAGGGTAATCACTATACTGTAGCTACTGTTGCTGCAAAACTATTGCTGGTGCCCTACTGGAGATCACCTGGATCTGTCATCTTGTCTCATTGGAAGTCAATCTTCTTTAACTTAGTCTGCTTGAAAATTTGAGTTTCATGGATCAAAACTCTACAATTCAGAATTGGTTTAGTGTAGTTCAGCTGATCAGGAGCTGGGTTGGGTGTTGCCCATCATGTAGTTTCCTTACTCTTGGTTTATTTGTAAGTCAGTCTTCTCTATATGGTGGCTGACTGTTGCACTATTGTCCCTTTTTGCTTCTTTTAATTAATGTTCAACCACTTACCCTGGCTGGGAGGGCTGGGCTACCCCCTATCATACAGTATATGTTCTCATCCAAAGAGTAAACCAGTTAAACCAAATTGAGGACAAAAACTGGCAAATGCACTTCACACAGCATCTTCCAATTCTTGATTCTAACTCTGTCAGTATTAATGATGCTAAAATGTGGAATTTAATTTTGTAAAGGACTAAAAATATTATAGGCTTCCAAATTTAAATGGTGTATATTTTCATTCTTTACTCTTTCCTGCAAAGATATTTTGATAAAAATATCTTTAGATAAAAAAACATAATAATGCACAGAGGCACAGTATGTAGTACTATCACCTTAGTGTTCTAGGTATTGCCTACTTGGTATTTGCACATTCTCATTTGCATGTTTGGGTTTTCCTCCCAGATTCCAAAAGATGTGCTGTTTATTTTAAATGGTGATACCAAACCGGCAATGGCTGTGTTAGTATATGCATGATTAGTCCTAGCGTTGGGACAGTACCCAGCCCAGGACTAGGCTTAATACTTTGTGTCCAGTGCTGCTAGCTCTCTAGTGTAGTCTTTGGTCTTTCATAATTTCAAATCAGATTAAGCAGGTTTAAGAATATTGATATGTTATGTATGAACCCAATTTCAAAAAAAAGTTAGGACACTGTCTAAAAATGCAATAAAAGCTAAAATGTAATTTGGTAATTCACTTGAAATTTTATTTAATAGGCAAAAGGACAAAGAAAAGATTTTCAGTGTTTTGACCAGCAAACTTAATTCTGTTTGTTAAACATAAACAAATTTAGAAATTGATGCCTGCAACACACTCCAAAAAAGTTGGGACAGAGGCAAAGTAAGACTGTAAAGGTTATACAAGCAACAATTAGCAAGGTTCCTCAATTAGCAGGTTCACTGTTAACATATGTGGGTATCAAGATTGGGTAGAAAAGGAGCATTCACCAAAGGTTCAGTCTTTGCAAGTAATGATGGATTGTGGCTCACCACTTTGTGCTGAACTTCTTGAGAGAATTATCTGTTAATTTAAAAACAATGTTTCTCAGCGCAGGATTGCAAAGAATTTAGGTCTGTTACCATCTACAGTTAGTAACACTTTAACAAGATTCAGGGAGTCAGGAGAAATTTCTGTGTGTAAAGACCAAGGATAGAAACCACCACTAAATATGCGTGACCTTTGAGCCCTTAGGCGGTATTGCATTATAAACTCTTGTGCTATTGTGCCAGACATAGCCACATGTGCTCGGGAGTAATTTGGGAAATCATTGTCGCTTAACATATTTTGTCGCTGCATAAACAAAAATGTTCCCTGAAACTGTATCATCCAAAGAGGAAGCCATACATTAATTCTGTGCAGAAACGTCAGTGAGTTCTGGGGGTCCAAGTCCATTTGAGATACATCGAAAGACAATTGAAATGTGTTCCGTGGTTTTTGGGAAAAGTAGACATCAGATTCTACGTGCCAAACATGAAAAATACCATCCAGACTGTTATCAACAAAAGGTTGTAAAAACCAGCATCTGTGATGGTAGCAGGTGTCCATGGTATGGGGGATCTGTATATATGTCAAGGCACCATTGATGCGGAGGCTTATAATGGAATTTTAGACATATTCTCCCATCAAGATTACAATGTCAGGCTTAATTCTGCACAAATAACAAAAGTGTGGCTTCTTTAACATAGAGTCCGTATGCTTGACTGGCCTGCCTGCAGTCCAGATCTATCTCCTATTGAAAATGTGTGGCGCATCATGAAGACAACGGTGACGATTGACTGTTGACCAGTTCAAGTCCTGTATACAGCAAGAATGGGCAAAAATTCCACTTCCAAACGGCAACAATTAGTTTCCTCAGTTCATAAACAATAAAGTGTAATTAAAACAAAAGGGGACGTAAACCAGTGGTAAACTTGCTTCTGTCCCAACTGTCCCCACAAGTGTGTTGCAGGCATCAATTTCTAAATTTGTTTATGCATAACCAGTCTTTTGCCTGTTAAATAAAGATTCAAGTGAATTACCAAATTACAGATTTTAGTTTTTTATTGCATTTTTAAAAAGTGTACCTACCTTTCTTTGGAAATGGAGTTTGTAAATAACTTTGACTAATTTGATTTAATTAAATGAAATGTTTTGGAAATTTTAATTTTTTTCCCTAATGTGTAATTTGTGGATCAGGATGTTAAAAACATTTTCAGATAAGGAGGGAAAGGAGTCCCAATTACTAAAGTTGATATATGGTTAGACTGTGTTTCTTAAACCATGAGAAATTTAAAATATATTTATAAACTGAGGACTCAATTTTTAATTACAGTTACTACTTCAAAATGCAAAGCACTGAAAATCACATGTTGCAAGCACTCAAAGAAGATATCTCTGATCTATGGCTTCTACTCCCAGCTGCCTGAATTGTAACCTTCTACTTTGTTAGAAAGAACTTAAATATCATGATAAGTGATTGTAGCCGATGTGCAAGTTACTGTAGGTTAATAGGTGATTTTAATATTGGCCCCATACAAGTGTTAATATGTGTGTTTGAGAGCTGTCTCTGAGATGGATTGAAGACACACCCAACCTTTGCTCCTTAGGGACAAGCTGACTGAGATGGGAGTAGACTCACACCTGGTGGCATGGATCGTGGACTATCTTACAGACAGACCTCAGTATGTGCGTCTTGGGAACTGCAGGTCTGACATTATGGTCAGCAACACAGGAGCGCCGCAGATCTATCTATCTATCTATCTACATAAAGTGCTAGTTTTTGCCTTGCAGCCATTACTCCTGGGTGTCAAATATACAGATACACATGTAACCATTTCACTCAGCTCTTTTAAGTTTAAAAAAAAAAGCACAAAGTAACTTATTGAAAAATGAAGGAAGGAATTACGTATGTGTATCTATTTAAGCACATAGTGAAAAAATATGTACTCAGTATTTATATTACAATATAAACTACCTCACAGCTAATGATTCAGTATTTCCATGACACTGTACATTTTTGGCAAAGTTCCATACCTGCTCTCCATCATAGTCAGAAGCAGCCAACAATTTAATCTAAAGATTTCAGAGATCTCAACTCTCCATTGGCTAAGTATTTCAAATATGTTAATGTTTAAAAACCTTGAACTACAATTAGTCACAAACCCTCCACAACCAACAACTAACATCAATAATGCCATTTTTACACCATTTCAACTGGAATCTGCTGTCTATGAGAGCTACTGTGCCACCATAGACCGATTTGGATTACTTGTGAATTATATGATTACTGTAAAGTACAGTTAAAAAGCACTTACTTATTTGTAGTCTACTAATACATGTAATTTCATTCTATTATTGCTGTTATTTTTGAAAATGATCTAGTGTTATAGGAATATTTAATAAACAAAAACTGGATAATTGACTGATGAAGTAACTTAATAAATTAAAATTCATTAGATCAGTCAACTAAGTCATCAAAAACACCTGAATGTTACACAATACGTACATTTTCTAAGTTATTTAGAATACAACTTTACCCCAAGCTGAATATCTACTATACTGAACTCTATTATATTTTTACCCAGTGTTTTACTATACTTTATGCATGACGTGCTTCAAGTTAGTAGTTACACTGTGTCTTGTGGAAAAAATGACTGGTATGCTTCATCTTTTAAAAAATAGTTAAAATTCCAGCAACATGAACCTGAAGTTAAAATACCATAAATTGCAATACTTGCAGATATGTGTTGGTAATTTTAATATAGTCCTTTCTTTTGGTATGACACTTGTGAGTCTTTATCAGCTGTATTGTAAAAAGCCTGTCTAACTAAAACAGACTGGCCTTCTTAGGTATAAAAGATGGATAACTGCAACACACATCTATTTTAGGATTAAACACAAGTTCACTCTTTGCCCACCATCTGCATGTGCTAATCAACAGCAGTCTGGGATCATACTTATACATTTAATACCAGTAACCAGCAATTCTACTTACTAATTATATTACATTGACATTAAATGCTTAAATTAAGTAAAGCATTTAAAGAAAGCGTTTTTTACCAAAAGTGTTGCTAGGTTCATCAGAAACCATTTGTAACTAACAGGTTCTGGTTTACAAAAAAGATGTACATATAATATTTATTCAAAAAGAGTAACCACATTTCTATTTTTCTCTTTTTTGGTTTACATCTGGCAAAAAACAAACAACAAAAAAAGCAAAATACATACCTGCCCATTTGATTCTGCTGCTTGCTGGTAATGCATAGCAAGAGAAACCTCATCTTGGAAAACTTCACTACATTCTAAGCATTTAAGGCTATGCCTGCACAGCTTAGATGGATCTTCATCAAGAGGCATGGCTGGTACCACTGGGGAACTTGAGGGTGCAGATATGACAGTGTTAAGTGAAGCTGTTGCAGTTTTTGCCACCGCATTTATAGCTGTTGCAGAAACATTATGAATGGTTGTAGTAGCTGCTACAGAAGCGTGTAATGGTGATGCAATCATCTGGTCAGCGGGAATGGGCTTCAGAATTAAATGTGAGCACTGCATAACCACCCCTTTGTCCTTATGGCCACGGGCATGAGAAAGAAGACTGCATTTGTTGTAAAAAACTAGATTCTTAGCACAGTGGTTACATGTGACTTCAATGCGGACACTTCGCCTATCATAATGCTGTGTTAGACTCTTCTCAAGAGCAAAGGAATCTCCACATTCTAAGCACTTATAGCCACGGGATGGTATAGCAATCCCAGCCGAGGATGGAGGGCTAAGATTGGGAACATACACAGGTACAGGGTTGACACTGCTCAGAACCTTGTTAAAAGCCTCCACCACCGAGCTCTGTGAACTAGCTAACACCTGTACTCTAGAAACCTTTTTAGGAGGTTGTGTGGTAATCATGGCTTGCTTTATTGGCTGCTGTGGTTTAGAGAGCACTTGGCGAAGTTCTGAGGTTGCTGAAGATGTTTGAGGCAGGAGGTTTAGATTTGTGAGATGAACTGTCTTTGGTACTAGCTTGGCACTCGCTAGGCTTGAGGCTGGCACCACCACAGTCTGCTGCTGAATTGCACTCGCAGCCTTTAAGATGGCACTGCTGGCACTCTGGACAGATGCAGCGGGTATTACCGTAGCTTTCACTGTTGTGTTGTTTGCCAGCTTCAGATTTATTACTTGAGAACCGGCAGTCTTTACAGCCGAAACAGGCAGAAATGCAGTAGCAACTGGTTTAATGGTTACCTGCTTAGGGGTTATTTCAGCAGCTGAACTGGCAGTGGTTGCCACAACAGTAGTCTGTAGTGGAGTTCTAGGTGAAGAAACAGAGACATATGTGGAAGTCGGAGATGATAAAAAAGAAGAGACTACAATAGAAGATGGCTGGTCAGAGACTTTTTTACCACTTTCATAATCCACATCTGGCAAAACTCTAGTGACTGTCCTCTTAATCTGGCCTGATGAAGTCTTGATTGTTTTAATGCGAACTTTTGGAATAGCAGGCGTATTGCCTGCAGGAGAGGATGGAGAACCTTTGCTACTACTTTCACTATAAATACTACTAGGACTCTCTGGCTGTTTGCTGCATCCTTTCCTGGCAGACTCAACAGGGCTTTGAGGGTCCAGTGTTTTTTCTGTGACTATGGATAATTCTTTTTTATCTCTAGGAGAATCCCTTGGGCTACAATGTGGTTCAGTAACATTTTCCGTAGTAGCTTTCTTTGCACTTAGAGCAGCAATTGCTGCTATACAGGAAGACAACTTTGCAGATGACTTAGTTTTAACTTGAGCAGCAATGGTGGTGTTTGTTGTTGTCTTTTCCAGAAGTCCTTTCACATCTACAGACTTTTGAGTGCTATCTTTGGGCTTCTCTTCCAGCTTCTTTGCTTTTGGGTGTTCATAAATGCTTATGTTTGCTTGGCTGCCTTCTTTTTCTCGTTTAATTGTTTTTGATTTGTCTGGATCGTGATTAGCTCCTTGCTTACACAAACTGTCCATAACCAAAACCTTTGATCTGTCCTGCTCCTGTTTGTTCCCCATGCCTGTAAGAGTGTTAACACGGTAATTAGTTCGGTTTTCCTGCTTGTCTGGTGGATCATCAACTTCAATTTTATCATCATCATCAAACTCTTCTGCACTAGAAATGGGGCTGAACTGATTGAAGGAGTCTTTTATTACAGGACCATGAGCTTCATCATTCAGAGACTTGCCTGTATCTTTAGCATAACGATCAATAGCAGTCATAGCCAGAAAACCATTATGCAGACCATTCCCTGTTGCATGAATCTCTTTCTCTGTAACTGCTGGTTCACAGGAATCAACATTGCGGATGTTTTTCACAATAACACTAACCCCAACATCAGGCACAGGTGGTGCATGGACATCCTCCTCAGCATGAACATTGTGTTTGATCTGCCCTTCATGGTCGTCATGCCCAGACTCAATAGCTGCTTTAGGATCAACCATGTCTGGGATATCAAACGCTGCAAGGAGGTCATCAAAATCGGGGGTCTTCATATCTCCCATGATCCTATTCTTTTTATTGCACAGACCTATAAAAGAAAAAAGATTATTAGAACAAATTATTTAAGAATGTTTTCTAATAGCTCACATGTTAAGATTAATACTATAATTTTAAAAAGTAATAGGTTATTTTCAGCATTACAGAGACAGTAAAAACAAAATTAAACCCTTTTTTAAAAGTTAATTCAAAATAGGTGGTATCATAATCTACTTCTGCTATCAATATGCATATCTAATGGAAGGAGCTTAATAGAGCATAAAGGAAGACAGTAAATGGAGACCTTCTTAATATGTTTTCAACGTTTTGATAAAAATGTACAGGTTTGTTCTATAGTAGCCTTGGAGGGGTCCACCTCTTAGCAATAAAGTGGATAAGACTTTTTTCTATTTAATAATGAAATTGTGTTTTACACCACATTCTTCCCACAGTACTGATTTAAGCCTCATTTTGTGCTTTTGACTGGAATTATTTTCAGCCAATATTCTGTCCTATTTACTGATCATAAACTCTTGTTTTGCTATTTCCCCACATCTAGCAGTTGAAAAATTCTATAACATAATATGCATTTAGCTATTACAGTCAAAAACAAGCTAATGTTATGTAGGAAAATATAGTTATAACACAATCAATAAAAAGACACTAACATGATGAAAAGTAACCTAAAACACTTTGTACTTCCTAATGTCAAAATGTTCTCTAAAATTAGGCTTTAGTATCAGATAATTAGTCAGTCAGTCAGTCATTGTCTAACCCGCTATATCCTAACACAGGGTCACGGGGGTCTGCTGGAGCCAATCCCAGCCAACACAGGGTGCAAGGCAGGAACAAACCCCAGGGACGGTGCCAACCCACTGCAGTGCGCGCGCGCACACACACACACACACACACATACACACGCCCACCCACACACTAGGAACAATTGAGGATCAATTGGACTGTCTTTGGACTGTGGGAGGAAACCGGAGCACCCGGAGAAAACCCATGCAGACACGGGGAGAACATGCAGACTCCACGCAGGGAGGACCCAGGAAGCATACCCAAGTCTACTAACTGCGAGGCAGCAGCGCTACCCACTGCGCCACTGTCCTGCCCCACCAGATAATTAATTATATGTTTTTAAGCTTTTTAAATTTTGCAAGACTGATTGTGCAGACAAGAGAACAAGACTATGTAAATACAAGGTTCTGTGTGTTTGCCTGAGTGTAGTCCTTTACGTACATTCAGGAATGTTTGTTTACTAAGACAGGAGAAAATTGACAGTAGCTGTCAACACTTACTAGGTCCTACACAATCTGGACAGTAACTCAATACTGATTTAAATTAAAGTAAAATTTGGGTTAAGAAGACTTACCTATTGACCTTTAAGACTAAATATTCTAAATCAGAGGCTTACAGTAAACTGGTAAAACAATCAGATTTTAGCTGATATAGAAAACCACTTACTTTTTAAATTTTGTCTTACTTTTTACGAATACCATGTATGGATGCATGATTATTAAAGCATGTCAATAAAACCTTGTTGTACATTAGTATTTCACTACAGAAGCGCCCTATGTTTATCAAAACATATTGAAAAAGGTAATACAGAATGTTAAGATACTGAGATCCTGCACATCATATTGATGGAAAAATTACAAAATTCAGAAAAGCCAAGTGATTTTTGTCTGATTCCTGCATGTAATACAGGATTGTATGATTTCCACAGGGTCCAAATAAAGCTCACTGCGACTCTGAATGATTGCCAGTCCTGGCAAGAAAGCTCCAAGCACAAAATGTTCTGCTACATTATTTAGTGTTCTTTAGACTCACCTTAGACTACACAATACAAAAAATGTGATCTTGATCCAAATTGCTTCACCGCGCTCTACTGTCATTTATGATGAATGAAAAGGGATCACACAGAGTCTACTGGATAGTTTACATTTGCCTGTGTCACAGATTCCCTTCTTGTCACGAGACTGATAGTAACCTCTTACACTAGCAAATTCTGAAGATAAAAGCAAAACAGCAGCAAGGAGAAGAACAAGCTACAACACTAGGCTAGAAAACGAGATAATTGACTATCGCAAAAGAAATAGCATTTCAGTGAATTTTAATAAAATAAACATACGGGCACTAATCGTAAATCATAATATTGATAAAATGTATTAACATTTAAAAACTATTTGTTCTGAATAAAATGCTGCTTGGAAGTCAGAAGATTTGGCTTTTGTTTATGAGTTGAGCCCAATGACTTGATTCAATGCAAAATGTCAGCACACCCTTCAATAGTATAAGCTTTCTTTTTTTATTTTCCTTTGGTAGTTGTCTGCTTGTATAAGCTATTTGGTTAAAAAAAAAAAAGAAAAAAAAAAGGTTCAGCCAGGGAAGTCACAAACCTTGTACAAGGCCAGTAAGGACAATGTAGCAAAAAAAAGGTATAAGATATTTGTTTCCATTAAAGTTATGTGTAAAAGTAAATATATCTGCTTTGTAAATATATGTATAACATATGAAGATTTATTTTATGCACATGAAGAAATGACTGCTCGTTTGACAACTCAGGTCTTTTACACCAGAGAAACAACCTAATATGCATGTCTTGCTCGGAATGTTTAAGCAACATTATATCAGTGAAGGTTCAACCAACACCAATACAAACGTAGAGACCAAATATCACCCCGATATATCAGAACCCAATATTATCAGTTGGGCTCTACTTCCTAGCATTTTCTCTAATGGGAAATGAACACTCCTGTGTGTAAACTAAAACTGGTGTACTCTGCATAAATAGGTCTAACTTCAAGTTTACCCCAAATCACCATTCAAATTTCTTTGTAAAAAAAACAAAAACCAGCAAAATCCATAAGCAACACAGTTCATGCTTTGCAAGTGATAATGGGAAAAAGATAAAGGTACCTTAATAAGAAAAGGAGAATACCTGCTGATCATTTAACAACCCACCTTCCAAATATTTGGGCAAAATCCAGTTGCATAAGCATAAAACATGTAATAATATGGAAAAATGCAGAACATTAATAATAGAAATTTTGAGTTTCTGTAATTTGACGCTTCAGAATTCTATGTAAATGTTTACACGTTTCTGATTCCTTATTACAGGTTTGCCTAATTTCTTGAATTGTAACATCCTTATGTTTTAGTGTTTGTTAATTTAAAGCTGTGCAAATAAATATATATGCATATAGTCACTGCATAAGACCAAAATTTAGCTTTTCTGAACCACCTATGTGACACTTGTAAACAGTACCACATGTTTAAATCAACAATTAATTCAGAATCTATCTCCTGTGAAAGAATTTGAAGATTTCAATTGTCCATAAAAATCACAATAGGTGCAACAAATCATATTGGAAATTGTTAGTTTATTCACAAGATGAAGAGTTTGCTGGAATGGGCAATTAGTTGATTCTGCATACTGGCTGTTAACATGATATGATGAATTTGTCTTGACCTAGGTTTAATTCAGTTCACCCAGTGAATTCTTATATAGCACAGTTTCATTAATGGGGTCAACCAGTAAAACCATCATCATAACCAGTACTAAGAAAACTGTTAGAAAAACTTCATCAGTTCAGTCATTTCACAGAATCCACATAAGACTATACACATATATCCATTATCAGTCCAGCCAAACTAAGAAATTCTTTAACATAACTTTTATTATGCGGTTTTCAAATCATCTTTTATGACTGAGAAGACTTTGTCATTGCTTGGCCTGTGTACAATTCCAGAATTAGAATATTAACTGGTTTGAGGTAACAGTACCTGCTGTGTATCTGGTATCTAGAGCGCATTACATCTGCCAATTTAATTTTCAAAAATATGATAGATGTACTTTCACCATGTCTGTCACATTTAGAGATTACACTAATGAACGTTAGTCATCAATAGTCAAATCAATGAAACAAATTTGGCATTTGCACATTCATATTTAGCAATGAAATTAGCCTGCTTGCTGGCAGAATCTTGAGGCACTTCAAATGGGCTGTGAACATGGATGTAGTAAATTGACAAGGAATGCTGCCTTATATCTACATCAACTAGAAATGTTTAAGAGTTACTCAGAAAATAAAAGCATGATGTATTAAATATTCCAGTAATCAGCTAATTCTGCTGTGCCTAAGCGGCTCAGTTTCACTGTACCATGAGAGCTATTTGTCCAAAGATAGGAGAGGGCGATATGCTAACTCAAGAGTAAAAGCAAAATGAAAAAGTTTTAGAACTGGTCTACCATCCATTGAAATGAGCAATGTTCAATCACTGTCAAATAAGATTGATGAACTGTCTGCTCTTATATACAAATACAGCAGCACTTTGTGATTTATAGAGAGCTGGCTTAAACCTGATATGCACGACAGTGTTTTAATGTTGGACTGACTTAATCTTATTCGACACAGTTAAGGGACTGGTCATCTATATGAATGAGGAATGGTTTAAAAAGGAACACATTACAGTTAAAACTACCATGTGCAGTTGAGACATTGAAATTCTGACTGTCGGAATCTGCCCACGTTATTCGCCCTAGGAGATAAGTTGCATCATCCTTATTAATGTTTATATCCCTTCCTCAGCAAATGGGGTCTCAGCAACAGAAAGGACTGACTCTGTCACTCACACTTCAATGATGACTCATTCTGACCCTGAATTTATAATATGTGGTAACTTAAACCATGTGACTTTGTAAAAGACTATGACAGATTTCATTCAGTTTGTGTCTTTTTCCATTCAATGAAATAACAAGATGGCCCTAGTCTACTGACATGTGAAAAATGCCTTTAAATGTAAACTACTGGCAACTTTGGGCAGATCTAACCACAAACTGATTTATGTTACTCCCAGCTACACAACTGATATTGAACAGCAACCTTTTATATCCAGGATAGTGAGGAAGAGGAGCCTGGAGTCTGCAATGGCTCTGAATGACTACTTCCAAATGACACACTAGGAAATGATGTGTAAGTCACATGGGGTTGATACTGAAAGACTCGGACAATGCATCATAGATTATATTGACCTTTGTATCGACACTGTGGTACCCTCAAAGGTAGTGCGTTGCTTTCCAAACAACAAGCCCTGCATTACTAAGGAGATAAAAGGTCTCCTGAATGAGAAAAAGAGAGCATACAACTCTGGTGCCAAATAAGCTCCAAAGATGCACAGAGAGTGCTAAAAAAGAAGCTGAGTGAAGGAAAAGAAGCTTACAAAGCTAAAATAGAAATAAAACTCAGAACAGTATGAAGAACTAGGCATAATAACTGGACTCAAGCAATCCAGGGCTTATGTGGTAGATGGTAATGGGGTCAAAGCTAAAACAATTTTTAATAGATTTTCCCTCAGATTTCCCATTTATTTTAATGACCAGTCTCTAAACACCATTCCTACTACACTGGAAAGACTAACTAAGGAGACAAATGAGGATGCTGCACACAGGAAACACCATGGAACCAGATAGAGTCAGTCATTGACTTCTTAAAGCATGTGATGACTAATTTTATGGTATCCTCTCTCACCTGTTCAGTTGATCCCTAAGGCTTTCACAAAGTGCCACTGCTTTGGAAAACATTCTGCATTGTTCAGTTCCAAAGATGGCAGGCAACTCTTTACCTAACGTCTACAGATGTGTGCCAGATTCCTTTCACGTCATGAAGACGTTTGAGAGGCTGGTCCTGGACTATAGGAGTCCTCTTCGGGTAGACCCACTGCAGTCTATTATTCAAAAATTTTACTGGAGGATACAATTATCTATCTCCTTGACAAGGCTTATTTTCACTTGGTCAAAACTGGCAGCACTGTAAGAATTATGTTGTTTTTTTTTTTATTTCTCCAGTGCCTTTAATACTGTCCTGCCATCTCTGTTAAGGGATAAAGCTCAGAGATATGTAGGAGGATGAGTCTATGATGTCTTGGAGAATGGACTATCTGTTGGTCAGACCAAAGTTTGTGAAGATCAAGGACTGTGTTTCTGATACATAAGTGAGCAACACTGGAGCATCACAATGCACACAAAGTACTGTTTCCTTTTCTCTTTACTCTGTATACTTCAGACCATGGGTGCCCACACTTTTTCGGCTTGCAAGCTACAGGTACTTTTAAAATGATTAAAAATGATATATATACTGAGTATACTTTATACAGAAAATATATGTTGTCGTACCTTGCATAACTGAATAATCTTTATGGCACAACAATTCAATACATTTATGGTCACTACAGTATTTGTACAGTATTTAATAATCTTCATGTAGGAAAAGGCTGATTCGCATAAATAAGTACAGCCAAATAATGCAGTCAAGGAGGTAGCACATTTCCTGATGTTTTGGTACTTTTCCTCTGTGAGTAAGTTCCAAAACTGTCCAAGAGCCCCAGACTTCAGCTGAATGTCATCCTGTAGTGTCAAAATCTCATTATCCACTGTAGAGGAGTTTTTGGTGAAACAGTGTTGCAATTTCTAATGCGAGTGAATCACCCTCAACATCTTCCCTAAATGGATAGCACTCAAATGTAGCGTTTGGCTCCAGTAAAGCAGAGTCTTGAAACTGTCTGTCAAAGTCTGACAGGCAATTTTCAATCTGCTCTGTGTAGCGTATGCTGTCAAGTTGCGCACACGCCTTCCATTGCATCTCCATCTCAGACACAAGGTTTTGGATGCTCCCCAAATCAAGGCGCTGCAGCTTCGAGGACAGATGTTGCATTTTTCGTTTGAAAGCATTAACTGAGCTAATCATATTGACCATGGAGTTCTTTCTCTTTTCCTTGCAGCTGTAAATTAAGCTCATTCAACATGTTGGTCAGATTGGAAAAAAAATGCCAAGTCTAGCGGCCATTGATCATTATTAAGTTGCTTGTATTCTGCATGTTTAATGACAAGGAGAAACTCCTTTTTCTCCGGCCAGGAGTCTTGAAATCTCAGCAGGAATTTCTCCCTAGCCATCTGTCTAAACAAAGGCCTCTTTTTATCATCTCTCCATCTTGGAAGAACTTCTTATGCTTAATGATCGAGTGACTCACCCGGAATGATGCTTTGGTGCGTCTGCCTTTGCTTTTGAATTCAGGCGAGTGAAAAATGACGGCTGTCCGATTAACTGCGATTTTAGTTCCCTCTCCTTTCTCTTTCTCAGATCGCTTTTTGGAAGGAAGTCAGTTTAGTTTTTATGAGCAGTTCAAAAGTGCCTTTCCACATTTTCCTTATTTGGAATAGCAATAATAGATCGACAGATTAGACAAACGCACTTCGATTGTGACATTGTGAGAAAAAAAATCATCTTCCAATTCCACATCCAGCCCATACCATCCCCAAACAATTTTTTTTTTTTAAATCGAAAGGCTAATTATATCACAGCAGGAGTTTTGCAGTAGCTCTCACGTTTGATCGTGCGTGCGGGATGACCAGTGTGTTAGAAGAAAAGAGATCTCAGACTGACTGCCCTGTATGTCAATCAAGTGGCAAATGCCATAGGGAGGATATATGATAGACTAATGTTTAAAAAAATTTTTTTTTGAATGCAACACGATCTACCTGTACTACCTTTGTGATCTACCATTCGATTGTGATCGACGCATTGGGCACCCCTGCTTCAGACTATAAATATAACACCAGGTCAAGTCAGTTGCAGAAATTCTAAGATGACTCTGCATGTATGGGGTACAGTGATAAGTGGGGAGAGACACAGGCGTCAGAACTTTGTTTCTTGGTGCAGAAAGAATTGTCTGCAACTAAACTTCAGCAAAACCAAGGACATGGTTATTGACTTTAGCTGCACCAAAGATCTTCTATGTCCAATCACTGTTCAGGGAGTAGATGTTGAGGGGATGCACTCCTATATGTGCTTGGGGGTTCACATAAGTGACTGGCTGAACTGATCTCATAACACAGATGACATGTATAACAAAGGAGGCTCTTTTTCCTTTAATGTGGGCAATGACATCCTTCCATCTTATATAACTCTGTGATGGCCAGTTCAATTTTCTGAGTTGTGACGTGCTAGGCTAGTGTGTTTCTAAGCTGTGTTGTGCTGGTCTGCTAACATCATTTTAGGAGAGGACCACCAAATCAACAAGCTAATTAAAAGAATAGGCTCAGTTATAGGACACATTTTGAATCCCCTAGAGGTAGTAGCAAAGTACTAACACAGTCCTCCATCCAATTAATTATTCAGTAGAAGTGTGTCAAGAAATGCTACTGGGGCTCCTTTATACCAACAGCAATATGCCTGCATATCACTAATGGTGTATCAGTTGTTTAAAATACTGTATAGTTCCAATGTAGGAGATACTTTAAGAAGCTACTTTTAGTTGCTCCTGTTGCAAGAGTTTGATTTGGTTCATTTCCAATTAGGGCTGCAACTAACAACTATTTTGGTAATTGATTAGTTGGCTTATTACTTTTTTAGTAATTGGGAGCTTTAAAAATTGCAATGTCTATGCAAGAATTTTACTCAAAAATGAAAAAATTCCTTACACAATGGATCAAGTTACACTACCGGAAGAGCTCTTACAGGTACTACCTGGACACCCAAGTTCAAACAAAGGACCTTAACTCAGGGATGTTTAACATTTATCGACAGACATTTGCACTGATTGGCAATCCAAAGGATGGGTTTATGTGCACCCAAGAAACCAATGGTAAGATCTTAATCCCTTCATTTAAAAACCCTTTGCAAAATCCAGATCTACAGAAACTCCAGTGCTTTTAAAATGTGGCTGCAACAAAAAAAATCCCTTTTGTTCAGGGTAGCTGGGGCTGGACTGGAAAAAAGGAAGACTATCCATAATAGGAGTTGGTAGAGCAGAGAAACACCGCAAGCGTAAAAGACATGCATTTACTTTGCTAATGACGGGGGCTGGCTGATCACCAGCAGACGTATCATTGCTAACAACAAGAGGACTGAAACCGCTTGCTTGAACCTCAAAAAGAAACTACTTTATCACCTGTAATCAGAAGAAATAGACAAGCTCTTAAAATAATGAAAGAAAATGCTCTGAAGATTGTACCATGCGTCTGGAAAAAGCCCACCAGGAAAGGAACAAAGCCTTGCTTACACCAGACCATAAGTACACCTACCTTGACCCTGAAAGCTATTATGATTCAAAATAGATAGGTTAAAGCCAGCCAATATATTATGATATTGGTGTCACTGCAATTAAGAAGGCAACAACTTTGGGAAGGATAAGGTCTAGCTGTTATGATTTTCTCATTCTAAATTCCTTAATCCAGTTACAAACTGCCGAGCAGCATCTCATACATAGAAATAGCTTGGGTTAGGTAGCTGTGAGTAAGTCAGTGTCACTTTCCTGGTACCAAAAGCTCAATATATATATTGAAGGTAGAGGATGCACTACAGAGCCCCAAACACCACAACCAGACACATTGTCAAAGGTTTATAAAGATTTTTTATTGTATATAGTACCTTTAACAAGTTCTTCCTTCTCTTAGCACAATCCAAGTTCTTATTCTGATTTCCTTTCCTCCTTCACTACTCTCCAGTAAACGTCGTCCACCACTGCCTGACTCCAACTGACCTGGGTGAGGCAGAATGCCTTTATGCCAGACCTATGAGTATATCTGGTTTAACATATAAAACACACAGGAAGCACTTCCTGATCAAGCAGGACCTCTCTAAAGAGAGAATGCGCCTTCCTTCTGCCATTCCTGCCGTCTCCACCTGCTTCCTTCCATCCATTATAAAGTGTGCCTGCCAATCTGTGTCCTCTGTGACAATATGCACACACACACACACACACACACACACACACACACACACACACACACACTCTTATGTATACCCATCTTCTATAATCCTATTTTAAAAATACATTGTATTAATTCTATTTAGACCAACAAGCGTGTTTGGGTTATTTGTCGACAGTAAGTCTATCACTATGTACTGATAAAAAAACAGAAAGTGAAAGTTTTTAATGTACACTTTTGCCAATGTGTGAACCTCATCATATTACTGTTGCCCAGCTGGAAAGTGAAGAAGAGATCCCACACTCACACTCATTATTAATTTGATGTCCCCCATTGTGGGAATCTAGTTAACAATAATCATCAGACTGCCAAAGGCAAAACTGATCACTCAACACCTCTTTCCTACAACTTGAAGAAACCACTCTTTAAGTGTTGATAAAAGCTACCTAGATTGTAGAAAAGACTACAAAATGCACAAAGTGCTGTTGTGTTTTAAGGCTCCTTTTTGTTTATAGTATGTCATCAAATACCATCCATTGCTATAATCAAAAGAAATACTTTGCAAAGCAAATTGTTCACAACTTGGGACTCTGAACTGTCCAGTAAGCATTTTGAGATGCCAGAGGAAAAAAATAGAAGTGACATTCAGAGTGCTACTTGATTCTTCCAAATGTAAGCAAGAGAGACTGCCATTACTGTGGTGTATTTTTTCTTACT
Organism: Polypterus senegalus; assembly: GCF_016835505.1. Classification (NCBI taxonomy): domain Eukaryota; kingdom Metazoa; phylum Chordata; class Cladistia; order Polypteriformes; family Polypteridae; genus Polypterus; species Polypterus senegalus. The sequence goes on from NC_053157.1 coordinate 37,740,369, forward strand.
GTGGTCTGACATCACGGAGATGCTCTGATATACACTGAGCTCATTGTTTACAGATCTTGCAGGAGATGGATTTCTTCTTACCAGATACAAAGTTGAAATAACTCACACTTTTAAATTCTTTGGTCTTGGCCCCCACCACACTATTTACATCCTCTCAAAGTATGATTAATGTTGCTCTTGATCAATGAAAGGATATACAGTACATAATCAGCAACCAGGTAAGTATTTTAATTTCTTTTATAGTATTATTTTATTTTATTAAGTCATTGATTACGAACACCCACTAATATTTGTGAGTGTCAGAGTCACTATATTTTTTTTGATTTTTTGCGGCTCAAGGCAAAAGGCCTGACACCCTCCAACCCAATTCCTCTAGACAGGAGAGATAAAACAGTGTAAATGTAAGAGATTATATTTAATACAGTGATATATATGATTAACAGCACTTAATAATATCAGATTAAACACAAAATATTATACCATAACATGTGTTACCTTAGCCAAGCAGCATCACAATACACAATTATACACACCTCAACTACAAAGTCTGATAAAAGTCCAGTTTGTCAAAGTAACACTGAATGAAAATTGCATGGGTGCTTGTTCACAACAGATAAAACAGTTTTCTCATACTATAAGGATAATCAGATGATTCCAAAGAAAGCCTGCAGGTTGTAGAGTAACAACGTTGTGGATTCAATACAAGTCAATGATTGGTCTTTCTAAAATACAAAAAACTTTTAAATTCTTGGTCTCTGAAAAGAAAACTGTCACTCCAAAATACACCAAAACATGTGCTTCTTTTTGCTCCTTGCCTTTTCCTTTTTTCCTTTTCTTCTCATTCCTGCAATCATCTGTTCCTTTAAACAATCCCCTTACATTTCTAACAGGAAACATACTTTCACTTTAATAAATTAAATATCGCTGCTGCACTGTGAATAATAATAATATACTTCAGCCATCTAAAAACTATACTGTGTTTACTTCAGGGAGGACATTTGGTATTCAGACTTCTACAGACATTTTACAGGTATACCTACAAACCGGATTCCAATAAAGTTGGGACACTAAACAAATTGTGAATAAAAACTGAATGCAATGATGTGGAGATGGCAAATGTCAATATTTTATTTGTAATAGAACGTAGATGACAGATCAAACGTTTAATCCGAGTAAATGTATCATTTTAAAGGAAAAATATGTTGATTCAAAATTTCACGGTGTCAACAAATCCCAAAAAAGTTGGGACAAGTAGCAATAAGAGGCTGGAAAAAGTAAATTTGAGCATAATGAAGAGCTGGAAGACCAATAAACACTAATTAGGTCAATTGGCAACATGATTGGGTATAAAAAGAGCTTCTCAGAGTGGCAGTGTCTCTCAGAAGCCAAGATGGGTAGAGGATCACCAATTCCCACAATGTTGCAGAAAGATAGTGGAGCAATATCAGAAAGGTGTTACCCAGCGAAAAATTGCAAAGACTTTGCATCTATCATCATCAACTGTGCATAACATCATCCGAAGATTCAGAGAATCTGGAACAATCTCTGTGCGTAAGGGTCAAGGCCGTAAAACCATACTGGATGCCCGTGATCTCCGGGCCCTTAAACGACACTACACCACAAACAGGAATGTTACTGTAAAGGAAATCACAGAATGGGCTCAGGAATACTTCCAGAAACCATTGTCAGTGAACACAATCCACGTGCCATCCGCCGCTGCCAGCTGAAACTCTACAGTGCAAAGAAGAAGCCATTTCTAAGCAAGATCCACAAGCTCAGGCGTTGTCACTGGGCCAGGGATCATTTAAAATGGAGTGTGGCAAAATGGAAGACTGTTCTGTGGTCAGACGAGTCACGATTCAAAGTTCTTTTTGGAAATCTGGGACGCCATGTCATCCGGACCAAAGAGGACAAGGACAACCCAAGTTGTTATCAACGCTCAGTTCAGAAGCCTGCATCTCTGATGGTATGGGGTTGCATGAGTGTGTGTGGCATGGGCAGCTTGCATGTCTGGAAAGGCACCATCAATGCAGAAAAATATATTCAGGTTCTAGAACAACATATGCTCCCATCCAGACGTCATCTCTTTCAGGGAAGACCCTGCATTTTTCAACAAGATAATGCCAGACCACATTCTGCATCAATCACAACATCATGGCTGCGAGGAGAAGGATCCGGGTAATGAAATGGCCAGTCTGCAGTCCAGATCTTTCACCTATATAGAACATTTGGCATCATAAAGAGGAAGGTGTGACAAAGAAGGCCCAAGACGATTGAACAGTTAGAGGCCTGTATTAGACAAGAATGGGAGAGCATTCCTATTTCTAAACTTGAGAAACTGGTCTCCTCGGTCCCCAGACGTCTGTTGAGTGTTGTAAGAAGAAGGGGAGATGCCACACAGTGGTGAAAATGGTCTTGTCCCAACTTTTTTGGGATTTGTTGACAAATTTTGAATCAACGTATTTTTCCCTTAAAATGATACATTTTCTCAGTTTAAACTTTTGTTCCGTGATTTATGTTCTATTCTGAATAAAATATTAGAAGTTGGCACCTCCACATCATTGCATTCAGTTTTTATTCACGATTTGTATAGTGTCCCAACTTTTTTGGAATCCGGTTTGTATATTGACAACATTCTACTATGACAACCACAATATGCATGCATCCTTAGGACAATTCTGCCTAAAATACAATTTTCCAGTGACACATTACTCTTGTATTGTGTAAGTGTGAAATTTAAAAGAAGTTTGCCCAGATTTCCTAATCTACCACCAATACTTACAGATGCCGGTCATAAAATTAGAATATCATGACAAAGTTGATTTATTTCAGTAATTCCATTCAAAAAGTGAAACTTGTATATTAGATTCATTCATTACACACAGACTGATGTATTTCAAATGTTTATTTCTTTTAATTTTGATGATTATAACTGACAACTAATGAAAGTCCCAAATTCAGTATCTCGGAAAATTAGAATATCAATTAAGACCAATGCAACTGAAAGGTATGAACATGAAAAGTATGAGCATGTACAGCACTCAATATTTAGTTGGGGCTCCTTTGGCCTGGATTACTGCAGCAATGCGGCATGGCATGGAGTCGATCAGTCTGTGGCACTGCTCAGGTGTTACGAGAGCCCACGTTGCTCTGATAGTGGCCTTCAGCTCTTCTGAATTGTTGGGTCTGGTGTACTGCATCTTCCTCTTCACAATACCCCATAAATTTTCTATGGGGTTAAGGTCAGGCGACTTTGCTGGTCAATCAAGAACAGGGATACCATGGTCCTTAAACCAGGTACTGGTAGTTTTGGCACTTTGTGCAGGTGCCAGGTCCTGTTGGAAAATGAAATCTGCATCTCCATAAAGTTCATCAGCAGCAGGAAGCATGAAGTGCTCTAAAACTTCTTGATAAACGGCTGCGCTGACCTTGGACCTCAGAAAACACAATGGACCAACACCAGCAGATGACATGATACCCCAAACCATCACTTACTGTGGAAACTTTACACTGGACCTCAAGCAACGTGGATTCTGTGCCTCTCCTCTCTTCCTCCAGACTCTGGGACCTTGATTTCCAAAGGAAATGCAAAATTTACTTTCATCAGAGAACATAACTTTGGACCACTCAGCAGCAGTTTTGTCTTTAGCCCAGGCGAGACGCTTCTGACGCTGTCTCTTGTTTAAGAGTGGCTTGACACAAGCAATGCGACAGCTGAAACCCATGTCTTGCATACGTCTGTGCGTGGTGGTTCTTGAAGCACTGACTCCAGCTGCAGTCCACTCTTTGTGAATCTCCCCAACAGTTTTGAATGGGTTTTGTTTCACAATCCTCTCCAGGGTGCGGTTATCCCTATTGCTTGTACACTTTTTTCTACCACATCTTGTCCTTCCCTTCGCCTCTCTATTGATGTGCTTGGACACAGAGCTCTGTGAACAGCCAGCCTCTTTAGCAATGACCTTTTGTGTTTTGCCCTCCTTGTGCAAGGTGTCAATGGTCGTCTTTTGGACAACTGTCAAGTCAGCAGTCTTCCCCATGATTGTGTAGCCTACAGAACTAGACTGAGAGACCATTTAAAGGCTTTTGCAGGTGTTTTGAGTTAATTAGCTGATTAGAGTGTGGCACCAGATGTCTTCAATATTGAACCTTTTCACAATATTCTAATTTTCCGAGAATTTGGGTCTTTCATTAGTTGTCAGCTATAATCATCAAAATTAAAAGAAATAAGCATTTGAAATACATCAGTCTGTGTGTAATGAATGAATCCAATATACAAGTTTCACTTTTTGAATGGAATTACTGAATTAAATCAACTTTGTCATGATATTCTAATTTTATGACTGGCACCTGTATAGCAGAAACTTTACTGTCTAGTAATGCTGTCATGCAGGTAGCACTTTTCTCATATTATACATGGAATTCTGCCACTGATGACTATCACTATTCTAAGTATGATGTAATTCAGTTAAAACTGTACATATCTAAGGAAAGGATATGTCACTCAATATTTTAGAAAAGAAGTGGAAGGCAGCCATGCACAGAATACACTTGAGCTTCACATGTGCAAAGCATTCAATCATTCAACTTCAAATCTTTTACCGAGTGCATTTATCTTGTTTAAAATTGTCCAAAACATTTCTAGGGCAAGATTTAACATGTGACAGTTGCAATCTAGCTCCAGCCTCATTGGGCCACATGTTCTGGGTGTGCACCAAATTAACATTTTGGACAAACATCTCTGCATGCCTATCAGACAGCACTGGTATCACAATCACTCTTAATGCATTAACAGCTGTGTTTTGTGTACTCCCAGACAGCCCGTAGAGTTAAATGGAAGGATCCCACCCCACCACACTTAAGTCAGTGGGTAAATGATGTTCTATACTACTTGAAACTGGAAAAAATCAATTCTCACTTAGAGTTTCTGTTCAAAACTTTTTAAATTATGACTGGATCTAATCAATAACATTTAAGATTAAGCTTCCATCTCAGGGAATTGGATACCCTTCCTTTCTTGTTCCTTTTATAGAGTAACTTCTCTCTTTCTCTTTGGTGGGGGCTGAATTTTGCTTTGACTTGATTTGTCACTTTTGACTAGACTGTATGAATTAGTATGTTTCCGATTAAAATCAATAAAAATAAATACTGTGAGAGACGACCGGGCACTTATCCTGGCCAACACATCCAGGCCGCTAGATGTAGTCCTCCCTGCAGCATGGAGGTGCCCCTGATTCCTGCATGGCATCATGGGAGATGGAGTTCGACTTCACAGCCCTGATGGGTGCCGTGGGTGCCACCTGGTGACACTGCAGGGAGACACCGGGATTTTTATTTTCCCTATAGCCCGGAAGTACACCCAAGTTAGTGAGTCACATGGACTGAAGGACAGGAGCACTTCCGGGTCATGGACTATTTAAAGGACTATGGGAAACCCAGCAAGCGGAGTCAGAGTTGGGAGGTAGAGTGACGGAGCTGCTGGCAGGAGTGGAGGATTGTATTATTGTGATTTGTTATTTGTATCGGATTATTGATTATTGGGGCGTGTGGTGGAACAATATCAAAAGGAAAAGAAATTAAAATTATTTCTAGCACTTTTACTTGGTGTCTTGGACATTTGTCTGTGGGGTTTGAGGAGCGACAGCGCCCTCTAGTGTCACAATACATACATAAACAGTGTACCAGTTCTGCAAATAGAAAATTCGGATTCCCACCCCGCATCCTGATTGAAAGCATGGGCATTACTTTAAGCCATCTGTAAATATACACTTTCATCTGGGCATCTTTTTTTTTTATTTATGGGCAGTTGTTAGATCATTATGTAGCTCTGCCTCATGCTTAAAGCTCTCAACTCTGTCAAACTGAAATAATGTACATACTTTTATTTAAAAAAAAAAAACAACTTCCACGTTTAAAAGTAATATAACCTATGCATTAATCACAGTACCAAGTTAACACTGCATGCAATTTCACATTATCTAATGGCAGTGCATAGAACAAATAAAAATATGCAATGTAATGTTTTAAGTGTCAAAAAGAGGATATGTTGGGATAAAGCATACATCTGGCCACCCCAAATATCACACCTATTAAGTAAATTTAGAATGATGAGAGGAGTGGACAGTAATCGGTGGTTTATGATTGAGGTGTTGAGTGACAGGGTAATGGAAATGGAAAAATGAAGAGGTGCTGAATCCTTGAACTATATTTCTGGATCATCCACATCTGCCTCTATCTCTTCCATCGCAATGAGTAGACGAGAGAGACCAGATGCTGAACGCAAGGTGTCAAATGAAGCAGCAGCGGAAGGAGGTGGATTTTGCTGCACAAAAGAATGTTAGAAGGCTGATCTGCTAGACTTCTTGCAACTTTGTTTTGTACAGCTGTTGGCAGCACTCAACAGGAAATGAAGCACTGATTCTCAGATTATATGTATTAAATGAAGTCCACCATAAATGCAAAAACACGTAACTTGAACCCCCATGTCTCAGGGGATACCTGTAATTTTTTTTTGTCTCTGCTGTCCATCATACTAACATCATAATTCACTGCAAAATTTTATTGTTGAAATTATATTGGTGTTATCATAAATGGTATTATAATGCCCACTTCTAGTTATAACTAAAGAATGTTTACATCTACTATCCTCATAAAGTTGCAAGAAAACGTTTGAGAACCCACTTGAATTACCTGGATTTCTGCAATAATTACTGATAAAAATGTGAACTGACTTTTACATTTCCATAATTAGCAATGCAATATCCTTACACTAATAAAACACAAATAACTGTGCTGCTTCTGGACAATACTGAAAACATTGTTTACTGTCTTGCTTAAAAACTCAAAAGAGACTTTGCTAACTTCCATAGATTTCTGAAGGTTTTTTGCTATTACCCTTGGATTTTTTTTCACCTCTTTCAGTACTGCTCCCTGTGTTCTTGCCATAATCTTTACAGAATAATCATTCTTAAGAAAAGCGGGAACAGTACTACATTTCTCCAATTCTAAAAATTCTCAAATTCTCTTACTGTTGATTGTTTTTGCTATTCTAAAGACTCTGGTGTTCATCAAATAAACTCTGAACCTTTTTCACAGGGCTTTGCACCTCCAACTCATACCTACAATCTCTCCAAATAGCCTTTTTCCAACATTTGACTGTGATTGTTTAACTTCATATTTGGAACTAATAAAAATAAACATTTGTGTATTATTAATTTAAGCAGACTGTGGCTGTTTATTATTGTGACTTAGATGAGCATTACATTGTTATTTGAAAAAGTGCAGAAATCTAGGCAATTCCAAAAGATTTACAAATTTCGTATTAACTAAATATGTAACTACATATATAGTGCTTTACTATTAATTTTCTCATAAAAAGATAATGGCTCATGTTCATATATAATTGTTATTCCTGGCAGCACACCGTTTTAAAAATGCTACCACTTCCTTTCATTAGGTTTAAACCTATGCTTTACAATTACTGAATGTATTGAATTCCCTGAGCCTTACCGCTGTTTAAAAAGATTAGCTAAAGTTCTGTTTCACATAACAATAATAATATTCAGCATTGCTGTAAATTTATATCCATCCATCCATTTTATGAACCTGCTTTTTATGTTACCGGGTTGTGGAATAGAAGCCTGTTACAGCAAAGGGGAAAGGAAGGAAACATCTCTGAACAGAAAGTCAGTTCATTACAGGCATACTTAAACACTACAGCATTTGAGAATAATAAATTACCCTGGCAATACATATATATTTGAGGTGTAATAGGAAACTAAAGACTGCAAAAGAAACCCACATGAACAAGTAAAGAGCATGCAAATCTAGAAGGCATCCCCACCCATCCGTGCTTAGCCACTTTGCCAGCCACACCGTCTATAACAATTATGTAAAATATGAAGACAACAACAAAAAGGGATTAGAAAACCAGTACAAAAAAGTCTATTTAACACTCAACTACACATACTCAAAATGAAAAAGAAAAAATAAAACACTGTGTTTCTCTGTTGCATGACATTTATTTTTCTCAAAGTGTGTACACAAGAACTGTGGACGTAACATTATTTACTATAGAAAATTCTGAAGCCTTTACAGGTGTTCATAAGCTATGCTTTTCAAGATGGTCTCAGTAAAGGCTGTAGGAAAACCCTTCTGAAAGGGCCATGGCCATGTTGCTATGACATGTTCACCCCATCCCCCACTCCAACTCTACTGATGAGATGTTGTGTAATTGCTAAATATATGAAAGAGAGTCACAGTGGAAAAATACTAGGGGCCCCTGCTTCAGGGCCATGAAGCATACCATTTTCAAATAACATTTTTTTCAGTAAATGTAATTTTGAAAAAAGCAAACAATCAATAAACCATCTCTGCTTTTTCTAAACTTGCTTTGTTCTGATCGAGATTTTAGATGCAGCACAGCATATGTTGGGGAAAAAAATGAAAAAAGGAAGAGGCCAGCACTGGATGAAACAGTCCATTGCAGGGCAAACTCACACACCCCAACATTCTCTCACAATGTATCAAATTACAACTACTGATCAAACTTACAATATGCTTTCGGACCTTAAAGGGAAGTGAAACTCCATTTTTTCTGGTTATTAAACCAGTATTTCTGAACAAAGCAATGCATGTTCTGTTATGAAAAATGCAACCTACTAAAATGAGCATGAAAGTCAACATTACTCTGATTTTCTAGATTTTATCCTGAACTGAGAATTAAGAAAGCTTCTGGTATGAATTGTGTACTGTATATTCACATTGTCTTTGGGTATGCCACACCTATTTTCTTTGTATGACCATTAGATCTTGTTCTGGGGAATGAAACATGATTCATGCAGATGTTTTACATATGTTTCATCCAAAAAATAATATAAAATATACAATCCAACACTTATCTCTAAAGAAAATAGGAGTTTTGATTTTTCTGATTAATATGTTTGGAACATTCAATGGCACAATTGATTTGCTTGCTGGGAATGTTTGTGCTTAAGACTTTAAACAAATTCATTGCAAAAAAATGAATTCAAGAATGAAGGACCTTTTCTTTTGGTGTCAGAAATTTTAAATGTTACAAAAATGCAGAACTCCAAAGCATTAAAAAAACAATGAAATGAGAAGCCAGTTTGGGTTAGTCTCTTATTGGAATTTCAGGAATGTGAGTCCTGGACATCTTGAACCACTTCAAGACAAATTATTGCAAAATAGGAAAACAAAATGGGAAAAAAGAAGGACAGAATAAAATAAAAAACAGAAAAGGCATACAATATTTATTATGCCATGCTTGAAAACAAACATGTACAGCTACTCATAATGTTTAACAACTGAGAAACACATTTTGCTGCAAAAATACTAAAGCCTTAATTAGATTTCATGCAAATTATAATTATTCCTTTTTGTTTGCACTTCATTATACATATTATATATATATATATACTATATATATATATATATATATATATATATATATATATATATATATATATATATATATATATAAGCAGCATTTGTTCCAAAAATATTTTAAATATTTAGTATTGGATAAAAGCTTACAACAAAGGCCTACTTTAGAATGGAGTACCTCGCAACAAATATACCTGTGTGTCTGCAGGGATTCAAATAGACACATATAAATGACAACTGATATATACAGACAAACAGACATACAGACAGGCAGGCAAGCAGAAAAACCCAAACAAACATACATATATTTAGAAGTACAGATACAGAAACACATTTAATAGTTTATGAATTAGTATCATGCTTCTTGAATGTAGAATACAGAATACATGCAACATTATTTGTGCAACATGCAAATCTGACACTCCTCACCATCAAAATCCAGTCCCATAAGTAAAAGCAAGTATTTTATTTTTTCTTCCCTGTAAGTGCACAAAACCCTTAACCCCAATCAAAAATGAACCTGTCATCCAGGACAGGCTAAAAAAAAAAGAAAAAAAGAAGAATATGAAGAAACAGGGTCATCCATGCTGATGATCTCATCTCTAGCACCAAAGAGGAAGACACATAAAAAGCAATTTCTAAAAAAGATCCTAATTCTTCTTTACATCCAGGCTGAGATATAATGTTTATGATCACGATAGCCACATACCCGAAATTGTGTGCCTAATGTACAACCATAGTGTTGGGGATGGCACTGGTCTGCAGGCTCCTCTGCAATTTTGGCTGCCATGAAGCAGCCAGCTATCTTTCTGTAGCTCAGTAACGGCATTGTTCATAAGCTTCACTCTGCCTCAAACCGGTTTCAGCTGGTTTTGGTCACCCCACATAAAGCCAATGGAAACCTGTGCTGCTGCACACACTCTTACAATATGCTGCTCAGTTTTTAAACACTGAAACAAATCTTCACATGAATAAAGATTTCATTATATCTCTGTATAAAACAAAACAAAGCATGCACTGCAGAGACACACCCTAGCAATATGTCTGTTGCCTGAAACATATTCACAGCTTACAAAGCACTATGTCTCTACTGCTTGGTCTTCAACTGCTCTAACCATACAAGGCCTACACAAAGCACAGTGATATTTATTACCTCATTACTAAAAAGCAAACAAAAAAAAGTCAATCTAAACATCCAGAATTTAACCTAATGGTTCATTTATAACAAAGACATAAAAAATATGTTTGACAAAAAGAGACATAATTAGTGTGTCACATTTAAGGTGCGTGGATTAATACAAATAAGGCAAGAGAAATACTTTTTGACTGTTAACAGATTTTTTTTTTGTTTGTTAAGAAATCAATCTCTACCTCTGTCTGTGTTGCAATATTCAGCTGTATTATTTTGCAGGTTGCCTCTCCTCTTCTCCACACACCTCAGGGCTCCAGATACCCCATCCCCCAATCTTTTATCCCCTGAGAAAGCAATGTCAATTAGCATTGGCCCTCTGGCCTGCAGACAACTGGGCCTCTTGACTGTGTACAGAAGGTTAGTGCAAAAAAAAAAAAAAAGCAAGTAAAAAATATCTTCAGAGAAAGAAAAGGCAGGGGTGCACAAAGCTGTACCATACCCATATACAGATATGTGTAGTATATTCAAAGGTATCTTCCATTAAAAGCTGTCTTGACTGTCCTTCTATGCATCTTCCATTTGTCTGCATTTTTTAAAACTGAACTTGTTTGCCCTGGAGTGATTTCTTTGCAGAAGCTGAACAGTTAACAGAAAAGAGACAAAAAAGGGGGCAGTGTTACACTGCAGAATAAGGCCATTGTGTACGTGTAAGCTGGAGGGTGAAGTGTCTTTTCTAGCAATTGAGGCACCACACTGCTGCTGTAACTCTATTTATGAATATATATATATATATATATATATATATATATATATATATATATATATAAAACCAAATAATCAATCTTAGGTTGAAAATGAATATACTGTATATGATGGGAATAAAAAACAGGTTTGAGAGCAGCTAAGATGCAGCTTCTCTCTTTGTTTACCCAAAACCGCAACAGATTTTCCAAGTTAAATTCTTTTTTGAAAAAAATAATGTTAAAATGCATCTTAATACTGAATTTACATCTGATAGTGTTTTGAAGTCATAATATGCAGCATGGAGTAAAAGAAACCTGCTGCATACAAATACTGATCATATAACTGTTTAAGGTTGCTGCTTACTGTTCGTATGCAATTTATTAAATGATGATCAGGGATAAGAGTAAAAAAATCAAAATGATGCAGTGAAATAGTAATAAATATGATTCCTGAGTGTAAAAAGTTAATTCCTACATTACTGCCCAATATGTGGTGCACAGAGCTAAAGATAAATACCTCATAAACTGGCTGAATACATACTAGCAAGTACCCTATAACCCTTTAGTACGTGGAAAAGAAAAAAAACAAACCAAAAAAAAAAATGTCCTCCATTTTGCTTTAAAGCTACAGAGCTGGGAAGCCATGAACACAACCTCCACTTGGCCATCCCCCAGCAAAGCAGCAGAAGCAGTCTCCCTGGAGCTCACTGCTCTTATCAAGGCTCAGATCGAGGCCACACTGAGATGACTAGTTAACTCCTGTCATGCCTTATATTAAAATCATAATGTTGTTTCAGGATCTTTACTTTAGTAGACCATTCATTGAAATGCAGCATATAGCATTTTTAAATCAGAAAAAAATTTAAATAAAACCTGTCATTGCTCAAAGATTAAAATGAATCACATAACTACAGGTAACAAAACAATGTTTTGCCACAGAAGGCAATCTTTGTTACACATAAATCCAAAAGCAGTTAGACTAAACAGAGCCCATTTAAAGCTTTGTTTAAACTGAAAACTAAAATTTGAAACTCTTAAAACACAAGGCTCTTTTTAAAGTTAAGATTAAGCATATTTCAGAAGAAAAGTATTTACCACACATTTTAAGTGTATTCTAGCCCAAAGCTGCATTTAGAAAAGACTATAGCTGTAAAACATACAAAGCAGCCAGCTTTCTAAACTGTGATGAGAATATTAAGTAGTCGTCAGATGATGAAAATTAAGCTCTGTGCAGAGGGCCCATTAATGCTCCAGTTTCAATTGATACAATGGTTGTGAAATGAAGAATGTTTATTACAAAATATTAATATTATTTTCAAGTGATTACGTAAATCCTTTGTTAGAGCAATGTTACAGAACTACATACGGTATTGTGTATTCACCGTAAATGATACATAACAATTTGGCAATATAATCCATAAAACAAAGAAAAATGAGTGGGTAACTAGCTAGGTACAAAAATACTGTATCTGTATTTGCATGTGCATGTCTCTTTGTAGGTACTAATACACATTTATTTTATGGTTTAGAACAGTGATTCTTAACCTTTTTGAGTCATGGACCCATTTAAGAATTAGACGAAAGCTATGGACCCCCTTCCCCAGAAATATTGACATAAACACAACTTTGCATGCAATAAATATACTGCACTTTAATTTATTGAGATTTGATTGTCTCATACATATATGACATACACAAATTATTACTAAACTTTAAAGTAAACAATTAAAAAAAACACTCCTTTTTATGCAAAAAGTAATGACCACTCTTTATAATTATGAAATACAATCCTCTTGTGCAAATTAAAACAGATTTACTACTGTACTACTATGTTTTCTACTACCATTATTACTACTACTACTACATCTACTCTAAATCAACAGTACTGGGCTGTATAGTGAATATAAATGTTAATTTTTATCTGACCCTCACAGACCCCCTGAAACCCACCAATGGACCCCATAGGGGTCCACAGACCTCAGGTTAAGAACCCCTGGTTTAAAAAAAGTAAATTGTAAATACTTTCTTGTCATAACAATATAAATTGCATGTAACTTGATGAAGTTCATACAAATATCTATATACACATGCACACACACATATACACAAATATATATGAAATCCACAAAGGAAGAAGATGAGTCACATATCTTAAAATGTTTTTTTATTCCTAAGCTTTCAACCCCTACCAGGAATCATCATACCAGGAAAATGATTACACATACAGGGATCAAAGACGACATATAGCAGATGAGAAAGGGGGACAGCGGATTAATAAGGTGGAGTTCACAGGGTGTTGGACATAAGGTCTTATTTAATATGTGAATGTTCTTCTTTTTAAGCCTTCATATGCTGGGTTCATGTCCAAATGTCTGTTAACACTAGAATTACCAGAGCCTATGAGAAAACTCGTAAATCCGGCCCACCTTAAATCCATTTGCACCTCTCCGTCAGCATCTTTGTCCTGTAAATGTGCAGATTAAGACAAGCAGCAAGTAGCCGGCTATTCCATCCCCCACTGTCACAGAACATTCACTAAGTTCTCCCAGCTCGTGCCTTGTTTGATTATCTAGGAGTGAGTGAACTGCTGGAGTTTTAGAATGGAAATAATAGATTGTTATTTGGAACACATGCATTTCATGTGTGTACCGTTTCAACAGTAATCTGTGTAAACACATTGTTAAAACAGAAACTTTTTCATATTTTAGTAATAAATGTTACAAAATGTAGGCATAAACTATAGAATGTGCAAAGCCTGAAGTCCAAAGATCAAATAAACACTTTCACAAAAGGTTCAAGGACGATACAACAGTTTCCGTGGCGTAGCAGTAAAAGTTGTCTTTTTTTTTCAACTTTTATTCTCTCAGTCACGTTCACGCTCTAGCTCTCCCCTCCTGTTTTGACCCTAACTAACAGTGTCAGCATAAAGTCATTGAGCTTATTCAGTACGATCAGGAGCACGCAGGTGGCCAGTTGCTGTGTGCTACAACATGCTTGACTTGGTGGTGATGAATGCACATGTACTGTGAAAAGCTTGCATGGGGGTCACTGAGAAAAGATGAGTGTTCTTTGCTCACCATGCAGAGGAACTTCGTTGTCACTTCTTACAAGAAAAGGCGATGGAAAAAGAGGGTGCAATATCGACAAATTTCTGTTCCAAGACTGCTGCTTATCCCAGAAAAGCAAACTCAGTCAGTGTCAGGTGCTCCTTTAATGTAATCGGAACCACAGCATAGAGAAAAGTGTGTACATTGCAACAGGTACACATCTCGTAAATGTAGGAAGGACGGTCCTTGGGTGTGTGGGAACTGTTAACATTTGAATCTGATGATTGCATATAGCGTGGAACTGACCTCTCTGTACTATTCTTTCCTCTGCATGTCCTGGAGTACAAAAGAAACACCGTCATGCACCAAAATGTGGAGATTGGGAAAGATCGGGGGGGAGGTGGGGGGGAATGCGGTCACTGATTACAACCGCAAGAAGGTATGCGAAGAATATGAATAACATGAATAATGTTGCATCAGTGCCACAATGATTTCTGAAATGTACCATACAAGTCATAAAATGAATTATTCCAAATATTATATACTAGCAAAATACCAGCGCTTCACAGCGGAGAAGTAGTCTGTTAAAGAAGTTATGAAAAAGAAAAGGAAACATTTTAAAAATAACATAACATGATTGTCAATGTAATTGTTTTGTGACTGTTATGAGTGTTGCTGTCATCAAGGATTTGTTTATCATTATTTATTTCAATCAGGTTCGTATTTGGAGGATGTGTTGTGTTCAAGTTACATTCCGTGTTTGTCTAGTCTATCCCTGACCATTTCATCTTCGTTGTCAACCATTGTAAAGATAACAGGTTTCATTCATCGAAGTGATCACTACCCAAATCGGTACTCGTGAATCTAAGATGTTTAACAGGCATTCCCGGGATTAAGTTGTGGATTTGCCTGCGAATATTTAGCGGCAGTGTGTCTATGAATGCAATTTAAACATAAGCTTCACACCTTGCTTTCCTATTGATATGTCTACAAAGGCTTGTTCAGCGTCAGAGGGTTGTTCCTTTCCGACTGCATCAATAAGCAGCTCATCTTCCTCTTTATCTGAGACATCACACACTGCATGCACGGGTTTACCTTTCCCAGTCCTGCAAAGTCAGTTCATGTGAGCCACTCGGAGTACATGCATCGAAGGTTCTCAGCTGTGCTTGTGCTATCTCGTGCGATCTTGCAATGTCCACGGCTTTATTTAATGTTAGCTCAGACCCGGCACTTAAAAGTTTCTCTAGCAGTTTCGCCGAGTTTGTGCCAAACACCACCCTGACCATCTCATCTTCCTCTGCATAAGCACAGTCCTTCACCCATGAATATTTAGCGGCAGTGTTTCTATTCTATCCCTGACCATCTCATCTTCGTTTGCATAAGCACAGTCCTTCACCAGCAATTTTAACTCCATTACAGCAATTTTAACTCCGTTACAAAGTGATCAAAAAGTTGGAGAATTAGTGATGAGTCAGTGAGTCAGTCAGTCAGTGAGGGCTTTGCCTTTTATTAATATAGACTAGCAGAATACCCGCGCTTCGCAGTGAAGAAGTAGTGTGTTAAAGAAGTTATGAAAAAGAAAAGGAAAAATTTTTAAAAATAATGTAACATGATTGTTAATGTAATTGTTTTGTCATTGATATGAGTGTTGTTGTTATATCTATACATATATATATCTATATCTATATGTATATATGTATATCTATACATATATATATCTATATCTACAGTGGTGTGAAAAACTATTTGCCCCCTTCCTGATTTCTTATTCTTTTGCATGTTTGTCACACAAAATGTTTCTGATCATCAAACACATTTAACCATTAGTCAAATATAACACAAGTAAACACAAAATGCAGTTTTTAAATGATGGTTTTTATTATTTACGGAGAAAAAAAATCCAAACCTACATGGCCCTGTGTGGAAAAGTAATTTCCCCCTGAACCTAATAACTGGTTTGGCCACCCTTAGCAGCAATAACTGCAATCAAGCATTTGCGATAACTTGCAATGAGTCTTTTACAGCGGTCTGGAGGAATTTTGGCCCACTCATCTTTGCAGAATTGTTGTAATTCAGCTTTATTTGAGGGTTTTCTAGCATGAACCGCCTTTTTAAGGTCATGCCATAGCATCTCAATTGGATTCAGGTCAGGACTTTGACTAGGCCACTCCAAAGTCTTCATTTTGTTTTTCTTCAGCCATTCAGAGGTGGATTTGCTGGTGTGTTTTGGGTCATTGTCCTGTTGCAGCACCCAAGATCGCTTCAGCTTGAGTTGACGAACAGATGGCCAACATTCTCCTTCAGGATTTTTTGGTAGACAGTAGAATTCATGGTTCCATCTATCACAGCAAGCCTTCCAGGTCCTGAAGCAGCAAAACAAACCCAGACCATCACACTACCAACACCATATTTTACTGTTGGTATGATGTTCTTTTCTGAAATGCTGTGTTCCTTTTACGCCAGATGTAACGGGACATTTGCCTTCCAAAAAGTTCAACTTTTGTCTCATCAGTCCACAAGGTATTTTCCCAAAAGTCTTGGAAATCATTGAGATGTTTCTTAGCAAAATTGAGATGAGCCCTAATGTTCTTTTTGCTTAACAGTGGTTTGCGTCTTGGAAATCTGCCATGCAGGCCGTTTTGCCCAGTCTCTTTCTTATGGTGGAGTCGTGAACACTGACCTTAATTGAGGCAAGTGAGGCCTGCAGTTCTTTAGACGTTGTCCTGGGGTCTTTTGTGACCTCTCGGATGAGTCGTCTCTGCGCTCTTGGGGTAATTTTGGTCGGCCGCCACTCCTGGGAAGGTTCACCACTGTTCCATGTTTTGCCATTTGTGGATAATGGCTCTCACTGTGGTTCGCTTGAGTCCCAAAGCTTTAGAAATGGCTTTATAACCTTTACCAGACTGATAGATCTCAATTACTTCTGTTCTCATTTGTTCCTGAATTTCTTTGGATCTTGGCATGATGTCTAGCTTTTGAGGTGCTTTTGTTCTACTTCTCAGTGTCAGGCAGCTCCTATTTAAGTGATTTCTTGACTGAAACAGGTGTGGCAGTAATCAGGCCTGGGGGTGGCTACGGAAATTGAACTCAGGTGTGATACACCACAGTTAGGTGATTTTTTAACAAGGGGCAATTACTTTTCACACAGGGCCATGTAGGTTTGGATTTTTTCTCCTAAATAATAAAACCATCATTTAAAACTGCATTTTGTGTTTACTTGTGTTATATTTGACTAATGGTTAAATGTGTTTGATGATCAGAAACATTTTGTGTGACAAACATGCAAAAGAATAAGAAATCAGGAAGGGGGCAAATAGTTTTTCACACCACTGTATATATATATATATATATATATATAGCAAAATACCCTCGCTTTGCAGCGGAGAAGTAGTGTGTTAAAGAAGTAATGAAAAAGAAAAAAAAAATTTTGAAAAAAACGTAACAAGATTGTCAATGTAATTGTGTTGTCATGAGTGTTGCTGTCATCAAGGATTTGATTATCATTATTTCTTTCAATCAGGTTCATATTTGTAGTATGTGTTGTGTTCAAGTTACATTCCGTGTTTGTCAACCGTTGTAAAGATAACAGGTTTCATTCATCGATTCGTTTCTTACTGCATCAATAAAGAGCTCGTCTTCTTCTTTATCTGAGACCTGACACACTGCATGCACAGGTTTTTTTTTACACTGTCTTCCTTTAGCGGGACATTGACTTTTCCACCGTGTGCTTTATTTCCGCAGTAGCTGCACTTATGAATATGCTTGTATGTATCAGACGCTTCATATTTTTTTGCTGCCTTCTCAATTGTGTAATTCGTTTTTTGTCTGCGCACTGCGTCAGTTCACGTGAGCCGCTCGGTGTACATGCATCGAAGTTTCCCAGCTGCGCTGGTGCCATGTTGTGCTATGTCCACGGCTGTATTTAATGTTAGCTAAGACCCGGCACTTAAAAGTTTCTCTCGCAGTTTCGCTGAGTTTGTGCCAAACACCACCCTGACCATCTCATCTTCCTCTGCATAAGCACAGTCTTTCACCCGTGAATATTTAGCGGCAGTGTTTCTATTGGATTGCCGCTGACGGACGGCCTTATATGGGCAGGCACTAAATTACAAACGCCAGCGGCAGCCTGTCTATGAACTTAATTTAAACTTTAGGTTTACACCGTGCTTTGTTTCCGCA
Organism: Polypterus senegalus; assembly: GCF_016835505.1. Classification (NCBI taxonomy): domain Eukaryota; kingdom Metazoa; phylum Chordata; class Cladistia; order Polypteriformes; family Polypteridae; genus Polypterus; species Polypterus senegalus. Next base: position 37,758,872 of record NC_053157.1, read on the forward strand.
GTAGCAGCACTCATGAATATGGTTGTATATGTCACTCGCTCGCTTCTTATTGTTTCGCTGCCTTCTCAATTATATAATGCATGTTTTCTTCAGCTTTTGGAGCTCTTCCTGGTTTTCTACGCATCGCGTGATTACGTGGGAGGCGTGATGATGTCACACGAAACTCCCCCACGCTTTCGAGCTCAACTCCATTACAATAAATGGAAAAAATAGCTTCCAGTTATGACCATTACGTAGAATTTCGAAATGAAACCTGCCCAACTTTTGTAAGGAAGCTGTAAGGAATGAGCCTGCCAAATTTCAGCCTTCCACCCACACGGGAAGTTGGAGAATTAGTGATGAGTCAGTGAATCAGTGAGTGAGTGAGTGAGTGAGTGAGTGAGTGAGTGAGTGAGTGAGTGAGTGAGTGAGTGAGTGAGTGAGTGAGTGAGTGAGTGAGTGAGTGAGTGAGTGAGTGAGTGAGGGCTTTGCCTTTTATTAGTATAGATACCTATGTCTCTGTTGTTTTTTTTTTTTTGTCAGTGCTGCTTTGACATCATGGACTATAAATTGCATATTAATTCAGCATGAACATAAACACTCAATAAAAGTGAATGAAAAAAGTGAACATGAGATACCAAGAAGGCAGATTCACCAGCATTTGTGTGTCAGCCTTTATCCCTCCAGATTAGAGAATTTCCAGTTATGGTGGCAGATCTGGCATTCCAGCCACCAAAAAAAAAACACCTCACATTGGTTCCATGTCATCTGAACTAGTGTGGTGCTGAGGTATCACCCATTACATGGCTGCACTCGGGTCCTAATCTGGGATAGTCATGTGGTGTGTGTGGCAATGCGCTGTATCAGCGTGTGCTCCTAACTTATTGTTTCAAAACACCACTCAAATCCACAGTTATTCCCAGTTTCAAATAAAAACTAAAAGTGCCAGATCTGGGGTGGTGGTGATGATGTTGGGGTTGTATCTATGAATAGATGGAAAATATTTGCTAAAAAATATAAATGAAAATATGAAAAAATGAAATATATGAATATATGTTTTTGACTGTCAGTCATTTTTATAAGTCCAGAATGTGACTCTGATTCTTAGACTCTGTATACTAATACACAGTATTTAATTGCAGGAATTTTAAATAAAGTTTGAATTGTTTTGATTACTTTATTTGTCTTTAAAACACAATTTAAAAAGTAACACAGTTAAACAATTCATGCCGTTTTTTTAAGTTCTTGGAAATGTACATTTTATCTGTTCAGCTGGACGGATGAATAAATAGTTTGTTCCTGAAAAGTTGCACGGTACATTAAAAAATATATTTTCAAGTGTGTTCTTTAAAGCTTCAAATGATTAAAGTTCTATACATGAATAGACAGTTATACTGTATAATAAAAAGTTGTCCTCACAAATACTTGACTTTTGCTGTTGACTACCCCCCTTTTTTTCCTATACGAGTATGTAGCGTGATACGCATGATCTTTACCATTTGTCTAGTCAGAACATATTATTGTGCAGATTCACAGCAAAAATTGGTTGTAAATGGAACAGTACTCTCTAGAAGTACTTAGAATCAGATGCTGAAAGAAACAAGAGTAAATGTATAATGAATGGTGTGGTGGTTTGGTTTCTGGAAATGGGGGGGGGGGGGGGCTAACTAAAATGCTTTCATAAATAAGTCTATGAAGTGGGTGAAAACCGCAATAAAATACACAAACTTACCAAAGTAGGTAAAATTACAGGTCATGTTTAACAACAAACGTTAATTTTGTCTGGTCACTTTTGTCAGACAAACATAAAAAGATTGAAACAGCTATTTATTTAATGTCTAGGAGGTTCTTTGAATTAGCTGCCTTTAAAAGGTATCAAATCAAAAATCAACTCAAATCATTTGATTTGATTCATAAGGTACTGTCAAGTGTTTAATCAGAAGTTTAAAATGTTCAGTGCTGCCATTATGAAGCCTCTTCTGTGAACAGACTGACACAGATACAACACAAATAACAAATATTATAGAAGATGTTCAGGAGATAGCTCTATGTAGTGTATAAATGTGCTAAGCAAAAATCGTCACAATTTCTTTTATGTATATATCTTCCTTTTTCTACAATCCCTTCAATACACAGACTAAGCACTGTGTTGATTTCTTAGTCTTTAAGAAATAGCCATATATTCAGCAAAAATAAAAACTAAACGAGGTAAGTCAACAAAAACAAATTCTAAAAGAGAAATGGCAACAATTTCACGAATCTGAAACTAAACTGAAAATAAAATACTACAGAAATAAAAACTAATTAAAAACGCAACAATAACAACCTTAATGTGAATATTTGCTGGCAACACATTAGATAGTCATTGATATATCTATATATGAACCCTAATCTTATACAGAGCATGTAAACATGAGGAAAATTATACTATATTGGAATATAAGACTGCAATTTTTATAAATTACAGAATGGGGCAAAACTATAGTCTAACAGTCAAAAATGCTCTATCAGTAATAAAAACATGGTGGATCAGCTGACTTGTGTAAATCTTTTGCTCACAGTTTGAATTCAGCAGCTTAAGAACTGCATTGAAAAACCCAGCTGTCGCTCACCTTCTTTTTAAGAGCTTGTGCTATTATATTCAGTGGTGTGAAAAACTATTTGCCCCCTTCCTGATTTCTTATTCTTTTGCATGTTTGTCACACAAAATGTTTCTGATCATCAAACACATTTAACCATTAGTCAAATATAACACAAGTAAACACAAAATGCAGTTTTTAAATGATGGTTTTTATTATTTACGGAGAAAAAAAATCCAAACCTACATGGTCCTGTGTGAAAAAGTAACTGGTAACTGGTTGGGCCACCCTTAGCAGCAATAACTGCAACTGCAACTTGCAATGAGTCTTTTACAGCGGTCTGGAGGAATTTCGGCCCACTCATCTTTGCAGAATTGTTGTAATTCAGCTTTATTTAAAGGTTTTCTAGCATGAACCGCCTTTTTAAGGTCATGCCATAGCATCTCAATTGGATTCAGGTCAGGACTTTGACTAGGCCACTCCAAAGTCTTCATTTTGTTTTTCTTCAGCCATTCAGAGGTGGATTTGCTGGTGTGTTTTGGGTCATTGTCCTGTTGCAGCACCCAAGATCGCTTCAGCTTGAGTTGACGAACAGATGGCCGGACATTCTTCTTCAGGATTTTTTGGTAGACAGTAGAATTCATGGTTCCATCTATCACAGCAAGCCTTCCAGGTCCTGAAGCAGCTAAACAACCCCAGACCATCACACTACCACCACCATATTTTACTGTTGGTATGATGTTCTTTTTCTGAAATGCTGTGTTTCTTTTACGCCAGATGTAACGGGACATTTACCTTCCAAAAAGTTCAACTTTTGTCTCATCAGTCCACAAGGTATTTTCCCAAAAGTCTTGGCAATCATTGAGATGTTTCTTAGCAAAATTGAGACGAGCCCTAATGTTCTTTTGCTTAACAGTGGTTTGCGTCTTGGAAATCTGCGATGCAGGCCGCTTTTGCCCAGTCTCTTTCTTATGGTGGAGTCGTGAACACTGACCTTAATTGAGGCAAGTGAGGCCTGCAGTTCTTTAGACGTTGTCCTGGGGTCTTTTGTGACCTCTCGGATAAGTCGTCTCTGCGCTCTTGGGGTAATTTTGGTCGGCCGGCCACTCCTGGGAAGGTTCACCACTGTTCCATGTTTTTGCTATTTGTGGATAATGGCTCTCACTGTGGTTCGCTGGAGTCCCAAAGCTTTAGAAATGGCTTTATAACCTTTACCAGACTGATAGATCTCAATGACTTCTGTTCTCATTTGTTCCTGAATTTCTTTGGATCTTGGCATGATGTCTAGCTTTTGAGGTGCTTTTGGTCTACTTCTCTGTGTCAGGCAGCTCCTATTTAAGTGATTTCTTGATTGAAACAGGTGTGGCAGTAATCAGGCCTGGGGGTGGCTACGGAAATTGAACTCAGGTGTGATACACCACAGTTAGGTTATTTTTTAACAAGAGGGCAATTACTTTTTCACACAGGGCCATGTAGGTTTGGATTTTTTTTCTCCCTAAATAATAAATATCATCATTTAAAAACTGTATTTTGTGTTTACTTGTGTTATATTTGACTAATGGTTAAATGTGTTTGATGATCAGAAACATTTTGTGTGACAAACATGCAAAAGAATAAGAAATCAGGAAGGGGGCAAATAGTTTTTCACATCACTGTATGCTTTTTAGAACAAGCACCACTGCTACTAAACTCTCAATGAAAACTGTTTGCTTGATAAAGGTCAAATGACACAAGGCAGGAGATCATGATCTGTGCTGTGACAAGACAAAACAACAACCCACTATAAGTGAAAAACTGCTTTCTAAAGAATTCCAAAAAACTACACAAGGAGCTTCTGATGCTAAATATGTTGGAGACATTGCACAAGCAACTTAAAATTGTAACAAGCGTAATTGTCTGAAGAAAAATCACATTAACTAAGTGACTTGAACACCACTACAGAAATCAAAGCTTTTCTTTGTAAGAACTTGAAAAAGTGACATGTGGATGTAGAAAAGTTACTGTATATGGTTTTGGCAATAAATTCACATTTTAAGCTTGTCCCATTCCTAAAGAAAAACAGGTAATCACTGGTGTTCACTCCACATGTTCAACAGAAATGACAATTGCAGAACATAAACCTACTTAATATTTGTCTAACAATATACAAAAATTTAATTCAAAATATAGTCTGCACTTTTTGTAGGATCACATAACATTCACTTTATTGTTACCAATTTTAAATGCAGTTTTATTTTTTTCCTCATTATTAGCGTCACTCACAAATAAAATTTTGTTGGCAGAAATTTCTATTGTCGATTATTCTTATACAGGCAAGTCCTGAGTTACAGCAGTCTTCACTTAAGGCAATTTTACATACTGTATGTGAAATAATATGTGAAAAAATATTTCTATCTAGTAACTTCCGATTTTTACTTAAAGCAAACTACTTTTAACTCAGATTAATACATACAAGCTGTCATTAACAGCGAGTAATAGTACTGGACAACATTGACTTTGTCAACATTTTTAGTTATGTCACCAAATATAGCACACAGAACACAATGTTATAGGTAAACTGCTTGATTGGCACCTGGTCGATTATTTAAGTGGTAGAAACCACTGCTAGTAATTCCCAGCATCGAAAGTATTGCTTCAGGGAGTGTAGCTGCTGGGAGGGATTTTCAGGACAAGTTCTGACTTACAAGTAAAATCTAGTTACTAATGAGTTCCATTCCAGTACATTTTTTAATATGTGGTCTGTCAAGGACTGATTTTTTCAAGCCCTGTCCTGTCTGCTTTTAAGGATCTCATCCCACTTTTGATCACCCACCACAAAATAAAGCCCTGGCCACTGTTTATTTCCTTTAGTTAAAACTTAATGCTATTTTGTGAACTAACGCTATGATTTTAAGGTCGCTGTATTTCCAGAAGAGCAGATGAAGGTTTTAAGAAGCGAGTACTGGAAAGTAAAATAATATGTAACCGTGTTTTAATAAAAAGCAAAAATATTTTGAATAAATATACATAGACACTAACCTTATTAATTATAAAGTAATATTCACACAGAAATCATGTGCAGATATAATGTAAATGAACCCAGTTTTTCCAAGTCACTATTAGGAGTTGATACTGAGTGCAGAAAAAAGTTTAGAGCCTTATGAAATGAACACATAGCAATCTGAATTCAATACAACGGAGCACAAAATGGAAAGCAATCCTGCACAGGCCGCCAGTTCATATGGAACTTAATGGAAACCTAATGGGAAAAAACTCACCCACACTTGTACATGCCAAGTCAAAAATTCTGAAACATTCTACTGATTTACAATTGATATTCCGCATTCACCTTCACTAAAGCAGAATGTGTTTTCTAAGAAACAACCATCCTTAAAAATAAAAAAAATTATCTAGTTTGAAACAGTACGTAGCTTTTTTCCCCCAAAAGCACCTCAACAACCAGTATTTAACAAAGCATCTTACAAATGTACTGTATGTGATGTCTACAATTTTTAGCAATGCAGAAATATCAGAAAAGTTAAGAAACATGGGAAACAAAAATCAAATACAGTGTACACATTTTGTTGATTTGGGAGATCATGTTCCTATGCACTGCAGGTGGTCCAAATTCCTCCAACATCCTGCGTTGCACGTTGTTATAGTGTAATGAAAATTGTATAATTAGATCTGGACCACCCTATATAATGAGACAATTTGACTATCACAGTTTGATGCCAGTGCAGGGTCATGTTTTGACTCATGATTAGCTGGATACTACAATTTGACAACATAATTGTGTAGAATCCTCTTTAGAAAATGATGATTACTAACTTTGGGTGCTGTGCCCTGTCGAATAATGCCATGAGTACACCCTCATATGCATTTCTGTGTTATAAATGACCATTTAGTTTATCCTTTAACAATGATGCATCAACCGCAGTGAACAACGTCCATCTCACACATGATTTCTCTTGGTTTTAATGATTCTGAAATTACCACTTAAGAATATGTTCAGACATATTAGTGCAATATTAATTTTAGTTTTGAATGGCAACACACACTACAGAGCCACTGAAAATTAAAAGTCCCTTATACTCCATATGCATAGTTCCTTTGTCGATGTTAATATCAGTTTAAATGTTTTGAACACTTTTAAAAACAATGGCACTATCACAAGTCCAATGTTGTAACATAATATTTTTAGCAAATACAATGTATACTACCGTAACACTCACCAAAAAAAGCAGTTGGGATGAGACAATATATACCACCAGTGGGAAATGAGAATTGCCTTAATTTTCCTTATTTGTTCAAGCACTAAACATGCTAACAGAGTGTTTTGTAAGATATTTTTGAAAGCATTATGCATGAGCACAGATGATGGGAATTTTACACTACATCTGGCTGATCTGAAAAACTAATATGGAATTTTTAATATGCTGATTTCCTTCCATGTGATCTTTTAAAATTATTGTCTGTGTGATACGTTTGTGTAAAATATCAGGTTTTTTTTTCAGACACATTAGTGTCTTTTGGGCGGCACGATGGCGTAGTGGGTAGCGCTGCTTCCTCGCAGTTAGGAGACCCAGGTTCGCTTCGTAGGTCCTCCCTGCACGGAGTTTGCATGTTCTCCCCGTGTCTGCGTGGGTTTCCTCCGGGTACTCCGGTTTACTCCCACAGTCCAAAGACATGCAGATTAGGTGCATTGGCGATTCTAAATTGTCCCTAGTGTGTGGGTGTGTGTGTGTGTGTGTGTGTGCGCCCTGCGGTGGGCTAGCGCCCTGCCTGGGGTTTTATTTCCTGCCTTGTGCCCTGTGTTGGCTGCGATTGGCTCCAGCAGACCCTCGTAACCCTGTGTTAGGATATAGCGGGTTGGATAATGGATGGATTAGTGTATTTTGTGTGTGCTGTATGGCATATATTTGTAATGATGATCAAAAACATTTCTACAAAATGTAATCATATCATGAATTTCTTTTATTTCAGCATAAAGTAAAAATAATCACAAGTATGTGGTGTCTAATATGGTTAAGCAGAATGAACATTGGTAAATCTCCATATTTGTGCTGTTCAATATTTTTTTTTATGTATTCTTGTTCACGCAATTTACAAATGTGTCTGCTGAAGGGATATAGTCCATAGGCAGTGACATTACCAAATAAAAATCTGTCGGTTATACTATATGTCTGGTGTGCTAGTCTGTGTCGTACGGCAGGTATCATATCATACTGTATCATGACATATCATATTGTGATGACTGTCAAATTGTGAAGTTTCTCCCATCACCTAGTCCTAGGCCATATCGCGATTTAAATCACAACCCAAAAAAAGAAATAAGTTAACGCAAGGCTCTGTCAAATTTATATCCAATACCAAGTAATTTTTCAAAGCAAACTTTTACTGCAAAAGGATATTTTGTTATGATTAACAAATATACACTGATTAAATGATTCGATAGCCAATGAAATCAACGAAATTGCCTGATCGCTGACATTTACCGCATATATTTAACACTGCAAGCACAAAGCTGCCAGGTATAGACACTGGATTGATGTGATCCACATCTGAATAAGCAGGTTAGAAAATGCATAGAAAGTTGGATGCACATTTATGCACAGGCAACATAATGTCAAATGTTCAGTCTTACAACTCTAGAATTCTGGGGGCAATCCCAGACCAGGGGCCTCATGTATAACGCCTAGCATAAAAACATGATATATGGTGAAAACTAGAAATGTGGTGTACACACAAAAATTCAGATGCACAAAAATATGCACAAGGAAAGTTCAATGCACTTTTCCTTTATAAATCCCAATCAACATGAATTTTAGTGCATATGCATGCGCCTACAGCCCCACCCTGACTCCTCCCAGAATTTTGCCGATTTGAAAATGCAAATAAATATAAATAGATTCCTTCCATTCAATGTTTTGTTAAAAGAAAATGGCAAAAGAATGTTAAAATGGAGGTCCTGCTCAGTGAAGTGGAGGCAAGGAAAAATTTACTAGACTTTTTCAAATCCCATTGTAACTACAGTGGCACATTAAATGCTTTGTATTCTATGTGATCCCCAACCTAGTTGTTAATCACTATGTGCTTAAACAGGCTTCCTCTTACGCTGCCAGGAGTGTGCAGGCTGTGATTGCTACAAAGAATACATTATATTCATGATATTACAGCTCTCTGAACATTTTACAATACTAAGACATATACTTGATATCAATTTCATGTTGTAATACATTAAAACATACATTAACAGAACAGGATCATCTCTAGACAGAGGAGCAGCTTCAGCGACAGACTGCTGTCACTGTCCTGCTCCACTGACAGACTTTGGAGATTGTTCCTCCCCCCACACTATGTGACTCTTCACTTCCACCCGGGGGGGTTCACGTTAATATTACACAAAATTATTGTCTGTCTGTTATACCTTCATTGTTATCACTCTTTAATTTAATATTGTTCTTTATCAGTATGCTGATGCTGGAGTATGTGAATTTCCCCTTGGGATTAATAAAGTATCTATCTATCCATTTGGGGCCTTGATGGCGCAGCAGTGGTGCTGCTGCTTCCCAGTTAGGGGGCCACGTCCCTGCCTGGAGTTTGTATGTTTTCCTGTTAGGTTTCTTTGGTGCAAAAAATGCTACACTGATGCTCCTACAGTATGTGTGTGCTCATATTCAGCTTGCGATAAGCTGCCACTCCAGAGACTGTTCCTGCCTGCGCCTTGCTGGGACAGGCGCGAGCTGTCATGGATGCAAATGTAAAAAAGAAAGACAAACCACAGAGAAACAGTAGCACTGCTTTGACAATGGGTGTCGCCCATTTACAAAACCAAACAGAAATGTACGTAGCTTTACGTCAAGTTTAATTTTTAAACATCTGGATGTGAGCATGGAAATGGAAGTATGCAACATTTTTGTGTGTACGTATTATTTATACATGAGGCCTCAGGTTTTTTATGTGTAAAGCTCGCACATTCTCATTTCCTATGTGTTTTTCCTCTCAGTACACTAGTTTTCATCCAGAGACGTGCATGTTAAGTTTACTTACAATTCAAAATTTGCCTGTATGAGAAGAAGTGTGGGCATGAGCATCCCAGGGCACCCTATCCAAGACTACCTCCTGCTTTACTGCCAGGACAGCCTTCCCTGTGACCCTGAAATGGATTAAGGATGAACACCCATAGAAACAGAGACATTATTAATTACATTATTTGGAAACTGCAAATATATTAACCAAATGGAAATGAATGTAGATAGTTATGATATTTATATGTTCAAAACTTTACTATAGAATTAACCACAGGAAAAAAATACAACAATATTCTAAAATTAGTGAAAAGCCTGAAATAAATATTGCGCTTTTACCAGAGATCTTTCTTCATCGTCACCGACATGTGCATGGTTTCTTTTTTTTTTTTTTTTTGCAGAATTTATATGCTAGACAAATATACTGCTCAAAAGAATTAAAGGAACACTTTTTAATCAGAGTATAGCATAAAGTCAATTAAACTTATGGGACATTAATCTGGTCAGTTAAGTAGCAGAGGGGGTTGTTAGTCAGTTTTAGCTGCTGTGGTGTTAATGAAATTAACAACAGATGCACTAGAGGGGCAACAATGAGATGACCCCTAAAACAGGAATGGTTTAACAGGTGGAGGCCACTGACATTTTTCCCTCCTCATCTTTTCTGACTGTTTCTTCACTAGTTTTGCATTTGGCTACAGTCAGTGTCACTACTGGTAGCATGAGGTGATACCTGGACCCTACAGAGGTTGCACAGGTAGTCCAACTTCTCCAGGATGGCATATCAATACGTGTCATTACCGGAAGGTTTGCTGTGTCTCCCTGCACAGTCTCAAGGGCATGGAGGAGATTTTAGGAGACAAGCAGTTACTCTAGGAGAGGGCCATAGAAGGTCCATAACAGCAGGACCAGTATCTGCTCCTTTGGGCAAGGAGGAACAGGATGAGCACTGCCAGAGCCCTACAAAATGACCTCCAGCAGGCCACTGGTGTGAATGTCTCTGACCAAACCACCAGAAAGACTTCATGAGGGTGACCCAAGGGCCCCATGTCCTCTAATGGGCCCTGAGCTCACTGCCCAGCAGCATGCAGCTCGATTGGCATTCGCCATAGAATACCAGAATTGGCAGATGCACCACTGGTGCCCTGTGCTTTTTACAGATGAGAGCAGGTTCACCCTGAGCACGTGACAGAAGTGAAAGGGTCTGGAGAAGGCATGGAGAACATTATGCTGCCTGTAACATCATTCAGCATGAGCAGTTTAGTGGTGGGTTAATGATTGTCTGGGGATGCATATCCATGGAGGGTCACACAGACCGCTACAGGCTTGACAAAGGCACCTTGGCTGCCATTAGGTATCAGGATGAAATCCTTGGACCCATTGTCAGACCCTATGCTGGTACAGTGGCTCCTGGTACACGACAATTCCTGGCCTTATGTGATGAGAGTATGCAGGCAGTTCCTGGAGGATGAAGGAATTGATACCATTGACTGGCCACCACACTTTCCTGACCTAAATCCAATAGAACACCTCTGGGACATTATGTTTTGGTCCATCCAATGCCACCAGGTTGCACCTCAGACTGTCCAGGAGTGATGCCCTGGTCCAGATCTGGGAGGAGATCCCCCACAACACCATCTGTCATCACATTAGAAGCATGCACCAATGTTGTCAGGCATGTATACAAGAACACAGGTGCCATACAAAGTGCTGCGTGCAATTTTAAAGTTGTTGCTATTACATTTTGGCAAAATGGACTAGTCTGCCACATAATTTTTTCACTCTGATTTTTGGGGCGTCTTTGAATTCAGGGCTCTGTAGGTTGATCATTTTCATTTCCATCAAACGATGTGGCATCCTTTCGTTCCTAACACATTACCCAGTCTATATCAGTATAGATATCCAGGAGGATTTCTTTTTCCCATTGAGATCTGATGTGTTTTCAAAGTGTTCCTTTAATTTTTTTGAGCAGTTTGCAATGAGCAGTGCCTGTGAAGAATTTGCAAATGTCCTTTTCAAATTAAATTTCAGACTTTCAAACTGAAAGAGAAATATACAGTAATTATAAAATCAATTATCAGAAGTGTAAAGCAATATTTGGTATCCTTCTTCACTGGGGAAAACATAACAAGGGTCTCCCAATGACCTTAAAAAATGTGTAGCAAAATTAATTTATTATTAATGTATTTTAATGATAAATATGACCAAAGTAATGTAAGTCCTCTAAATAATTCATGAATGCTGGTTTCTCAGAATACTTAAAATATTTGGAAAAAAGCAAGTGAACAAAGGGGGTTTGGTTTGGGGATTATTTTCTTTAGGATTTTTTTATTTTTTTTTATTTACAACAGTAACATTTTCTAAAGTAAAAAAGTTTAATTTCTGTGTTTGCCAATACGTACTATTCTAGTATTTATAAATGTTATTTTGTCATATTTTTTCAGATCATTTGAAAAGTGCCTAAACAACAGTATTTTTTGTCAGTCAGTCAAACAAACCCAGGTCTCCTTATTGCGAGGAAACAGCGCTACCACTGCGCCACCCTATTTTTTGTCCAATAGCAAATTAAAAAAAAAATACAATATCAAACTTTATTGTATATAGGATTCACCTTGTCTGGTTGTACCTGCCTCTGTAGTCTGCCCATCTTCTTCTGGCTCTACATTTTCCTTTTTGCTATCTATATATATAATTCACTAAGGCAAGACACCCATGGAAAGCACGCCGGAAGGGGCGTGGATTCACTAAGCCGCCGACAAGTAAGACACCTATGGCGCACGCAAGAAGGAGCCACGGCCACCAACTCCATGACCATTGGATACGACGACAACTCGCAGAGCCATGCCCACCAACTCGGACGCAACAACACAGAAAAAACGGCATCATTTATATTCGTCTGTCGTAAAGGCCACATGCACCTCCGAGCCACGTTGACTGTTCATAGAGGCATGTTTCTTGTGGAGGTGAATCGCCATATGCAGCTTGTAAAATGGTTTGCGAGGGGTATCCCATGGGATCCTTAAAACAATCCTTTACAACTGAGGTTAAAACACAATGAAGTAAGCGGTCTTTAAAAACTGAGTTTTCGGTTATGACGCACGACCTCGTGCACCATAGCAAACTGTTTTACACGCTACATACAGCAATTCGCATCCGCGGCAAACATGCGTCTTCTTAGATGCTACTGCAGGAACACGGCCCCCCTCCCACCTCGCTACTACCGTGGTCGGGTGTCTTGGTGGATTATATATAGAAAAGCAGCCAAAACCGCACAGAGCAATGAAAAGTCTACGTGAGTCACAGTTGCATCTGGACTGTGCAAAGTCGACAAAGACTCAAGTGACGAGTTGGAGGTGGGCACATGAGCAGGCAGTGCATACTGAACGAGAAATCAGCAGACTAGCATGACGGAATGAGCGGAATGGACGTCCTTCTCCTTTCCTCCCGTTCTACCCTCTGCGCCTCTGTTTGGGAGGAGAAGGCGCGATGGCGGTCCGACGGTTTTCAGTTTAGGACGATTGTGTGTTGGTTCGTTCCATGCATTGTTACAATGTTGCTTTTCTTGCTGATTTATTACATTGCTGATTTTTCAAATGTTTATTTTCTCCCTGTGCTTAAAAATCATTCAAAAACCGGCCTGATTATGCGGTGTATGGTACGCCGCGGGTTGGCTAGTATTTTTTATTAGTCCTGTCTATAAAAACTATAAATTTTCTAGATATTTATATCACTGTTCTTCACATTATTACTGATTTTGCTTTATTGATTGTCATATCTAATTTTAACAAATCACCATAGCCAAAGTCATAAGGACAAGGGACATCAGGGCTAAACTGGACAATCTTGGCAGTAATGGTGGTTTAGCCTATTGATCAATTGTAACTTTGCCGTTTCTTTGTAATACCTATTCACTTACAGCCTTGCCTTAGAAGCTTCACCCTTGTTTGTACTGCTTTGCAGACACTGTGACAATTTCAATCTGCCTTGAGCTGCATTCAGCAGCTTCATCTCTCTTCTCTTTCTTAGCCTGTCTTTTCCTTGAATTCTGCAATCAAAAGCAAAAAAAGTCAAACAAATCTAAATAATAAAACAGGGTAATGTAAATCTTGCATATATCAGTCATTGTTTTACAGACCCATGTACATTGCACAAAGAATAAAAATAATTTACGTAAGAAAACAGTAACATGTATACAGTACATTTAGAAAATAAAAACTTTCACAGCCTATTCACATAGTCTTCCTGAATCCAAAACCCATCATATAAAACATGTCTATTTCATATATAAAATCAATATTGTTTTTTGACACTAAATTGGTTTGATGATGGATGGATGTTTCAATTCTACGTCTTCTTCATAACATTTATGAGATACTGCTATACAGTTTACTAATAGCAAGTCTGATTAACTTAGGTAAAAGCCTTATAGTCGTTCTTAACTGTGTAATACTTTTAAACTATGAGTACCAAACAAATCAATAAGAATTACTACAACTTTTATTTATTGTTAGTTAACACACTTTCCATACTGAACCTCTTATGCATACATATATTCCCAAACCCACTCAGTTCAGTTCAGGGTTCACAGGATTTCAGAATCTATACTGGTATCACTAAGCACACGGCAGAAAACGACCCAGGACTGGGTGAAGTCTATCATTTGGCACACACTTGCATATAACACAACCACAGTGGTGTCAACTTAAAGAGTTGTCAGTTCATCTGACATGCACATATTTAGAGTTATGGGAAAAAGTCCATAATACTTTGTTTGCATGTCTTCATCAATTTTACTCGATGTTCAGATTCCACACAGGCAATGACTATATGGTTAAATCAAATACAGAGCACTTGATATTTGAGGCAAAGTGCTAACCAACTATCATGTCAATAATGCTTAATCATATTTGATGCAGAATGTGACAGTTCACAAAACAACAAGCATGGACTTCAGATTATTATTAGCAAACAGACTAATATCTGAAAAGTTTTGCTTTTGAAAATAAGGGCCCAAGACATTAAACATACAATGTGAAATGGAAAATATTCTAGGAACCAACCTAGCCCCATGGACTAAAGTGGCAGGTTGCAATCAAAGCCCTATAAACTCATCTTTAGAAACAAAAGAAAATATGCAACAGAAAAAGACAGCAGGACTTCAGGTAGCATCTCAGCCCCATTGACTAAAGTTACGATCAGCCACAAAAACGTATATCTTAAGAAAACAAAGTTTCAATTGAATGTGAAATGGTAAAATCAATACAATAATTTCACAACATGATAATTACACTGTTGCCTTAACAGTGTAATGTTTGTTTCTTTTGACCAATATTTATTGACCTAAAATAACACCTTTAGTGTCTGTGATGATTAAAAAAAAGTAACTGAAGAGCTAATTTAAAAAAAGAACGACAAACTATTGCTGAAAAATACCTTTCGTCAGATTGACAAAAAAATGTGAATTTGTTCAGCTACATTGGGACTGCAATTGGCGTAGAAGACAAATTCAGTGTCACTTAAAAACTGTAAGACAAGTGCCAGAAGTGAACTGAAAATCAGAAGAATTTAAGAAAATGGCTGTTATGTATTGTACAATCATCATTTTGGAATTGCAGGCACTATATATACAGCCATATGAAAAAGTTTGGGAACACCTCTTAATTCTTTGGATTTTTGCTTATCATTGGCTGAGCTTTCAAAGTAACAACTTCCTTTTAATATATGTCATGCCTTATGGAAACAGTAGTATTTCAGCAGTGACATTAAGTTTATTGGATTAACAGAAAATATGAAATACGCATCATAACAAAATTAGACAGATGCATAAATTTGGGCACCCCAACAGAGATACTACATCAATACTTAGTTGAGCCTCCTTTTGCAAATATAACAGCCTTTAGACACCTCCTATGGCTTTTGATGAGTGTCTGGATTCTGGATGGTGGTATTTTTGACCATTCTTCCATACAAAATCTCTCCAGTTCAGTTAAATTTGATGGCTGTCTTCCGCCATACAAAGCTCTTTTTTGTTATGACCAAATAACTCAATTTTTGTCTCATCAGTCCAAAGTACTTTGTTCCAAAATTAATCTGGCTTGTTTAAATGAGCATTTTCATACAACAAGTAACTCTGTTTGTGGCATGAGTGCAGAAAGGGCTTCTTTCTCATCACCCTGCCATACAGATGTTCTTTGTGCAAATTGCGCTTAATTGTAGAACGATGTACAGATACACCATCTGCAGCAAGATATTCTTGCAGGTCTTTGGAGGTGATCTGTGGGTTGTCTGTAACCATTCTCACAATCCTGCGCATATGCCGCTCCTGTATTTTTCTTGGCCGGCCAACTGTGCCTGTGACCTTCCATTTCCTGATTACATTCCTTACTGTTGAAACTGACAGTTTAAACCTCTGAGATAGCTTTATGTAGCGTTCCCCTAAACCATGATGCTGAACAATCTTTGTTTTCAGATCTTTTGAGAGTTGCTTTGAGGATCCCATGCTGTCACTCTTCAGAGGAGAGTTAAAGGGAAGCACAACTTGCAATTTACCACCTTAAATATCTTTTACCACTCATGATTGCACACACCTGTCTATGAAGTTCAAGGCTTAATGAGCTAATCCAACCAATTTGGTGTTGCAAGTTATCAGTATTGAGCAGTTACATGCATTCAAATCAGCAAAATTACAAAGGGACCCAATTTTTTACACAGCCAGTTTTTCACATTTGATTTAATTTCATACAACTAAATACTACTTTACTAAAAATCTTTGTTCGGAAAACACCCCAGTACTCAGGTGTTCCTAGGATATGAAAGACATACCACTGTTATCTTTTTTGTTTAAAGTAAATTATTATGCAGGCTGAGAGGGGTTTCCAAACGTTTTCATATGACTGTAAATGTAAGATGCAACCTGCCTCATCTACAGTATTTTAAGATATGGTGCAATGAACCGTATATGAATTGGAACTTTTTTCTATGAAGATAAACTGTTAGTTTCCTGGTGTTTCATAAATTGTGTACAGGCAGGTTAGTTTCTGGTGTTTCATAAATTGAGTACAGGCACTCCCTGGGTTACGTACGAGATAGGGACTGTAGGTTTGTACTTAAGCTGAATTTGTATGCAAGTCGGAACAGGTACAGTGGGACCTCGGTTCACGAACGTCTCTGAACACGTACAAATCGGGTTACGACCAAAAAGTTCGCTAAACTTTTGCATGTGTTCATGACCACACACTCGGGTGACGAACAAGCCAGTTTCCCTTTCGGTTCGTATGCGCCGATTATTTCCGCATATGTTCAGTCTCTCCCTGTACTGTACATTGAGGAGAGCGAGTGCACAAGAGAGAGAGAGAGAGAGAGAGAGAGCAGGCTTGCATGCAGCTGAGCAGGGAGCCTGGGTGTTTGTCTGTGTTATTCAATGTTTTTACAAAAAAAAACCCTAACCCTAATTCAATGTTTTAGTTTACTATTACACTGTGCATTCTATGGTATAATTAACTATTTTTGTGCGTAAAAATCTTTAAAGAAAATATATACGGTCTAGAATGCATTAATTGTGTTTACATACAATCCTATGGTGGAAATTACTTCGAGTCACGACCAAATCGGGTTACAACCAGAGTTTTGGAACGAATTATGGTCATGACCTGAGGTTCCATTGTACATTATTTTAATAAATGCTATTGATGACCGACTGTAACCAAATGCTCTGCCATTGAATGAAGGAGTTTTTCTCTTCTTTACTGAATCACCAGCACTTGCATCAGATTTGTGTTTCAGAGACATTCTTGAAAGGTAAACACAAAAGGTTAAGATGAGCTCTTCTGCACAGCACTGTACACACTATCAGAGCAGGAAGGCACCCGTCGTCAACACGTCTGGTGTACTGAATGAGAGACAACTTCCTGCTATGTGTGTAACAGTACAAACAGGCCTGCTATTGAGAATGAATGGGGGCGGCGAGGGGGGGGAATCATCACTCGCCCACCACACAGTCACCTCCACTACAGTATGCTGCCTGCAGCGTCTGCCCACCAAGAACGAACATGGTGCGGCCAAAGGCAGGCAGTGAATCGCCCACCACCGCCCCCATTCAACAGGCAGCCATCCGAGGCACACTATAATGCTACCCTCCCACCACCCCTTTCACCCTTAATGGCCTCCGTTCAGCCACAACCAGGTCACCACTTGCAGTATTACCAGCCAGCCACCCACTGAGAACGAACGGGATGGCGTGTGTGATGGGCGGGCAGTAAAACGCCTCCCTCCGCTCCATCCAGCCTGCGTCCAGTCAGGAGCAGTAGCTGCGATGGCATTGTGGGAGGGCAGCGATCTGCCCCATCAAGCCTCCGTCCTGCACACGAGCAATAGCTGTGGCCCTGGTGACTATGGACCACAGGTCACCGCTTGCCACTGGGAGCCGCCCGAGGAACACTACACTGCGCGAGCAGCAAAATCGCTCCCCTCCAACCACCGCTTGCAGTGTCCCCAGGCCGAAGATGACGGAGCGGCAGTTACTGAGGTGCATGTGTCACAGCTGTGGCCCCATTCATAAGTCGTAGGTCGGATGTCCGTAATCTGAGGACTACCTGTAATGGCTGTATGACTCTGCTTTATATTTTGGGTTATAATTCTATGTATTTGGTCCACGTTTATATGGATTTTCTTTTTGTCTCAGTGTATAACTCACATTATAATCCTAGGTCTTAATGACAAGTTAAGTTTGTTATTCTATCCCACTGTTAATGGATGGTTGGGAGAAGTTGCTTTCAGAGTGTACTGACAAAAATAGATAAAGGAGTTAAGTGTGGTTTCATTACCACTTCATGGTAGTTTGCACAAAGTGGCACATACTGAGTCACAACGCAGAAGCTTCAAGGGTTAACCAGATTCAAAGCCAGACCGTAACAGTACAGCACGTGGGATGAACACCAATTACTATGGGATAACTTAAAGTTACATGCAATCGCATTCTTTTTCTTTCCTCCCTCATACTGCTTGATCACTTTGTTTTTGTGTTAAGCTCATTTACCTTTTATCCTGTAATTGTAAGACAAATGTAACTGATCATAATCAAGACGCAGCAGATAATAAACTGAGATTGAGATGAGTGAGTCATGGTATACTGAATGTGGTGAAAACAGTTGTTTGCCCATGAGATGTGGAAATGGTCTTAAGTCGAATGGTTAAGTCAATGACTACCTGTATAAAATAAAATACCAAAAGTTGACAGCATTATTTGAAAGTATATATCAATTTTCAGGTCATGTATTTCAAAAAGCGTTGAGTAAGACATGGGTAATGGTTATGGATTTTCATTATTTAACTTTATGGCAGCAGCTCATTGCTAAATTTTCTATTTGCAGGAAACACTGCATAATCTCCCTTGCAAAGATGCATTTTCGGACACTGCTCTACAGCCTTTATAAGTATAGTTTATATATCTGCTATGAAGCTTTTTGTCTTTCAAACAAGACTGTAAATGTATTAATTATTAGAGCCTCACCTAAATTTTTTGGTGATGATATATCTGACCAACACCTGGTCTAAAAAATCCATAGAAATCTGGCCCTATTTTTTACTAGAGCAGTATACCACAAATACAAGGTACCTGGTATGGGTAGTTGTCATTTATTTCCCACAAGGTTAGGAGTACGGAAGTGACACATTCAATAATGAGCAGCAAAGGAAGATGTAATGCACCGTTAGTAAGTGGCAACAAAAAGGTGCAATTTGTCTAGGAGACCCCTGTCTGGTCTGCTCAAGCCAAAGCAAACAAATTCTTGTTGGAAGTACTGAAAAGTGGTAGGCTGTGCAGCTATCTATACTAATAAAAGGCAAAGCCCTCACTCACTGACTCACTTACTCATCACTAATTATCCAACTTCCCGTGTAGGTAGAAGGCTGAAATTTGGCAGGCTCATTCCTTACAGCTTACTTACAAAAGTTGGGCAGGTTTCATTTCGAAATTCTACGCGTAATACATAACTGGAACCTATTTTTTCGTCCATATACTATAATAGACTTCTGCTCGTTGCCCGTGGGAGGCGGAGTTACGCCTCCCACGTAATTTAGTGCCTGCCCATATAAGGCCGTCCGTCAGCGGCAATCCAATAGAAACACTGCCGCTAAATATTCACGGGTGAAGGACTGTGCTTATGCAGAGGAAGATGAGATGGTCAGGGTGGTGTTTGGCACAAACTCAGCGAAACTGCGAGAGAAACTTAAGTGCCGGGTCTTAGCTAACATTAAATACAGCCATGGACATCGTACGAGATGTCACCAGCACAGCTGGGAACCTTCGATGCATGTACACCGAGCAGCTCACGTGAACTGACGCAGTGCACAGACAAAAAGCAACAGTTCCAAAGAGTGCTGAACAAAAACCGAATTACACAATTGAGAAGGCAGCAAAAAATATGAAGCGTCTGATACATACAAGCATATTCATAAGTGCAGCTACTGCGGAAACAAAGCACACGGTGGAAAAAGTCAATGTCCCGCCAAAGGAAGACAGTGTAAAATAAAAAACCCGTGCATGCAGTGTGTCACGTCTCAGATAAAGAGGAAGACAAGCTGTTTACTGATGCAGTAAGAAACGAATCGATGAATGACACCTGTTTTTATATATATACTAGCAGACCTGGCGCGCTTCGCTGCACGTTTAACCGGCTAGTTTCGGCAGCGGATCGTGGTTTTCAATCTAGGCGTCCTGTCTTTTCAGATTCTTTTAACCGCCTGGTTTCAGCAGCCAGTCGTCCTTTTGAAAATCTTGAAATCCTGTCTTCTTTAGATTCGTTTAACTGCCTGATTTTGTCAGCGAATCGTTTTCTTTCTAAAGTAGAAGTCGTTTCTTGTTGCGCTGGTTTTTGCAGCCAAGCGCTTTTTTTCCAACCTAGAAGACCTCTTTTGGGATCCGTTTAATGGCCTCATTGATTGCATGTCTTTCAAGGTAGTTTCAATATCCATTTCTTGCACGGAGATTTCTCCCTTTTTATAAGTGACTGTGTAAGTACCGCGTGTACTAAACAGCAAATTAGTAAAGGAGAAAGGACTAAACACTAAAGAAGAAGAACGGCAAGATCACGTCAGCTGCAGAGCTCAGCTTGGAGCGAAATGATTTGAAGTGAATGAAATGACGTGAATGGGAGGGGAGATGATCACGTGACTCCCCTACCCGCCTTAACTCTTCATCCCTCCACAAACACAGTCTCTCGGATCCCAACTCTCTTTTATATATACAGATATATATATATATATATATATATTGTGGTCCCCGGCCGGGACGCCCAGGAGGACGAGAGGAGGGCTTGTGCCTCCTCCATACCGCGAGGGGGCGTCCGTCCTGGTTTTGTTGGGAGCCACGGGTCGAGGGCATGGAAGCCCTACCCTGTAGGGGCCCGTGGATACCGCCAGGCGGCGCCCCGATGCCGGTTTATCCCATGCAGTCGCCGGCCGGAGCTGGAGCCCGGCCGGGCGCGCTGGAGGATGTGAGGAGGGCTTGTGCCTCCTCCACACCGCGAGGGGGCATCCGTCCTGGTTCTGTTGGGGACCATGGGTCAAGGGCATGGAAGCCCAGCCCTGTAGGGGCCCGTGGTCACCGCCAGGCGGCGCTCCGATGCCGGTTTATCCCGTACGGTCCGCGGCTGGGGCTGGAGCCCAGCCGGGACGCCTTGGAGGACAAGAGGAGGGCAAGTGCCTCCTCCAGACGGAGTGGGGGCGTCCGTCCTGGTTAGGCAGGGGCCTCGGGTACAGGGCATGGAAGCCCAGCCCTGTAGGGACCCGTGGCCACCACCAGGCGGCGCCCCAGGGCCTAATTATCCCGGGAGCCCGGCACTTCCGCCACACCAGGAAGTGCCGGGGAAGACTTTGTGTGGCGCCGGAGAGCCGCAAGGAAAGCAGCCGACACTTCCGCCACGCTGGGGCGTGGCTAAAGAGAAGAGGCCGGAAACACCTGGGGCTCATCCGGGGCATTATTTAAGGGGCCGCCTCCCTCCAGTCAGGAGGTGGAAGTCGGGAGGCAGAAGGACTGAGCTTGTCGAAGGACTGGAGGCGGCCAGGAAGGCACAAGGACTGTGGGCCCTGGACTTGGGGGATTCGGTGCAGAAGGCACTGGGGTTCGTGAGTGCACGTGACTTTTATAGTAGTGTAAATAGTGTGAATAAAAGTGTGTTGGGTGCAAAAATGTTGTCCGTCTGTCTGTGCCGGGGCCAGAGTTCACAATATATATATATATACACAGATATATATATATATATATATATATATACAGATATATATATCTATATCCCAATCTACATACTCTCAAATAGACAAGCCACACGCCATGGGTATATATATATACACATATGCATATATATATATATACACACACACACCTATCTACATTGTATATATATATATATACACACACACATACATACATACGCACACACATATATATATACTGCTCAAAAGAATTAAAGGAACACTTTTTAAATCAGAGTATAGCATAAAGTCAATGAAACTTGTGGGATATTAATCTGGTCAGTTAAGTAGCAGAGGGGGTTGTTAATCAGTTTCAGCTGGTGTGGTGTTAATGAAATTAACAACAGATGCACTAGAGGGGCAACAATGAGATGACCCCCAAAACAGGAATGGTTTAACAGGTGGAGGCCACTGACATTTTTCCCTCCTCATCTTTTCTGACTGTTTCTTCACTAGTTTTGCATTTGGCTACAGTCAGTGTCACTACTGGTAGCATGAGGCGATACCTGGACCCTACAGAGGTTGCACAGGTAGTCCAACTTCTCCAGGATGGCACATCAATACGTGTCATTGCCAGAAGGTTTGCTGTGTCTCCCTGCACAGTCTCAAGGGCATGGAGGAGATTCTAGGAGACAAGCAGTTACTCTAGGAGAACTGGAAAGGGCCATAGAAGGTCCATAACCCATCAGCAGGACCAGTATCTGCGCCTTTGGACAAGGAGGAACAGGATGAGCACTGCCAGAGCCCTACAAAATGACCTCCAGCAGGCCACTGGTGTGAATGTCTCTGACCAAACAATCAGAAACAGACTTCATGAGGGTTGCCTGAGGGCCCAAATGTCTACTGCGCCCTGTGCTCACTGCACAGCACCGGGGAGCTCAATTGGCATTTGCCATAGAATACCAGAATTGGTAGGTCCACCACTGGCGTCCTGTGCTTTTCACAGATGAGAGCAGGTTCACCCTGAGTATATGTGAAAGACGTGAAAGGGTCAGGAGAAGCCGTGGAGAATATTATGCTGCCTGTAACATCGTTTAGCATGACTGGTTTGGTGGTGGGTCAGTGATGATCTTGGAGGCATATCCATGGAGCGACTCACAGACCTCTACAGGCTAGTCAACGCCATCTTGACTGCCATTAGGTATCAGGATGAAATCCTTGGACCCATTGTCAGACCCTACGCTGGTGCAGTAGGTCCTGGTTTCCTCCTAATGCACGACAATGCCCGGCCTCATGTGGCAAGAGTATGCAGGCAGTACCTGGAGGATGAAGGAATTGAAACAATTGAATGGCCTTCATGATCCCTTGACTTAAACCCAATAGAACATCTGTGGGACATTATGTTTTGGTCCATTAGGCGCCGCCAGGTTGCTCCTCAGACTGTACAACAGCTCAGGGATGCCCTCATACAGATCTGGGAGGAAATGCCACAAGACACCATCCGTCGTCTCATTAGGAGCATGCCCCGACGTTGTCAAGCATGCATACAAGCTCGTGGGGGCCACACAAGATACTGAAAAGCATTCTGAGTAGCAGAAATTTTGAAAAAATGGACTAGCCTGCCACATCTTCATTTCACTCTGATTTTAGGGTGTCTACACAATTGAGCCCTCTGTAGGCAGAAAACTTTTATTTCCATTAAAAGACTTGGCATCCTTTTGTTCCCTGTCGTTATTTGTATAGATATCCAACTTCATATTGAGATCTGATGTATCTAATGTGTTTCTTTAAAGTGTTCCTTTAATTTTTGTGAGCAGTGTATAATGTATGTGTGTGTATATATGATGTAGATAGGTATGTATATATATATATATATATGTGTGTATATGTAGATATGTATATATGTATATAGATATGAAGATATGTATGTGTATACAGTATATATATACTAGCAGAATACCCGCGCTTCGCAGCGGAGAATTAGTGTGTTAAAGAAGGTACGAAAAAGAAAAGGAAAAATTAAAAAAATAACATAACATGATTGTTAATGTAATTGTTTTGTCATTGATATGAGTGTTGTTCTCATATCTATCTATCTATCTATCTATCTATATATATATATATATATATATATATATATATAGCAAAATACCCGCGCTTGGCAGCGGAGAAGTAGTGTGTTAAAGAAGTTATGAAAAGAAAAGGAAACATTTTAAAAATAATGTAACATGATTGTCAAAGTAATTGTTTTGTGTATTTGGTGGCAGCGTCACAAAGTTATTTTCGTCTAGCTGCATCAGAAAATGTACCATGACGTCTGACACGCCTACTTTTTACTGTTTTCTCACAGCTTGGATTGCTGCTGTCATATATATATACACACACACACACACACACACACACACACATACATATATATATATATATACATACATATCTTCATATCTACATAAAAGAGATAGACCAGAAAAATCCAGACAGATAGCAACATGGGGTAGGGACTCTTTGAGGTAATAGCACTAATAACTGCATTTCCTTCTTAAAAGCAAAGTTCAACCAAACTAATGTTTTAAAGCAAATAAATGATTCACGGTTTGATGCCAAAACGGGATATCTACATATCTATATACATATCTACATATACACACACACATATATATATATATATAGCAAAATACCAGCTTGCAGCGGAGAAGTAGTGTGTTAAAGAAGCAATGAAAAGAAAAGGAAACATTTTGAAAATAACGTAACCTGATTGTCAATGTAATTGTTTTGTCACTGTTGTGAGTGATGAGTGTTGTTGTCATATATATATATATATATATATATATTTACACACACACACATAAACATATATATATATACATATCTATACATATACACATATATATATCTACATACATATATATATATATATATATATATATATATATATATATATACATACATACACACACACACACATATATAAACATATATATACATATACATACATATCTACATATATACACACACAGCTATTTCGTATCAGTGCAATACGCTGTTTGTTAAAACGGTTGACTCCCGCTCTTATGTGCAATAACAAATCAAATCATTCAGTTGTCTTTGCTCATATGTCATTTTAGAGCTGGACGCCTGGCATCTTTTTGGCCACAAGTTCGTTTCTGTTTGGTGTGAGGTTCTGTGTTGTGGAGATTCTCAGGATGGATTGCAGGTGCTCATCAGTGAGGCGACTCCTGTGTGCTGTTTTGTTAGTCTTTATCACTGAGAAGAGCTTCTCACACAGATATGTGCTACCAAACATGCACAAGGTTCGAGCCGCATGTAGACGGACTTTTTTTGTTCTTCAAAGTCACCAAAGCACCGTGCAAACTCAGTGCTCAATAACTCTAGCCGCAATAACTTGCAGCATCATAAGGTAGACTTGATTAAGCGGTAAGTGTTGGCAAGGCAGCTGAAGCGCTGCATTATGGGATCTGTAGTTTATTGTGTTACCAGCGCTTCATATACCGGGCCATTAATAACAATAATACAGTATATAAAATGATCTCGGGCGGATATAATTACGCCGGGCGGATGTGGCCCTGCCCTTGAGTTTGACACATATGGACTAAATAGAACTTGAAAAGATATATTTTTCAAATGTGATCGCGCAATTCAGATAGAGTTGACGCACACTACAGCCTGCATGCCTCAATGAGTCATCCTCCCCTCGCTCTTACTTTTTTACCGTTCATCTAATGAATACACTGAGTATGGCTTTACCAAAACAATCATTGATGGCGAATAAAGTATCCATTATTCGAGTATATAGAGCGGGATATATATATATATACATATATATATACCCGCGTATCGCAGGAGAAGTAGTGTGTTAAAAAGCTAGAAAAGAAAAGGGAACATTTTAAAAATAACGTAACATGACTGTCAATATACAGTATTTGTTTTGTGAGTGTTACTGAGTGTTGCTGTCATCAAGGATTTGATTATCATTATTTCTTTCAATCAGGTTCGTATTTGTAGGATGTGTTGTGTTCAAGTTACATTCCGTGTTTGTCAATCGTTGTAAAGATGACAGGTTTCATTCATCGATTCGTTTCTTACTGCATCAATAAACAGCTCGTCTTCTTCTTTATCTGAGACCTGACACACTGCATGCACGGGTTTTTTTACACTGTCTTCCTTTAGCGGGACATTGACTTTTTCCACCGTGTGCTTTGTTTCCACAGTAGCTGCATTTATGAATATGCTTATCAGGCGCTTCATATTTTTGCTGCCTTTTCAATTGTGTAATTCGGTTTTGTTCAGCTCTTTGGAACTGTTGCTTTTATCTGTGCACTGCGCCAGTTCACGTGAGCCACTCGGTGTACTTGCATCGAAGGTTCCCAGCTGTGCTGGTGCCATCTCGTGCTATGTCCATAGCTTTATTTAATGTTACCTTAGTCCTGGCACTTAAAACTTTCTCTCGCAGTTTCGCTGAGTTTGTGTCAAACACCACCCTGACCATCTCATCTTCCTCTCCATAAGCACAGTCCTTCACCCGTGAATATTTACCCGTGGCAGTTTGCTATTGGATTGCCGCTGACGGACGGCCTTATATGGGCAGGCACTAAATTACAAACGCCAGCGCAGCCTGTCTATGAACTTAATTTAAAGTGTAGGTTTACATCGTGCTTTGTTTCAGTAGCAGAACTCATGAATATGGTTGTATATGTCACTCGCTCACTTCTTATTGTTTCGCTGCCTTCTCAATTATATAATGCATGTTTTCTTGAGCGCTTTTTTGAGGTCTTCCTGGTTTTCTATGTACTGCGTGATTACGTCGGAGGCGTGATGATGTCACAAAACTCCCCCACGGCGTTGAAGCTCATCTCCATTACAGTAAATGGAGAAAACTGCTTCCAGTTATGACCATTACGCATAGAATTTCGATATAAAACCTGCCCAACTTTTGTAAGGAAGCTGTAAGGAATGAACCTGCCAAATTTCAGCCTTCCACCCACACGGGAAGTTGGAGAATTAGTGATGAGTCAGTGAGTGAGTGAGTGAGTGAGTGAGTGAGTGAGGGCTTTGCCTTTTATTAGTATAGATATATATATATAGATATATATATATATATATATATATATATATATATATATGTAGACTCAAACCCATTATGACAGCAGCAATCCAAGCTGTGAAAAACAGTAAAAGGAGGCGTGTCAGATGTGTTGTACATTTTCTGATGCAGCTAGACGAAAACAACTTCGTGACGCTGCTGCCAAATACACAAAACAATTACTTTGACAATCATGTTACGTTATTTTTAAAATGTTTCCTTTTTTTTCATAACTTCTTTAACACATGACATCGCGAAGTGCGGGTATTTTGCTAGTGTACATATATATATATATATATATATATATATATATATATATATATATATATATATATATATATATGCCAGCAACACTCATGACAATGACAACACAATTACATTGTCAATCATGTTATGATGTTATTATTAAAATGTTTCCTTTTCTTTTTCATTACTTCTTTAACACACTACTTCTCTGCTGCGAAGCGCGGGTATTTTGCTAGTGTGTGTATATATATATATATATATATATACATACAGTATATACATATACAGTATATATATATATATATACACATATACAGTATATATATATATATATACATATAAAATGTGTGTGTGTGTGTATATGTATGTGTGAATATATGTAAATATGTATATATATGGATGTATGTGTGTATATATATATATATATGTATATATATGTTTATGTGTATGTGTATATATATATATATATACTGTATATATTAACACACTACTTCTCCGCTGCAAAGCACAGGCATTTTGATAGTTAATCAATATAGGCAACACTGTGTATGTCTTGAAGGTTCTTTCCTTGACCTTTACTGGTGTTGGAAACTACCATGCTTCCAATGCTTTTTGATTGTTGATCATACTCTGGGTCATAGTGAGGTTTCATCCACAGTTATGAAATACTTCTTAAATTTACACTAGTCTGTATTAAATGGCTCAAGTTAATGTCTGGCACAATGGGTACGGCAGTGCTTCATTTTTGGAGTCAACATTCTGGACATGCAAAATGCACAGACATGATGTTTAAATAGTTCATACAGAATTGTTTCAACTGTACCATATCTAATTGTTATAGTGGATGTTATCTCAGACACAACGATTCTTTGATCCTCCATTATGATTAGCTCCACAGTACCAACAATTTCTTCTGTTGCCAAAGTCAAATTCTAGCCAGACACAGGGGCCAACTTTGAGATATGCCCTTGCTACAACAAATCCTGCCTGTCTTCAATATGTATTAGAACTGGTTCTAATAAATTTTGATTAGATAGATAGATAGATAGATAGATAGATAGATAGATAGATAGATAGATAGATAGATAGATAGATAGATAGATAGATAGATAGATAGATAGATAGATAGATAGATAGATAGATAGAGATACTTTATTAATCCCAATCAAAATGAATCTCCAAAGGTTTATTTGTTCCTTCACATTAGAAATTCAATGATAGTATGAAACTTTGTTGTTTTCATCAACTATGTTCAAATTAATTTTGAAACAAGAAGTATACTCTGTAAACCTCAAATGCAAAAATGTGTAATTCACATATTTTAGTACTATAATCTCTGGCTAAACAATTTGTACTGTAGATTGCAGATTCAGTATCAAAACCTTGTTTCTAATCACACCTCACATGTGTGTAAAATAAACACACGCACAAGAAATAAATAAAAAAGTTAGGTATCTTTTTGGTAATCTTTTACCGTGACTAATCTGAGGTAGATGACTGAGATAATACTTTACTTGTACTACATACATCATGCAATTCTACTAGCAAAACTTAACTAATAAAGGACACAAGATAGCAAGCAAAAACTCTGATCAAGAAAAACAAAAAAAAGACCAAAAAAACAAAACAACAAAGATTTTTTAAAAAATCCAAGGTTAAACTATTTGAACTGTGAAAAAGGTAATCATGGTCAGATTATATAAAGACAAAGCTCAATTAAAGTGACAGCAACAAAACAGTGCAGAAAATGAATTTAAAATAACACCAAGCTTAGTATTTTATCAGTTAAATCATACTGAAAGTACTGCTGTGGCTAGGGTTGCCTCTGGAATTAATTCACTCGTCTTTATTATGTAATTAATGACTTTAACAACAGAAAAACATTGAAAAGAGTACAGAAAAATCTTACTGATCAATATACATAAAAAAAAACTTTAGACTCAATTGCAAAACAGCAAGAAAACAACCTAAAAAACATTTTCCATGTTCATCCGAGCAATAGAAATTTGGAAAACCTCAATGGCCAAGGTAACCTTTTCACTTTCTGAAAAAGAAACTGAAGTCACAACCTATGTACATATAAATACATACACAGTCGTGAAAAATAAGTACATTCCATGAATTTGTTTATAACATATGTAGGGCATAAGAAGATTTGAACTTCACTTAAACTAAACCTACAGATAAAAGTAATATAATAGAACAAACATCATGCCATATTTACATTTTGAAGTCCATTGTATAATTTAAATAAACATGTTGTAAATTTTGCATGTAGAAAAAGTAAGTACACCCCAACATCTTTATGACTACCTCAAATTAGAATGAGGTGTACCAGACCAGGCCATTAAAGTGAGTCTTGAAGAAACCTGTCCTATTTAAACCTGAGACATTTAGTTTCTTTTGCTCTTTGTGGTTGTAAAGTGTGTGTTTTTTCACCATACCCAGATCAAAAAAATGACACTTTTAGAAAGGTGGTTATATATGCCTATGAGTCAAGGAAGGGATTTAAAGAGATTTCTACAGAATTGGAAATCAATCATTCCACTGTTAAAACAACTGCCAACTTGTCCAATTCAGGAATCCCCAGTATGTTCAGCCAGGGAGAAGAACGCAAAATGCTGAAAGAAGTCTGTAGTGTTATATTAATTCACAAAAAAACAAGCTAAAAACTCTGAATTTTTTTTCCCCCAACAAGAAAAAATGTTACTAAATGTAACAGAAACATGAAAATTTTAAAAACATCATAAATACAGTTGAGAAGGCATGTCTAGCATCCAGAATTGTACTGATGCAGATTTATTTCATGTTTTACAACTTTTCATTACAATTGTGTTTTTGGTTGGAAGCCCTGCCCCATTCATGAATATTGATGAGTTACCATAGAGTGGCCAAACGAAAAGATGTATGATTGTTTTTGCAGAATTATGTTATTTCATTACCTAGATTGCAGCAGAATACTGCCCTGAGAGTTATTTGGGCTCTACACTGTAAGGCAGACCATTACACTCACCTATAGCATATAGGTTATATAGCATATATACTGTATATATATATTTTTTGTATCAGTATAGTGCTGCTGGATTATGTAAATTTCACCTTGGGATTAATAAAGTATCTATCTATCTATCTATAGTCTAATTTGAGTTTAACCATAACAAGACTGAATTCTGAGCCTGAGTCACGTTTGGAGTTAACACCAAAGAGGATAAAAAACAGGATACAAATTTCATAATGGGACTTACAAGTAGTTCTTGCCACTGTTGATATCACAATGCATGAGTCTACAATTAGAGAGGCTGCACAAATTAAATCTACATGGGAGGTATGACAGGAAGAAAACCTTTGAAGTCCAAAAAGGAAATCATAGTAAGACTAAAGCTTGGCCATGGACACCTAAACAAAGATTAGGACTTCTGGAACAATGTACTATGGACAGACAAGACAAAGATAAAGTTATCTGGTCACAGTAGTAGAAAACATGTTTGCCGAAAACCAAAGACAGTATTTGACCAGAATAACTTGATACCAACTATAAAGCATGTTGGTATACATGTTATAATTTGGTGCTGCTTTACTGTGTCAGGGCCTGGGCAGCTCCCCATTATAATAATTCACAATACATTCTTCACTGTAACAGAGGCTGTTTGAGGATAATGCAAGGTCATCTTTTAGAAGATTGAAGCTCAACCAAAATTGGACCTTTTAACAAAAAAAAAAACAAACAAAAAAAAAAACACTGCATCTAGGAGAATGTACATTGTACATAGACAAGCATCTGAAGTGGTTGCAGATTGTGTTTTAGGTTTTAAACAAACTTAATTACAGGCTTAATTCACCTTTTAATTGAAATGGCTCCTGTTTCTCTAGTCTCATCCTGCCCAAGCAAAGATAGATATGAAAAACGTTGTAAACCAAGCTGTTTTAAAGTAATTCATTACCAAACAGTCTTTCTAGCACACAAATGCAAGTCCACCATATACTACTTACTGATCAGTAATGTTTAATGCAATATACGATGCAATTTTTGCCCGTTGCCCTTGGCAAAGCTTTTTCAGATATATTAAAATAAGATGACCTTCATCAACCAACCATAAGAAACTGAATATATAGCTACTATATATGTGTGAACATCCACAGATAGTAAATTAAAAGTTTCATAAGCATGTTTAACATAATGGTAATGTGCATTTACATAAAAAACACATGTAATTATACAGGAAAAAGAGGTAGGGAGTGAAACACTCTCTTGCTAAGAGGATGATTAATAAAGCATATCCTAAAGACACTGCTGATCTGACAAATGTTTCCAAATTTCAATTGAAATTCTATTCTATTTATGTCATAAAATATAAATTATTTTTAAAATAAACATTTCTGCCTCATATTAAATGATTTCATCTTTATGACAATATGAGGAAACAAAATAATATTTTTTTTTTGTGTAACAATGGTACTTTTATGTACTAGACTAAAATATATAATCATTATGCATCTGCTCCAAGTGCTTTATTTCAATAAACCAACTATTTCTGGTCTATATACTGTAGGAGCTATTAGAGAGAAGTAGCTAAAAATGTTCACATGAACATAAAAAACAGCCTGGCCAAAATAGATTTGTTCTGGCCTGTCTGATTTGAAAGTTAGATGATACAGACATCCAAGCAGACAAGTTTTTCCCCCCAGAATTATGATCAGGACATCCCAAAACATCAAGAACAGTGTAGAAGGGGAAAAAAAAACAAAAAAAAACCTAAGGATACACTTTTCATCCTCTGTTCATAATTTCAAGACTTTGTCCAAGGTACTAGACAAAGCTGATGTCAGTGGTAAAATAATAGTGCACCACTTAGTCTGTTTAAGCTTGCAGTTTGGTCATACTTTCCTTTACAGAAATCCTACTGATAGGGTTGTCCTTAGACTATTAAACCCTGTTAAATGTCGCCATAATGAATTCTGCTTTGTAATGCAACAGACCATATGCATAAAATTATAAAATGGTACTGACATCACAAAAATAGGAAGTGTCATCAGCACACCCACAGTTCACATGCAACAATAAAACCACTCACAGAACATTCCAGACAATCCCAGCGACTCGTTTCTGTTTGATTGACAGTCAGAAATCCCAAATAAGAAATTCACCACAAGAAAAAAAGAAATAGAAAAATTAGGTTTAAAGCCTTATATACTACCATAAATATAATATGTACAGTATGTCTTTCTGACTCTCATATGGAGATACAATTTTTTAAAATCATAATGATAGCTGAAATCATCCAAATGGGCCTGATTAAAAGTTTACATACCCTTGAATGTTGGGGCTGATTTTATACACACACATTGACACACACAGGTTCAAATAAAAGGTAATTAAAGGACAATGTCCACACCTGTAAAATCTTGGATTGTAATAAGTTTCAATGTATAAATAGTCAATTTATAATCAATGCAGAACTGCACTGACTTTGCTGGATATCAAGGCATGGGGAAAGAAAAAGAACGGTCAAAAGACTTCTGGGAAAATGTTGTTGATTTGTTAAAAAAAAAAAAAACAAACAAAGCTACCAAAACTTAAAACATGCTCACCTGAAGAGCTGTAACTATCTTTGTCTGGAAGTAGCAACTGAGCCTTTGAAAAACATACACAAAGTACGGTCAAGATGCTGTTGCCGGTAAGTACATTTTAATTCTTGTCTCACCAAACACAAGTTGAAAGAACGGGAATAATCCATTTTGGTTGATCAGCAACCAGCAAAGAAAGAAAGAAAGAAAGAAAGAAAGAAAGAAAGAAAGAAAGAAAGAAAGAAAGAAAGAAAGAAAGAAAGAAAGAAAGAAAGAAAGAAAGAAAGATAGATAGATAAAAAGAAAGAAAGAAAGAAAGATAGATAGATAGATAGATAGATAGATAGATAGATAGATAGATAGATAGATAGATAGATAGATAGATAATCTTTCTTTCTTTGTCCCCAGGAACAAATCTGTCTTTTTACAGAAGCTCTTTAAATAAATACATAAATATGTAGACAAATAGGTAATACAGAAGTAAGTAAATAAATAATATATATATACACACACACACACACACACACACCAGAATGACTATAGAGCAAGAAATTTAGAAATAAGTCCACAGTGTGTCCTATAACTGTGCTTGCCTTTTTAATCAGCTTGTTGATGCAGTGGGCCTCTCTTGAAGCTATGTTACCAGCTAAGCACACCACAAGGTAGAAAATTGCACTGGCCATCACAGAGTTATAGAAGATGTGAAGGAAGTCACTTACCACATTAAAGGAATGCAGTCTTCTAAGGAAAAAGAGTCTGCTTTGCCCTTTCTTATTTAGTTCCACTATATTCCCGAGAACAGCCCAACTTGTTAATAATGTGGACCCCCAAGTACTTGTAGGATTGGACCACCTTTACATGCACTTGTTGAATTGTGACTGGACATAGAGGCTCTTTGATGTGGCAAAAATTAATAACCAGTTCCAAAAGTTAATAACCAGTTCCTTGGTTTTGTGGATGTTAAGATACAGACAATTCTCTTTGCACCACGAAACAAAACACCTGACTCCTATACTCTGTCTCATTCTCATCAATACAACCCCATAAGTGCAGAATCATCTGAGAATTTCTGCAGGTGACATGACCTGGTAGTCTGAGGTGTACAGAATGAAGAGAAAAGGAGACACTATTCCATATGGTGCTTCAGTGTTGCTCACATCAGTATCACAAACACAGTTCCTGAGTCTGACAAACTGCAGTCTGCCTGACAGATAGTCCATCATCCAAGACACCACATGTCCAACTGTCAAACTGCAGTGGGTCCAGGTGGCCTACCACAAGAGAACTCATATATTCCTGGACCAGTCTGTCTAAAGTCTTCATGATGTGTGATGTACAGGCCAAAGGTCTGTAGTCATTAAGATCTGCCTTCTTTGGAAATGGAACAATGCAGAATGTTTTCTACAGCAAATGCAACTTTCTGAAGCATGGGAACAGACAACAATGGACACCACAAAGTTGGTCAGCACAGGCCTTAGGAATCTGAGGTCTGACTTCATCTGATCCTGCAGCTTTTCCTGTGTATAGCTTCCTCAGTTGTCTCCTTACTTGGTTTTTATATATGGACAGTCCACACTGATTGTCAGAGGTGTACATGTAACTGACCATTCCATTCGATGTGGTAGGAGTTGATGATGTAGCAGGGATGGTGTGGGAAAACTGGCCATTGGAAGAAGGTGGAAAAATCTATTAAAAAATGGTTCTTGTTGTTAGCTTTGTTCACATCCACTAAAGTCCAGTAATGATGCCCCATCCATTTCACACATCCTTTACATTATTCTGAGTGAGTTTGTTTTCTGTTTTAGCTTTGTAAGCATTATTTTCTTCAGCGCACGATGAACATCCTTAACAGCCTCTTTGTCACCAGATTTGAATACTGTCTTTTGCTCATTCAGGAAACATTTTGGCTCCTTAGTAATCCAGGGCTTAGTCTGGAAATGGCACACTTTGTGGACAGACCGAGAGTCAAACCATGTTCCGTCTACTGGGGTATCAATGCTAACAAAATCCATTGTTGGTAAATACAGCCACAATCAAACTCAGATTATTTATAAGCCCGTCCATAAGACAAAGGCAAGCAAGCAGTTAACACAAGAATCCTTGAAGCCTACAGAAAAATTCATAATCTGGAGCCACTTTAAATTCCTTCTCACTTCTCCTCTTTAGCATCTTTTGTTTTGCAGATGTGACAATTAGCACAAGCAGCAAGCTACCCACAAACTTGGTGTCTTAAAATGGATACCTTTCAGTGTTGTATATGCACTTACTTCCTCTTTTTATTGTCATAAAATTGGAAAACAATATGTCAATATTATCCCAGTAACGTAACAGTACAAAGCTGGCCAACTGCAAAGTTTGTGAAGCAGTTAACTAAGCTGACATATGGAAAAAAGCACAAGACTACACAAGTCTCACCAGGTAATGTATATATGCTAGCTAAACTAATATGTATATTTAAGATATGAAAGCAGAACAAAATGCCACATAATGGACTACAAAACACAGACAAATGTACAAACTCAAAAGAAACTCTCTTTAAAGTAAATTATTATATTATTTGTACACACTCTTCTGAATTAACTGGTAGTTTTCAAATCAACATACTTCACACAACAATGTCCTAGGTAACAAAGCTAGAATATTCATACTTCTGATTTTATCTAAAAGGAAGCTGGCCAGTTAGCAACCGTAAACATGTTAGGTGTTTGCACAGTTAAGATTTTTCACTCAAATACAGGTATTTATTTTTTTACAATAATGGGCACAAAGACAAAATTATGAAGGAGAACATAAAAATTGCTGACCAAAAAAAAAGGAACAAGGATTCAGAGGCATATAGTACTGTGGAAATTTTTAGGCCACCTAAAAATTGTTTTTTAAGCTAATTATATTGACAGTCTTTATTTACTGACAACTCTATGTAACATTAGTGTAAACATAAATAAAACATTGATATAATACAAACTAATGAGAATGTCTTATACAGTATTTGTAGCCATTTATGCACAAGATGTCCTGCTGCTGGGACACTGCCATATTTCAATGTTGTTTGTCTACAGGGTGGTCCAGATCTAATTATGCAGATCCAGATCGTCTGAATGACTTTGATTTATGCAGGGACAATTCCAGTTCAGCGCGAAGATGATTCTTCATGTTGTCAGTTCGCACACTTCTCGATGGTCCGGGATTTTTCGGGTGATTTTCTATGTAATAAACTTAATAAGTTATAGCCTAATGAAAATTGCATAATTAGATCTGGACCGCCCTATATGTTGCATATGTTGCAATAAACCCACAACTCAATCAAAAGCAATAATAGTATTTTTACACACCCAAGGGTGTTTTTTGTTCTTCAAATAAATTGTAAGTTTCCATGTTGTTTGCTCTCTTTCATTAGTACAATATGCAATTTGCACATGTATATGCCGAGGTAAGTAGTGTGTCACAGCAATCTCTTTTTATCAAAGATCCCACATACAGTAAAAGACTCATTACCATTCAATAACTAAATTTCAGACCTTTCTAATGATGTATAGTTGTCTATGATTGGTCATTTGCACCACATGTCACAGCTGTTGGAGTAAAAGGCAGAAAATGTATTGCTTATGTGACAAGTAATCTTTAAGCATATTTTCACAAAAGCTTTTTGTTTAGTTGATGTACAATCAGATGAAGTTTGTACTAGGGAAGTGCCTTCTTCCCAAAGAAAAAAAAAGTGTACAGTTTTAACTCTATTGAGAATGATGCGTTTGCTGAAGGACTTGATGCTATGTTTGATTTATAAGTACTGGTTTGTGTAACAGTGTGTAGTTTTACATTTCAATTACCATATCTAGATGCTGTACGCTGCATGTTCCCCAGTGTTATTTTTCAGCTTCTCAGCATGCCAGTGAAATACTGCTTCTAAACAGAATGTCACTCGCCGTGAGAACTTTCACGGGAAGACTGCCCTTCACTTAAATGAATTTGTAATGCACCACACTGTGCCACCACTCTCAGTTTCACATAAGGACCCTCCACCCTCCAACTTGCACAGGGAATCGCTCTTTGATTGAATTTATTTGTAAAAAGCTGTACCACACCACCACCATCCATCTATCCATTTTCCAACCCGTTATATCCTAACTACAGGGTCACAGGGATCTGCTGGAGCCAATCCTACCACACCACCACTCACAGTGTAAATAAAAACACACTAAATCTTTGTGGAACAGCTGCAACAGGAAGCAGGAGGAAATGTGTGAATCACAGGACAAACACTATCTACTGTATAAAATGCAAAGTTTCTCATTATCTTGTAGTAAACAGAAATTGCTTCAGGAAATAGCATGAAAAAAAATTTTGAAAATAAAGGGTAGTTGGTTATGTACTGTAAAATATAGTGTTTTGGAGAGAACTCCCTAAAACAACAATTTTGTTTTTTGCATTTTATTTAGTTGATATTGATGTGAAATAAAGCTAAACATTTTCCTTTAAAAATTCAAGTGTTATAATTACTACTGTCATCCATTCAAAGCTCCTTTATTAAATAAGCACAATAATAGCCATTCATTTTTGGGAATATAATTTAGGCGCAATAATGCCAAAAACCCTAGGGACATAAAGGTTTAAAACAAGTAAGTATTTTGCATGACCTTCATTAACATGTGAAACTGAAGCAATTCTCTTTGGTACACTGCTATATATTTTTTTTTTATTTTACATAAATAATTCTGTGCCAAATTATTACAACTTGTTTGCCTGATACTCTATAACTTCTTTTTTGTCTATATTTTTTCCTGCACAACTAAATCCACAATGGTTTTATTACTGAGGCTGGGAATCTAAGGTGGCCAGTCTAACAATGTTATTGTTCCATTTGCAGACTTAGGTCTAAATCAGTGAAAGGCAACCTTTTTCGAGTTGCGGCGCACTAAGTACAAAAATTTTCTTTCGCGGCGCACCTGAGGGATTGCTCATAAATAAAGTCGTGACGAAACAATCTATGGACAATCGCCAATAAAAACAGTTAATTTTACATGTTTGAAAGACATTTTATTAATAAAGGAATCAAAGGATAAATCTTAAATTTAATTAATGTGAATGTTGAGATTGTTTTTCAGCACATATGAGATTGATGCAGGATCAATTTTCGAAAGACAAATGCGCATTTCCTTGTCGATTCGTTTCTTAGACTTCATTTCCGTATCCGTACAGTGAGCGAGATCTTCTAACAATGAGACTTTTTAAGTCTCATGAGATGTGTTTTTGACACTGCTGGTGTTGATATTATGATGAATGGTGAACAGCGAAAATTTGAACTTGCATTCAAAATAAATACATTCGTTTATTCAACAATCTGATTAACCGTTATCTGTTTTTCCAACATAAAATATTTTTTTTAAAACATTATCTTTTTAATCAACCAAAAGTTTAAAAACACTAGCAATTTTAAATATTTTACAAAAGTTTTTGCGGCGCCCCTAGAAAATTCCCTGTTGCCCGACAATGTTTTAAATTGTAAAAAGTTTTTGGGGGTTGTTATCATGCTCAAAGATGATTCTTTTGCCAATAAACTGTTTTCACATTCATTGTGGTTATGATGAAGAATCAGTAATATTTACATTCCTATTTACAATAATTCCAACAGTTTTGATCCGATTCCCAACCCTGGTGCCTGAATCCCAAATCACGACAGAGTTGCCACAATACTTCACAGTATGATACAGAAAGACATCAGTTTGCTTCTTGCC
Source organism: Polypterus senegalus (assembly GCF_016835505.1). Taxonomy (NCBI): domain Eukaryota; kingdom Metazoa; phylum Chordata; class Cladistia; order Polypteriformes; family Polypteridae; genus Polypterus; species Polypterus senegalus. Next base: position 37,797,270 of record NC_053157.1, read on the forward strand.
AATCCTTCTTTTGACAAACTAGCAACTTTGTGAACCAATATTTCATATTGGGGCTCACTGCTCAAAATACTTTCTGCCAGTGGTTATCACTGCATTCTTGATGGTCTACCGCAATATTGTCTGCTTGTTGATATTCACAAAAAACAGTTTATAACCTGCAGCATGCCCCACAAGATTATTTCTTTTACAAATTCTTTGAATTGTTGAAGCCTGTATGTTAACACTCCCAGATTCTTAACAAGCACTTAATTTAATTTCTTCCTGTCCACTGACAGTAATCTAGGAGTATTGTTTTTTTTTTAATGGACAGATTTTTCAGCTTTTCACTGCATTTATGCATTTCATACTCCTCCTTATTTTTGGAAAGGACAATAAATTATGATTATTTGCATCTATTATAACATTACATAATGTTTTTGAAAAGAAATGCACACTTGTCTAACCAGCTGAAAAAATACATTCCAGTACTGACAGTACTTTATACTATTTCATCTCTTATACTGATTCCACATGTTGCATAAAAAAAATCTTGCTTCAACTGTCTTAACTATACAATAAGCCATGTGTCTTTTGTTTCTTTGCTGCCAGAATGCAATACTCCTGTTCTGGTGGAAGATATGGAAGCATCTGTAAAATAGATGGTGCACAGTTGGAATCTAGTAGAAATATGTCATTCAAATATTTTCAGGCTGATGGAACAGCTGCTCTCCAATTTAAAAGTCTGTCTAATTATCAGACATATTTAAACAGATAAATAAAAATAATTACAATTAATTTTATTTACATAGTGATAATAATAATAATACAATTTATTTATATAGCGCCATTCCCATGCTCACTTTAAAAAGTAAGTGTGAAAATGTTTCTGAAATCTCTTGAGCAATTTATAGACTACAATTGGTTCAACTGCATTAGCATCAGTAGGTCTTGCAGAGAGTCACAACATTTTCCAAGTTTTTATCATTGGTTCTGGCTCTGTCAACTCATACTCTAGTCATGGCAGTTGACAAGTAAACTCCTTGGCAAAATAAAAGGGACCATTTCTTGGTGGAAAAAAAGAAAAGCTGAATACAATTCAAGGAAATGGCCACAATGTTAGCTATGTTTACTTGCTGTAGAGTTTATATACCACAGTAAACAACATTCCCTCTTTTTTCTGTAAGATGGAATGCTAGACTAGTTCCTAGGTACATATAGTGCTTCCACTAATCACTATTTAAAGAAATATTTCACATAACCAAGCAAAACTTGTGATTAACTATAAAAGAAACCATTCTATACTCACTGATCACTTTTTTGTATTTTTTTAAATTCAGAAGAAATGACTTCTCACACTTGTTGTTCAGGAGCTTAGTGTTCACAGGAAACCTATAAATAATGAATAAATAATGTTGAAAAAACTGCCTATTAAATGGGAAGACAAAAGTTGAATACTATAACAGAAACAAATAGCATCTTTTAAATAAAGGGATCAGAGAATTATAAATTCTATGCATAATAGAATTACATCTACTGGTAAACTGCAGACATTATAAGAGATGGTGGCATGATGGTGTGCAAGATAGCATTGCTGTCTTACACATCCAAGGCCTTGGGTTCAATTGCCAGCATGGCCACTGTCTGTGTGGAATTTACCCATCCTCTGTGTGCTCAGTTTACATTCTACATCCCATAAGATGTCCAGTTAGGTATTAGTCAAGGCACTTTAAGTTTATTAATTGCCTCTACTGGTGCCAAAATAGGATTCAGCTTACTTCGCCCATTCGATTAACATTAGAATTACCAAAGTCTACAAAAAAACTTGTAAACCCGGCCCGCCTTAAATCCCTTCGCACCTCTCCGTCAGCATCTTTTGTCTTGTAAATGTGTCGATAAGCACAAGCAGCCTGCTATACCATCCCCCACCGCCGTAGAAAGGGCAAGAAGTTCTCCCAGTTCAAGCCTAGATTATCTGGGAGTGAGCTATCTAGAGTAGTATAGGGAAATAATTTCATGTGTGTTCCGTGTCTACAACAATCTATGTAAACACAATGTTAAAACAGAAATATTTTTCATGTTTTCATGTCTCTCTCTCTTATTCTTCCTAGGGCACGAAGCGGAAGCAGAAGCAGACAATGGCCGACAGTGAGGTGAATCGCGTTGCAGTCGTAGTAGAAGAACTCCAGGCACTCGACGAAAAACTCCTGTCCCGACGAAGATACCTTAGAGATCTGAAGTCCCAACTACTGGATAAACCGTCCTCGCCATCTGTAATCGGCATAACATCAACCCCGTGTTGTGCCGCTCAAGTGAACCTTACCCCAGTGTCTCGTAGGAGTGACACTGCTGATGACCTCGGCGGATTTCAGCTATGCAGGTGGGGGTTCAAGGCCAGAGCACCTCCATCAGCACAGGTGAGCATCTTAACTCAGAACCAGTTCAACCCTCTCCACGTCCCCAGTTCGCCTTCAGCCCCTGGTGATGTAATAGTGGTAGGTGATTGTATTGTTAGAAACCTCAATATCGCATGCCCTAATGGAAAATCATTTGTTTCTTGTTTTCCCGGTGCTAGTGTCCGAGATGTGATGAGACGTGCGCCAGCAATCCATGAGAAGCACAAGAATAGAGCAGCTGGAGCAATTGTTTTGCATGCCGGCGTAAACGATATAAGGCACCGACAATCGGAAATCCTCAAGGCTGACTTTGCACCATTAATTATAGACACGAAGGACAGGACCCCATCGGCAAAGGTCTTCATTTCGGATCCACTACCTCTTGCCAGACGATCAAACGAGTACTACAGTCGTCTGCTAGGAAAAAAACCAACTGGCTGCAGGGTTTCTGCAAGAAGCAACACATCTGGTTCATCAACAACTGGAACCTCTTTTGGGAAAGACCGTGTTTCTTCAAGCGAGATGGCCTGCATCCGAACAGTTTCGGCGCCCAGGTCCTATACGAAAACATATTTAAGGTAATTTGTTTATCTTGACTATCTATCGCTGCTCTTAACCCCTTCCAAAATGCTACTGTTGTGCTAGGACATGATAATTGTTTAATAAAATCTTCAGTAAAAGTGCACAACATTAATACTGTAATAACCAATCTCAATGCACGTAGAAAATCTAGGCAATACGGCATAAACACCAATAATTTAATTAAAATTACTACTTTAGAGGAAAAATGTATTAAAACTATAAAAACAGATTATGGATTAAACAAAAAATACAAACAGAGCGGCGCTAATAAAAATAACTTAGTTCCGGTTCCAAATATCAATAACGCACATAGTATTAATCTCATCCCCTCCGAAACATTAAATATGGTACTATTAAATGTTAGAGCTTTAACTAATAAGACGTTTTTTATCAACAATCTTATTAGTGATAAAAAAATAGATTTTATTGCATTTAGTGAAACGTGGCTTAGCTCAGACGGCGTGGCTGTTTTAATCGAATCTGCGCCTCCGGATTACAATTTTACTCGTGCAGATCGCCAAGGAAAAAGAGGCGGTGGCTTGGCAAACGTTTACTCGAGCCGGTTAAAGATGTCAGTTTTGGTAAGTTCAAGTCCTTTGAGTATCTCGCCGTTGTTATCCATGGAGATTCTCAGGTTCTAGTATTATCCGTGTATAGACCTCCAAAATTCAACGCATCTTTTTTTGAGGAATTCTCTGACTTAATGTCAATTTTAATTACGAACTATGACACACTCTTAATAGTCGGCAACTTTAATTTTCATATAGGTAATCAGTGTGACCAAAAAGTAAAAGAATTTATGAACCCCCTGGGCTCTTTTGATTTGAGACAGCTCGTTAATCAGCCTACACATAAAGCAGGTCATACGTTGGACTTAGTGATTACTAAAGGACTAAGAGTTGATATAAAGCAGGTCATTGATATTGGTCTATCAGACCATTTTCTTCTACTTTTTAATATAGAAATAATGATAGAAAACACCCATGAGAAGCATATTGTTAAAAAACAATTCTTTGACTCATCAGCAGCTTTAAAACTTACATTCTAAGCAATCAGTCCGTTTATAGTGCCAACTATAATAGCGAGGATAATGTAAATAGTAAGGTGGAAATATTTAATACTAAAGTGAGAGCTGCTGTTGACATAGTTGCACCTGAAAAGACAGTTAAAAATATCTTCTAGCATTGTTATACCATGGAAGACCCAAAGAGTTTCTGATTTAAAGAGAACGTGCCATAGAGCTAGGCGTAAATGGAGGAAGACTAAACTAACTATCCACTATGAAATATTAAAAGTTAAAATAACAGAATACAATAACACTGTCCATCTTGAGAGACGCTGCTATTTTTCTAAGATTATAAATAACAATGCTAGTAATCCCAGTGAGCGGCACGGTGGCGCAGTGGTAGCGCTGCTGCCTCCCAGTTAGGAAACCTGGGTTCGCTTCCCGGGTCTTCCCTGCGTGGAGTTTGCATGTTCTCCCCGTGTCTGAGTGGGTTTCCTCTGGGCGCTCCGGTTTCCTCCCACAGTCCAAAGACATGCCAGTTAGGTGGATTGGCGATTCTAAATTGGCCTGTGGGTGTGTTTGTGTGTGTCCTGCGGTGGGTTGGCACCCTGCCCAGGATTGGTTCCTGCCTTGTGCCCTGTGTTGGCTGGGATTGGCTCCAGCAGACCCCCGTAACCCTGTGTTCGGATTCAGGTTGGAAAATGGATGGATGGATAATAATCCCAGAGTCTTATTCTCTACGATTGATCGTCTGCTAAACCCAGGTAACTCAAAGAAATGCCTCCTAAGTACTTCCAGTAAAACCTGTGAGGCTATTGCTGTATTTTTCAACCAAAAAAATTAATGATATTAGAAATAACATAGTATATCTCCCCAACATAAACATAAACCCCAGCATTCCGTTATAAACAAATTAAACTCTTTCACTAGGATAGATTTACCTGATTTACATAAAATAATTTCTCAACTGAAACCCTCCACCTGCGTCCTTGACCCAATACCAACAAACTTTTTCAAAGAAGTATCGGCGTGCTAATTGATAATGTTCTTGACATAGTAAATTTGTCATTAGATACGGGGGTCTTCCCAGACTGTCTTAAGACTGCTGTAGTTAAACCCCTACTTAAGAAACATAATCTTGACCCCTCAGCTCTTGAAAATTTTAGACCCATCTCTAACCTGCCTTTCTTAAGTAAAATTCTAGAGAAGGCAGTCATTATGCAGTTAAATGACCACCTAAATAAACATGCTATTCTTGATAAATTTCAGTAGGGTTTTAGAACAAATCACAGCACAGAAACTGCACTCGTTAAAGTAGTAAATGATTTACGGGTAAATGCAGACAGAGGCCATTAATCAGTTCTCATCCTCTTAGATCTGAGTGCTGCATTTGACACCATTGATCATAATATTCTTAGAAATTGCCTTAGTCAATGGGTGGGCCTCTCTGGCAGTGTCTTAAATTGGTTTGAATCCTACCTGGCAGGGAGAAAATTCTTTGTTAGTTTTGGTAATTCCAACTCAAAGACACATGATATCTGATATGGTGTTCCACAAGGCTCTATCCTAGGTCCGCTGCTATTCTCAAGCTACATGCTTCTGTTAGGTCAGATTATCTCAGGGCACAACGTGAGCTACCACAGCTATGCTGATGACACACAGCTGTATTTATCAATAGCACCTGATGACCCCGATTCTATTGATTCACTAACACAATGTCTGACTTGTATCTCAGAATGGATGAATAGTAACTTTCTCAAGTTAAATAAAGAGAAAACTGAAATCTTAGTGATAGCAATAATGGATACAATGAGGCTAGAATTAGAAATAAACTGGATACATTAGGATTAAAAGTCAAGATAGAGGTAAAAAGCTTAGGGGTAACTGTTGACTATAATATAAATTTTAAATCGTATATTAATCGTATCACTAGGACAGCATTTTTTCACTTAAGAAACATAGCTAAAGTTAGACCTCTTATATCATTGAAAGATGCTGAGAAATTAGTTAACGCGTTTGTTTTCAGTCGACTGTAACGCACTCCTCTCAGGACTACCCAAAAAAGATATAAATCGTTTGCAACTAGTGCAGAATGCAGCTGCTAGAATCCTAACTAGAAAAAGAAAATCTGAGCACATCTCTCCAGTTTTGATGTCACTACACTGGTTACCTGTGTCATTCAGGATTGACTTTAAAATTCTGCTTATGGTTTATAAAGCCTTAAATAATCTCGCCCCATCTTATATATCGGAATGTCTGACACCTTATATTCCAAATCGTAACCTCAGATCCTCAAATGAGTGTCTCCTTAGAATTCCAAGAACAAAACTTAAAAGAAGTGGTGAGGCGGCCTTCTGCTGCTATGCACCTAAAATCTGGAATAGCCTGCCAATAGGAATTCACCAGGCTAATACAGTAGAGCAGTTTAAAACACTGCTGAAAACACATTACTTTAACATGGCCTTCTCATAACTTCACTGTAATTAAAATCCTGATACTCTGTATATCCAACTCATAATAAATATTCATGGTGGCTCTAAAATCTGTACTAACCCCTACTCTCTCTTTTGTTTCCTTGCACCACCACCATCTACTCAAAGCACCATGATGTTCCAACAATGATGGATGGATTAAAAGCCAGAAGTCTGTATGACCATCAACATCAAGTGACTCCATGAGAACCCTAACTACAAAGAGGACTATTTCATTTATGTTAGGTAGAATGCCCAGAGGGGACTGGGCGGTCCCATGGCCTGGAACCCCTGCAGATTTTATTTTTTTTCTGTCCACCCTGGCCATCGGACCTTACTCTTTTCTATGTTAACTAATGTTGTCTTATTTTAATTTCTTATTTTGTCTTTTATTTTTCTTTTCTTCATTATGTAAAGCACTTTGAGCTACTTTTTGTATGAAAATGTGCTATATAAATAAATGTTGTTGTTGTTTAAGTAATATCGGGTCAAGATCGGGTGTAAATTTGTGGTACTTGTAAAAGTTACCATTTTTTCAGTTTTACTTTCTTAGTCACGTTCACGCTCTCCCTCCCCCCTTCCTGATCTGACCCTAACTAACAGTGCCAGCATAAATTTACACCCTATCTGACGCTTTTTGTTTTCAAATAATATTGCATTATTGCAATGACGTTTTCTGATTGGTACTATTCAGGTCATACAATGATTTCTTCAAAATATCACATACATTTGTTGCTTTTTTTTTTCCCCCAAGTGCTGCGTTGACATCATGCATCAGAAGGCGTGAGCTTATTCAGTGCAAGCAGGAGCACCTGGGTGTTCGGTTGCTGTGTGCTACAACATGCCTGACCTGGCAGCGATTAACGCACATGTACTCTAGAAGGCATGCACGGGTCGACTGAGAAAAGAAGAATGTTCTTTTCTTACCTTGCAGAGGAACTTCGTTGTTGCCTCTAACAAGAAAAGGCGATGGAAAAAAGAAAAAGAAAATGCAACACTGACAAGCTTCTGTTCCAAAACCACCGCTTTTCCCAGGAAAACAAACTCAGTTACTGTCAGGCGCCTCTTCAATGTAATAGGAACCACAGCATAGAGAGAGAAGTGTGTACATTGCAACATGTACACATGTTGTAAATGTAGGAAGGATGGTCCTTGGGTGTGTGGGAATTGTTAAAATTTGAATTTGATGATTATATGTAGCGTGGAACTGACCTCTCTGTAGTACTCTTTCCTCTGCATGTCCCGGAGTAAAAAAGAAACACCACCATGCATCAAAAAGTGGAAACCGGGCAAGATCGGGGAAAAAAAAAAAAAAACACGGTCACTGATTATAACCGCAAGAAGGCATGCGAATGAAAATGAATAATATGACTTATGTTGCATCAATACCATAATGTTTCCCGAAATGTACTATACAGGTCAAAAAATGAATTATTCCAAATATCATATACTAGCAAAATACCCGTGCTTCGCAGCGGAGAAGTAGTGTGTTAAAGAAGTTATGAAAAAGAAAAGGAAACATTTTAAAAATAAAGTAACATAATTGTCAATGTAATTATTTTGTCACTGTTGTGAGTGATGAGTGTTGCTGTCTCATATATATATATATATATATATATATATATATATATATATATATATATATATATATATATATATATATATATATATATATATATATATATATATATATATATATATATATATATATATATATAGTGGTCCCCGGCCGGGACGCCCAGGAAGACCGGAGGAGAGCTTGTGCCTCCTCCAGACCGCGAGGGGGCGGGGCGTCCGTCCTGGTTATGTTGGGGGCCTTGGGTACAGGGCTTGGAAGTCCAGCCCTGTAGGGACCCGTGGCCACCGCCAGGCGGCGCCCAGGTGCCTGAGGAACCCTGGAGCCCAGCACTTCCTGACGACAGGGGACGGCTTCCGGGTGCGCAGCCGGCACTTCCGCCACACTAGGGTGTGGCTAGGACTGATTGCCGGGAAGCAGCTGGAGCCCATCCGGGTTCCCATTTAAGGGGCTGCCTCCCTCCAGTCAGAAGCGAGAGTCGGGTGGAAGAGGACGGAGCTGAGAGAGAGGACAGGAGGTGGCCATGAGAAGGGCATTGGACTTGTGAGGCCTGGACAGTTGGGGGAATCGGTGCAAGAGGCACTGGGGTTTGTGCACGTGATTTTAATTGTAAATATTGTAAATAAACAAGTGTGTGGTGGAACCAACGATGTCTGTCTGCCTGTGTCCGGGTTCAAGTTCACAATGGCGCCCAACGTGGGGCCAACCGTCTGGTGCAAGACGGGGGCCCCAAATTAATAAATATTTTGTGAACGACCCGGCGCAGCAGCAGACCCCACACACTCGCCGCGGGAGCAGGCCGTGCACAACTCCGCGAGAGCGGTTTACTCCAGAGACCGCCGCCGGACAGCAGAAAGGCCATTCCCGGGGGTGGAGGAGGAAGAACGGGCATCGCCAGAGCACAGCGGGCTCTGAGGGTCGCGCTGTCGGGAAGGACGGCCAGGCCGGCGTGGCGACGCAGAAGGCCACACCGAGGCAGGGGCCTCGGAGTGACGGGATCCAGGAGGTGAGTGCCCTGCCCTGCAGTAATCGGCCCTTCGGGTTACGCTTACCTTGTTTCCTACAGGGAGGGACGATTCGGATCCGCGTACGTGGCAGGAGCACGCCGGGCCTCGGGCTGTCGGCAGCGCGACGGTGGCAGTAGAGGAGGCTGCGAAATTGGAGTCGCTGCGGCTCGAAGAATCGCCGCAGCTGCGAAGCGGTGAGGAGGTACGCCACCGCACCCAGAGCAGGGGAGAGAAGATGGTCGCGGGCCAGATGTTCCGCCCGCTGACAGGCACGGGATTGGCCGGTGTGTCTTGATTGCCCGCCAATGATAGGATGGAGGCGGGACCAAGGAATGCCAATCTCGTGCCTAGAAGAGACCCGATTGGGCCAGAGGGAGTGGCCCACAGGAGGCAGGCGACGAGTGGTGCTGATGGACAGGTAAGCCCACCGGCGTCTGTCTCTCTGTTTTCGCCAGCGGCTCGGCACATGTCAGAGGGATCCCCTCGGCCTGCCGAGTCGCCGTTGTTACAGATGCTGAGTGCTCTCGCTGTCCAGCTGGAGAAGCTGCAGGGGAAGGTGGTCGCGTCGGAGGAGACGCCGTATGAGACAGAGGATCGGCGCGACGCTGGAGCCTGTGGCCAGCAGAGTACTGCGGGGAAGGTAGGTGCATGAGGGGGGGTTCGCCGAACACGGCCGTGACTGTTTAAAGGAAGACCAGCTCCGAGTAGGCAATTCCCCAACAGCGGACGCGGCGGTGCAGACGGCCGATGGGGCGAGGAGAGCGAGTACGCAGGTGCTGGCAGGACGGGGGCTGATGAGTGCCCTGGGTCCTAGCGCCCTGCGCTCCAAGCCCACGGCAGTCTCCCGTCGCTCTGCAGCGACGCAGACGGGGCTGGATTTGAGCTGTTGCCATGCTCAGACCCAGACCGTCAAGGCGCCCAAAAGGAGAAGGAGGAACCGAGGGATGAATGCCGGTTCCTCCGATAGGAAGGGGCGTCTCGCTGGGTGCAAGCGTCCAGAGAAAGGCCGTCCTCTGCGGAGGCAGAGGGAATCCCCTGGGCGGCTGGGCGAGCCGCCTGTGACAGCGGACCCACTGAGAGTGGAACCTGCGGCGGAGGAGCCAGTCAGGCAAGTCGTGGGCTGTCGGAAGGGGGGGAGAGCACTGCCGGTACAGAGATCGACAGGACGCTCGGGGTGAGTGTCCTGGCAGTGCTTCTGGCACTCCCTTTTCTCTTTTTACAGGTCCGAAGCCCCGACGAGCGCTGGAGCCAATGTCGTTTGGGACCTGCCTTTGGGGCCTTTATATATTCCAGCGCTGACTTTATATATTCAAGTTTTGACTTTATATATTCAGAAAAAAGTTTTGACTTTATATATACCGACGCTGACTTTATATATTCAAGTTTTGACTTTATATATTCTGACGCCTTGACTTTATATATTCAGAAAATCAATGTATTTGCCTGTTTGGCACCCCATAGTATATGTGTGTGTGTATATATATGTACACATGTATGTATGTATGTATGTATATATATATATATATATATATATATAAAAAATATATATATATATATATATATATATATATATATGCCAGCAACACTAATGACAATGACAAAACAATTACATTGTCAATCAGGTTACGATATTATTAAAATGTTTCCTTTTCTTTTCACTTCTCCGCTGCGAAGCCTGGTATTTTGCTATATATATATATATATATATATTGTGGTCCCTGGCGGGACGCCTTGGAGGACGAGAGGAGGGCTTGTGCCTCCTCCACACCGCGAGGCGTCCGTCCTGGTTTTGTTGGGAACCACGGGTCAAGGGCATGGAAGCCCAGCCCTGTAGGGGCCCGTGGTTGTCGCCAGGCGGCGCCCCGATGCCGGTTTATCCCGTGTAGTCGCCAGCCAGAGCTGGAGCCCGGCCGGGACGCCTTGGAGGACAAGAGGAGGGCTTGTGCCTCCTCCACACCGCGAGGGGCGTCCGTCCTGGTTCTGTTGGGGACCACGGGTCAAGGGCATGGAAGCCCAGCCCTGTAGGGGCCCGTGGGCACCGCCAGGCGGCGCCCAATGCCGGTTTATCCCGCACGGTCTGCGGCTGGGGCCCGGCGGGACGCTTGGAGGACAAGAGGAGGGCGAGTGCCTCCTCCAGACAGAGTGGGCGTCCGTCCTGGTTAGGCAGGGGGCCTCGGGTACAGGGCATGGAAGCCCAGCCCTGCAGGGACCCGTGGCCACCGCCAGGCGGCGCCCCAGTGCCTAATTATCCCGGGAGCCTAATTATCCCTGGTGTGGCGGAAGTGCCGGGGGGAAGACTTTGTGTGGCGCCCGGAGAGCTGCCAGGAAGGCAACCGACACTTCCGCCACGCTGGGGCGTGGCTAGAGAGCAGATGCCGGAAACACCTGGGGCTCATCCGGGGGCGTTATATAAGGGGCCGCCTCCCTCCAGTGAGTGGTGGAAGTCGGGAGGCAGAAGACGGAGCTGGAGAGAGGACAGGAGGCGGCCAGAGGAAAGGCACAGTGACTGTGGGCCCTGGACTTTTGGGGGATTCGGTGCAGAAGGCACTGGGGTATCGTGAGTGCACGTGACTGGATAGCTTGTAAATAGTGTATATAATAAACAGTGTGTGGTGCAAAATATGTCGTCCGTCTGTCTGTGCTGGGGCCAGCGTTCACAATATATATATATATATATATATATATATATAGAGATACTGTAGATATAGATATAGATACTGTATATTATATATATAAGATATGACAACAACACTCATATCAATGACAAAACAACTACATTAACAATCATGTTATGTTATGTTATTTTTAAAATTTTTCCTTTTCTTTTTCATAACTTCTTTAACACACTACTTCTCCGCTGCGAAGCGCGGGTATTCTGCTAGTTGTCAATATACAGTAATTGTTTTATGAGTGTGGCGGTCATCAAGGATTTGATTATCATTATTTCTTTCAATCAGGTTCGTATTTGTAGGATGTGTTGTGTTCAAGTTAAATTCCGTGTTTGTCAATCTTTGTAAAGATAACAGGTTTCATTCATCGATTCGTTTCTCACTGCATCAATAAACAGCCCGTCTTCCTCTTTATCTGAGACGTGACACACTGCATGCACGGGTTTTTTTTTTCACACTGTCTTCCTTTAGCGGGATATTGACTTTTTCCACCGTGTGCTTTGTTTCCGCAGCAGTTGCACTTATGAATATGCGTGTATGTGTCACACGCTTCATATTTTTTTGCTGCCTTCTCAATTGTGTAATTCGGTTTTTGTTTAGCACTCTTTGGAGCTGTTGCTTTTTGTCTGTGCACTGCGTCATTTCACGTGAGCCGCTCGGTGTACATGCATCGAAGGTTCCCAGCTGTGCTTGTGCCATCTCATGCGACGTCCACGGCTGTATTTAATGTTAGCTAAGACCCGGCACTTAAAAGTTTCTCTCGCAGTTTCGCTGAGTTTGTGCCAAACACCACCATGACCATCTCATCTTCGTTTGCATAAGCACAGTCCTTCACCCGTGAATATTTAGCGGCAGTGTTTCTATTGGATTGCCGCTGATGGACGGCCTTATATGGGCAGGCACTAAATTACGTGGGAGGCGTAACTCCGCCTCCCACGGCCATCGAACAGAAGTCTATTATAGTATATGGACAAAAAAATAGGTTCCAGTTATGATCATTACGCGTAAAATTTCGAAATGAAACCTGCCCAACTTTTGTAAGTAAGCTGTAAGGAATGCGCCTGCCAAATTTCAGCCTTCTACCTACACGGGAAGTTGGAGAATTAGTGATGAGTGAGTGAGTCAGTGAGGGCTTTGCCTTTTATTAGTATAGATACCTATGTCTCTGTTTTTTTGTCAGTGCGGCTTTGACATTATGGACCATAAGGTGCATACTAATTCAGTGTGAGCAGGAACACTCAATAAAGCTGAATAGAAAAAATTCAAGTGACAATGACATACCAAAAAGGCATTATTCACCAGTGTTTGTGTGTCAGCTTTTATCAATCCAGATCCAGGAATTTCAAGTTCCATTGTCTCAAAACACCACACACATCTACAGTTATTCCCAGTTTCAGATAAAAACTAATAGCATCAGATCTGGGATGGGTGTTGTATCGTGACTGAGACGATAAAATAAAAGTAAAAAAAAAAAAAAACGATAACTTTTACAAGTACTATAAATTTACACCGGCTGTTAGACACATGAGAAATTTATGTTTTAGTGTATAATAACAATAAAAGCAGCTCACTACTCAAAACGGTAAATTTGCAAAGGAGCTGGTTTCCAACTCACAACCTCTGGATTATAAATCAGCAGCTCTTACTGCTGCACCACAGAAGCTGTCATGTTGTACCTGCACCATTTGTGTAAGTGTTTATTTGAAATTTGGACTTCAGCCTTCACACATTACACAGTTCGTGTCTACATTTTATAATTTATTACTAAAACATGAAAAACTTTTCTGTTTTAATGATGTGTTTACATAGATTGTTGTAGACACAGAACACAAATGAAATTATTTCCCCTTACAACTCTAGGTAGCTCACTCCCAGATAATCCAGGCTTGAACTGGGAAAACTTCTTGACTTTTTTGTGGCGGTGGGGGGATGGTATAGCAGGCTGCTTGCTGTTTGTGCTTATCGACACATTTACAAGACAAAAGATGCAGATGGAGAGGTGCGAAGGGATTTAAGGTGGGCTGGGTTTACGGGTTTTTTCATAGGCGTTGGTAATTCTAGTGTTAAACAAAAGGGGTTAAATGTTAGATAAATGAAACAGTTCACAACAGGTAATTGTGACACACAATAAACCTTATTTTTCATTTGATAAAACACAGCTTTATTTTTTGATATTTGGTATGCTTATGTCAGTATGAAGTCTATTGCTAATATGTGTCTTGGTATTTATTCAATTGTACCTTTGGCATTAGGTATGGATGGCAAGAAATATTTTAATACTTAATTACGTTAAGTTTTGGATACTAAAGGAGCTAGCAATCAGATTAAGAAATCAGATTAATAGCACCCTGGCATCCTTAGGCTTATAGTCTGCCTCATGTCCAAAATTTTGAAGTGAACTTTGATTCTGATCTGAACTTAATCATTTTCACATGTACATTATCAGTCTATGTTTAAACAATTTGTTGGTAATCCTATGACTGCTTCCAAGTTTGTTAATTACTCTACTGCAAAAACTCAATGAAAAAGTAAAACCTAAGCCTTGTAACAAGACTTTTCCATTGAAGCAGATTCAGTGCACATACTTAACCAAAGGGATGTGGCTTTGAAAAGATTTTAGGGCTTCTACTGGCTAGAAGTGTAACTAGTACAACTATACACTTTTATTCTAATGTTAGGGAATTAGGCAGACTTTCAAACATGTCTTGGAGTGTACCTCCATTGGTGTTGGATTGGTGCTAAAGTCTGGAATCAATATTAACTTTTGGACCTTAGTACTGGAACCAAAATGGTTCTGAAGCAAATAACAGACAATTCGAAAACCTTACTTCAGCCTTCCTGGTGTACTGCACAATTGCTCACCTTGTGCCGCGTTATGCACTGCGTCTCTCGTGATAGCCTTAAAGCTCCAATCACATCAATGCAATGGAGTCCCCAAGTGAAATCCAGATGGCATTAAAGAGATAAAGAGATATGTGATTCCCCATGATGAAATGAGGGAGGGGGATTTTGTTGGGGGGTTCAGGGGATTGAGAGGAAAGTTGCAGATTACTGCTGGTACCGAACATCCGGAAATGCTGGTACCATACTGTTTTAAAAGTTGGGCTTTGGGTACATTCCAATATCAGTATACTGCACAACCCTAACCTCCATTAAACTTTTTTTTTTAAACACAAGGGGTTGTGACTCTCAGAGATAATTTAAGGAAGATGTACTGTATTTTAATTTTAACTAGTTACACTCCTTGTGGTGGGCTGGCTCCCTGCCCAGGGTTTGTTTCCTGCCTTGTGCCCTGTGTTGGCTGGGATTGACTCCAGCAGACCCCCATGACCCTGTAATTAGGATATAGCAGGTTGGGTAATGGATGGATAGATAGTTACACTCCTGATATGGGCATCTCTGTACTTCTAGGCAACAATTTTACACAACAGGTATAAACCAGTTAACTGCCATAGACCAAAAACACTGGAGTACTGGGGATGTTGCATTCACTATTACTTACTTTCAACTGTTTTTTTTTTCCATCTTAACCATTAGTTCACTTTTTATTTCACATACCTTCTAGTTTCCCATGTGTACCAATCGTTGTACTTTCCTAACTGCACAAGCCCTAATATAAAAGCTTATGATTGTTCTATAAACAATAGTTGCATCTTTCGGCCATATCTCTGTCTTTCTGTTTACTCCATTAATGTATTTAAATATGAAACCATACCACTATTAGCTTTATCTGGCCACTTTGTTCACTATTATGTGCTTATGTGCTAAAGGCCAATCTATATTAGCAACTCAAATAAACGTCATCTGCAATGATGCATGAAATGATTCATGCGGAACTGAATTTACAAGAAAACTGTTTTGATTTGCAAAAAAACTGCAAAACAAATTGTGTTTCATTTGTAGCAAAACTCATTCCATTCATAGAAGAAGGGTGTTAAGCTCCTGTCTGTAAACATGTATGTACAACCTCTTTTCAAGGAATCAAGAAACTGGAAAGAACGATTGCTAGGTACTTTGTGGGTGGGTAGGGGATTCATGTGCTGAGACTTTTCTGTGAAAAAACACTAATCTGTGCAATGGTTTTCTTGGCATTTTTTTTTTGCATGGAAATTAATATGAAGTATATCACTTTTTTAAAAAAAACCACTATGCTCCTCCATAGTGATGTGAACAAGAAACATAAAGAGAATTTATTTTACTGGTCCACAAGAGATCATGTGTGTTATGCAGCTGCAAAAAAAAAAAAAAAAAACACAGGTAAAAAAAGAAGTGTAAACAAAGCTTTAGGGAGCAATACTCCTTGTTTTTCACGCCACAAAAACTTTAACAATTCACAAAAACTAATTTCAGTGAGTTTGGCCATTGCAAAATCACATGCAAAATTAATTTTTGTGTCAGTTTTGCAAAACTGTATGCAAATGAAACTTGAAGGTTTCACTCATCACTGGCCATCTAGAAGTTGTGCGTGTTTTTTTTTTTTTTTAATGAAAAGAAAATACCTCAAGAGGTGGGTAACAACCTGTTCATCCTTTTGCATTACATGTTCCTCATACAATTTACACTTTAGCTATTTGAAAAGCATATTGAAAGAAAGTGCCTAAGGGGCTAACAAAATGTTGCCCAAGTAAACATGATTACAACGTTTTCAAATTAAATTGTGCTAAAAAATTTTTTTTAATTTATTCAGGTATTGCATTAGATTGCCAAAGCAGCCATAGTTAAAAAGTAACATTTTTCTTAATTTTCAATGGCCATTTATACTCATTAAGAGGGATCTGATCTATTTAAAATTAACTTTTAAATGTTAGCTTTTATTTACCCTTCATTTAACAGACACCTTTAACCAAAATATCGATAAATCTAAACACCAGAATAAACTGCAAAATTTAAAAGGACATAAAGACAATATCTGAATATAGGAAAAATGTATACTGTAACATCCATCCATTTTCTGAGGTTGCCTTTTCTGTATATGGAAGCATGGATCTGGAAAACCTATTCCAAAAGCAGTGTATATATGGTAGGAGCCAATAGGAGCAGAACACTTATCCGTAGCAGGATTCACTCACATATACACCCATATTCACTCATCCATCCATCCATCCATCTAACCCATGATCCAAACCCACTTTATACAGTTACAAGGAAGCTACAACCTTCACCAGCAAGTACAAAGTGCAATGCAGGAACGACCACTGGAAAGGGCACCAGTCCATCGCAGGGTGAATACAAAGTCACACACATACACTAGGGCCAATTTAGCATTGCAAATCTACCTAACATGAATGCATCTGGACTGTGGGAGAGCCACAATTCCCACAGGAAACCCACATGCACACTAGGAGAACATGCAGACTCCATGCAGAAAAGACCCCAGACATGAACACCATTCTCCTTTTTGCAAGGCTGCACTACTACTTACACCACTGTGCCATGCATATCCACTCAACTAGAAAATGTTCAAATTATAGTCAACCAAGTTCTATGTCACACTATGTGACTTTTCCAGTGAGAGTTTCAGTCGTTGCCTTCATTTACATATTCTTAGCAAGTCAGAGGGAGTCAGCACTGTGCTCCTGCGATTACAAATGTCTAATGTGACATACTCAGTGACTCATTCCAACTAACCTGTGACTCACTCTGATAAAATCTAAATTTTATCTTTGGTCATGGGGGTGGGCTCTGTGTACATGACAGTATATAACTAATAAATGCTCATACAAATCCAGAAGTACAATGCACATAATGTACTGAGGAATAAAAAAACATGGGTGTTTTGAACCTCTAAACAGACGAAAGACTTGTCTTTCTGATATCTTGTGTTTTACATACTTGCTGTACCTGTTAGCCCTTCATACAGTGCCGGCTCTGTCGGGCAGAATTTTATTGGCTGTCACAAAATGGAGTGAGCACAGCTGTGCTGTAAAGTCAGCACTTGGTCAGTAAATTAAGACCTGCCCAATGATTGTCAGTCGTATAAACTGAAATGGTCTAGTGACAAGATCAGAGATTGTGGTCAGAAAATCTGAGCTACCCCATGACAACAAGTTGTGAAATGAGATGTTGGCTTAACGGAGCATCTAAGGATTTCAGTGTGCTAGTACATGCAAAACTTGAATATTTGATCATTTCTACATCATCACAAGGAAAAGCAAAAAATTTTATAAGAACTAATTTTTATTTGAATTAGTTTAACAAGCAAGCATCACAGCTAGGGCTATAACTGAAGTGCAACAGTAACTATAGGAAAAACATCAAGAAAAAATAGTTACTGTAATTTCTTTGACTCAAAGTACTGAAGCATATATAACAGCTACTTAAAACTACATAAAACCTGGTTCTTGCAAAATGAATCCATGTATGACAACTAAAATGCTACAAAATAACTGCATTAAACATTACAATTCTCTTGTCATGTTAACTGATTTTCTAGTGTTCAAGTGTATGCAGATTTAATAAAATGTCACTAGTTTTTTCACAGGCCCAAGATACACTTTGATATTAATAACAGCATACCCTCCTCATGCCCAATACAGATCCAAACCTGCATATGAAGATGGTTTTGCTTCTGCTTATGTTGATGTTGCAGAGTTGAACCCCAGCTGGATTTCTTTTCCCTGGGTGGCTAATTTATAGCTGTGTGGTAAGGCCAGCCATGGCATGAGCAACAGCAGTAGGAATACATTCATCTGCATATTTCATTCATAACCTGAATGAAAAAAGAGAGAGATCAAATGATCAGTTACATAATCTTACATATTTACGCCAAATGCTATTGTCCTTTATTAAAATATATGTGGTAAGCACCTATAGCACGCACCACATTGGCTGGATCACTGATCCTGTTTGCTGCTGGACTGCCTAGCAGCAGCCCACCCACAAAATGCTGAATGTAAAGGTCACGTGACGCGCTGCGCTCGCTGCGGTCTGTACGCTGGCAAAGGGAGGGGGGCTTCATGGTGACCGGAGGGTAACTCTAAGCCAATTCCCTACTTTTCCTACTGTCCATATACATGCATTAAACGTATCTGTGAGCTTTCATCACGTTGCCTTTTTAGACTTATGTTAAAGGCCCCATTGTCCTCGCCACTGATTTCTCTTCTACCCATCGGCCACTTCGTCTTACGGCTCTCTGTCTTCTTTGTGCCAGGAGGGGGAAAAACAGCGCGCTTACGCTGCGCAACTTAGTCGGCACCCCGTGGCCGCAGCTGTACGTGAAATCTAACAGGAACTACTCAAGACCGCCCTACACGTGTCAAAAATAATAATAAAACCCAAATAAATAATTGAGGTACTGTTGTAGCGCAAACGAATTGTCATACCCATCAGCCACTGCGCTCGTCTGCAGCCCCTCTCTTTCCCCATTGTGCGCCAGTGTGACAAAAGTGTCTTTAAAGTTACTCCAATTTAGCTTCACTTCTATATAATGAAATAGGGGAGCACCCCTTGTTATCAAAAATTCTAAAATAATCCTCTGCGTTCAGCTCCTGTTCTTCTAGCCCCTTCAAAAAAATTGCTTCTTGGCATGCTTACCCATCAGTCTCCGCGGTTCCAGAAGCAGCCCAGTCTTACGCACGTCTTATTATTTTATTATAAAACTTCGCCTCTCCTCATTCTTTGGCATGGTACCAAACTATAACTGCTAAAGTTGTGGATTCAAAAGAGGCTCTGTAAAGGTACCGCTTGCTGCTGAATAGATGTAAAGAGTTAGCTTAATTCCGCACTTGGCGACGCTCCTTCCTTTGTATCTTTAGGCTGCTGCTGCACACAGACGAGCCAGGCGTCCAATGCTTCCCATGAGCCTTTGCTCCGGACCTAAGTGGTACCTAAAAACCAAAATAAAAATGAGGAGAGGAGACGGCGGGGCGAAGGAGGGGATCGAGCTGCCCGCAAGCTCACTTGACACGATCGGCGCTATCACTGAGCCTTAATCACGAGTTTGGTGCAGAATAGAAATCTCAGATTCAATCTCCACCCATCACTCCGTTGTTTGTTAGTGAAGGTGGCCATAATTTTCATCACAGGCAAATAAGTTCAATTAACAGCTTTAAAAAAAAACGGAAAATTAGCAACTTCTGAAATATTTATTATACTAAAGTTGTCTCCAGATAAAGGAGTTGCACAGAAATACATTATTTAAGTATGCAGACAGATTGTACTTTATGTGGCCCCTGGCTTTTTACAGAAGCTCAATAATAAATAACCTACCTTAATGAGGGGCAAGTGTCTGTGTATGTGTCTGTCTATCGGTGTGTCCGTCCAGTTGCTACAGTGTATGTCTCTATAATATGCAATTTGGTATGTGATTCGTAAAAGCAGTGCTAACGTGTATGATGCACCATTTGTTGGAATGAAAAATGCAGTGCATTTTATTACTACATGCATTACAATATACATTCCAATAGTTGGTGAACAGCAAACGTTAATGCTGAATAAACCCAACAGAGCGTAACTGCCCGATTGACAGAAATCAGCTTATCCACCTTAATAAGATGATAAATGTGTGTGTATTTGTGTGTCTGTCCAGTTGCTATGTCTCTGTAATGTGTTATTTGGTATGGGATTTGTTAAAGCAGTACTAATGTTGATGACATTTTATTTGTTGGACTGAAAAATGCAATGTATTTTATTGCTATATGCATTACAAAATACATTCCAATCAATGATGCACTACAAACGTTAACGATGAATACGTCCAATAGAGAGGCATTGCTGGACAGACAGAAATCAGCTTATCCAAGTATAAGTACAGTATTTATTAAGTCAAAGTTATTTCTTTACAAACATGGTAAATATGCATTTTGCATAGGAAACTGTGTTCTAAAATTAAATGTTATGATAAAGGCGTTATATATGCGCCCGACCCGGACACAGACTGACAACAGAGTCACGTTAAAATCAACAAAATGATTTATTTTTCTTCACCTGTGGGGCATGTCTTTCCCCGTGTCCCACAAGCAGTACACAGTCCCAAAGCTCACCAAATAACCACAATTAAAGCACACCCTTCAGCACCACTCCTCTCAGCAAGCGTTGTCCTCCTTCTCCCGACTCAGCCTCCCGGAAGTGCTCCAGGTGCTTGGTTGCTGAGTTTTGGCTGCACTTCCGGGTGTGGTGAAAATACTGCCCATAAGGGCTCAGGAGTCCCAGCTGCAGCACCCCCTGGCGGCACCTGTGGGCCCCAACAAGGCCGCACCAAACTTCAATTCCCATGGAGCCCTGCGGGAGACAGAGGCACCACTCCAACCCAGGGGGGTTGCCATCTAGAGTCCAGGGGAAGGCATTGAATAGTCCATGGTTGCTCCCCCTGCACATATACTGAAGGGGCGCCCTGGCCAGACATAGGCCCCAGCTATCTACCACAATGTTTTCTCTAAATTTTAAAAATACATAGCCAGTCCTGACAATCAATAATGTAGCCTATGGGATATGAGGTGCCACTGGAAAATAAAACCCTAAAAACCCCTTGAATATGTCTTCAAAGCAGGAAAAGTTTTGGTTTAAGAAAACATGCCTTCTATGTTCCTGTTTCATATTTGTAACAACAAAAAACATCTGGAAATAATCACTTTATTGCATGTTCCTGGTACTACTTTTCTTGAGGTAAGGAAACATTTTCTGTTCATTTGTGTGATAGAAGTGGCCTTCCTGAGAGGAGCTATCACATAAATACAGAAGTAAATCAGCATGATACGAAGCATGTGACATGAACAGTTTAGTGTGATTTCGTCTTTAGAGATGAAACCACACACCTGGAGGTGAAAGGTTATTGCGGAATAAGACAAGCACTGAGGGAGAGTTTATATCTAGTCTTTTTTTTAAATGGCTGAATTCCATAATTTTGTTTTTCCTGACATGTATAAGCTATTTTACAATATGTGTTTAAACTCAAGACACGGAACAATGCTGAACAACTTTCTTGGCTTAAAGAATGCTTTTGTTGTCCAAGCGTCCTGTGCCCCATAATTTTCATTATAAAATACCAGGACTGGCTATGTATTTTTAAAAATATATACAGCAGAAACCATTAACATTAGAAGGCAATTTCCCATGACAAATGCATTTATGCCATGAATGTAAAGAAATAACTTTGACTTGAAAAATACCAAACTTATACTTTAAAAAGGAGAAATATCTGTGTATCTGTGAGTCTGTGCGGTTGCTAAGCCTATTTTATATGCCAATTGCTATTGGATTCATAAAAGCATTGCTAATGTTTGTGATGTGGCATCTGTTGTAATGAAAAATACAATGCATTTTATTATTGCATGCATTACAAAATACATTGTAATAGAAAGGTGCACTGCAAACGTTAATGCCATACATGTCCAACAGGGAGTAACTGCTGTACAGACAGAAATCAGCTTATTCACCTTTGGAGTTCACTTTTGTCACAGATGTGGGCCCTCATTTACTTAGGGCAGTGCACCAACTCCAGATCCACTCCCTGAATAGTGACCAGCTGTAGAGGTTCTTTGGTGTGGTGAAAGTCAATAACCAGTTCCTTGGTTTTGCTGATGTTTACTTGCAGACAATTCTTTATGCACCAAACTATGGAGGAATATTTCGGACAAAATGAAATAAATAAATAAATGCGTAAATAAATAAAAGTACTGTGAAATGTGAGCATAAATAAATAAATGTGTCATGAAATGAGAGCCATAATAAATAAATATGTCATGAAATGAGAGCATAAATAAATAAATGTGTCACGAAATATGTTTTTCGTTGCTTATTTATTTATTTCATTTTGTCCGTAACATTCCTGCAAACCGTCATCAAATACGGCTTGAAATAAAACTGTCACTTTCATTCGTCAAAGTTGAGAGGGTGGGCTCTAACACGCCCTCTAGTTATTGATTGGTGAATCGATAGCACAAGAATTAATTAGAACAATGCTTACTACTGCCGATGAAATGGATTCTGCCGAAGACATTACGTATTTTAGAGAGGAAGAAATTACAATGTTGGCGGCCCTTTTAGAACTGAGTATTTGACCCTTGTTTTACGAGTATAAAGTCAGTTGCATATTCGCAGCTACTTTTTCAAACAACTGTACAGCTCTGATCAGTGGCAAAGTTGTTCAGTTCAAAATATTAGGTGGAGCTGCTTTGGGCATTCCATGTCAAAGTACCTAAACTAATACAGCCGTTGCAGCTTACCGTATATCAAACTGGCTCATTCGCCTTGTGATCGTCTTCTCTGATACACCATATAGATCTGCAATCTGTTGTACTTTTAAACCGCATAACAGAAGGTGTTCTATTGACTCAGCTGGAATGTCAAAGGATGGACGTCCAGAGCAGGGAACTGCATCACCTGAACTGGAGTGTAGTAGAGTCCGTTCCACCTGTTCTTCGATAATTTCAAAACAGTTTCATCTATATCGGAGTGTAAAAGGGCCGCCAACATTGTAATTTCTTCCGATAAATTTTCAATACGCTTTTTGAAATACGTAATATCTTCGGCAGAATCCATTTCATCGGCAGTAGTAAACATTTTTCTAATTAATTCTTGTGCTATCGATTCACCAATCAGTAACTAGAGGGCGTGTTAGAGCCCACCCTCTCAACTTTGACGAGTGAAAGTGACAGTTTTATTTCAAGCCGTATTTCATGACGGTTTGCAGGAATGTTACGGACAAAATGAAATAAATAAATAAGCAACGAAAAACATATTTCGTGACACATTTATTTATTTATTTATGCTCTCATTTCATGATACATTTATCTATTTATGCTCTCATTTCATGATACATTTATTTATTTATGCTCACATTTCACAGTACTTTTATTTATTTACGCATTTATTTATTTATTTAATTTTGTCCGAAATATTCCTCCATACCAAACAACAAAACACTCCACCTGCCTCCTATACCTTGTCTCATCCACCAAGTTACCAAGTTGGAAACTTTAACACTGATTGAGTTGGTGGCTTGTGAATATTAGCCAAAACCTGTGACCTTAACTGATACTAAGACAGATGGAGACTGGGTGGTTATAGATTTTCAAACACAATGAGTTGTAGCGTTGGTAGCAAACTCATCTGTAAAGTGAACACAGTTAGCAGTAGGTTTGTCACTCACCATAATAGGCATTGTGAAAATTTTCTTTGTGGATATCAGGAACCTGAAGATACTCTGACATCAAGAATAGAGGACACTGTCCTGGAGAAAGAGGCAGTCTAAAGAAACTTCAGCACAGCTGAGTATGTAGATATCTAATACTGGACAACTGGCTCTGACACCCCTTCGGCCACACATTTGAATTAAGTAGTTTTAAAAAATGGATAGCTAATACTGGAAAAGCAATTTTGGAAAGCAGGTGGGGAGATATATCCCTTTACCCTTCATTTACAGTTACTATGTAATGAATTTACTCTACTTGGACTTCTTTACAGTTTATTGTGTTATGACATGGACTGCCGCCTCATTGGTCCAGTATTGTGAATTCTAATCCCACATCCAGTTGCGGTCTATATAGAGCAGGGGTCCTCAATCACCGTCCTGGAGAGCTGCAGTGGCTGCAGGTTTTTGCTCCAACTCAAATTCTTAATAAAAAGCACTTATTGCTCAAGTTATACCTCTGCTTCACTTTAGTTGTCTCACTCGTTAAGATATTGAACCCTTATTGCTTATTTTAGTCTTAAACAGCTGTATTCCTGGTTTTTAATTGCTCCTAATTAGCAATAACATGCAAATGACAAAAGAGAGCAGTATTTCTCCATTTTAGCTTGTTACCATTTACACGGGTGTGTATTTACCATGCACTATTGGATTTAATTAAATACTTGGAAGGAAACTGAAGAGAAAAAAGTGAATGACTGAGAATTACTCTTCCATTTTAGCCTTCAAATCATTTGGATGATATCTTTAGAAAGGGGAAGAGAATCTAGGATATGAGAATTACTTGACATAGCAGAATTAAAGCACTAACAAGCCATGAAATTAAATTATGGGCAAGGATTGTTTTCTAATTAAGCAACCAGGTTAGAACAAAAACCTGTAGCCACTGTGCCCCTCCAGGACTGTGATTGAGGACCCCTGATATAGAGTCTACATGTGGTCCTCGTGCTTGTGTGGGCTTATCTCAGAGCATGTAAGGTTTCCTCAAACAGATGTTTGTGTTAGATTGACTGGTTATTTTAACTAAGCTGTGTGTAAGCCTCTGTACCCCATCTAAGGCTTTTAAAGTACCTGATTCTGCCAGGATAGGTTGAATTGGATTGGGCAGATTTAAAAGATTTATGCTATTTTACTAGACACATTACCTGTCAGAGACAGGTAATATGATATAATAAAAATTATTGTATATCTCTGCCCTACATGCACCTTCACCACATTTATTCAGTATTCTCATGTGTCTTAACTACTCTTGACCAGTGAATTCCTGTGCTTATCAGACTCTGTCATTTCAAGGTGACTTGCCTGCTTACGACTTAATTTTATATTTCCCATCTTTGAACTTCAAAGTTTGAACGTGACTCTCAACATGCCTTCTACACACTTACCCCTCTGTGTGTATCACACTTGCACTTCTTCTTTGGATTACATCGCCAAAATCAAACTGACCAATCATATTTTTCTAAGGCACAGGACGCACACATAGACATTATCATTTTATTATACAGTGGTGTGAAAAACTATTTGCCCCCTTCCTGATTTCTTATTCTTTTGCATGTTTGTCACACAAAATGTTTCTGATCATCAAACACATTTAACCATTAGTCAAATATAACACAAGTAAACACAAAATGCAGTTTTTAAATGATGGTTTTTATTATTTAGGGAGAAAAAATCCAAACCTACATGGCCCTGTGTGAAAAAGTAATTGCCCCCTTGTTAAAAAATCAAATAACTGTGGTGTATCACACCTGAGTTCAATTTCCGTAGCCACCCCCAGGCCTGATTACTGCCACACCTGTTTCAATCAAGAAATCACTTAAATAGGAGCTGCCTGACACAGAGAAGTAGAACAAAAGCACCTCAAAAGCTAGACATCATGCCAAGATCCAAAGAAATTCAGGAACAAATGAGAACAGAAGTAATTGAGATCTATCAGTCTGGTAAAGGTTATAAAGCCATTTCTAAAGCTTTGGGACTCCAGCGAACCACAGTGAGAGCCATTATCCACAAATGGCAAAAACATGGAACAGTGGTGAACCTTCCCAGGAGTGGCCGGCCGACCAAAATTACCCCAAGAGCGCAGAGACGACTCATCCGAGAGGTCACAAAAGACCCCAGGACAACGTCTAAAGAACTGCAGGCCTCACTTGCCTCAATTAAGGTCAGTGTTCACGACTCCACCATAAGAAAGAGACTGGGCAAAAACGGCCTGCATGGCAGATTTCCAAGACGCAAACCACTGTTAAGCAAAAAGAACATTAGGGCTCATCTCAATTTTGCTAAGAAACATCTCAATGATTTCCAAGACTTTTGGGAAAATACCTTGTGGACTGATGAGACAAAAGTTGAACTTTTTGGAAGGCAAATGTCCCGTTACATCTGGCGTAAAAGGAACACAGCATTTCAGAAAAAGAACATCATACCAACAGTAAAATATGGTGTTGGTAGTGTGATGGTCTGGGTTTGTTTTGCTGCTTCAGGACCTGGAAGGCTTGCTGTGATAGATGGAACCATGAATTCTACTGTCTACCAAAAAATCCTGAAGGAGAATGTCCGCCATCTGTTCGTTAACTCAAGCTGAAGCGATCTTGGGTGCTGCAACAGGACAATGACCCAAAACACACCAGCAAATCCACCTCTGAATGGCTGAAGAAAAACAAAATGAAGACTTTGGAGTGGCCTAGTCAAAGTCCTGACCAGAATCCAATTGAGATGCTATGGCATGACCTTAAAAAGGCGGTTCATGCTAGAAAACCCTCAAATAAAGCTGAATTACAACAATTCTGCAAAGATGAGTGGGCCAAAATTCCTCCAGACCGCTGTAAAAGACTCATTGCAAGTTATCGCAAATGCTTGATTGCAGTTATTGCTGCTAAGGGTGGCCCAACCAGTTATTAGGTTCAGGGGGCAATTACTTTTCCACACAGGGCCATGTAGGTTTGGATTTTTTTTCTCCCTAAATAATAAAACCATCATTTAAAAACTGCATTTTGTGTTTACTTGTGTTATATTTGACTAATGGTTAAATGTGTTTGATGATCAGAAACATTTTGTGTGACAAACATGCAAAAGAATAAGAAACCAGGAAGGGGGCAAATAGTTTTTCACACCACTGTATAGCAGATAATACAAAATAACATTCAATATATTGTGGAAAAAACAGAGAGAGAGAACAATGAAGGTTTGGGTGTTCCACCC
The DNA here is from genome assembly GCF_016835505.1 of Polypterus senegalus. Lineage (NCBI taxonomy): Eukaryota > Metazoa > Chordata > Cladistia > Polypteriformes > Polypteridae > Polypterus > Polypterus senegalus. Next base: position 37,824,278 of record NC_053157.1, read on the forward strand.
CGGCTATTCTCTTAAAAATAAAAAATAGAGAAAATGAGTAGACACAAAGGACTGAGCAAAAAACAGAATAAATAATGACTGATTTGGAGAGTGGAGTGCTTGGGTTTTATAGGTGCAGGACAGGAAGGCGAGAGATCTTAGACAGAAATGAGGTCTGCAGGTGGGCGTGATAAAGCAGTGAGGTGGGTGGAGTCTTAGCTGGGCTTTCCTTCCGGTGGTCTGTGGAAGAGGGAGAAAAGGCATTAATAGCATTCTTCAACCCCTGACTCTGAATATTACCACTAGTTAAGACCTTAGACTGCCTCCCATGCATGTGTGTGTGACAGTATACTGTATATTCAATAAGGGCTTTTTTGCCATTGATCAACTGTATAATGTCAAAGTTAAAAACTAAATGCTACAGAACAAATATCAAATTAGTATGAGTTAAAGAAGGCATGTATGAGTATACATCTGTAAGAAAAAAAATTATCCAGTCATTCATTGTTGGATCTATTTAACTCCATCAAAGATCATTTGGGATACTGGAATTTATCCTAATAGCATTTTTGGCCAAGGTAGCAATAAAACTGGATGAGGAAGATACCCATCTCAGTGTATCTTCTTATCTATCTATCTATCTATCTATAAACACCTACCTTCGTACACACTGAGACAATTTAAAATTTTCAGTCAGCCTAATATCTCTGTCTCTGACATACGGGTGGAAAACTGTAGTGCCTAAAGGTGAAAAAAAACATGCAGGCACGGGGAGAATGGGTAAAAAACACACAGACAGGAATGTAAAGCTGTCTGCAGGAGCTGTGAGAGAGAATAACCACTCTGCTAATTTGAGAAACAAAAGTGCAATAAAAGTCTTCATAGGGTTATGTGCCTGGAATAGTAAATGCAAAAGGAAGAAGTGGAAGGTGAAGGCACGTGAAACAACTCCAGTGGAAAAGAACTGATGGAAGGTCCAGCTTGGGAGTGAAGAATGGTCACTTGAGAAGATACAACAGTCTAACAATTAGGTGTCCCTAATTACACTGTACTTACCAAGTAATTACCTGTATAAATACAGACTATCTAGGTGTTATTACTATGTATGTACTGTGCAACTCAAAGTGGTTAAGCACTCAGTTGTAATTGTTATTCATTGATTTATATATATACATATTTATAAAAAGTGTTGAATAACAATTACAATTATTGTACTTAATAGAGTACTTAATTATATAGTGTTACACTGTATTATACAGTAAGTACAAGGTAATAACACGTACTGTAGTTACTCTGTAATTGTATAGGTAATTACATGGTAAGCACAGCATAATTAGGGACAGCTAATCTAAAATGATACCCAAATAATTTTCTATATACCAATTATTTTACACTAGTGATTCAATTTTCCTGTCTTATTGTTACTTGTTTGGTCATATCTATATTTGATATTTATTTATGCATTTACTTTTAATTCAGAATAGTGTACTTATTCATGTACTTATTTCTTCGTTTATTTTAATTACTCTTTTTAGTAATTTGTGACTATTAATGTTTTTGAGCAAATCATGTAAGGTTGGAAAGGTTCAATTAACTTTGACTTGGACCCTACAGATTGGAAAACTATGAATAAGTTATTTAAACTGATTAAAAATATGTGAAATACAACAATTTGGGGAAAGGTTTATATAATTTAAAGTAGGTGCACAACTTTGGAAATGATATTCATTAAAGGTTATACTTAAATACACAATCATTTTGTCTTCTTTGTGATTTCCATATTGTGATCACAATGATCATGAGATATACATCTGCAATTTTAGAACTGTCTTTTCTTGAAACAATTGTAAGATGTGTAACCACAAACTGCAACACTACTGAAGCAAATGACAGGGCTGTCAAATATTCTGCACACGCCATTGCAAATGGGTATCATTCTAGAAGGTGTTATGAATCATTTTTATTTAAGAAAAATATTAATTTAAAAAGAGGCAGATAATTGTGCACAACTGAAATTAGCACGAACAATATATCAGACACACCCCAATTAACAGAAGTAAATATATGCACAACAGTGGTAATGTATATGGTGTGGAAGCCGGCCCGGACACGGACAGGCGGACATGTTAATGTCACCCAACACACATTTATTGTACAATATTTACAAGTTCAAAGTGCTTCACGAACCCCACAAGTCCCCAAAGTCCTGGCCACACAATGCCTTTCTTTAGACCGCCACCTTCTCTCCTCTACAGCTCAGTCCACTACACTCCCGACTCTCGCCATAGTATGAAGGGAGGCGGCCACTTTTCTACACACCCAGATGTGCTCCAGGTGCTTCCCGGCAATCTCCCACTGACACGCCCCTGTGTGGCAGAAGTGCCGGCTGCGTACCCGGAAGCACTCCGGGTGTCCCAAGTCTTCTTCCCCCCAGCACTTCCGGGTGTAGCGGCCGGAAGTGCTGAGGTTGAGGGCTCCAAAGGCATGGGGGCGCCTCCTGGCGGTGACCACTGGCCCCTATAGGGTGGAGCTTCAAAGATCTGTACCTGTGGCCCCCAAAGGAACCAGGGCAGTTGCCCCCACATGGTCTGGGGAAGGCGTAAGCCCTCCTCCGGTCTTCCTAGGCGTCCCGGCCGGGTCGCCATCCCAGTCATCTCTGACAACGGAATGAGAAATCTCTTATAAAAAAGGCGCTGAGTTTCCAATAAGATTGTGCCATCTTCCAGCTGCAACCATTTCATCAAACTGTTCTTCGTTGTGTTCAAAATGAATTGTACCAAAGCAGGCGTTCTTAGGAACAACAGTGCCCATAGTGAATCGTCTAGTGAGACAGATATTGTTCAGCAATGTTGCAATCCTGTAGCAGAGTGCCCATGTTCATTTGGCATTGGCTTCAACTAGACTAATGGCAGAGTGCTGCGCTATGCATGTCTGAACTACCCATAAGTCGTTGTGAGCGTGTGGTATGGTGTCAGGTCGTATCCATTGCAGTTACTTTATAATTTTCAAATTGCCTTTACTTTTTGATTTACACCCATATATAAATATAAAAATGGAAAATGAATGTAATAAATACATTATGGAAAAGTCATTAAAAAGGCATAGAACATAATTACATCTAACTCAATTGGTGTTCAATATGCTATTAATATATGAATAGAATAGGCTCATATCAATACATGCCAAATCAAAAACTGGTAAGAAATGAGTTACAGCAATGCCAAATTGATCTTTTTCAGAATTTATGGACAGAATATTGCAAGATCACAGCTTTGCTTCTAAGGGGAGAATATAACAATTTCGACTATTTGCACCGTATGGATTAATTTGGGGATTTTGATATAAACAGATACACTGCCATCAAGCAATACCACATTTAACAATTATAGTTGTTATTCATCAGACCAGCATCATTTTTTAAACTTCTACAATACTTAGGTGATTTGTATTTCAACATAAATTGCATGACAGTGTTTATTTGTGTACATGCTAAATCTAAAGAGAAATAAATATGAAACTGTTCAAATAGTTCAACACACTCCTGAACAATGGATAGCCTTCTATCCATATTAGAAAAGTGTTTTGGTACACTTTGGGTGGTGTGGCAATGTGGATGAGACAGAAACGAGCCAAACTGGTGAATAAATTAGGACGACCGGCAACTGTAAACTGTCCCTGTGTGAGTGACATTATGATCTGGGCCTGGAGATGAACTGTCTTCTCATCTAGAGTTGGTTGCTCAGCTGCCCTGAATGCTGCCAGAATATACTTCTAGTCACTACACTGGAATAAACGCATGGATGGATTTTGTTTTGGATAATTTATTTCTTAATTGATCTATGTTGTGCTGATATTTATTGTATTGAGTTTCATAGATATTATAGCAAAAAAATAAAAAAATAATATAGACAAACACTGGCAGAAGCAAGCTATCAATATAAAAGAACTAAAGCTTTGTTCATGGATCATAAAGGTTTTGTCACTTTCTCAGCATTAAATACATGTGTCTGCACTTACATGTATGAGGATGACAGTCTTAAGAAAGGCAGTCTATTAAGCGTAATCATGTCTAGTACAAAAGTGTGCTTCATTCATCTACATAGCAGTAGAGTGTTGTGCCGTGTTAGCCACAGATTGATACAGGAGAAAGTAGGGTGAAATGACACCTTTTATTGGCTAACTAAATAGATTACAAATGCAAGCTTTCGAGGCAGCTAAGGCCCCATCATTAGGCAAGATGTAACCATCATTCATCTACAGACAGTATTTCATTTAATGTGTTTAAATTGCATATTATTGGTTTGCTGGCCTTAACTTTTAATTCCATTACATCTCCGTTTTGTTCACCTCAGGGATAAACCCAAATGTCCAGCTAAGTCCTGGTCATTTCTTTGCCCTAATTCTCACATACACAACAAAACTAGACCTCCAGATTAAGGAATATATTGATCTTCTGTCAATTCCAGAGATATCTATGATACATCTTGAAGTGTGGAAAATGTGCTCATTACTGCTTAATGGAATATAAAATAATTTATGTCTGAGCCATACAGCAGTCTGTTTTCCCAGGCCTTTCAATGCATAATGCCTGTACTCCATATTAGCTCAGATAATAAAAATGTTAGTAAATTAGTTTGTGTCTTTTGAACATTTTGTTCAAAAAATATCAAGAAACGTTTAATAAATTTACTCTGCAACATTAGGAAGTTTGTGTTTAAGACATTATTTTAGAGAAAACAATTTATTTTTAAAGTAAGAATTTGACATACACAATTTGAAAGGAAAGTTTTTATATATGCTTTGAGATGACAGATATCTATGCAATTGGATTTGCTAAAATTAACTGTGTTCATTCCTGTATTATGCTCAACCATTTTAGTTTAATTTCTTGACATTTTAAAGCATTTCATAGTTAATACGATAATTGTTGTTTCAAAGAAGCATTGCCCTTCTGTAGGCAAAATGACACATTACCCTATGGATATTTATTATAGGAAATCAATGTGTCTACCATATTTAGACACACAGCCTTTCTTGTGTGTAACTGACCTTTTCAGTGTTGGCATATTATTTGATGTCTTTGCTATATCCCTTAAGCACAGATAAATGCTTTAGGCAATAGAGTTATGTCTATATCAGGTATACAGTTTGCAGGTTATTTTTTTTCTTATTTATGAGATATTAAGCCCTTTCCTTCACTTCACTTTCCATCTGCTTATACTGGGGAGAGTAACTACACCAAGTTGCTAAGCCACTTTATCCCTAGCCATAACTTCCATCTTCTCCTGGGAAGTTCTTATTGACTTCAAGACTAGCTAAGAGGTGTACTCCCTCCAGTATGTCTTAGGTATTCTACCAATGATTGTAACTTTGCAGACACCCAAAGAGCATCCTCATTACATGTTCAGAAAAAAACTCAAGAGAAGCAATGGTTCTACTCCAAGATTCTACTGTTCCACTAAACAACTCATCCAATTATTAGCTTAGCAACCCTAAAAAGAAAGCTCATTTTGGTTGCTTGTACTCATGATCTCTTTCTTTAGGTCTCACCCACCCCCATAGTGAGTCATCATAGTTAAAGATGGGGAAGTAGATTGACCCGTAAATTGCAAGCTTTGCCAGATGAATTATCCCCTTGCTCACCAACACAATAGGGAAAAATGTATGCATTTACTACACTTATTTGTGAGCCAGTCTCTTGATCATCTCCACCCTTACTCCTAAACAATAAATGGAAGTCCTTCTTCTTCTCCATTTGAAGCAGTTGCTGATTCCATGAACTTCAAAGAGCCCAGGGGAGGACCTTGACCTCACTACTTCACACTCAACTACAAACAGCTTCAGTATGCACTGAAAATCATAGGCTGAGGAGTCCAAGAGGATAGCATCATCCTGAAATATGTGTTAGGATATAGCAGGTTAGATAATGGATGAATGGAGGATGGATAAGCGTAAACCTAAAAGTAAAGGCAAATTGAAAATGACACTGTAACCGCAATGCTCATGTAATACAACACGTTTGCGTTGGGTTGCGAGTAGCTCAGAAACACACAGTGCAGATGTCTGCTGTTAGTTAGTCTAGTTGGAGCTAAGGTCAAATGAACATGGACACTCCACTACAGGATTGCACAATCGTTGAACAACGTGCTAGTGAGATTTCTTTGGGCAGAGGCTATGAAACCTGTTGAAATTCACTAAAGGATTTTGGCTCAGTACAGAAGTGAAAACAACATGACTCAACAAAAAGTTTAGGAATGGGTAGAAAGATTTAAAGCAGGAAGAACAAGTGTAACTGACAAATTTGGTCGACCATCAACATTGTGCACGCAAGCCCACATTAACATTGTGAATGCTTTCACCAGTGAAGTCCGACAGATTATGTTGTCCGCTGTTGCTGCACATTTGGACATCAGCCATGGATCTGCACATGCCATAGTGCATGATGACTTGGGGTACCATAAATTTTGCATAGGATGGGCACCTAAACAGCTTACTGTTCTGCACAAGCAACAGCGCCTGAAGGTTGCAACCCCAAACAGTCTTGCTGCTCCATGACAATACACTACCCAATGCAGCCGCCGCAACGATGAAGGTAAGGCAACAGCTGCGTTTTGAACATCTTCCACATTCTCCTTATAGCCTTGATCTGGCACCATGTGACTATCATATCTGCAGTCTACTTAAAGATGATCTATGGGTTCGCAAGAGGTTAAGGAAGTGGTGCAGACCTTGATTTGAAAGCAGCCAAAAAGCTTCTTCTCCCAAGGAGTGAAGAATTTATTGGAATGATAAGTGCATCGACCTTCAGGAGACTGTAAAAAAGTGATAAAACTGTTATGGTCATCTGCTCAGAGGGTAAGTTGCCTTTACTTTTTGATTCTCCCTTATACCAGATGTTTAACCCTTCAGCTTTCGAACTAGATACCGACCAAGTCTTGGCTGCTCCTTGATATTCTATCCATTAAAATTAACAACAGGAAAGAAGATAAACCACAACTTTGGGGTCTCATTTAATGGACTCAACGTAACACAAAGTATCTAAACACAACTCTGGCTATTCAAATACAGGGATCAAATGGCACACCGCAGAGATCACTAGCCCACAAACCCATTTAGCACCTTTTATTAGACATTAGTTGTTAGTCCACAGATCACATGTAGACAAGAGTGGCAAACCTCCAGGATTCATCAAATATGCATATAAAGACATTACTGGTTCACTCTTCCACCAACTGGTCAGAATCCACATTACTCCCTCGATATATGAGGTCTGTTTATCAGGTGGAGCATCCACTCCAAATCTCCAGCAGAGGTTAACCCAGAAATGCTGAAGGATATGATCCCTTTGGTAATTGTCCCTTTTAAAAAATGGGGTCTGCCACCATAGCCCCGAAGTCAGTCTTTGCCTTCTATGCAGTATTAAGTGGTGTGTTAGTCATATCCAGTGTTTTTAACATTTCTGAACAGATTTTCTCCACTGCTGTGGCCTGGCTGCTTTAGAGGTTCTTAATCATTACAATGACATTAGCAACTGAAATGAATATAGTAAAGGATGCTTTTATTACTGAAACCTACTTCAAGGTTCCTTGAAGTGCTCTTAACCATTCAATGATAATATCCCCTGTTTAGACAAACATTTTCATAACTTTGCAGAAAATAACTTTGGCAAAATTCTGTGCAATTGTCTTGAGTCATTGAATAATTCTACAAAATTTCTTTGAGGCTACTCCTGACTTGTATTGTACACAAGGGTTGGAGTGAGTTGGTACGCTGCACCAGCAGCTCACAGATTCTGTTTTGCGAACCACATCTTTGCAATAAATTGCAGTCTGATTTTCAAGAGGACACCCCAGTTCTCTGCAATATTGCATGTATTTTAAAACCAAACCACCCCCCACTCTCCATTCTTTGACAATTAAGTATATAAGAGCACTCTATAATCCAATCTTGCTTGAATTTGTATGTACTGTATTTTACCACACCTTGGAAGTAAGGAAGTAGCCAACAGAATAGGAAGTCTGTGTGTACTCAAGAAGGCCACTTGCTAACCACATCTTCTTTGAGTTTTGCCTAACTTTCCTTTGTCTTTTTACATCTTATTTTCTATGCAGCTCACCACCTCATCTTTTTCCTTTGCAGGGCAGCTGCCCTTCTTCACTCACCACCAGCCACAGTTTGTACAGTTGCACTGTTCTTTTTGTTGTGTTCATTTGCATGAACCGCATGCCCCATTTCTCCATGTGAAACGTACTACTAAAAATATCTGACTCGGTAGTTTTATTACTACTAAATATTGAGAAAAAAACAGGATGGCTTTTCTTTTTTTTTTTATAACATCACCAAATTTCAATAGTTCAGTCAAAGCATTTTTAAGAATTTGTGGTATTTAGCTTTTACATTAATTTGGGGGGACTAGCCACATACATAGTTCAAGACTGAACTGATTTAGAGATGCAAAGCTGGCAGCTTTAAAGCCTGGGACCGAAAGTGACGTCATCATATGCACCGGAAACTGAACTGACATCATCATATGCACCAAAACCGGAAGTGGTATCATCATTATCATTGGCATCGGAAGCGCCGTCATCATGGGCGCCAGAAGTGACATTGTCATAGCTGCCGCAACCTGGTGTGAGTTCCCGTGAATGGTCTACAGAGGATTGTGAGAGAAAGTCAGTGCACTTCACCCAGACAAACTGGTCTGGCATGGAATATATAATGCATATATATATATATATATATATATATATATTGTGGTAGCTGGCCTGGACACAGACAGGCAGATCCGTTCAAATCACCCACAACACGTTTATTTACAACCATATTTACAGATTGTGCTCAAAAGTCCCCAAAGTCCTGGCCACAACACAATGCGTCACTTCTTCAGGCCGCCTCTTTGTCTCTCCTCCCAGACCTTGTCCTCTTTTCTCTCCCGACTCTAGCCATTGTATGAAGGGAGGCGGCCCCTTTTATGCTCCCCAGGATGTGCTCCAGGTGTGTCCCGGCAATCTTCCACTGACACGCCCCAGTGTGGCGGAAATGCCGGCTGCATCCCCTGAACCGGGTGTCCCTGCTCCTCTTCCCCCCAGCACTTCCGGGTGTGGCGGAAGTGCTGAGGCCCAGGGCTTCAAAGGCACAGGGGCGCCCCCTGATGGTGACCACGGGCCCCTACAGGGTTGAGTTTCAAAGCTCTGTATGTGTGGCCCCCAAAGGTACCAGGGCCATCACCCCCACATGGTCTGGGGAAGGCACAAGCCCTCCTCCAGTCCTCCTGGGCGTCCCAGCCAGGTCGCCACCCCAGCCATCTCTGACAAAATATATATATTATATATTATATGGTATATAATGATAGTACATCTTTACCAGTAGATATCCACTAAGAAAGGACATTCTTAGTGGATATCTACTGGTAAAGATGTACTATCATTATATACTGTATACTGTATATATATATATATATATATATATATAGCTACAGTATAAAAACTTTGTATGTATATTCTTCACTGCACTGGAAAGTGTTGTCAGCCTGTTTACTGAAAACTGCTTATTAAGAAAAAGTGAAATTGAACTTGTTGTGACCTGAGTGGGGCTCAGTGTAATAAGCCAATCTACTCACATTTTAATGAAAGACAGAATCCCTACAGACAATCAAAAAAAAAGACACCGACAGTGCAAGTAAGTCCTAAAAAAGTGATTTGAGCTACTTTTCCTTGATAAGATACTGTAGGTAATGTATAATAGAAAGAATATATTTTAATTACAGGGGTCAAATAAGCATTTAGCTTGCAGAGTTAGGTACCATGTGAAAGTGATGCCTTTAGTCAAACCCAGTTGAAAAGCCTCCCATTGTAAACATAACCTCCTTAACCTGTAGACTTTCAGGCCTCCCCTGAAAAGAAACCAGAAAACACCAAAATTCCTTGCCTTTTCTTCTGGGGTCTTCCAGAATGTGCCTTGTACCTTACACGTTTTATATTTCTGCCACTGTTTATTCCATTTCTTATGTGTAGTTTCTGTTTTATTATTGTTTTTATTTTTAAATAATTATTTTCTTGTTTTCGTGTAATTTTGTGCTCTGACCTCCAAAGGTCATGCAAAATGACAGTTTTCCCTCAGAAATGAATACAGTGTATCAAACACCAAATACCAAATTTCTGTTATGCTTGTTCACTATTTAGTATTTATGTCTTGTGTTGTTGCATATATGTGCCTTCCTAAGATGCTGGGCCACCATCAGGTTCAGACCTGTGGGACCACCCTCCACCTTTAATTTAGCGTGGATGAGATAGCTTACCTCAAGTGTTCATTGAGTTTGTAGAAATTGTATATACAGTAAGTATTTTTTTTCAGAATTTTCTGGTTTATTGGATTTGTTTTGCTTCTCTCTTTGGATTTGCTATTGGTTCATGTATTGGAATTTGTTCACTTTGGATTGCCTTTTTCACCAATCTTTTAGCACCTTTTTTTTAACATGTTCATGTATTTTTCTACTTTGGTTAATAAATCCTATATTTTTTTTATAAAAAATCAACAGTGCCACCCTCTACCTTGTAGGGAATTTCCTGAAATATTTAGGGATACATAGTGTATTTTTCAACTTCAAAAGCCTTTTTCCCAATTTGGGATTTGTATAAACGACACCCTACTGGTTGCAGTTGGGAATTAATGAACTGGAATAAACTTCTAATGAGCAGGAAAGTGAAGATCCCACCTTATTTTGCAGGCCTCCTTTTGGAGGCCTTTCTTTTCCTTCTTGCTGTGTTTGTCACACTATTTCACAATAACGAGATGGAAAAAAGCCATGACAATAGTGATATTGAGGAGGTTGTTGACTGCACTACTGATTAAATCAACTTCTGTATGGTCATTGTAGTTCCAGTAAGAACAGTACGCTGCTATGCTAACAACAAGCCATGGATTACAAGTGACACTAAGGGCCTTTTGAACCAGAAGAAAATGGCTTTTAAAGGCGGTGAACAGCATGAGCTCAAGCGCATGCAGAAGGAACTCCAAGTCCAGCTCAGGGCGGCGAAGGAGCAGTACAGGATAAAGCTGGAGCAGAAGTTGCAGAATAACAGCATTAAGGAAGTGTGGGATGGGATAAGGATCATCACTAGCTGCAGCTTGAAGCGGGGTGCCACCATCGAGAGAGACGTGGAGAGAGCAAACCAGATGAACAACTTCTTTAACAGGTTTGACCACCCTAACCCACTCTCACCTTGGAGTACTGCATCCTCCAACCATCCTTCTGTTGATATCAGCATAGGAGAGACATCCCCACCCACAATTACAGCAGCGCAGGTGAGAAGAGAGCTGAGGAGACTTCATGCCAGCAAAGCAGCGGGTCCAGATGGAGTATCGCCACGACTGCTGAAGGCCTGTGCGCTGGAACTGGGGAGTCCTCTACAGCGCATCTTCAACCTAAGCCTGGAACAGGGGAGAATTTCGAGGCTTTGGAAAACATCTTGTATCTACCCAGTCCCAAAGGTATCACGTCCTAGTGAGCTGAATGACTTCTGGCCTGTTGCTCTGACGTCATATGCGATGAAGACCATGGAGCTGCTTCACCACCTGAGGCCACAGGTCCACCGCACCATCGACACTCTGCAGTTCGCATACCAGGAGAAGGTGGGGGTGGAGGATGCCATCATCTATATGCTACACCGATCCCTCTCCCACTTGGACAGAGGCAGTGGTGCTGTAAGAATTATGTTTTTGGACTTCTCTAGCACCTTCAACACCATCCAACCTCTGTTCCTTAGGGACAAGCTGACAGAGATGGGAGTAGATTCATACCTGGTGGCATGGATCGTGGACTATCTTACAGACAAACCTCAGTATGTGTGTCTCGGGAACTGCATGTCTGACATTGTGGTCAGGAACACAGGAGTGCCGCAGGGATCTGTACTTTTTCCAGTCCTGTTCAGCCTATATACATCAGACCTTCAATACAACTCGGAGACCTGCCAAGTACAAAAGTTCGCTAATGACACTGCTATTGTGGGCTGCATCAGGAGTGGGAAGGAGGAGGAGTACAGGAAGCTAATCAAGGACTTTGTTAAATGGTGCGACTCAAACCACTTAGGGTTAGCAGGCTCTTGTCAACCATGGAGAATCCACTGGATCCACTGAACAGTATCATCTCCGGACAGAGGAGCAGCTTCAGCGACAGACTGCTGTCACCGTCCTGCTCCACTGACAGACTGAGGAGATCGTTCCTCCCCCACACTATGTGACTCTTCAATTCCACCCTGGGGGGTAAACGTTAACATTATTCAAAGTTATTGTCTGTTTTAACCTACATTTTTATTACTCTTTAATTTAATATTGTTTTTTGTATCATATTGCTGCTGTTGGATTATGTGAATTTCCCCTTGGGATTAATAAAATATCTATCTATCTATCTATGGATTTTAGTAGAGTATACTTGTATTTACAGATTAGGTTGTCTCATAATGCCACAGCATTAGCTGAGGTATATCAGGTCTTATAAGGGCTGAGAACAGTCCTTACAGCTGCAGTGTAGGGGGGGCTCACCCCCTTAGGTTCCACATGCAAAGAACAAGAAAACAGCACATAATATTGATAAGATAAAAAAGGCCAAAGAAAATTTCAAAATGGTTAAAAAACAGAAAAACACTTAATACGAACACATAACTCCATTTCTTAAATCCTTACACTGGCTCCCGGTTAAGTTTAGGGTAGATTTCAAAATCCTCCTTTTAACATATAAAACATTAAACATCTGGCTTACTTGTCTGAACTTATCATGACTTACAAACCTGAGTGCACATTAAGATCTCAAGATGCTGGTCTGCTTATGATTCCAAGGATTAATAAAATAACAGTGGGAGGTCGAGCTTTTAGTTACAGGGCCCCTAAACTGTGGAGTGGTCTGCCTGCTACTATAAGAGATGCCCCTTCAGTCTCAGTTTTTAAATCCCGACTGAAGACTCACTACTTCAGTTGAGCATATCCTGACTAGAGCTGCTGATTAACTGTACAGACTGCATCTCTGTTGTTAGCCATTAACACTTAAACATAAGTAACATAATAGTTATAATTTGTTACTAACCCTCACCTATTCTGTTTCTCTTCTCGGTAGTCAAATGTGGCACTTGGTGCCACGGCCCACCTGCCGAGTTGTTTTGCCTGCCTAAGGTAAAGTCATCCCTGATGGAAGACCACAGGAATCGTGGGGTAGAGGGGTCCTTTCATCGGATTGGCTGGGCCAACACTGTTTCAGCAGTGGAATGGCCAAATGGGGGGGGCAGCTTAATGGCCGAGGTCTCCAGGACTCTAAACAAATCCAAATCATATTATGTGATATCATCTACTGTTAAATTCGGCTCTATACTTGTAAAATTTTTATTTTTATACTGTATTGAGGATTTGTTCTGTTTTGTGTATTGTATTGTATTAACCTGCTTCTTTTTGACACCCACTGCACGCCCATCCTACCTGGAAAGGGGTCTCTCTTTGAACTGCCTTTCCTAAAGTTTCTTCCATATTTTGCCTACAAGGGTTTTTTTTTGGGAATTTTTTCTTGTCTAGACTGTCAAGAGGCAGGACCTGTTAAAGCCCATTATGGCACTTCTTGTGTGATTTTGGGCTATACAAAAATAAATTGTATTGTATTACTGTCATACCCAGGATGGATCTTAAGTAAGTGGATAGTAAAATAATAAAAAAAAGCAGATACAATTTCTCAAGCAAAACAGGAACAGAAAACAGAACACAGACAATATTATTAAATCAAGCTAAATTAATCAAATATAGTAAGGCTAATCATCAACGGTGTTCCATTGGACAAAAAGGAAATATGATAAAATAGTTAAATCCAAAATGTAGTTTGTAACTGCAGTGTTCTGGTTTGAGCAATACCATATAGTAAAATAAAATACTACAAATAAAAATGAAATGCAATGTTATTTTAATTAAATGAGACAAATTCATTTATCCATTACTCTGCTGCTACTTATTTTTTTCTTTCTTTTTTATTGTAGGGCTAATTCTACTAAAACAGTCTTTCCCATGCATAAATGATAGACTTGTTTTTTCCTAAAAAGGCCATTGTTAGAAATGTATGTTAGGCTCATATTCTTTTCTAGATTTCAAAATGCTGGCGAAAAGATTGTATTGACTCTTTTTTATAATTGTTCTTTATTTTTTAAGTTTTGTTTTAGGACAGGGTAAGCACAAGACATGATAGCCCCCTGTGCAACAGTTTATATTTTTATGCAGTAAGTGCCCCTGATATACGAGTGTGTGTGTGTGTGTGAATGTGTGTATGTTCTCCCTGTGATAGACTAGCACTCTGTCCACAGATTGTTCATGCCTTACGCTCAATGCTTGGTGGGATAGGCTCCAGCTTCCCCGCTAACCTGCTCTGGGTAAGCAGGTTTGGAGAATGGATGGTTTACTGCTTTAAATCAGTCTTTACATTAAATAAAAAATAGCATATAGTTTATGGTATCCTGAGTTTCTACCAAATATGCATCTAGTTACTCAGCAAAAAAAGAAACGTCCCTTTTTCAGGACTGTGTATTTCAACAATAATGTTTTAAAAATCCAAATAACTTTACAGATCTTCATTGTAAAGGGTTTAAACAATGTTTTCCATGCATGTTCAATTAACCATAATCAATTAATTTACATGCACCTGTGGAATGGTCGTTAAGACCTTAACAGCTCACAGAAAGTAGGCATTTAAGGTCACAGTTCTAAAAACGCAGGACACTAAAGAGACTTGTCTACCGACTGTGAAAAACACCCAAAGAAAAATGCCCAGGGTCCCTGCTTATCTGCGTCAATGTGCATTAGGCATGCTGCAGGGAGGCATGAGGACTGCTGATGTGGCTAGGGCAATAAATTGCCATGTCCGCACTGTGAGACGCCTAAGACAGCGCTACAGGGAGAGAGGAAGGACAGCTGATCATCCTCGCAGTGGAAGACCATGTGTAACAACACCTGCACAGGATCGGTACATCCGAATATCACACCTGCGTGACAGGTACAGGATGGCCACAACAACTGCCCGAGTCACACCAGGAACACACAATCCCTCCATCAGTGCTCAGACTGTCCGCAATAGGCTGAGAGAGGCTGGACTGAGGGCTTGTAGGCCTGTTGTAAGGCAGGTCCTTACCAGACATCACCAGCAACAACGCCGCCTATGGGCACAAACCCACCTTCGCTGGACCAGATAGGAGTGGCAAAAAGTGCTCTTCACTGATGAGTCACAGTTTTGTCTCACCAGGGGTGATGGACGGATTCGTGTTTATCGTTGAAGGAATTGAGCACGTCTGGCACCTGTTGGATCGCAGGGTGAGGGCTAGGGCCATTCCCCCCAGAAATGTCCAGGAACTTGCAGGTGCCTTGGTGGAAGAGTGGGGTAACATCTCACAGCAAGAACTGACAAATCTGGTCCAGTCCATGAGGAGGAGATGCACTGCAGTACTTCAAGCAGCTGGTGGCCACACCAGATACTGACTGGTACTTTTGATTTTGAGCCTCCCTTCATTCAGGGACACATTGTGAAACATTTTTAGTTTATGTCTTATGGTGTTGACTCTTTTAGTGTTCATACAAATATTTACACATTAAGTTTACTGAAAGTAAAAACAGTTGAAAGTCAGAGGACGTTTCTTTTTTTGCCGAGTATAGTTTTTTTTTTGCCGAGTATAGTTTTCAATATTTTTAAAGTATAAGCTTAGATAAAGCTTTATTTATTATATTCTTAGTTAAAATACAAAACATTTTCAAAATGTGTTAACTAAGGCTAATACATTTTATCTCTTTCAGTTCCTACACATAACTTGTATTTTTCAGCAAGAACACTTTTATATGTAATTTTTTACTTGGCACCTGTCAGAGTTTAACAGGGTTGTAAATGTTCAAACTGGAACAGCAACATTTTTTTGTGCATTTCAGCAATACATCCAAAACATTTAGAAAAAAGTGTGCTTTCTGATTAGTTTAAAGGAGGAAAATGCTGTATTATGTTAATAACTATTGAGACAACCATTGAAAAAATGCAAGACAGCCTAACCTCCCAGTTTAGAAAACTCACATTTTTCATGAAAAAGCATAAGGCTCATGTGTTGCTGAACTACTACCACTAAGAGGATACCTGAAACCTGACCTCACTTGTTGAAGTGCTGAGTCTAACAGTATCCTTCAAAAAATTAAATACAATATATTCTTTTCAGGACTCTTCACTGAGTAAACATGCAAAGTGCTTACACAGATTTGCAAGTGTTACAACATTAAAGAATATAAATTTACATTTGCTTACATAAACACACATCCACACAATGCTGAAATCCACTTCATCCATGAGAAAACAACTCTAGAGTAAGCACGTATTGAAACAAAGGTCTTTGACTAAAATGTAGCTACAATATAAATTACAGCTTACAAAGGAGACAACCGTCTGAAATAAAAGAGAAAGGAAAAACGTCACTTAAAGAGTAAGTCTTAATATTTTTCAAATCAAAGTTATTGTGTCAGTCATGGTATATATTAATTTGCCATGTGAAATTGTGTTCTAAAGTGAGGCATTTTTTTGCTTTTTAAAATGCAGTTGAAGGGCCTAACGTGAAAACAAAAGCCTTAAGACGTACTAAATGCATCCCATTTGAAGGAGCAAAGGTTTCAGTTTAAAAAAATGTGCCTGTCGTGTTTCCGAGGTATGCTTGTGACAACAAAAATAAACTGGAAGTAATATATTATATCACACGTTCTTAGTACTATTTTCTTAAAGGAATGATCATTTTTCTATTTGCTAGTCTGCTTGCAGTGTTTATCATGGGTGGAGTTTTGACATTTTTTGCAGGAATTAATATATTGCATGACTTAGTCTGCTTGTGTACATCGTTCTGTCTTACTTACGCTATGTGTACCCTATGATTTTTTTTTTCGTAAATGTCTCTTCATATAGTCAAGTTCCACATTCTATCAGTCCTGCTGGTTACAGCCTCAGTGCAATTTCAGATGCAAATTCACATCAAACAGACCTTGTCGGGTTGTTCGTGAGCTTTCCAGCATTTTAGTATTCCCATGACTTGCTCTTTTCACTTTGTGCCGTCTTCTATTTTTTCCATGTAAAATAGATGCAGGCTATGTACTAATTACTCCAAGTTGGGTTAAAAATATTATAATGCAATTCCAGGTGATTTTAGATATATATCTTTACCGAACTGAAATCATGAACTGTGGAACTAGTGTTACATTTTGAAAGAAAGAAAGAAAGAAAGAAAGAAAGAAAGAAAGAAAGAAAGAGAGATAGATAGATAGATATTCAAGAAGCACTGGTGTGCTCTTCTGTTGCATTCGGTCTTGTTATACTTTACATGGCCTATGGAGCAAGGTTCATGCCAAGTAGTAGTGTTGTGCCTGATGGTCATGCATGTGCTTAAGAGTTCCAATTTGTACACATAACAATATATTAAATAGCTGAACTGCCCACTACATTACATTTTTTATCAAAGCATTAGATTTTTGAAAAGCCAATTTCACCTTCTTGTCAATTCTATATTCACAATGTCAATCAACACCCAGCATTATGCAATTTCTGTGGCATGTTTTGTACATACCATGATAAAAATACACTGGGGAAGTGAAATAGGCAGATTATGTGATAGAGCCAAACCACAATGAAGCAGATTGAAGCACCACAAACCAATTATTGAATTTTATAGTAAGTCACTTTTGCTGAGGATGTGGTAATACGATAACAGCTGAGGACAACAAGTAAAATTAGTATCTTTCACTGTTTCTTCCCAGTAGACAATTACTCTAGCCCATAATATTTTTGCAATCCACGACTGAAATAACTGGAGAACCGACACGTTTAAGATTTGTATCTTCTTCATCACACATAGTGAAAGACTGTGAATGATGATGTGTTTTTCATTTATTACTGCCTAGCTGTCTACAGAATAGAAACAGCAGTTCAACAAGGGGCAGCAACATTCAACAGTGTTAATTAAAGTAAGTACAAGTAAGAAGTTTTCAGGATAAAATGGAAAATTGCCTTGCAGGAAGATGAGCAGTGAGTCGAAGCACACAATTGGTTCTCTTTTAAAATGTAATTTTTAAAAGTGAGTGGGCACAAAGAAGGCAAGATGTTCCCTGACCGTCCCAGAAGACTGATAAAGGATGCCAAAATACACGTGGACATGTTGACTTCCTGGTAGGGATGGACTGAAGACCTTGACCCAGCTGGGAGACCAGTGTGATAGGACAGCCAATAGTCTTACTGAAGGGGTATGTGGATCTTCCATTTGACCCAGAAGTACTTCCAATGGACTATACCCCAGCACCAGAAGTACTCAAGGGTCTTAGATAAAAGAAGCCATTTCACCTCATCCAGGTGAGTTGGAGTGAGATATGGTGGATGGACAAAGCTGGTCTTTGAGGATTACTTTAGGAGAAAGAAAGAAAGAAAGAAAGAAAGAAAGAAAGAAAGAAAGAAAGAAAGAAAGAAAGAAAGACGCCATTTGTAAGATAATTTATTATAATAAATCTTGCATTTGCACCTGGAAATTGTGTCTGAAGGGTTTTCTCTGGGGTTTGGGCTGCTGCAGTGCCCCCTCGTGGTCTCTTGACAAACATAAGCAGGATGGTAAATACTAGCCAATGCCTGCCGTAGAACTACGGAGGTGTAAGAATAGGAACAGAAAACGGTGAGAAAGGAATTCAGAAATCAAGAAGAAAGAAATACTTCTTGAAAGACGCAGTTGTGAATAGGTGTTTTGCTGGAGACGACAGATAATGAGTCAAAAGATCTAATCTCGGAAAGAGCTTGAATTTCAGCTTCACCACCATAAACTGAAGATGTTGCCATGTATTGATAGTACTCCTGACTTGTTGTGATAACTCGACTTTCATTGGAAAGAACAACAGGAAGAACATCTCCAAATCTGTCCCAATGTGATGCAAGTAAATCTACTGCCCTATGTCGTAGTGAGAGTTCATTGCCTTCGTCAACTGTTTGTGTCAAGAAATAACCCACTGATAGGAACAGGCAGTTGCCTGATCCTGGAATACAGATGACGTTATACAAAAACCCGTCGACAGAGAAGTTACTGTTTTTCATTTTATAACAAAGTCTTCAGAAACAACTGTTGCAGTATAACGAAAATAGCAAGGAGCGAAACCAAAGCCAATGGTCGAAAGAGTACCTTCCTGTAGCAGGCTAGGAAAAGACTCCCAGGCGTAGACATTGCCGAAGTGAATGGTCACATGGTCAGGTTAGATATCGGGTGGAGACATGACACCAATGGGGTCATGAGAGAGGAGCAGGGAACGTGGTAGTCTGAAGGAGGAATAGGACTCAAGAAAAGTGGCGTGGGGGTGTATGGGAGGCCGCAGGCAGCGTGGATAAGTGTTTGGAAGAGGATGAATAGGAATCAAGAAATGCCATGTGGGCTGTGTGTAGGCGGAACCGGGTTTGAAGAGGAAACAGGACGAACCAGAACAGAAATATATATATATAAGAGATATCAAATTATGTAGTCGAGGATTCAAGGAATACATCACAAAATTAAAACCTGATACATAGAATGACTATTACATTCAAAAAAAGGAGTGTACATCAAGTAAATATATGAGTCTATACAGATCAAGGAATATGAATAGTAAAAATGATGTGTTATAACAATGATGATAAAAGAACAAAACTCAAATTAAAAATAACCAAATATATACAAACCAGTAACGGCACACGGCACGATAATGTGCAGTGAATACACTTGACTTGAGCATTTCTAGTTTTCAGACTCTTTCTCTGTGTGTTTAGCATTCATTTGCTCAGAGGTTGATGAGCTTGCTGCTTCCTGAGCAGCTCTTCTTTTCTCCACCCAAGCGGCCCGCTTCATCTCTTCTTTTGTTGGAATCTTTTCACATTAAAACTGATTAAGTCACTGTTTGTGTTGCAGTTACTTATTATGCTTTCTTTAATTTTTCACTTAAGTCTTCAATTTGCCTCAAGGATGATTTAAGATATAAAGAGGTAGGGGAAGTAACAGCGAAGGTGGTAGGGATGAGAACGGGGCGCATACGTATGTGCTGCGTAGTTACCCGGCTGCCTGGTGCTGAGAGTTGATTCTGGAACATAATAGACGTCCTTTTAAAATCATGACCCATTGGTATTTCACAAATCTGTAATCATTTACTCATGGTTATTTACTGTTCGCAGCCTGTTCCAGATCTAAGTAAATAAAGGTTCTTTCTGGAAAATTCATGCAGATGGGTCTTTTGGGAAAAAATAGTTCCCCAATGGTGTCACTCTGAAGAACCACTTTGGCACCTTTATCTTTAAAAGTGTAGGAACAGAAAAATTTGTCAGATCAGTCAAAGAGAATACAACATGAATATGAGATATGTGTGTTTATCAAAAAGTCAGGAAAAGGCCATGAAACCATAAAACTGCCCATATATGTACAATTATAACTTTCAGAAAAAGTTGCAAATTGTAGAAAATTCCTTTACATTATTCTTTGGCTTCAACTCCCTGTGTGGGCAAAACCTGCAAATCTATTGGATAAGATCAAGCCTTAAGTGTATCTGAAAAAGGGTCTCTGTATGCCTACAAGACCATACAGTATATACAGTACTGTATAGTAAGAATGTAACTCGACCGTAAAACAGAGTGTCACAGATGAGGGTTCAACCAAGTGGCAGAGTGTAAGACTAAGTTCCTTGGAGAACTTCCTTTTTACTACTAAATGTATGTGTCATATTTGAGTACATTCAGATGGCATTTTGCTTACGTAAGAAAATATGAACAATTCACTTATTCATATTGCAGTGTAAGAGTTGGAAAGGCAGGCCACAAGGGCAAAGAATAAGCTGGCAGTGTGTTTATGCAAATTTCCTGTCTGTGAAATGTGCATTACTACTCTCCAAATGCAATTTGACCACAAAACATTGCATTTCTGGGTGCAAAAGGTCAAGTAACTTTTGATTTTTTTGCATCCCCTCATCCAACTAGTAGTCCGCCTGGTTTGGTTTCTATCTCAATTTCCCGTTTTTTTTCCTGTGGTTAAATTCACAACAGTTTCTTTATCTTGACAATGCACCCCCTTTGTTTCCTCCATACTTTAATATTCTCCTGCCAATATAAGAATCAAACTAAATATATTAATATACCCAGAAGATGTGATAACAATGTGGAAACAGAAAAAGAGACCTACCTTTCAACATTTAGATAAAGTAGTTAAAATGAATGATTGCAAAGTTACATTCCCCACACAAAGCGTATTTAATATACTACAAATCTCACATAATGTCAACATATCCAGTCTCTACTACTTAACCAGATGGAAACTATAGTACCAGCAGAGCAAGAGGGGAAGATTGCTGGCAGGAGGGGCAAAGGGCAGCTTCTGCAAAGGAGCAGAGAGACCACTTCATCAGCCTGAAGGAGTATCCATCTGTGCACACAATTGTGCTGTAGGAAAACAGCAAGTGGCTTGCAATGATGGAGCAGTTACATGAAAAAAAATAAAATAAACAGACGGAAAAGCACTATGACTATGAAGTGAAAAGAGGGAGTCTGAGTGAAGAGCTGTCACAGCAATCACCACCACGACAAACTATAAAACAAAAACCAGATTAGGAGTTGTTGGCTGACATTCAGCTGTGGCTTTTACATTCTCTGTGGCAGAAAGCTGTCAAATGCTTGATGATATCCATTTATCTGCAATGTTCCATTGATCCTAATATTCTGATCATAACTAAAAATAAACTTTGTCATTCATACCTACAATGCTGATGCTGACTCTGCTTTTTCATCTGTCAGTCAACTTTCTGTCAAGTTGAACTCCATTGTATGTGCATTGCATGTTCATCAACGTATATAATTTGCTTTTGTAGACCTGTCTGTGTGTTACCCTCTCTCATGGGATCAAAAGAGCAGGAGAAGTGCCATTCTTATGATTAGGGAAGCCTGCCGCATTTACAGGACTTCTTCAAGGTCTCACTTATTTGTGCCCCCTCTCAAATTAATATTGTCAGCTCTATGTTTATTAGAGCCACCGTGACCTGAGATGCTTATACAAGACTCCAATCTGCCTCATGATCTTCACTGTGGCATTATGCCAGCCCTTCTTTAGTGTAGGCCCTTTGCCGTTCAAAAAATGATTACTGTGTTGTTTGTTTTCTGGTTTTAATTTTGTTTTTTCTTTCAGTAATTTAATTGTTCACTGCTTTGGGATATATATTTATGAATGTTCTACCACCTCAAGAATATCGCTAAACTCTGACCAACTCTCACCCTGGAAGATGCAGAGAAGCTCGTCCATGCCTTTGTCTCCTCCAGGCTGGATTACTGTAATGCGCTCCTCATCGGGATTCCTGGCAAGAGTATTCAGAGACTCCAGTATATTCAGAATTGTGCAGCCAGGATCCTGATGAGAGTGCGAAAGCATGACCATATCACCCCAATCCTGAAAACCCTTTACTGGCTCCCTGTTCCACTCGGAATTGAGTTCAAGGTCGTTCTCCTCACCCATCAGTGCATCTATGGACATGCCCCCCTTTACTTACAGGAACTCCTTACCTCATACCTCCTCACGCACTCTCCGCTCTGTACAAACTAACACTCTCCAAGTCCCTAGAACCAACCTTCGCAGTATGGGTGACAGGGCTTTTTCATCTGTGGCGCCGAGACTGTGGAACGGCCTCCCTAACTACCTGACAGCCCCACAGTTGACTGATGTTTTTAAACGGAATCTAAAAACTCATCTTTTTAAAAAGATATTTTGTTAAACTATACATAGATTTTCTTGTTTTATTATTTTGGTTTTTACTCTGTAGCACTTTGAGATTTCTAAAATATGAAGTGCAATCTAAATAGAATTTATTATTATTATTATTATTATTATTATGTTGATAAACAAAGAGTTTGTATTTCTTGGATTTTTGATTTGGATTACATATTTAGACCCTGCATCAGATTTCATATTTTATCTTTTTTCATTGTTGTATTTGATGCTTTAGTTTGCTCTTCCATTTCAGTTCCTGCACCTTTTCATTATTGTTTTGTGTTACACTTACTTGATTTTTTCTGTTCTGTTTATTTATTTCTTCTAGTGTCCTTGCTACACTTAGTTTTCCTTTTTGAGTATTTCCAACTAAATATCTTTCTTATTCTCTTTATTTTTAATGTACAGTGCATCCGGAAAGTATTCACAGCGCATCACTTTTTCCACATTTTGTTCTGTTACAGCCTTATTCCAAAATGGATTATATTCATTTTTCCTCAGAATTCTACACACAACACCCCATAATGACATCATGAAAAAAGTTTGAGGTTTTTGCAAATTTATTAAAAATAAAAAAACTGAGAAATCACATGTACCTAAGTATTCACAGCCTTTGCCATGAAGCTCAAAATTGAGCTCAGGTGCATCCTGTTTCCCCTGATCATCCTTGAGATGTTTCTGCAGCTTAATTGGAGTCCACCTGTGGTAAACTCAGTTGATTGGACATGATTTGGAAAGGCACACACCTGTCTATATAAGGTCCCACAGTTGACAGATCATGTCAGAGTACAAACCAAGCATGAAGTCAAAGAAATTGTCTGTAGACCTCCGAGACAGGATTGTCTCGAGGCACAAATCTGGGGAAGGTTACAGAAAAATTTCTGCTGCTTTGAAGGTCCCAGTGAGCACAGTGGCCTCCATCATCCGTAAGTGGAAGAAGTTCGAAACGCCAGGACTTTTCGTAGAACTGGCCAAGTCATATGAACTGAACGATTGGGGGAGAAGAGCCTTAGTCAGGGAGGTGACCAAGAACCTGATGGTCACTCTGTCAGAGCTCCAGAGGTCCTCTGTGGAGAGAGGAGAACCTTCCAGGTGGACAACCATCTCTGCAACAATCCACCAATCAGGCCTGTATGGTAGAGTGGCCAGACGGAAGCCACTCCTTAGTAAAAGGCATATGGCAGCCCACCTGGAGTTTGCCAAAAGGCACCTGAAGGACTCTCAGACCATGAGAAACAAAATTCTTTGGTCTGATGAGACAAAGATTGAACTCTTTGGTGTGAATGCCAGGCATCCCGTTTGGAGGAAACCAAGCACTGCTCATCACCAGGCCAATGCCATCCCTACAGTGAAGCATGGTGGTGGCAGCATCATGCTGTGGGGATGTTTGTCAGCGGCAGGAACTGGGAGAACAGTCAGGATAAAGGGAAAGATGACTGCAGCAATGTACAGAGACATCCTGGATGAAAACCTGCTCCAGAGCGCTCTTGACCTCAGACTGGGGCGACGGTTCATCTTTCAGCAGGACAACGACCCTAAGCACACAGCCAAGATATCAAAGGAGTGGCTTCAGGACAACTCTGTGAATGTCCTTGAGTGGCCCAGCCAGAGCCCAGACTTGAATCCAATTGAACATCTCTGGAGAGATCTTAAAATGGCTGTGCACCGACGCTTCCCATACAACCTGATGGAGCTTGAGAGGTGCTGCAAAGAGGAATGGGCAAAACTGGCCAAGGATAGGTGTGCCAAGCCTGTGGCATCATATTCAAAAAGACTTCAGGCTGTAATTGCTGCCAAAGGTGCATCAACAAAGTATTGAGCAAAGGCTGTGAATACTTATGTACATGTGATTTCTCAGTTTTTTTATTTTTAATAAATTTGCAAAAACCTCAAGTAAACGTTTTTCACATTCTCATTATGGGGTGTTGTGTGTAGAGTTCTGAGGAAAAAAATGAATTTAATCCTTTTTGGAATAAGGCTGTAACATAACAAAATGTGGGAAAAGTGATGCGCTGTGAATACTTTCCAGAAGCACTGTATGCACTACATTAAATGTAATCTATGGACTTGTCTTGGAAAGGGTTTTTTTGCTTTTCATGTCTCCCCTTGAAGTAAAAACCTATTTACATAGTGAAAGAAAAATGACTGATAAGAACACATTATCACAACTGTTTTCAAATCACTGTCTCATCACATATTAGCCATCTTGAATCTCTGAACAAATGAAAGACTACCTGCACAACAATGCAACAAAAACAACAAGTATACAAATAACAAAAAAGCCCCCAAACAACATGATGATATATTTGATAAATATTGGTTCCTTGGATAAAAGGTTGTGTGAATTAATATACAAGTTATTTTTTTTGTTCCATGTATTAAAGTATGACAAAGTAACTTAGTTATATTACTCAGTACCAGGCCTGGGACTAGACTGCTCAGGGGTGCAAAAAGAAATTTTGAGTGGGCACCTTTTCACACAATCGACTATACAACAGCACAGTAGCGGCTTGTGACCAGATTGGGGCACGAGAACATATTTATTTTTAATGTTTTAATTTAATATTTTTAACTCTGTATTATGCTTTCAGCTAGATAGATAGATTGATATGAGGGACATTCAAAAAGTTTCCACACTTTTGTATTTTCGTTGGAAACGGTTAATGTGGGAGGAGCAGAAATTGGGCATTAAAAAATTGGTACAACGCTGGGAAGATTGCATTGCAAAAGAAAGTGACTATGTAGAAAGTGATGCAATTTGTTTTTGAAATTCTTAATAAACAGACTTAAAAAAAGTGCAGAAACTTTTTGAATGTCCCTCATAGACAGATAGATAGATAGATAGTGTCAGGGATGCCAGGGGCAACGACCCAGCCGGGACGCCTTGAGGGACCGGAAGAGGGTCTACGCCCACCCTGGATCACATGGGGGCCGCCATCCTGGTTGCTTTGGGGGCCACGGGTAGAGGGCTTGGAAGCCCCACCCTGTAGGGACCCATGGTCACCGCCAGAGGGCACCCCAATGCCTTGGGGACCCTGGACCTCAGCACTTCCGCCACAACAGGAAGTGCTGGGGGGAAGAGGAGAAGGGACATCCGGAGAGCTTCCGGGAGAACAGCTGGCACTTCCGCCACAGTAGGGTGTGTCCAGGGAGGAATGCCGGGAAACACCTGGAGCTCATCCGGGATGAGATAAAAGGGGCCGTCTCCCTTCATTCGAAGCTGAAGTTGGGTGGAAGAGGACGGAGCTGAAGGAAGGAAGACCTAAGGGAGATTGTGAAAGGCCCGGACTTTGGAGGATCGGTGCTGGAGGCACTGGGTTTGTGCACTGAACTGTTTATGTAAATATTGTAAATAAACGTGTGTGTGGTGGAGCAAACGATGTCCGTCTGTCTGTGTCTGGGTCCCGTTCACAATAGATAGGTAGATAGATAGTAAGTGCTGAGTGCAGCTGATGGGCATACCAAACTTCTGTTGCTACAATGCCTACACCCTTGGACTACAGGACTGCAACTAACGGTGGACAGGTGTCTGATTATTTCTGTGTTTACATATTCAGCACCTAGCTGAGTCAAATCTGGCCAACCAATTAAATGTCCCTCTGGAAAAGAGTGGCACAGAAACTGTATCACTATTGATGGATTCTCTATATTACATCATCTTGAGTCCTGTCACTTTTGATACAGAATCCAGACATTTCTACCATTTCATATTTGTTTTTCACCTCATTCTAAACTAAACTGGCAAGAATGTTAGTAATCTCATTTTGTATATTTTGTGATGCATGCTTTGTGTTTTGAGGAACATTTTTTGCTATTTCAGGATGTTTGGAATCCTTTAGACAATGTAAGACGGGGAGTCAAGCTAAAGATATAAAATATGATTCATCAGAAAATGGAACGAACCTTAACAATACTGATAATGTCATTTTTCAATGGAGTCTCTACCCTTCTCAATGCACTTGCGCCACTTGCCTGGAAATGGCTGGATTCCAGCAGAATAAAGGGTTTTGTCTTGTCCTCTCAACCACTCGTGCACCCGAGCTATTGCTGAACACTACATGCCGAGGGGGTACTACGGTCACTAGTTACTGTGACTTGCTGGAGACCAAAGTGAAGCCTGCAATTCGATTCACACAGCAGGGACTGCTGTCTCAAGGAGTCCTTTTGCTGCAAGACAATGTCTGCCAGCCCACACACTGCTAAGAACACCAAGGCTTGTCTGGAGAAACTGAAGTTTAAGGTATTGCCACATCCTCCTTATTCGCCAGATTTGGCACCATATGATTTCCACCATTTTGGACCACTAAAAAACATCTGGGTGGTCGTCAATTCAAGTCAGATGACGACGTGAAGTGAGCGGTGCACGAGTGATTGCGAGGAGAAGACAAAATCTTTTATTCTGTTGAAATCCAGGCACTTCCAGGCAGGTGGCACAAGTATATTGAGAAGGATGGAGACTACATTGAGAAATTATATTATTGGTTTTGTTATGGTTCGTTCCATTTTCTGATAAATCCCATTTTCTAAATTTAGCTTGAGACCCCTCATATATTGAACTAAATGATTCAAAAGATCGTCAGAGATGTCTTCATCATTACTTGTGAGAGACTGAGTAGATTCAGTGCTCCCACGAAAAGAAAGCTCATTCACACAGAGAAAGTGCACTACTTCCCTTATGCTTTTAATGTAGTATCAAGTTTATTTTTTTGACTTGTGGTTTTCCAAGTCTTTAGATTCCTGGTGCTTCCTGCTTTGTTGTACAGCTGTGAGACACGGACGCTGTCCAGTGACCTGTGTCTTACGGGAATCCTTGGGTACCGCTGGTTTGACTTCGTGTCAAACAAGCGGTTGTCCGTGGAGTCCCAAATAAGGCACATTACCTACATTATGAGGGAATGTCAGTTACGGCACCACGGCCATGATGCGCGATTCACCGAGGGAATCATTGTTAAGGACCCAAGTGGCTGGATCAGGTCACGGGGATGCCCATGTAACACCTGGCTACTGCAGACAGATGGTAATTTTCAGATGGTGGGACTGGACCACGTGTCTGACTGGGGAAATGCAAACCAGGATCCCGAGCCATGGTGGGTGCGGCAACACGCTGTACCACTGCATGCTCCCCAACTTGACCTGACCTGCGTTTTTCCCAATATAGTTTCACCAATTTTTCTTTGTATTTCACTTCTGCCAATTTCTTTGCTGCATTTAAATGACATCGACTAGATGCGTGCTTTTGGTATCCCAATTTCCTTTCCAGTTAGTATATCTTGTCTTGGTGAACACCACATCTCTGACAGTCACACCAGTGAACAAGTTAGTACGGTACAGGGGAAATAAAAACATGCATCTAGTTTGACAGAGTATTCCAACCACGGCAGTGATTGGTACCAGGTAGAATTAAAAGCATGAGATGTCTTCCGAACATCCATCCATCCATCATCCAACCCGCTATATCCTAACCACAGGGTCACGGGGGGTCTGCTGGAGCCAATCCCAGCCAAAACAGGGTGCAAGGCAGGAAACAAACCCCGGGCAGGGCGCCAGCCCACCACAGTCCCTAAAATTCATTTAGGAAATATTTTAGTACAGGTTGGGATGGTTTGCTTTTAATCAGCACACATTTTCAGTCGCAATCACTACATGTCTACCTGCACTGCATTGGTGTGAAATGGTCAGGGAAGGTTTTGTAACATTACCGCTTCAACTACCCACTTGATCTGAAGGCATTGGTCCTGATGCCGGAATGTCAGATCAAACATCAGCGGTGCACAAATTGCTGGGAACAAGCTTTGATTTGGGGACTAAAAATCGCTGCATAATATTTATGGCTTTTTTAAGGGACGCCCAGCACGGACTCTAACCGGATAATTTTGTTTAAACTGAGAGGTAATATTAACTTTTGTAAATGTGTAATTTAAAAAATGTAAATGTTATATAGTATACTAGTAAGCTGTTAAAACTAAAAGTAAATATTCTTATTCAACCCAACACTAAAATGAACTACAGCAACAATAAGAAATTTTAACAAAAAAAAAAAGAATGCACAAATATTCTCCTACAAATAACATGCACTCAGAAATGCTCCACAAAATGACATTAGCAGGTCAAGGTGCCGTCGTTATTTATTCTGTTCAGTCAGCAAATCAGAAATTAGGAAATTGTGACAAGAGCAGAGGACATAAATGTGATTAGCATTTTGAAATGGCGCAGAATATAGTTGACCAATTGGGCAGGCAGAGCATAAATTTGGGTGGGCATTTCCCAACACTGCCCCTTTCTAGATCTGGCCATGCTCACTACTTACCAAAAAACTAACTAAATAGATTATTAATTAATTATTATAAAGTTTAAAGTCTTACAAACAGTGCATTACTTTTGCATTAAGTATTTTTTCTTTTGCATGAAAAAAGTGCCCACTTCATGGGCCAGCATTTGTTACTGTAACAAGATTTCTTCTCTAAGGTGAATGGAATCCTTTTTGTGAACAAAAAGAATTGGATGGAGGCAGATTTCTGTTTCAAAAGAAAAAGACAGTATTCTCTGCAGCTGCTAGCACATGGCAGGGCCAAATCAACACAAAAACAATCTCGCTTTCTCTCACATATCCTCCCAGATCTTGAATGCTTCACTTTATAAACACTACTTTCTAACACATTACAATTTAACAGGGAAATAATGAACATTGCAAGTCTAAATGTACGTACAGGTATTTTCCTATCCCCATTCTAATATATTCTAATATAATGAACATTTACCCCTCTGATTTAATCCCTAAGTGACAACATAACTTTACATTATTAAAACTCTAAGCCCAGATATGAACCTTCCTGTAACTGACCAGAAACACAGCTAGCTTGATCATTTTCTTGTGTTTTTGTAAATACTAGGGGGCTCTGCCCTCTGCTCGCTTCGCTTGCCCACCCCTGGGCTTGGTTTACCGGAAAAACAATTTAAGGAGATTGTTATTTCCATGGGAATTGTTACATACGCATTATTTTCACTTTTACTTTAAAACTTTTGTAAAAACAATATTTGGAATTAACTTTTCTTCAAGATCGCATTGAATTTTGATTCCGTGTTTGGACTGTTAGATGGCCGTGGCGTAACTTGAAAGAATCTCATGTTAAAAGTCTCATACAGGAATTTATACCGCAACAACGTTTTTGGAATATTTTAATTCTCGCTGGCAACACAAATTAGATGATCTACAAGTCCACAACTTAAAGTTTAAATCCAAACAATATATTCAATCTTTTTTCGCTGTTCCATGTTTTCACCGAGTAATAATTTCCCTTTGTTTGTGCTAATGCGATCTTTCCTATCCTTTTTTTTAAGACTTTTGAATTTTCGTACTTCCATTATCTTTAACCTGTGTTACCTTTCCTGCCTGTCTCCGGACCGTGGTCGGGGTGACGCAGGGGAGCTTCTCCTTCTTCGTGTCCAGTGGTGTGAAGCTCCAGGGCCAAAGCAACGTGCTCTGAGGTAAAACCCTGTCCCTGAGTTCCATTCTCCTAATTTACAGCAGGGAGTGACACACAAGGCTTGACTGCTCAATGGTTGACCTTATTATCTTCTTCTTTTAAGGTGCCTGTTTTAGCTTAACAGAGGCCAAAAAAACACGAGAGCCCCACCACGCCGTCAACAACCTCTATGTTCAAGACTCCACCCCCCAAAACTCCGACAACTCCACCCACATCCCACATTCAGTATAATTGGGATGTCAGGCTGCTATTTTAAGCTCTGATCCCAACATCTGCTCTGCATGTGTACTGCGCCAACATTTTTGAATTCTTTATGACGTTCTACTTTGTCAGCTAGTCTTTTTCCTTTATTTCAGGCCCCGGGTGTGGTTAAATCTCTTTCTTACGGGACGTATAACGCTGCTCGTGTTGTGAAAACTAAACAGACGTTTTATTCATAGGTTTCTGTTACTAGATTGCACTCGGCATGCTCTTTTCTGCAATAATTCTACAAAATAATGCAGTCTTTTTATTTTTGGAATGGCAGGAATATGCTTCCATAGCAACACAGTAATGCATTTATTAAGTGATGCAGGTATTTCTTCTAATTTAAACAAGTATTTCGTTACTTTAAAAAGTAATCTGACTGTTACTTTTAATGCGTTACCCCAACACTGTTTTGAAGTCATTATATTTCACAGTTGTGGGATATATTTCTTTGCTCCAGTATCTTAATTTTTCAAGTGAAGCATTACTGTTAAATTTTCTAAAACCTGTGTCTCTTTGTGCACTTTAGAGCAGCAAAGGTTCCGATTTCTGAAAACAGGTTTTCCATATTTCAGAATTATGATTATGACAACAAAATCAAGTTAGAAAGTAATTTTTATCACTAATTCTTAGCACCACCTTTTTAAAATGAAAGAATACAACTTGAATAATTATATGCTTTGCGCATTTGGAGCTCATCATTCCATTTATATCCCTCTCAGGCTTTCTCTCATCTTCAATCTGTTGCAGTTCCTTATTCCAAATCAGAAATTAGGAAATTGTGACAAGGGCAGAGGACATAAATATGATTAGCATTTTCAAATTGCGCAGAATATAGTTGACCAATTGGGCAGGCAGAGCATAAATTTGGGTGGGCATTTCCCAACAGTGCCCCTTTCTAGATCCCTCTCAGGCTTTCTTTTATCTTCAATCTGTTGCAGTTCCTTATATGTATATTCTGGATGATTTATACAAGGTTCAGCAATGATGGTCATCATGATATTTAGACCATTGGTATAAAATGAGAGCTTCCTTGTCTAAATTAAAGTTTTATGAACAACAGCATCCCTTAAAAGGGTGCTGTGAGAGTATGGGGTTCTAGGACCCCTAATAAGGGTTATTCTATCCCTATATAATCACAGTGTGCATGGGACTCTGCTAGCGCTGTGCTTTGTCTTCTATGCTGTGCATGGAAAGAGGGAATGAAGTGCAGAGGATAGTGGGAAATGTTTAAAATGGTGCAGATTTGCTAAAATATTTTTTTTTCTGATACCAATATGGTTATGCACTTTTTGTATATATGTGCAGTCTGTAGACATGATTCGACACTTGACAACTTTTTTATCTTCAAAGCAGACATGTCCAATAAGTCTTAAAGCTTTTGTTTCAGGTTGCATCTTGCGGCCTAAAAACTCTCATTGTAAGCTGATGTGGGAAGTTTGATTTTTTTCAGACTAATAGATGTTGCTTCACTTAAAAACACACAACAAACGCATGGCAAAAAATGGATGCTCTGATTGTGAAAAAATAACTCCTACTTTAAAAATATAAACACTTACCCTCTAACACAAAAGAGCCCTATACTGGTTGTGATCACAAGGGGTCGCTGTTGCCCCGTAAAACCCAACAGACAGACACACTGCACACAGGATATAATCACCAAGAAGATATTTAATATTTTTCATCTTTAAATAGTGTTCCTTCAGCACCACAGCCACCAATAAACACCAGTAAATCAATACTGAATCACTACAATAAATAGACTAAAATACACAAATCTCTCCTCCAATCCTCCCAGCAAGCTCTGTCCTAATACCTCCCAACTCTGGCTCGCTTGCTGGGTCTTCAGTAGTCCTTTATATAGTCCTTGACCCGGACGTGCTTCTGTTCTTCCGTCCCTGTGACTTGCCAGCATTTCCGGGTCAGATGGAGGACTTGAGGTTTTTCTTCAGCCCGGCGGTACTTTGGGTCTT
The DNA here is from genome assembly GCF_016835505.1 of Polypterus senegalus. Taxonomy (NCBI): domain Eukaryota; kingdom Metazoa; phylum Chordata; class Cladistia; order Polypteriformes; family Polypteridae; genus Polypterus; species Polypterus senegalus. The sequence goes on from NC_053157.1 coordinate 37,856,735, forward strand.
CCGACACCATGACTTGGGAGTACTTCCGGGCTATATGGGAAATACAAACCACCAGATCTTCCTGCAGCGTCTCCTGGTGGCACCCATGGTACCCAGCAGGGCTGTGATGTCGAACTACAGATTCCATAATGTCATGTGGGAATCTAGGGGAACAGCTATGCAGCAGGGAACTTGCCATCTGCCATCTTGCGGGAGGCAGTGTCCTACAGTAGCTGCCTTCCCCCATCCTTCTCTTCTTTGGGCATCCCGGCCAGGTTGAGCAGCCGGCCATCCACCACAAGGTATATATTTTAATTCATTTGACCCTCTGTTTAACTTAGGCATTGAATAACTGATAGAGACTCTGCCTTCAGCAAAGGAGCTCATATTATTGTATGCAAAGTATTAATAACAAATGGTTTAAACAAGGCCAGATTAAGAACCTGCATGCCCCAAGGGTGCTCCTTTCAAAGACTCCCCCACTAGGCAGACATATATCCTCACCCATTACAAACATCATTTATGTCAGTAAAAAAATCAGCTACAGGCATTTTATTAGAAAACAAACTCCAAAACTGTGCCTGTAGGTCAACTTTACCTTCCTTTCTTGTTCATTTGTGCATTAAAACAAATGTAATGAACAAACTGATGAGTGCAACATCACTTCTACAGGAAATCAGCTTTCTTCTGATGGCACAGTTAACAAACAACCAACAAATATTTTAAAATGTAGCAAAAAGGTGATGCGTAACTGAGTCCTTTGTTGCTGCATATTTGCAGCAAATGAAAAAACAAGAAGACCGCAAAAGGTCATCATTCCTTTGGGTTTGGTGCGTCTTTTCTCATGCATCGGCCTCGTTGTCTTCCTCACTGTTATTCATGTCTCTGTCAGGGCTATCAGACTGCATATTGCTGCTAAAACTGCTTGAAGTTGCCATAATAGCTGATACCTGGCTATCTTTGAGGTACCTCTCATTAGTTTCAACTGCAATATCTACAAGCTTGTTCAAATCATCCATCCATTATCCAACCCACTATATCCTAACTACAGGGTCACGGGGGTCTGCTGGAGCCAATCTCAGTCAACACAGGGTGCAAAGCAGGAAATAAACCCCACCACACACACACACACACACACCAAGCACACACTAGGGACAATTTAGGATCAATGCACCTAACCTGCATGTCTTTGGACTGTGGGAGGAAACCGGAGTACCCGGAAGAAACCCACGCAGACACGGGGAGAACATGCAAACTCCACACAGGGAGGACCCGGGAAGCAAACCCACCGTGCCGCCCTGTTCAGGTCATTAATTTGGTATATATTTTGAATCCAACAGGTATACAGAAGCAATACAAAGTACTTGAGCATCACAGTGATCAAAGTCAAACTGCTGAGTGTACTCGTAAGGAACCGTTTCATATTTAAAGGGATTCAGCCGATCAGTTGCATGCACTAACTATTCCCAAGCAATAGATCATCACCTTTAAACATAAAGAGCTGATGATCTCCATACAAATTTAGACCATAATGCTATAAGAAAAGGTGCATAGATAAATACCTAATTGAAATCTGTTAAATTGAAAAATATTTGAACATAGACATTCAATCATTTTCAAACTCACTTTTTCAAGGCAGGGTCAAAGGAGCTCATCACAGCAAGCATCTGACAAGAACAATACCTGGGCAGAGAGCCAGTCCATCACAGGAGGAGCACACAGTGGGGCCAATTTAGCAATGTTAGTTCACCTAACCTTCATGTCTTTGGGCTGTGGGAGGAAACTGGAGCACCTGGAGGAAACCCATATGGAGAACATGCAAACTCCATGTAGGGAGAACTTGGGACTTGAATCCCAGCACTATCAATACACTACTGTGCTATCCTGAACAGAAACTAAAGCTATAGTACATAACGGATTTCAAGTTGAGATTATAGAACATCAGGAAACAGCAGGAATCTGTGGATGCTTTTTAATACCAAAAACTCCTTTTGAATCCTCGGCATGTCAGATCTGTGCATTTTATTAAAAAAAAAACTGTCAAGAGGAACCTTTTACAAAGGCTAAGAAGACAATGCAGTCAGAATCATCATTACTGTATCAGGCCACTGAACGCTAGCATCACTGCCCTGAGGCAGGCCCTCAGTGTCTTGTATGTACCCTTTGCCTGCCTTTGATTCAGCCACTGGCTTTAACTGGGCATAAAGAGCATACGCCAGCAAAAAAAAAAAAAAAAAGAATGACGCTAGTGATGTTGCTTACAGTCAGAGCTGAAATTAAGATATTAACAGACAAGCTAAGGTAAGTGTGTGAATCAAACAAGAAATGAAGCAGGATGATCAAGCAATATTCTAGGCAAATTGAGGCCAAAATAGTTAGAATTCCAAACACCAGTCACAAAGGAGACGAGCCCAGATTAAAAAACAGAAGCTGAAAATTAAAAATGCCAACACAGTGGCAGGAGCCAGGGGTTTTATGATGAAACAAGAAGAAATGCCCCAGTAAGGGCCAAACTGTCTCAAATGATTATAGAATAATTGTTGCTTTATGTTGGTGGTGTTGTTCAGACGGTGTCAAATGTAAATCAAAATATAATTGTAAAAAACAGAGAATATTGTTTTATTTAGACTGAGAGTAAATAAGTTATATTTTGAATAATAAAGTTTATTCTTCTGGCAAATTGTTCAATGGTATTTCATCTGAAAATTTTGCTGGCTCATGGTCAATAGTGATAAAATCATCAGGCCTGCTTCATTGGAGTCCTGTTGGCAAAAAGAAGGTTTGCTCAAAAAATGAAGATGAAGGGATTGATAAATAGAGTGAGACGTGTGATTTCGTCTAATATTATTATATTCTGATTTGATACCAGGATGTTTTCTTCCCTGCCGGTCATTTATCTTGCATTTGGCCTGTCTTGTAATTTACCTTGTAATATAATGTCTCATGCTGCATTTTTACGTGCTTTCTTAAAGAACCTTATGATTTGTCAATTCAGTAAAAAGCACCACATAACATAAAGATTAATTTATGATTTAGTTTATTATTTCAGGTCTCTAAGGATGTCCAAATACTCCAGTCGCCCCAGAAACAAACTCTTTAAGCAGCTAAAATCAGGCAGATGACTTTGCAGCCTAAAAACTTGGTCTGAAAGATTCTGTTAAATTGACAGCATTATTAGAATATTTTTGTTTTTGCTATTGTTATATTTTCGTCTATCTCTTTCTATTTTGTGTTCTTGGTATGGGTTTGTGTTCAATTCTTCTTTTAGGGACATTCGGGATCTGCTAGAAGAAAAAACATTTCATTGCATCTTATACCCCTGCATAATTCTCCATGTGACAAATAAAACTCTTACACATCGAACATGAAACGTTCATTCATTCATTTGCTAAGTTCATTTTGTCCAGTTTAGGGGTAATGAAAGACAGTGTAACGTAAAATGTGTAATGTATACAGTGGATTTAAAACGTATTCAGACTCTTTTACTTTTTTCACATTTGTTATGTTACAGCCTTGTGTTAACGTCACTTAAATTATTTAATTCCCCACAGCAAGCAAGGCTTAATACTCCAGAATGACAAAGCGAAAACAAGATTTTAGAAATTTTCCATCCTAAGTTTATCATTGAGATGTTTTGGAGTCCACCTGTGGTCTGTGTAATTGATTGGACTTAATTATGAAAGGCACACATACCCGTCTCTAAAAGGTCCCACCGCTGACAATGTGCAACAGAGCTAAACCCAAGCCATGAGGTTGAAGGAAATGCCTGCAGTGCGTAGGGACAGGATTTTGTTGAGGCACAGATCTGGATAATATTACAAAAAAATCCTGCAACATTGAAGGTTCCTGGGAGCATAGCTGCTTTCATAATTATTAAATGGAAGAAGTATGGAACATCTATGAGTCTTCCTAGAGCTGGCCACCTGGCCAAAATGAGCAATTCTGAAAGACGGACCATGGTAAGGGAGGTCACCAAAAACCTGATGGTCACGCTGGCTGAGCTCCAAAGAAAAAGTGTGGAGATTGTAAAAACTTCTAGAACTATCACTGCAACACTCCACCAATTATGGGCTTTATGACAGAGTGGCCAGACAGAAACCCCTTCTCAGTAAAGGACTCATAGAAGGTCTCTTGGAGTTTGCAAAAAAGCAACTTAACTCTTTGAGGGCTGAATATTTTTTCCAAAAAACTCAGTTTTCTGGAAAGCACACAAAGCAATGGTCTCACACATAAGTCAAGATAAAACATCAGCTGCTATGTGCTGTGGCTGCTGTTGGTGGATGTTCAGCATCTCTGGCAGCAGTGGCTGCGTGGGGGCACCTCGTTGGTCAACAGGAATGCACGGTGGGCCAGCTGCCTGGCTGTCTTCACACAGCAGGTGCGTGGTGGTGACGGTTGCAGTGTGGCGCAATATGGTTTGTACCTCTTCTCATCATAAGTGGTGGTCCTTCCAGGAAAACGCTGCTGTAGGTGCATCAGCTACACGAAAGTATTCAGCACCACGATCAGCTGGGGACCGATCGAGATGATGCTGGTACCTCACTTTCATTTTTGATATCCATCTCCAGATCACTTGCATCAAACTCTGAGTCCGACAGGTCAGAGTTCTATTCAACAAAATTATGTAAAACGTCCATGGAGTATTTTGCTTTGCACATTCGATTTGGTCTCTCGCTAGATGTCGGTGCCATTTTAGAGGTTGTATACTATTCGCTACTCGTGCATGTGTAGGGAATCGAGATTCAATCATCAAGGCTATGTAACTTTCCTTCTAGCAAAGAGAGTCAAACTAAAACATAAGGGTGAGTTTTGTTGCAGTTTATGGCTGATTATCGTCCTCTACTCCTGAATTTTGACAAAAGTCAACATCAGCCCTGAAAGAGTTAAGGACTCTTATACTGTGAGAAACAACAGTCTCTGGTCTGATGTAACCAAGATTCTAAGTGTCATGTCAGAAGGAAATCTGGCACTACTCATCACCAGTGCAATAACATTCCATCAGTGATGCCCTGGGGTTGTTTTTCAGCAACAAGAACTTGGAGGCTAGACTTGGTGGAGGAAGACCTTAATAGAGCAAAGTACAGAAATACCCTTAATGAAAACCTGCTGCAGAGCACTCTGGACCTGAGACTGGGCTGAAAGTTCACCTTCCGAGAAGACAATGATCTGAAACATAAAGCAAAACAAAAACATAGGAGGAGCTTAGAAACAACTCTGGGAATGTCTTTGAGTAGGTCAAACCAAAATCAAACATCTCTGAAGGGACCTGAAAAGAGCTTTCCACCAACATTCTCCTTCTGCAGAAAGGAATAGCAGAAGAACCCCAAATTCAGGTTTGTGCAGCTTGTCGCATCGCACCCAGGAAGACACCAGGCTGGAATCGCTGTCAAAGGTGCTTTATTAAAGTACTGAGGAAAAAGTCTGAATACTTGTTCAATTGGATATTTCAGTTTTTCATTTTTAATAAATTTACAAAGCTTTCTAAAAATCCTGGTTTCACTTTGTCATTCTGGGGTACTGAGTGTTACTTAACATGGGGTAAAATATGAATTTAAACAATTTTAAATTTGCCCCATGTGTAAGCATTTTTCTGCCCAGTTTTGCAAATTGGCGGCACCCAGCGTCAAAGGAGTGCTACTGCTTCAGTGCGGTCTCCCTTTTTTCAGATCTGCATCACTGACACGGAATTTATCAAATACACCAATATTAAGTGCATATCGTTTACAAATTTAACTCACTTGATTCTAAGCATTCTGCAACAATATAATGGTGCACAAAATTGCCAAACTACTTCAACTACACTAGCTGCTTTAGCTTTAGAAGACATTGCAAATGGAAGAATTAGAAGAGAGTATTTAGATGATGATGACTGGCTTCTAAGTCGATTTCGATTTCCAAGAGCTCTTCTCTTGGAGCTGTGTGCTGAACTGGTGCCAGCTTTACAAAGGTACACTTTGAGGAATTGTGCTGTACCTGCTCCTTTGCAAGTTCTGTCCACTTTTGGGTTTTTAGCCACAGGATCTTTTCAATATGAATGGGTATTTCACAAACATGACTGAGTTATGCCATGCCAGCTGTTTGGGATGGTATTATCTGCTTGTCATCCAGATATATAAGATCTCTTTACACTGTGGTTGAACAGGCAAACACAAAAGTGCAGTTCGCAGCAATGTCCAGTTTTCCAAATGCAATCTGAGTGGTCAGCTGTACACACATTGCTATTGTAACAACGCTGACCAAGTTACATGAACCAGTCATGAATCACCAAAAGAATGAGCTGGCATTAAATCATCTATAGCAGGACAGCCTATAAAAATGGCAACTCCGCACAGTCGCAGGTGCTTTTTCTAGCTGGTGCGGCAAAAGGCAAGCAGTCCTTTTAAGGATAGCAAGTCACCTCAAAGAGCCATGTATGGAGCGGAGAATCTATCCATTGTGGCACTCAGTGCCGACCCTACACTATGAAGGCGCCTTCAGAGAATGAATTTGCTAATGTCAATAGAAAGCATTTCCACTCTATTACTGTGCTGCTGTATAGTCCACAGAAAATGTATTGCATTACATTAATGTGGCACACAATTGTGGCTTACCTGTATCTGAAGGGATGCGATATGATGAACCTGACCCACTAAATGATCAGCCAAATTGGACACCGTTACAAACTTTATTTGAATGTAATTAGCAGAATGTGAAAACAGGTAATCAGATGCAGAATTTATTTTTTATCAAAGTAATTTAATTTGTGGTCAGTATTACACAGTACAGCCCTTATACATGTATTCCTTAGTTCATTAGCCACATCTCTTACAGCATCCACTATTGCATTTTATGACTCCAGAACTGTGTCTGTAAGCACACAGCCTGATGGTCGCCCAGCAGTTTCTGAGGCAGAGGTGTGTGAGTAGCCAGCACCTAAAGATGTGCCGGGCACAGCAGCACCATCACTACATGGATTTGTATCCTTGGCACAGGGGTCAGCTTTTGTGATAGTGTCTGAAACAGAATAAACAGATGGTGGGCTACGACTTGCCTTTTTATGTCGACTTTGACTACTTTTATATTTCTGAGCTTGAACTTTCAAGTATCTCCACCACACTGTATCACTCCATCCATTTTTTTTTGTTGCTTATATCACTGCTTAAGCAAACAAATAGTACATTTTTCCTTGCCTCAACTTATCATTCACTGAACTTCTTTTTTCCATGTGCTTTTTCCATTGTCTATTAACAAAACACTGAATGGAAGGGGCTATTTATATTGATTTGTATATTCAAATATGCAAAATTCTGGGAGGAGTCAGGGTGAGGCTGTTCATGCATATTAAATTACATGTTTGTTTGGATTTATAAAGGGGAAGTCCACGGAACTTGGCGTATGCACAGTTTAATGCATCTGGATTTTTTTGTGCTTACGCGTATTTTTAGTTTTGTCCGTACACCATGCTTTAGTGTGAATTCTATGCACCGCGTTATAAATGAGGCCCTAGGAGTGGTCCATTCAACCATTAGGTACATTCTTAAAGGGAAGGAATGCACTGGTGAGCTCAGCAACACCAGAAGGCCTGGACAACCATGGAAGACAACTGTGCTGGATGATCGCAGAATTCTTTCCTTGGTGAAGAAAAAAATAATTCACGACATTTAGCCAAACCAAGAGCACTCTCTGCGAGGTAAGTCCATCATGGCCAAAGTCTACAATCAAGAGAAGACTTCACAAAAGTGAATACAAAGGGTTTACCACACGGTGCAAACCAATGGTAATCCTCAAGCATAGGAAGGACAGATTAGACTTTGCCAGAAAAATATAAAAAAAAAAAACAGTCCAGTTTTGGAACAGTTTTCTTTGGACAAATTAAATTAAGATCAATACAGTATGTACCAGGATGGTAGATAGATATGAGTAAGGAGAAGATAAAGAACAGCTCATGATCTGTAACACACCACATCATCTTTGAAACATGGTGGAGGCAGTGTTATGGCATGGGCAAGCCTGACTGCCAATGGAAGTGTGTCACTAGTGTTTAATGATGATATGACTGCTGAAAAAACTTGAAGGATGATTTCTGAAGTGTACAGGGCTATACTGTCTGCTCAGATTCAGATAGGATGACGCTGTGGTGTTATTGGTCCACAGCTCACTTAGCAAAGGCCGTTTTTTTAAATAAATAATCACCGTACTCGCGGCTGCTTAGTGACTGGGCGTGGTGGCCATAGCAAGCCATGGGGCGATCTGCGATGTGGGCGTTTCTCACCTAGTGCACAGGTGAGGAACTGCCCACATCCGTGATTGTTCCCGTGGCTAATGTGCTGCAGCTGCTATGGCCCCTCGCAATATAAAAGAAGCGCGAGTCGGTTTGAAGAGGGAAAGAAAAAAAACGAGAGAAAGGAAAAGAGGAGACAGAGGTTACAGGGAGAGAGGGAACAAGTCGGTGCAAGAGAGAGAGAGAAAGAGACACACACAGCGAGGAAACCTGGGTGTTAGGCCTACACCCATGTGTTGGAGTTGGAAGTCACTTCCGCTGAGCGATCAGGTAGCAGGAGTGACCAGGGAAAGGCAACTGGCTGCGGAAGACCGGAAAAGCAGCAGGAGTCGGGAGGCTTGGTCATGGATTGCCCAACGTGAGTGTCCTGGCCGTTCGATATGAACCAAGTCTCGGGACTGGGATGAGTGCCATCCCGAAGCCAGGGATCGGGAGGTCTCCAGTCTCGTGTGGATGGATGTAGGAGAAAAGGGCAGCTCCAGAGAGGGCATCTTGCCTGTTGAAGGGCCCGTATGAGAGAAGTAGGTGAGATGCTAATGCTAACAGAAAAGAAGCACCAGGCTTGTCATTGCTGTGGATTTTTAAAGAGTGCTTCCGTAGGAACAATTTAACCTCCGGTTTTAAGAATTGTTTTTGTGTATTTTTACCTCCACGTTTTTCTTTTACGGGATTATTTATTCATAAGACTTTGAATCACTGCACTTTATTGAACACTGTTTTTGTTACCTGTTTTTAATAAAAGCACTTTTGCACATCTTTACCATCCCCTTGCTCAATTGTTATTGCCTCAACTGTCTAGCTCATCTCGGTTATAACTATCGACAGTGTTGGGTTCAAGGCTTCCCGAACAGCGATGGGAGCATGGAGTCGAACCCGCATTGTCACAGACGTTTCACAGTACAGATGGACAATGCAGGTACAATGAGCTAAAACATACTGTGACAGCAAATCAAGTACTTTTCAAAGCAAAGAAGTATACTGTTCTTCAACGTCCAAGTCCATTAACTGACCTCAACCCAATTGGACATGAATTTCAAAGACAAAACTGAAGACAAAACTGAATGCAAAAAGCCCAATGAACAAGTAACAAGGTATCACTAGAGTGGAAACTCAGCATTTGGAGATGGCCATGGGTTCAGACTTCAGGCAGTCATTGACTGTAAAGGATTTTTAACCAAATATTGAAAATGATCTTTATATTCATGATTATGTTAGTTTGTCCAAATACTTTTGAGCCCCTGTATATTACATGTATAAAAATGTATAAAAACTTTTCTAAATGGCTCATACAATGGTTTTGTTAAACACCTTAAATTAAAACCGAAAGCCTACATTTCAATTGAATCTTGATTGCTTCATTTCAAATTCATTGTGATATACTTATGGACATAACTGTAATCTGCCATTGAGCTGTGTATGTTTTTCCCAAAATCTGTTGGCACACTTTTGAGATATGTTTATAGTGCTGCTTACATTATGATTTGTCTCTATTCCAATGTAAGGGATTGGATAGGGCTCTGGCAACTAAGATTCCGGTCACTATCTATCTATTTGATTTTGACTAAAAATGACAGTTGGTTTATTTAATTTTTCTATGGAAGTTTCATTGTACAGTACATTTACAGCATAGTGTTATAGTCAGTAAATCAAATTTCCTAAACCGATAAAACAGATGCAAGGAAGAAATGAATCACACAGACACTTGCCACAAACCTTATGTTAAAACTCTGCTCTTGTTGAGCAACACATTAGCACTACTGACATCTAGTGGTTAGTATAACTAATTGCTGCAATAAATATGTTCAGTTACCCAAAATACAGCATACACAGTACAGGTACAGAATATCAAAGTTCTGTTCATTCATCATTTTTCTCTGCCAACTATCTTCTCATTTACATTAATATATATAGAAAACTAACCAGCACTTAATCAAATGCTTGTTTATTGAAAGAAAATATAAAAAGGAGCCAATACAAAGGGGCCCTCATCAAACAAAATGATGTATTACAGTCAAAAGATCTGAAAATACAGTCTTGGTAAAAAAAAATAAAGAACAGAAGAAAAAATGAAAGCCAAAAAAATCTAACCATCAAAAAACTACTACCAGTCTGGGCTGAAGCAACCCTGACCTCTTTCTCCTGCCAACTGAGTTTCCTTCTAAAGTCACCTTTTGAGTGCAGAATACAATTGCCTGTAGCACTGATATGACCATAAACCCTATGCTCAGATCACTTAAAGTCCACACAGTGCAATACATTCCTGTTTGAGATGTTTCAGTGAGACCTTGTCTTTCTTACCTACTCTGACTCTTTCTAAACATAAGATTTAGTGCTTCTGATGTTTACTTGTTAGTCTGATTCTAGCTTTTTAGTGGTACATTGCATATTCCCTGTTAGGGGGTAACCTCAGAGACATGTAGGTGGATGAGCCTATGGTGTCCTAGATATTGGGCTCTCGGTATGTCAAACTGCAGTTCATGAGACTCAAGGACTGTGTCTCTGATGTGGATGAGAGCAACACTGATGCACCACAAGGAACAGTGCTATCTCCTTTTCTCTTCACCCTGTACACCCAGAACTATAAATATAATGGTCATGTCACTTACAGAAATTCTCAGATGATTCTGCACTAATGGGGTTTATACAGAATTACTAGACATATATATGTGTGCGTGAACAATTTGAGCACCAATCTACCAGAGAACCTTGATCTGCCATATTCAGCTTCCTAAATAAGGAAAAAGGTTTACCTTAACATTTTGAGCATAATCCTTCTTCTGTCTCAAAACCAAAAGAAACTTGTAGGACTGTGTAAAAATAATTAAACTGTTATCTGTTTGTAGAGAATATCCGTCCATTTTCCAACCCGCTGAATCTGAACACAGGGTCAAGGGGGTCTGCTGGAGCCAATCCCAGCCAACACAGGGCACAAGGCAGGAACCAATCCTGGGCAGGGTACCAACCCACCACAGGACACACACAAACACACCCACACACTAGGGCCAATTTAGAATTGCCAATCCACCTAACCTGCATGTCTTTGGATTGTGGGAGGAAACCGGAGTGCCCAGAGGAAACCCACGCAGACACGGGGAGAACATGCAAACTCCACGCAGGGAGGACAGGGGAAGCGAACCCAGGACTCCTTACTGCAAGGCAGCAGCGCTACCACTGCGCCACCGTGCCGCCAGAACATTCTATTCTACCTATAATGTCAATTCCATTTTTCTCCATTCTGGCCCCACCCCTTCCTGCCTGGAACCCATATGACCAGCAGTTCAGCCATCTGTAAGTCAGATCACTATCAGACTCCCACCTGAAAAGATGTCTACTTTGTCTTTGGTTAAAGATTCATTCCATCCATTGTCCAACCCACTATATCCTAACTACAGGGTCAAAGGGGTCTGATGGTGCCAATCCCAGCTAACATTGGGCGCAAGGCAGGAAGAAAACCAGCCCATCACAGAAATTTTCATTATACAAAGACACGGATGTGCCCCAAATGCTCTTCTGTGTCTGCCACTTGTTTTACAATGTCTATTATGAGATGAGGCCTATATACTCATATTTGCTTATGCTATTGTAATTAAGGCTGCAGCCTTGTCTGAGACAAGTATCTGAATTTTATCATGAATTACTTTTACATACATTAACATACTTTTATGTTTTTAGTTAAACTTGTTAAATTGCCAATGCTCCCTGCAATGGCTTCTATATTATAAAGTATATATATATACTGTGTATATATATATATATATATATATATATATAGTCACACATGTGCGAGTAGGAGGCAGCTAAAGGGCCTGAGTAATGCTAATACCACAAAAGACCAGGGAGTGATGGGGTGTGCTGACTGTCTTTCTCAGTTCCTTGCACACCATTCCTGGAGAATCCCACCAGGTTCAGGCGCCCTCGATGACATCACTTCCGGTCCTGATGACATCACTTTCAGTTCAGGGGCCCTTGATGATGTCACTCCTGGTCCAGATGACATCACTTCTGGTTTTGACACCCTTGATGTCATCATTTCCTCTACGAGCCTTTAAAGCCACCATCTTGCTTCCAGTTAATCAGTTCTGTATTGAACTCATGGCATATTATATTGGTGCCTGCCCCAAATCTTTATAATGTCTGGAGTTCATTCTTATCACAATATAATCCAGTCATGGGTAAGCACCCACCCTATAAGCAAACCACATATGTCTTTGTTTACCTGCCAATATATATGGAGTGACCCAGATGTTTTCAAGTTAGGTTATTTGAGGTAATTTGCTTAAAAATAAAGAAACCATATGAAAAAATGAAGTAATTCTATTAACAGATCCATTGTGAAACCTCAAGTAAGAATTTTTCTGTGACACTAGTTTAGCATTTTGCTATTCTTTATAGCAAATGTATGGTGAATTAATATATAACATCACCAAAACAAAGTTACAATACATTGCATATACTAATAATAAACACTTTTAAATAAAAAATGAATCAAAATAGTCTTTGTCAAGCATCACAAGATGGATGGATTTGGAGGTTGAACACTTTAAATAAGGAGTGCTGGCAGAGTTGACTTTTATGAACGAACTGTAAATTTACTGAGAAACAGTCACAGACATGACTCAGTGACAGAATTACACCTAAAATAAAAACACCAATCACTACTCTGGTTTAATACCCTTCTCATTAATGATGTCATTTCTTACATAAACTCAAGGATAAGCAGTCAAGACATTATAACTGAAGGTGCACAAAGCAGGGAGTGGGTTTATTCATACTGTAATTAGTAGGTAACCAGAAAGACGACACCCATCTCCAGTGTCTCACCCAGAACCAGGTTACACTCAGCAGCTGTCACATTCTACAATTAAAACCTTTAGGTCTATTTTCTGTATTATACCGAAAATCTCCTGAAAATAAATTGACACAACTGCACTTGATAAATAAAGTTTTGAAATAGTAAAATAACAAAAATGCAAGGAACATAGTTGATCCTTTGATGCTATTAAAAAAAAACTGTGACGTGTTTAACAATTAAAGTATGTCTTCATGTGGTTAAATATAGAAAGGAACATGTGAATAAAACTAGCAGAGCCTGAAGAATGTCTGTATGACACAATTACATTGTGAGCTGCCATTGTGCTCAGGCTGAAATACGGCAAGTAGCATGCAGCTTGTGAACCCCAGGTGCTGAACGCCTGCACTCATAAAGACATAGCTGCTCTGTTTATTCTTGAAAGTGGGATTGTCCTTTTGTCCATCTCTGCTTCTTACTTATCCGTCTAGAAACCGAGTAAACACACAAGTGGAGCAGGTGTTACATGCAGCCTCAAGGATACATTTTCCTTTTCAAATGCTGTCTGGAACATCAGTTTGTTCTTTTGCTCCACTGCAATACTGCATTTCCTTTTGGAATGGAGGTCATGATACTTCATATGAAAGGAAATATATATATATAAAATGTGAAGAAACGTAGCTATTTTCAAGCCACCATTTACGCTGAATGCCTCAACCAATTTTGCGTTTTGACATATTAATTCATTTTACACATTTAATCAGTTAGACATTAATTCTGTTCAAAGTGTGAAGCATTGTGGCTTTATGGATCTGTATTCAATTCATACATTCACACACACACACACACACACACACACACACATACACACACAGGGTATAGTTAACAACAAGAGGATAAACTTAAGCTGCCCCAAACTGAGGTAAGGACAAACTAATCTTCTTCTTCTTCTTCTTTCAGCTGCTCCCATTAGATGTTGCCACAGTGGATCATCTTCTTCCATATCTTCCTGTCCTCTCCATCTTGTTCTGTTACACCCATCACCTGCATGTCCTCTCTCACCACATCCATAAACCTTCTCTTAGGCCTTCCTCTTTTTCTCTTGCCTGGCAGCTCTATCCTTAACATCCTTCTCCCAATATACCCAGCATCTCTCCTCTGCACATGTCCAAACCAAACCAATCTCGCCTCTCTGACTTTGTCTCTCAACCATTCAACTTGAGCTGACCCTCTAATGTACTCATTTCTAATCCTGTCCATCCTTGTCAGGTTAGTGCCAGGTAAGGACAAACTAATACCTTCCCAGAAAATGTGGATCTATTAACTTTTCATAGCATGTAGTACATCAAGTGATGCCCTTGAACACTTCATCAGTGATAATACCCTGAGGCCCTTAGATGTTTTGGATTTTTCAGCATCACACACACTCGCCCAGATGATCCACTCTGGAGTGATTAGTTCCCAGTCTGTGTCCAAGTAGCATATGACTACAAATCACTCTTCTTAACACACAACTATCTCAAGGATTTCCCTGATGGCCTTTTTTCTGTATGCGCTGATGATACCTAGGAGGCTGAAAGCCTTGTACATAGACTGACTGGGATAGCCTCTGTAGTCCATTTTTATGGGTGCTCACTGTACGCGCCACCTCGGTCTACCACACTCCTGTGTCAACTACTTGACTTTCTTCCTCTTATTAGCTTCTTCCATCCACTTCTCCCAAGAAACTATGAACTCCAGCATGACCACCTGTCTCTACGTTTCAGGTCTTAGGCCGGTCTCTCTGATGTTATCCAGAGGCTGTTTCCCCAAGTCCACCTTCATCTGCCAGTCAGACATTGTTCTAAGTAGCCCTGCTGCTGCTTTTAATTGAGGCTTGGGCTTCTCCCCTGCTTTGATGAAGGCAATGCCCTGCCAAAAAATTCTGGGCAGAATGCCAAGCTGGTAAACCCAGGATTTAAATTTGCTCTGTAGCCACGACCTATCCACTGCTATCAGCCGTGCCTCCAGCTCTTGGTTTGTGGTTTTAATGGATGCAATGCCACTTCAGGGTGCAGCTAAAGGTCTTATCAAGAACCTTAATAAGTCTCTTGGTAATTAATGAACCCTGGATGCCTCCCAGAGAGAAGTGGAACCAATCAGTCACCGTCCCTTTCTTCAGTGCCAGGACATAGACTTTACAGTCTTAAAATTCATCTGAGCCCATGCAATTAGACTGTTCAAGCCCTGGAGAATCCATCTGGATCCTGACACTGACATTGTTGTTACTGCCAGGTCGTCCATGAAGGCATTAATGAGAGGCTGCCGGATTCCACATTTGGTCAGTGGGCTTTTACACTCCACCTCTGCTGACTTCACCAGAATGTTCATGGCCAAGGCAAACAGGGTCACTACATCCCGAGATAATCCCTTTCTCTAGCCAGTGCCACTCAGATATCACATTACCAAAGGTGACTCTAAGAATTAACATGGTAATAATCCAAAATGAGATTCCTGATCTTAACTAGGACATGACATTGCCCCAGTGCTGTTCCCACCAGCTTGTAGACCCATACACATTAGTGAAGTCCAGCTACAGCATTGCCAGATCTCCTTTCCCTTCTTGTACCTCTTGAATCATCTGTGTAAATAGTCCTGTATGTTCCAGGCACCCTGGGACCTTCCAGATTCCACCCTTCTGCGGTATCAATGTACTTGTTCTTCAGAAAGTATTCTGTCAGCTGTTGGCCAATGATACTAAAAAATAGTTTCTCCTCAATGCCGAGCTGTGAGATACTCCTAAACTGTTTGATGCTCTGTGAGTTCTCTTTGGGAATCACCTTCTGCAAATCTTCACTGCTGGCCTACCTTCCCCACCCTCCAGGTAACTTCCACAGGATCTTCCACAGTTACTGCAATGGTGGCATGGGGCACCTCTTGTACACTATATAGGGCACTCCACTGGGTTCAGGGACTGAGCTGGTTCACCCTTATGACTTCCTCGAACTCCTTTAAGCTAAGCACCTTGAAGTTAAAGTAGATGGTAAGTTTAGGTGGTTCTATCAAGCCTCTGCAGAACGCCTGGTAGAGAGAAGGACTTTGGGGACCTTCAAACTCAACCTGATACTATTTTGAAGGAGTTTGTTGAATAGGATTGGTGATGTATAAATATTGCATTATGCCTTTAAAGGTGTTTTCAATAACTTTACTTTGAAGTGCATGTTAGTAAGTGTTGATTTAGATTAGCAATGCCTCAGAAGACTTTCAGAAGCTGTAAAAGGAGAAAATACAAACCCAAAATGTGACCTTACGTAGTTTAAATAGCAATTAAAGTGATCTGATGACATGTAGAAGAATATACTTTGAGCATTCTCATATACTACTGGCCTTTACCAGCCTAAAATAGTCATTGTTTTAAATCAATATAAAGCTGTTACGTTAGAAAATCAATACAATTCATAATAACATAAATATGGATTTTTTAAAAAGAATATATTAGGTTTGCACAAGAAAAGCATCAATAAGATTAAAAGAGAAAATTGTTTTTAAGCAATTCGTAAGTCACTTCCTAGGTATTTAGGATAAATTTGAGCTTTGGTTTCATGACAGCCCATGCAGCACTTCAGTCCATAGTGATGAGAGGAGAAGTCTGTTGAAAGCACAGATGTGAACACAGCGACAGTGAACATACCTGTACAACTTCATGATGTGCTTTAGCTTTATGAAATCAAGGCTTTTAAATATAATGAAATCTAGTGTTTAAAATGGGAAAGAATACATATCTTGATATTTGTAAATAAGAATAAGAAAGATAAGAATGTCATTTCTGGCATGAGCAAATCACTAACAGTTTGGTGTGATTAAATGGGAGTTTGTTTGTAGGAAGCATTTGACAGAGCTGAGCTGTTAGTATTAGCTAAAATGTTAACCTGGCTGACACTAAAGAAGACGACAACGATGATGAACTTGTCTTTACATAATGTCCTTTAGATGGCCACCTCTGTTGCTAATGATTTAAATGGTATAAAGATTCCATTTGTAATATTATCCTTAATCCTGTATAGAATTACACCAAACCTTTATTTCTATGTATGCAGAGGAGCAATACAATATTGTATTACTGTTCATTTCAAGACAAGTAATGAGAGAGACATAGGATCACCTAAGGGAACTTCCTTATTGCTACCAATGTTTGCCGAAAAAATAGAGAAATTATTAACCACTGTCAAAAAAAGTCAAATTAAACCCACTGCAATTCAATGTTATATAACAGCAAAATGAGAGAAATTTCAAGGGGCTGCATACCTTTTATAGGCACCATGTCCTAACAGAGTTATGCAGAAATATCTTCAGGTCCTCATCAAATAAAGGTAAATAAAACCCAAAATAATCTACGTTAACTTATTTTAATACTGGTGGTCAATTGACACAACTGAGATGCTAAGGAGGAAAATTCTCATCTGTTCACTTTCTTTTCAGTTTATGGTACCCACATATTCTTCAGTGTCATGGTTTAACTCCAGCTCTACCTTTTCCCTGATTTTTCTTTGGCTTTGTTTCCCTAAAGATTCTGTTAATTGTTGAACCCTTTTCCTATTAGTAAGTGATTACTCCACAGGTCCATATTCTTAGGCCATTATCACTACTAGACCAACTTTCACATGTGCCACTGTAAATTGAAAAAATGAAAAAATGGGACGCATTCACAATCACCAATCAAAAAGCCTACTTGCACATCTGCCTCAGTTCTTGTTTTATTAGAGGCAATTGCTGCCTGTTCTGTCGAGTCATATCCTAAATAGCGACCCCTGCAGGTTAAATAAAAAAAAACAAAAAGAAACACTAAGTTGGAGTGGATTACAGAATGCCTTTCTTGCTTTCTTGATCTTGCTTGCAAAACAGCAGTACGCAGTAGACCAAAAAAAATGAACAATAATCTCATCACTTGTATTGAAATTTAATAATGAATACTGAAATTAATTTTGTTGCCATTTATTTTCTTTATTTTACTTTTATATTAATGGTTTTTGTGACTCATTAATTTTAATTTTGTTTCAATGTTTTTAGTTTCATTTTTATTTTATTTAATGAATCAATATTTTCATACTTTCATTTTTCATTAAAGAAAGCCCCTTTTGCACATACTCTTATAGTCTGCTTGAGTTGGGCCCCTGGTGCTTTAGTTTTGCACTCACATCATAAAGTCAGATCAGATGCCCGAGCCACCTCATCTGACTCCTCTCGATGTGGAGGAGCAGCGGCTCTACTCTGAGCCCCTCCCGGATGACTGAGCTCCTCACCCTATCTTTAAGGGAAAGCCCAGACACTCTGCGGAGGAAACTCATTTCAGCCGCTTGTATTCGTGATCTCGTTCTTTCGGTCACTACCCATAGCTCATGTCAGCATCGAGAGGAGTCCGATGAGGTGGCTCGGGCATCTGATCAGGATGCCTCCTGGATGCCTCCCTGGTGAGGTGTTCCGGGCACGTCCTACCGGGAGGAGGCCCCAGGGAAGACCCACGACATGCTGGAGGGACTATATCTCCTGGCTGGCCTGGGAACGCCTTGGTATTCTTCCGGAAGAGCTGGAAGAAGTGGCCGGGGAGAGGGAAGTCTGGGCCTCTCTGCTTAAGCTGCTTCCCCCGCGACCCGACTCCGGATAAGCAGAAGAGGATGGATGGATGGATGGATCATAAAGTCATATTGACTCATTGGTGGCCCTGGTGAATGACTGTGGGTTTGTGTGGGTATGTTACCTGATGGCTGCCCCTGCCACATATGGCACTTACACTGTGCCTAAAGCTGTACCTTGCAGCCCCCAACTGGACTAAACATTTGGTGATTGATGAATTCATGTTTTATGTTCACTGTAGATTATGATAGGGCCCCTTTATGTGTAAAGCGTTTGGTGAATTATAGGCAGAAGGCATGAACAGGGGTGTTGCTAGCTTCAGCACTTAATAAGGACTTTGCCCCCTTCTTGTGTGGTTGATGAGCATAGGAGTTTCCTTTTGAGTTTTCTTGGGTGCAACAAATGAGGGACCCCACTTGTGCCAGGTGGATGGTCCCCCCTTTGTAGTTTTCAAGCTGCCAATGAGCAATGTCACAACGGCGATATGGGGGAAACAAGTGCTGGGGTTGCAAACATTTGGACATTGGACAGGTGAACAGATCAGACTCAAACCCCAGAAGTCCCCCACAATAACTCCATTGGACTTGAATTTTATCAGCAAATCATAATAAGCTATAATAACTGATACATTAATATTACAACAACAACAACAACATTTATTTATATAGCACATTTTCATACAAACAGTAGCTCAAAGTGCTTTACATATTAAAGAATAGAAAAATGAAAGACACAATTATAAAACAAAATAAATCAACATTAATTAACATCGAATAAGAGTAAGGTTCTTTGGCCAGGGGGGACAGAAAAAACAAAAAAACTCCAGACGGCTGGAGAAAAAATAAAATCTGTAGGGATTCCACACCATGAGACCACCCAGTCCCCTCTGGGCATTCTACCTAACATAAATGAAACAGTCTTCTTTGGATTTAGGATTCTCACGGAAGGGCTTGATGATGATGGTCACGTAGACTTAATCTTAATATTAATCCTGTTTTCCTGAAAGATCTCATGCAAGGACAACACAACAACTTGTGCAGGGTGGAACATAAAAATACAAGATGCAAAAAACAGAAGTGCTAAAGATCTAAAAGATGTGTCAAGAGTGCTGCTACTGAGCACATGAGAATTCACAGTTCTGTCTTATTAATACAATATTTCAAGCCATACAGGCCTACCGCGACAGCCCTAGTTTTTCATGTGAAAGAAAAGGAAATAACCCAGGGTTACAGCAATGACAGAAAGTTAAACACTCAGATTTCAAGAACTCCAATTATAAAAAGTAAAAAAATGAAGGCATGGCATAACATTCAGGTACATTCACAGGCTTAGTTAGCTAGCTGCTTTGAAAGTTCAGAGCATTTTAAAATTTTCTAGTTACTTAATCAAAAAATTTGTTGTCACAATATATTACATAAGAAATGTACAGAAAGTCATGTTCAAAAATATCAATGATATTACAATGTAATTGTCATGTCTCCGCCAGGGTTCCTCCCCTGGATGGGGTTCAAATTCATGGTTTACAGTATATCTCATTTGTTCATTTGTGATTTTTTTAAGTACAGTATGTTGATTATGTGTAACATTTTTTATTTTTGGCTTTATCTCTGTATTTATGCTGCCTTTGCTGTTTTCCTTTTGTCTTACGGGTGGTCCCCCAAGAAACAGGGCCACCTGCCAGTCACCGCCAGGAAGTTCCCTCCACCCTTGAAAATCAGGAGGGTCTTCTACAGTTCCTGGTGGTTCATTTTGTATACTCTGTGGAGTCTGTGAGTCCTTGTGTTTTCGTACATTTTTTATATTTTGTGCCTTTTCTGGATTTTTTTACAACCTCCTGCTCTCTGTGTTTTGAACTTGCTTTTTGATTCTGTATTGGGACTCTGCTCTCCTTGGATTGCCTTCTTGTTACAGGCAATGCCATTCTGCCTTTGTGCTCCATGGAGTTTTGTTGTGATATGAAAACCTTTTTTGTGAAGAAGAAATCTTCAGTTTCATAAAGATTCAGTGCTTGCCCTTATTACTAAGGAGTGTGATGGTGATATTCCTCTGTTGTGGACATTATTGGAAGTGGTTGGGACTGCAGGCTTTGAACCCTTTAGTGCTTGGGACTCCTAGTTCATGATAGGAATTACATGTACTAGTAGCTTACATAAAATAATGTTTTTAAATATCATGAAATTAATTTAATGGACTGCAGGTTCAAGCTCAAGTGATAAAAAGATCAATGTGCCATTGTTAGTTGTAGTTGAATATGGAGGCTCTGTAGCTAATTGTAACTCATATTTTTAAAATATAACATTTTTAAAATTACCTGATGGAGATTACAAATCTGTGATGAAGTCTTAAGCTAAAATTATTGGCAGTATCCAATCATGACAGATAATAGTTCATTGGGGCACTTTGCCAATAAATTACAATGTCAGAAAAATAGTGAATCATACTTTTTAGATAATGAAAGCATAAGGCTGTTTTTAGTTTAATGGAAATACCAAGTATATGTTTAGTCACTGTAGCAAAAAGTATCACTGAGCCATCTTTCATACATTTCTACATAAGTTAAGCTGCTTGCATTTTTTTAATTTTATGAACATAGACACCACATCGCTTACTAAATTTCATTTCAAGGAGCAGGAGAAGTGAGCTACTGTGGCTGAGGTTTGCACAAGATGCCGTTCAGCCACAGAGACAAGTGTGGGATGCGGCAGAAACAGAAGCCTGAGTGTTAGCATATAACAAGACCCCTGCATTCTGTCCCATAAGGGACGGTACTAACCTTGATGAGTAAATAAATTAACAATATCATTACTACCATATTAAATAAATAAAGAACATCATTATTAGAAAACTGAATACATAAATACACATCTAACATCCTACCTTCCTTGCATGGTAATACTCATCCAGCCCCGCCTCCATCTGACCCCACCTCATCCCCTGTCCTACAGTGAGGTGTCTTTGCTTCAACACACACGATTGCAGGTGTTTACTGTTTTGCCAAAAGGATCAGATGTTGAACGAGTAAAAGAAAAAATGTGAAAAATATACAAGTTGAAGTGACTGCCCTCAAGGTAAAATTGAAACAGTAAACTCATTTGTAGTTGAAGTTGCAGATTCACTAATATTTTTTAATACTTTTTAGTGGGAGATTTTGAAATTTCAAAAATTTGCAGAGCATGCTGTATTATAAATATCTCTCTATTATAAAAGAAAATCATGAGACGAGACTTTTGCCAAGAGATTTTTTCAAGTCCCGCCCTCCTCTCAACCATTTTCAACCACAGTCCTCTCACCTCTCATTCATGTGAATGCTTTTGTCAGACACAGTTCCTGCGCTCTCAGCTCTTATAATATTTACGTCTTCCTCACTTTAAGTTCCCAATAAAAGAAGACTTATTATATGCAAATCTTATTGAAGAATTTCATCCAGAAGGGTTATCAACAGAAGAAATGAGTACATGGGCAATCCTAGCACTGAGAAGCGATGAAGTCAAACGAATTAACGTGAAAATTGTCAATCGGTTACACAGCAAATTGGTTAAATGCGTATCAGTAGACTATACTCAAACAGTTGGTGGTGATGTTCTGGAAGATGAAAACATCAACTTACAATATCCTGAAGAAAATCAACAACTGTTAACACCGTCCGGTCTTCCACCAGCCGAATTACTGTTAAAAGAAAGATGTATCGTAATGTTATTGCGCAATTTATGTCTGAGTGATGAGCTATGCAATAGGAAAAGATTAGTTGCATTCAAAATTGGTTGAATAATTCTGACATGTAAAATTTTAACAGACAACAAGAAAGATAATGTAGTACATCTTCCGCGGATAACATTAGACACCAAAGGAGATCTTGATATGCCATTCGTATTAAAACATTTACAGTTTCCCGTTAGAATAGCTTTTGCTATGACAATTAACAAATCACAGGAACAAACATTTGGAAAAGTGGCTTATTTATTAGAGAGAAAGAAACAATATTCACTCACGGGCAGTTATATGTTGCGTTGTCACGATGTAAGTCCAAACACGGAATCAAAATTAAATGTGATATTGACAAAAAGTTAATTAAAAAATTGTTTTAACAGAACTTTTACAGTAAAAGTGTAAGTTTAAAAAGTATTTGTGTGTTAATTTCAAAAAACAAACAGAACAAAAACGTATAACACAACAAATACCCTAACACAACATGAAACATAATTTTCTTTCAATTTACTATCTTTTGCTATTTTGTACTGCGGTCAATTACTCGCTGTAATGTAAAATAGTTAGTTCTATTATGCATATGACACAATTCCCAAATAACAATCTGTTTAAATTGTACATCAGCGTGAGCGGCACGTCCGCAAAGTGGCTAGCGCATAACGCCCAGACGGGGATTGGCGAGCAAAGCGAGCAGGGGGCAGAGCCCCCTAGTTTCCGTAAAAATTGAACTGTTCTGACAGGTTTTTCTGAAAAATAAGTGTGCAATATTCCAATAAAATCGGTCCACTGGAAGCCAAATTGTTTCATGTGAAAACATAGAAGCACAGACAGTCATGGTTGTCACAGTGAATATTATCCATATGTAAAATGTGTATATCAGGGATTTGTACTTTTAGCTTTAGAAAATGTTTTTTTTTTTGGTAAATCTAGGACTGCCATCCATAAAATATATGTCATCCACTGATTTATTCTTTGAATGCTTTTTCCATCCCCTCCATTACAGGGTTATTAAGAACTGGAGCCTGTCCCGGCATCAGGGCACACAAGACCCAAACCAGATTCACAATATTGTATTCTTTCACACTACCAGACTCAATCATATTGGATCAATGTCTTTGGAAAGTGGGTTAAAAGAGTTGTACTTGGAGGAAACTCTTGTTCACAAGGAGAGGTTTCAGATTTTACACTACAGCTACATGGGCCAGAATCTTAAGCAAGTTCACTGGAGCTATAAGCTAGCCATTGTGCCATACTGGAGAGAAAAAAATGTTTTTTTGTTAGCATTAAATGTGATATTATTATCTAATTGAGTTTGTGGTGCACAGAACCATTGTGTTGCTTAGCTCTCAGAGGTCTCCTGGGACATCCACTCCTCCTTTGGCTAAGTTACTTCCTTTAAATTTGACATGTGCTCTAACTACAGTCACTTTGATCTCAATTTCACATTTAACTCCATGTATATCAAAGTTTCACATTTTAACTTCACAATAATTTACTTTCAACTTGAGAATATTATTTCTACATTCAAGGATGGTAGGCTTTCCAGCTGGAGCTTTATTTTTACTCGATGACGTGTGGGCCCACTAAAATGCACACCATTCAAAGCATTCTTTAATAAAGTGCCATATATAAGAATTTTAAAAAGCCATTTAATTAAAGCTCTATTTATGACTGGCATTCATGGTGATTTATAACAGGAAGTCAAGAAAGGAGGGGAGACTATTTTGGCTAAATTAAAATATGAAGCAATTGCTAATGGTTGCAGTACCACTTGGGAAATTCACTATCATTCACCATTTTAAATTCAGGTTTCATCTGATATTGATCAAGTCAATGCATTATCTGATTAGCAATGATTGAGCAGTAATAAGTTCCATTTTTTAAGACTTTTTACCAATATTCATAGATTTTGCATGTTTATATTTATTCATCTTCATTAACTCCTGGGACAGTACGGACATTTTTCAGTAGTTAAGAGTTTCATCAGTTTTTTTCTTTCCTATTGAGTGTCAAAATCATCTGTCTCATTGTTTACTTAGATGGCCTACAAATTCAAATCATTACAACTCCAAATTCCCTGTGTGATTTACAACAATTTATGTCCAATATAAGCCAACCTTGTTACCTTGTTCTCATAATAAATAAAATTAGAGTATGATATGCTACATTATGTAACACAATTATACACATAAAAAGAAACAGAAACATGATTTATCTACTAAAGAAACATTATTTACTAGAATATAATGAGAAATGTATTTAGGATAATGCAGAGCAGAAAGTGATGGATTACGGCGATGTCCGTCATTGCCGGTTAGTCAGCATTTAACAGGCACTTCTCTTTTCGTTCCTACTTTAACTGAGTTACATTGCTGTGGGTTCTCTAAATTTGATTTATGTTTAATTTTGTGTTTGATCTAAAACATTCACTCCTTTGCTTTCAGTTCTGATCAGTATAGATTAAGCACTTAGTTTAACTGCTGGTCACCATTAGACTATTTAGGAATATTTTGGACAAAATTAAATAATTAACAATGAAAATAAATAAATGTATTGTGAAATGTGGCAATAAGTAAATAAAAAGTAAATAAAAACATAATCATATATGAGCATAAACATTTAAATGTGTCATGAAATACATTTGTTGTTGCTTATTTATCTAATCTCATATATAAATGTCTACGCGTGGAAATATGTGTGTCTGTCTGTATGGCCTGGAAGTGCGAAGCTACAGCATGAAGCTGAAAGAAAGTGACTCTGTCGCTAAAGTGAACCTGCCAACAAAAGACAAACTCACTTAGTCGCTAATACACAAGTGAGGTGAGCACATCGGTAAAACGAAACCTCTGAGGAGAAACTCGCTTATCCACTGATGGACAAGGGGGACGAGCACATGCATAAAACGAAACCGCCGACTGCATTTCAATTTTTTTCTGATGATTTCAATAGTTTTTAGGAGCTTGGGCTTTATACAGTACGGGCTTACGCAGCTAGTTATTTAATAATTTCTTCTTTTTTTATTTCAGGGAGACTGCATGCAATTTGAAATACTGTTTTTTATTCATTGTGCCCTGATATAGACTGAATTCTCCATCCATCCATCCATCCATCCATCCATTTTCTACTGCTTACCAAAATCCAGGTTGTGGGGGCAGCCACCTCCTTCAAGTCCTTTAGGGGTATTCCAAGACAATCAGTCCAGCATGTCCTAGATTTACTCCGAGGCTTCCTCTTTGTTGTGCCTGAAACACCTCCACAAGGAAGCGTCTAGGAGGCATCCTAATCAGATGTCTGAACCGTCTGACTCCTTTTGATGCTGTTGAGCAGCAGTTCTACTTTGGGCTACTACCGAATGTCTGCACTCCTAGTCCTATCAATAAAGCTGAACCCAGACACCCTGCAAAGGAAGCTCATTGTCGACATTTTTATCCATAGACTTGTTCTTTCGGCTACTATCCAAAGCTCATCGCCGTAAGTGTGGGTAGGAATATTGATTGACTGATAAATGGAGAATTTTGCCTTTTATCATTACAACTGACTGATATAACGCCCAAGTAACTGCTGACACTGCTTGGAATGCTGACCTTCCTTCTTTCCTCATTCCACAAGACCTTAAGATACTTAAACTCCTCTGTTTGAGGTAGCACATTCTCCCCAACCAAGAGAGGGCATGTTACCATTTTCTAGCTGAGAACCATGATCTCAGACTTGGTGGTGCTGGCTCTTATCCCAACCATTTCACCCTCTGCTGCAAACCTTCAAAGTGCACATCTGAGGTCACCGCCTGATAAAACCAACAGAACCACATTATCTCTGAAAAGCAGAGATGTTCTCCCGAGGTCATCGAACTGGGCCTCCTCTACCCCTTGGCTGCACCTGGAAATTCTACCCATAAAATTATAAACAGGATCAGTGACAAACAGTAGCCCAGATGGAATTCCACACCCACAGGGAACAAGTCTGACTTACTGCCTGCAATGCAAACCCAGCTCTTTCTGTAGGTGTACAGAGATTGAATAGCCCATAACAGCAGACCCAGGACCCCCACATAGGACACTCTTATGGACAAGGCTATATATGACTTTTCCAAGTTTACAACACACATGTAGGCTACATGGCATACATCCATTACCTTCAAGAATTTTTGTGAGGGTAAACAGCTGGTCCAGTGTTCTGTGACTGGGATGAAATTTGCATTGTTCACCCAGAAAATGAGGTTTGACCAACAGACAGACTCTCCTTTCTTGAACCCTGGCAAGGACTCCCCAGGTAGGCTGAGAACTGTGATCCTCTAAAATTCTCATCTTGGATTAATTCTAGCTTTGTACCCTGGATTCCCGGGATTATATCTGGCTCCATAACCCTGCATCAAAATGGATGGATGTTTTTTTCTATGGTTTTTCTGTGATAGGTTGTTGTCCTTGTTCGGCTTCCTCATGCATGTTTTTTGTTCTTCTGACTTATCGATTTGAATAAAAGAATGTTGAAAAATAAATGTAAATGCATTGTTTGATACAATGGACATTGCTATTGGTTTTTCAGGCTGCATAGGCATCGGTAATTTTTGCTTTTGAAGTCTTCACACATCAGCCAGTGAATTATAACAATCTACTAAATTTATTGCTGCTGATAACGCATACTAGTGTGAAAAGAAAAAAAATCTGACCAAGGTTACATACTTGGTTGTTAAATCATTGCTTTTTTCATAACTTTTTCCTTTAAAATTGCTTCTTATCCCCTATATACACATTATCTCTGAATACTATTTTTTGCCCCAAGAATGCCTAAGCACCTTATTCCCATTAATCATTCCTTGTACTAAAATTCCTGTCATTATGAGAATATACAGTTCTTTACAGCATGGCTTAAAGAAACACATTCATCAGAATATTTAGCAAATAATGTAAGGAACTTAGGGAGCATAAAAAATACTTGTACTAGGAGAAAAACATTTTTTGACTCATCCTTCCATTTTCTTAATTTACTTATATAGTATGGTCACTAGGAGCCCCAATCCCCAGTTACACAACTGCACTGATATTTTCAGGTTCAAATGACCTTTTCATTTTACAAAGTACATTATACAGGCTTCTTCCTCAATCCACAATACACAGTGTGAAAAGATCCGAATCGACACACTTAAAAAGGCTTGGGGCAGCCACCCGTATATTAACCCTAGCTGCAAATGGTTTGAGTTTAGACAGAAGTGTCTCTGTTGGAGTCAAGACATGAACTGCTGAGGGTTTGGCAAGATGGCTCAAAGCAGAATTTACGTAGGGGAACCAGAAGTGACCTTCTTCTGGCATCATCCTGGGTGCTGGAACCAGAAGTAACGTCATCCTGGGCGCTGGCGCAGAAAATGACGTCTTCAATGTTGAGTCAGACAGGTTTTCCTGTGGCTGGCTGAAGAAGCAAAGTCAAAGATGCTGAGGTCAGGACCAAGAAAGAGACCCACAATTTGCCAAGCCATAAATGTAAAACAAAAATCAAAGTCAAAATTCAAAAATTAGTCAAGATGCTCTTAAATGATGAGTAAATAAAGAGCATACCAAAATGTTAAATGACTACAAAAATAAATAAGCACCTGGCACGCTATGATGACTATAAGATTGCGCCATGACGACACACGCTGAGCACCTCCGGAGCATTCTTGAGATGAAAACCATAACATCTGGACATCCCACAATAACAATGCCAGCCAACATTCAAAATGGCAGTACAATAACACAATAAAATCGTAAAAAAAAAACTTCAGGAAGTAAAATAGTGCAAAATAAATTCTCTGTGGTCCAAATGCCAAATTTATCATTTAACACCCAAACAAAGGCACAAAAATTACATAAAACAGACTAATCACCCAAAACACACAGGGAGAAAATTGATAAACTGGTAACATTAAAAATTAACAAAACAATATTCACATATAATTATTTAAAATGAAAACAAAACACAATCAATAACTGCTATGATCTGCATGCTCAAAAATTGTGAGGTATTTAAAAGATCCCTAAACTGGGCCAGGACCTTCCGTAGCCTGCCCAGAAACAGGCCTCATCCTAGGCAGCCTAACCCCAAACTCCACTAGTGGGCTCTGGCCTACATAGCCTTTAAAGGTGTTTTTCACTTTAAAAGTTCAAAATATACTTTAATGTCCTAAAAAATAAAAAATTCCCTTCAACTGAGATAAACCATAAACCTCTCACTTGGAAGGACAAGATTAAAGTAGAATCTTTGAAAATTTGAAAGGTTCAAATTGGCAAAAATGAAAAATAAGTGCAAAAATGATATACCTAAAAAGACCATTCAAAAGAAACAAATCCAAACCACAATCTAGAAAACAGCATCAGGTAGCAATCCAAAAACAGAAGCAGGGCATCCAAAAACCAAAACTAACAAAGAAAAGCAATGCTTACAAACTTCAACAACAATCAATGAAAAACTAAAGGACTTGCTTCCAGCCATGAATATACAGACTGAAGGTTGTCCTACAGTGGTGACATCAATGTGATCCTGCCTCGTGGAGTTCCACTCACCAAGCACAAGGAACAAAGGAAAACACAAACTATATAAAAACTATGCCTTGTCGATGAGAGAGCTCAAAGGAGACGAGGCTGTCAGAAAGGGGTACAGTAACTCAAACACTCCGTACAACTGTTGAGAGCAGAAAGGCATCTTATAATACATAATCCATAAAACCTTAAGTTTGGATGGTCTACAACTGCAGAACACCACACTGGGTTCCACTTCTATCAGGTAAGAACAGAAAGCTGTGGTTGTAATAGGCACAGACTCACCAAAACTGGAAAGCTGAATACAGGAGTAATGTAGTCTGGTCTGATGAATCTCAATTTATGTTGAGGCATTCAGATGGTAGGGCCTGAAGTTGGTGCCAACAGCATGAATCCATACACTAAACTTGCCTTATGTCAACAGTGGTGGCATAAAGGTGTATGGGAATTTTTTCTTGGCATACATTGGACCTGTTAATACCAATCAATCATCACTTGAATGCATCTACTTGAGCATTGTTGTTGACCATGTACATCCCTTCATGGCTACAATTTATAAGTCTTCTAATGGCTACTTGCAGCATGATAATACACCATGTCACAAAGAAAAAGTCAAATTTGTTTCATGAACATGACAATGAGTTCATTAGTGTGCAGTTCCCTTCTCTATCACCGGATCTGAATCACCTTCTCAATCAGTTTGCCTACAGAAATTTCACAGAGGATGCTGCTAGCTACACTTTTTACTTTATTGGTGTGTAACACGTCATAAGCTTTTGATTAAGACCAAGATCAATTTCCTAGTCCTAGTTGTTTGTTATTAATAGTGTGATAGATGAACACAACCTTTAGCATTTTACTAGGCTGACCTGCCTTTTAAGGCGACCGACTTTTAAGTTGACCACTTCTTAAGGCAATTCAATATGCAGATCAATTTGATATTTTATACAAACTCATTAATTTGGTTATATTGCATTTGAGCGGTATTACTTTAATACTCGTAGTTTCTGTTATTTTTGTGATGAAATTTAAACTTTTTTTCTATATTGAGGTCACCCTTTTGAACCCCCTACGCTTTCCACTCACGGGACGGAAGGACAATCCCGACTGCTTTTACATAGTAAGAAAGAAGAAGATATCGCACAGTCTGGAGTAGAAAATCATCTTTTACCTGGAAAAACAAAACTACAAATCCCATCGTGCATTGCAAAATGGACGGGGCATGTGTGAAACTCCGCGCCTGCGTAGCACTCACGGGACGGAAGGACACCCAACCGCTTTTATATAGAAAGATATATATGTATTTATATATATTGTGATATTGGCGCTTGGTTGACACTGACCCGACACAGACTGACAATGGAGTAACTTGTAAAATAAACAAAAAGACTTTTAATTTCTTCACCTGTGGGGCACATCTTCCCTGTGAGCCCCACAGGCACAACACAGTCCCAAAATACAAACAAAGAAAAATCACCCTAAACCACACTCTTCTTTCCTCCACTCCTCCCAGGGCAGCTTCGTCGTCCTCCTCCTCGTCCCGACTCTGGCACCCTGGGTAGTGGCTGCCAGCTCCTCTTATAGCCCACCGAGGAAGTGCTGCAGGTGCTCATTGACCTACTTCTGTCTGCACTTCCTGTTTTGGCTGCGCTCCTGCCCAGACGGGCTCTTTAAGCCATGCAGCTCTATGCAGCTCCCCCTGGTGGAGGCCACAGAGCCCAACCAAGATGAACTCCGGTGTTCCACAAAAGTGGCCTCTACGCAACCCAGGGGGACTGCCAACAAAGGTTCCGAGGGACGTAGCCTGGCTCCCATGGGGCGTCCCGGCTGGGCATGGGTCCCAGCCGTCCGCCACAATATACACACAGAGATAGAGAGAGATTGTGATACTGTAAGTCAGTATTAATAACAATTGTAGTGTGAGTGTTTGATGCAGAACCAAATTACTGGTGCTTCTCTTTACATGGTGATACAGTGAAATTTGATAAAATTGGGTCCCCCGCGAAGCTTCAAGTGCTGCGCTGCATCAACACTCAGTTGTAAAAGATTTGTTAAAATGAGCCAGCATACTAAACAAAGGTGCTTGTACAGTGACACTTCGGTCACCACAATACAACGCCTGTCAATCAAAAAGCAGGGGTCCACTGTGAAGATTCACAAAAAATTGCCAGTATTCAACAGTATGCTAAGCTAAGAAAAGGTGCTGACACTCTATATTGCAATTAGACGTTGGTTCAGGTACTGCGACCCTACTTCAAGCAGTATGTGTTAGTGTGTTCTGCCAAAAGAAAGAAAATGGGAGATCACAGAGAAAATTTTTAAAAAGGGTCAGAAAATGAACCGTAAGTAAATAAACAAGGAAAGGAAAACTAGGAAAGAATAAGCAGTCATAAGCCAAAGAATCTGAACCAGAAACAATTCAGCTCTTCTGTTCATTTTTGTATGGCGCTCTTTAGTGAGCGCAGACACAGAGCACCGCAACATCTTGATAGGTAAATGCAATTACAAACTTTACAAAACATCACATTCACATCAAGACACAAATTAATTTAAACACACAGTAAAACAAATCAGTTAGAAAGTGAAAGACCTCAGTTAAAGTCTGGCCTGGGTCACCTAATATGACAGCAGAATCTCACCATTCATTAATTCTATTGCTCCACGTACCACAGATCAAGAGCAACAAAACAGTTTGAAATATAAAGCACTACAGTAAGTGCCATAACAGGGCACCAATAAGAGAAATAGAATAACAAGCCTGCATTCATTATTATTGGTGTTTCAAAGAATCATCACCTGCTAAAGCGTCATGGTATGGGAACTTAAAGATCTGAGAATTTCTTATAAAAGCAGTGGCCAAAATAAGTGTGAAAACATACATATGTACTCCATGAAGTGGTTGCTATAGGGCTTCTGTCTTCTGTATACAGTAGGTGGGCTGCACTTTCAAACGGACTACATGCAGACCCTCAGAATCAATTGCATGATCTAAATACAAAATAGTAGGTTTGAAAAACTTAAATGTGTCTTTGCATGCCGTCAGTCCATACTTTTCTAATCAAGTAAATTATAGTCAAGGCTTTTTAGAGATTCTTCCTCGTCATCAGTATAATGCCATTCACTTAAGACCATAAATTTAACAACATATTCTGTAGCTGGTAAACAACTTTCAGAAAACTCTAAACTAAATTCAGTTTATTTTTGCATAGCACTCTTCACTGAGTGTGGGTGTCGAGTGTTGTGACAAGTTCTTGGGTAAAATGCAAGTATACATTTTCCAAATGACTACAAACAGAATTATTGTGCATAAAGACACTGAATTGTTTAAACACTAGCTTGAAACTCTGTGATGACCAGTGTGATTTTATACGCTTTTATTTTCTTTGGCATAACAACCTTCCTTTAAACAGGGGTTCATGCTCTGGTGCCTTTATGCTTGGTTGTGTGTCGGGTGACTGTGACAAAAATCTTTGAGACGCTTTAACTCAAAAACATATGGACCAGTTCTTGTGAAATTTGAGGACTGATTTCACTTGTTAGTCTCAAGAGCTGATTAGATTTTTGGTCAATTCCAACTGTCCAGCTTCAGGTTTCTTAAGTTAAGAGTTTTTAAAATTGATACTGAAGACAATCAAACTGCTGCTCAGAAGTTCAAAACATTTAGCATACTTATTCAAAAGCTGGAGCTTTGAGCTTTTAAAAAGTCCAAAGTTTTCAGAAACAGTAATGTTATTGCATCTTGTATATTGCGCATTGTAGGGCGTGCTGCAGAGCTCTAACCAGCAGACAAAACTCACACATAATGCAATTTCAAGGGTGAAATAAATATTGTCTATTTTTTAATCGTACCTTAGCACAGTAAAATGCAGTCCAACACAATATAATTAAAAGAACAAGCACCTCTGTCTCCTTCCACTATCACATCCGTTAGCCTCATTTACGACCTCCCAATTCTCACCCTGAGGGAGCTCAAATGCCCTCTGTTATCCTGGACCCAGGAGTACTTCTGCTGCTATGACATTGCCTAAAGGAAACACTTCTGGGTCATATGGAAGTTCACTAGAATAGGGTGTGACAGTAGATGGCACTATACCAGCACTTAACCTGGCACAGACAGACACAAGAGGCACTCTGATCAAAGCACACGCTTTTATTTTACAGTTCACACAGCACAATTCTCCATAAACAACTTACAAGGCTCAGTCCTTTCTATTCTCTTAAGTCTTCTGCCACCTCTACTCCTCTCTACTCGATCTCCGTCCTCTTCCACCTGACTCCGGCTCCCTGAATGGAGTGAGGTGGCCCCCAGATGTGCTCCAGGTGCTCCCTGATGACCTTCCTGCAGCACTTCCTGGTGTGGCGGAAGTGCTACATACCATGGCTTCTGAGCCATCCAGGTGCCTCCTGGCAGTAACCATGGGTTCCCACAAGGTTGAGCTTTCAAGCTCTGTTCCCGTGGCCCCAATACCCACCAGGGTGGCTGCTTTCTCGTGTTCCAGGGGAGGTACTGCTCCTCTCCCAGTCCTTCCATACTCCATGCCCGACTGGGCATGAGCCCCAGCTGTCCACCACAAGGGATATCCAGTCTTCACAGCGCCCACCCTGCAGTACCCAGAAACCCCAACAGGGTTGTTCTTCCACACTACAAGTCCCAGGCAATCCTGTGGGCATCCAAACTGGGCCCCAATTTGAAGAGCACTGCCACCTCTTGCACTGGGGGACAAACTGATCATAAAATCCCTTCATCCCTCATTCATCCATCATTAGTTCCTCCTGACTGAGACAGAAATTGATCCTCCCGGCTGGGTTGCATCTCCCTTCTTGTTGTCCTACCATTACAGCCTCCCAGCTGGTTAGGAGAATTTACTCAATTCCAGTTGGGATGCCAGTCTATCTGCTCCCACACTTACAAAATATTTTGGTAAATTCACACAAATGTTAATAAGCAAAAAAATATATAAATAATAATTTGAAGCTTGAAATTGTTTGAACTCTAATTGACCCTAACTTTATTTTCAAAAAAGGAAGTCAGATGCTTGACTTCTTTGATTTTCTTTCCCATTTCTGTTGCTTTCATCATTAGGATTCTGCTACTGACAAATTTTGCAAAAAGACAACTTCCTCTCTGGAATTAATAAAGAATATCAAATCCAAAAAATCGTCATTAATATTTCACCTGTTCCCTAGATTTTTTGTGGCATTTCAGTTTAATACTTGATGCCCAGGAAATCTGTTCATACCCATCTACTCATTTATCTCCTTTCACCTTCTTCCTGCTCAGGAACTCAAGTCTAAGTGACGCATGGCAATTTTATACTCTTGATATTCAGGTAATTTATTCATCTTTCACTCAACCATGCAGTCCATTTATTCACCCATTTTATTTACAGTTTATGTCCATTTCTGGTTGTAAATTGGCCTGTGGTGAGTGTGCTGTAGATAACAATTTTTTTTCACATTTGTTGCTTCCTGAAAAATATTTAGTGATTATGATAGACAGCTTAACGCTGAACACAAAAACATTCACTGCGCAAATTATTAGAAACACTCCAAGAATACTGGGTAGGGACTCCTCTTGCTCCCAAAACAACCTCATTTCTACATTGGATAGATTCCACAAGACGTTGGAAACATTCTTTTGAGATTAATGACCATGTTGGCATGACTGCATCGTGCAATTTCTGCAGATTTGTCAGCTGCACATTCATGCTGTGAACTTTCCAATTAACCTCATCCCAAAGGTGTTCTGCTGGATTCAGATCCGGTGACTGGGAAGGCCACTGAAGAACACTGAACTCATTGTCATGTTCATGAAACCAGTTTGAGATGACTTTTGCTTTGTAACATGGTGCATGATCATGCTGGAAGTAGACATTAGAAGATGGATAAAATTGTGGCCATGGAGGGACGCACATGTTTAGCAACAATACTGAAATGGACCATGGCATTTAAGAGATGATTGATTGGTATTAACGGGTCTAAAGTGTGCCAAGAAAACATTCCCCACACCATTATGCCACCACTGTTGACATAAGGCAAATTTGAGCATGCACCACAATCTGACCCTACATTCTGTGTGCCTCAACATAAATTGAGATTCATCAGATCAGGCTACATTACTCCTATATTCAACTTTCCAGTTTTGGGAAGTCTGTTTTTGGTTGACAGGAGTGGAACACGATGTGGTCTTCTGAAGTGGTAGCCCATCTGCCTTAAGGTTTGATATATTGTGTATTCTGAGATGCCTTTCTTCTCACCACATTGTACTGAGCATTTATCTGAGTTCCTGTCTCACGAACCACTCTGGCCATTCTCCTTTGGTCTCTGAATGTTTTTTTGTTTATCACACTTGTCAGGGATGCCAGGGGCAACGACCCGGCCGGGACGCTCTGAGGGACCGGATGTGGGTCTGCGCCCATCCTGGATCACGTGGGGGACGCCTTCCTGGTTGCCTTGGGGGCCACGGGTTGAAGGCATGGAAGCCCCACCCTGCAGGAGGCGCCCCAATGCCTTGGGGACCTGTTGCCTCAGCACTTCCGCCACACCAGGAAGTGCTGGGGGGAAGAATTAGAAGGATACCCGGAGAGCTGCCGGGAGGACAGTTGACACTTCCGCCACGCTGAGGCATGGCCAAGAGGGGAATGCCGGGAACCACCTGGAGCTCATCCGGGGAGAGTATAAAAGGGGCCGTCTCCCTTCATTCAGGGCTGGAGTCGGGTGGAAGAAGGACGAGGCAAGAGAGGAGAGTGGAGGCGGCCCGAGAAGAAGGCATTTGTGGCCAGGACTGTGAGTGTTGGGGTTTGCGCACTTTTGCACTGGGTCTTAGTGACCATTACTTATTATAAATATTGTAAATAAAACGTGTTGTGGTAAAAAAACAACATGTCCGCCTGTCTGTGTCCGGGTCGGCTCCACACACCGTTCTGCGTAAAGTCTAGAGACTGTTGTGCATGAAAATCCCAGGAGATGAGCAGTTACAGAAACACTCTAACCAGCCCATCTGGCACCAACAATCATGTCACAGTTGAAATCACTGAGATCACATTTGTTCCCAGTTCTGGTATTTGATGTGAACATTAACTGATGCTCATGACTTGCATCATCATGGTTTTATGCATTGTACTGCCGCCACATGATTGGCTCATTAGATAATTTCACGAGTAAGCAGGTGTACAGCTATTTCTAATCATTTAATCAGTGAGCGTATATTCTGATTGACTGTACATGTAGGAATTTGGGAAAACATGAAAGTACCTTTTGTTGAATTTAGTGTGTTTAACTGATTAATGATGCTGACACATTGCATTACCTCAACTGAGCTAGAAATGTTTTGCATTTAGCATCTGATCATTCTTGTTTCAGTTGGTCAGCACCAAAAAATTTCACTTTCCCTTCTACCACTTTTACATCATTGCAGTCTTCTTTTAAAACCTTTCTCCATGCTCGTCACTGATTGCACCAAGATCAGCAGGGAAGAAGTCCAGGCAGAAATGCAGAAAATTCGTTTTTTAGTGACATGTTGCACTTCGTAGCTTTGTATGCTTCAGGCATGTTGTCAACCAGCTGGATATATCTTAGGTGCTCTGCAGTTGCTAATAAAATTGTCATCAATATCCTTGAAAGACTTCTGTGCGATTTCCTCCTACCCGACCAGCAGGTCTTTGAACCGTTAGTCACTGATGACATGTCTAATATGTGGACCAACACAAATGCCTTCCATAAACTTGCCATCGGTTATTCATAAAAACATCTGTCTCAAATATCAAAATCCTTCACTTTCCTTGTTCATTGCTTTCATGAAATTTATCAGTCAAAGTTTTCTATGGAAAGGAAAAATATCTGTGATGGGCAAGTGGTTTAAGTCACGTGCACTTTTCTGAACCACAGGGTTATGGAGCCGCCAGTTCTTTTCATGTTATGAGTCTTTTTAGCACGACAGATCCATTCACTCAAGAAACAACAGCACTTAAGTTGAGCAAATACAGTTGAGCTGCATTTCCAGTAGCAATGTCATTTCTTTTAGATCATCACAGATGTTGTTTGTAATATGAAAGTAAATCACAGAAACAGGCGTTTGAGAGTAAATTGTATGTGATAGGAAAATTTAAAGAAACTTTTCTAATCAGCAGAACAAAATCTATAAGATAAAACCAAAAGGGTTCCAGAAAATCTTAATCATCGTGTTAAAAAGGCGTGTATGTGTTGTTCCAAGAAGGGTTCCAGCTCTAATCGACCCTATAATTCAAATATAACTTTTTATTTTATACAACATAATTCGCAAAATTGTAAATCAAAGAAACTACAAGTTATAGTTAAAGCAGACTTGTCGGAAAAGAATTTGAAACTACCAGGTTTAGCCCAACACCACATAAAAAGATCCGTGACATAAGTAACTAGAAAGCAATTGTGTCTGTTAGTGACAAAAGAGGACAAATAAGTGAATATGGTCTTCACTTACATATTTGTGAAACCCGTGAAATTCTATGAAGAATGCAGCTTATACTGGCATTTGTTCCTTTCCAACAGAAAGAAGCTAATTAAAGGTGTAGATTCGAGACAACATCCGTCACCTCCTTTAAGGGTACATCAAATAGCAGTAATTTGACTTTTCATATCGGTTTATTTATTCTTGAAGCGCTTTGTTTGTTTGTTCATTTTGTTTCCAACAGTTATAATACTTTAAGTAATATTTTATTCACACACTGAGCGTTCGTTAATGACAGGAAGCGTCAACGTTACTTCACAGGTTGTAGCAAACTCGTCACTGGTCGTGCCGCGTCTCTCCATAAATACAAGGCAGGTAGCGCTGGCGACTCACCTTGAGCGAGCGAACTCCTCAGCGCGCATCTCTCCGGCTCTCTCGCTCTCTCACTCTTTCACTCTCTCTTTCTCTCTCACACACACACACTCACTCCAGCCGCGATGGGTGCCGGCTTGCTCTTTTGGAAATACCGCTCGGTGCTATTT
Organism: Polypterus senegalus; assembly: GCF_016835505.1. Taxonomy (NCBI): domain Eukaryota; kingdom Metazoa; phylum Chordata; class Cladistia; order Polypteriformes; family Polypteridae; genus Polypterus; species Polypterus senegalus. The sequence continues at coordinate 37,894,554 of NC_053157.1, forward strand.
CTGCTCTACATAGCGGTAGTTATTTCCTGGCTACACCTGGGATCCGCAGTTCCTGTCCAAAACGGAGCGCCGCTGTCCAAGATGTACCCCAGGGGAAGCCACTGGGCTGTGGGTAAGTCGTAGTGCTTGACATTCGCGTTCTTTTATGACTGCACAAAGACAGCCGTCGGAAAGCGCAGGTGCGGGTTTCTTAAAACTCAGGTGTCTTTTTTAATCGTGCAAAAAAACAAACAAAAAACAAAAAAAAAAAACAAAGAGTAAGTTAGACAGGACAAAAATGAGTGAACATCTTCACAAACTTGAGAAGTATATTACAAATGTATCGTATTGTAGCGGATTTTGTTTTTTTTTTCTAATAAAAAGAAGAGCTCAAGAAAGGATAAATTGTATAATCTGTTGAGAACATAGAGATACTACAGGTGTTTTACGGTCACGCACAAAGCCAAAATGAACTTCTTTTAAGTCAAACAGGACAGTTACCTAAGTCGCAAATATGTCGCATTGTGTTAGATATTGGTTTATGTTTTATGTTTGAACAAAATTAAGAGCTCACTAACAGTAAATCTTAAAATATGCTTGAAATGTGGAGACAAAGTGATAACCACATGTGTTTTATAGTCCTATATAGAAGGCAACTTTAAGTTCTTTTAATGAAATCATATGCCAGTCTTAAAGTACACGCTTCACATTCGACATTACACACACACACACATTATCTGTCTAATTGTATTCTTTCTAAACTCTCAAAAATATCCATCCACCTATCCGTCTATTTCCGTAAGCGCTTGTCTGCACTCTTAAAAATAAAGGTGCCATAGTGGCGCAGCAGTGCCACATGGGAACCACTATCATTCACTTGAAGGTTCCAAAAAGAACCTTTATCTATTCAGATCCCTAACACGTTGCATAAATTGCCATACTGAGATACAAAGTTGTGAGAATTGTAAAATAATGGGTTAATAACTTTAAAAGGACTCTTTGCAGAACACAATGACATAAGAGAAGTTCAGGTTTTCGTCATTGGTCAAGCTCCTTTCCAAGTAGCCTACTTTAACATTAATGAATTCTGTTTTGTCCACATATAGGAACCTTTTCAAAGCCTAAAGAACCAATTTCACATGCAAAGACCCCCTCATAAAATGAATCAGTTCTTTGTCAAGCAAATGTATTGCAAGGAATAAACACAGTAAAATGGTATTAAAGAACCGTTATTTTTAATAGAGTGGAGAAGGGACGCGGGGCAGCTGGAGCCTATCAAAGCAGAATCAGCGGGAGCAAGTCAGGAACAACACTGGGCACGAACTATATCTATCTATCTATCTTTATATATATATATATATATATATATATATATATCTGCGGTGGGTTGGCACCCTGCCCAGGATTGGTTCCTGCCTTGTGCCCTGTGTTGGCTGGGATTGGCTCCAGCAGACCCCCGTGACCCTGTATTTGGATTCAGCGGGTTAGAAAATGGATGGATATATATATATATATATATATATATATATATATATATATATATTAGGTACAGATCCACAAATATCTACAGATAGCTACAAATATGCAAAGCGTATCACAGACCTTCGCTCCCATTCATTCATATATATATATATATATATGTATATATATATATACACACACTATGACTTGCAGTTGAAAGTATGCGCGCGCGTGCAAACAACAGAAAATATTACATTTAGTACGTTTAATAAGAAAAATACAGCTTAGAAATGGTCAGCCACCTAGCATAAACACACATGTACACAAACCAGTTTCTCTTGTAATGGAGTTCGCACTGTCCTCACGACGTCCTGCGGGTTAGGTATATTAGTGACATTAAAATGGTTCGGACATTAGGATTTTCTCCGATTATTCGACTGCCCTGTGAAACTGCTCCACGGCCAGAGTTGGTTCCTGCCTTGAACCCAATGCTGTTCGGGGAGGTTCCGACTCTCGTGAAACTATATTTTTCTGAAGTGGGTTAAAACGAATTAATATTTTTTCCATTAAAGTGGAAAAATGCAGTAAAAAGCGCGTACAATATTACATTGTAGTTGCATTTTATGTTATAATGTTGCTTTGTTTTGGTTGAATTAAACTAAATTATAGGTTAGCAATGCTTTCATTTGTACCTGGCATTCCTTGATCAATTCCCACCTAATATTGTTGGGCGTCCTTTCACACACCCCCAGCAACCCCCACCCCATTCCACCCCCCCATAAGACATGAGTGTTGGGTGAATGGGTGGTTCCAGTTTGCCCCCGCAGGTGTGCGTTTGTGGACTCTGAGAAGCCGCAACCTCCTTTGCGTCCAGTGCCGCCCGCATTGTGTCCAGTCGCCAGCAAACGTGTCCTGGAGCGACATTTTTACGTTAACAAATACGTGGTTTGTGTATCCTCACGGGGCACCAGCTTACATACAGTATGAGACAATGAGACACACATATCCAGCTTTAAAATTTCAATCTAGAACGCGGGTGTGATTTGAAATTTGTAACTTGATTGCTTCTTTTCATTCCTGTACTTTGCAACTTTTGTTGAAACGAACAAGCATTGAGAGCTAAATGTAACGAGAGACTGCAATCATATTTGTAGAATAAATTATTGTTTTGCAGCAGTTTTACAACTTTTGTAATTTCCTCTGAGCTTGAATTTATGTTTATAATTTCCTACATACAAGATGCCACAGTTTGAAAACAGTAAATTATTCTGATCCATAATTTTATGAAGAGACGGGGGTGCGTTACTGTCTACAAACTGTTTACATGTAGCAAAGGTTTTGTAGTTCTTAGCCTCTGTGCAGACGTTTCCTTAAACCGTAGCGAACTACCTGTATAGTGGCGAACTGCGAACAGTCGTTTATGTAGTTGAAGTTCCAAATATTGTCGATAGGGGCCGCCGTACCGTTATGTAATTGTTTGATCCAGGACGGCAGAAAACGTTTGAAGTTATTTAGGAAACTGGCAGCAAGTGTGAGAACACAGACACATTGGTTATGCTATGCTTTCAAATTAAACTCATCATTAAACCTGCAATGTGTCTTTGCCATTCCTTTTCAAATTTTTCCGATGCCAGGAACTGCATTGCCTCTTACCCTGTCGATTACAAGATGTGACCATTTTTTTCAGGTTAATGTTAAACATCTAACATTATTATTCTCCGTCCCATCCTCCCATTCAAGTTATGAATACATTTATTCAAATCCATATCCGCAGGGCGCCTTAATCACATTTTGGCAGCACTGAAAAGCAGTTCCTCGCAGAACATGAGTACACGCGCAGCCTATATTCAGTTCCGGTAAGTCTAATTGCGAATCGGTCTTCTAACATGGAGACGGACATCGGACTGAAGCCCTTCGAAGACGCGGTGAGAAAGTGCGAAGTCAATACCAATTGCAGTTCAAACGCAGTGTAACATAAAAACTTTGTTTATTTATTTATACTTGCAAAACATACGACAGCATCAGCCGGCACTGCAGAACAACAGAATACTGAGTGGAAATCCGCGTTGTGTGAATTGTAGCCATTGAGGGATGCACGTGGTCAGCAGCAATTCCTAACTGGGCTGTGGCCTTTAAGCGATGATTGATTTTTATTAACTGGCCCAAAGTGTGCATACAAAACAATCCCCACACCATTGTACCACAATTACAACGACCACCAGCAGCCTGGACTGATAACACACGGCAGGTTGGGTGCATGGATTCATGCTGTTAAAGCCAAATTCTTCCCTACCATCTGTGTGTCTCAGCAGAAATCAAGTTTCTTCAGAACAGGCTACTTTTTTCCAGCCTTCAACTGCCCAGTTTTGGTGAGCCTGTGCTCACTGCAGCCTCAGCCTTCTGTTCTTGGCTGACAGGACTGGAATCTGAAATGGTCTTCTGCTGTTGTAGTCCACCCACCTCAAGGTTCAATGAGTTGTGCATTCTGAGATTCTTTTAATAATAATACATTTTATTTATTTGTAGGCGCCTTTCTAAACACTCAAGGACACCGAACAATAGACAAAAAAGATTATAAACAAAAGTAAAATACAAAAGTTAAAATCAGACAAAGCAATTGTAATCAAAGAGATAAAGCAGTCTTAAACAAATGAGTTTTAAGTTTAGATTTGAAAAGTGAAAATGATTCAATATTTCTAAGCTCAGGTGGTAGTGAGTTCTAAAGTTGGGGAGCAGAGCAACTGGATGCTGGTAAGACAGACGAAGGGGACAGTCAAGTGGATGGAGGATCTAAGGGTACGGGAGGGAGTGGCAACATGGAGGAGGTCAGACAGATATGGAGGGATAAGGATGTGGATAGCCTTAAAAGTTAGTAGGAGAATTTTGAATTGAATTCGGAACTGAACTGGAAGCCAGTGAGGCTGCTGCAAAACGGGAGTCATATGGTGAATAGAGGGGGTTCTAGTAATGATGTGGGCAGTTGAATTCTGGACCAGTTGAAGCTTATAAAGAGATCTGTGAGAAAGACCAAAGAAAAGGAAATTGCAATAATCCAGATGAGAAGTGACATGACTATGAAGAAGGATAGCAGTGGTGTGGGGAGTGAGGAAGGGGCGAATACGATTAATATTACATTGGTGGAAATACGCAGACCGGGAGATGTTATTGATGTGGGACTGAAAGGATAAAGTAATGTCAAGGATGACACCCAGACTCTTAGCCTGTGGGGATGGGGAGACAGAGGAATTATCAGTAACAAATCAAAAATTATCAGTTTTGGATAATGTTGATTTTGTACCAATTAGGAGAACCTCAGTTTTGTCACTATTTAATTTAAGAAAATTTGAAGAAAACCAGGATTTGATTTCTGCTATGCAATCAGTAAGTGAGGAGGGTGGAAAGGAAGCAGTAGGTTTGCTAGTGAGATAGTGGTGGGTGTCATCAGCATAACAGTGGAAGCTAATGTTATATTTACGAAAGATATTGCCAAGGGGAAGGAGGTAAATAATGAAAAGGGGGGGCCCCAGGACAGAGCCCTGGGGCCCACCTGAAGTAACAGCGGTGGGTTGGGATGTGAAAGTTTTAAGCTGAACAAACTGAGTGCGGCCTGAGAGCTAGGATCTGAACCAATCTAGTGGAGTGTGGGTAATGCCAATCGAAGATAATCTATTGAGAAGAGTAGTGTGACAAATAGTGTCAAAGGCTGCACTCAGATCAAGAAGGATGAGAATAGTGATTAGACCAGAATCAGCTGCCATAAGGAGGTCATTAGTAATTTTTATAAGTGTCATTTCTGTACTGTGGAAGAGGCAAAAAAACAGACTGGAACTGTTCATACAGATTATTTTGAGATAAATGAGAATGAAGTTGAATAGCCACTATTTTTTCAAGAATTTTGGAAATAAAGGGTAGATTAGAAATAGGACAAAAATGACTGAAATTAGTCAGATTGGCACCAGGTTTTTTCAGTATTGGGATTATTGCAGCAGTTTTAAAAGATGAAGGAACAGTACCAGTCGTGAAAGAAGAATGGATTATAGCAGAGATAAGGGGGACCAGAGAGGGGAGTCAGGCTTTAATTAGAACTGTAGGGAGGGGGTCCAGTTGACAGGTGGATGGCTTAGACTTACAGACAAGATCTGAGATTTCTGAGAAAGTAGGAAGCTGAAAAGAGGACAATGAGTGAGTGGGTGGGTGAAATTCAAATGAAGTACTGGAGGAATCCGTAAAGAGACACGGGTGATCCTTCTGGATTTTCTCATTAAAAAAGGACATAAGGGAATTGCAAAATTCAGTTGAGTAAAGGTGAGAAGGTAAAGAATCCAGGGGTTGTGTGATATTGTTAAGTAGTGAAAACAGTGACTTGGTGTTTCCTTCATTGGAAGAAATAATGAGAGTATAATAGTTAGATTTAGTTTGGGCAATACAATCCTTGTAATAAAGTATATGATTTTTGTACATCTCTTTGTGAACAAAGTGTCCAGTTTTTTTATATAACCCTTCAAGTTGCTGGCCTTTGGCTTTCAAAAGCAGAAGTTCAGGCGTGAACCAGGGAGCAGAAATAGAGAAAGAAACAGATCTAGTTTTTAATGGAGCGACAGACTTAAGAATACCAGTGTTGTAGTGTGAGACCAGTTCTTCAGGAGTGGATAAATTATCAATGTCCATAAGGGAATCAATACTAGAGGAAAGAGAGTCTAAGTTAATATTCTTAATATTACGGAAAGACATGAGACAGGAAAGCTTAGGGTTGGAAAGTGCAAGATTAAACACAGTTGTACAGACAATTTATCTGAGTTACCGTAGGCCCTTCTGTCAGCCTGAACCAATCTGGCCATTCTCCTCCAACCTCTCGCATCAACAAAGCATTTTTGTGCACAGAACTGCCACTCACTGGATGTTTTTTGCACCATTTTGAGAACATTTTAGAGACTATTAAGCATGGAAATCCCAGGGGATTATTGCCTGTGGCACTCTATGTATGTCAAAAGATGACATATTTGGTCACATTCGTTTTAATACATATTCCGTTCATATTATTTCTTCCAGTGTTTCCATATGACTGCATTTGGTGTTGTAGGTAGTTGGCAATCTTATGCTTCAGATATATTACAGGGGTGGCCTGCTTCATAGAAACGCTCTGTGTCTTAATACCTGTTGCCTTTCCAAATCAGGGATGCCCTCTGTGTGGAATCTGCATGACTGAGGTGTGTTTGTGAGATTTTCATTCAAAACCTCAATGATTCCATCCATGGTTACAAACACAAGTATTTAGTGTCAAAGGTGTTAAAAGCTGCTTCTGTAAGATTGTCAGAATTTGTAATTAACAGGCCAAAGGTTTCTTGACAAAAACACTTAAATTTAGTGCTGCTGAGGACCACATTTATTTACATTTATTTTCTTAGCAGATGGGCAGCACAGTGGTGCAGTGGGTAGCGCTGCTGCCTTGCAGTTAGGAGACCCGGGTTCACTTGCATGTCTGCGTGGGTTTCCTCCGGGTACTCCGGTTTCCTCCCACAGTCCAAAGACGTGCAGATTAGGTGTATTGGTGAATCTAAATTTTCCCTAGTGTATGCTTGGTGTGTGTGTGTGTTTGTATCCTGCGGTGGGCTGGTGCCCTGCCCAGGGTTTATTTCCTGCCTTGCGCCCTGTGTTGGCTGGGATTGGCTCCAGCAGACCCCCATGACCCTGTAGTTAGGATATAGCTGGTTGGATAATGGATGGATAGATGGATGCTTAGCAGATCCTTTTTTGCAAAGTGACATACAAAAGGGGTCAAAGTAAACATCAATCTGGGGGGCAAGTGTTACAGGACAAGGTTACAAAATTGATCAGCACAAGTGAAGAGTTTGGAATAAAACACAACCTTGTTATGATTCCTAGACTGCAAAACCTAATATCAGTTAGATAGAAATTCGCCACACAGGAGAGTCTTCAAACACTTTTTAAACACGTGGAAGGAGTCCGAATTTCAAATGGATGAGGTCAGCTCATTCAGACAGCTCGGAGTCTGGATTGAGATTTGATGCCACACAGAGGTGCCAACACTAAATGCCATTCATCAGCAGACCTTAAAGGCCAGAAAGGAGCATAGGACCTCATGAGTGACTATCTGTATAAATACCAGTGACAGCACACTGCACAATGTCTTGAGCATGCATAATTTCCATACTCTTTCTCTGTACGTTTAGCATTCGTTTGCTCAGAGGTTGATGTGCTTGCTGCTTCCTGAGCAGCTCTTCTTTTCTCCACCCTAGTGGCCCGCTTCTTCCCTTCTTTCGTCGGCATCTTTTCGCGTTAAAACTGATTAAGTCAGTGTTTGTGTTGCAATTACTTACTGCGTTTTCATTATTTTTTCACTTAAGCTGGCCCTTGAGTCTTCAATCTGCCTCAAGAAGGATTTAAGATATGAAGAGGTAGGGGAAGTGAAGGTGGTAGGGATGAGAATGGCGCCCGTAAGCATGTGCTGCATGGCTGTCCTGTTGGCCGCTGCCGAGAATTGATTCTACAATAAAATAAAAATAAAAAGAGAAATAACCTTGGAGGTCAATCATCACCCCGAAAGCAGACAGTAGACGTCATGTAGTATATGTGTACCAAATTTCAGGTCAATGGGTCAAACTGTTTGCGAGCTACAGGTGATTTAAAATCCTGGACCGACAAACGAACAGCGTATTATGTATAAAGATAGATACACACACCATAATAATAATACTACTAATTTCCATCAAAAACTGCATTAGAATTTTCAGCCCACAATCTTTAGCACTTATGAGCCAACACTAAGCTGCAAACAACAAAATAAATGAGCAATTATAATTCTAATTCACTATCTGCTGTCCCCAAACAGAATAAGTTGATTTTGCTATGGAATGTCCACACAAAAGCTTGGGGTTGACTGTAGAATATACTTTGTAGTATGTAAGGACAATGTTAACAAAGAATGTGTGCCAAGGGATAACTTTGTTTTTTCCTGAGCAGATTCAATGACTTCAACCTTGTCATAACCACCATTGTTTTCTGCCAAATACATAACAGATTATATACATCACAATACACTGTCATGTGTAGGATTTTCAACGCTTGTGACTTGAAGAACATCGACTTGATGTTTTCTTGGAGGAAACAAGTGGATAGGACTGGCGAGCTTTGTTGGGCTGAATGGCCTGTTCTCGTCTAGATTGTTCTAATGAATTCTAATAAAGAATATCCACATCATATGGCTGTAGTACTAGGTAGGGTGTTGTGGTGTGTTAGCCATTATGGATGTAGTGAGAAAAGAAGGGGTCTGAGTTCCCACGAAAGCTTGCATATTGTAATCTTTCTAGTTAGCCAATAAAAAGGTGCTTAACTCCTCACCACATCATATGGCATAACATTCAATTTAGATCAAGGCAATGAAGGCACCCAAAGATGGAGGCTGTCTGAACCCTTCATAGATCAATCAAGAAAGTTCAATTTTGGAATAACCAATGCTACTTCTGAGAGCTAAACTTCAATTACTGCAGAAATGTTGAACTGAAAATAGTTCTTCACTAAAATTGACACTGCACTGAAGCCATCACAGTGAATCTACCTCAATAAAGAGGTTAGGAGCACGCGCTGATACAGTACATTGCCGCACCCAACACAAGACAAACCAACTCAGGATTCCAGATTGGGACCCGAGTGCAGCCATGCAACGGGTGACACCTCAGCACCACACTAGTTCAGATGGAATGGAACCAGTGTGAGGTTTTTCATGGTGGCCGGAGTGCCAATTCTTCCACCAACCCCCAGAGTTTTCCCCGCAGGTTGGAGGACCTGCATGCAGGGCTGGATGCAGATTAACATCATACCCAGGACGGAGCAATTGCAGGTGAAGGGCCTTGCTCAATAAAGGCTGTTGTAATATTCTGGAGTGTTACAAAGCAATGCCTCATACATGAGAAATACATTTTACGTACTAGCAAAATATACAGAAGTGTAATTTGGGATTTTTTTGCAAAGCTAAATGACTGAAGATTTTTATCATTAGTTTGGCATGCAATTTATACAGTGTATTTGACTGAAAACAAGAAGATCACTGATTTGAATTTAAATTGTATGCCAAGAAATCTTCAAACAAATTGTTTAAAATGATGAACTGTAACATTTATAAATGAAATTCTTACTTGCAAGTATGAACAATACACAACACATCACTGCTCTCCCACAACACGATCAGCAAGTATTAGTAGTCAAACATCAATCATACCTGAAAACCACTGGATTCTTTCCCTACCAACACTCTGAAATAAACCCCGTTCAGTGTTAAGGGTAATACTGAAATTAATGAGAGGCAATTTTTAAAAAATTTGAACTTTTGATACTTAAAAAAACAAATATGATGTTTTAATGTACACATGTTGATTTATTTTCTTTGCAAAATCTCCATTTCTTTGGAAACATTTTTCCCATCGTTCTGGTAGTTTAAAGATTTCCTTTCAGAGTACTCTAGTCCAGCTGCCTGAAGACACTGACATAAAATTTTTGGATTGTCTCTGCTCTCATAGTGCTGGCCTTGCATCTGGTCCTTTATGATTTCAAAAAGTTGGCAAATGGCGAGCGGTAGATCGAGAATGTTTGGAGAGAAGGGACAAACTTCCTATCCCATTCTCTCCATTTCTACCAAGAAATAAGCAGAGTTGGGCCAAGCGTTGTCATACTGCAGGATGAACTTCTTTCTAGGTGGTTTATCACACAATGCATGATGAGGCTTCTTTAGTGTTTGGACATAATGGGCAGCATTTATGATTTCTCCAGCCTGCAGAAATATGATAAGAACACACTCCTCTGCCTCCTAACAGATGGTATCCATAACTTTTGCAGCTCATGGCACTGTCTTTGGCCTCCTTTTTCTCGGTTAGAAAGGAACAACTCTTGCCTGGACAGAATAGAAGGATGGGAAAACAAAAGGAAATAATTGTGTTTTGCTGAAGGCCTGTAAAGGGACTGTTATAAATTAAAGGTTATTTGAACCTCCCTATAACTAATGTTTGTGCAGTTGTGTTGAGGGTTTGCAGGCCCGAGATGCCCCCTTGTAGTCACAATTGCAATGACAAAAAAGTATATGTTTTAAAAAGTACATGATATGGTCCATTTTGCTCATAAAATTTTAGTTTGTTGAATGCTTCTAAAAATATTTTATTATAACAAACTTTTTAGATTAAAAACAAAAGCTGAAAGCTGTAGAGTAGTTGTTGAAGTTTGGTGGGAATGTGCACTTTTTTTATTTAAAGGATGTGCCTGTGGGTCGAGTCAGGTAAAAGTCACAAGATGTCTTCTGATTTGACATCTTCAAGACTGTGAAGGAAACCAACCGGCTATAACCCTCTCTTGTGCTCTTTATTTAAGTTTCCAAAAATATAGAAGAATCTACTTATTAATGAGTCCTTAATAAAGTCCTTTACAGAATTTTAGAGAAAAAAATGTGAATGTAATTCTGTACTTAGCAAAATCTACTTCAGCTTTGATCTCTGATATATTTAATTAGTAATATTCATAAAGTTAATATTTTCCAACAATGTCAAATAACATAAATTAGTGAACAGAAGGTTTTAACATAGCATTTACATGGGCCAAAAAGTGAGTGACAGACAGACAGACAGACAGACAGACAGATAGATAGATAGATAGATAGATAGATAGATAGATAGATAGATAGATAGAAAAGGCACTATATAATAGATAGATAGATAGATAGATAGATAGATAGATAGATAGATAGATAGATAGATAGATAGATAGTGTGGCCCACCAGGCTGGCACCACCAGCTACACCCGACACAGACTAGCGTGGAACACAACTTCAAGGTACACTCTGATTATTATTTTCTTTTTTCCTTGTGGGGAACGCCTTCCCCGTTCCCCACAAGTATAATACAGTCCCAGCACAAGCACAGCACAATATCACAAGTCTTTTTCTTCACTCTTTTCCTTCTCCTCCTTCACTCCTCGGGTCAAGCTTCATCGCTCCTCCTCCCAACTCTGGCTCCCCAAGCAGTGGCTACTGGCTCCTTTTATAATGCACTCGGAAGTGCTCCAGGTGCTTGATTACTTGTTTCCGGCAGCACTTCCAGGTGTGGCGGAAGAACTGCCCAAAAGGGCTCAGCAGCTCCTGCTGCAGCACCCCCTGGTGACACCTGTGGATCACAATAGGGCTGCACCACACTCCACCAACTCCCATGAAGCCCTGTTATAGTCCGAGGCACAGATGCAAACCAGGGGGGGTTGCCATCTAGCATCCTGGAGGAGGTAATGCAAGATCCCTGGCTGCACGCTACAATAGACAGATAGATAGATAGATAGATAGATAGATAGATAGATAGATAGATAGATAGATAGATTAGTCCCCAAAGAATTATTAAAACAGAGTAGATGCATAATAGAACATGAAGACAGAAATTTGTTCCTTCCAAAGTACCACCAGCATTCATCATTGGTAACTGACTTAATCATTCTTGTTGCCAAGTTGATAAACATTAATGATGATGTAATGTATCTGCTTCAGAAGAAACCTGTCAGGCATTTAAATAGTGTCTGAAATAAGAAGATTAAGTTGTTTCTCCTGAGTACCCCAAAATGTCACATTACTTGAATCTGCGATTCAATATTTGTCATTATATGGAGGCAGACCTGACCTGAAACCATTCCACCTTACTTTTATCCTCGCTCTTGATTTTGCCACTTTCCGACCTCAGATAGAGCTCCTTAGATAGTAATGATCGCAGTGCTGCCGACTGAGTTTGGTGATTTCTAATTTATCCCACTGTAGTATTCTACAGAAATATAACTTAAGTCTACATGTTAGCAAGGTAGGAACCATCTCTGAACAGGGCACCAGTGGACCATAGATCACATTTAAGAGTCATTTAAGACTTGCTCTTCAGCATGACACATACATTCTTGTGATTTGGGAGGAAAACTGGAGTTACCAGAGAAGAACCCACACAGATATGGAGACAATGTGTTTCAAACTGTAGCCCATTCTCTGTCTATGTGGAGTATGCATGTTCTGCCCCTACCTGCATGGAATTTTCTCAGAGTACTTAGGTTTTTCCTTCCACAAGGATATGCATGTTAGTTTCATTTATAGAGGTAAACTGTGTGTGGAAGTGTGTTCAGCAATGGCACCTAATTCAGAATTAGTTCCCATTTTGTTTCTTGATCCTATGAAAGTAATGGATGAATGAACTATTAACCATAGCTACTTACAGAACAATGCATAGTACAATAGATTCCAAATGTCTACAACTGGTATCATGCAGGTTAGGTGATGTGCTGAGAGTTATAAAATATGGGATAAAATAGGCAATTTAGTGTTTTACAGCCCACCTCTTTAGCTGACAGGACCACACTCCCTGACTAATGGTTTAAGTAGCTAGGAAGAATTGTAGTATTCACATCAAAAATCACTTCTGGGTGATTTTCTGCATGGAATATGAAGTAAGGAGAACCATTAGGTAATTGCTCCTTTGCACCTGCACTCAGTGAAGAGTGCTATACAAAAATAAACTGAATTGAATCCTCTACGGAGTTTAGCTCTTTCAAGCACAACTGGGTGGCAGTGTGAAACTTAAGGATAATTAGAACTTACTAAAAAGCAAACTGTGAAGCTAAAGAATCAAAATCAGACGGATGAAGAGACTGATTTACCATTCAGTTTTATATTTTACAGAAGTTAGCACTAACTTTTAAAGAATGGCTCGGCAGTGGCAGCTCCTGAAAAAGCTGTGTAAATTTTAACTTAGAAGAACTTGCATATTGAAGTGGGCTCCCTGAAAAACACGCAGACATTTCATAAATAAACTGAGGGCAATTTATTTCTGCCCACTCATTTGAGACGTTTCTACACTTTAAGCACTTCATGTCAGTGCATCCCTCAGACTCATTTTACACGTTGTGAGGAGTGGACGGCGAGTGGTATTACCTCCTCCTTTGGCTCATAAAGCGGCACTTAAGTCTGATTGCTGCTCACCAGGCTGGACAGCGGGGTATAGATAAAATTTCTTGCCTGAAAATTTGTTTGTGCTAGTGCTCGGGAATTGAAGCCAATAATTTTGTCCTGATTTGCGCACAGCAGAGTTCTAAAGAAAAAGAAGGAAAATGAAGAAAACACATCTTTGAGGCTGCAATTGTAGCTCATGTAACGCTTTTCTCTATGCACTTTCATTGATGAAAAGCATATTGCAATCTTTGCTTTTGATTTCTCAGATATGTCTTCTGAAATTATTATTTTTATCACGATGTTAAATGTAAGGCATGCTAAAGAAAAAATATGGACAATACGCTTGAATCATGTCTTCTGAAGCGGTTGGTGTGGTGTTTTTGTATTTCTAAAAATGATATATGTAATGTCAGTTTATTTGGTAAAAGAAAATTTCTTGATGTGTGGAAAGTCAGAGAGTGTGTGTCCTGAGTTGGACCACTAAAGCCCACTGTTGTCAGATTAGGCTGTGAAGGCGTTTTTGCCCTTCAAGTCAGGCCATACTTACAGGATGATTAACAGGATGGATGCAGCTCAGTTATGTAATACAGGTTTTCTTGTATTGCAAAGCCAATCTGGTCCTAAAATTCTTTGTAATGCAACTTTTCATAATGCAAGCACAAAATGATTATTTATTTAAATGGAAAATATTTGCCTATCCCCAAAAACACCCATCTGCTTTTGTTTAATTAACACCAAAGTACAGTACCTGAAAATTGACAATCTGTGTACTAATAACACCAGTCATCAATACAAACTCAAAGATTTTATTGCTTCATTATATTCTGTTCAATAAGGATTTCATGTACGTTTTATCACATTCTTTCTTGGGCTTTTCCAACTATTTCTCAATCTTTTTGGCCGCCATGATACACAAGATATTGTGAGGAGACACCTAAGCAACACATGCAACAACAGCTGTGATAATAACTACGAATGTGATTGCACATTAACCAACATCTAGCTCCTCCTGACATGAACTGGAGTCATTAACACAGACAGACAGGGTGTGAGGCCTTCTAAAGGCTCCACAAACCAGGCCAGGCTGCCTATGCCTGCCTAGAATAGGCCTCACCCCAAAAGGCCTAACCACAACTAAGACGGCCTGTTTTGCCCTATGCAAATCTGAAAGGTGTAGCTCTTAGAAAATATTAAGATACCTTGCAACGTAAAGGAAATGACTTGCAGAGACCAATCTGCCAAATAATCCTTATAAATGAGGAATATTTATTTATCCAAGAAAATACATCAAAAATGCATAAAAGAGCAAACTGAGGTACCTCAGTGCAATCCACAGCAGACAAGACCCAATAAACAGAGTAATCCAAAAACAGAGTAAAAGATCAAAAACCAAAAAATCAAATAAAAAAACAACATTTATTTATATAGCACATTTTCATACAAATAATGTAGCTCAAACTGCTTTACATGATGAAGAAAAGGAAAAAAGACAAAGTAAGAATTCAAATAAGGAAACACTAATTAACATAGAATAAATGTAAGGTCCGATGGCCAGGGAGGACAGAAAAAAATAAAAACTCCAGATGGCTGGAGAAGAAATAAAATCTTTAGGGGTTCCAGGCCATGAGACCGCCCAGCCCCCTCTGGGCATTCTACCTAACATAAATGAAATAGTCCTCTTTGGATTGAGGGTTCTCATGGAAGAACTCGATGATGATGGTCACGTGGACTTCTGGCCTTTAATCCATCAATGTAGGGACATCATGGTGCTTTGAGTAGGTACATAACAGCAGAAGGCCACCTCACCACTCTTTTAAGTTTAGCTCTTGGAATTCTAAGCAGACACTCATTGTGAGAATCTAAGGTTACGATTTGGAATATAAGGTGTCAGACACTCAGATATATAAGATGGAGCGAGATTATTTAAGGCTTTGTAAACCATAAGCAGTATTTTAAAGTCAATCCTTACATACTTACAAGAGCTCCAAAGACCTTCAATGCACCACAACTGAGCTCTGTCAGCTCTGACCTACAAAGCCAGAGGGAGGCTCAGGAGTGGTGACGCCAGGGTGGTGCTGCCTTTTGGGATCTACAAAATACAAGAAACATAGGAGAATATACTGTTATGCATATAAACACAAAAGCATAAATTAAACAATAAAGTTTATCTAATCTAAACAGAGAAAGCAAGGTCAAAGAACAAATTTTTTCATGAAAGAAAAGAAAGTAGAGGAGCAAAGAAACATGAAAGCTTAATAATAAGATATCATGAGACCACAAGAAATTTGACAAATGAGAGAAGACCATTCAGCCCATCGATCTCAGTTGGGTAGCTAAGAGCTAAGCTGTCCCAATATCTCATTTGGACACTTGTTAAAGGTTGTCAAGGTTTCTGCTTCAACTACTGTACATGTCTTGGTAGCTCGTTCCAGAATCCAACAGCTCTTTGTGTAATAATGATTTGCTTATGGTAGCAAACTCTGATCAGATCAATCCATTCATTCTTTTAGACCTTAGTGCAACATTTGATAAATTTGTCAAAAAAAAAATTCAAATGTCCAGAGTGAAGAACATTTTACCATTGTACACTTTGGAACTTCACTGTACCACACAGCATCTTTTGTGAAAATAAAATCTTTTTATTTTTATAAAGTTACTGCATTTGCCGATATTTCCTCCAGCCAGGGTTTGGCTGTATAGTAGTGGGCACTGTAAGTGCCTTTACAACTTTTTGGGCATTTATGTGCCTTGGAACACCTACTTCAAAAATTTAGCTTGAGACAAAACACCATTTGTTTTACAAATTCTGTAAGCTTTGCTGCAAATTCAGTTTCACACAAATTATTTTATTTATTGCTATCCATCATCTTTTTGTTCTTATCCATTTATTTCTTATTTCCTTTTTTTAAAGATACATTTAAGCACTTGCGTATGAAATGCAACGGTTTCGGGGTTTTTTTGTTACTTTTTTGGTAAGTTTCATTAATTATCGTTAGATAATTCTGAGTACTTTAATTACATGTCTTCCTAAAGAAATTCAATTAAAAATGTGTATATTTAATTTGGATGGTTTTAAATTTTATTAAACCCTTAAAATATGAAGGGAAAGTAATTCTGCCTATGAACTCTCATTGAGTTATTTTGTGTTTCTTTTATTCAGAATAAGGAGGTCACCTCTCAGTCACCTTACAGTCTGGCCACCGATTGGCTCAACTATCTTTTTTGTTTAAGTAAACTCAAATAATACGGGCAATTAATATTATGTTAGAAACATGGCGTATCTTTTTCTCTTTTATGTAACTTTTAGAAACTAAGGATAGATTATTCTTTTGCTCTTTATTGTGATTCCATGTTAACTCTACCTCCTATCATGCTGTCATTTAACTGCTGAATTGAGCCACTCCTACCTGGGGAAACATGGTAGCAGGGAATATTAAGGAAAGGAAATATAAGGAATTCAAGAAACAAAAGTTTAATAAAAATGTAGGTATAGAGTGTCTTGAAAATAAGTTACTGTATGTCAAATTTTTATATTTTTGCATGATAAGAGGATGACATTGGTGTAAAGACATTATTTCAGAAACATGATATCTACCCTGATTTTACCTCATATCTGTTTTTTTTTTTTGGACTGCTCAAATAAATTTTGCAACTGATCCAAATGCGTCTATCCGTAGTGTGGCCTGCATACGCAAAATGAAGAAAAACAATTTTGTCAGACAGATGCAAACTAAAAGATGCTGGTTGCTGCTCTGCTTCACATTATTTCAGTGCAGGATGTGTGCAAATTTACCAGCACCTGATGACAAGGAAGAGAGTCGAGAAATAAAAAGATCAGACCTGTTGGTTTAGGCGCATTTGTCATTGCCGGTGTTCTGTGCATAGAAACAAGTGACCCAAAGGACAGGCACAGATGTTATCTTTGGTAGAATGGCAATGGCCTGTTGTTCCAGTTGTTTGCTTTGAACAGCACTTTATTTTCTATTTTTTATCATGATGGATCTCATACTGGATCTCTCTATGCAGATTTTCTCTCGTTCGCCTGTCTGTTGCCTGCAACATCACGTGATGTGACACACCAATTTTTCACTGTTTTGTTTAGCTTAAAAATGCCTAAAAAAATCTGGCAAACATTAAATATTTTTTGTGGTTGAGTTTGTGGAGGTCTGATGATAGGGTCCTTTAGGTCTGAAGGCCACCACGCCAATGAACAGTGTGTTGCTGTTCGGCTCACTGCCCAGTCACTTCCACTGCTGCCTGGATACCCTCTGTCATTTCAAAGGCAGGATTGTGACTGGTGATATGAATACACACAGTTTCAAACCATATGACAGCTGACGTTAGAACTTGTAACAGGAGCTGTCATTGGTCTAATGGATTTGCTTCGTGGATTGATAAATTGTTTGGGAAATAACAAAGGAAGGTGCTTAGGGGGCCATGGGATTTCCAACCCACTCCACATGGTTACTACGCCACTGCAGCCCAAACATCTGGGGAACAGGCTCTGGTCAATGACACACAGCCATAGTTGGATGTACCTGATATGGTCAGGAAGATGAATACAGGGCACTAGTGAAGGACTTAGTTGAATGGTGCAAATGGGATCCCCTGCAGCTCAACATCAGTAAGATAAAAGAGACCATTTTAGAGTTCAAGAGAGTGAAGCCCATTCTTCCCTTGGTTCTTATTGATGTTGAAGAGGTGTGGGTTTTGAGAGCATATACTGTAAATACCATGGAGTGAATGTGAACAACAGGCTTGACTAGAGTACCAACACTGAAGCTTTACACAACAAGGGTCAGAGCCACCTATTTGTTGGGGAGATTGTAGTCATTTAGTATATTCAGGCTTCTCTTACTTGTTTTCTAACAGTCTGTAGTGGCCTGTGTGGTAGTGTGCCAGGTAAATGGCATTAGTGCATCTGGTACCAACAGACTAAACAAACTGATTTTAAAAAAATGTCAGGCTGGACTCTCTGGAGAAGGTAATAGAACAAAGGTCACTCGAGAAGCTGCCTACTATTTTGGACAAAGACTCTCACCCCTTGTACAAGTTCTTGGCTAAGGACCACATTTAGAAACAGACTGAGACAACTTCACTGCTCTATGGAGTGTTAAGTGAGGTTAGTTTGTACCCTCAGCCACCCGGCTCTATAATATGTCACCCCTCAGCTTGTTCCCCGTGTGCTGAATGGTACTGACAGACAATGATGCCATGTGCCATATATGTGCTAAAGACCGACATCCTGTACATAAAATTGTAACTTATACAATAAGTACAGTAAATGCAAGTCTAATCACTTTACACTTAGCAAATACCTACACTTCATTAATTTACTTATAATTATAGTTATACACTCACCTAAAGGATTATTAGGAACACCATACTAATACGGTGTTTGACCCCCTTTCGCCTTCAGAAGTGCCTTAATTCTACGTGGCATTGATTCAACAAGGTGGTGAAAGCATTCTTTAGAAATGTTGGCCCATATTGATAGGATAGCATCTTGCAGTTGATGGAGATTTGTGGGATGCACATCCAGGGCACGAAGCTCCCGTTCCACCACATCCCAAAGATGCTCTATTGGGTTGAGATCTGGTGACTGTGGGGGCCATTTTAGTACAGCGAACTCATTGTCATGTTCAAGAAACCAATTTGAAATGATTCGAGCTTTGTGACATGGTGCATTATCCTGCTGGAAGTAGCCATCAGAGGATGGGTACATGGTGGTCATGAAGGGATGGACATGGTCAGAAACAATGCTCAGGTAGCCCATGGTATTTAAACGATGCCCAATTGGCACTAAGGGGTCTAAAGTGTGCCAAGAAAACATCCCCCACACCATTACACCACCACCACCTGCCTGCACAGTGGTAACAAGGCATGATGGATCCATGTTCTCATTCTGTTTACGCCAAATTCTGACTCTACCATTTGAATGTCTCAACAGAAATCGAGACTCATCAGACCAGGCAACATTTTTCCAGTCTTCAACTGTCCAATTTTGGTGAGCTCGTGCGAATTGTAGCCTCTTTTCCTATTTGTAGTGGAGATGAGTGGTACCGGTGGGGTCTTCTGCTGTTGTAGCCCATCCACCTCAAGGTTGTGCGGCGTGTTGTGGCTTCACAAATGCTTTGCTGCATACCTCGGTTGTAACGAATGGTTATTTCAGTCAAAGTTGCTCTTCTATCAGCTTGAATCAGTCGGCCCATTCTCCTCTGACCTCTAGCATCAACAAGGCATTTTCGACCACAGGACTGCCGCATACTGGATGTTTTTCCCTTTTCACACCATTCTTTGTAAACCCTAGAAATGGTTGTGCGTGAAAATCCCAGTAACTGAGCAGATTGCGAAATACTCAGACCGGCCCATCTGGCACCAACAACCATGCCACGCCCAAAATTGCTTAAATCACCTTTCTTTCCCATTCTGACATTCAGTTTGGAGTTCAGGAGATTGTCTTGACCAGGACCACACCCCTAAATGCATTGAAGCAACTGCCATGTGATTGGTTGATTAGATAATTGCATTAATGAGAAATTGAACAGGTGTTCCTAATAATCCTTTAGGTGAGTGTATGTGTACCTTGTTAGCATTATTAAGATCATAATAGTTCTTGTTATATGTACATTTGTATCTTTTTTGTCTGCTGCTCTAATCCTGCAATTTGCTTTATAAATAATAATGTTACTATTTGTCTTTTTCCACTATTATGTCAATTGCAGTAGAAGGTGCCAGGGCAGTTCTAAAGTACAACAGATACATTTGTCTGAAGACTGAACTCTAAATAATTCAACATCCACCTATCAATGTTTAAACCAGGTTGTGGTCACATTAACCAGGGAGAATCCAACCCCTGGCTGAGAGCTTATTCGTCACAGGACACACTCATAGACAGGAAAATACCAATTGAGAGTCACTAATCAATCTAATATGGACGTCTTTGGAAGACTAGATTAGAATTCAGTCCTGTTCACTGTTTTTGTGGAGTGTCCACTATATTGGTTCTTCTGGAGGGCACTCTGCCGTCATCAAACATTCCAAAGATGTGTGAGTTAATTTGCTTAATGAATACAAACAATCAAAGTGTGGCTGTTTATGTGAATGTGCCCTGTCATGAACTGGTCCCCCCACCCCAGGGTGCAGCATGACGTTTGCCTAATATTGCTAGGATAGTTTCTGGCCTCTGAAACATTAGGTTATAATATGGAGATTAAGAAGATGGATGCAGTGAGCTTTTCTTTAATCTACACCATACAAAGGCATATGACAAGTACAAAGCTGCAGTACAACTATTTATAACATAACATTCTCTGAATCCCATTCAGTGTTTTGGGGAGCTGGAGCCTGTTCTAGAGTCATCAGGGTGAAGGAAGGAATCAATCCTGGTAAGGGCACCATTCCATAACAGGCCTCATTCAGGGACAACACAACGTTTGCAGTTTACCTAATGTTCAAATAATAGGGGATACGGGAGAAACAGTCAGGCACAAAGAATATGAAAATGCATAGACTCTGAACCCAGGATACTGGACCTACGAGGTAGCATTGTTGAACACTGTAACGTGGTGCTGCTAGTTGTTGTTTAAGTTTCAAATCAAATCAAATTAAAGTTTATTGTCATTGTGTTTTTTCATAACGAAATCACGTCAGCAACTACTTAAGTCCATGCCAAATATATAATAAATACTTAAAAAAAGGAAAATAACATACAATCACAGTATACTGTATAATAAATTACACAGTGTGTAATTTGTGGTCAAATATTGCACACATATCCCATATGTATTGTTATTGCATTTCAAGTATTTCAACTTTGTGACCAAAAAAATGGAAATTCATTAATTATTAAATTATCACTTTACTTAGATTTAGAATTCAATAGAAGGATGAACCTTGGGTAAAAACTGTTTCTGAACATGCTTGTGCAGGCGTGAATAGTTCTGTAGTGTCTGTGAGATGGCAGAAGATCAAACAGACGGTTACTGGGGTGAAATGGATCTTTAATAATGTTAAATGCCCTCTTCAAGCTGCGCGATCTATAAATGTCATCAGCTGATGGAAGCTGTGTTCCTATGATCTTCTCTGCTCTTTTAACACCCAACTGAAGATCTCCCTGTTCAGCTTTGGTACAACTGCCATACCAAGCTGTGACACAGTAGCTTAGCAGGCTTTCTGCAGCTCAGCTGTAGAATTTGAAAAGCAGCTTCTAGGGCAAGTTTTCTCTTTCAGTTGCCTCAAACAGTAAAGTCATTTCTATGCTTTCCTTACTATAATGAAGGTGTTAGTAGGCCTCATCTAGAGTATTCTGTACAGTTTCTGTCTCCAGGCTCCAAAAAGGACATAGCAGCACTGGAAAAAGTCCAGAGATAAGAGAGTAGGCTGATTTCAGGGCTACAGGGCAGGAGTTATGAGGAAATATTAAATGAGCTGAGCCTTTTTAGTTTAAGCAAATGGAGAATTAGAGGAGATGCGCTTGACATGTTTAAAATTGAGTATGGTTCGGGATTAGTGGATCAAGACTGTCACTTTAAAATGAGTTCATCAAGAATATGGGGACACAGTTGGAAACTTCTTAAGGGTAAATTTTGCGCAAACATTAGGAAGTTTCTCTTTAGGCTAACAAGTAATGTCAATAAGACTTCAAATAAGGGTCCTTCAAAACTTGACTTGATGTAATTTTTGAAGAATCAAGTGGATAGGACTGGCAAGCTTTGTTGGGCTCAAGGGCCTGTTCTCATCTAGATTGTTCTAATGTTCGAAAGACGGATCTCCTGTTGTAACAAATTAGACCCAAAAACCTGAAAGCGGACTGATCACTACTGCTCACCTACCTAAACCAGCGTTTCTCAACCTTTAAGTATTTGCGACCCGAGTTTTCATAACAGTTTTAATCGCGCCCCCTCTATAAATAAATGTAGATGCATATTTTATTATACCTACTTAACTTTTATTGACATTTATCTAACGCTATATTTATTGTTCTAGTATCAGAATGTAGTTTAAGTTAATTTGTTCTGGTTTCAACAGATGTTTTTTCCACATCTTTGCGCCCCCCTTTTTGTTACTTCGTGCCCCCCCAGGAGGGTCCGCCCCACATGTTGAGAACCACTGACCTAAACTGTAAGGTGGCTAATGTAAGGGTAGATGAATATCACCCCCGAAGAGTCCTGCTGTAGTCCCCCTTTAATACAATCAAACAGTATATCTAAATAAGACAGTTGCAAGGCAATTTTTAGCAAAGCCAGAATGTATGTTTAAAAAAGAAACACAAATGAAAACAGCAATGACCCTTTTCCTTCCCAACACACAATAATCCCTAAATGTGTGAATAAAAATATATACAGTGAAATACACAACCCAGCCTCTCCCGAAGTTCACACAACAGTCCAGAGTTCGAGTTGTCTTATTATGATGGGTGAATAAATTGTAGATGCCATCCATGAAAAGAATCCAAAAATGTTTCCACAGTTGTGACTGCACCATTACTAAAAAATCGGGAGTGGTCTCCCCCAGACTTTCTCGTATACTTGGATATGGGGATGGATATTTAAGGAGTAAACTGCCAGACAATGATTATATTTGTATATTAAAGAACCATCAACAACAAATCAAATGAAATTAATAATATATTTAACAATTACTATAAAAGTAAAGTTGAATAAATGACACTGCAGCTGCATGAGTAAAAGGTGAAGTACCACTTCCGTTAACGGAAATAGCCCAAAAGTTGTAGAAATCAACGTTTCGTGCCAAATACTTATATGGAAAATCTGGTTGACTTAATTTAAAGTGTACTCAAGATATCGTGTTTACATACACACACACATCGACAGAAACACAGACACAATTCCACTCAGGGATGTCTAAAACGTCGAGATTCATCAAAATCTGGAAATGGATTTTTTGGAGGATTCCAATACTTTCCTATATTTCGAATACGAGAAAGCCAGAGAGGTCTAAAACGTCGTGATTCCTCAACACCGAATCTTTGGATGATTCCAATGCTTTCCCCGTACTTCGTATACGAGAAAGTAAAAAAGAACCTCAACGAGCTCACCTGGGCCCTCTCGTCTTAACCAAGCGCAATGCACCATTCACGTCCTTGGAGACCTTCGCATATCTAGGCCGGTCTTTGTGGCCGTAGTTCCTTTTATATGGCCAATGCAGATGCTGATCTGTTTTGCTAGTCTGCCAGTCTTTTCCCTTCGATTGCTATCCTACCTCTACTTCTGAAAAACAGCGCGATTTATGAAAATTACTTCTGAAACCGGACGTCCAGCCTTCAGGGGTGCCGCTGTCAATCACCTGTATATTCCCAAAACAGCGTGGATGGGCGACCTTCTTTGCCCGTACAAGCTGATCAAACAGAGAACTCGCAAACGCGTTAACATTTCCTAGGTGGCGGTGCAACACCATACAGTACTGCTAATTAACCACCGAATTTAAGCTGGCTTTCTATTGTCATTTCTGATCATAGTCGATTCATGTTTCGTTCTTCGAGTTTTCCTAAAATCTATAAAAATGTATTATAGATTGTAAGCTTATTATAATTACTGGCATTGCAAACAGATTGATCATTTTCTCAAGGTCACTAAGTAATGATGATTTGAACCCGATCCTAGTGGTGGGTTTTCAAGTGCAGTATCCATTCAACAGCACAACCTGCCCAACACGGATGAAAGAAACCAATTTTGCGTGACGGCCTCCTTTTAAACGTTTTGACATACTTTTGTGAAATTCTGGGTTGTGTTGCTGTCACAGCGATCATAATACGCTGTACCAGTTTCATTATATAGATACGCTAGTCTAGCGGCAGTCCACAGAGAGATAAACGCGGTTAATCATAAAGAGAGTTACAAAAAGGTCACTAAGAATTTTTTCTTTTTTTTTTCCAAAGTAAGAAGTCTAACAAATCTGTTAGGTGTCTACGTCAGAAGCTATGCCTACTACTTCTGCTCTAACCAGATATTTGAAACAATGGAATGATTGAAAAACACCTACATTTAATTCTGATATTTTACCCCAAGCCATTGAGAGAAAGAGAATCCAATTGGCCGTTTTACGCGGCTGTAAGCAGATGATGAATATATCAAGCGTTGTCAGACGTTGTGACCGCAAAAAACTAAGAGGGGAAGGCTCCAAAAGATCATCTAATTAATCTTTAACGGCGAATTTAATTTCTCCTTCTTTTCAAATCATTCCCTCCGTGAATATCTATGCAAATTGTACTGAAACACCAGTGATGAGACTGTCAAAACACCCATTTCTGCTCACGGCGCTCCTTTTGTTTCTCTTCAATCTCGTAGTTTTCATTTAAGAAGGTGATTAGTAATTTTTTTTTTACTGATTGAATACTGACAGTTTCTGACAGCCGAAATATAGACACAAACGGTCTTGGCAGGGACACCGCATTGATAAAAAAAGAGCACAGTCTTGGCAAAATGATTATACTCAAGTCAGAATTAATCTTTCTCTCTAGCAGTTATGTTCTCAGGCCTGTTTATGCGCGCGTGCCTGAGGGAGCAATGATTGTAAGTGGGCAAAAGCGGGTTATCTAATTGTTTGATTTCTAGGGAATCATGACTGGAGAGTGAAATAAGTAGTATTGTCTCAATGCTCCAGAGTCCTGGGATCAAATTCAATAACATTTTTTTATTAAGAACACTTTTACTTAAGATGAGTGCACTATAGCTCAGCAATTAATTAATGGACAGATATTGTTCAATCATTTTTTAATTTCTTTGCTTTCTGTCTTTTGCAACAAAACTGTCTTTATGTGCACTCATGTAATTAAGAATTTGTAAAGTCTGCATTTGCATTTTCCTGTGAACTGAACAAAAATAAAACTGAATTGAATTGAACTATACAAAGATACAAATATCATAAGGATAGAAGACGTAAACAGAAAATATAAACATGAAACCTTATCAGCATGAAATACTACAGGGTGAGTCTAATGGGCGGCCCCAGTTATGATGTATTACTGTCTAAATAATGAAGCAATCCAAACTAAATAAAGATCACAGTATTCCTGGATAAATGTACGAACATGTGAGGCAGGGTGCTCTTTGACTTATTTGTGAATGAACTGGATGACCGTGTGATCAGTGAAATGGGGCCACCTGTCACATGTCAGCACGCAGCGTGACACAAATTGAATTGTTTTTTGGCAATCGGATCAATTCACAGGGACTATGGCCCAGAGGCAGCTTTAGGGGTGTTTGGGGCCTAGGGCTGACCAACCCCACATGGGGCCAGTTACGTCAAATGCTGCTACTAGTATGTGTGGACTGTATAAAAACGTGCACGCGAATTTAATAAAAATATTTTCTTATTACAGTACTCAGCTAAATTTTTGCAAGATAACACGTGGATTTTATCAAAATATAATGATATATACTATTAAAAAAGTGTAATTCATAATTCATGACAATACTATGACAGTGCGAAATGCAATGTGGTGTCATGTGGAACTTAGCAGGGCCTTCTAGGAAAAGTCCCCAAAGTATACTCTGAGTCTCGATATGCAGGAACTCAGTGACTAATAAACTATACCTATTTTAGGATGGGATTATACTAGCGACCCTTTTTGGGCAATGAAGGTGGACTATGGAATGTTTTCCAAGATGTACATGTATAGAATTTGACCTTGAAGAGTGATCATAAAGGGTTCATCTTAGAAGCATCTCAAATATATTTATACTGGAGAATATAACTTGATAAATCTGCTTGAATGGGACATGCGGACCTCAAAAATAGGGCCCCCTTAGGCACGGGGCCTGGGGCGGTCACCCCACTTGCCACCCCCAAACGCCGCTCTTGCTTTGACCACCTCATTCCCCAAACCTGTCACTTCTGAATTTTTTCCTTTGAGGAGCGCTGAGTGGAAAGTTGTACAAGAACAAGCCTTGTACCCTGGAACAATTACAGTTGTCATCACCACTACAATGCTTGCAGTTACCTTTGCCAATATGGAGCACCATGTCAATCTGTGTTTGCAGGAAGAAAGTGACCATTTCCAACACAGAATGTGATTGGATCATTTACACATCTATCAAAGTATGCACTGTATTTATTGAATTTCTGTCGCTTCATTATTACGTGAGTAACATATCATAACTTGGGGCCTACCCATTAGAATCTCTCTGTACATCATAACATTCTCAGTCCTACTCAAACCAATTTAGGGTCAATTAGATCTTCAGCACTGGGCACAAGGCAGACAAAAAGCCCTTATAATCTGTCTATCACTGGGCCAACTCATGCACAAACTCCTACATGCCATGTTGGAATCACCAATTGATGTAACTTGGCCATCTTTAGTGACGTGGGAGGAAATTTAGATTAACTTGGGGATCATACCCATGACGACACAGTGAGTACGTGCCGACTACATACAGACAAGATTTGAACCAGGAATGTTAGATCAGTGAAGCAGCAGTGCTAACCATTGCATACCATGTGAATTTCCCCTATCTATCTATCTATCTATCTATCTATCTATCTATCTATCTATCTATCTATCTATCTATCTATCTATCTATCTATCTATCTATCTATCTATCTATCTATCTATCTATCTATCATGCAACACATGAACTATAGCCAAAGAATCATCCTTATTGTATACAGGAAATGTTGAGTTCAGACACCACCTGTCCAAGTTCAGTGGACCTTCTATAATGGATCATTCTGCATGTAAACCATGGCAATTTCAGTTTTATACAAGATACCTGAAAGTGGGTCCAGCATTTGTAACAATTCATTCAAAAATAGCCTGGTTAACTCCCTGGACACCGTGAAGAGAAAGAGACTGGACAGATTTAGTAATGGCCAATCAAAGCAATGACTACAACCAATTAAAAGCCAGTATGATCCTAGCCAATGGAAAGCTAGTGCAATCTGAAATGGAATGCCATCCTGTCCAGGGTTGTTTGCTTCCCGGTGTGCGATGCTGACAGTCCTCTACCCCTCTAAATTATTTATTTTGAAGGAAATTTCTAACTTGTTAAACATTTAGACTAGGCCCAGTTTGCATTGGTGAATATTTTGAACAGAACACACTTTTGGGTTTTGATAGATAATGTAAAAAGTCCTTCTTTCTGGAAAATGGTTCCATTTAATCAAGGCACTGACTAGCTAGATTTCATAACAACACTTACTGACAAACTGTGACGTTCAACATTCTCTCATCTTGGTGAGAGATTTCTGAAGCTCTGTTAGAATGACCATTGGATTCTTAGACACCTCTCTCCCCAAGGTCTTTCTTCCCCAGTTACTCCAGTTGGCCAGATCCCTTACTGTAGAATGAGTCCTGCTGGATCCAAACCTCCTGCATTTCTGACTTATTGAGGCCATTGTGCTCTTGGGAACCTTCAGTGGTTCAGAAATGGTTGTATACTCTTGCCCTGATTTACGCCAAACCACAATTTAATTGCTGAGGTCTACAGAGAATTCCTTGGAACTTCATGGCTTAGTTTTATATCCTGACATGCAGTGTGAATTGTGGGACATTATATCCACAGGTGTGTGCCTTTCTAAACAACATTCAGTCAGTTCAGTTTGCCACAGGTGGACTCCATTCAAGTTCTAGACACATCTCAAACACAGCAAAAGGTCTGAATACTTATACGAAGAAGAAATTGTAGTTTTTCATTTTTAATAAATTTGCAAACCTTTCTGAAAACATGTTTTTTCATTGTCATTATGGGTTATTGAGTGTAGATTGATGGGTGAAAATGGCAAATGTATCCATTTAAAATTAAATCTACAACACGGTAAAGTGTGCAGGAAGTGAAGGACTCTAAATACATTTAGATAAAGACAGTTTAGAGTCGCTAATCTACCCAAATTGCATGTCTTTTGGTATAAACTCAGATTACCCAGAGGCAATTGTAAATTGGTTAGCAGAATCCTTCTAAACCTGTGAGACATCAATCCTGAGCACCGTACATAAATGACCACTCTGTTCATCGTGGGGCAAAGACAAGCAATTTTACACTCATTTTGATACTAAAGCCAAGTCAGAGATGCCATTTCAGTTGACCAATCGGAACGTGTGAGGTGTGGCCACAGTGGACCTCACAGCTATTCAGATGAGGAACTCACACTTGTAAATTTCATTATTATACAAAAAGATTGTATTTATCCAAAGAATTAAGTAAAAGAACAGACATTCAAAGCTGCAGATGTTCTACCAGACGGTTGTGGCGAGCACCCTCTTCTACGCGGTGGTGTGCTGGGGAGGCAGCATAAAGAAGAAGGACGTCTCACGCCTGGACAAACTTGTTAAGAAGGCAGGCTCTATTGTAGGAGTAAAGTTGGACAGTTTAACATCTGTGGCAGAGCGACGGGCACTAAGCAAACTCCTGTCAATCATGAAGAATCCACTGCATCCACTGAACAGTGTCATTTCCAGGCAGAGGAGTAGCTTCAGTGACTGACTTTTGTCACTGTCCTGCTCCACTGGCAGACTGAGGAGATCGTTCCTCCCCCACACTATGCGACTCTTCAATTCCATCCAGGGGAAGTAAATGCTAACATTGCTCAAAGTTATTGTCTGCTTTTTTATTTATTTATTTTTCATTTTTTCATTTTTATTACTATTTAATTTAATATTGTTTCTTTGTATCAGTATACTGCTGCTGGATTATGTGAATTTCCCCTTGGGATTAATAAAGTATCTATCTATCTATCTATCTATCTATCTATCTATCTATCTATCTATCTATCTATCTATCTATCTATCTATCTATCTATCTATCTATCTATCTATCTAATCAAGGCCATATATACTAGTTCAGTGGTTGCTTAGCAGTCTTGTTCACATACAGACATCTGGGACTTTTTTCTGGGGTATTTGACCGAAAGAGGTTGGGCTGCCCAATGGTCTAGGTACCCACATTAGGAGGTCTTTATGCCATGGATTTTAGGGTTACCCTGATAAACGCCTGGCTAGTTAACTCAATCAAAAGTAAGGACCTGGGATCCCCATCTGCATCGGACTAAGGACTATGTAGGGCCTCATATGACATCGTAAATGATTCAAGACTGGCCACAAGCATTCGCTCCACAACAGTTATGAATAGTTACTTGACCAAACACTTTGAATTTGGGGTTGGGACATAAAGCAAAAAACTCTGTGTCAGCATCAGGAGAAACAGAGAGAAAAAAGGAGGTGAAATGAAATATGTTTGTATGTTCTTGTGTACTGTAAAGTAGGAAAGCCACCCCTCTTAGATGGGACTATCGACCTGTCTGGCAAGGATAATGAACTGTTGGCTTTGTTTTGTGCTTCTTTTATTATACATAATTTGTGTGTGTAATCTCCTCATCTTTAAAATTTTGTGGAATAAAATGTTTAACATATTCTGGGCTAATTCATCCCCTGAAACCCATAAATACATTGTACACACACACAAATACAGAATATAGAGTGTATATATTGTACTTTGTAAGAACGCTAGGGGTTGTTGTCGCCCCTTAAACCCAACAGACAGATTCACAGACACAGGTAAAAGCACCAAGAAATATTCTTTAATTATTTCTTCATGCACAGTGCCTTCAAAGCACCTCCACCACAATAAACAGGGCAATAACTACAATAAATCAGCACAATCAATCACAATATTCTCTCCTCCACACCTCCCAAACAAGCTCTGTCCTACTCCTCCCGACTCCATCTCTCCTGACTTTATATAGTCCTTGAGCCGGGTCAGATGGAGAATTGGCTTTTTCTTCAACCTGGAAGTACTTTGGGGCTCCCGTCCTCGTGACGTAAGAATACTTCCAGGCTATGGATGAGGCATGGCTGCTCCGGTCCTCTCACAGCTCTTCCTGGTGGCGTGCACAGTACCCAACAGGGCTGAGAAACCGCACTCCAGGTCCCAGGATGCCCTGTGGGAATCCAGGGCACCGTTACACTCCAGGGGAGCTGCCACCTAGCGTTTTGGGGAAGGCAGTGTCCTGGACAAGCTGCCTTCCACCATCCTTTCATCTCGGGGTGTCCCGGCCGGGATGAGCTGCTGGCCGTCCGTCACAACTTGTTTATCAAATACACACAATGCACTTGTTACTAAATTTTATTGGGAAGGGTAAGTGCCATTCTCAGCATTGCATGATAAAGCATACCAGCATTTTAATTTGAAACACTGTGCTTCCATGTCCAGTTTTCTAAACAGTGAGAAGTTGACAATGAAGCTGTGATAGGCAGCTGTAGCGTCCTTCATGTACAATTGTTTACAGCATTTTTTTAAATAAATAATATACTTTTTCCCCTGAATTTTTACCATAAGCCTTGAAGAATTAAAGAAAAAATACAGAAGATCAATATACTCTGCTTTTATTTTACAGGACACTTAATGGGAAAGAAAAGTAATGACTTTCCTCTTGGGTATGGAGAGGATGAAGACAAAGCAGTGTACTTAAGCAAACCCGAAGATGTCAAGCAAATCGAAAGTTACTTACAATGGTCTGAGCTTGTTAAAAATGTGATCCGAGTGCTCGAAGGAAGTGATGTCAGAGAGGCTAAGATTTTGAAAGATGAGAATCTACTCAACAGGAAAAAAACATGGGGTTCTGAAGACAACGTGAAGGAGGTAGGGATAAAAAGGAAGATCTTACTTTAAAATTCTTGAAAGTTTGTTTTCTTACAAGTATTGGCTCTAAACCACAGGTTCTCCAGTAGTTCTCCAAACCTCATAAATTAGAAAAGGATACAAATAAAGTAACTCACTAAAATATCTGTCAGATAGGTGCTGCATATTGCTGCAGAATTTCATTAAGTAGCCAATCTGGGATGGCACATCAGACTCTCAGGCGGTATACTTGGAGAGATACACACAGTCCGTTTAGCATCGGGTGGGAGGAAGCCAGATCATCCTGAAAAACCGGCCTTGTTCCACTGGGCTAAACCCAAGTTAATATTTTTTTACTAAATGTAAACAAAAACTTGGCAAATCTAAACTGGGTTTAAAAAATTTTATTCACATTTACATATGTGTGTTTAGTTGTAAACCAGTATGATTGACGAAGATTGCTGTATTAAGTGGAAATCAAATTGAACTGAGCCCAGGCTTCTGAATCTGTGAGGCACCAGGTATGACCACAGAGCCATCATGCCACCTAAAGCCAAGCCGTAGTTACTTTTAATTAAAGGACTGAATTCTGAAATATTATTATTATTTATTTGTTGACTGTTGATTTTATCCATGATGACTTACAACATTGCAAGCTAGCTAGTTCACGGATTGATCCTACCTTGTGCTGTATTCTTGCTGGGCTGGCGTGACACTGGAAGGATAGATGGATAGAATAATTAAACACATACTATGAAGATATTTCAATGTTCCTTAAAAGTTTTGAAGAATCGTCGTTGTAATCTTACAGATGGTTTAATGTCTATTACAGAGCTGATTGTGTGGCGATTGGGTATATGGAGAAAGAAAAGTAAGGACAGGAATTGGAGGTTAGTACGTTTGAAAGAGACAACACTGCTGCAATAATTTCATCGAAGGTCACGCACAATCACTGCGCCACTGTATTCCCCTGTTTAATAACATGCTTTCATTCCTATCAACAAGAAAAAGATATCACGTATACATCTCAATATTTTAATTATTCACAGAGCTGTAATATCACGAATGTTATGGATTCTGTGTCCTATCGGAGGAAGAGAAAACCAGTTTAAGAACCATGTAGTGATTCACACACATAGAGCACATAGAAGATCCATCCATCCATCCATTTTCTAACTCGCTGAATCCGAACACAGGGTCACGGGGGTCTGCTGGAGCCAATCCCAGCCAACACAGGGCACAAGGCAGGAACCAATCCTGGGCAGGGTGCCAACCCACCGCAGGACACACACAAACACACCCACACACCAAGCACACACTAGGGCCAATTTAGAATCGCCAATCCACCTAACCTGCATGTCTTTGGATTGTGGGAGGAAACCGGAGCGCCGGAGGAAACCCACGCAGACACGGGGAGAACATGCAAACTCCACGCAGGGAAACATAGAAGATCAAACTGGAAATTTCGACATTAAAGTTGACATTTCCTGCTTTTTTCCCCACTGTGTGCCTATTTTTTTTCTCTGTACCCTAATAAGCTTTCATATGACACTCAGATGGTGTGCTGCGACTCGCCTTTTGATATGTGACAACTTCTTTTTTATTTTGGGTACTGTGTGACTTTGTGAACTTGAGCTTTTGAGTTTCTTGGACACTCTGTCACTTGATCATCTTCCTTTTGTTGATTATATCACTGTTTAAACCAACAAATCGTACATTTTTCTTTGCCTCCACTTGGTTTTTGCTGAAATTCTTATATCTTCCCTCGTGCTTTTGCCACTGTCTTTTCACAGAACGTTGAGCTTAAGGGCTATTTATATTGATTTGCATATTCAGAGAGGCGTAATTCTGGGAGGAGTTGGGGCAGGACAGCAGGCGCGTGAATGAGCGTTACTTTTCACGTTGACCGGGATTTATGTAGCGGAAGAATGTGGAAGTTAGCATACACACAGATTCTTGCATCTGGATTTTTCTGTGCGTAAGCACATTTTGGCTTTTGTGCTTACATCGTGTTATAGTGCAAATTCTTTGCATAGCATTATGCATGAGGCCCCTGATGTTTTGATGATTCTGATATAATTAAGCATTTACTGAAATCCTCATCATATCGGTTTGCATTTTCAGCATTATCACTGCCACATTATATACTCATTACTTCACCAGGGTTTCACCAGCCATGAAG
The DNA here is from genome assembly GCF_016835505.1 of Polypterus senegalus. NCBI lineage: Eukaryota > Metazoa > Chordata > Cladistia > Polypteriformes > Polypteridae > Polypterus > Polypterus senegalus. The sequence goes on from NC_053157.1 coordinate 37,927,723, forward strand.
AGCGCTTTATGAAATAGTAAGAGGTCAAGCATGCTTTTCTGGCTCAGGCCCTGAGCTGGTGTACGTAGAGGTAATGATTGGAAAGAATGACAAAGTTGATTAATAATGATCTGAATCTACCATGGTAGTTCTGCTCACCATAGCCTCCTTTATGCATATCCTCCATTTCTCCGGCAGGCCTTCATGCTAGTTTTGGAAACACATGGATACAGACGCATGCCCAGTATCAAGAAAAGACAGGTATCATAAACTATTACATGTATGTTTGAATTGTGGGGCAAAAGTTTTCTACGAGATGAGGAATAAGGTATGGACAGCCAGTTAGAGCTGTCCTCCTGAGCAGATGGTGGGTTTAGTGTCTGCAGAACCCCCATAAAATGGATGGATATGAGGAGAATGGAGGAAGTTTCTCAGGGCTAGAGCATCCATGTGTATACCAGTATGGCAACCTGCATATTGTTGTGCCCTGCTGGATGCATTGGTTGCTGCCAAGGTGGGCTGCCTTGGAATAAGCATCTGTGTTCAAACTGAGGTCTGCCTAACCTGGAGACACTTCCTCAGTGAGTGGTCACACCTCCAGAAGTGCTCACCGGGTCCAGCATAAAAAGAGCCACTCCTTTACACTTAGGGGTTTGGTGGGAGCCAGTGGACAAACTGGAGGATGAGGTGAGATTTGAGAAGACAAGAGGAGTGGAAAAGAAGTGAAGCAAGAGAAATATGAAAAGAATGGACAATAAAAAAGAAAGAAAGAGTTTACATTGTTTTCTACAGACTTGAGTGCAAGAGAAAGTCTGTAGCAAGTATCTGTGGAAAAATAAATTGTGCTATTAACCTGGAACTGCTGGACATGTCTAAGTGTGGGGCATAAGTGCACCCCCTGGTGGCCACAGTATCTTATTTAGTCCAGAATATACAAGGAGCTATGCTGTGCTACACTCTGTTTTTAAATAGCCACTCTTTTTGGCTTTCTTCAAAAACAAGCTTTTGACACTTTTTGTTTCTGTTGCCACATAGTATCTGAAATTCATTTTGGATCTAGATTTATACATGGATCCAAATTTTAATCTGAACCTGAGTGACATAATGGTTAATGGTGCTGCCTCAGATTTCAGGAGACTGGGCTCAAATCCTGGTCACCATAAGCACAGAGTTATGGTATTTAGAATGTGACCTGTGGGAGGACACTTTGAAACTAAAATATTGTTTTTTTCCATGACAGTTTCTTTGTGACTGAATAATGAATTACAGTAAATGGAAAATGAAAGATGAGCACACCACATGGAGTGGTGGATTTCACTTTGGGATTAAGTTGCTCTGCAGGCAAATTACAGTAGAGGTTATAATAAAAACATGCTATTGAAGAAACATCTGTTGGCGCAGTAAACAAAATCTCCATGACATCCCTTTTGCAGTGCCAACCAACAAAATAGAAGGAAAAAAAACTCTCTCTTCTCTTAGAGTGCTTCTGAGAGTGTTTTCTATTCTTTTTTAACACAGACCTTTCATTACACAAGATGTGTCCTGTCTGACGTCTTTTTCGTTTGTGCTGCTTGGCAAATCCCAAACACAACTAGGAAGACTGGATCTAAAATAAAACAAAAAACATATTATACTTTATGTTGTAAAAGATAGCCCGGCCACAGACAGACACGACTCCAGATGTTCAAACCACACACACATTTTATTCTCACGATTTACAATATTTGCAATATTTACTCAGTCCTTGTTCCTTTTGGCCGCCTGTCCTCTTCCACCCGACTCTGGCTCCCCGAATGGAGTGAAGCGGCCCCTTTTATCTTGCCCTGGACGTGCTGCAGGTGCATGATGACGAACTTCTGGCAGCACTCCCCAGTGTGGTGGAAGTGTTGCTCTTGTACCCGGAAGCACTCCGTGGGGAAAAACCATCCCTGGTCCGGCAGCACTTCCTGGTATAGCGGAAATGCTGTCCTTCAGGGTTCAAGGACTGTCCAGGCGCCCAGGGAAGAATAGTGCCGATGTCCCATTCCATTCTTTCTCCAGCCGTCCCGGCGGGGCAGGGTCCCTGGCCGTCGGTCACAATGTCTTGTAGCCTTAATTTGACTCAGATGTCTAAAGAGGCATTGTGTCATTAGTGCATTAAGATGCCAATCTGTAACAATTGCTAATGCTGCTGCCTTACTGCTCCAGCATGCTGATACTTCCCAAAATGAGGGCGTTAGACCACTCAGTGTGAGGAAGTGAGCACATCAGTGCAGGTCTGCTCTATTCAGTCTGACTCTAAACTTTGATTATATGGGTTTTAAAGTGAATGAATGGTAGAAATGTGTGGTTTTCTGTCTTGACCACTACAAGCATAGCCCTGTAGCTCAGAAGGTGCTCTATTATTAGTTATTATAAAATTAGCAGAACTCAATGTCTACCGCTAGATGGCATAAGCTTTTATATTCTCATTAGTGATAAGAGCACCCCACTGAATTTGTTTCATTTTGAGTTTGTTGATATCGTGGAAATATTCGGGAACTTTGCCAAACTCAGGGAAACGCATTAAAGTCAATGGGGATGGACAAACTGAACTATTTCTGAGTGGATTCTAATGGTGCAATGGTCTTTAAAGTGTCACAGAAAGCTAGGGAAATGTCTGCCAACTATGCTGGACAGATTATTGTGGCTAAAAGTGTGTGACCTGAGCTGTGAGGCGACAGTGCTAGTCACTGCTCCAATGTGCCAAGAGTAAAATTAATAGATTTAAATATCAGAACAGTAACATTTCATGCAGATAGTGGCAGACATGAATTATGACTTCTCTAAGGCTTAGCCCCCACAGACTTAATAGCAGGTACCCACCTCTCTCAAGCCAAAAAGTACAGTTTAATTTAATTTTCTCCCTGAGTCTTTTGCTTATTCACTGTTGCTGCTACCAAACAAGCACAACACAAACCACATGGATATTTCACTCCTTCCTGTTTGCATCATTATTATTATTATCTATATCAGGCTGTGGAAAAAGAGTAAGAATGCCTAAAAATTCATAATTTTTTACCCAATCATTCTCCTATTCTGAAAAAATAATGAATTAACAACTGAACAATAGTAAAATTTAGTAAAATGTCATTGGATAGTAAACAATTCAAGTTGTCTGTTTGTTTTTCAGCTGACAGATTATTTGCTGCAGGTTCTGAACATAAAGGACAACAACCCAAGTTGAAGACTAAACTCTGCACTCCTGACTTTAAAGGACTTTCGTTTTACAAACATTCAAATGTAATTAATGCTGGATAAACTGCTTTTGTGATGAAATATTCATTCTTACTGCATACCTTGCCTTTAGCCTGGCTCATTTTGATGTAATAATTTTGAGGTTTGGGTTAACTTATTTATTTTTGTATACTGTATCATCTTTTATGGATATCCTATTATAATGAAAATAGAATGTACTGTCTGTGTTTCCTTACTGTCCGTCTCATGTACTTCATCTCTGTGATGATGTGATGATGTAACTCAGTCAGTAAATGAACATACATTGCCTCAAATCTTAGTGTGTATTTTACCTTTGAAAATGAAGTATCCTGAAATCAAAAATAGCAAAGAGATATTTAAAATAATATTTCTAATGACAAAATGTCTTTCATTATGAGTGTAATAGTCTTCATAAATAGATTCAAAAACCTTGATTTTGAAAAGAGGGACAATACAATGCCATGTCTCTGCATCATTTGCAGGATCAAAATATGGACAAACTGAACTGCTTTCTAGCAATTCCCTTGCAGCAAAGTGCAATATGACACATTTTCCTTTTTTAAAGCAAACTCCCAGTGCTTATAAAATAATCAAATCCTCAGATAAGTAATAAAAATCATATTCAGTGATTCTTTCAATGAAAATATCTGGATCCGTTCTTTATTAAGTGGAGATTTAGACAAGATTTTATTATATCACTACTATCAAGCACTTGTTTATGAGGGCTGTTTAGAAAAAGGTGTTTGAATTAAAGCAACCTGCGTGTCTTTAAGAGGATACACAATAAACTCATGATTGCTTTCACTTTCTCCAGCCACATTACCTAATAAACCAATTTATTTTATTGTGAACACCATGCTAAAATGCTTACTAATCTCAATATAACAACTTATTTAAAAACAGATGTAATACTGCCCTCCATAATTAAAACATAGGCTATGCTCAGGGTACAAGTTTATTTTCATGTGCACAGAAAGGAAACATGTTCCCCTGTACAATTAAATTCTTTCTTTGCTATCCACACCAAATGCCAAAACCAACATACTGTATAAAGATAAACATAAATAATAAGTAGGAAATATATAATAAGTAACAGAGGCAGCATAAAGTATAAAAACTGAATAGAAGCATAAAGTGTAATGTGCAGGTAGGTGTGTGATGGACAAGTCAAATACAGTTGTGTGAGGTAGACAGAATGAGGTGAACCATGGGTATAAACTCCAGTCAGTTATTTAGGAGTCAAATGGCCTTGGGTAAGAAAGAGTTCTTTAGCCTGGAAGTCCTGCATTTCATACTTCCATACCTCCTGCCTGAGGGTAGAAGTGTGACCAGTTTATTTTGGGGGTGGGTGGGGTACCTGAGGATCAAGGCAGTTCTCCTTTGGACTCTGCAGTTGTAGATGCTCTGCAGAGAGAGCAGTGGGGTCCTGGTGATCTTCTCAGCAATCTTTACCTCTCTCTGCATGCGTTTGCGGTCCATTGCAGTAGTGTTGCTGTACCACATGGTGATGCAGCTGGTCAAGATGCTCTCAACAATGCAGATGTAAAAGTTGCAGAGGAACATAGTCGACATACCAAACTTCCTCAGCCTCCTCAGAAAGTACAGCCGCTGCTGGGCCCTCTTCACCAGCTGTGTGGTGTTAAGTGTCCAAGTGAGGTCCTCACTGATGTAGACACCGAGGTATTTAATGCTACTCACCCTCTCCACTTCAAGCCCTCGGATGAACAGTGGCCGGTGAGGTCTCCTCTCCTTCCTCATGTCCACTATAATCTCCTTCGTCCTGTCTGTGTTGAGGGTGAGGTTGTTGTCCTCACACCATGATGCCAGACTGTCCACCTCCCTCCAGTAGGCCGCCTCAGTGATGCATCCTATCACTGCAGTGTCATCTGCAAACTTTAGGATGATGTTATCTTTGTGGGAGGCGACACAGTCATGGGTGAATAGGGTGTAGAGGATGGGGCTAAGGACGCATCCCTGTGGAGTGCCTGTGTTTGTGATAATGGTGGCTGAAGTCCTATTACCAGTCCTGACAGACTGGGGCCTGCCAGTCAGAAAGTCTAAGAGCCAGTCACAGAGGGTGGGGAGCAGGCCAAGTGCAGACAGTTTATGGGGGATAACCATGTTAAAGGTGGAGCTGTAGTCAACAAAGACCATCCTGATGTAGGAGTCTTTGTTCTCCAGATAGGAGAGGGAATAATGAAGTGCAGCCGCGACGGCATCTGAGGTGGACCTGTTGGGCCGGTAGGCATACTGCAGGGTGTCCAGAGTGTCTGGTATGCTGCTCTGAATGTGGGCCAGCACCACCCTCTCAAAACACTTCATGATGATTGGAGTGAATGCTACCGGCCTGTTATTATTCAGGCAGGTGGGTGGGCTTTTTTTTTAGTAAGGGGGATGATGATTGTAGTCTTAAAGCAGAACTCTGAGGGTCATGTTTCCAGTCACTCTATACTGTTTATATTTACATACTTCAGTTAAATGTACACTTATGGTCAAAAGGTTTAGAACACCTCAATTTTATCAGTTGTTCTTCAATGTCACAATAAACAACTCCAGACATCGCAAGAAGGTTTGGGGCAACCACCAGTATATTGTAACCCAGGCTGCAAAAAGGTAGTTGCAAAATAGCACAGGGCAGTTTATACTACTGAGTCCAAGACAGAACTGATGACCAGAGGAAGGGGAGCGGCTTTTATGGAGAGTTGACTGGAAATGATGTCACCTTCGGGGCAGGGACTGGAAGTGATGTTGCCGTTGGGGTGGGGACCAGAAGTGATGTCACCCTCCGGGCCGGGACTGGAAGTGTCTTCCTCTGGGCTTCGGCACCTGGCGGAATTTCCTGGGAACGGTCTGTAGGGAACTGAGAAAGAGAGTCAGTGCACCGCTCCGCCCCCTGGTTGGATAAGTTGTTATGATTATATAAGCCCTTCAGCTGCCTCCCACTTGCACGTGTGTGACAAGGCCTCCACCTTAGCCCAGACCCATCGGGTTGGGCGGCCTGCACCTGCACACTCCTTGTGAAGGGCCATCCACTGTAAAGGGGCATGATCCGTCACCAGAATGAACTTACAGCCCAAGAGGTAGTACCTCAAATGCACAATCGCCCTTTTGATCGCCAAGGTTTCCTGTTCCACCGCTGCATACCTTGTCTCTCGGTCCAGCAGTTTCCAGCTCAGGTACATGACGGGGTGTTCAGCACCGTTGACACTTTGGCTCAACACAGCCCCCAGGCCTGTGTCCGAAGCATCCGTTTGGAGAGCAAATGGAAGAGAGGAGTCGGGGGACATTAATACTGGTGCCGAAGTAAGGACCTGTTTTAAGTCACCGAATGCAGCTCCCATTTTTTCGAACCATACCACATTGTTAGGAGTCCTTTTCTTCATCAAATCAGACAAGGGCGCCTCTCTCTCAGAAAACCGAGGTACGAACTGACGGTAGTACCCTGCTGATCTGAGAAAGGCTTGGCCTGGGACATTTCAAAATGGCGTCTATTTTGGACCACTGTGGTCCCTCAGTCCAAAGAAACATTTCTTTGGATTGATTCACAGCCCTGCTTCTCCTAGTGTCCACAATACCTCTTTGACCTGCTGTACGTGTTCCTTCCATGTGCTGGAATGGATGACGACGTCATCCAAATAGGCAGCATTATACGCATTATGGGGACAGAGCACTTTGTCCACCAGACGCTGGAAACTGAATGGACGTACATGATACTCCAGTGTCCACTAGGGGTGCTAAACGCAGTCTTGACCTTTGCGGAATCTGTTAAAGGAATCTGCCAGTACCCCTTGGTCATGTCAAGTGTTATGAGAAACTTTGCTTGGCCCAGCCTCTCAAGGAGGTTGTCCACACATGGCATGGGATAAGCATCGAACTGGGAAATCTGGTTAAGCCATCGGAAGTCATTACAAATCCTCCGGCTGCCGTCCGGCTTAGAGACCAAGATGATGGGGCTGGACCAGGGACTAAAGCTCTCCTCAATCACTTCTAGTTCCAGCATTTGCTTGATTTCCAGTTCTACATCAGCTTTCTTTGCCTCCGGGATTCTATAGGGCCACTCTTGGACTACAACCCCCGAATCAGTCAGTATGTCATGCGCAATCAGAGAGGTCCGACCCGGTTTTACACTCACCACCTCCGGGACAGACCAGATAGCTGTCCTGTCTGACAGTTAACTCCTCGCCGAAATTAAGGGTGTCTCTCTGAGCAAAGAATGAGCAGGGCTGACCGGAGGAGGGGTCTGGGTCCCTTTCCTTCCACGGTTTCAGCAAGTTCACATGATAGACCCGCTTGCTTGGTCAACAATTAGGTTGTTTCACCAAAGAGTCAACCAATCCTTTCCTCTTCTAAATTTCATAAAGGCCTAGCCAATGGGTGAGCAATTTAGAATGAGAGGTGGGGACCAATACCATGATGCCATACCCCGGATGGAACTCTCGGAGAGTCATGCCACGTTCATAATAGCGGGCCTGTACTGCTTGCACTTCCTCCATGTGACTTTTTAGAATGGGTCTGATCTTTCCAAATCTATCACATAACTGTGTGATATACTCTAGTACATTTGTCGAGGGAAGGGCCTCTCCGTCCCAGCCTTTCTTTAAAATGTCCAGAATACCCCGGGGTTGTTGTCCGTACAATTATTTAAACAGTGAGAACCCCGTAGAGGCTTACGGGACTTCGATAGGCAAAGAGAACAAGGGGGAGGAATTGGTCCCAATTCTTCCCGTCCCCGCTGACCAACTTGCGGAGCATCTGTTTGAGAGTCTGAATAAACCTCTCCACTAGCCCGTCAGTTTGAGGATGGCACACTGCCGTTTGTAAATGCTTCATTTTAAGTAACTTGGCCACTTCCTTGAACGTTTCTGAGGTGAACGGCGTCCCTTGGTCCGTAAGGACTTCCTTAGGGATACCACTTGCAAAGACCCCTAGTAGTTCCCATGCGACTACTTTAGTTGTAGCTGAGGGCAAGGGAACAGCCTCTGGATATCAGGTTGCATAATCCACGAGGACTAATATATACCTGTGTCCTAGGGCAGAGGGCTCTAAGGGTCCACCTATATCGACCCTGATTCTCTCGAAGGGCAATTCAATTAGGGGAAGGAGAATGAGAGGAGCACGGGCTAGTTATACACAAAAGGTGAACCTCCTCGTTGATTCCCGGGCCAGTAAAATCGGAGCTTGATACACTCCACAGTCTTTTCGGAGCCTAAATGGCCTCCAAGGAGGTGGGCATGTGCTAACTCACAAACCTGCCGCCAGTAGGTTTGTGGGATTAGCAGCAACTTCTGGACATCCCCTCCATGTTCTAAGACCCTATATAACAAATTGTTTTTGATAACAAAGTGGGGTCCCTGTGGCCGGTTTGTGCGTTGGCCATTTAGAAGAACCACTGCATTCTTAATATGCTTCAGAGAGTTGTCATTCCACTGCTCTCTCTTGAAAGAAGCCGGCGTAATTTTAAATTGAATCTGCATTTCAGAGAGAGGAAAGGGAAAGGACCACAAGGGCTGGAGATTCCTCCCGACCTGCTGGGGCGCGGGTAGATGAAGTAGCTGCCTGCGACGTGCTGGGAGTTTCTCCAACCCCCTCTTGGCCCTCCATCTTGCTCTCCACCGCATACTACACAGTGTGGAGGCAGACTGAGACAAGTCACCCTCCTCTACAACTAGGCATAATATTTGACGGGGAGCAGTCAGCAGTCTACCACTTTTAATTTCAGCCCAGTCCCACCCTACAACTACAGGAAAAGGTGGGTTGAGGTAGACCACCACGCGGAGCATTCTCAGCGATCCGTCCAGGGAGATGTAGCATAGTACACTGTTGAGTTGGTGAAAAGCCAGTTCCTCAGTGTGTAACACTATCTGTTAAACATGGAGGATGAAGTTTGATGGTCTGGGGTTCTTTTGATGGAGGCAGAGTTGGTGACTTGCACAAAGAGACTGGCATTCTGAATCAAAAGGGTTACGACCATTTGGCTGTTATATCAGCAAAAGGTGGCTACTTTGATTAATCAAATTTTTAAATAAAATTTTGTACACATAATTATTTCTTGACTTATCTTTTTCCATTTACCATTGTTTATTTCTTCTATGCCTTCATTTCATAAAACATTAGGACATTAAACAGCACACATTTCCTTCAAAATTGAAAAAACTGAGGTGTTCTAAAACTTTTGTCCGGTAGTGGAGGTGCATTTCAAATACATTAACCTTATGGCCTCTATCAGCATTATTATTGTACTTGTGGGAATCACCATCCAGTTACTGTCTACTTTAGTAAGACATCTGGAGTGAGGCTCATGGAAATGGAAGGTAAGAAAACTGTGGACGCACCTTCACAAACCAACCTGATCAGTTGTGTGCATTGTAGACAGTGTGGCCCAAAGGTCCAGCAGAAAAACTTGAACTTTCAATCAAATAATCTATCATATTTACTTTTGGTTTATTGGTCTGAAAGCTTTTCAAAATAAGGCTGTTAATCATCATAATGACCAAATCTAAGAATCACAATCATTTTCAACCAGTTCAGTTTATTTCTAACTTGGTGCCTTTTGCAATATGCTAATTCATCCTATGAAAAAATCCACCTGTGGAATAATTCTAGATCCCCATGAGACAAAACAAGACCATGCTTTTTATTTCATTCAAATCACTGTTTGTTTTTCTCTGGTTTCGTTGTAAGAGGTGCTCTGAGGATTAGTTAAAGTGTTTAAAATATGCTACAATGTATAAATTCCCTTTCATTCATTTAATTCTTTTGTTCCAACACCTGCTCTAAGAAATATTTTAAACAGAATGAACTTTACTTTGGGCTAATGTGTTCTCTTTTTAATAAGAATTATGCAGACACTGTTATCAGGTGGAGAATAGAATACAATGGAGAATATGAATGTGCTGGAAGCAAACCCATTGAAGAAGATGAAGGGAGCATAAACAGAAAGTGTTTACATAATAGAAACACTACATGCATGGTTTATACATCTATCTATCTATCTATCTATCTATCTATCTATCTATCTATCATATAGTGCCTTTTCTATCTATCTATCTATCTATCTATCTATCTATCTATCTATCTATCTATCTATCTATCTATCTATCTATCATATAGTGCCTTTTCTATCTATCTATCTATCTATCTATCTATCTATCTATCTATCTATCTATCTATCTATCTATCTATCTAATTACATTTACAGATAGATGGCAGCCTGAGGAGGGCACTTTACTTAAGCCCAGAATAACTTCAAGGAAGCTCGGTAGTATGAGAATGAGTTTATTGAATGAAGAAATACAAACAGAAGGGGATAAATACGTGGAAGAATTAAATATCAAATATATGTCTTACTTCTCCACATTCCTCCCACTAGTTGAACCCTTCAAGTACTCTCTTTCTGACTACAAGTTCAATGGCTTTATGACTGGAAAGGGTCTTTGAGCCCCAGCCAGAAATTACTTTCAGGGATATCCTTAAGATATGTTCCACATTCAGGAACAGCATCTTGAATGCTTGGGGTAATCCTTCAGAAGCCACTCGTGGCTCCCAGTATCCCTGCTGTCTTGTAGCTTCTAGTTAATGAGTCAGGAAAACATCAGGTTATCTGTCCATTATAGTGAGCAGTAGGGAATCATCAACATAACGGGACTCTCTCCTGCCACCCTCCATATCCTTTAAAGCCCTTTCATTAAATGTTTAACTCCATAGTAACTAATTCCAGGGCTACATTATTTCTCTTTGGAAGGCCTGTCCTTTGACTACTCTTAATCCAAGTAACTCCCTTTCAGACACTCTATACTAGACATACGTGTATACAGTGTATATGCACCTTGTACACAGCTTTTACTTTTCCACTTCAGTAAAGGAAATACACTTGTATAAATCAACCAATCTTGAAAATTGCTGAGCTCAGGGTATGCTTATAAGGATTTACCTGTATATATTTATAAAACATTCATAGGCACAATGTTATGGTTTGGTGCACTTTGTATCTTGCCCTGGGCTCGATTACAGGCCAGCCACTGTCTGTTTCCACCTTCTATGGACTCTCTGGCTTCTTTTATTTCCCAGAAATGTGGAGATTAAGTAACGTGGCAGCTTTGGAATGAGGAACTGCAGACATTTATGGTATTGTGCCTAGTGATGGACTGGCATCACTTTTAGGATAAGTTTTTTCTTTTCCACTAAGTTTGGTTGAATAGACTCTGGCTCCAAGATTACCTTGTAAACAAAAAGAAGTTCAAAAGTAGACTAGGCAAAGGAAGGACAGATCTTTGTCTATCTATCTATCTATCTATCTATCTATCTATCTATCTATCTATCTATCTATCTATCTATCTATCTATCTATCTATCTATCTATCTGTCTGAAGAAGATTCACAATTCCTCAGCAATGAAAGCTGAGCCTGCCATTACATAAACCTGCTTTTTCATGTTTTGTCACAAGGTGGCGGTCAAAATTATATGTTGAACTGAACATGAGCAGATGAACAGCAAACATTAGCATAACTCACAAGGCAAAATCAGCCAATATTTATGTTGTTTTTATTATTCATGCCAAACAGTAGCAGTGCTGTTAGGGTAATATGAACTTTAATTCAGCTATTTCAACACTTTTTAAAATAAGTAAATACCATGTTGCCTTCTGGAGACTCAAAGTAGGAATCTTTGGAAAGAAAGTAAATCATGAAACAGCTTGGTAAATGTTAACATATTAAAGTGTATAATATTCAACATTTCTTGGAGTTTCTGTGTATCTGGTACTATCACGAAGACCCACATAGGCATTATTAATCTGTGATAAGTTATACAAAGCATTTATTAGAAATTAACTATGATCAGTGTAAAAAATGGAGAACTATGAGGATGACTGCAATATCCTTGTTTAAATGAATGATACTGTTTAACAATATAAAATGAAGGATAAGCATAAGGCAGAAGGTCAAGGACAAACATTAAATTTATACAAAAAAAACCCCATGATCACTCTACCCATTTCCCCCTTTCTGTAAAGCAGCATTTGCATTCAGTGACTCTGGGCAGACAGAGTCTAACCCAACATGGTCAGGCACTTACCTTACCTACATACCAGGCCAATTTAATGCTGCCATAATTGTTTAATAAAAATTGCACCTGCGGTAATTACTCACCTAAAATATAAAGTTATGAAAATAATATCCTTTGCCTGTCATATTGTATTTAGATGTGGTCTTCAGCATGTGCTTTGAAAACATCTGTTAAGCAAGATGTCCTCATTTATTAAATACTTCCTTTTAAGAAGTTTCCTTTATTATTAAACAGCTTTGTTCGTGTAAGGGATTAACACTTGTTTAGAAACTACGACAGGACTTTGATTAAATGAACTTTGGAAGTCAAAAGTTAACTATTTCCATGATTTTAAGGAATAACTGAAGAGCATCTAACAGCTATCTTCATGTTATTCTTCAAATATTGTGTCACTCTCTAAAATATTAGCACTATATCTTATATATAAACGTCTATGTGTGGAAGTGTGTGTGTGTGTGTATATCTGTCCAGCCCGCAAGTGAGAGGTGGAATCGGGGTAAGGCCTCCACCTTCGAGGAAACAGAAAAGTCGCTTAGCTGCTAATAACACAAGCGAGGCCAGCACGTCAGGAAAACGAAAACTCAGAAGAAAGACAAAGTTGCTTAGCCATTAACATCTGCAAAACTATATGTTTTATTTTTCCTCCCACCACTAATGCACAAGCGATGCAAGCATGTCGTCAAGACTAATCCTCTTTGTAGAGAGATGCCCAGAGTAGTTCTTTTCAATTACCTGACATCTCTACATTTCATTTTTTTTTCTGACAATTTCAATAATTTCTAGGACCCTGGGCTTTTTATAGCGCAGGCTTACACAGCTAGTTTATGTATAAATGGCCAAACCCAAAAGTACTCTTTACTAGGAAATGGTAACAATCAGTGAATCAGGAGTAAGTATTGGATAAAAACTTAATGATATGCCTTTTAAAGATCAGGAAAAAAAACTAAAAAGTTTAAATTAGAATATGTCATTAAAACCAGATACAATTACTAGAAACATTGTCCCTCGGTGACTACTTCACACAATGGCCTTTTGATTGCTGATTCTTCATTTTAAGAGATATCACCCACAATGCACTCTCTTTGAAGACCTCTGCTACATCTTAACTGGATCATCTCTTCCACTCTCCAGAATCAGTCGATTTGATTTTCTCTCTCTCTCTGTCACTGTTCTTGAAACTAGAAATATTCTTCTTGGGTTTCTGCAGGGCATGCAAACATGGAAGTGTACAAATAATATTATTTGTTTCCATAATAAAAAGCCTACAGTCCTGTGATGGATTGGCACGCCAACCATGGTCGTTTGCTGCTTTGTGATTAGTGCTGCCAGGTTAGTCTAACAAACCATGTACCGAATTAAGTGGGTTAGACATGAGGAAAAGCATCATCAACCAGTCAATGGCATACTCTAGAAAGAAGACACTGCAGACTATGAAGGTCTTTTGATGTCAATGCCAAAGCTATTTTTTGTTCATTGATCAGCCTGTCACAACAGACTGTAAAAGTGGGATGTAGAATGTGGAGAGTAACAAATAAAGTGACCACATAATAATGCACAGAAAAATTCAATGTGACAAAGAACGAATCAAAAAAGGACAAATTTGACTGTGAAACTGAAAGAGCAGAAGTTTTATTAAAAGTAAAGAACTATGTGATAATGGAGCATATGGATGTGACATGCATAAATTAAAATAATTTGACAACTAGATCAAGAGTTTGGAATAAAAAAGCCACCATGAATACACTTTTTTTGTTATGAAATTTGTATTGGACAATTTAAAACATGAAAATGTAATATACTTTCAAATATACCCTAAAAATGTGGCCAAGAAAGAAGACAATGGAATAAGTCGAAACAATAATAATGCAAAACATCCCCCACCGGTATGGACATTCATGACCAGGGCCATCTTAACAGCATTATAGGCCTCTGGGCAAAGCAGTGCACTGGGGTCCCTACCTACACAACCACTCACAGGAATAAAAATGTAAATGGTTGATAAAATTAAACATATATTTATTGTATTGGTACTTCCAACCAAATCAGTGTTTAAACATTAAAGAAAATGCTGTAAAGCAAAGATTAATCAATATAAATGTTTCAACAATATAACATGAGCCTTGGAAAAACACAAAAGTTTCAACATATAAATGATATTCGATGGGCAAACCATACAGCATGAGGCCCATATTCTCATGGGGCCCCTGATCAACTGCCCAGCATGCCCATGCGTTAAGATGGCCCCGCTCATGACACACCTGTCCTGAAAAGTGACAAACAGAAAGCTTGTTTCTCAGTGTAAGGGTCACACAGGAACTGGAAACTCAGGCCAGCAGGGCTGCCTGTGACAGAAATTATAAGAGAAGAAGAAGAAAAGTAGAGAAACTTTTTCCATGGGCAACCATTGCCCATTGCATTAGTCCAAACAGCTCAATGCATTAGTCCAAATCTGAACAGTGGCGTTAGGTAAATGGTTGATCCCACCAACTGAAAGTTCTAAAATTAAGAAATTATAGAAAGTAGGTTTCCTGGTGAGGGGAGAGGACAATTTAGGATGTTTCCAGCAAGAGGCCCACAGAAACTTTGATGTTAACAAAGCCAACATTGTAAGTCTCTGGTGCAGAGAAGGAAAAGATAAGAGAATATCCAGTAGTAGCAACACTTCAGGAGGTAGAGGGATATGGTAGGAGAAGTCAACAACATAGGACCAAACAGAATCCTCAAAGGAACACTCCCAGAACGAGTGGAGGAAGGATCAAAGTGGCATATGGGATCAGGGTCTAGACCTCATTAGATGACGAGTTTGCGTGGTGGGATATAATTGATGTACAGTTTTAAATTGAGTGTGCTAGTGTTCATAGTTTCTTGAATTTTGAATGCTTTGGAAAATGGTGTTCCAGCACAATGTTTGACCGTTGGAGAAATCATGAAGCCAATTAAAAACAGCAGGGAGGGATTTAAGAGACGCTTTAATAAGTGAACAAAGACTAATGAATAAATAAGCATGCCCTGGAATGCTAACTGTGGTGACAGATAAGGTGGTCGGAAAAGGATTTTGTACAATGAGAAAGGACAGGAGAATAGTGCCATGTTTAATACGCGAGTCTGATTTGATGAAAATGACAGGAGAAAAAGCTCTGAGGCAATGGAATTAGGTAATGGAGTTTGGACAAGAAAGAATTTGTAAAAGACTTGTAAAAGACAACAAATAAAGAGCATACATTTTTTTAGTGCGGACTTTGTCCCCAAAAAGAAAAATCAAGTTAGAGAATGTACACATGGCATAAAATTCAAGGACATTTAGGGACAGTTAACTAATATGAAAGTTCGTGCATTTGACATTTTTAGTTATTTCATCAAAGGATCAGTTATCACATTTTGATTTATTAAATTTTTTTGTAACAATAAATTCTTCAAAAATAGAAGTGATCATAAAATGTAATGTATTAGAAGACTACATTAAATACTTACTTTTTAACAGCACCGTACAATCTCACTTAGTTAATAACAGAGCACAAAGAGGCTTATGGTGACCTTCATACACTGAAGATTCAATTGAAGTGATGTGAAAATGACATCAACAGATGCGCTGTTAATAGTTGTGGAGGGTCTGCAACTAACTGTAGTTTTTTTTTAAATTAAAGGTATCCCAAAAATGATTTAATTTGGACATGAGTGTCAGTAGGCTTTGCACCCTAGTAACCAAGTAACCTTAGCTGTTCCATAATATTTCAGCAATTATTTACCACTGATGCTGATCTTTCTGATCATAAAATATGTCATTACGATAGCAATTGAGGAGAATAATTCATAATTAATTAATGCAGAATTACGGTATTTGAGGGTTCCTCTAGAGTGCCTTTTTCTATTGCACAATTTGGCTCAAAAACTAATCAGCACATCGTCATCTCATAACAGGCTTAAGTTTCGAGTTTGGTATTTTTCCGTCCAGCCCTTTAAGCTCTAGACTGTGCACAGGAAGCTGTGGACATACAGACAGACACACACACACACACACCCATCATCAAGATATTGATGTTTTCGGTATCATGGGATTCTAAAACATCAAGATCCATTGAAAACTGGAGATTGAAATTTTTGATGAAGCTAAAGCTTTTGCTCTTCCCCCACAGACGACGGGTTATGGTGGAGGAGGGCGCATAGCAAAAAGCAATAACCACCCAACAAGTGTTTAGTGTAGTAAACACAATTTCCCTCTTTCTCAGCCTTAGTAATAATACCACAACACAAAGTAAAGACTTACTGAACAACAAAGTGAAATTACCAAAAGGAAAATCACTATAAAAATAAATTTGACAATAGTAGCATTAAATCACAATCGGTATTACTCCATGGAAGAAGAAGATCCCCATCTAGCTTTTAATATTAGTTATTTTAAACACAATAATTTATTAAAACTGTTTAAACTACTAAAAACTTTGAAAGGAGCTGATTTATTGAATAACAGGAACACCAAAAGTAACAATTACCTTAACATACTCAGAATACACAGGAGGAAAAGCAGCTGTACAGGCCATTACCCCAACTCGTTGTCAAACGTTATACTGCTAAGCAACTGTTTTAGCATGGCACAAGCTGAAGTTCTGCTCCTTCCATGCTTTTTGTGGCACAACTGGCTTTTTCATGCACTAAAACTGTTAAACACAGTGTGGTCCTTGTTATATGCCCCATGGCTTGGATCTTCTTCCTGTAAGTAAACTGCAGTCTCCTTCTAACCGCATTTTATCATTATATAACTTAGAGGAGCTACACCTTTCCTGATGTAATGAATTAGTTCAAACACCTTTTAGCTGCAGGTTGATCATGTTGATAATGTCTGTCCTTTATAATAATAAGGTGCTGACAATGCCACAGAGAGGTAATTTATACTGTAATGTAAATCTTTTTAGTTCAGTCTTTGTTTATTGAGCGGCCCTTACAGAATGTCTTTCCTCTTATGTTCATTCCCAGATAGGTGACTTTCTTTGTGTCTGTTTCTGTATGAATAGCTTGCGTGTCCATCTCTCCTGGGTGACCCAAGCAATTTTCAGATGAGCCAAAGGGAAAAATATACAAAATACACAAGTTTAAGTAACTGCCTTTAAGGTAAAATTGAAACAGTATAGTAATTTGTAGTTCAAATCGCACAGAATATTTTTCCGTTTTATGTCGATGAGTTTACAAATTCACCAATGCTTTTCAATAAGAGATTTGTAAATTTCAGAACTTCCATCCATCCATTTTCTAACCCGCTGAATCCGAATACAGGGTCACGGGGGTCTGCTGGAGCCAATCCCAGCCAACACAGGGCAGGAACCAATCCTGGGCAGGGTGCCAACCCACCGCAGAATTTCAGAACTTTGTACAGCATAATCTGTTCAAGATATCTCAATGAAAATTGAACTGTCTCAACAAAGTTTCTTGACATATATCTTTGAATTGGTCCACTGGGAGCCAGGTTGTTTCATGCAGTCAGACAGAGAGACAGACAGATAGTCAGACATGGCTATTGCAATAGGTGTTTTGTGCATTATATGCAAACACACCTAAAAAGTCTCATCTCTGAACATGCTACATAAGCTTAGTTTGTCATACAGGCTCTTTGCTGTCTGTAATGGGCTATAAGGAGAAAGTTGGACAACAGTTACTTGAAAACACACAAGAGGTGGCCACAAGTCTGCAACTGACCATGGATCAGCAGTAAACATCTGGGGACATGAACTTGGTGTAGTAGGTGGAAGGTTTTCTTTTATACTTAACATATAATTTACATCAAAGTGCATCCCAAAAATATACAAAGTCAAGTGATTGAAAAAGAGTATACACAAGCTATTTGGTGAATTAAAGTCAACACACATACAGTATAATATAAAAAGGGTTTTATGTTGAGAAAATAATGATATGGTTTTATTTCTGGTTTTTTCTTGTGGTACTTGGGTGAAGTGATGTAATAATATTAAGTCAAAAAACATCTTGCATTAGCAGCAGTAAATAATTTCAAATTAAGAAGATGACTAGAATGAAAACAAGCTACTGTGACTTCCAGATATAAGACTGAGAGGTCCTTGCATAGCATTATGGTGGAATCAATGCCTGGATAATACGTGGACTGTGGGTTTGCCTATAAAATATATGACTGAGGATTTGGCACCTTCATTTTTGGAGCTTATACAAACCAAAAGAGACACGATAACTGTGCCTAACTGGACAAATTCAATCCTGCATTGAGCCTCTCCTGTAATAGCTGTGTGTCATCGCTTCACATCAATGTACATAATAAGCGAGCTTTACAACCTTGGCTTGGAACTTCTGTCTTCCTTATCTGAAAATTACCTAGCCTTCAAAATTCTGTTTATTCAATTCAGTTTATTTTTGCATAACGCTCTGCACTGTGCGTAGACTGAGAGCACGGCACTAAGTTCACATGTAATATGTTTATATCATTTAACACATGCAAGTAAGAATTTCGCTGTACTCTGTGCAAGTGACAATATTGACCCTGTGACGATAGGTTTTGTCCAAGCCCCGCCTCTTTTTCTAGCAGTGTCTCTGAAGCTCATTCACCAATATGATGGCTAGGGAGGTCATACACTGCAGGACATGACTCTCTTGAGTCTATTATGCATTTTCAGATTTTTTTCTGATTCTTCCAAGTTATGAATTCATAGTTCCATCAGAATGCAACAGAAATAACTGGTTTAATTTAGAAGAAAAAGGAAAAGTGTCCATTCCATTTAAATTGTTTTCTCATTTTGTAGAGGGGAGCTTTTACAGATTTCATTCCATTTAGCTTCACAATCAGTGAGCCATTTTAACTTGTAATTGATTTCATTCTTTAATTAGTTTACTGTTTTTCATTATTTAGCAAGACCCAGCAATGTAAACTTTATAGGTATAACAACATTTTAAATATGTATATATTTGCAGTGTTTTAAATGCTTTTTCCATTATTTTCTTTCTTTTTTTCTGCAGAGCTACTTTATTAGGTTTTCCCAAATACTGATAGTTTACAAAGAGAAGAACATACAGAGGTGCAAATGACACTGACTAGCCGAGGGGAGCAGCTACTCCAATTTTTATATCAATCTGTCTGCGTATTGGTAAGCAAATGCTTAAATAACCACAGCATACAAAATGTTAACATAAGAACAAAAAATGTAAAAGCAAGTAAAGCAGAGCAAATTCATACCTGTATAATACAGAAAGACTGACTCTGTTTTATGTAAACTCAGCTTGTAATTTCTTAATAGTCTCAAGGAAGACAGAAACTTGCGGGGGTTTAGGAAAAAACAGACGTTGGTTAAAACAAAACCCCACAGTCAGACGAGTTCTCCAGGAATGAACCTGAGAATCTGATGTAGAGCATTTGATTATAATTGTTGCTCCAAGGCTCAGAATCAACATAGCAAAATCGCAGTTCCACTGTATGTCAGTAGAGGCTGCTGCATAAACACTTTCTGTCCCCCCTGGCCATTGGACTTTACTCTTATTCTATGTTAATTAATGTTGACTTATTTTCTTTTCTTATTGTGTCTTTTATTTTTCTATTCTATATTATGTAAAGCACTTTGAGCTACTGTTTTTATGAAAACATTTTGTTTGTTGTTACACTGCTAAACTGAAGCTGAACACTGATCTGCTGTGTCAAAAAGAAATTCATAGTTATCATCTTGTAAGGAGAGACTAAAACACGATGTGCTAATTTCTTTTAAAATATCATGAAACTGTTCATCAAAAGTATTTGAAACCCAATCTTGTTTGTAAACTTGTCCATTTTGAATGCATGTTAGATTAGGCAAGGTAACTCACTACCTAGGGCAGTGTAGTCAAGGTGTATTCAATAGTTGTAAAAAAGTGGCAAATAAACAGCAAAAGGAAAAAAAACAAGATTTGCAATGCAGTGGCACGGTAGGCTACGTCCACACTACTATATTTCATTTAAAAACACAGACATTATACTTTTAAAAAAGATTTCAGAAGCTGTATACTTCTGAAAACACTGGCATGGGGTTACAGTGTGGATGAGTATTTTTAAAAACACAGACTGTAACTCTGTGCAAGCTTATTATGCGGCCCTTTCTTAAATTGAAAAATGACAGCTAGTGCTCTTTGTAGGACTGTAAAATG
The DNA here is from genome assembly GCF_016835505.1 of Polypterus senegalus. Lineage (NCBI taxonomy): Eukaryota > Metazoa > Chordata > Cladistia > Polypteriformes > Polypteridae > Polypterus > Polypterus senegalus. The sequence continues at coordinate 37,948,129 of NC_053157.1, forward strand.
ACTTCCAGTCTGTGTTCTCAGATGCTTTGCTCAGTTTTTACTGGTGTGTTACACTCAATAACAATTCCACCTCATTGTCAGTCCAAACTAAACAATCTGGTTTTTCTTTTCTTTTGTAACTGCCAATGCTGTTCTCTGTTAGTAAACCAGCAGCCATACCTCATGCATTTCAGAACAGATCCTCCACAAGAAGCTAAGCATGTTTGGGGCCAGCCAATACTTGGATGGGAGACCATCTAGGAAAAGCTTGGGTTGCTGCTGGTGCTGGCGAGGTCAGCAGGGTTCACTTATCCTGTGGTTTCTGTGTAGATCCCAGTGCCTCGGTGCAGTGACAGAGTAACTGTGCTGTAAAAATGGTGCTGTCCTTCAGATGAGATGTAAAACCGAGGTCCCGACTATCCGTGGTCATTAAAGATTCCTGGGCATCCTTCATGAAGTGTAGGGTGTATCTCAATATCTTGGCTAAATTGCCCACCACAGCATAGTCATTCTGGCCTCTGGTCATCCCCTGAGCCTAACTAGCTGATTATCTCCATCATCCCTTCACCACCTAATAACTAATCTGTGGTGACCATGCTGGTACAACATGGCTGCTTTTGCATCATCCAGTTAGATACTGCACATTAGTGGTAGTCGAAATTGCTCTCTACCTACTATGTAAAGCGCTTTGAGTAGTGAGAAAAGTGCTATAGAAATGTAAAGAACTGCAGGTGTATTATGTTATTATTATTATTATTAAACACAAGCTGTAAATGAATGTCTAGCATGGAGGACACTTTTCATGTTTCTTCCAATGCACACATGCCAAGTGTTTTCAACGGCTACATCATCTGTGTTTTTGGTCATTTCAGTGTGGGAGGAGATACTTTTGTAAAATGAATATGAATATGAAGACAACAGTGTGGTTGGAGATAATTTTTGTTTAAAAATATCATTTTAGCAGTGGAGACGTAGCTTTAGTTTTGGTAGGCAGCATGGCAGCCTGCAGCCTGCTTGTCAGCCAAAGAGAAACTTCTTCTGGTGTTATCATCGTTAATGAAGTTGACAATTATTAGGCCTATTTCTTCTTTGAAAACTGCTGAATGGAATAGGAACCCATTACTCTTCTTGAGCCATTCTCAGATATTTCAGAGAGAAGATGTTTGCCACCTTTGAGGTCTTCTACTTCCTTGGTTCTTTCTCTGGATTATAAATTACAGGAGCTTGCCCTTGTCATTGTATATCATGTACCTAAAATATTCAGGTTTCTGCTTGGGATGGCATTTATGACTTCTAGGAGCTTATGCATTGTTTGAGGGAACTCCTCATTGCATAAGGTGTCCATCCATAAAATCTTTACCATTTGTCTGTAAACCCATATCTTGAATGCCTCAATGCAATTACACATAGTTTGTGTTCATGACCACACTTCCGCACCATACAGAAGAATAGAGAAAACATAGTAACGTACCAAGAACATCTGTAGATTCAAGTTAAGATGTCAGTCCCATAAGGGTGGCTTCTTTTTCTTGAATTCATTCCTGGCTTGCTCAATCCTGCATTTGATCTCAATGCTATATTTCCCTTGATCGCTAACAAAGCTGCCAAGATACTTGTATGTAGCCACTATTTCAAGGGGTTGTTCATTAACATGCAAGATACTATTGTGGTGCTGCCTAGATCCAACAATGATCATATATTCAGCCTTCTTTATGTTACTATTAAGGTCATATCGCAAGGTTGTGTATTTCTCGCTGTCTACAAGCTTTTGTGAGTCGACAATGGAGGATCAAGTAGTATAGTGTCGTCAGCATACCGTATGTAAAGGCAAACTGGAGACTCTTTACTATCCCTGTCACCAGCTTTTAATGGAACTGGCATCTGGAATAACAGAATAAAATAAAACCAAAAGTAAGTCACACAAAAATGAAATACAAACTTTAACAGAGTATAAAGAGCCATGAAAAAAAATTCATTTGACTTGTACATAGAAATGTTTTTTAAAGGCTTAACTGTATATTCAAATCGATGGGTGGGTTGTTGTATGGCAGAATGTTCAGAAATACTGCCAAAAGCAAATATTTAATGTTCTTATGGACTTCTTATATTATTTTCATATACTTTTTGCAATACTAATATTCATTAAATTGCATTATTATATGAAATTGTGCCAAGCATTGTTCTACCTAACAATTAACATTATGGTACAAGATTAATCAAATAATTCCAAAAAGTCTTCTTTCTAGTTGCGTTTTATTAATTTCAGTTTCAATTAAGGTTACGTGGTAAATACATTTAGGATGCAAGGCCACCACATTAAGTAGCAGCAGGAGCAACACGTTGGAAGTTTTTCATTTTTCAAGTTTACACATCTCATGTGCTCGCCTTTTTCCTCCAAATTCGTTTAATCACTGCAAACCAGACAACCAGTGCTTTGTTAAGGAAAGCTTGTCCAGTTATGTGGGAACACGTTGCCGTCGGCTGTCAGGCCGTCTCAATTAGACTGCGCTGAAGGGCTCCTCTTGCTGGAGTGCTCAATTTGATTTGATCCAGCTTCTGTGAAGGATTCTGCACAGTGCCATTGAATAATGGCCGTTGAATTACTCACTAATGGGTCATTAATTCTGACTGCTATTGTATAGCTAACAAGCTGGCCTGGCATTATTAAACAGAGCTCTTGTATGGAGAAGGATAAAAAAAAAAAATCTATGTAAATATTTCACAGAAACTCTTTGACAATGTTGAGCAAACAGATGTAGTGCGGCCAATTTAGTTTGCACTTGTTTTGGTCTCATTTGGTTTTGCTTTTACAAATTTCCATACATGTGCTTCTATTAAGACGCCCCATTGTCTGTTACAATGTCAGACATCGCTCTGACACAGATGGGTACTGAGGTGGGATGTGATTTGCATTCAGGTGAGGTGCAAAGATATTGCTGGGTACTGAAGAAGGGCTCCCATCAAAAGATTAAGAAGCATTCTGAAAGAATGCAGTGAAATGTACAAAATGATGTTATGAGTGATTTAAATTGTGTATTACTTATACAATATTACTTTACATATCATATTAAAATATAGTTATATATTATGGATAATTATCATGAATAAGACAAACTGACAAAATTAGGCCTCTGCACGAGGCTGCTGGGCTCATTTAAGTGACACAGTGAGGGGCTCCACAATGCAAGAGGACCTTGGAGTTGACCCGTTGCTTCTCCACGTTGAAGTGGTTAGGAATGTGATTAAGATGCCTCCTAGATGTCTCCATCTAAGGGTGTATAATGCAGACCAGGACAAAAATATGTGATACTGGAAGAATTATGTCTCTCAGTTGAATTTCACCAGGATGAACTCAAGAAAGTTGCAGAGGACAAAGTGCCCTGGTCTGTCTAGTTCAGCACATTGCCACCACAAGCCTCAACTGCATAAGCAAAGTTGAAATGAAGTGATAATAGTTAAGAGACATAATCATAAAAATATAATGATATATAAAAGGTAAGTATTTTTCTAATGTGTTTTTCTATATCACATTATCCTCTGACTGTGATGTAGTGGTGGCACTGCTGCCTCACAGTAAGGACTCCAGGATTTGCATCTCCATTCCTCCCTTACCGGAATCTGCATGTTCTACTTGTGTCTGCTGCGATTTCTCCCACAGTCTAAAGACATACCGGTTAGGTGAACTGGTAGTGCTAAATTGTTGCCAGTGTATATTTGATGTGTGTGTGTGTGTTTGTGTACATGAATGTTCTCCTGCGATGGACTGGTGTCCTGTGCAGGGTCTGCTCCTGCCTGGCACCCTATGCTAGATGAGGTAGACTCCAACACCCCCCACAACCTTGGCCTGAATTGAGTGGTTTAGTCAGTCAGTCTTATATTTCTGGGACATTTCATGGCTTTGAGTCCCACGTGAATTACATTCCCTGTACAGTTTGCTTCTTCACTTGGGTTTACTTCAAGCACTTGCATTGAATTCAAAAAGCTGCCTATCTGCAGATACAGAGCTCAACAAACTTTATTTTAATGTCATTTAAATTTGATCTTTCTAGGTAAGGAACATATCAGACTTATTTTTTTCATTGAATAAAGTGAAGCCATGCATGTGAAGCTAGATATGGAAGTAACAATTTCAGTGTACTCTGTACATGTCATACTATAACTTCTAATACTACTTTTTATAGTAAGGCATTAATATCTTTTGTGCATTTATTTTAATAATTTTGAAACTCGTTTTGGGAGGTTTATAAGACATAGAATTGATTTCTAAGGTATATCTTTCATTGTACCATTTACTTTTCCAGTTGTTTGATTTTTTTAGATTGTTTTTGACTGCATCTTGTAATTTAATGGTAACTGCCATGTTTTTTTACTGCTGCTAGAACAACCTTCCTCATTTCCAGGTGCGTGTCCTCAGGTGAAAATGTCATTGAAAAGAACAACGCTTTTTCCAAGCTGAGGATTCAAAACCCTATTTAACATCCTTGCTAAAAACATTTTCTTGGGATGTTTCTGGTTCTTACTTTTTCGCAAATGTACTTTTGACTACTACTATTACAGTACAACTACCATATTTGTTAGTTCTACATATTGTCCTATGCAGTGGAGTGGCGTCCCATTTGGAGCCGGTTCATTCGTCAGCAGCCATACCACCTGTGCTTCAGAACAGGAAATCTACTTGAAGCTAAGCATGGTCTGGCCTAGCCAGTACTTGGATGAAACACCATCTTGGAATAGCTTGGTTTCCTGCTGGAAGAGAAGTTGGAGAGGGCAGCAATGGGAGCTTACCCTGTAGTCTGTGTGTGGATCCCAGTGCAGTGGCAGAGACACTGTGTTGTAAATATGGCGCTGTCCTTCAGATGAAACATAAATCCAAGGTCCTGACTCTCTGTTTTAGATCCCTGGGCATCTTTTGAAAAGATTAGGGTTTATCTCAATGTCCTGACTAAACTGCCCATTACAGCCTTATCCATCCTGGCCCTATAATCATCTCATGTGTCCAAATGGTTATCATCCTCACCACCTAATGGCTAATGTGTGGTGAGCGTACTGGTACATTAATGGCTGGCATCACATACTACTGGAGGGTGCTAAACATTGGTGGTAGTTGAAGTGGTTCCCCTCTGTCTATGTAAAGTGCTTTGAGAAGAGAGAAAAGAGCTGTACAAATATAAAGAATTAGTATTAATAATTACTAGACATTAAGCCCGCTACGATAACGGGCACTAGAACAGTAGTGCGTAAACATTAGTAGGAACAGTCTGTATTAAATGGCAAGGGATCTTGTATGTGACTGTAATATGCATCACTGTATTGTGTGCTGTTAATTCTTTCTCAGTAATACTGGTTTGTATTTCCATAAAATGCCTGTAATTTTGTCTGACATTAATACAGTGGAACCACGGTTCACGACCATAATTTGTTCCAAAACTCTGGTTGTAACCCGATTTGGTTGTAAACTGAAGTAATTTCCCTTATAGGATTGTATGTAAATACAATTAATCTGTTCCAGACCGTATGAACTGTATGTAAATATATATATTTTTAAGTTGTTAAGCACAAATATAGTTAATTAAACCATAGAATGCACAGCGTAATAGTGAACTAAATGTAAAAACATTGAATAACACTGAGAAAACCTTGAACAACAGAGAAAACTAACACTACAAGAGTTTGCGCTATAGTGCTACGAACCGCTCGCTAAAAACACTTTTTTTAATGAGTTTTAAGCACAGGGAAAAAAATGAACATTTGAAAAATCCGTAATTTAATAAACAATCTAGAAAAGTAACATTGCAACAATGTGTGTGTGTGTTTTTCTCGCACACGTGTGTGTGTGTGTGTGTGTCTCTCTCTCTCTCTCTCTCTCGCTCTCAGACCGTGCATGCACACTTCACCAGAAGACACACACACGGACACCTGGATGCACACAGGGGTTTTATTAAAGAGGATTCCTTACTGTGACTGCTGTTTAATTCACTCTGGCTTCCTATTACCCAAAAATTGATAGATAAATTCAGTAGCAGCATTACTCACTGTGCTTCTCCCTAAAGATCTGTGATGTGGTATAAAAATACAGAAAACACTACACTAAAACATGCAATGAAATTGTTTTATGCTTTTCAAGCATAAATAGCAATTACCTTTATTTTTTAATACACATAGCTGGGTGACACCAGCCACCTAGTTACAATTTGCACTGATTGTGCGTGTTCATTTTGTGTTAAAGTTAGTGTTTATCAACTGGTGTGCTGTTAAAGCTACCCAGTTTTGCTGTGAAAATAATAGTATAGCACACTTTGGTCTGATCCTGAGAGGGACAACCTCCTAAGGTGGTCGAGACCTGTCTGAGGAGGGCAGGACTACCCGGCATTAAAGCAGCCCCATGATTGCAGACGCAGCATTTAGAGCAATTCGGATATGTTCTCCTGCGCTCTGTAGACCATCTGCCTGGGTGTGTGGGCGCCAGCCAGTCTCACAGGACCAGTGGATAGTGGGCATAAAAGTTCCTTTGAGGCAGAGCGGTGTGGAAAACAGACAAAAGCAGCTGGGGGATGCCAGCAAAGTGTTCACTAAGTGCCACATCTATGATCGTTGATCTTGGAGTTGCTTTTTTACCGACTTCTCCTGCAGTCCCACCCCTTGGGACAATTGAGCAAGTGAATCAGATATGATGTGTTTGTGATTAGTAGAATAGTGGTGTGCCTTGGAATGTATTTGGTTACAAAAGGTGTGCCACCACAGAAAAAAGATTGGGAAACACTGGTTTAAGTCAACTTTCTTCTACATGGCCAAGTCATACAGTCCAGACTGATTTGAATCTCGTAACAAACTCTTCATGAATGAGAGTGGCCTGACGCCCAATACAGGTTTGGTTCCTGCCTTGCACCTAATGCTGTTGGTTTTTCTGTCAGTCCCTGCATTGCAAGTAGTGGTTGAACTTATTATTAATATTTAATCATAACAGTTTGATATTTAATCATTTCATGTTGTTCTATCCAAGGGTGTTCTCTGCCATGTGCCTTTTTTGGCCAAAATAGACTTCAGCTCCCCACATACTTTGCAATGAAACAGCAAACTTATCAAGTAAGAAAGTGAATCAATGGATTCATTATGTAAGCTTTTTGCTGTAATTATATTAATAACTAAATTGAGTTCTTCTAGCTTTCTTTTGTAGGTTTAAAGTCTGCCAGGTGATCATTTGCATGCATTTTATCAGCGGAATGTTCAGGTTGTCTCTGCTTTCTGTGCCTGTTTATTGAGGCGCCAATCAGCACAACAGAAATGACTATAAACGTCCAAACTTCATGGATATAACCATTCATTAAATGGCATTAGCACCAAGGTCTTCATAGTTGCACAATTTCATTTAAAAAAATATTTTTGTGGTTAGAAGGTAGGAGATGTATAGATAGATGTTAACAGATGATTGTCCTTTTGCTTGGGGAATTAATATTGTCAAAACCAGGATCTTTCCAAAGTTTTTATATCATTTTCAGAGTATACTACATTTATTGGGTTACAGTTGTAACTGTGTTCACTTGGAATGCAAATGGGCTGTACACTCTGGTTTTTTAATGGCATTTTATGGCTCTTCACTGGGTTGTGTGGTTCCTTGTAGAACTATTGCTCAAGAAGGAACCATTTAATTTTGGGTAGGGTTCTTTGCGTATGATGTTGGTTCTTTGTTCTTTGAAAAACTCCCTAATATGTAGAAAAAGCCTGAAATCCTTAATGCATGGTAGGTTACCTAGTAGGACACTAGCAAATTAAGAAAACCTGGACTTATCCTGTGTTACTGTTTGTCTAAAATCATGACCCATTGGTATTTCAAAAATCTGGTACCACCTACCTATTCATGGTCATTTACTGTATGGAGCCTGTTACATATCTAGATAAATAAAGGTTCTTTCAGGAACCTTCATATGGATGGGTCTTTTGGGAGCCAAAATGGTTCCCCTATACTATTATTCTGAAGAACCACTCTGGAACCTTTATTTTTAAAAGTGTAGATTAATACATTGAACTTAAGAAGATTTAAAGCAGAGGGTGAACATGGTGCTCCATCACTTCCAGCTATGCTACTTACTTGTGAATATGCATGTTCTGAAACTTTGGAAAGAAGCAGAAACCAATGAAGCTGCACTGGGTTGGTTAGCTAAGGAACTGACATCCTGTTCACACTCTCTGTTTGCTCTGTGCCCTACTTTTAATGACCATCAATGAAGCAGAAACCTGGTGGTTCAACACTCACTCAGATTAAAATGTTAATGTAGAAGACACTTTAAGCCTGATAATCTACTGTTATTTGAACTCGTGCATGGTAGTCATCTTTATTAACCTTGGTTTTTAACTCAGAGAGTATTCCACATACACCCAAAAATAAAATTGCTTAAGTTATTCTTCAGAGTAATACCAGGTTCCAGAAAGTACATTTATTTATTTTGATCTGTAACAGACTTAATAAAGAATCATTGATAGATGATAATAGATTTGTGAGAAACCAATAGCTTCATGATTTTTAAAGGGCTCTTGGCTGCATATAATAACACAGGCTAGGTTCAGGATTTTTTGATCTGTTCATCTCCTGCTAGGTAGCCTGCTCTGCATTAAAGATTTCTGCTCCATCCACATAGTAGGAACCTTTCCAAAGCCCAGAGAACAAATGTAATATGCAAAATAAACCGTTCTTTGTCAAGGAAAGATTCAAAGAGAAACCACACAATCCAATAACGTAGAACCATTAATTTCAAGAGTATATGGAAGATGCTCAGCATTGAGTTCTTTAGAAATTTCAATATTCCTATATCTATGTCTCAAATTTAATCTTCCAGCAAACTCACTCATTCCATTAAGATACCTGCTAAGGTTTCTTAACGTTTCTTCAATACCAGCAGGAGAATTCAAACTTTCTGGCAATAATGAAGATACATGCAATAGTTCTACACTCTGCTGATGATTTGAGACAGACTTTCTGAATAAGATTTGAACTTAGGCCATTGATGAGATATGCTCATCTTCAATCTGTACAATTAAATGTACACCACACATGTATTTAGTACGTAGACCATCAGGCATCCACCTTAATTTGTTAGATGCTATGAGACTGTCCCACACTCAGACCATACGGGGAAAAATAATTACCTACTTGTCAGACAGAGTTGGAATTACTACTACTCCTAATCCACTTACAGTGGTATTTAGTGTTACTGGAAAGGATAATAACACATAGATAAAAGTCTGTGGTGATAAAATGCATTGCTCATTCTTCTCCTTATCTTATTTAACTGGAAACTTTCAAATCCACCGCAGTAACACAGTCAGAAAAGAATGCCCTAGTTGAATCAATTACATTTTCCATTCCATAAATGTCAAAATCTTTTTAGATTTGGCAAGTCTGTATTAATATTGATCTTAGGTAAGCAGACCTCTCATAAGCTTTTAGATGTTTCAGCATCTTTGAGTGATAACTACATATTAGCTCTATAGCTGTCATACCCTTATATTAAATATGTTATTACTTATTGTTTTTTTCATTTGTTGTATCATAAGATAATTTCGAAAACTAAAAGGGTAAGGTCAGCTCACGTGAATGTCCATATAAACAACATATTCCCTCCCTTTTAATGTGCAAACAAGGTTGGCTAAGATGCATTGTGCTACATGGTATTAATTGATCTCTAAATAGCTGCCAGGGCCTAATTAGAAAATATGCTATAGATCATACTTGAGTTAAAAAAAAAAAAGTTTAGAACCTCGTTTAAGCCTTATGGTTTTAAAAAGCCCCCCTACTGTGAAGATGAATGATTGTGACAAGCTTGTTTCTGACAGCCCTCTAATTGATATGTGCAGATTGTGAAAATATAATTAGGAGCCTCCTTTTGTGTCAGCACAATGAGTGGGAAATTTTGAAAGGAGGTCTCATTCTCTAGTGAACTGTATGCAGTACACAATAGGTATGCTTGCAAGTCCTTCTCTTTCCCATAATGAGAAATGTTAATGGGCACAGTTTTGTTTGGTTAAGAGCATCCTGTTCACATAAACGGGGGACTTTCTTTTTTTTTTAATTTCTTCTCCTTTCACTGTTTTTAATCTATTAAAATCGGTAACTGAGATGATGGAGAGAAATGAATGAGCTCTAATAATTAAGGCACAACCCTATTAAGAAAAACCTTTTCAAATGCAATTTAACTGCGCAACTAAAGGAACATTTACAACTTTTCAGTCTCGAATAAGTAAAAACGACTGTACAATCTGCTCGGCTGCACTGAGGGTGGCAGGCCATGTTGTTTCATAAGCGTTTTCATGTCGACATCTTCAATACATCACTTCGGATTTTGCATAACCAAAGTTTATTGAACGCACTCTATCATATAATTTAGTTAACAATTCATCAAACCCTGAAATAAATAAGGAATAGCTGTAAACTCTTCATAAGACATTATGAAAGAAGCGATTTAGATTGTTTTTCTGTTTAATAAAGTTAACAGCCATAGCATAGACATTAACATGCAGAAAACATGTATTTTGTAATCTTTAAGTATTGTGTTCTACTAATTAAGAAATAATAGATTAGTGTTTAAATAATGTTTGAAACACTTATGGATATCACCGTGTTAGAGTAGGCTAATGGCTATTCCAGTTTGTTATTGATGCCCATCTTATGTGAAATTGTAAAAAATTGTTCAGACCTGCCATCCCCTTAAGTAAACCAGACCACCCAGGGTTACTGCTCACTGATGTAAGTGTCCTTTTACCACTTGCAGAGCTGTGACTCAGCTTAGGACCCCAGCGCCCTTTTGTGTTTCTACCACTCCAAACTTCCCTGACTTTTCCCTAAAGCTGGAAAACTCTGAAGCACCAAGCTGCAAATAACTTAGAAGGACTGGCACAGACATTAATGTTTTCTTTCATATCCAAAAGACATCTGTGGGGTTTACTGTTGATTCCAAACTGGTCCCACTATTAATTTTTCCATTGTACCCGATGATGTCTGAATTGAATTGAGTAGGTATAAGAATGTTATCTTATCAGAATTATCACACTTCCTCTACATCAGGTCATTCCAGACTCGCTGGAACAGTATCCAATTTATCTCACAAGACATGGTTTTCTAAGGCCTCTTTGGTGGTATTAAGGTAATCTGTTCATCCATATACAAAGACCCAGAGCCACTCTTGAAACGTTAGGTGAAAAGTAGAACCACTGGACGCCTGTCCCTAACCGTGGAACTATTAAGTCAATTCCAATAAACTTGACATCTGTTCACTTAAGCCAGTGTACACTTCTCACACTCTTGATAAAACGTACTAAAGTTTTTGACAAAGATTATACGTGTGACTTTTTCTAAATTTTATAAGAAATAAAATAAATATAATGTTTTATAAGTTTTAACGTTAAAGAAAGAAAACTCAATTGTAATGTGGCACAAATTAGAACATTAGAAAAACTTTCCAGGAGAACAGGCAATTCAGCCCAAGAAAGCTCGCCAATCCTATCCACCCTATTCCTCCAAAACAACTCCAAATTGAGTTTTGAATGTCCCTGGAACTTCACTGTCCACCACACTATTTGGGAACAAACTCCAAACTTACTCCATGCGTAGAAAATTTTCCTTATGTTTGTGTGAAATTTACACTGTAGACGTTTCCAGCTCTGCCCCATGTTCTAATTGAACTCATTTTAAAGTAACAGCAGGAATCCACTGCAGTAATTCTTTTCATAATTTTAAACACTCCATTCATGTCACCTCTTACTCTCTGTTGGCTTAAACTGAAAAGGTTACATTTTTTCAATCTTTCCTCATCCCCTGCAGTCCTGGAATCAGCCGAGTCACTCTTCTACGGACTTTTTCTAGTGCTGCTATGTCCTTTTTGCAGAGACCAAAACTGCACACAGTACTCCAGATGAGACCTTACCAGTGAATTATAAAGCTTGAGCATAACATCCTTGGACTTGTACTGTACACATCAGGGAGCTATATAACCTGACATTCTGTTAGACTTCTTGATGGCTTCTGAACACTGTCTGGCAGTTTATTGTGTAGAGTCCACTACGACTCCTAAATCCTTCTTATAAAGCATACTTTCGATTTTCAGACCTCCCATTGTGTATTTCACTCTAACACTTTTACTTCATAAATGTAATACTTTACATTTACTCGCATTACATTTCATCGTTCACAAACCTGCTCAAGACTGTATGCTGTCCAAGCCCCTGAGTAATAATTCATTGGATTCTTAATTATCTGCCAGTCCACCAAGCTTGGCATCATCTGCAAATTTAACCAGCTTGTTGTTTACATTCCTATCCAGGTCATTTAACATCAACCAATTCTGATAAGGTTTCTCATATCATAACCCTCAGCTTCCTGTGTCTGAGCCAATTTTGCACCCATTTACACATAACAGCCTGAACTCCTACTTCTTTTAGTTTAATGCCCAGTCTCTCATGTGGGATTGAATCAAATGATTTCCTAAAATCGAGAAGGGGAGTGAAGGCTTTGAAAACAAATATTTAGAGTATACTTAAATATGTTAGATCAAAGTACAAAGTGGGTGGTTGTGGCTATGATATACTCTCACCTAAAGGATTATTAGGAACACCATACTAATACGGTGTTTGACCCCCTTTTGCCTTCAGAACTGTCTTAATTCTACGTGGCATTGATTCAACAAGGTGCTGAAAGCATTCTTTAGAAATGTTGGCCCATATTGATAGGATAGCATCTTGCAGTTGATGGGGATTTGTGGGATGCACATCCAGGGCACGAAGCTCCCGTTCCACCACATCCCAAAGATGCTGTATTGGGTTGAGATCTGGTGACTGTGGGGGCCATTTTAGTACAGTGAACTCATTGTCATGTTCAAGAAACCAATTTGAAATGATTCGAGCTTTGTGACATGGTGCATTATCCTGTTGGAAGTAGCCATCAGAGGATGGGTACATGGTGGTCATGAAGGGATGGACATGGTCAGAAACAATGCTCAGGTAGCCCATGGCATTTGAACGATGCCCAATTGGCACTAAGGGGCCTAAAGTGTGCCAAGATAACATCCCCCACGCCATTACACCACCACCACCAGCCTGCACAGTGGTAACAAGGCATGATGGATCCATGTTCTCATTCTGTTTACGCCAAATTCTGACTCTACCATTTGAATGTCTCAACAGAAATCGAGACTCATCAGACCAGGCAACATTTTTCCAGTCTTCAACTGTCCAATTTTGATGAGCTCGTGCAAATTGTAGCCTCTTTTTCCTATTTGTAGTTCTGTTCTGCTGTTGTAGCCCATCCGCTTCAAGGTTGTGCGTGTTGTGGCTTCACAAATGCTTTGCTGCATACCTCGGTTGTAACGAGTGGTTATTTCGGTCAGTTGCTCTTCTATCAGCTTGAATCAGTCGGCCCATTCTCCTCTGACCTCTAGCATCAACAAGGCATTTTCGCCCACAGGACTGCCGCATACTGGATGTTTTTCCCTTTTCACACCATTCTTTGTAAACCCTAGAAATGGTTGTGTGTGAAAATCCCAGTAACTGAGCAGATTGTGAAATACTCAGACCGGCCCGTCTGGCACCAACAACCATGCCACGCTCAAAATTGCTTAAATCACCTTTCTTTCCATTCTGACATTTAGTTTGGAGTTCAGGAGATTGTCTTGACCAGGACCAGACCCCTAAATGCATTGAAGCAACTGCCATGTGATTGGTTAGATAATTGCATTAATGAGAAACTGAACAGGTGTTCCTAATAATCCTTTAGGTGAATGTACAGAAAAACAGTAATTCTGACTTTAGACATAATGTTTGCAAAATCTTCTAGATATAAAGTCTATTTGATGCATAAAACCTTATTATTATCTATTGGTTGAGTAACTCCATCAAAGTAAATGTGTTGATGGGTTAAAACAGGTTGTGTGTCCAGCTATTCCCAAATGATTTACATGAACTGTTAATAACTGCGGAATTCTACCTATATATACTTTTTTCTCATTACTCCTTACATGAAAACTAATTTTGTTACCTGCCATAATTGTATTAACTTATATCATTTTGGGGCAGAACAACGGTTAGTGTTAAGAGTTTCTTCCTCAGAGTGTGAATCCTACACGCTTTCATTTTCTATGAGCAGTTTACACATTCACTCCACGTCTGCGTAAGTTTTTCTCTGGATAATTCAGTTTCTCATCCTCTTCTAAAGATGCATACTGGGTTAACTAAAAATTTCAAATCAGCCAAGTAGGAGTGTGGGTGTATGCACGAGTGAGCTCAAAAATGAATTGCTGGCTTGTTGAAGGCTATTTTTCAACCTTGTACTCAGTGCTGCCAATCCCTGGATTGAATGAAGCAGGTCTGAGAATAGTAAATTATGTTATATCATCTATCTTTTGTTTTACTTCAAGAACACAATTACCCCAAAATAAAGAAACCCTCTAGTTTCAGCCACCTCAGTGCGTCTGGCTTTTTAATCTGAAGAAGGCCCCTTGTGTTCTCTTTGTAGTTCTACATCTTCTTATTGCTTCCCTTGCCAATTCTGCACTGACCTTTAAATAATAAGAAATGACCTGTCCAGTCAGTCAAACATCCTCCCCTCCATTGTGTCAAGTTCAAGCACAAGTCATAACTTATTATATATGCCAAAAGCTGAAAATGATTAAATATTTAAAAACAATTACATTTGTTGCCCATTTGATTCCTATCTCTGACTTCTGCTGTGACCCTGAGCAAGTCTTGTTGGCACTCCAACTGTAAAAAATGGATGTAAAAGTTTACTGTATCCTGATGTTTTAAGAAACCTTGGGTAGTAATGATACAAAGAACAATAATAATAGGAAAGCGTACTGGTGGAGTGATTAGTGGTTAGTGCTGCTTCTCATGGTTCAAGAAACATTAGTTTCTATCGTGTATGTTGCTGCCTTGCAGGGGGCATCGACACGTGAAGGAGTGACTCCCTACACTGTACCATACAGGGTGGTCCAGATCTAATTATGCAGATCCAGATCGTCTGGATGACTTTGATTTATGCGGGGGCGATTCCAGTTCAGCGTGAAGATGATTCTTCATGTCGTCATTTCGCACACTTCTCGATGGTCCAGGATTTTTTCAGTGATTTTCTATGTAATAAATTTAATAAGTTATAGCGTAATGAAAATTGCATAATTAGATCTGGACCACCCTAAACAATGCGGCTATCTTGAAAAATGAAGGAGGCAGGTAATGTACGTGGAAATTAAGAAATTCTTACTTTTCAATCACACATCAACTCAATAGTACAGATGGCCTATTTTAATCTTCACAACATTGCTCCTCTGCATTCTTTCCTCAGTGTGAAAGATACTGAGCCACTCATTCACGCTTTCATCACTACCTGGCTGGACTATTGCAATGCTTTGTTTTACGGCCTCCCGACTAAATATATCAACAGATTACAAGATGTTCAGAATTCTGCTGCTCGTTTACTTACACACACTAAAAAGATCTGCTCACATCACTCCTGTCCTCTATGAGTTACATTGGGTACCGGTTTCTTCAAGAATCAAATATAAAATTATTTTTCTCAATTTTAAAGCCCTTCATGGGTTAGCCCCTCATTATCTGTCTGAGCTGCCTCTTCCTTACACTCCTGCTAAGTTACTCACTGTACCTAAATACAGGTTAATAACTATGGGTGGCAGAGCTTTCAGAGTGCTAGCCCCCTAAAACTTGGAATTCTCTCCCTCTCAGCCTTCACATGGAAAAGTCTATTATTAATTTGAGTATTAATCTTCTTCATGTATGTAATTTCTACTGTCTTGTATTGAATTGTAAAGTGTCCTTGAGTGTATGAAAGGCACTACATAAATAAAACTTATTATTATTATTATTAGAAGTGCCAATAATTAGGGTTTGCTTCAATTGTGTCATATGCAAAATAGAGCAAAGGTTAATTTTTTATTTTCAAAAAATTACTTACCCTATACACACATTAAGCAAATTGATTTTACTTTCCTAAATACAGTGCCAAATTGAAACTGCTTTAAATTAGCGCCATCTCAGTAGGATACAGACTGATACCACCTACCTTTGTGAGAAAAGTGAACAATTAGCACAAATTAAAGATGTTCATGGAGGTGAGCTGCGCTTTTAGAAGAAGTGCCTGAGAGATCAGGAGATGTCAGTAGAGGGGGCCAAGCTAAGAAGAACTATGAGTTGTGGAGGCAGCCTGGACATTGCTGCTTGCTTTACTTTTTATTATTATCTACTGTATGATCCCGATTCTTCAGTCTATCTTGAGAGGTTGTGAAAAAAATATTCTTTGGCTAGTTATATTTACAAATATGTATCCTTAAATATATGCAATCATAACAAGCACCATGGGTGAATTATTAAGTGAAAGACAGAAGCGTAACATGGCAAGAACCGGTGTGTTAGTGAGCAGTCAACATGGGTTCATGTGGATGTGGTTGTGTTTTACTAATATGCTGGAGTTCGTTGAGGAAACAACATAAGCAGAGTGGTGCATATGATATCATTTATCTTGACTTTCAGAAGGTAATTGATAAGGTCCCACATGAAAGGTTGGGCTTCAAAATAAAACAAGTTGGAGTTCAAGGTGTAGTGTGTAGATAGATGGGTGCAAAAAATTAGGAAATAAAGGGTTATGGTGTGAGGAACCTTCTCAGAATTACATGATGACCTGTAGGCTCACAGAATTCTCAGCCAAATAACTGCAAGACTAAATGGGGATGCAGGTGTCTCTCCAACATGTTAAGGTTATTATTCTCACTGGGCTTATTCTGTTTTTGTAATACATTCTTGTAATAAGATAGTGATATCCCCTTTATTAATAATGAACTGATTTATTAAAGAGGAATCTTTTTAAAGAGTCGTATATACTCTATATGCTGGGTCGTCTTACCAGCATCATAGACCCCCGGGCAAAGTAGAGTGCTGGGGCCCCGGTTTTGATAGAAAACAGAAACATACATAGGCATCAGAAAAATCATGGGCCTGTATGCTCCTGGCACCCCCGGCCAGTGCCCATTGTGTCCATATATTAAGACGGCCCTGTTATAAGAGAGTCAAACATTGAAAAGTTACATAATCTGTTGAATCCCACTAAGGTTTTACAACACAGAGCTTATGATTTGCAGCTTTTAACAATAAGACTAAAGAAATGAACTATACCTGTAAGCATAATGCAGAAATATGGGAAGATATGCTTGGGGCACTTCAAACCACCAGAAAGGTCAGTAAATACAATTTCATCAAAAATGAATGCTTAAAAAAATTAAGTTTATAGTTATAAGTGCAATTTATTGAAAAAGATTTAAGAATGTTTGCTAGCCACATTGTACAATTGTGGTTATATAGATCTAAATGGCAAGAGAAGAATAGATATAGTGTGCTTATTTTTATTAGTGATATATATTACACACACACACACACACACATATATATATATATATATATTTATATATATATGTTTATATATTGTCACATGTGTTAGTAGGGGGAATTTTCAGGGCTTGCATACTGATCATAGTTCCACACCCAGTCAAGACGTGGCACTGTCCTTTACATTTTCTCCCCTTTCACTGCAAAGTAGTGGGTTTGACATTTGGTGACCTGTAAAGACACACCCACCTCAGCAAAAGCCCCACCCCTTCCAGGCAAGAACCATTATAATGACCACAGCTACCATAGAGCAGCAGTCACACTAACAGACTCACTTCTGAGATGTTTCTTTTTTTTGCTAATTTGCAAACCTTTTTCCCCATCTTCAGTTCAATATATGGGGCACACTGTCGGGTACACCAAACCCTTATTTACATAGCACTTTGTCTTTTACAATATGTGCAGTATATAATCAGCAATGGGTGGCACGGTGGTGCAGTGGGTAGCGCTGCTGCCTTGCAGTTAGGAGACCCGGGTTCACTTCCCGGATCCTCTCTGTGTGGGGTTTGCATGTTCTCCCCGTGTCTGCATGGGTTTCCTCCGGGCGCTCCGGTTTCCTACCACAGTCCAAAGACATGCAGGTTAGGTGCATTGGCAATTCTGAATTGGCCCTAGTGTGTGCTTGGTTTGTGGGTGGGTGTGTGTGCCCTGCGGTGGGCTGGTGCCCTACCTGGGGTTTGTTTCCTGGCTTGCGCCCTGTTTTGGCTGGGATTGGCTCCAGCAGACCCCCGTGACCCTGTATCCGGATTCAGCGGGTTAGAAAATGGATGGATGGATGGATGGCTCCAAAAAACCCCCGTGACCTTGTAGTTAGGATATAGCGGGTTGAATGATGGATGGATAATCAGCAACTCTAAATAGGCCTTGTGTGGATGTGGTTGGACTCTGCAATGGATGAGGCCTTTGTTTCCTGCCTTGTGTCCAGTGCTGTCCCCGACACTCTGTGAACTGCAATAAGCAGGATAGGGAATGCTATTTATATTTATTGTATATGATCCTTACAAATTATGATTTAATGTCAACGACAGCACGTCTTTTATTTATGCATAGATACTGTATATGATCATAATGAGTATTTCTTTGTTTGTTCACAGTTGTCTCAACTACAGCACATATTACAATACACATAATGCAAAAGAGTGCGAGCTTCACTATCTCATGTACCATTTTCATATGAAATTGTAATTATTTTAATGGTGTCACTGAATATTTCTATTTGTGTGAATTACTTCCATACACAGCAAAATCTGCAGTGTTAAATGAACAGAGTGTAGGTAGAAAGAGCGTTCCTACAGTATATGCATTCTTTAAAAGGTTACTTTAACATTATTAAAGTTCATTTAACTGTGGTGATTTTGCTGTACACGATTCACATTCAAGTTCAAGTACAATGAAAGTGTCACCTGCATGCATGGATGAGTGCACAAGGATGCAGAATTCAACTGCTACTTTGTTTTATAGTAAATATCATGACTAGCAATTGCTTTCCATTAATTTGTGACTTAACAACCGCACATAATTTCAGTACCACCAACTGACTGCACTTAACCGGCCCGGTGTGAGTATTTATGAATATCAGTATATGCGCCATTCTTCTGTGCTGTGTGCTCAAATGCCGCTGGGAGAATTTCAGTGACCTGCTAATTGAAAAGCCAGATTTAGAGAAGGAATAAAAGGATGGGTGAGTTTTTTTTAAAATTAAAATGAGATAGAATTTTCATTGCCCTGCCCGGGGTTTGTTTCCTGTCTTGTGCCCTGTGTTGGCTGGGATTGGCTCCACCAGACCCCTGTGACCCTGTAGTTAGGATATGGCGGGTTGGAAAATGGATGGATGGATAGAATTTTCATTTCACAGTTAATGCAAATCTGTGGATGAATACAACAAATAATTTCACCAAAATCTTCATATTTAATTATTTTTAAGTGAAATGTCATCTACTTTCCGTTCTTTATAATTGATTCCTTTCATACCACTTCAAATTAAGAAATACAGAATCTCAGATAAAGAATTTAAATTGCCATTACATATGTTTTCTCATACATTTTTTGTAATTTCACTATAAAAAAAAACATTTTCAGTTTATACAAAAAAAAAAAAAAGAAAGCACATATTAATAAACTTTAGAGTGCAAAATTTGCAAACATCTCTAATTTCTGCACCCATTTGGATCCAATTCATGATATCCAGATAAAAAGCAAGTCTCACGGGGGTGCCAGTCCATCGCAGGGCACCCTCACACACAAACACACCCAAATGCATTCCTAAGGACCTAGTTTAGGGTTACCAAGGAAACCTAATGCAAGCATTTATGGGATTTGGGAGGAAAAGGAGAGTACAAGAGAAAATGTCACACAAAGTGGCTCAGAGGAGGACGTGCAGACAACACACAGATGTTACTCATGCTGGCCATTCGAACCCCGGACTATGGAGGTGGGAGGCAGCAACTCTACCCACCTCCTCAGTGAATGGGGAGGTCACTTCTCAAAGGCTCAGTCCTCAAGTTTTACCTCATAGAAAAATCACTAGTGTTAATGTAACCCTTAAAATGCATACACGCTCTCTACCTTTTACAATGTGTACACGCTCTCTACCTTGTTTATTATTTTAACTCTATAGTTAGGACTGGAGATTCTACTGTTCTCATATCTCAAAGATGGGCAGGTTTGTTTAATTGGCCCCCGCACGTTAAGGACTCTGTGTGTGCGCGTGGGCACCTATGTACACCACTGTGCCTCGTACCCTGTGCACGGCTGTGCTGTCAGAATAGGCATCACCTCCCTGCAGCCCTGCGCTAAATGACCTGATGAGAAATGGAGGAATGGATGGCTGAGATGGTAGTGATTTCAATAGCGCCATATTGGGCAGTGTTGTCTGTATCTTTTAAGCTTATAACTAAAAAAAACAGTGCTACAGTATGTTACACCATAATAAATTAGGCTTATACATTTTGGAATATACAAAAATGTACTGAAATGAAACATAAAAAGCATGTGTGGTTTCCTCAAGTTCCAGAACTTCTGCAGGGTCTTCCCAGAGTCAAATTACTTTTTGGCCTTCACCATAAATTATAGTTTTATTTTTTGTTTGTTTTGTTATGTTTTCTGCTTAATAATCTGTCTTGATTAATACTTATATTCTCCTTTTAATTAGTTGTAGCTGTTTATTATTTAATTTATGTGATGCCTTTTATGCCTATAGGGTCACTAATGTGAATCGTAATCATTTATACTGAAACTCATCTCTGTATGAAACTGCTACTGCAAAAGAGTACAATAAGCTAGCAGACATCCAATACAGACTTACAGGAATCCAAATCCAAAGTGAGTTTTGAGTTCTTTATCAGGCAGAAGCTGTGATTCTGAGCTTTAAACCCCAAGGCTGCTGGTTCAATCCCTACCTCTGACTGAGCTTCATGTTGTAATAAACACAATAACGTTTGTTCAGGAAAAAAGAAACATGATCCTGCACCAGAGATGTAAATTAGAAAAGCTTCAAACTGGGCAGATTGAAAATTTATGTGGAACAACTTCATCAGAATAACATCCAATATAAAAACTGGACTTGATATTTTTTTGGAAGAAATAAGTGGATAGGACAGGCGAGCTTTGTTGGGCTGAATGGCCTGTTCTCCTCTAATGTCCTAACAGCTGAGGTATTGGGGGCGGAAATATTAAACTGAAAAGGCCGATTATTGTGCAGACATAACGTGTTACTACAGATTTAATCGTTTCAGAGTGAATTTGACCACTAAAATTAACAAATGAAAAATGAAATAAAATAAAATCCATAGTCGATGGCATACTGCGGAAATCCTAACCCATACCTATCATCTAAAACATCGATTACAATCCTAAGTGGGTAGCTTATTATTATTATTATTGTATTTAATTTTTTTATTTCAACAAGCAGTAAAATTTGTGTCTTTGAAGAGCTTATTTAAATATGTTTGATCTTTCAATTGCATTTATTTAGATACGTAGAAATACGGAATTTGACTTTTTCCTTAGCGCTATCTAAATGAGAGCCTCTTGAACACTTCCATGTTTTCTACAAATATTTTGATAATTAAAACTATGCCGTCTGCGTGTACTTATTTTAAATTACTAAGCGTTTTAACGCATATAACACTTTTCAACAATTAAAAACGTTTCATTAGCAGAATGGGTCTTCGTGTGGGTGAAAGGTCAGGCTCGCATTGATCCGACAGTTTAAGTGAAGTGTAAGTGAAGCGAAGGCTAAAAATGAAGGAATGGCACATGTAGTCGTCTAAAGCAGTCAAGTGTGCCGGAGTAATAAAAACAAAACTGACGGCTACTTGTTTACCAAAGGCAACATATTTAAATACTCACCGGCAAGTTTACTTTATGAACCCAAATCGATCAAATGAAATAGGAACAGAGAATACTGAGAATTTAAATATTACTTTTCTAAATCCATTGTCACGAAACATTTGACACGCGTTCTCCTGGTGGTTTACTTTTAAATACCGTATGATTAAAATGAATATACAAAATAAGTGCTCTGGTTAATTTGTACAAATGAAAATATGTAAAGTATGGGGTTCCTGTATAGACTTCATTCATTAACTTATTTATTTAACTCCTAACATCTTCTTATTGCGCATTAAAAAAAAAAAAAAAGCTGCCTGTACATTTTTCTCCGAGTATTAATAACCGTACGGCTTACTTTATCTATCACAAATTCGCTATTTACTGTTTACATTCAGAAAAAATGGAACGTTTGATTCAATTGTATTGCTTTTTATCCGAAAAAAAAAAACACTCCGTGAAACTTTCTCTGTCAAAGGGCGGACGGAGCCTCAGATTCTAGCTGTCACGAAACCCTCAGAAGTCTCATTTTTAAAACCTGAATACATGTAGCTCGTCAAATTAGAGTTATGGTGCGGACTGGTAAAAAAATAAAAATTAGATGTATGACTAGTTCATTTACTTTTACAGTTGATTACATTTTTGAAAAGAAAACAAAAAATACAAAGGTCCTCGAATGTACACACGTCTATGAATATGCGAAGTGACGAACACGAATCTCAGTAAATCGTTAGTGTTAAATAACGTTTGCACACTTTTAAGGGCTTTTTGAACACGATGAGAGCTGCAGTCACATGCTGTCTGGATATAAAGAGCGTGAAGGACGCGCGGCGCACGTTACAGACCTTCCGGTCCACGCAGTCTGTGTGTGTGGCAGCAGGTGACGCTAGTCTATTAACCTAAACGGGTCCCGAGTGACCGAGTGCGTGGGTTGTGCCAGCGATTGGTTTCTGCGTCGCTCCCGATTCTGTCCGGATGTCTGTCGGCTCCCTGTGATCATGGTCTGGATTAACGGGATTGAGCGTGCAAGAACGGAAATGTAATCAGTTTATCTGCACGCTAAAGAAATAAGCAAAACGATAAAAAATTTCAGCTACTTCCACTCGACATGTAAGCGCGTGTAAATCATGTTATTATTATTATTATTATTTAATTTCACGTATAAGAACGAATTGTAAATAGAGGTGAAATTTACGATCGATCCCGTTCTTGGGAATAAGCCTGGAAAAGATTGTAAGAAAATATTATACATTAAAATATAAGTGCATGCACGCTGTTGCTTTTTTGGCTACTGTAAATAAGAAAATCTTTTAAAATACACAGTCAAATGGGAATTGTTAATTTGTGGCTTTTTTGGAAACACCAAACCCCATTCTGATCTGCGAGCAATTACTCAAATGGCAGCCTTATAAGTTTTTAATTATCTAACTACACAAAAAGAAGCAGCTAATAAAATGGTAATCATATGAATATGTTATGAACAAAAACAGAAAAGAAACAAAATAACAGGCTCGAGTGCATTCCGTTTCTTCAGAAAGGCTTCATTTCACATTTGATTATTTGCATTCAATTATTAGTATACAAAACTGCCTTAGCAGCCAGTAGTCAGCCGAGAAACTCATTTATGCACAACTGCAATCTGAAAACAAAAAGAATCAAAATGGCAAATTCTAAGTGTGAAAACTTTGTTACAGGCATTCATACATACAGCACGTTGAAAAGTATAGGGAGAGAATGTTGGATGTGGAATATTTAAGTTTGCACTTTTTATACTTCCAATGCCCATAAAATACTAAATGTTAAAAAACATGACTGGTATGACAAGCTGCACGTGCAATTCAACGTTCTTAAGGGACAGCACTGGGAGTAGAGGGCATATTGGAGAAAGAATAAACATTTGGGAAATTGAGCTTACAAGTCATTAGTGTGTTGTAAAGTATAGATGCTTTCATGTAATTCATGTATTTGATTCTTATTAAGCTTGCTAAGGAATACTAATGTAAAGTTAATTCAAACGCATAAACTGATTTTACAAATGCCAATTTGATTAATTTACATGAGTTTTGCAATACATTTAACACAACTGCAAACACTACTGAATAATTTCACTTTTTAATCAAATCTTAAAAGTTTTTAAAGATAACCCAGTGTTGCTTCAGACTGACTCAGGATGAGTGGACGTGCAACATTCTTTTCACTGTGTTAAAAATAAAAAAGCAAGTGCAGGCTCGAGTTCTTTCACATTTCACCTTTGAACAATACACTGAGTGAGAAAGTAATGAAGCTACTTTTGTCTAAGATGGGTTTTGATTATGAAATCATTTCTGATATCTGTACAGTATTCTTTACAATTACAAGAACTCAGGTCAGTATGCAGAGACAGGGACAAATGGACGTCCATTGTAGGCTTCTACCAACTCTTTCCAATAGACTGAATGTGCTCCTTGGCTTTCATTCTTAATGAAGCAATGCTAGAGTTTCTGGGGTCACTTTCCTCCACAGGAAATTTGTCAATAAAAGGAGAATTTCCACATTGGTAAGGTGGCGGGGGTCCCAGGGCAGCAATGTGTGGCAAATTATGTCCCACTGGAGATGCGTTTAGGAAGGGTGGTGGTGTGTAGCTTGCTGGAAGACCTTGAGGAGTGGGTATAAAACCAGGAAGGCTCTGGAGAGATGTAGCGCCAGACATTGGAGGCGTGAGCCAAGGTTCCAAAGGTAAGTTGTTGCTGAGATTTCCCATTGATGGCGGTTGAGGAGATCTGTTAAAAGTGAGCATTGGGGAGTCCTGAAGCTTCATTGAGCTCACCTCCAGTTTTTCCTGTCGCCTCCATTTGGCTCTCCTGTTTTGAAACCAGACCTGAAAATACATATTTTGGTCAAGTTCATGGACTATAGATGAGATAATTAGCAAAGATCCAAGAACATTTAAATTATCTTTTCTTTAATTTAATTTACACATGCAAAACATTTATAATTAGATTTTTTTTTATTTACAAGGGAATTGAAATTATTCTGCTGTCATTGTCAATTAATTTATCCTTATTCCTAAAAATGCAAAATATATCACAATAAATAAAAAAACGTTAAATAGTGAAAAAAAAATGAAAGTTCTATTTTAACAATGTATTCTTCAATTTGTGTTTGGACAAAACCAGTACCAGTAATGTGTGTCAAGAATGGTTAATTCTGCATCTTCACAGTTCCACAGATTCCAGCACTATCTATGTGAAATCTTCATATTCTCCCTGTGTACATCTTGGTGTTCTTCTCCCATCACAAATAAATGTAAGTTAGGACGATCAGTGAGTCTAAATGTACCAGGGGAACGAGGAGAGTTGTGTGAGTGAGAATATCCTTGGATGGGCTAACATTCCATGCAGTGCGGGTTCATGCTGTATATCTGATGATGGCAGAACCGATTCCAATCCCTCAAGACCATCCAGTACAGTAGATTGGTACAGAAATACTGAGTATTGTCAAAAATGCATGTATGATCTCCTAATAATGTAAACATGCACACGCTTTTTTTATTATACTTTTCCAAAACTTCCTTGTTAACCGTGTGACAATGGACTGGTGTCCAATGCAGGTCAAGATACCCCTTTGCAACCCTTCAGTGTAATTACTTAATCGACCAACTCTAAGTTGGACTAAATATTTGTAATGGATTAATGAACATTAGAAAAAAAAAGCCTTTCAAGAATTATTGGCAATGCAGGTGCACTCTTGAAAATAACGGTGCCAGAGTGGTGCTTCAGAACGATGCCATAGGGGTTCCATTTTTGGTTCCTAAAAGGACCACCCACATGAATAATGAATGCTCCAAAAGAACCTTTACATCCATAAGGATCCATAAATAATCATGAATAGATGATACAAGATCTGCGCAATTCAAATGGGCTCATGATTTTAAAAGTGGAGTAACAAATACAGTATATCCAGGTTTTCTGAATCTGTTAGCATACAAGAAGGTAGACTGCTATTCTATAATGATTTCTGTTTTATCCCACAGATTAGGAACCAAAGCCCAAAGAATCAATTTCATATGCAAAGAACACGTCCGAGAATGAAATGGTTCATTGTGAAGTAATGGTTCAATGAGGAACTATACAACAAAATAAAATGCACATTAAAAGCATGCTGAGCTACATCCTTTGTATGAAAACGTGCTACAGAAATACATTTTGTTGTTAAGGAACCGTTACTTTTAAGCATTTAGCATAAAATGGATTCCCTCCATGTATTAAATGTAACATTTTAGAAACGAAAGTTAATGTGAATTAGACAAATGTATCAAGTGTGTATACCAAAGCATTAAATTATAAAATGTATGTACAGATTCAAAATGAACCACATTACATAGAGAACAATGCTGTATTCAAAATGAAAACTTGAAAGACTAAATATAAATCAAAATAAAATACTGAATACAGGACGCACAAAATGGGAAAGCGCTCGCTTCTGAGGCTTACCTGGACCCTGACCTCCGGCAGGTTCACTTTCATTGCCAGTTCTTCTCTGCTGTACACGTCGGGGTAGTGAGATTTCTCAAAGGCTCTTTCTAGTTCATGCAGCTGGAATGTCGTGAAAGTTGTCCGGTTTCGCCGGTGTTTCTTTTTGGGATGATCTTCATCTATCATTTTATTCTCATTTTCTCTTGCTTCTGGTAAATCAGGACTGACGGAAGGCCTTGGCGTGTTATAGACACCTGTTAAAGAAAATTCGTACAACATAAAAATTGCCATCAGTCATTTATTTTACATAGCGATCCCAAAGCGCAGCGCGCACTGTCAAAAGGATCTTAAAGAAATACGTGAGAACATAAAGTAGCATGATTACGTAAAAATGTTACTAGAATGACCTCCGATCTTAATCTTCTAAGTGATTCTGACTTTGTTTTTAGATTGTTTGGTTTTTAATCAGTCCTGCACATTTGTCACTTTTTCTTATTTTTTATGTGGCAATTACAAGTAAAAGTTTAGTGTTATTTTCAAACTTGCACTCTCCGCTACCCCGAGTTAGCTTACGCGGTTTCATGAAAATAAATAGACATACAGTGGCTTTACAAATGACAAAGCATGAGGATTTAACAAACTACGCCATAACATGCCATTTTAAAACGCGCTTAATCCAGATCACGATCGCGGGGGTCTTGAACTTATCCCGACAGCACCGGACGCAACGTAAGAAAAAGTTAATATAGGGCGCCAGTCCCCCGCACGCCCACTTACACACTGCCACGCTACCACTGGGTCAATTTAGAGACCTAACCTACACTGCAGGTGTTTTGGAACACTTGGGGTGGAAAATCGAGCCACACGTCGGAAAACCCACATGCACACAACGAGAAGACGCAAACTGCACATGGACAACAGGCCGGGCAGAGGGTTCGAACCCAAGCCGCAGAACCCGTAAAGTATGAGGGTTTGAAAACCGCTATGCGGTAATGGGGAATTGTACAGCAGGTAGTTAAAATATACGTAATAAAAACAGTTACCACGCACTATCAAAACAATCCGCATCTTGATCTTCTTTTTTCAGAGGAGAGGTCTTGCAGGGATCTTTTACCTGCCTTGTACTGACATTACTAGGGAATGCAGGATGCAGAAGATGCTCGTCCTTAGTAAATCCCAAAATTGCTTCTATACTGTGGATCCTCGAAGGGTTTCCAGGGCCTCTTACTAAACGACCCGATGGGGACAGACTTTCATCCATCGTGCTAGTGGACACGCTGAGAAAACGCATGGAATGACCTGTTAGAATTACCGGGTATTAAAAAAAAACACACAAATTCGGTCTTTAGATATCTTCCGATGCTGCTTTTATCAAATGATCTAAATCGCCATCATTTACAATTATATCTTCCAAAAAATGCATTTAAAAGTTAAGTCGATCCAGGCAGTGCGCGTTCTTCTTTAAGCAAATGGACTCTTGCAAAATCAAAATTGTCCTCACGGTATCTCAAATCCGTCCCTTAGTGCGGGTGAAGTTTACTTTAAAGTTTTAGGAAGTTAGTCCGCCGGCAGGAAAACTGTCTGCCTCGCTCCTTCCGAGCGGTTTTAAAAGAAGGTGCCCACCCCCTCCTCGTGCTCACTTGCTTTTTTTTGTGCCGGTAGCTGCCCCAACTGATGCGAAATGCAAAGAACGTCAGGTCGACTTTGTCTTCTTCTGAGTTTAAGGTCCCAGAGCGATGACGAGTGCAAAAGAAGCTCCTCCTACGAGTTTCTTAGTGCCACTGCAACAGGCCAGCAGCCTCATATAAACCGTCTTACATAAATCTTAAAACCATCTTTACCTCTTCCAGATGTCACATTGATGATGGTCTAAAAAGAAGGGGCGTCTGGAGATTAAAGCTTAAGGTAGAATCGAATAATAATTACTGAATCATAATCAGCGCACAGATCTTAAGATGCGAAAGCAGATTAACATTTGGTATTATGATCAGACTGTGTTCCAGCTTCTATATTACATTTCTAATAACTTCGTTCGCAGAAGAGGAAAACAACATTGAAGTCCAGCAATTTGCTTGGTAGAAACGGGGGCAGTGTGGAGAAGTCCTTATTCCCTGATTCTGTCGGGTTCAGCCAATGGCCATATTGTAAAAGCATGCATACGCTGATGGAAAGTTGCACTGTCCGGCAATCGTAACTAGGAGTGATGGAGACGCAATTCAACGTTTTGAATTTTGCGCTGAATGACTACATAATTGAATAAATAAATAAAATAAACGTATCAACATGTTTTGCCACGATTAGTGTGTAATCATGCATTCATTTCCAAAAAAACGAATCTGCCCAGTGATAGCCTAGCGTCCCATCCGGGGTTGGGTGCCACACTCTTGACCCGCAAAAGGATTCGCGTGATTGAAATCACGCGTCGCGAAACTCGCATGTCAAAGTATCGCGACTGTCTAAAAGGTTTAGTTTCGTTACGTTGTTAAAGTAGAGTAGACCACCTGAATTTAGTGTATCATTGCTTATATGCGTTACTTTGAATATTAGCTGCAATTATTTTACTTTTTTCAATTTTCGTCACCTCGGCCAATAGGACAATACGATTTTGGAAGAGTTCAACGCGCTCTTTGTCAGATGAACGTCATGGAAAAAGAAAGTGCTGACATTTTCCTTTCAGGATGGCGATACACAAAGAAGAGTTTAAAGTTTTGTTAAGGTGCACTTTAGTAAGGACACGCACTACTTTAAACTTTTTTTGACAGATAGTGTAATGTACTACAACAATCTTCTTAAATACCAAATATCACACTCAGCGTTGTCATTGTCATTTTAAACCGTGGACAGGTCACTGTCCGTAAATTCACTGCGAGTTTTTCCTTTTTTACAGGTTTTCTCCTGGCATTGCCGTTTTCCTTACAATATCCTTGTCACATTAATTGGTGACATTTCATGGTTGGCTCCTGCTCTGCGCTCAGTTTGGACGAGATGAGCTGCGGTTCTCCACGAATTTAAACACATTGAAGTGAATTCAGGATATTGATGATGATGATTATAGATTAAAACGTATTTCTCCCTGTTAAGATTTAGATAATGTTCTTTAAAATATACAAATAACGTCACGTGACAAACAAAAAAGAAATCGAAGCGTAAGTACGCAGAATTGTTGGAATAAAAAGTTCAGAATTTAAGGCAAAATCCGAGGACTGTTTGGAACGGCGACGAACGAACGATATAATGAACAGATTATTATTATCATTCCTACTATTACTGCCACCACCACTACAACTACAGTATCAATTGTTTCCTCTTACATTTAATGCTATTAAAAGACCTACAATTATTGACTAATTACACTTTATTATGTAATTAACGTAACAGGTGCAATTAGTTGGAATGATTTTCCGATTTTCTGATATTAAAGAGATATGTGTAATTAGCGCTAAACAAAGATTGGGAGCAGTTTGTTAATCTCTTGCCCACACGCTGCTATAAGAGCTTAGTTTTTTTTCCCCAAAGTTAATTCTTTTAAAACTTCTTAGCTTTTCCTAATTACTGGAGGTGATGTTATGCACTGTTTATAATTTACTGCAAAGTCTCCAGTAAATACGCCCGCACTTGGACAATACATTGTTGTTAAAAGAAATGGTGCGAGGGTGTGTATGAAAAACACGATGGTCCTGTTGCTTTTGTGTGCCTCCACCACAAAACAATTGTATTGTATGGGAGAGTTAAGTCTTCATTCCGTTTGCATTGTCATGTTTTAATCTGTTTCTATTAAACATTCAGTTCATTTTAGACGTCTGAATGGAGTTTGAAGCATCCCGGATGATTCTGGTTTTTAAATGTTTTTCATTTTTTTTCCACCCAAAAGAACCTGCACATGGAGTTTAATAATGCATTTTACTCAAAAGACAAATAAATACATGCATAATTACCTATACCCACTACAATGGTTACTGACAAGAAATAATACAAATATACTGTACTCCTGAAATGTATAAAAAAATTACCCCCTATTTTGTAAAAAAGGGGCAGTGTGGCGAGTTTTAAATTGAAAAACAACCCTTATTACCACACAGAAACGGAACGGCAAAACGGATTTAGTACAAGTTCAATTTACTATTTACTACGCCTCAGCCGTTCTTGTCATGCGCTGCTTGCCCTTTATAACTGTGGTGCTTGCATTTCATCGGACGCGACAGATCTCAAACTTCGCAACTCCGTCATAGTTCGCATGTTATGTTGCATTTTTAACATTCAGAAATCCACTGCATTTTTGTTAATTATTCTAGATGTAAATCAATGAGATTACTCTTAAATTAACTCTTATTGCAGTACGTCGCAGATCCAGTTATTTAACCATTTAACCTGCAAACTCTTCAGGGAATATATTGTGGAAATTTTCTTTCTTTCTTTAATGATTGTGTTTTTAATTATGGCGTTAATGGAAATAAGAATAATCGAGATGGATGTTATTGGAAACTTCCTCACTGGACCGGCCAAGCTGGCCATTTATAAATCAAGAAAAGAGCAAGTGAAGTCAAATGAACAACATGAAATAATCAGAATATTTCCTGGACTTGTAAAAGTCAGGGTGTATTTGGAATATACATTCTAAAGAATGACTGCAAAGATTAATTCTTTTGAGGAAAAATTGTGTGTTCATGAGGCAATTTGTAAACTTGAAGATAATGAGTTGATTTTTCTTATTTGACATATAAATTAAGTATTGTTTTCTTTTTGTGGTAAGCTTGGGGGTTTCTTTGTTTGCTTTACTGACAATATTGTAAATGATTTGTTGATTTATTGATTAATTAAGTTAATTCAAAATTCAAAAATTCTTTCTTTTTTTCTTTCATCTTGCAAACCTTTATTAACCAGTGGTGTATACATCAGGCAGTTTGTAAAATCAGGAATGAAGAACTCTTTTTTGTTTGTGACTTTAATGCCAATTGTCTGTTTATGTGATTTTTGAAATATCTCTTTTTAGAGTTTATGACTGTAAAGATTATAAAGATTGTTTTTTTTTTGTAATGATTGTTACTAATTAATAAAGTGTATATTAAAAATCAAATCTTTCTCATAGTACTCTCAGGCAGCTCTGTTGCAGATAGCCGGCCTTTTTTAATTTTTAAGGTCTCCAGTTTCTCGTCCTCGCCCACGTTAAAAGTGCACAGGGCCTTCCCCAATTCCTTCTTCTCTAAATGAAGAAACTGCTTGAGTGTGAAAGCATGAAGATCATTTCTAATGCTTACCAGCCACAAGTCAAAAATTGAGGTACACGTTGTAAATTCAGAAATGTAACTGATTGAATTAACAGTTTTCTAAAAGAATCCAATGTATTTTTCCTAATATAATTTAGTTATGTGTTCAATTAAATCAATTTTAACGCTGATTTGTGCACATACACTTTTAAAAGTGATTGTTCTAAGATGGCACTTTACTGGATTGTATGGTTCCTCTTAGAACCTTTGGCTCAATAAATATCCATTTATTTCTCTTAGCATTTAAAATATTTTCTTTTGGCTTTGAAAAGGTCCCAAATATATGAACAAGATAAAAATCTTTAATGTATGATAGTTTACCTTTAAAATACTAAAAGGTCAAGAACAGCTGAACTTTGCCTGTGTTATTGTATGCAGCAAGAGTCCTTTTAAGATCTGGAACCCATTGGCATTTCACAATTCTAATATCATCTATTCATGGATATTCGAGGAACTTGTTACTGATTAAATACAGCAGATAAAGGTTCTCTCTGAAACCTTCACATGGATGGTTCTTGTTGGAATCAAAGGCCTCCTCACTGTGAAGGTCCACGCTTGCACCTTCATTTTTCAGAGCGTTTTCAAGTGGATCTCAAATGAGGAGCAGCTGTGCAGTTATGGTGAAGTAAAGGACCTCATGTAGCTCATCTGCCCACAAGTATGATATGCCATTGACTCTACAAGGCTTTAGTGCCTGAATTCATGCTATCAAAGGAGATTTCATTTTTTGTATAGCACAAAATAAATCCTAACAGTCGATATCCCACCACCAGACATATCTTTGCAAGGGGGGTCCTATTTCCAGAAACCAATATGAGTAAAAACTAAACTAAACATGAAACAGAATGTGCACCAATGCCAGTTACTCTTCTTATGGTTATCTTTTATTCAGTTCTGTATTTTCATATTGTTGTATAGTCACCATTTCCCCAAAACTCTCTGTACAGGGTGGTCCAGATCTAATTATGCAGATCCACATCATCTGGATGACTTTGATTTATGCAGGACGATTCCAGTTCGGCGCGAAGACAATTCTTCATGTTGTCAATTTGCACACTTCTCGATGGTCCAGGATTTTTCAGGCGATTTTCTATGTAATAAATTTAATAAGTTATAGCGTAATGAAAATTGCATAATTAGATCTGGACCACCCTATACAATGCGGCTATCTTGAAAAATGAAGAAGGCAGGTAATGTACGTGGAAATTAAGAAATTCTTACTTTTCAATCACAGATCAGCTCAATAGTACAGACAGCCATTTTTTTTTATCTTCGTAACATTGCTCATCTGAATTCTTTCCTCAGTGTGAAAGATACTGAGCCACTCATTCACACTTTCATCACTACCCGGCTAAGTTATAGCGTAATGAAAATTGCAGAATTAGATCTGGACCGCCCTACAGAAGTAATTGTTTGCTCTAAGCACACATCTATCACCTATTTCTGTCTTCTCATCTGCTTCTTTTTTAATTTTATTTCATAGGATCCCCTTAGCAGGTAATAATTCCTAAATAAACAGAATGATAATCAGATAAATTAAAACACAATAAACTCAAGTGAAATATAAAGGCAAGCAAGCAGACCGAATTAATGCATATTTTACGATTGTTTGCAAAGAACTGAAAAATATACATCATATCAGAAAAGATCTTTACTGATCCATCCATCCATACATACACCTTCCAAACCTGCTTTTCCAGGGCTGGGACACAAGGAAGATGGAACCCACCACAGTATGCATTTGTTATATCTTAAGAAACATTTCAGTTTTGCAAAGGTAATTTAATAATCTCTAGAAAGGGATTTTATTTTAATTATCATTTTAGAGCAAGATTCTTCACATCACTGCTCTCCCATGTGCTGGAAGGTATGTGGGATGTTGCCTCTCCAAATAGAGCACATTCAAGTTTAGCATTTTATCAGATGAAAATGTCAGTTCATTCTGCACTGAAAATGAAGAAGAAGCTGAGTTAAGTGAATAACACGCTTAAAAAGAACGGCTCTTTAATGGCACTTTATGTTTTTTTTTACTGGGTTCTTTGTAGAACCTTTGCTGACAAAGCACCAATTCATTCTGGGATGCATGTTTCACATATCAAGTTGGTTGTTTGTGCTTTGAAAAAGCTCCTAATACATAGAAAAAAAAGTCAGAAATCTTTAATGTACAGTATGGTTGGCTGTAGAAGCACAGGAACAGGTTAAGAAAACCTGGACTTAGCCTATGTGATTGTGTGCAGCGGGAGTCCTACATACTGTAAATCATGACCCACTGGTGTTTCTCTAATCTGTTACCATCAGTTTGTGTTTAGTTACTGAATGGAGTCTGTTACAGGTCTGAATAAATAAACGTTCTTTCTGGAATCTTCAAGTGGATGGGTCTTTTGGGAACCTAAAGTGGTTCCCCTATGGCATCGTTCTGAAGAACTCCCATGGCACCTTTATTTTTAAGAGTCAAGTTAATAAATAAGTTTTAACAAAGCAACACTTTGTTGCTAAGACAAAAAAAATAATTATAATTAAAATACTAAGTACAGTACCGTATATACTCACGTATAAGTCGGGTCTTGAAACCGAAAAAATCAATCATGAAATCAGACCCTAAATTATACACCCCTTCAAAAATATGACACTGCAGTTTTCTTCTCACTTCCTCCAATCTCGCACCAGTTTCTCAGACGAATCAAATTTTGTTGCAGCAGCTACTTCAACAACTTTTAATTGAAAACCAGCTTCATATTGTCTTCTGATCGAACGCTCCATCGTAGTTAAGGGATGCTTTTACAATAAAGGTGTATGATGGTGTGAGATACAAAAAACACTAAACAGTGCAAATGTTGCTTTGGAATAGTTTGGGTATTACCATGTGGTCACGTGGGCACAATACATAGAAAAAAAGGCAGTGTGCTCCGTGGTTACTCTCTCAGGTGGCCGTTAGCGTATCATAATCTCTTGGACCAATAGAGTGAGTTTTCCGCATTCGACTTTTACAAACGACATTATAAATTATCGGAAATCATAAAATCAAGCCCCGACTTATCCGCGGGAGAACTTAAATGTGTATCCTTTAAAAATGAAGCTAAACTCATTAAAAAGTAACCCTAGTGCAGTGATTGAATAACTCCTGATATCTTGTCCACAGAGAGTCGTATATTTCTGTTCCCAATATGTTAGATCAAACTACAAATGCAAATGGGAAAAATACAATTTCAAAAAGATCAGGCCTGATTTTTCATCATTATTATCATTAAAGCTTATGATTTATGCATGACATGTAAAGTATAGGACTGTATGCTGATTCACTCAATGGCATGAGGTGCAGAGCTCAGTCTTCTCTTGATGCAGACAATTCTTTTAACCTTACGTATTGCACATACTGTACAAGGTTTCCTGCCATTAGCAGTCCTACATTTCCCACACTTGCTTCTCCGAGGCTTCCCCTTTGCCCTTTGTGGCTCCACCTTGAACATAACTCCTCCAGGGCCCTTTCACTATCTTGTACTCTTCTTCTCATTTGTCCTCAGGCACCTCTGAGCAGAAGCCTGACAACCCAAACACTTTCAGAAAACAAATAATGCGATATTTAAGTTGTTTAAAACAGGTAGGCTAAAGAAGAGATCACTGTGAAGACAACAGCAGCCTGTAGACGCAGTTTGCGTTTTGTTGCGTGACATTTCTTCTGTAATTAAATGTAATTGGACTTAGCTGTTCAGGAGCAAGCATTATATTATCAGATTTCCCATGCGGGCAAGTTTCATGAAGTAAAGCTACATTAATGCAATCCTTCTCTTGTTTTCCAATTAGCCTAATTGAATCCAAATTACTTAAGAGTGCCTGCCAAAGATGTTTAACCTGATGAGATGACAGCCCTAGCCAAAGTGATCCTATTAGCATTTAATCTTTTAAACTTTAAATCCTACATATCTTGAACACATGAAAATGGCAAAGCATGAAACCGGGATTTTTTACGGTCTTATCTTCAAATACGTTGGAGGGTTTATGCACAGCATCTGAGGTTACTCTTGGGCAATTTTTTAAACGCACAATAAAGTTACAATACATAATATCCAGCTAATTGTATTGTTTATGACAAATTAAAGGTTAACGTTCCTCGTGCAGTCGGAATTACCAATGAAATGTTCGAACAAAACAATGTGAAGGGTGCAAGTTATGTTTTTAGTCAAGTGATTTGCTTCAATGCTGTACGAAGACGAGTGGTGCTATGTCAAAGTTCACTCATTATTCTATGGTGAGGTTTTTTACTTTTGCCATCTGGGAACTTTTTCTTTTTGGTTATTTGGTAATTAATATGCCCTTTAGACATTTCTGATATGCATTTATTCATTGGTTTTAAGCATTCAGAGTCTATATTTGTATTAAATGATTAACACCTAAGCATATACGATCCCACATTGTCCCACATATCTCGTATGCTTACTTCCTTTGACTCCAGATTCAATGTCTTCTGGTTTTAACCGCATCATAAGATCTTTTTGGACCAAGCCCTGGAATTACTTTCACTTGAAAGGGTAGCCCCTTTTGCTATAGTGGCACCTTGTGTCTCTGGTCTCCTTAGCCCCAAGTAGAACATCTGAGCTGCCAGCCTTCCAACTCACCTCAGGTAGAGGGAATTGTAGACTCTCCTGTTAATCCTCCACCTCGTTATCCAGCAAAATGGAGTATATTTAGGGACTTTAGTGTTCTTCATTGTCGGCCTTGTAGACTTAACTCTTCTTGCTTGCCCTCCATGGGCTCAGACTCTGGTTCAGGCAATTTTAGGATTTTTCACCTTCTTCTGTGTCTCTTTCTGTTTCCCTCTCACTGTACTATAAACACACTTTTCTGTGAACATCTAATGGTCTCTGCCTCTGACCATGGTATGCAGAGGTGTTTTTTTTGACAATTAATTCTTGTCTCTCATTCTTGTCTCTCTTGGGACAGTGCACTTTTTGGTGCTAACCTTCTGGTGCCCTTGTCCCGGGAACCTCCTACACTGTATACACTCACTGAGGAAATTATTAGGACACTGTACTAATACTGGATAGGGCCCCCCTTTTGCTCTCAAAACAGCCTCAGTTATTCATAACATGGATCCCATTCCCCAAATGGAAATATTCATTTGAGATTCTGGCCCATTTTGGTATAACTACATCAATACATTTCTGCTGATCTGTTAGCTGCACTTTCATGTTGTGAATCTCCCATTCTACCAATTACCAGCCAATGACTGGGAAGGCCACTGAACAACACTGAACTCATAGTGATGTTCATGAAGCCAGTTTGAGGCCTTGTGACATGAGGCATTATCATGCTGGAAGTAGTTATTAGAAGATGGTGTCACAAACTTAACTAAAAGATACAAAAAGGTTTGGGGCAGCCATATGTATATTGTTGTCCTGGCTGCAAAACTGGTGGTAGTACAGGTTAGAGTCCACAACAGAAGGGATTTGCTGGCACAAAGATGGCGGCTTTAAAGTAGAGTGGAGGAAGTGACATCATCATTGGGAATGGGGAAGTGGCATCATCAGTAGGGTTA
This sequence comes from Polypterus senegalus, assembly GCF_016835505.1. Classification (NCBI taxonomy): domain Eukaryota; kingdom Metazoa; phylum Chordata; class Cladistia; order Polypteriformes; family Polypteridae; genus Polypterus; species Polypterus senegalus. Next base: position 37,985,121 of record NC_053157.1, read on the forward strand.
TGGAAACAGAAGTGATGTTATTGGCCCAGGAACTACTATAGAAGTGACATCATTGAGGGCAGGCGGAATTTTCCATAACTTTTCTGCAGAGAAGTGAGATAAAGAGATCAGTGCACTCTGCCACCCACTGGTTTGGCATGGAATTACTCTCACTCAGGCCCTTTAGCTACCTCCGCATGTGCACATGTGTGACAATGGGTAAATTGTGGCCATGAAGGGATACCCATGTTCAGCATCAGTACTCAAAGAGGCCACGGTATTCAAGCAGTGACTGATTGGGATTACCAGGCCAAAAGTGTGCCAACAAAACATTCCCCGGACCATTAATCCTTTGTCATCAGCCTGCACTGTTGATACAAGGCACACTGGGTGCATGGATTTAAGATGTTGGCCATAAATTCTTATCTTACCATCTGTGGGCCTCAACAGAAATTGAGATTCATCAGAACAGGCTACTGCATGTTTCTTCTGTCTTCAGCTATCCAGTTTTGGTGAGCCTGTGCCCGCTGCAGCTTCAGCTTTCTATTCTTGGCTGACCTGCTGTTTTGCTGTTGTAACCCATGAAGCTCAATGTTCAACGTGTACCACAGTTGTACAGATTGGTTATCTCAGTTACCTCAGCTTTTTTTGTTAATTCAAACCTGTCTGGTCATTCTCCTCTGACCTCTCTCATCAACAAGGCGTTTCTGTCCACAGAACTGCCGCTCACTGGACGTTTTTTGTTTTTCGCATCATTCTGAGTAAACTCTAGAGACTGTTGTGTGTGAAAATCCCAGGAGATTAGCAGTTACAAAAACACTCAAACCAACCCATTTGGCACCAACAGTCATGGCATAGTCAAAATCATCGAGATCATATTTTTTCCCATTTTGGTGTTTGAAGTGAATATTAACTGAAGATCCCAACTTGTATCTGCATGACTGAATGCTCTGTCACATGATTGGCTGATCAGATAATTGCTTGGATAAGCAGTTGTACAGGTGTTGCTAATAATGTGCTCAGAAACTGTATTAACTTTAGGAACACGTCCTAGTATCCCAGTACATAGGGAGTAATACAGAGAAGCCATAATGTGAAAATAAATAAATACACACATAAATAAATAGATAAACAAACAAATAATAACAATGATAATGTTAACAGATATTTCCCATGTCTCTCAGATGATGTGGCTGGCCTAAGAACCAAACTATGACACTCCCATCTTTGTCCAGGAAGATGTTTTAATTAAAGTCTACTGTTGCTATAAAGCAAATTTGTGAGTAATTATGTTGCTAAAAACAACAAAAATGCGTTGCAGAAATACGCTTGGGCATCATCTACAATAATTATGTGTGATTAATTGTTGTCATGAATTATGTGCATGTAACTGATTTACATTGTCATCTTTTATACAGACGTGCAGAAGGAAAGTTCTCTAAAAGTACAACTCAATTACTGATCATCTAAAAAGAAATATCGAGTATTGAATCTTTTTTTATATTGTTTAAAATTTTCTGCTCAAGAGCAGATCACTAAAACAAGTGGATAAACAGATCGGTTTATACAGTAGATGTACATGTTGAGCACAAGTTTCATGTGCATCAGAAATAAGAAATGTTTTGAAACATGAAATATGACTGACAAGAGCTCTGTGTGGTCGCTGGAATTACTATAAAAATATTTCTGCAGTGGTAAGAAAATCAGATAAAACTGACATCAAACAGCCCAAGATGATCCCAGGTGTGCTAGCATCTTGCCTTATTCTCAGTTTGATGTAATGATACTTGATCTGTTGCTTGCTTCTGCCAAGGTGGCTGTCAAACATGCAGGATATTGGATCAGCCTGTTGGTTTTGTTCAGATAAAATGAATGCGAAAGATGAGGATGAAGCACAGTCTTTAACTGCTATTACCTTTTCCCCCCTAGAGTGAAGGAAGACATGGATGTCACTTCTGCTATGCACTCTTCAGGTTAACATCCTATATAAATTGAAGAGCTAGCAGAAGTCAGCATTCATTTTGGACTCGGATCCCACTGACTACAGAACCAAAGCTTTTTGATGATTAAATCACCTCACAGGACTAACTGTCCTCCTTATTCTGTTTTGAAAAATCTTATTTTTCTTTCTCAGAATACTGCTCCCATTAAATGGGGTTGCCGCCTTGGCTCCTCAACACACTGACAGAATCTTTGTCTTCCTCTTACAGTGGTCAAATGCCTTTGATCTGTAGGATCGATTTTGTCATTGTTGTCTTTTTTCATTGATTTTTGATCTTAACCTGAGGGGGGCTGGGTGGTCTCTTGACCTGGGACCCCTGCAGATTTTGTTTTTTTTTTTCTCCAGCCATCTGGAGATTTTTTTTTTTCTGTTTTTTTCTGATCTCCCTGGCCATCGGACTTTACTTTTATATTATGTTAATTAGTATTGCCTAATTTTATTATTTTATTTTGTCTTTTTTTTCTTTCTTCATCCAGTAAAGCACTTTGAGCTACATAATTTCTATGAAAGTGTGCTATATACTGTAAATAAATATTGTTGTTGTTGTTGTCTCCAGGGCAGTAGCAAATTCCTGCCTCATGCACAATATTACCAAGATAAACCTGGGCTCCAACCTTGGAGTCGAGTAAGCTGTTTTGATAACAAATGCATGAAAGGATCAATCGATTTGTAAAACAATCTGTAATATGTTTCTTATGAGTAATCATTTTTGAACATTCAGAATATGATGCTACTTCTGTGCTATGATGTAAGAGGGTTGTGATTGGCAGCTAATCAAATATATTTATTATTTCATTAAATTAGTTAAAAAAAGGAATCTCCACACATCATCAGATCTAATTGGAGGTAATTTTATGTAATCTTTGAAATATTTTTAATCATCTTGTGATAAATGGCCAGCTATTTATTCTGGCCAATACCCCCACGCCGCTAGATGGAGTCCTGCCTGCAACATGGAGGTGCCCCGAATTCCAGTAGGGCATCATGGACATTGGCGTTTGACTTCACAGACCTGCTGGATACCGTGGGGGCTGCAGGAAGGCACGGGTGTTTTCATTATAGCTTGGAAGTACTCCCTAATCACGGGGACAGAAGGAATGAAGTACTTCCGGGCTGAAGAAAAGAAGACATTTTCATCTGACCCGGAAGTGCTATAAAATCACATGGACTGAGGGACAGAAGCACTTCCGGGTCAAGGAATAAAAAAGGACTGTGGGAAACCCCAGCAGACTGAGCCGGAGTTGGGAGGAAGTGTGACAGAGCTGCTGGGTGGAGAGGAGGATTGTTTATTATTGTTGTGATTGTTGATTTATTATTGTGTATCGTCGAGGTGGAGGTGCTTTGTGCACATTATTGTAATAATAAATTCATTATTGGGACTTTTACCTGCTGTTTGGAAGTATTGTCTGCAGGGTTCAGTGGTCAACAGCGACCCCTACTATCACAATCTTTATAATATCATCAGTAGGTAATCTGATGCCACAAAACTTCACATGAGGAATATTGCAAGATCTGTAGTATCCCTACCCTCATTTTTTCAGGTGTCTTTCTCTCTCATGACCCCATCTTATCCCTACTGTAACTGAGCCTTCATTCCAGTCTGTTTATTGGCCTGAGACATCTTTAAATCTCTCCTAGGCTCACATCTGTGATCGATGGTGACACTTCTTTGGCTAAGGAGCTGTGTGTTGTGGACCCTGATGACCCAGCTCCCTGAGCTTTCAGTAGCATGTATAGGTCACTCCAGCACCTCCCAAATTTCAAATTCTGTGGTGGGACTTGTGGTCCACTTATCTAAGAGCTGCGCAATGTCTCACTTTCTAGTTTTGGGGTTTGAGATATTTTACCTCCTGCTAGTCCTCCTTGACATTACTTTTAATGGTAGTTTCTCCACCAATTGTAGGTTCGCAGATCTTGTGTCTTCATGCCAGAGCTCTGTGACCCACACACCCAAGTAGAGTTTCAGATATAAAATGCATTGTTTGGATCATTTACCCTCTTGTATATTGATAGGACTTTCTCTTTCCTTTATCAGTACGCAATTTGTTTCTTTCGCTCCGGTTTCCTTCACCATTTTCCTTTCATTACAGGGTGTACCAGCATTAGTATGTACAGTTGTTCTCTCTCAGGCATAGTGTCTGTTTCTGATTTGTGTGAGACTTTACACTGCTCTGCCCTAGCCTAGTGACGCACCTCTATACCTCTTGTCACCCTTTTTTAGCTAGGCACTCTGTTTCTTACTGTCCCTTTACAAATGTATATGTGTATAGAAAAAGAGCACAAGCTACTGACAGGTTACTTAGCTGTAAAGTACTTAATGGATACTAAGTGGGTAAAGGAATGATGATGCTTCCAGGAACAAGAAGGGGGACAGCAACTCTAGTATTCCTTCTGCTCCTCCTCCTCCTCCTCCTCCTTCTCCTACTACTACTATATACAGTTATGTTTCCAGAAGGAAATTCTCTGGGAACACCATTCTAATTGATATGACATGCATTTGACTATCATTTAGCCCCTAGATGGCAGCAGGAAGCCAGAATAGCCAGAACACAAACTTCTGTTCCTGCATTTGTATGACTGTGGAAAGCCATTGCAGAATCAGTTATACGCATCTGGTGCTAAAATGTGGCCTCTATAATTACAGAACATAACTTTACACGTGAATATCAAAGGATAAACTTTAAGTTATATAAGCTTATTTGCTATATTTTTTTCATGTCTCAAGCACACCAAGGAACCCTGCGTAAATTAGTTAATCTGCCTGTGCTCCAGATGTATGCATACAACTGCACTTAATCGTCATCTGACACTGGATGAAGATCATCCAAATGTATCCAAAATGTCTGTTGGACACTACAGGCAGAAATGTGGAGTGAGGGAGAGAGACGTGACATGAGAGTGCTGTGATGGGTATAGAATGGCTGTTTCCTGCCATAAGTGCTCTAAGTGAACATAAGAGGACCCCAGCAAGGCCTGAAACAGTCCTGAGCTTGGCCTAAGTAATGTCCATGGCTCAAGTAATTCAATTTGTATTTAAGAAAACCCAATAAGGTATCAAACATTATCTTTATCTATTTTTTTTTTTAATTTTACTGGTCAAGTTTTACTCCTTCGTAATGTTAATTTCTACATGTTTGGCCAATTTTCATTGCAGTTTGTTATATTATTTCTCAATCTTGAACTCAGGAGAACGTCTGGCATTTTTGTAACTTGATGACCAATACCTTTAACAAACATTACTTAATGTAATGGATTTTTTTCTGATGTTTTTAAAGTCAGTGATGCATGAATCATTTTGTAAGAAATGTATTGCTTTTTGCACAGAGGTTTACTAATTTTTTCATATGCAGTACATTTTGTACCCGTTTTTATTTTCTTGAGTGTGAAGACTGCCCTCCTACATTCACAAATATTACAAACTAAAGAAGATTAGACACATTTGAAAATAACAAGTGTAGAGTAGTTCATTAGCTGCCAGTTTCACTTGGGTTTTTACATCTGCCTTATAATATATTTAGATAAAATACAGAACAAAATCAGAAGAAGTAGCAGAAAACGTATGTATTGTACCTGTCTTGTGTGTCTTCAAAAGGTAAATCAAACAATTGAAAACTTTTAACTTGGCAGACTGTGAACAGAAACAAGTTCAAGTAAATTTATTAATCTCCATCTGATTGTAAAATTGGCTAATATTCAAAACTACAAGCACAGTGTTGATAATTACTGCTCTAGAAGGCATGCCCTAGTTGTAGTAGTGGGTACCAGCAGTACATGCAGTAGCAGTGATGTTACATTTACAGCGCAGTGTGCTGTATGCAGTGGCACCAAGAAGGAGGCTGCTGGAATCTCGATGCAATAATCAGCACCAAACATGTTGGTGCTTTCATTTCAATAAAAAATTCCTTACAGTGACTGTAGAAAATGAATGCCATTTCTGCTTCAGATTTCTTTATATACAGTGTAGCATGAAAAAAAACCCAAAACAAAATAAAGAGTTGGCATTCCCAGTGAAATATCCATTTAATAGCAGCAATCCTAATAAACTGAAGGGAAACAAAACAAAGGAATAATAAAAGAATTGTATAGGTTTATTACAGTGATCCAGTTTTTACTGGCCTGGCTCAGTCAGATGCGGTCCAATGAATAAATGCTGACTTCCAATACCATCATTTCTTATATAGCAATATGACCATAAATGTCGGGGCTTCCAGGATTGACCAGAAGCATTGTCATGGCCCGTCAGAGGTTTCTTTCTCCACTCTGGGGCTGGAAGAGGAAGAGAAGTTAGAAAGTGTGTCTCATCCAAAGCTGTCCTTCAGGTCACCTCATGAGCAGATTGTCCAACATGCTCCAGTAGTGCATGTGCGAGACAAGAGATGTACATACTCTATTTAATTATGTCATCATTGCCAATTTAATGGCATTTTCCATGTTTACTGTGGATAGTCAGCTGACCCCCAAATATTTTTTCTTCACTCTCTGTGGTTCTGGGCACCCTCTGGGTGGTGCCCTGTTATTTTCATATCACCTGACACTGTATTTAACATATGTATATTGTACAAAAGAAACTTAACAAAGTCAAAGAATCAAGGCATCTCCTTGGTCTCCCATATGATACAATAAAATACAATTTATTTTTTTATCGCCCAAAATCAGACAAGGAGTGCGACAATGGGCTTTAACAGGCCCAGCCTTTTGACAGACCCCCAGCCCTGACTATCTAAAAATTCCCAAAAAAAGGAAGAAACCTTGGGAAAGGCAGTTCAAAGAAAGACTCCTTTCCAGGTAGGTAGTGTAATGGAAATATTACAAATACAGAGCAGACTTTAACAGTTGATGATATTACATAATACGGTTTGGATTTGTTCAGAGTCCTGGAGACCTCGGCCATCAAGCTGCCTCCCCCTCTTGGCCATTCCACAGCTGAGTCAGAACTGGGCCACCCCATCCAATGAAAGGACCCCTTTACCAGACGATTCCTGTGCTTCTCCATCAGAGATGATTTTTTCCTTAGGCAGGCAAAACAACTTGGCAGGTGGGCAGTGGCAACAAGTTCCACATTTGAGGACCAAGAAGAGAAACAGAATAGGTGAGGATTCATAACAAATTATAACTATCATGTTACTTATGTTTTAGTGCTAATGACTAGCAACAGACATGCAGTATGTACATTTATCAGTGTATAATTTCAAAGAATGCACAAAAATGCAACACACAATCATTTGCGGAGACATCTTTCCAGACACAAGTTCAGAACAGAACTGATGACAGGTTCCTGGATTATACAGTCACTCGACAGGAAGAGGCGGGTCCAGGAGCCCAAACAACAGAAGTGACATCAGCGATGGAGTGGCTGTCAGTCTTCATTTCTGCAGAGGGAGGCATTAGACTGCAGTGCCAACCTCTTTTTCGCCGGGTAATTACCATCACATACATATGTGCCTCGTACCTTTACAGTACATAAAGCTTAGGTTGTTGTAGAAAAGAATGTGTTAACTGAAGTTATATGCTGTATGAGACAAAACCATGTCTGAGGGTAAACAACAGTAGTGTAGAGACAATGAGAGAAACAGAGAAGAACGTTTATTTAATTAGAAATTGTGTCATTTTTAATTGGAAACACATTTTGTTAAAAAAAAAAAAATACAGGAATTATGTCTATGATGCTATCCTGTTTCCTATGACTCTGTTAGATTTTGGCAGCATAAGCCAGCATTAAAGTAACCAATGCGTTTCTTCCTGTAGTGCTGGAACACGTTCCTGGGGACTGAGCATCCCTACTGGATGCATTAATATCTTTCTTTCTATGCTTTTTCTTGATCTTTCTTCATTATTTTAAGACATGGCTCATTGACTGTGCTTCTGTCAGTATTATCTTGCAGGTGTCTACAGGTTTTGCTGCGAAACATCTTTATTTGTGGCTCCAGAAAGTCTTTCCACCATGAAATAAGTAGAAGTTTCTTCACCATTTTGTAGGTTTTTCCTAATGGTGCACCCAATTGTGGTGGAGTGATATTTTGTATATAAGTAGATGAATATTTTGTATTTCTTTACTTGTAAGTCAGACAAAGTAAATGCAATATTAATTTTTTAGGAGGAATATTTTATTTAATTGATGAGAACAGCAATACTCTGATGTTTACCTAACCAACCTCCCCATTCTTTAGGACTGACTTAGGGTGAGGAATTTATGGTGAGGGGGATAAACCATCAAACTACCTTGGCAAGGGTGATTATATTTGGACTTATGAGACACCCCCCAGAAGGAAGGCCAAAAAAATTACCTACAGTACATGGCAAGCTTCAGCTAAACAAATGGTGTCCAGCACTTGAGGGCTGGTGTGATAAACCACTGTGTACACCCATTGGTCTGAAGTATGGTTTTGAATCACAGGCCATTCTGTACCACAATACCCTGCTGGCCTTCAGATTTGAACAGGATTGTATACAGTTGGTCTCTTTACCCATCCCTCTCTCCTTCTCTCTCTCTCTCTCTTGCACCATGGCCATGAAGAGAACACAATGAGGAACACAACTCAGCAGCCATATTGAGACAAGCATGCAACCTGTCCTGAAGAAAGTTGACTAGAAATGATGACTTGACCAGAGACATTTCAGTAACTGCAAGTCTTTTTGCTGCCTGAAACTACACATCTAGCATTTATCAGGTTGTATGGTTGCCAATATTCACACATACAGTACTTTGCTTCATTATTAATATATGAATATTATCAATAATACATCATTAGAATGTGTAACTTAACTCCTGCTTGCCCTTTTACTCAGCCTAACTGCCTGAGGTTATAGATGTAGAAGGGAAGGTGAGGAGAAGTTATCAAGTACAAAATCTTATAAACAGTGGTAAGTTTAGGGGATTTGGAGCAGTTAGTCTGCACAATAAAAAATACAACAGGGGAAAGTAGAATAAACTAAGACACTACTGAGATAAAACTCCAGTCTTCAAGGCTGACAAGACAGAACATATTTATCAGTGCTTCTTCAGCGGGTGGCTACAAATTCCTAGAGAATCTCTGGGAAAACAATTCAGTTGCTCGTCTAAACCAAAAGGTTTCCCTAAGTCAGGGGTGGGCAAAGTCATTCCTGGAGGGCCGCAGGTTTTTGTTCCAACCCAATTGCTTAATAAGAAGCACTTATTGCTCTAGAAACACATCTGCTTCATTTTAGTTATCTCCCTCATTAAGATTTTGAACCCTTATTGCTTATTTAAGTCTTAAACAGCTGCATTCTCGGTTTTTAATTGCTCCTTATTAACAATAAGATGTAAATGACAAGAAACCAGCAGATATCCATTTTGCTTGTTACCCTTTACACCTGTGTGTATTTATCGTGCAGTATTTGGTTTAATTAAATACTTGGAAGGGAAGAGAAGAGAAAATAGTGAAGGATTGAGAATTATCCATCCGTTTTACACTTCAGAGTATTTGGATGATATCCTTAGAATGGAAAAAAAATCTAGGATATGAGAATGACCTGACATAGCAGAGTTAAAGCACTAACAAGCCATGAAATGTAAATATGGGCAAGGATCGTTTTCTAATTAAGCAACTGGGTTGGAACAAAAACCCGCGGCCACTGTGGCCCTCCAGGAATGACTTTGCCCACCCCTGGCCTAAGTGATATCCATTCTGTTGTTCAAGTGATCTATTCAGACATTGCCATTTTAATTCAGTTTCTTAGATGAATGCACATACTCCAAGAATTATTTAGCTGGCACTGTTAAACACTTTTGTTTTCATATTCTATTGAGATATTTCACCAAATAAAGTAAACAGTAGGATTCATTGTGAAAATGACAGTCTTTGTCATTGTCTCAAATGCATTTGTCTACTAAACAGAAGGAAGAAGTGCTGGTTTATTAGAAATCATTTAGCTTTCATCTCAATGAAGAGAACAGAAAAAGAAATGTAGATCAATTTATTTTAAAATAAAAGAAACCCGAAGAACACACGAATATGTAAAAAAATGGAAGCATTATATTTTCATTTTCTTATTCAAGTTTACACATTCTTTCTAGTCTTAAATTTGTAAAAACTGAATTAACTTTAGTATTTCAACAATGTGCACTACTTCCATAGAGTTCTTTATTAATTTATCTCTTTAATAAACAGACCTTTTATGTTTAACAGTTTTATTTCTTTACATAAAATTACATAAAATTTCATAATAAGCAGCATCAAATTCCATAAGATAACTTTCATTTTGAACATATCTGCTACTCTGGCTTAATCCACAAACAGGTTTTACCTAAAATATAGTAATTAGTAAGTACTGTATATACTGGATTTTATGCTTTTCTATATTCTTATTTCCTTTAAATATGTATATTTGGAAATATACTGTATAATATATGCTGCTAGTAAATTGAATTACACAATTTAAAATGAATATTATGTAAAATATATCTAATAAAGCTACTGAAAAGAAACATTCACACAAAGAACCTGGGACTATACCAGGAATTCAGCTGGACTTCATGTTCGTCTTTATAATGAATTGACCAGGCTGCTCATCCCACATGTGTGCTGCACATTGGGAATGCAATCCCTGAAGATGTGTAAAAGGACTAAACCATCCACATCTGGACAGTTTTCAGAGTGTTCTTAAAACCCCATGCACAGAAATTAGCTTTCTGATTTGCTAGCATATCACTGTATCTTGTACTAAACCAGTTTGGATAAAGAGCAGCTTGTTAGTTGTAGAGCCGATCCATTTACAGATATATAATGCATAACTAACTCCAAAACAAACACACAATTCATATTATTTATGAAAACCCCTAAACATTTTCTAAATTCAATATCTGAGAGTCATACGATGGTTCACTCTCATCATTGTCACCACCACCTGTGTAAAACTGTTTGTGTGACATTTTCTGTGTTCCGTCCATTACGTTTACAGTTTTGTTTTCACATCAGTTTTTGAATAGTTTCCTAACAATCCTACGGAGCACTGACTTGACATGGATACTGACCCAAGGTGGGCTGCGCTTGAGATGTGTGCCTAACACAGTCTGTATACCAGGTCTAACAGTGTGTCATTAGGTCTGAAAAATATCTGACTCCTTGAGGTGTGGAAAAGAATGGAATTAAAGAATAAACCTAACATTTATTTCCTCTGTCGGATTGTGAATTTTAATTATCATTTATGAACATTTTGTTCAGTGCATATAGAGTTCGCCCATTACATGATTCCAAAGGCACTGGAACCATCCCTGGATGAAATGCAGACACGCTCGCAACAAGATCATTTAGAATAATCAATCAACCATACATGATGTCCCAAAGAGATATGGGTAGATTAGGTGAACTCCATACCGAAGGCACTCAGTTGACAATCAAATCGATACCTAAATTCAGTGAGGTGGATGCTACCTCATCTACCACAATGCTGATGACATGTGTTCAATAAAAATGCAATATTTTTATTTCAACTCGATTAATCAGTACCAGTGTGGACTGTGAATTGTATTACAATTTAGAACATTAGAGCAATCTAGACTAGAAAAGGCCATTTAGCCCAAAAAAGCTTGCCAGTCCAATCCACTTAATTCTTCGAAAATAACATCAAGTTGAGTTTTGAAAGTCCTAAAGTCTTACTGTCTACCACACTACATGGTAGCTTATTCCATGTGTCTGTGATTCTCTGTGTAAAGATAAACTTCCTATTATTTGTGTGAAATTTCCCCTTAACAAGTTTCCAACTGTGTCCCCGTGTTCTTGCTGAACTCATTTTAAAATAACAGTCTTGATCCACTGGACTCATTTCCTTCAAAATTTTAAACACTTCACTCATGTCGCCTCTTAATTTTCTTCTGCTTAAACTGTAAAGGCTCAGCTCTTTTCATTTTTCCTCATAATTCATCCCCTGTAGCCCTGTAGTAATATTACTATATTATGAACTATTAACAAATATTGATGGAACATTTTGAACTGAATTATTTAATTTTGTAATCCAAAATAACAGTGATCCAGAATGCTCACTCACAGAGGTAAGCTGGCTTTGAAATTATTCACTGATATTCAGTCTATGCCACCTAAACAGAGGAATGTTTGGTATTACAACTTTGTTTTTTTGGAGGGGCCCAGAAACTTGAACTGTTATGGGGGCCCTTTTGTAACCAGCAATATGGTCTAGGTAACCACTGCTATCTTTTTCAATGGGGCTGTTCCATGACAGGTCACCATAATTTTTTTTTTTTGATTTTTTGGTAACCTTTTAACTTTTATTTCAACAATTAGTTTGTATTGAATTACACTATATTATTAACATTTTTTGAAAAACCCCTTCTCATATGTTGGGCACTCAAATATTTAAGCTACTAAAGTCACTTCTGGGGCCCACTTTGGGATTAGAGGCCCTGAAACTTAAGCTTCACTCATTTCATAGTAGATCCATCCCTGCACATGGACCTCAGATGATTAACCACTCAGAGTTGAATTTATGAGACCTGCTCCTCCAATTAGATCAAGTGCTCTGGCAACATGGCTTCCAGTAACCTTAAGATAAGATCCTGGTTTGGATCAGTTCAAAGACTTGAAGCAAGTGAGTGCAAATTGTGTTAACCATAAGTGAGGAGAGTGAAGCACAACTGGTGGTGTGAATATGCTGGCAGTGGACGTGGCAGAAAGATTATTATAGCTGCCTGGAAGACTGAAGAGGTAGCAGCAGTGCAGGAAGGGAGCAAGAGAGAGACTTTGTGTTTTACAATGTACTAAGCCACCTGCACCAGTGATTATAAAATATCAGGCAAATAATACCATAAAAACTGCACAAATCAAGGACTGACATATTGTACAGCCAAAGAACAGTAGTAAAAGATGTCTCAACATCAAATACTCAACAACAAAAACAAATGAATATTTATACATTTCTAAGTTTTATTCAATGGGTAAAGTGCCAAAATATATTGTACATTGTGGCCGACGGCTGGAGCCCTTACCTGGCCGGGACGCCTCTCTTGTATGGACTGGGGGAGCAAGCCTAGTCAGGAGAGTACCTTCCCCAGAATGCTACATGGCAGCCCCCCTGGGTTGCACCGATGCCTAGGACTCCCACAGGGCTTCATGGGAGTTGGAGTTTGGTGCAGCCCTGTTAGGATCTGTGGGCGCCACCAGGGAGTGCTGTAGCTACTACTCAGCCCTACAGAGCAGCTCTTCCGCCACACCCGACTACCGGAAATAGGTTGTCCATCACCTGGAGCACTTCTTGGTGCATTATAAAAGTAGCCAGCAGCTACTACTCCAGAAGCCAGAGTCGGGAGGAGGAGGATGAAGCTTCACCAGAGTAATGGAAAGGAGAAGAGAAAGAGAAAGACAAACAAAAGTATTGTGCATTTGCTGTACTTTGGGCTGTGTTGTACCTGTGGGAAACGGGGAAGGCGTTTTCCATGAGGAAAAAAAAAAATAAATAAAATGTGTGTGCTTTGAACTTGTGTCCCATGCTTGTCTGTGTCGAGTTCAGGTGGCAGTGCCAGCCTGGGTGTTCTAGAACATGCAGTATTTAAAATGATTTATGACAAAGACTTCAAAACAAGAAGATTTACAAATTCTCACAGCCTTCAAATTGCTTAAAAAGAACTCTGGCTGAAAAGTTCAGTCTGCAGATACACACACAGAGCAAAAATACTGTATGCCGAGGACACTACGGGGTCAAAGAACCTCTCCAAGCTGGAAACAGGCTAGTGGCACGAGGCACAAAGACAATTTCACATACAGTACTCCAAAAAGAAAGATCTTTCTAGACAAGAAATTGCAATTTGTTGTACCATGAAAAATCCTGACTATCCTGCAATAAACATTTTCATAAAACATTGAATTACGGTTTGTTTAATTTTTGCACAACTGTGCCATCTGCTGAGAGAGAGCATGGCAGTGCCACATTAGCCCTGAATACACACTTAGCCCCTAAAAAATAGCGGACACTGTCTCTTGCTCTACAAAAACTACAATCCAGAATCACTCCTTTAGAGCTTTTTTTGAATGTATTAATAACATTTATCTTTTTCCTGTAAACACTAAAAACTAGTGCCTATTCAAGTATTACAAAGCATAACGTACATAGCAGCCCTGAATGTAACTCTAGCGCATAGACAGGAACACACAAATACATGCACATACAGTTACTTGTACTGCTACAAAAAACTCAAGGCTCATCATCATCATCATCATCTTCATCATGATCAATGGTTTAATGGTCATTTCCCCATTTACTCAGGTTGGCCTTTTGCTCCTCAAATCTGTTTCCTCAGGTCTGGGCATCCTTTGGGATGAGACTGGCTCTTCTTATGTCACCAGCCAACACCTCCAGCCATGTCTTTTTAAGCCTCTCTTTTTGCCTCATCCCCTTCACCTCCATTCTGGTGCACTTTTTCACCCTGTCACTCCTCACCTTTCACCCCATATTAGTAATTTTTTTTTCTCAGCACAACACATACTGCCTGCACATCAAGTCTTTCTCTCAACTCCATATTCATCTTCCTCTCACTTCATGATACTCTGTAGATCCATCTGACCATTTTCATCTATATTCACCTTTGTTCTTTCCAGCTTTACTTCATATTCTGACATACACAGCCATGTCTCATTTCCTGGTCCTCCCACAACTTCATATTTTGGAAAACCAGAATGCCTGGAGGATAACTATGCTGACACAGACGGAATGTGCAACCTGATAGTGGCTGGGCAAGGGAGTTGTGGGCCAGTAGTGTTAACTACCATGACGCTGTACTATTCATGAAAAGAAATAAAAGTACAAGTCATCTCCATATACTGTATGTATCTTTATCACTTGACTTATTGCATGGCAAATTACCCTAAGGCAGACTAACAGTTCCTGCTACTTGCCTTCAATTTATTTTTGTAACAGTCTAAATTTTATTTTTTTAAATTCTTAAGAAGAGACACAAAGTAAGTGTACCATATGGCACAGTTTATACTTTTTCTGAATATGAGAACTTGTGTATCTCTTTCAACATATTATTTTGTATATATGAAAAAAATAGAACGCACAAAAGATTAATATATTTTAACTTAATTACATTTAATCTTATACCATCCATTCTAACAATTTTACAGTATTTGTACTCTATGTTAAGCTGATTAGCATGAATGAATGATGACGTAAAAGCTTACTAATAAATTGTGATTAAGCAAAAATCATGACCATCATCAAGCATATCATTCTCCATGTATTCCTTCCTCAGTTTTGTTAAAAACTTTTCCATTAGATGTTCTCATGGAGCTAGTACCTTTTTTCGGCCATATTTAATGGACTATCTTTCTATAGAAGATCACTAATGCACCCTTCCTCAGAATGGGTCAGTTTATGATAAATGATAAAGCAAACTGTTTTTTTGGTGTGAGATGGGTGTGAGTGCATAAAGAAAAAACAGAAAGACTCGAGAAGAATGTCTAGACTTGGCACTGATTAACCAGGACTGTAATTCAGGGTCTTCAAACTGTGAAACTGTGGTGCCCTACCTACATATAGTCATAGAAAAACATTTCAGTAGCAGAAAAATTCTTTCTTTCTACTGTATTAATTTTTGAATGACTGCTGTTAATTACTCTAGCTAATCAACCTCTTGTTAACTAAACCTATATAAACAACAATAACAAATTATTTTAACCTTCTTGGTGTTAACCTCGAGAGTCTCTCGAGTGTGGAATTCTACGTAAATACGATTAACCCTGAATGTCTCTAGAGATTTAACTGTCATAATCCAAAGTAGAACATTAAGCTCGAATAACACTCGGAACAGTATTCCATCCATCTAGTGGATAAAATCACATTATGCTACAAATATGTATTTCTGCAAATTTTGTCACTCTAAGATAACTCATCAATATTCATGAGCTGAGTGGAGCCTTCAAACAAAATACAATGGTGTGTAAATGAGAAGCTGTAAAGCCAGTTTTAGAACAAAATGAAGCTAAATCATTAGTTGATTCAAGAGATAAAGATGACAATGTGAATTGTCATCCAATATTGACACAGACAGTGAAATGGATACTTGATACAGCAGTGTACAGGCGAACCGTCGTGATATGCTTGGTGAATTTGGTTGTGTAAAGCTTCGCCATGGTGTGACAGTAGCTGTGATGGAAAAAGGCAAAATGATTATGATCGACTGGAAGGACAAAAAAGATGTTAGCCTTCTAATAATCACTGTTCACAATGCAGTAACTGCCAATGTTCATGTCAGGGGAAACATGGAAGTCACTAAGCCTTGCACTGTGGTAGGCTTCAATTACACAATGGGCTTGTCAATCATGCGGATCAGGCACTGACATACTACTCTCTTATGTGCAAGCAGCAGAAAAAAATAAAAGTGCGCAAAGACACACCTTCTACTGTCCCGATTGTAACATCGGGCTATTTGTCAGTGACTGTTTTAACAACATGATGGACATGTACTAGATCTGCATCAGTACAGTAGTGGACACTAGATATACTGTACCTTTCTTACTGTATTTATGTTGCCATTTTCGTATTTATATATGTTTCTGTTACACAGAACATTGCTTTTTGTTGAAAAAAAAAATATCTTGTTGACTCATTTTTCCTGGGTAAATATAATGTAAAGGAGGCTACATATATGGCAAAAAATATTATGACAAGAAGGAGCAGAACTGCATTATCCCCAAATTAATCTACTGCACATAATAGATCCAACAGAGATCCTGTATATAAAACCTCAAATTAATTAATTCATTCACTCATTTCACATACTTGCTTATTTTATCAAATCTGTTTTTGCACATGATGAAGCTTTTCTCAGGAGTGTAAGAAACATGGCAGAAACCAGTGTCAGATGGGATACCAGTCCATTACAACCCATGCACATGCTGTATTTTCTTCTCTGAGGCCAATTGGAGCTGCCAATCTACCCTACACATCCAACATGGGAAGAACACTCAGACACCATAGAGACAGAAACTGGGCCAGAATTCTAACCCAGCTTTCAGGAGCACCAGTGCTAACAACAGATTTAGTAGAACATTTAAAATGCAAATAATAGAAAAAACAGAAATCTATTTCCATGATACCTTTAAGACTGTTTAAGTGAAAACACTATCACTTCAAAAAGGAAGTTCTTAATGTTCTGTTACTAAATATCATCTTCACATCAGTAAGCATTTCTGCTCTGCAGCCTGCTTCATTTCTGAAAGTGTGGCCTGGGCTTTCTCCTTAATTGTATCCATGTCCATGTTCTGGATGTTTTGAATCTGTCCGAGAATGGAGTCTTTCTCCTCTTCCTCTACTGCATCCATATCCACCATCTTTCTCAGCTCCTCGGGTACATCAATGTCATCTCCAGCCATCTGGATTGCATTTTCATCTTGCTCACTCTGTGAGTAAATGAAAAGAGAAAAGTTGGCCATGTACTAATTTATAAGAACACAAGCACTCTACAGTTTTTTGCTGTTAAAGAAATGTCTCTTCAGTTTCTCAATTCTAAAAGACAGCACATTTAAACAGAAAGGTATAATCCTTAAAGGTTATCTAGTTAATCCTATTTGATAACTAAGTCATTCTAACTCATCCAATCACTGGTTTTTAAAAGTAGTTACAATATACTGTACCACTAGGTCTGTTTCCAGATTTCTCCAATCCAGGATGCTTAGTGGAATGTTAATACCAGAATTATATTCTCACCAGTAACAGTTGTCACACACTTGTGCATAGGAGGCAGCTGAAGGGCTTAGAGATGAATGATAATACATCTGCCCGGGGGGGAGCGGGGTACACGGACGCTCTTTCTAAGTCCCCTGCAGGTCTTTCCCGGGAAATCCCACCAGGAGCCACCACCTCGACTCAGGACACATCACTTCCGGTCCCGGCCCCGAGGACGACATCACTTCCCCCCAAACTTCCTAGAAAGCCTCACACCTTTTCCCTGGAAGGCAGTTCTGTTTTGGACTCTGTCGTGTAAACCTGACTCAATCATGAATCGTTCGCTTTTGCAGCCAGGATACTGAATTAAACGGGTGGCTGCCCCAACCCTTGCCATGGCTCTTGTCTCTTCTTCTCGCACAGTGGACTGCATGTTAAAGTGCATTGAATACACTTGACTTATAGTTTTCATCCTCTTTCTCTGTACATTTAGAATTTGTTTGCTCAGAGGTTGATGCGCTTGCTGCTTCCTGAGCAGCTCTTCTTTCCTCCACTCTAGGGGCCCGCTTCTTCTCTTCTTCCTTTGGCATAATTTTGCATTAAAACTGATTAAGTCCGTGTTTGTGTTGCAATTGCTTAGTACATTTTTCTTGATTTTTCACTTAAGCTGGCACTCAAGTGTTCAATCTGCCTCAAGAATGATTTAAGATATGAAGAGGGAGAGGAAGTGACGCCTAAGGAGATAGGGATGAGAACGGCGCCCGTATGCATGCGCCACACAGCCACCCTGCTGCCTGCTGCCGAGAGTTGATTCTACAATAAAGTAAAATAAAAATAAAAAGAGTAATAACCTTGGAGGTCAATCATCAGAAAGTAGGGGTCAAGTAGTATATGTGTACCAAATTTCAGGTCAATAGGTCAAATGGTTTGCGAGCTACAGGTGATTTAAAATCCTGAACAGACAAATGAACAGCCACGGTAGCGTATTATATAAGAATATGAAGTCTTCAGTAGAATATTTGACATCAATAAAAAACTATTCAAACAAATTAATATCGTCAGTTCTGTTTATCTAATTTCTCCAAATTAAAGTCAAATTGATATTTGTTTGTCCCTTAAGTCCTGCTCTCTAACACACTGTCTGGTAACTTATCCCATCAGCAAGTACTTCTCTGTGTGAGGAAAGTTTTGCAAGGTTTCTGCACAATTCAATTCAATTTTATTGTCCCAAGAGGTAAATGTGGTTCAACAGCTGGTTTTACGGACAGAACATGATATAACACATTACTAAGAAAAAAAAAACAGCCATCAAACAAACCTAGTTTAAATACAGTAAATATAATATAGCAGTGTGCACGCATGGTTAAACATGTTACACTTAAAAAATTAAACTAATGTTAGGTGTGCCTAATGATTGATACAAATGCTAACCGTTGTGGTAAGCTACTGGATGTTTATTAAACCTGAAATGATTTTGAAAATTAATAGAAACTGGGATAAAGAAGAATTTGTTCTGGATGCTATTTATCCAGGGAACCTTGAACCAGTGACCTGATGGCAACAACTGGAATTCAGAATATAGTGGGCAAGTCCTGTCTGAGAGAATTCACTCTGCTTTCCATAATATGAGGGTTTGACTGTTGAGACCATGTTATATCACTGCTCTGTTTTACAATTTGATTTGTTCTGTTTTTATTGCTGACATTACGATTTCCAAACCAGGCCAGCAGAACATACGACAGGCTCAATGCAAGATTTATAAAGGACTGATGTAATAGTAGGAATCAGACTGAAAAGGCATCCTTAAACATTAGAGGTGCCGCTGTCCCTTACTGCAGACAGATTCTGTATTTTCCTTAAAAGTCAGTTTTGAGGTCTATAAATGATCCCAGACATTTAGAACTGTCAACAGTTTTCACAGCCTGGTTATGCAGTTTTTTCTTGTGGGAGAATGGGGTTTCTTCCAAAATTGATTATAAGTTCCTCAGTTTTTGCAATGTTCACATGAAGAAAAGACTCATCACACCAGTTAACATATCTGTCTTCAGCTGGACCGTGACTCATTTCATTCCCATTCAGAAGCCTTACAAATGTTTTCAGATTTGCTGTGACAACCATTAGCATTGGGAACATACAAAACAGGTGGAAGAACAGTCCTGAGGAGACCCTGTGCATGAATACAGCATATCAGAAAGACAACAATTGACTTTCAGTCATTACCCATCACATATTTTCATTTGTGTCCTTGTGTTCTTGCTGAAGAACTCATTTTAAACTAACACCCTGCTAATCTCCTTCAAAATTTTGAGCACTCCTCTCACTTTCTCCCTTTTATAATATGCTTTCTTACAGTGAAAAGATTCAACTTCTTCAACTCTTCCTTTTAGTTCATACCAGACAGTTTTGGAATTACTCTAATCACTTTTCTCTGGATTTTTATAAATCTCTAACATATAACTTCCTCTGACTTGTACTCAACACATCACAGTAAAAAATCTAACGTCCTATTAGCCTTCATATTCACTTCTGAACACTCTCTAGGTGTAGAAACTTTAGAGTCTACTATCAACCACAATTTATTTCATGTATGGCCTCACATAAGGAATGCCTCAATGGCCTTTAACAGGTGCTGACTTTTGACAGCTCCCCAGGTGTGACACCTTAAGAAGACTAGAAAAATCTCCTAAAAAAAGACCCTTGTAGGGAAAAAATTTTGGGAAAGGCAATTCAGAGAGAGACAACACGCAAAACAGAACACAAATAATCCTCTTCACAGAGCTAGATGTTCAATCTATCATGGTGTGGTGTTATGGGTCCACAGCTCGCTTAGCAAAGGCCATTTTTTTAAAAATAAATAATCACTGCGCTAGCGGCTTCGTGAGGGGGCGTAGTAGTCGTAGCAAGCCGCGGGGCGATCTGCGGTGTGGGCGTTTCTCACCTAGTGCCCACATCCGTGATTGTTCCCGTGGCTAATGTGCAGCAGCTGCTATGGCCCCTCGCGATATAAAAGAAGCGCGAGTTGGTTGGCGGAACAAGAGAAAGGAAAAGCGGACGGAGGTTACAGGGAGCGAGAAATCAAGGCAGTGCAAGAGAGAGACAGACACGTGGAGCGTGTGGGCGAGCGAACGAGCGCTCGTGGGCAGCTGTGAGGAAGCTGGGTGTTAGGCCGACAGCCAGGCTTTGGAGTTGAAAGTCGCTC
This sequence comes from Polypterus senegalus, assembly GCF_016835505.1. Taxonomy (NCBI): domain Eukaryota; kingdom Metazoa; phylum Chordata; class Cladistia; order Polypteriformes; family Polypteridae; genus Polypterus; species Polypterus senegalus. The sequence goes on from NC_053157.1 coordinate 38,005,937, forward strand.
CCGCTGAGCGAGCAGGTAGCGGGAGTGACCAGGGAAAGGCGACTGTCTGTAGAAGACTGGAAAGGCAGCGGGATTCGCGAGACTTGGTGTTGCAATCCTTGGTGTGGGCGTCCTGGAGACCAAAGGGTTCCAAGTCTCAGGTCTGGGATGAGTGCCAGACCAAAGCCAGGATCGGGAGGTCTCCAGACCTGTGTTTGTGATAGAAAAGGGCAGCTGCAGAGAGAGAGCGCGTCTCGCCTGTTAAAGGGCCCGTATGGGAGAAGCAGGTGAGACGCTAATCCTAACAAAGAAGCATTGAGCTTGTTATTGGTTCCTGTATGAACGTTTTAACCTCGATTTTAAAGGATTGTTTGACCCCTACTCCTGACCCCTGCACCACCACCACCTATTCAAAGCTTCATGATGCTCCAACAATGATGGATGGATTAAAAGGCAGAATTCTACGTGATCATCTTCATCAAGCCCTTCCATGAGAACCCTAAATCCAAAGAGGACTGTTTCATTTATGTTAGGTAGAATGCCCAGAGGGAACTGAGCGGTCTCATGGTCTTTTTTCTCCAGCCGTCTGGAGTTTTTTTGTTTTTTCTGTCCCCCCTGGCCATTGAACCTTACTCTTATTCTATGTTAATTAATGTTGACTTATTTTATTTTCTTATTGTTTCTTTCATTTTTCTATTCTTTATTATGTAAAGCACTTTGAGCTACTGTTTGTATGAAAATGTGCTATATAAATAAATGTTGCTGTTCTATTGTTTTAACCTCCACGTTTATCGGATTATTTATGGAACTTTTTTGAATGAACTGCACTATTTATTGAACACTGTTTTTGATTGGCTTTTTAATAAAAGCACTTTTGCACTTTTTTTTACCATCCCCTTGCTCAGTTGTTTATTGCCTCAACTGTCTAGCTCATCGGTGACATTACCAACGGTGTTGGGTTGAAGGGCTTCCAAACAGTGACGGCATGGAGCCGAACCCTTCATCGTCACACATGGCCACCTCAGAAATACAATAAAAACTACAAGGCAAGATGCAAGAATAGATTATACAACTCACTGAATACAAAACTATCACATATTAGGATACAGATTTGTCCAAATACATCAAAAACAAAGTCGAAGCAAATTAACATAAATGAAACTATCACTCTTAGGCTCTACTCTAAAGGTATACTTTCAAGTTTCAAATATGCGATTGTTGTGAAAATGCCTTGAAAAAACAAGTGTTCAAGAATGACGGTGAATTTTAAACCCGAGGGATGAAAAAGCAAAATAGTCAGAGAAAAACTCAGTTAAAAAATACAGGCCTGGTCAGGAAATCTGGAGGTTAAGAATATCTGTGTGTAGTAAAAATGAACAGTACCAAAAGGACTGTAACAAACTAAGAACAGATTTGGCCTAACCAAAGTTTTTAACTGCATATTTTTAGTAAATATCTGCTCCGCCACAGAAAAAACTAAAGCAGATTTTTAATGAGACTGAAAAAGGACACATAGTCTAAAGAGTTGCAAATGAAAACTGAAAGAAAACACGACAAAAGATGTAACCAGAAGATCATTAAACAAAATAAACTTGCCACTATAGATTTTTTTATCCAGAACTCTAATGACCAGGAAGTCTTTGAGTTGACCTTTATAATCTCTAACCTGTGACATCATAGGTCGTGACCTCCGATTGTCCTGCCTAGCAACGTTACTAGCAACAGTACACAAATGAAGACCAAAATTGTGGCACCCTTGGAAAACAAAATGGAGTCAAGGAAAGATCTTCAAAAAATGTTTATGTATTTAAATAAAAGTTTTATTAAAACAATATTCAGCAAACTTCAAAACTTTTAAATGTACTATATTGTTTAAGAAAAAAAATAAAACTGTAAAAAATGTATAACAATAACCTACTTGTAAATTTAACCCTTCAGCTGGGGTGCCAGAAACTACAAGCTGCCATTTTAAATAGACACAGAACAATGGTGCAATTCACCTAAATATTGTCAAGTCCAGATGATAAGGGCTGCTTTATTCCAGTAATGTCTACAACGGGTTGGGCGGCTACAGTTGTACAAATCCCTTCTCCTTGAGTCTTGATTGGTCATAGCGACCAAGTATTAAAAAAAAAAGTTCAGCCAGTTCATTTTTTCCCATGATGCTTCAGCATTTAGTACGACTCTTCCATTAGGACCTAAACGATCCTTTGGCTTGTTGTGAAAAGTGGAGGAAAAAGCAGCGATTTGGGCTACTACAACTGTGGAAGACAATATGTGAGCAGTCACAACGAGAAAATGTACAGATTTTTTAGAAGGACTGTAGAATAACACAACAAAGGTGTCGTATTGAGCACTTTGTGTTTAAGAAAGACTATTTTCAACTGACAAACGTGCCTTGTTATTGTCTGCAATGGATACTTAGCTAGCTAGACATTCGAGGTCTGCTACCAGAGGCTGATGGGACCCATCAGATTGTCAGGTTTTGGTGACATTTTGACGTATAACTTCAGGCTGAGGCTGAGGTACAGGATGCTTTCTTATTGGGAACAATGATTTATGATTGTTAGAAGAACTTTGTAACTCATTTTGCTTGTTTGTGTGGTCTTCCTCTCTCTCCAGGTGCTGTAAAGTTAAAGCCAAATAATCAGTGTAGTGGCAGCAGCTTTTATGACATGCTGTATGTACAGTAAGTGTACATCTCACCACATCCTCATCTCTGGGAACAAGATCTGGGTAGTGACAAAAAGAGTTTCGGAATCGATTTGCTGAGCTCACTCTCTGTGATGAGATGAGGAGCCCAGCAATACTGTAGGATCGTCGATTCTCTGATTGAGAGGAGCCATCTGATGTGGCTTGGGCATGTAGATTCAAGGCCCACTTTAAGCCTCGCATGGGAGATGTACAAGACATGGCTCACTGAGAGAAGACCAAGGGGTAGACCTTTGATACATCTGAGGAATTATATCTCTCCTTTAGCCTGTGAATGTTTGGAAATTCTGCAGGATGGGTTGGGAGATCTTGCTGAGGATATGGTGGCCTGGTCTGCCGAGCAAAAATGTAACTGCCATGACTCTGACTAGGATTATCAGAGCAAAAATAATGATGATGACTTTTCTGATCTGAAATACTTTTAATTCTTCTTGGCTTAGTTTACTTTACACTATTTGGGAGTTGCCCACTCACATTTATATTTTGATATAAAGTCACAGCTTAGTTGTCATAATCGTTTTAACAACATGTTGGGCTCATTTTTAGAATGTCTACTTCTCCCTGGGCTGGTGCAGTTGTAGTACTGCTGCCGAAAATTTAAGAGACAAGAGTTCACATCCCAGGTCCTTCTGCCGTGGAGTTTGCATGTTCTTCCTATGTCTGCATTGGTTTCCTCCAGATACTCCAGTTTCCTCCCATGATTACAAAGACATGCAGTTTAAGTGAACTGGCAATGCTAAATTGTGTTTGTGTGGGTCCTTGTGCTAGCTCTGCGATGGACTGGCATCCTGACCAGAGATTACTCCTGCCTTGTGCCCTATGTTTGCTGGGTTAGCTTCCAGCTGCCCCATGACCCTAATCCGGATGAAGTGGGTTTAGAAAATGAATGGACGCTCCTCCCTATGGCAAGTGAAGAGCGAACTTCACTAGCAGCCTCCACTCTTTCAATGACTGAATTTAGGGAGTAAATTATGGGTAATTATGGGTAAATATAGATTCTCATTTTAGAACAAAGAAATGTTACTACTTTGTAAGTAAAAACGATGATGATGATGAGGATGAGGATGACTTTTCTAATTTGAAAGACCTTTGATTCCCCTTGGTTTAGTTTACAGCACATGTTTTCCATGGCTGTCTACTTATATTCTTTTTTTTATATGGATTCACATCTTAGTTATTACAATCATGTTTACAAAACTTTGGACTCAATAAAAAAGATAAAAAAGATTAGCTTTTAGTGTAATAGAGAAGACTTATTTATATTTTTATATACAAAGAATATGCAAGACAGAAACCTGACAATTCAGCACCTAATTGCAGTTTTTCATAAATGAATCCCTAGTTTTATGGGTTTTTTTTTTTTAATATTTCACCAAGATATGTAATTCTACGCCTAATGTGATTTGTAATATTACTTTATGAGTGCCTTAGCATAAGCTAAATCTTCTCTCATTTGTGACAGCCACGCTAAATAGCTCTTAAAAGAAATATTCCTAATAGTCCATTAAAGATATTTGCATCTTTAACATTAACCCATTATTGTATTTTTACCCTTTAGATTGCTTAGCATTGTCAGTCCCTTTGTTATCTGCTGTCTTACAACTAAACTACCACAACAGTACTGAACAGAAGCTTTTTAGGGGTTGAATTTGTACATTATTTGCATTACTATTCTAGTTGCCCTTGAGCTTTTCTATTTTTTTTCTTTACAAATGATCGTAGATTTGGTAACCTATGGCTGCTTCTGTTTTGTACGCATTTTATTACTGCTTTTTCATCCTATTTGACTATTCACCTATTGACAGAAATTTTATTAATGGTTCTTCCTTTTGAAAACAAAAAATGCTCCATTTGCTTTCATTACATGTATTATTTAGAGGTTTATTCCATTCTGTTTCACGGAAGCAGTGATTTATCTCTTTAAATGCTTCCTTGAAAGAATATTTTGTAGCTTTTGTTTTAATTACAGAGCAAAATTATAATAAATAACATTACAATGCACTATAATGACTGCTCACCATTAGTTTTGGTTCAGTTATTACAAACGACAGTTAAAGAAACAAGCCAATTTATCCATTCGGGATGCATTTAAATGCAGTTAAAGTAGTTGTAAATCAATTAAGGATGATAATTTGGCTCGCCATTCACCTCTGCCTACTACCCTGAGCTCCCGAGCACAGAAACTATCACCACACTTTTGGCAGTACTTAAAAACATTTGTAAAAACTGGCATTACATCATCTTAACCTCATCCATCAGAGAAGGCACACAGTCAGACAGGCTTATCTTATTAAAGGGGGTACAATCTGTGGTGGCTTTCCATACTTCAGGCCACATCTCAGGAGATAAAGTGCATTCCGGCTTGTGCTGTAATTAAATAGTACCCTTAGACTGTAACCCACTTGTGGGTTCAGGAGCCATTAGATATGTATTTGAAAAAAATTGCAATGTATCACTGTAGCTGGGGCTCTTGTCTGGCTGGGACGCCTCCATGCTGAGAAGACTGGGGGAGCAAGTGTGGCCAGAGCGTTACCTCCCCTGGGACGCTAAATGGCAAACCCTCTGGGTTGCAGCAGTGCCTCAGACTCCCTCAGGGCTTCATGGGAGTTGGACTGTGGTGCAGCCTTGTTGGGCTCTGCAGGCACCGCTAGGGGGTGCTGCAGCAGGAGCTGCCGAGCCCTTATGGGCAGTTCTTCCGCCACACCCGGAAGTGCTGCTGGAAACGAGTAATCAAACACCTGGAGCACTTCCGGGTGCATTATAAAAGGAGCCACAGCCACTATTTGGGGAGCCAGAGTTGGGAGGAGGAGCGACAAAGCTTGACCCGAGGAATGAAGGTGGAGAAAGATAAAGAGAAGGAAGAGACGTATGGTATTGTGCTGTGCTTGTGCTCAGACTGTGTTATACTTGTGGGGAATGGGGAAGGCGTTTCCCACGAGGGAAAAAGAAAAAATCAAACCTGCGTGCCATGAACTTGTGTCCCACACGTGTCTGTGTCGGGTTCAGCTGCCGGTGCCAGCCTGGTGGACCACAATCACATTAAAATAACTTGTTACAGTTTTTATTACTAATATTATTTTACTTTTATGAATTGCACGTTTAAAGTATTTAAATTTTATGCTTTACCTAAGACAAACTATAAAATAAATATGCAGCTCCTATTAAAAATGTTCAGCCCTTTGAAAGTTTTCACATTTTATTGTTTACAGCATTGACTCACAGTGGATTTATTCAACTTTTTAACATTGATCAACAGAAAACAACTCCTTAATGTCTGGCTCGGCAACTCCTAATATTCTTGTTTTGATGCCATTCCCGAGTTGCTTTCAGCTCGTAGTTTTGCTGGAACACAAATCGTCTCCCAAGGCGCAGATTTCTTGCAGACTGCATCAGGTTTTCCTCCAGGACTTCCTTGTATTTTGCTGCATTTTTTTTACCCTCGCATGTCTTTCAGGTCCTGCTGTGGGGACGCATACTGCTGTCGCCATGCTTCATGGAGGGAATGGTGTGTTTTTGGTAATGTGCACTGTTTAGCTTACGCCAAATATAGTGTTTATTTTTTAATTTTTAATTTTTTATTAATTTTATTGCAATCCATACAAAGCAATCAAGTTTTTACAAAAAGACAAATTGAGTTAAGAACAGATCGATCCCCACCCCTGAGAGAGAGAGCAAGCGTTAAATTTAAGGCTTGTAAACCTACCTAAATTAATAAATTCTCTGTGCTTCATGAACTTATTTTAAAATATTACTGATTAGATCCTAATTAGATCCAACAAAACCTAATTTCTGTGCGTTTTCTTCCTGCCATGTTTGTCCTTGTTCTATTTTTGATTAAAAGTTTTAAATATAATTAACATTTCTTTTAAACTTTTAAATGTAATTAACTTATCGTATATTTGAAGAAGTTTCACACTTTCCTTTGTCTTTATTTTTGTGAATATTTTTGAGCCTGTGCACATTTGTTAGGTCTGTTTGAGTTTGGGGTCAGGCTGTCTTGGGGTAAGACCAATCTAGTGGGTACAGACTTGAATATAGAACTTGATAACCATTTGTTTATTTTTTTAAATTAATTAATTAATTGTAAGCCTGTTTAACATTTTGTGCTTTGGAGTGGAAGGATTTCACAACAGCTGCCTGGTTAAATAATGTTGCACTGATGATGTTACACATGACTTTTGAGAATTAGCAGACAAGTCCCATATCTTGATGTTGGTACCACTTAATGAAAAATTGGCCTGGAAAATTAAAATCAAATATGGTGTTGTGCAAAAAAAAAAAAAAAAGAAAAAACAAAAACAAAACAATATAGGGTTAAAGTAATTCTACCCTTTACAACGAACAAGACTCAATTGAGTATATTTTCATGTATACTGGAAAAATTACCATGAGACCAGGAAAAAACCTTTGTTCAAAAAATACTATTATTGTTATTACTATTATAACAACTGCAATGTACCTCAATAGTTGTTGCAAGTTCGCTGGTGCTGAATCTATGTTCTGAACATCTTATTCTATCTAATCCCACAAGAGTATGAGTGAATTCAGATTTGTTTGACAGTGGTGGTTGCTCCATGAAGATGAATTCAATGTCATGTCATGTTTCATTACAAGTATCTTAATGAAAATTATGAATTTTCTGATGTACGTAAAGAGCTACTGTGAAAGAATGTACCCGATTAGAAACCCCATGCTGTTCAAATATAGCCCTGTTCACGTTAAGAGAGCAAATTAATGCCCTAAAAACACAACATGCACATTACACCACTATTAGTAGCTTACATAGTTAACACTGGCTGAATGGCTACACATAAACTCATTGTACTATTTTGTTTAAAAAAGCAGAAATGTGGCGGGCAAACAATAATTATGTAAATATAAAAACGGCAGCATGAGCAGATTAGATTTCTATTGAATAATGACACATTGTAAAGCACTTTATCATTTAGATACTAGAAATAATTAAGGCATAATGCAAGTCATTTTGTTTTTCCATGAAATGAATAGTTCCATAAAACCTAACCAATATATTAGATGTAATAGTATATTCCCACTGGTGCAATGTTTAGTATTGCCTTTCACCTCTACAGACATACTTACCAAACATCTTTCCTAATAAAAGTAAAATGTAAATATGTATGCACATTAGGACTCAATGAATAATAGGAATAGGTCATGGACCATGGAAAGGAGGTCACCAGGGCTGGGCCAGACTGCATTTGGCTTATTGAACTCTGTTTTGTTATATTATAACCTTTGGAGTGTGTCGGAGAGTGGAGGCCTGTTATTCAAGCATGCCAGAAACAATTGCTTTGTTGTACAATTTTACAGTTGCATTGTAGTTTTTAAAAAGTCAACACCACTGACCACCAGCATGTGGTTACTAAACTTGCAATACCAAACAACACTTGACATTATGCCCTTAATGTGTGATGGAGTGTGCAAGCACTCTAAGAAAAAATACTGAAATGAGGCCGCCTGCTGTGGGAACCTTCTTAAAAAACTGCAGATTATAGAACTAAGCCACTCTTGTTAAGAATATGGTAGAAATAAAAGAAAGAGTAAAACTAATTAACAATTTTTACTCTTTCTTATTGTTATAAATTTATTAAAGTCCATAACAAGATGAGGTAATTGTACTTATAGGCTCTAATGCCAATACATAGTTGTGATTCATAGCAAGTACAAATAAACTGAATGCTTATTAATCACCTTTAACATTACTAAATAACAATCACAAGTTTTAACCACTGCCTTGTGTAGTACGGATTCATACAACTGTCTTCTGGGGTGCTGTGCGTCACATAGTTGCAGATGCTTTCCAAAATCCAGTGGAATGAGGAAACGTGTTATATGCTTTATTCGATTTAATGCACAAAGATCAAGGTGGTGACTGCATTTTTACATACAAAACATTCATGTAAAGAGGATCACGATTTTAAAAAAAGCACTACATGAACCACAAACTCGTTGACTATCAGCTGGATTCTCCTGCATCCATCATAGACCAGAAGTAAGGTGAAGGGTACTGAGAGTACTATAGGATGGTGATAGGCAAATTAAATGAATCTAAAGTAAGTTCGGTCAACATACACGCACCAAACTCAGATGATAAAGAATTTATGATCAAAGCTTTAGTTGCAGTTCTTAAATTCTGCTTGCATAAGTTCATAATGGCGGGGTATTTTGATTGTGTACTAGACCCTGTTTTAAATTCTTAAACTGCACCTGCCACTGTATTATCCAAAACTGACACAACAATGTCAGATTTTATGAAGGATCATAACCTCTCAGACCCATTGAGGTTTCTCTACCCATTCTCAAGGCAATATTCATTTTTTTCTACAGTGCATCACATTTATTCTTGAATTGACAATTTCCTTGTAGGTAACAACCTTTGCACACCCTCAAATCTTGTAAAAATTATGTAATCTTTGTCTCTGATCATATTCCCCTTATTTTGGAATTTAAATCATTTGGCTCTCCTGATGCAACATAAACTGTAGCTGTTGACTGAACCTTTCAATTCTAAAGGATGGCAATTTCCTTAAATTTATGAGCTCTCAATATTGACTTTTTCAGAGACTGATGCAAATCCAGAGATATCAGCAGAACAGTTTTAGACTTGCTAAGAGAATATCTGAGGGGACAAATTATATCATTTGTATCTGTTAAAAATAAACTGAAGACTAATAGTTAATTATTAAGATTTCCAAAGTTGACCAATGTGCTCCAAAAGGCACAATATATAAAAAGGTTGTTATTGCAAACAGAAGAATAAGCTAACAAGATTATAGCTCAAGAAATACATAAAATAGAATTGCATAATAGAATAACAGATATTAACAATGAAAAACAGGACAAAATTTAGTGAGTGTACAGAAATAACTAATATATTTAAGGAACATTGTAAATCTTTACACACATCAGAGTTCAATAAAGTAGAAGGTCATGTCAATACCCTTCATGATACATTAAATCCACAATTAATCCACAATTTAGCACACAGCTTGTTGAGGAACTGGACAAATCACACAAACTTACTGAAATTCATTCCTTGAATTGTGGAAAAACATCAGGCCCAGATGCTTAAACATCAGAATTTTGCAACAGGATGTCTGCTAAAATCACTCTGTTAATGCAAGTTTTGTTTTAAGAAGCAAAAAACAATGATACTTAACCCCACACTCCATGCCAGGGCAATGGTCAATGTCTTTCCAAATTAAAAACCTTTTGCAACGTGCATTACATGGACCAGTTTAATTGCTAAATTGAAATGTGAAATTGCAGGTCAAAGTCCTAGTAAAAGGAATTGAGTAAGTACTTCCTTTAATAGTATCACAAAATCAAACTAGATACACTAAAGTCTGGCAACTACCATCAGACAATTACCACTAGTTGGAAGCACTGTGCACTCCTGCAGAAATCAAAGTACCTGAGGTTTAATTATCTTCCGATGTGGAAAAAGCTTCAAGTCTTGTAGAATGGGGGATATCTCTTTACTGTTTTGCATACATTTGTTTTGATACACATATTGTCACCTGAATTAAATTACATAAACTATTCAAAACCAGAAACCTCTGTGTGGGTAAACAATATGAACTATGACTATTTCAAATTAGAAGTTAGAAATTAAGAAGGCTGTCCTCTATCTCCATAGTTTTTTCCAATTGCTTTTGAACCCCTGGCCATTTGTCTTTGTCAAAACTAAGGAACAAATTGAATTATAAGGCAAGGGATGGTATAAAAAATATATCTGTATGCAGACAATATGATTCTTTTCATCACTAACCTAAATGTATAATTGCTGATTATATTAAATATATAAAATTATTTTAGAAAGAACTTTTTTCATTAAACTCTTTAGCACATAACAGTATATTAGAAGGCTGACTGTTTCACACTTTTGGCAGTTTGATGGAAAGCACTAAACAAAATAAAAATAGAGGGTGAACTCTTCACTTCTTTCTAGTGGGCAAAGTTAATATTGTTAAAATGATTACCATTTCAAAGTATTTATTCCTGTTTCAGAGTATTCCTATAATTATTAATAAATCCTTTGAAAAAAGTTCAACATCTCAGCCTTCAAAGATCTTTATATTTAAAATGTGTTTTCTCCTTTTTATTAACTTTAACTTCATGATGCTCCAACAATGATGGATGGATTAAAAGGCAGAATTCTACGTGACCATCTTCATCAAGCCCTTCCATGAGAACCCTAAATCCAAAGAAGACTGTTTCATTTATGTTAGATAGAATGCCCGGAGGGGACTGGGCAGTCTAATGGTCTGGAATCTCTACAGATTTTATTTTTTTTCTCCAGCCGTCTGGAGATTTTTTTTTGTTTTTTCTGTCCCCCCTGGCCATTGGACCTTACTCTTATTCTATGTTAATTAATGTTGACTTATTTTGTTTTCTTATTGTGTCTTTTATTTTTCTATTCTTTATTATGTAAAGCACTTTGAGCTACTGTTTGTATGAAAATGTGCTATATAAATAAATGTTGTTGTTGTTGTTGTAAATATATAATTCCTTCAACATGCTTGTTTTTCTACTACAAGTTAGAGACTTTGTAAAAAAGAATTTACCTAACATCCCTAATCCACTGGCAATTTTCATACTTAAATATATTTGAACCTAATAAAGAGATTTCTAGACTTTATCAAATATTGTCAAAGTGCTAGACTACCCTTTGCAATGCTGGGAAAGAGATACCATCATCTCACTTAAGGTGCGGAAGATCATATTGCAACATTCATTCATACTCCAATTTAAAACACACTGTAATTGAACTGAAAAATCTTACAGCAGACACACCTCTTCAGATTAAAATTATACAAAATGTATCAGGGATTGGGCCCTAATTGTGAAAATTGCCAGGCAGATCCAACCTACCTCAGGCATAAGTTTTGGCACTATTCTAAATTAAAACCATTTTAGAAAAAGATTTTTTTCCCTATCTATCAGGTAATATAGGATGTACGATCATAGCAAACCCTCTTACAGCAGTCATTGAAGTTAATTCAGATGAGTTTAGACTAGCTGGTGATAAAATGTCCATTATTTCCTTCAATACCTGGTTAGCATTTTGACCAATTCTGGTTAATTAGAAGAACACAATGGCAGAACTATATATTATCTGAAACTAGAAATAATCACATCCTTGCGTGAAACGATGCCAGGCTTCTTTCAAATTTGGCAAGATTTCATTAATGTTATTCTCATAATGTTAAACTCATATGATTTTGATTAATAAGAGGCTGTATAACACATTTTTATTACTAATTAGCTCTCTGTTCCATGTGAGGTGTGCATCAGGTGCAGGTGAGGTGCTGTTTCTGTGATTGAATAAATCGCCTGACTTCTTTACATTTTCTAGGTTTGTTTTACTGAAACATATCTCTATAAATATAAAATCCAACATCTGCTGTATGTCTGTCTGCTTTAATGGATTTTGATCTTTTTGATTTTTCTATAATTTGCTTGAGCATTCCGGTTGATTTTGCGACTTCTCTCATTATGCTAAGAATCATGTTTCTCTTTAAGGAGCAATAGATTTGCACTGATCCAAGACAGAGGCTTTGGGCCGAGGGGAGAGAGAAGCGTGATGTCAGGAGTGGGGAGCTGGGCAGGGCCCTCCTCGCTGTCCTTTTAAAGAAATATGCGGGTGGAGCCAGGGCATGGCTAGTGTTTAATATAACATTATATAACTTCTTCCACGATGTACAGATCTGGGACAAATACATTTTTAACTAAAAAAAGAAAGTAATAGGGTGGTTTCTGACAATTAAATACAAAACACCATGGCACTTTTTACCCTGATTAAATTCACTTTTTGGTGATGTTGCATTTTTTTGGAGGCTTAGTGTCTTGAGGTGAATCCACTCATGAAAGCCATGTTTGCTTAGGTTGTCTGCAAATAGCCAAGAATATCTTCTCTGCCAGTCAATGAGTAAGTCACTGACATGCAGCTTTATAGTTGGCAACTGTGAAAGCATAGAAAGCAAAGAAAATTACAATTTAATAAACTGCAAAGTTATAAAAAATATGAAAATGCTAAAATTTAATATTAGAGTAAGTGGTCAAATTATGAGAAACTGGTTGCACGAATGCAAACATTTTGGATTGTGAACAAAATCAAGATAATCCAGGAGAGAAAAATACAAAATCTGTACAGATAGTGTCTGGCCTAGGATCTCAGAAAATGCCTCTGGAGCTGTAAGACAGAAGCCGTCACCACTGTACCATCACACAGTCCTTGGTTTCCCTTTCTTCTCTTCCCTTCCCTTCCTTATGAGGGTGCTGGCTAATCCAGACTATATTACTGTCTTGAACATAACAGATCTGTGATAGGCTTTTGCTTTCCAGTACTGGAAAAAATAATTTTAGAAAACGAATAGATACAGGCCCATTCTTTTAATCATCATGTGATGTAAAATGGTTGATTATAAGCTCTTCATATATAGCATGGAAAGATTATTGCTATGCTGAGTACCAAATTTTGCCTTTTACTTATACGTTTAGGGATTTTCTTCAAAACACTGAAGAAAAATGAGAAAGTGTTGGAGAAAAAGCAAAAGCTGCTCATTACTAATGTTCAGCGAACCCCGCTGAATTTTCATCTCTTTGCGTTTGACAATATTGCAGAAAATGATCAGGAACTTCCCCAAACTCGGCGAAATGCACTGAAGTCAATTGGTAAGGAAGAAAGTGAACTACTGTTGAGTGGATTATAATAGCACAATTGCTAAGGAAATGGCTGCTAACTATGCTGATTATTGAGGCCAAAATTATGGCTAATTACTGCGCCATTGTGTGAGATAAAATTAATGGAATTAAATATCAGAACCATATAAATTGCTTGCAGACTGGAATCCCAAATTCACTAAAGCTTACCCCCTACAGATTCAATTACAGGTACTCACCTCTTTTGAACCGAAAAGTACATTTTATTTTTCCCCGACACTTCTGCTTGTTCACTGCCACCGCTATTAAATATGAGCAACACTAAAGCACATGGATTCTTCACTCCATCCTGCTTGCATCAAATGCACAGCACTCTGGGTAATAATATTGTAGCGACCCGTGGTTGAGTCTTAAAGTTTTTAGAGCCGTACTCTGCCGTGCACCTCTCCCAAGCTGTAGGCTAGCGGACTGCCAGTGTTATGCACGCAGCTTCACCCAGCTCTTTAGGTAGCGAGCACTCGTGTCCCATACACCGCACGACTCCGAGTGTCTCGGTAATAATTGCTTCGATAGAAATCTTAGCAATACACAGCTCTGTCCTGTTGTATCTCTTTATTAGAGCAGATAGTCAGCAAAAACAAAGCTCAACTCATTTGCTTAGCCATTGCCAAGGTCATTAATGAAGCCATCTTTCTATCGATGGTGACTATTTACATTCAAATAACCCCCGGACGGCAACAACCCAACCCACCCCACCAGTTGAGCACAAACACATACGATAATTACAACAGGAAACACACTTAGATTACTTTGTTAATTTAACGAAACAATAAGCTCTTACATAAATTACCCACAATGCTATTTACATAAATTACCCATAATGCAACACGCCGCCAGCGCTGCTGCCGGGTCGCTACAATATTATAGTGGGAGGCAGAATTCCTACAAAAATGTTACATACAGTACTAACAAAACAATATTTACTTTAATACACAAATGCACCAACACATTTCCAGTTTCCTTCTGTATGTACGTTTTGTGTTTAAATGTATCCATAAAGTTTTCCTTAATTTTTAGCCTACTGTTAGAATCAATGTTAGACACTTGGGAGGTTGTCCAATCCAACCAACATTGGCTGCTACAGCTGGGATGTCACACTGGCCTTGCAAAGTTTCATAGGAAATAAAAGTTTGTCTATGCAAGCCACACAGTATATAGCCAGAAAAATAATCATCGACCGAGGTCACAGGCGAACACAGCATATTCCATGTGAAAAACACTTTGATGAACTTCACCGATCAATACTACTCATCACTCTCATGGCAGCATCACCTCTTCATTGTAAAATAATCATATCCATGTAAAGTTTGCTTTAAACGTAAAATATTGTGAGACACAGCCAGCATTTCAGTCTGGCCGAGTTGTCCCTCAACTAAGAGAGAAAGCCTTTTTAGGACACTACATCCTCCAGGATGCTAGATGGCAGCTCCCCTGGACAGAAATGGTTTCCAGGATTCCCACAGGGCAGTATGGGACATGGAGTCCGGTTTTTCAGCCCTGTTGGGTGCCGTGGGTGCTGCCAGGGGGAGCTCACCAAGAACTTGAGGACTATTATGGTGACGTTAGTCCGGAAGTACTTCGTAGGAGTCACGAGGTCAGAAACCCACAGTTCTTCCAGGACACCTGAAGAAGGCAAACTGAATACTTCCAGGTCAGAGACTTTAAAAGGACTGTGGGAAACCCCAGCAGACTGAGCTGAGTTGGGAGAGAGTGTGACAGAGCTGCTGGGAGGAGTGGATGATTTGTTATTGGTTATTGTGATTATTGATTTATTGGAGTATTGCGGAGTGGAGGTGCTTGGTGCACATTATTATAACAATAAATTCAATTATTTGGACTTTTACCTGGTGTCTGACGTGTCATCTAAGGGTTCAAGGGGAGGGCAGCGCCCTCTATATTCCACATTGTCCACTAACATACAATGTGTTGGATTACTGTATAACATTTTAATTAAAATGTGTGATATAATCGATTTAAAATCTTGCCCTGAAACACTCATCAGTTACAATTTTAGGGTTTAATTCTGTCACAAACTCTCTTTTCTCATCCACAGCATGTAAGGCCTCTCTATCCTCCCTCTGATAATTCAAATAACTGTTCATGTTATTGCGGTGCAAATTAAACCTTAAACATAAAATTAAACATTCACCAAATAAATACAGAATGAAGGAAAATAATGGGCATGCTGATCTGAAATTTTATACTGTACAGATGTTAGTTTCCACTATATTAACAAATGCTTTTCAAGTTAACCTAGTCATTAAATGTTATTTGTTGGTCTTTTAAACTGTGAAAAAGAAACATGACGAAAATTAGCAGATATGAACATGATGGAATGCTTGACATTCACATTTTGACCCATCTTCTTTACAAGATCACCCAAGTGCTTATCTTTGCCGAACGAAAGTAATGCAAGAAAAATCTTAAAAGGTTTCCAAATTAGAATGAAGTGATTTACCTTTGGCAGTCTGTACTTTTGTCGTAAGTGCACCCTAAGACTTGCTCGTTCCGCTTTCTTGTGAGCAAACGTTGCATCTCTTTCCATTCTGCAGCAAGTGAAAAAACAGAACAAAAAGAGTCTTTAATGGTTCTTTTTTTCTACAACTCTGACCTTGCTGAGCCCACAAACTGTTAATAGTTAACACCCCATTATGGTCTACAACAATGTGCTCATGAATTTCAATAGCTCACTTAAATACAAAAACATTGCTATATTTGTGCTGCATTAACGGGACGCAAAATAGAATGCAGAATTTTTTTTTAGCAGTTATGCCCAGAATCAGTACAATGACTCATCTCCCCAATATGCGTTTTATGTTTAATTACAGAGCAGAACGCCTGGCAATAGGAGGCCTTTAGAATTTGATAACATACCTTAATCAATGCGACTTTCTGATGAAGAATTGAAAAGTCAAGGTCATAATTGTCTAACTACTTAAGTGACTGTTTTCAGCTTTGACCAATACTTCATCAGAAATTAATTATTTTCAAGGACCTTAGGCACAACAAAAGCTGAAAACACAAAGATAGTTGAGGATGGATGCCTATGATATTTACAAGCAAGGAATTGAAAAAAATAGCCAGTCTCTCAATGTAATTTAGAGAAATCCATCCCTCCATTGTATACTTTATTGAATTCCCAAATAAACAATAAGTAAGATAGCATTGACATTATTGTATTGCAATTCAATAGTGGAGAGGTGAAGAAGGTAAATCTCACAAGGAAACTAGCAATTTTTATGTACAAAACAATATATTTAATACTGAGTGAAATGGTGATGCAGTGACTAGCAGTGCTGTCCACTGTCCCGCTCCAGGGGCACACTTACTGAGTGGTCAGTGTCTGTATGGAACCGGAGTGCTTGTTTCATATCTGCACAAGTTTTTTCTCCAGGTATCCTTTTTTCCATTGTGGCAGATGACCGGGGGTCCTGTCCAGCTGGGACACCTGGAGGGTCTGGGAGAGGAGCAATACCTTCCCCGGGCCACGAGCAGGCAGCCGCCCTGGTCTGCATGGAGGCCACGGGAGCTGAGCTTGGAAGCTCAACCCAGTTGGGGCCCGTGGTCACCGCCAAGGGGCGCCAGGATACTTGTGGATCCCTGGAAGGAAGCGCTTCTGCCACACCAGGAAATGCTGCCGGACCGGGGATGATGTACGCCCGGAGTGCTTCCGGGAGCACGGGCAGCACTTCCACCACACTGGGGAGTGCTGCCGGAAGTTCGTCATCAAGCACCTAGAGCACATCTGAGGAAGATCTAAAAGAGGCCGCTTCACTTCATTCGAGGAGCCGGAGTCGGGTGGAAGTGGACAGAGCTTGCCTGGGGGGTGTTGGAGGCGATAGGGAGAAGAAGGAAGTTTAAAGGACTGTGTTGGTGATTACTGCACTGGGGCTCGGGTTTGTAAATAGGAGTTACAATTAAAGCGAGTGTGTTTTACGATGTTCCATGTCTGCCTATGTGTGTTGGGTTTGAGCTTTCCACACCATGTAAAGTGGATTCATAATGTATTCACACCCCTTCATTTTGTGCAAATCTTCATTGTATTGTAGACATGATTATAAATGTCTACATTTGCCATTCTTACCCTTCAACGTACACTCAATAACCCATAATGACAAAGTGAAAATGTGTTTTCAGAAAGGTTTCAAGATTTATTAAAAATCAAAAACTGAAATCCCCCATTTATATAAGTACTCAGACCCTTTGTTGTAACATTCCAAACTGTGGTCAGGTGCATCCTGTTTGCTTTAATTATCCTTAAGAGGTACAGTACCAGTAACCTGGCTGGAGTTCAAACTTACCTGATGGGATATCCATCCATCCATTTTCCAACCCGCTGAATCCAAACACAGGGTCACGGGGGTCTGCTGGAGCCAATCCCAGGGCACAAGGCAGGAACCAATCCCGGGCAGGGTGCCAATCCACCGCAGGACACACACAAACACACCCACACACCAAGCACACACTAGGGCCAAGTTAGAATCGCCAATCCATCTAACCTGCATGTCTTTGGACTGTGGGAGGAAACCGGAGCGCCTGGAGGAAACCCACTCAGACACGGGGAGAACATACAAACTCCACGCGGGGAGGACCCGGGAAGTGAACCGGGGTCTCCTAACTACGAGGCAGCAGCAGCGCTACCCACCGCCCCACCGTGCCGCCCCCTGATGGGACATCATTTTGAAATTCACACACCTGTGTATAGCAGGTCCCACAATTCACAAAGCCAAAATGACCAATCACGTCAAAAAAAAATTCTTTCTTTGCATTTATATAGCGCTTTTCTCACTACTCAAAGCGCTCAGCAATTGCAGGTTAAGGGCCTTGCTCAAGGGCCCAACAGAGCAGAGTCCCTATTGGCATTTACAGGATTTGAACCGGCAACCTTCCGATTGCCAGTACAGACCCCTAGCCTCAGAGCCACCACTCCGCCCTCAAAGTCAAACTAACCAATCAGACTGCTCAGAGGGACCGGACACACAGACCTTAATGAATGATGGGAATTTTTTTTTTCACTTAGAATTTCAGCTTCTCTTAAAATACATTCCTCTGCATTCCTCTCTTTCTCTCTATATATATATCCCATAAGAACTCGTTCAAAGTTCAGTTCACACAGATTAAAAGGAGTAAATTCATGTTCATAGTTCACCATTTCAGTTTTGAACTAGTTCATGTTCAGTTCATTTTGGATTTTTTAAGGAGTGAGAATAAATGATCAATTAGTTTACTTTTTTCAGTTTTGCATGCCTTATATTAGGCTATTAAATACACTTTATTGAGTTACACTTAGTAACAAGCACATATAACCACATACGCTAATATCCTTCTGGTCGAAAAAGAAATTAAATAGATGCAAGTATACATATAAATTACTGCTCTATTTCCTACCGTGTAATACAAATGGTGACTGTTGACCCAGCATGTAAGTGAACTAACGTATTACGCTGCCGGTCAAAATTTGCATCACATATTGCATGTGCAACGAGGAAAAATATAAAGTGGCCTCAGAAAGTACAATGTTTTCCTAAAAGCGAAAGCGGAGCTTCACCGCTTGTTAGTATCAGCGGAGGTGCAGCTTAAGTTCAAGCAGGCAGACACAGACAGTGCCTATTTGATTTTACGTTATTTTTTCCGAATACAAATAAATGGCAAAAAATTCATACAAAATAAATATTGATAAAAATCCACTGTTTGTGTTTATCCGAATACCGTATTCGTATTCGGCTCCACCCCTACATTACAGGGTAAGGCAAAACGTTTAATGTGGACCTAAACCAGATCCAGAATGTCACATAACACTGAACTCGCTCACGTTCAAGTTCTTCACTTGCAAATACGGTACAATAAGTTTACCGTTCTGAGAAAAATGAGGTAGTTCAATGAACGCGTTCTTTTTATCTAGTTCATGCACAACACTGATGCACAGTATAACCCAGCTAAAATTTGAAATTGTGTACACATATGTCACTTATGCTGCCTAAAGTGTATCCCAGACAAGATCCAAACTTTCTGAGACTTGCAGTTGAAACAGAAACCTGGACAATCATTAAGATGAATCTGCATGAGATGTTGGGACAGCTTAGCTATTAGCTAAACAGACAGGCTTGATGGGCTGAATGATCTCCCCTGATCTGTTCTTTTGTGAACAGATGCTTCTTATTTTTACTTGTCTGACACCTTTATCCAAGGCAAGGTGGTTGCATTTCTTTTGTTCTTCTAGTTGGAGCACGGGCAGGTAAAGTGACTTGCTCATGGGCATGTTTGTGTCAGAAGTGGGATTTGAATGCACAACCTTAGGGTTTGCTGTCCAAAGTCTTAACTACTACACCACACTGCCTGCCTCACTAGATCAAATTTTCTGAGAGTGATCGACACTTAGACTATTTTCATTTTAATACTTTTGCACATCTCTTAGACAGCCTTCACTCTAAAATCAATCCCAGTCCCATCACAGTGGAGTAAACAATGGTATGTAAGGGAAATATTTATTACGGCATACTATAATGCTTTACCTGTACCAACACTTACTGTATTTTTCTTATTTGGGTGAATCCTTGTCCATCTCTTATTACTCAGTGGGGAAAGTAATGTGTTATATTAGTTTTAATAGGAAAAAAAGGAATTATCTCTCAGAGGAATGATTAACATTATTGCATAACAGGTTATTTGGTCTCTGCTTGACCTTTGCTGCTGTATGAGGAACCGTAGTTGACTTTATTTTGCAATGTGGTTCTCTGATGTTGTCTGCGGGAGGAAGCTTTTTGTGTTGTGTTTTTTAGCTTAATAGTTATTTTTTTTATTTTTTTTTTTTTGTTTTTATCTTGGAACACAGTGACTATTCTTGTTGCATTGATTAAACAAGTGCAGTGCATCTTTGACTAAACTGTGTGTTATTGTGTGTGTTTTGTTCACTTAAATAAAAAAAAAGTCATAATTATTTATGTAAATTCTAGCCAGCAATGTACCACATACCCGTATGTATTTTACTGTAGATAGATAGATAGATAGATAGATAGATAGATAGGTAATGTGAAAGGCACTATATGACAGATAAATAGATAGATAGATAGATAGATAGATAGATAGATAGATAGATAGATAATGTGAAAGGCTATAGATAGATAGATAGATAGATAGATAGATAGATAGATAGATAGATAATGTGAAAGGCACTATATAATGGATAGATAGATAGATATGCAAGGCACTATATAATAGATAAATCAATAGATAGGTAGATAATGTGAAAGGCACTATATAAGAGAAAGATATAGATAATGTGAAAGGTACTATGTGATAGATACTGTAGATACATAAATAGATAGATAGATTTTATTTTATATACTTTACTAATCCCAGAAGGGGAACTGTCTTTTCACATGACATTTGGGGGTCGGAGCAGAGAGTGGGCCATTGTACAATTTTTCAGGTTAAGGGCCTATTTATACAATGGGCTGGAGTCTTATGATGGTATGAGTGTTTTTGTTAATTAGCAGTATCAGTAACTGAAAATATTAAAATATGATTTGGTCAAAAAGACTCTTTAAGGCCACCTCATGTGTTTTTAACAAAATATTTATGACTGTTATATGTCACTGTCACAGATGAATGGGGTCCTTGTCTGGCTAGGATGCCTCTTCACTGAGAGGACTGGGGTAGCAAACCTGGGCAGAACAATACCTCCCCGAACACTAGATGGCAGTCCCCCTGGGTTGCAGCGGTGCCTCGGACTCTCGCAGGGCTTCATGGGTGATGGAGTCAAATACAGCCCTATTGGAATCTGGGGGCACCACCAGGGGGTGCTACAGCTGCTACTGAGCCATAGAGAGCAGTTCAGGGAAGGCGTTGCCCACAGGCGAAGAAAATAAAATAAAACTTTTGTGTTTTATTAGTGTGCCTTCTGCGTCTGTTTGTGTCGGGATAGGCACTGGCATAGCGCCATCTACTGTCTCAGTCACCTTCAGTTCCAAGGTATGTTGCTGCATTGAACTAGATTGCCTCATACCCCACTTGCAATATGCTCTGCCATATTATGACAGGGCATTGAATATCTTCTAAAGCAGATCATCCATCCACAATGTTCTGAAGCAGCTCCACAAAAATTAGGGAATGAAAACCTGGACCCTGCCTGAATGAGAAGAAATGTAGAGATGAGCCCTGGAGAGAATACCTGTCTACCACATAACATACTTACTTATGCCAGGCATCTAACGTGCACATATTTAGTGTACGAGAGGAAGAACCGGACAACCCAGTGAAAATCCACACAGACCTGTGGAGAACATGCATGCCCCACATTTACAGTGCACAGGCAGAGTGTTACCAATGACAAAGTTGCTAAGTAAAGCAATTATTGAAAGAAAAGACTTTGGTGAAATCTACTGTTTACCAACTCACGTAAGCCAATGTCACATTACGCTACTTGTACCCATAGGGTATGTCAGAACTGCCAAGTGCAGTTGCTGAATGTCACATTAGGTGACTTCTAGTCAGGGAGTAGGTCAGACTTGTAGACTGCAGTTTCTGATCTCATCACCAGACCTTGGCAATTTACCCAACTAAAAATTCACTGGGCATGTCATATTTAGTGACTATGTGATGACTTTCTAGCACAGTTGTGCACACCCCTTTTTCTGACAGCCAATAATGTACTGCCTTACGGAGCCGGTGCCGTATGATTGTTTAACAGGTATGTAGATCTTTGCCCTTTTTGTTTTTTCCATTCTGTTGAGGTAAACTAAATCCAAGACATCAGACAGATGTGCTTCTCTTCAATTTATGCAGGTCCTGAACACCTGCGTCTCTTATTCTTCGTTGCTGCATTATTTGCATGGTACATCCAGATGAGCATTCATTGCTCGCCTGCTCTTGTGCACACAAGGCCCACCCATTAGACTAAAGGCAAAATCAAACCTACTTGATCTTGTCAGTGTAAGTTGTGGACTGTTTGGACTAAGTCTCTGTTTATGTTAGACTAGATGGCTGGCCTCATGAGAACACGCTACCAGCTTCCTCCATCTCACGATGATTATGTAAATAAAGGCTATGACTGAAAATCGTTAAGTCACTGGGAGTCATTAACAGCAATCAAACAGTTTGAAAGTTAGTCTCTGACATTGCAAAGGAGACACTTAATGGAGAAGTGCACCATATGTCCCAATTAAATATTTGTCATTGTCAAGCAAAAAAAAATTAACAGAAACCTCCATGCTTGGAAGGAAATGCTACACCCTCAATTACATTTTTGAACTAAGTAAACTTTCCAGCTGCAGTGGGCTGGCACCCTGCCTGGGGTTTGCTCCTGCCTTGCGCCCTGTGCTGGCTGGGATTGGCTCCAGCAGACCCCCGTGACCCTGTGTTAGGATATAGCGGGTTGGACGATGACTGACTGACTGACTAAACTTTTCACACCATAGTTGTGCATATAGTTTCCAGTGTTCTGTTTACTGTTTTCAAATGTGTTATACTTTATTTGAAAGTTAAATTCAGAAGTGTCTTGGATTAAGTCTGATTAATGCTGGACATACCCCGTCAAATCTGTAAGGAACGTGTTTTATTTTTTGAAGACCAGCGTTATCATGACAAAACTAAAAGAAATAAGTATTTCATGTGTCCAAATTTGTCCTTTTTAACACTTTAAAATGTAGCCTTCTAAAAAAAATAGAATTGAGCTGGTGTTATTGAAATTAAGATTGGAGTTTGAATACCAACATGTCATCTGTCCTGATCCTTCGGCATGGTCAAGCACAACGTCCTTCTTGCCAGCCTCTCTGACATTGGCATTACTGGAAATGCTCTCAGATGGTTTGAGTCCCTACACCCTGGGCAGATCCTACAGCATGTCTCGGTGAGGAGAGTTGTGAAAGGCACACCAGACATGCACAGGGACGCCACAAGGATTGGTGCTGGGTCCTCTACCTTTTTTCTTTCTATACCACTTTGCTGGGCTCCATCATCCAATCCCATGGGTTTTGTTATCAGTGATATGCCAATGATACACAGCTGTAGCTGTCATTCCCTCCTGAAGATAACAAAGTATCAGCTAGATTCACTACATTTCTTACTGATATCTCAACCTAGATGAAGGACTACCATATCTACAGCTCACCCTGGCAAAAACCGAACTTCTTGTGATTCCAGCCAGCTCAACACCCCATCTCTGTACAGCTTGGCGCAGTGTTGCTAACACCTGCCAGGTCAGAATGCAACCTTGGGGTGGTGATTGATGAGCAGCTATCTTTTTCCAACCACATTTCTACTGTTTCTTGTTTATGCAGGTTCACTCTGTACAACATCCGCAAGATCAAATCTTATCTGACAGAGTATGCTGCAGAACTTTTGGTCCAGGCTTTGGTCTTGTCGCACCTGGACTAATGGAAGTTGCTTCTGGCAGGAGAACCTGCATGTGCTATCAAGCTGCTGCAGAAGGTCAAGAACACAGTGACCTGTCTTGTATTTAACCAGCTGAGACAGGGAAATGTCACTCTTGTCATATATACAGGGTGGTCTAGATCTAATTATGCAATTATGAAAAGGTGAACGCATCGCACTTACTGTTCAACTGACAACCATCTCCCCGCCATTTTGGAATGCAGGGCAGGTGCTGCCATCTATCGGACACAAAAAATATTTTTTGTGAATTCTCTATGTAATAAACTTAATAAATTATAGTAATAATGAAAATTGGACCACCCTATATTGTTATATATGCACCTTGTTATATATTATGTTTCTTTATGTTATGTGTTGTGGATTCTTCATTGTCCTGTGTTCTGTGTAGCACCATGGTCCTGGAGAAATGTTGTTTCATTTCACTGTATGCTGTACTACTGTATATGGATGAAATGACAATAAATACTCTTGAAACTTAAAAGGTCACTACATTGGCTCCCTGTAGCAGGATGCGTTACATTCATATTGCTGATGTTGGCCTACAGACTAGTCAGTGGGTCAGCACCTGAGTATATGGAGGCACTAGTGAAGTGCTATGCTCCTTCTCGCCCACTCAGGTCTGCCAGGGAACAGCGTCTTGTGATGCCACCTCTGCGTGGTATCAAGTCTCAATCCAGACTCTTGTCCTGAGCAGCTCCTAGCTGGTGGAACAACCTGCCCACCTCCTTCTATACTGCTGAGTCCCTCAATGTATTTGAAAAGCAACTGAAGACCCATTTGTTCTGTGAATATCTGTCTAATTCACCGTAAATCTTTCATATTCTTGGTTGATTTGCCGCTATGTTAAGTTTAATTGCTTTATCAGTTGTTAATCTATGATTGTAAATTTATTAGTTATTACATCTTTTCACTTGTAGCAGTGAACTTTTGTTACCTGTCCTATTACGCTTGCTGAACAAACAGGCCCTAACCCAATGTTACTCCATTATGTTTACCTCTGTTGTAATAAGTCGCTTTGGTTTAAAGCACCTGCCAAGCAAATAAATGTAAATGTAAATGATACTTCAAAAAGCTTCAATGTGAACTTCAGACAGTTCAAAAATGGGCCTTACACGTGAATAGCGGGAACACCACTTAAAACACTTCTGCCAAATTTCACACTTTTTCTCGCAGGGGTTGCACTTTGATGTACTGTAAGCTGTATTGGTTTCTCTTTCCTATTGTTATATGCTTAAAATCCCCATTTATGCTTTTTTTTTGCAATTAGTTATTTGATGTGATATTTTTATTGATGTTGAAACACAAAATATGTATTACAATTCTAGCAACAAAGCAAATAAGAGTTGATCATGACATGAACCAATTATCCTCTGGCTGGCACATTAACTGTTAAGTGGTTGTTGTCTAAGATGTGTTTATTTACCACTTTGTATTTGAATAAGTGGAAATGATTGGATGGAAGGGTCATGGAGATTTAAGTACTAATAATGTGACATGCTTAACCTTTGTAGAGTAAACCTCTTAAGTCTAGAAGCAGACCTGGAACTGGGTAATTGCAGTGCACCCAGAGGAGCACTTAGACTAATCATTTGTGGTTTCACTTGTCGCGCTTTAATTTAACGTTGATGAGGTGATGTGATGACCTCATGCCAGTAGCCCAAGGCATTGTCTCTTGCTGGGACATCTTGCAGTTTGTTGACTAAGGATAAACCAGTAGCAAGTGAGGAGATTTAGGCAGTTGCTGGTACATTTTTTATTGAATGGAAGAGTACAAGGTGCAAAAAGTCAGTAAATAAATGCCTCTGGATGAAATCATACATATTGTTTGTAGATTAACACACACACACACAAGCAGTACTCAAGATAGACACAACACAGAAGATCCTAATTAAAGTTCAAGGGAATTCCATGTGTCACCAGGCACACACCCTGGCAGAGCAATGCACACAGCAACACTCACCATTCTGATGGCCTTCTTGTCCTTTCAGGAAAGACTCAACTACTTGATCCACAGTAATTGCCATCTTAAGCCCACACATCACAAAACTTCACCAGCCAGCACACAGCTCTACCCCTTTCTGTTTTGCCAGGACCAACCCTTCTGGATAATCACCCTGCATTTTATACTGCATAAAAATAGGTCAGCAGATCTGAACATTGCTCCCAACCCAATGCTCTACGCCAGGGGTGTCGAACTCTAGTACCGGAGGGCCGCAGTGGCTGCAGGTTTTCATTCTAACCCTTTTCCTAATCAGTGAGCAGTTTTCTCTGCTAGGTAACTCTTTTCCCCTTCATTTTAATATCCCTGTTTTTATGGATTCAGTCCTCTGAATTGATTACTTTCTCCATAAAATGGCAGCCAAACAGAAATGAAATGTGAAACGAGCCAACAGACGACCAGCTAAACTGGAATGTCAAACTCCAGCCAATTTCACTCCAACCAGTTTCTTAATGAGAAGCCAATTCTTGCTGTTAATTAAAGCCATTATTGAACATCATGACTTGTTGCTGCTCTCATTCTTTGCCACAGCAGACTGTTGATTTTCTGTTTTTTTTCTAAGACCACCATCAAGAAGTTTTGGTGACCTGAGCAGACCAACATGATCGAGACCTTCACCTTCCTTTATTTTCAGGTTAGCTGGTCATGTGGCGGCTTGTTTAATGTGTCATTATTATTTTGGCTTCTCATTAAGGAAAAAGAAACAAGTAAGGGATCTGAGTCACGTCAATTAAAACTAAAGCAAAACAAATTAACCAGCCACAAAAATGGCACACTAATTAAGATGGTTAGAACAAAAACCTGCAGTCACTGCAGCCCACCAGGACCAGAGTTGGACACCCCTGATTTACGTAATCATTGTGAGATGGAGGAGTGTGACAGTGTGTTCCCAGGAAGGTCAGTCATCTGGTCTGACATGCCCATCAACTCACTTCAAACAGTCCACGACTTACACCAACTTTGGTGGTTTGATTTTCTCTTTAGTTGTGAGGTGGGCACTGTGCACATGAAGGCTGACAACAAACGAATGCTCATCCAAAAGTGCAATGAATAGAATGTAGCAACGAGAAACATGGCTGTTTTGGACCTCACAAGCAGAAGAAAAACTCATCTGTCTGATGTCTCATGTTTCATGGACCACAACAGACTGAAAATAATACAAAATGGCAGAGTTTGCAGCTGACTTAACTTAACACCTTTTACAGGTGTCAGAACAAAAAGGGGCAAACTTGGCTGTGCTGGAAGATCTTCACACCGTCGCTAACGTGACCTGCCCAGGCACTTTCATTCATGTATATTAAGACGATCCATCGACAAGAACAGCGACTGCTGTCTGCAAGTTTGACATTCCCAATGACTTGAAGTCGTGTAATGTGATATCAGCTTTAGTGACTGTGTTGTGTGTTCAGTGATGATTATTCATCCACTCATTTTCAAACCTGCTCAATCCAATCATAGGGTATCCCTACAGTTCTTGGGTAGAAGATCCACCCCAGGTGGGACATCAGCCTTTTACATAGGACACTCACCTATACTGGGGGAAATTTAGAACTTCCAATCAACCTAACCTACAAATGTGTGGGAAGAAACCGAGAGAAAAGTCCATATTGACACTAGAAGCACATGTAAATCCCATAAAGATAGTGGAATTATTTAAACCCCATCCCCTTCAGCTGTAACACAGTAGAATTAATGATTGTGCCGCTTTGTTGTTGCAGTAAAGATTCTCAAAATGCACAACAGCCTAACTCGACCCGCAGTTAATGAGGGAGTTTTGTAATAGGAGACCACAGAGATGAAGATCACTTCTGAAACAATCCAGTGATTAGCACAAGTGACAACTTCACGGTACAATTCTTCACCAGAGAGAATCACACTTGCATTTCAGCTTGAACGTAAATGACCACAGCATTTTAATAGGATTTCAGATACAAAAAAAAAAAAAATTAAAAATGTAACATTTTTTGATGTTATAGTGTCAGCTGTTCTCTGGAATGCAGCCCTTCTGCTCAGCTTGCCCTTTTTTTCTCAGTTAAATCCCTCTCAATGGGTCACATTGACGTGCAGAGCTCTTACTTCATTCTCTGCTTATTAAGCAGCTGCCCATATCCTGCAAAAGTCCATGACGTGTAACAGGCCTTTTGCATGCAAAATATAATAGGATTTAATTTTTCTAAGGTCATTTTCAAAGCTGTCACAAAACTCCAAAGCCTGAGCACATAAAATAAATGGTCATGGTCTTGTTAGAATGTAAGTACCTCTGGTTGGAATTGCCAGTTTGGGCAGAGGCGATGTCTAAAGGCACCAAAGTAAAGGTTTATATTCTTTTCAAAGCAGTCTGTTCATTTTTCTTCCCATGCATAAGCTCTTTTAAAAACATTGATGAACTGGACTCTCCTCTACACACAAACATTTATTATAAACCAGTGGAGTTACCCATTTATGACAGGCAGATTACTACTTTAAAACTGTAGGAGAAGAGACAGCATGCTTACAGTGCCCTCCATAATGTTTGGGACAAAGACTCATTGTTCCTTGATGCACCCCTCTGCTCCACAGTTTAAACTTACAAATCAAATAATTCAGATGTGATTAAAGTGCACATTGCAGACTTTCAACTAATGGTATTTGCAGACTTTCATGTCACACTACTGTATGAAGAATACATTTCAGTCACACTACTGTATGAAGAATTGGCAGCACTTTTTCTACATGATCCCCCCATTTCAGGGCACCATAATGTTTGGTACACAGCAATGTCAGTTATATTATAGCAGTCATGTTTAGGACATAGTTGTATAGAACATGGGTCCCCAACTCCAGTCCTGGAGGACCACAATGGCCACGAGGTTTTCGTTGTAACCCTTTTCTTAATTAGTGATATGTTTTTGCTGCTTGTTTTTTTAAGATTTGTTCCACTGAATTTCTTCATCTTTCCTTTGAATTGCTTCATTTCATTCCTTAAATGGCACCCATACAGAAATGAAACGTGAAGTGAGTGAGCCAACAGAAGACCAACTAAGTCAGGGCCTCAAACTCCAACCAATTTCACTCCAACCCATTGCTTAATGAGGTGCCACATCTTGTTGTTAATTAAACCTGTTCTTTAATTCTATGGCTTGTTGCTGCTCTCATTGTGTATTAGCAGACATTTTCGAAATGGTTGATTTTCTCTTTTCTAAGAGCACTGTTAAAATGTTTTGGGGACCTGAGCAGATCAGCACTCCTAAGATCTTCACCTTTCCTTATTTTCAGATATTGTATGAAAGAAACCTGAAGATATGGCTCTCTGAAGGAAAATGAGAAGTTGGTACTCCAGGTAATGGTGTTTAAATACTCAGGTGTATTGTTGTGAACACAGCCCATTGAATGTCTTCAGGCATGCTTGCCACAAACTAGTGAGAGCCCTCCTTGAAAAAACTGAGTAGTGGATGAGGAAGTTCTTGAGACTGAACACCAGATGGGTATAGCAAAGACAGTGCTGTAGGCATTATGTGGGACAATGGAGGAGAAGCTCAGTTTAAGTCATGACCTCATTTACAGTCGCAAGCTTTGAGCACTGATTGAAAGAATGAGAAGAAAGAGGTCCACACGCAGGGTTGCAGGGCTCACCACTCAAGACAATCTGAGAGACCAGGAGATCCAGTAGGAGGTTAGATTGGAGCAGCTACACCAGACTGAGAGATGATCTCTTAAGTGATTTGTGAGAATGGCTCTGGCGAGCATTCTATCAAAAGTTGTACCAGTTAAGGGGTTTTCACACCTACAATAGATGGTTTGGAGCAGTTGTTTCAAATTTAGAAGCGATTTCCCCCCTAGTCCTGTTCATCAAATACGCCAATTAGTCTCTGTGGACTAAAACAACAGGATCAAGACCTCCAAATGAAGCATGGAGCAGTATACATGGGGTATGAATGTGATCTAATAGATCGAACTATAGGAAATGCTGTGCATCATGGGTAAAATGTGTGCTACACCATTACTATCAGTAATTAGGCAATATTAGGATAAAAATAAATACATATATGTAAACCAATGTAACACAATTCATGTAGAATAGCTTGAACGAGTACCATTCAATCAGAGCAAGCTTAGCACTTGATTCAGGCGTAGAGTTTCTCTACCTCTCTTGTGTTCAGATTATTTATAAAGGTGTAAATTCACTTGTTATTGACTCAGAGGTGGTGAGAAATGAATAGCAGTGCACTGTGCGACTGGTGCTCAGAATCTTACACTGCACAAGTAATGTGCACAAGTGGGCTGTCCGTTGAATGCGATCGCTCGTCTAATACGTCTACTGTCTAAATGAAATTAAGGCACATCACAGGATGCCCACAGCAGAGCTTGCCATCTTCTGTAGAGTCGCATTGATGAAACGTGTTCTTTCTGTAGCATGTAAAGTAGCACGTTATTTTCATGCAGTCTTCTACTTATCAGATTATAGGCATTCTGCTCACAGAGCTGGGTTTGGTAAATGAACCACATGATGATTGTAATGTACCGGTGCATAAACCTAGCTATTGTCAACCATTCATAATGATTTTTAACAGGAAAAAAATAATTTCTGCCTAATGAAAGAAATCCACAACTTGTTCACAAGGTGTTTACTGTCACTGTCATGATTAGCTGCCACATTAATTCATTTGGTATTTCCTAAAGTCTTGAATGCTATTTTTAGGTCCTTCTATCACTGCTGTTTCGAGAGCTGCCTTTAGGCGCTGCTCTGGTGGGGCGTGGCTTCTAGGGTCATGACCTGCGGGTAATCGGAGCGATGGGTTAACAGGTCAGTTGGGGGTTCCTTTCATTATCCGACTTGCAGATGCAAACTGCAAATAATACAAAAAAAAATGCTTAAAAGAAATTTTTTGTTATTGGGCTTCTCACGAGTTCTGTTTGGTTTGTCCTCTTTGCCTGTTTATTTCAACTTTAATTCTTGTCACTTGTTAGGAGTTGGTAGTTATGTTTATTTTTAATTTGTTTTAATTTCATTTTTTGCACTTCTCTCAATAAATAAATCACCTGTCCATTTCTTGGCAGGTCCATTATATTCTACTGTAGTTTGGCTGAAAGTCTGCTGCATGAAACGCAACTGAACTAACTAGAAGTTGAAGCAAAGTAATTAATCATTTCCTGGTTTGGCACAAAGAAAATGGACTTTAAGTGTGAAAACATTTTTAGTCTGAAGAAACTCAGGGCAGACCCCCAAAAATGGTTAATTGCACAAATTACCTAGAAATTCCACAAGAATAACTGGAAATTGTAAAGGGTGAAGGCATTTTAGTCTGACACACTTCTATGGTAACCAGTAAAAAGGCAAATTAATATTTGATAAATGTATTTGTATTCAAGGAACTCTGATCTGGCAGACACCGTTCACTGCTCTGTGTAGTCTAATGTGAAATGAAGGACAATATTAAATGACTATATTTACTTGGGGATGGCACAGATTTTTACACTGCTCCCTTACAGATTCATCATCCTGACTTCAAACCCCTTCTCCTGTCATCGTCCATGCCCAGCAAACACATTCTCCAAGGGTCTGTGTGGCATTTTTTCCCAAAATTCTCAAAGATGTACAGAATATGTCAGGTTTACTGGAGATTGTAAATTGGCCCAGCGTGAATGTGTGTGTGTATGTGAGTGTAAGTAGATCATGCACCTAAATTTGGGCCCTTTGTCCTCCTGCCTTGTAAAGTGTTACTGCCAGCATAGGCTCCTGCCTCCTGTGCCCTTGATTTGGATTAATCAGATTTTAGATTATTATATACTGCTCAAAAAAATTAAAGGAACACTTTTTAATCAGAATAAGTTATCAAATCCATGAAACATCTAAGCTATTGATCTGGTGTTAATGAATCTGTTGTTGAGGGGCAACAATGAGACGACCCCCAAAACAGTAATGGCTTAACAGGTGCAGGCCACTGACATTTTTCTCTCCTCATCTTTTCTGACTGTCTTTTCACTAGTTTTGCATTTGGCTACAGTCAGTGTCACTACTGGCAGTATGAGGCAATACCTGGACCCTGCAGAGGTTGCACAGGTAGTCCAACTTCTCCAGGATGTCACATCAATAAATGACATTGCCAGAAGGTTTGCTGTGTCTCTCAGCACAGTCTCCAGAGATTCCAGGAGACAGTCAGTTACTCAAGGAGACCTGGACCGGGCCGTAGAAGGTCCTTAACCTATCAGCAGGACCACTATCTGCTCCTTTGGGCACGAAGGATCAGGATGAGCACTGCCAGGGCCCTATAAAATGACCTCCAGCAGGCCACTGGTGTGAATGTCTCTGGTCAAACAATCAGAAACAGACTTTATGAGGCTGGCCTGAGGGCCCAACATCCTCTAGTGGGCCCTGTACTCACTGCCCGCCCAGCACCGTGGAGCTCGTTAAGCATTTGCCATAGAATACCAGAATTGGCAGGTCCACCACTGGCACCCTGTGCTTTTTACAGATGAGAGCAGGTTCACCCTGAGCACATGTGACAGATGTGAAAGGGTCTGGAGAAGCCGTGGAGAATGTTATGCTGACTGTAACATTGTTCAGCATGATCGGTTTGGTGGTGGATCAGTGATGGTCTGGGGAGGCATATCCATTGAGGGAAACATAGACCTCTACAGGCTAGACAAAAGTACCTTGACTGCCATTAGGTATCGGGATGAAATCCTTCAACCCATTGTCAGACCCTGTGCTGGTGCAGTGGGTCCTGGGTTCCTCCTGGTGCCTGTCAATGCCCGGTCTTATGTGGGTGAGAGAGGCATTTCCTGGAGGATGAAGGAATTGATACCATTGACTGGCACCCACACTCGCCTGACCTCAGTCCAATAGAACACCTCTAGAACATTATGTTTCGGTCCATCCAATGCTGCCAGGTTTCACTTCAGACTGTTCAGGAGCTCAGTGATGCCCTGGTCCAGATCTGGGAGGAGATCCCTCAGCACACCATCCGTCGTCTCATTAGAACCATGCCCCCCACTGACATTGTCAGGCATGCATACAAGCACATGTGGGCCATACTAACTACTGAGTACCATTTGGAGTTGCTGTAATGAAATTTTTTCAAATGGTCTAGCCTGACGCATCATTTTTTCACTTTGATTTTCAGCCCTCTATAGGTTTATCATTTTCATTTCCATCAAACGATGTGTCATCCTTTCATTCCTAACACATTATCAGACCATATCAGTAAAGATATCC
Organism: Polypterus senegalus; assembly: GCF_016835505.1. Taxonomy (NCBI): domain Eukaryota; kingdom Metazoa; phylum Chordata; class Cladistia; order Polypteriformes; family Polypteridae; genus Polypterus; species Polypterus senegalus. The sequence continues at coordinate 38,038,960 of NC_053157.1, forward strand.
AGCAGGACTTTTTCCCATTGAGATCTGATGTGTTTTTAAAGTGTTCCTTTCATTTTTTTGAGCAGTTTATAATTTATTTGGGATAACACTCAATAGGAACCAGGCTTCAAAGAAATTAATTAATCGTTCTGTCTTTAATTATTTAAGTTATGTGCCCATTTACCAAAATATATTAAAACTATGCAAAATCTATGCATCTGTTTTCTATAACTTCTCATTTAAGTTGTCACATAGGGCCAAGGTGGAGATTTACACTTACGTTATTTGGCTGAAACTTTTATCCAAGGTGACTTACAACAGTTATGATACAGTTGGAGCCCAGGCGGGTCAAGTGACTTCACACAGTGTCAGTAGCAGGATTTGAACCCACATCCTCATGGCTTGAAGTCCAAAGCCTTAAGCACTACACCAGACTGCCTGTCAGTTTATATGCTTATGATTCTTTTGCCATTTTCTTTTTAAATGACCCTTTTACATATTAAAGATATATAAATAAAGTCACATTGTACAGCACTTTGGATCAGACCATAAGTTGATACATATACAGTAATATTCATTAAAAAATCTAATTTAGTCACTTTATCTGATTGCCAAGTTTCATTAAAAAGTAAATGTTTAACATTAGACTATAGAAAGAAAGGGCTGGAGCTCACCTGAAAAAACATTATAAAATATTGATTGTTTAATTCAACCTAGTTATGTGCCTGGCTGCCAGATTTTATTAAAATTGTATTTATTTTGTTATACAATAAAAACAAAGCACTTTTGGATGGTGCTCACCTGGAAAAATAATATTAAACTACTACATCAGTGGTTTCCAGGGGCCTTCATGGCTGCACTTTATATTCCCACTAATTTCACAATTAGTATGTCATTAGTATGGTACTTTTAACTTACTTTGTTCTTTAGGTTATTGGCCTACAGATGTATCCAAGAAATTCCTATATATTTGTATTTGTTGTACAGCTTTACATGTTAATTTTTCTTAGGCCATTTTCTTTTTAACTTACCCTTTTCTGTAGAGTTTGCTCCCTCAATCGTATCCAAATGCTGATAATCACAAGTGAAGTGCGCAATGCAGACACAACAACAAACAACACTGAATATTAAAGGGGAACAGTGAAGGTAAAATGTTTAGAATTGCCTAACGCGAATACTGATATAATTTAGAAAGTGATTTCTCAGAGTACAATAGGGGGGACTTGAAGGAGAATTTTTTGTATAATGTTTTTAACAACGTTCTACTTAACCTTAAGCTAAAGTTTAGACTCTCCAGTGCAAAGGTCACACTTTGGAATTCAGCAAGATTAAGAAAATTATTTGCTCAGGACAGACTGATAGTTAAGAGCGCTCCTTTGTTGTAAGTTATACATTGATTAACCTGAGTGCCATAAGATATCCAAGTACCATAAATACTCATGCATTTCCAAATGCTGTCTCTGTTCAGCCTGAAACCTGTTTGAGGTAAGTGTGCTAGGCAACCATATAAATAAAGTAACCTTCAAAACATCAAGACCTTGGACTGATTATTTAATAAAGAGAAAGTCCCTGGCAGCAGTTATTGTTTTATCGTGGAAGGGTCCTACGGAGACCCTATTCTCACTTTCAGACTCTTTATTACAAAGACCTGAACAAAATCGCCTGAATCACCATATCCTTCGTATGTTTGCTCTTACCAGCCTGTCACAAAGGTGTAGCTATAATCTGTAGCTCCACCTATGGTCACCACCAGATGACAGCCAGTAGAGCAGAGCACCAAACTACACTTTACACTTTTGTTCATGCCTTATTGATTAACTTAAGGTTCCTAATGTGCCTAAAACAGAAGCAAAGTAAAATGAGTGCAACAAATTATACCAAATACAACCTGGATGGTAGAAATCTAGGCATCCAATGTACTTAGAGTGTCAGGAGGTTCTTCATAGTAAGCCGTCTCTGGATGGAATAATGGGGTGGCAGACAGAGACCCTTGGCCTTCTCTATGCCCTCTGAATTTATACCGGTCTTATTTTCTCCTAATGCACCTCTTAGACGAATTGGACGTCCACGTCTAGGGCCAACTCCCCTGTCATGTTCAGACCTCATGTCCTATCCCCAAACCTGTTAAGGCATGACGTATGTCTTTGAAACTTCTACTAACTCAGCTTTCCACTGTAGCCCCTAAGCTATGTCATACTTGTTTTTTGTTCCTTCATGTTTACGTGCATACTGGTTCTGATCTGGTATTCTCTTAGCTAGTCTCTGTTGCATGGAAGATTACAAGGAATGCTTTTCTTCTGACATGTGAAAGTTTGCTTTATAAATACAAAGATACATGTCTTAATATTATATGTAAAGCATGAACACAAATCACTGGGAAATCAAAATCTGCAGACACAGGCCACAGGACTGAACTGGGGGGCCAACGGACTAGATAAAACATCTGTTAATTCTACTGATAAAATGTCTTTTATTACTTTCATTTAAATAAAATTATATTATAAAATGTTTTGGGGTAGTGCTCAGCATGAAAAGTGCCATATAAAATATCCATCCATCTATCTGTTTTTGACCACTTATCTGGGTCCAGGTGGTGGGGTTAGTAGCCTAAGAAATGAGGCCCAGATCCCTTTTCTCCACCACCTCCTCCAACTGATCCAGAGGCATAGCCAGGTGTTCCCAGGCCAGTCGAGAGATATAATCTGTCTAGTGTGTCCTGGGTCTACCCTAAGGTCTCCTTCTAGCTAGATATGACTGAAACACTACCCAAGGGAGATGTCCAGGAGACATCCTAATCAGATGCCCAAACCACTTCAACTGGCTCCTTTCGATGAGGAGAAGCACCAGCTTTATTTCGAGCTCCTCCCAAATGTCTGCACTTCTCACCCTCCCTCTAAGGCTGAACCCAGACAACCTGTGAAGGAAACTCATTTCTGCTGCTTATATCCACGATTTGCCCAAAGCTTGTAACCACAGGTGAGCGCAGGAATGTAAATCAACTGGTAAATCGAGAACTTCGCCTTGCAGCTTGGTTTCCTCTTCACCACAACTGACCGGTAAATGTATGCAGCTGCTCCAATCCACCTGTAGATCCCCCACTCCCTTTGTCCTTTATTGTGAACAAGATCCTGAGACAACTTAAACTACTCTGCCTGCTTAAGGGTGCTTTATGAGTACTGGGTACTGAGCCAGCTGTTGCAGGCTATTCGGTTCTTGTTAAAACAGAGGAAATGCTTGGGTGTGGGACTCCACCAGGGCTACCTATATAAACTATGGACAACTTAATTAATGTCAGTTTACCTATTTATGATCTAAAATATATTATTAATACTGCATTTGTAACATTCATTTTCTATTTATATGTATTTTTTGCTTTTAATTTTTTAGCTTTTAGTACTAGGGTTTTGTTCCATGTTAGCCATTATGAATGTAGTGAGAAGTCAAGCAAAATGACACCTTTTTGTTGGCTAACTAAAAAGATTACAATATGCAAGCTTTCGAAGCAACTCAGACCCATTCTTCAGGCAAGATAGCACTATTATCTATACTTTTTGTATTTTACATATATACGTTATATACTGTATATACTCATATATAATTTGGGTCTTGCAACACGAAAAATCGATCATAAAATCAGACCCCGACTTATACGCCCGTTCAAAAATGCGACACTTACATTGTTTGTTTTTTTTTTACATCTTCTTGCTTCCTCCAATCTCGCATCAGTTTCTCAGACACATCGAATTTTGTTGCAGCGGAGCAGTTACCAATTTCTTTGGCCACTTCAAAGACATTTAATTTAAAACCAGCTTCATATTTTCTTCTGATTGAACCCTCCATCATAGATAAGGGATGCTCTTACGATAAAGGTGTATGAGGGTGCGAGATACAAAAACCACAAATCGATGCAAATGTCACTTCGGAATAGTTTGGGTATTACCGTGTAGTCACGTAGGCACAATACATAGAAAAAAGAGGCTGTGTGCTCCGTAGTTACTCTCTCAGGTGGGCGTTAGCATATCATAATCTCTTGGACCAATAGCGTGAGTTTTCCATATTCAATTTATACGACCGACATTATAAAATACGGTAAAATCAAGTCCCGTCTTATCCATAGGAGAACTTATCCACGAGTATATATGGTATATGTACAGTATGTAAATAAATTTTGTCATTACAGTACACTACAAAGTGCTTTGGAATGGCGCACTATATACAGTAAAGTACCTAATCGAAATTAGTCATTTTACCTGTTTGTTTGCTAAAATTACTTACTGCTGCATGTGCTGTTTATTATAATAGAAAGTGTAATGGAAAAGTCATTTTTTTAGTGACAATAAATAAAATAAATAAGAAGTAGGAAAATGATGTAATATTCAGGTACATTTATAGAGTTAGTTAGCTGGTAGTTTTAAAATTGGAGCATTTTTACACTTCCTAGTCACTTCATCAAAGAGTTTGTTATCACAATTTTGTTTATTACATATTTGTGTAACACTGAGTCATATTCAATAATTAACAGTTATAATAGTATGTAATTATATGTACTAGTAGTGTTTATAAAATGTTTTTACACCATTTTAGAATATCATGCGGCTGAATTTTCTTTCATACACAGTAGATTCCAGCTCAAATGATGAAAACATTCATGTGCTTTTATTAGCAGTTGTTTAATGAGGAGGGCCTCTGGCTAAGTTTAGTTCAACATTTTACAAAGAAATACCCAATGAAGATTTAAAATCTGTGTTGAAATCTCAAGCTAAAGCTGCATCCAGACATGATAGATAGCAGGTCATTGTGGTGCTTTGCCAATAAATTAGAGTGTCAAGGAAATATTGAATCATTAAATCTATACATAATGCAGTTATGAGTTTGTTTTTGATGTAACGGAAATACTGAGTTCACTTTTAGTCACAGTAGCATAAAGTGTCACTGAGCCATATTTTTCTATATATTTGCAGAAGTTAACCTCCTTCTCTTTATGATTTTACAGACATGAACTTCATGTCACCCTTACCCACTGGCATGAGTGAAGTTCATGAAAGATCTTGCACAACCGTAGAGACAAAAATGTGACAGGGTGGAGGCAGAGATCAGACTGTCAAGAATATAATAAGAATATAAGACCTTCCCCTGCATTCTGGTTCAGTAAGTGTCCACTGTACCTAATGAATAAAGAATATATATCATTATTACCAAATTAACTAAATATACATCAAACGTCATTCCTTCCTTCCTTACATGGCAATACTCAAATATTCAAGCCCACCTGCATCTGACCCTGCCATGGAGTATTTGTTTTGGTGTGCACAACTGTGGCCGTTTTACTGTTTTGCCGTCAGGAAAGCTATATATATATATATATATATATATATATACACTCACCTAAAGGATTATTAGGAACACCTGTTCAATTTCTCATTAATGCAATTATCTAATCAACCAATCACATGGCAGTTGCTTCAATGCATTTAGGGGTGTGGTCCTGGTCAAGACAATCTCCTGAACTCCAAACTGAATGTCAGAATGGGAAAGAAAGGTGATTTAAGCAATTTTGAGCGTGGCATGGTTGTTGGTGCCAGACGGGCCGGTCTGAGTATTTCACAATCTGCTCAGTTACTGGGATTTTCACGCACAACCATTTCTAGGGTTTACAAAGAATGGTGTGAAAAGGGAAAAACATCCAGTATGCGGCAGTCCTGTGAGCTTAAAATGCCTTGTTGATGCTAGAGGTCAGAGGAGAATGGGCCGACTGATTCAAGCTGATAGAAGAGCAACTTTGACTGAAATAACCACTGCTACAACCGAGGTATGCAGCAAAGCATTTGTGAAGCCACAACACGCACAACCTTGAAGCGGATGGGCTACAACAGTAGAAGACCCTACCGGGTACCACTCATCTCCACTACAAATAGGAAAAAGAGGCTACAATTTGCACGAGCTCACCAAAATTGGACAGTTGAAGACTGGAAAAATGTTGCCTGGTCTGATGAGTCTCGATTTCTGTTGAGATATTCAAATGGTAGAGTCAGAATTTGGCGTAAACAGAATGAGAACATGGATCCATCATGCCTTGTTACCACTGTGCAGGCAGGTGGTGGTGGTGTAATGGTGTGGGGGATGTTTTCTTGGCACACTTTAGGCCCCTTAGTGCCAATTGGGCATCGTTCAAATGCTATGGGCTACCTGAGCATTGTTTCTGACCATGTCCATCCCTTCATGACCACCATGTACCCATCCTCTGATGGCTACTTCCAGCAGGATAATGCACCATGTCACAAAGCTCAATCATTTCAAATTGGTTTCTTGAACATGACAATGAGTTCACTGTACTAAAATGGCCCCACAGTCACCAGATTTCAACCCAATAGAGCATCTTTGGGATGTGGTGGAACGGGAGCTTCGTGCCCTGGATGTGCATCCCACAAATCTCCATCAACTGCAAGATGCTATCCTATCAATATGGGCCAACATTTCTAAAGAATGCTGTCAGCACCTTGTTGAATCAATGCCACGTAGAATTAAGGCAGTTCTGAAGGCGAAAGGGGGTCAAACACCGTATTAGTATGGTGTTCCCAATAATCCTTTAGGTGAGTGTATATACAATATATATATATATATATATATATATATATATATATATATATATATATATATATATATATATATATATATATATATATATATATATACACAAGCTGAAATAATTGCTTTCAAAGTAAAATTGAAATAGTAAATTAATTCGTAATTAAAGTCACACAGAATATTTCCTGTTCCAGGACACACAAGTTTGCAAATATGCCAATGTTTCTTAATGGGAGACTTTGAAATTTCAAAAATATGTACCGTGTGCTGTGTTCATGATATCTCAACAAAAATGGATCTATCCTGACAAATTTCCTTGAAGAATAAGTGTGTCAAGTTTCAACAAAATTGGTCCCTTGTAGCCAAGTTATTTCATGTGGATAGACAGATAGACAGACAGAGAGATGTGGCTATTGCAGTAGGTGCTTTCAAAAACTATCAATCTAAATTGGCAAAGATTTTTTATTTATTTATTTTACAAAATAATGTACCTTTGTTAGAACACCTCAAAGAGACAAGTGTCTATGGGAAGCTAAACAGAGCATGCCCAGTGGCATCACTCAAATAGGATGGACAGCTTATCTGGTCACTTTTACAAAACACCAGGCACAGAATGCTGGACAAACTAAATTTGGAGCATTTCAACAGTAATCAGTGTTTCTCAAACTAAAGAATGACACATCAACATATTAAAATGAGTTGCTCAGCATTTAAGGATGCATTTGCTATCATTGTTGTGGTCCTCAACAGTTTACTCCAAAGCAGATGTGCCTCAATATATACAGTAACATGCAAGATTTCTAGGTAAAAATATTAAAGTTATTCTCAGGCAAGATCCCTTAGTACCCAATGCTTTAATTCTATAATGCCTTTTTGTTATTGTTAAAACAGCATGATTTGGACTTACTTTTCTTCCACCACCTGCCTCTGATATTCCTCATACTCTTCTCTGGTCATGCCAGCAGCTGCAGCGGGATCTGTGGCAGCCCCATCTTCTTTTTTCACTTCTTCACCCCCTCCAAGTCCCAGATTTTTCACTTGACTGCTCACCATGCTTTTCAAAAGGAAAGACATGTTGCTTTATGGAGACTTTTAACTATTAATTGAAGAAAAAGCAAAATTAAATATTCCAAAGGTGCTCTGTCGAATCTCTTTTCTTTTGGCACAGTCTATTAAAGGTTAATCCAGCAGTCCAGCAGGAGTCCTTGCACAGAGCCCAAAGCCTAGCTGTCTTGTCAAGGGCAACAGTGGCAGTGGTGCATAGACGCCAAAAAAAGCCTTGTTTTGTTGCTGGTAATCTGGATTAAACGTGGAACTCTTCTGCCTGCTTCGAGAGGCAGATGGTTTAGATTGCCCGGAAAACAAAAATCATTATTTGCAACTGCCTACTTTTCATATTAATGCTCTAAGCTAATTGTTAATGCCTCTGGTCATCAATTTTGATGGGCTTGTAAATCGTTGAAGAAGAGAAAAAGAAGAAGGAAAAAAAAAACCAATCTTCACATGGTTTGAGTTACACAATTGTCTGTGCTAAATTAAGTTTAATCAGGTACTTAAGAACGGCCAGCCATGTGCCTTCAAGAAAAGTCTGAAGAGATTTATATTTATAGGACTGCTCCATAAAGAGAAGCGGCAGATTATCTATGGAAGTTGATTCCTGCAGAGCCAGACACTCTTTCAGTTGTTCTTTACAAAAAACTCAAAACACTATTGGTATTTTGATACATGAACACATTTTATTATAATAAAATATATATTTTACTTCAGATAAAATATTGAGAAAGGCCCTTAACCTGCAATTGCTTCGGCCTGGGTATGATGTTAATCTGCATCCAACCCTCCAAGCAGGTCCTCCAACGTACAGGGAAAACTTGAGAGTTGGTGGCAGGATTGGCACTCCAGCCACCATAAAAAAAAAACCTCACACTGGTCCAGTGTGGCGCTGAGGTGTCACCCGCTGCACTCGGGTCCCAATCCAGGTGGTTCAGTGTGTGGTGGTAGCAGCAATAAAAGGATGGCAAATGAACACGGTGTTAATAACACAATACAGAAATAAACAAACATTCTTGAACTCACGTAATCCACACCGGGCTCATCAGGGGCATGGCAAGAACAGCTCTGGATATGGTGCCAATTTATCGCAGGACCATTCACACACACACACACATCCCTTACACTAGGCACATTCAAACCTATACAACCTGCACATCCTTGAGCATACAAACTGAATGAGTGTGTCCCTAATTTTTCATTAAACTTTAAACATACAACTAGAAAAATGCAGTCAAGGTATGTGCAAAAATTCACGATCCATCTGTCTCTTTATGCAATCATTTTACTGGGTAGGTAAGTATGTATGCCTGTCACCTCCATCACAGTCAGATGCAACATATTAGTTGTGGTCTGTATTGGGTGCTACTGAGCCAAACACAGTTGCCTGTAGGGTAAAAATAAGCAAAAAGAAAAATCTAATCCTTCATGCAAGAGTTTTACCAGGTCATCAAGTAAGAATGTCTGGTACCTCTGTACCAATCAGATACTACATACCATATATACTCATGTAGTATAGTCGGGTCTTGAAACCTGAAAAATCGCTCATAAATTCAGACCCCGACTTATACACTCGTTCATAAATGTGACACTTAATTTTTTTTTTTTTTAGCATCTTGCCTCCTCTAATCTCGCTTCAGTTTCTTAGACATCGAATTTTGTTGCAGCAGCGCAGTTACCAATCTCTTTTGCCACTTCAACGACTTTTAATTTAAAACCAGCTTCATATTTTCTTTTGATCGAACCCTCCATCGTAGATAAGGGACACTCTTACGATAAAGGTGTATGAGGGTGTGATATACAAAAAACACAAATCAGTGCAAATGTCGCTTCGGAATAATTTGGGTATTACCGTGTGGTAACGTAGGCACATTACATAGAAAAAAAAAAGGCAGTGTGCTCCATGGTTACTCTCTCAGTTGGGCGTTAGCATATCATAATCTCTTGGACCAATAGCGTCCGCATTATACGACTTATACGACAGACATTATAAAACACCGGAAATTGTATAGTAAAATCAAGCCCTGACTTATCCACAGAAGAACTTAAACGTGAGTATATACGGTACATTCTACGTGTTAGATTACTACTGTTTGGAGTGCATTACTCACTCTGCATCTTGCAGGATACTTCAACATATGTATCTGTGTACAGCAGTGGTTCTTAAACTTTCTTTTCTTCCCCTTGTCCTGAGGGGTGGTGGTTGATGTGTCCCCCTGGAAGAATTATGGCCGCAGGGAGCGCCGCAGGGGACTATACTTTCTTGGGTCCTGTTCAGCCTATATACATCGGACTTCCAACTCCAACTCGGAGTCCTGCCACGTGAAAAAGTTCACTGATGACACTGCTATCGTGGGCTGCATCAGGAGAAGGCGGGAGGAGGAGTATAGGAACCTAATCAAGGACTTTGTTAAATGGTGCAACTCAAATCACTTACACCTGAACACCAGCAAACCAAGGAGCTGGTGGTGGATTTTAGGAAGGCCCAGGCCTCTCCTGGACCCCGTGATCATCAGAGGTGACTGTGTGCAGAGAGTACAGACCTATAAATACTGGGAGTGCAGCTGGATGATAAATTGGACTGGGCTGCCAATACTAATGCTCTGTGCAAGAGAGGACAAAGCCGACTATATTTCCTTAGAAGACTGCGCCCTTCAACATCTGCAATAAGAAGCTGCAGATGTTCTACCAGACGGTTGTGGCGAGTGCCCTCTTCTATGCGGTGGTATGCTGGGGAGACAGCATAAAGAAGAAGGACTCCTCACGCCTGGACAAACTGGTGAGGAAGGCAGGCTCTATTGTAGGGACGGAGCTGGACAGTTTGACATCCGTGGCAGAGCGATGGGCGCTGAGCAGGCTCCTGTCAATCATGGAGAATCCACTGCATTCACTAAACAGTATCATCTCCGGACAGAGGAGTAGCTTCAGCGACAGACTGCTGTCATTTTTGCTGTCAATTCCACCCGGGGTGGTGAATGGTAACATTATTAAATAATGTTATTGTCTGTTTTACCTGCATTTTTATTACTCTTTAATTTAATATTGTTTATTTTTATCAGTATGCTGCTGCTGGAGTATGTGAATTTCCCCTTGGGATTAATAAAGTATCTACAGGGTGCAGCAGAAATAACTCCCACATTTCGAAAAATCACTGTGGGGCTCCCAAAGCAGGTAGAGGGATGCGGTCCGTTCCGTTAGGTAACGGTACATAATAAAGCTGTCAGTCGTCACCATGCTGTGGTCGGGTGAGCATCGAGGCTTTGTAGTGGAGGCTTTTTTTCAAAAATGGTGAATCTGTGTCGTCTATAGGCGTCATTGGGCCTTATTTTTTTGAAGAGGGTGGAGTCACAGTTACTGTGAATTCCAATCGATACTGCGACATGTTATGTGTGAAAATTAAAGAGATAATGTGAAAATTAAAGAGTATGGGGAAAAACACAACCTAGAGGACTTCTGGTTCTAACAGGATGGAGGTACGGCCCATACAGCACGTTGTCCGCGCGAAATTTTGTTCCTGGGTCGAGTGGTCTCCTTAAGCGAGGCAGTTCTGTGGCCACCGCGCTCGCCTGATTTAAGTCCCTGTGACTTTTTTCTGTGGGGGTACCTCAAGGCCGAGGTTTCAAACATCATCCTCTGTCCTTGGACCAACTAAAGGAGGCCATTGAAGAAGAAATTGAAGGAATTTCTCCCGACACAAGAGTGAGAGTGATGGAAAACTTCCAAGAACGGCTCGAAATGTGTATCAGCCGTCAAGGCCACCATTTGGATGATATCATTTTGAAAACTTAAAGTAAAAAACTTTTTTATATCTACATTTGGGAAATAAAAAGTTTTTGGTGATTCTTCATACCATATTTTTTCAATCCCCCTTTGAAATGTGGGAGTTATTTCTGCCGCACCCTCTATCTATCTATCTATCTATCTATCTATCTATCTATCTATCTATCTATCTATCTATCTATCTATCTATCTATCTATCACTGAAGTGAACATAAAAACAGAAAAATTCATGTTGTCAATAAGCAAAGCTCTCAGCAGTCAATAGTAATCGCACCACAACAATAAATTATGGAAAAGAAGACAGTTTTTCCAAACATAACACCTCCACTACTGTACTTCAGGCCTGCAGCCCCTGCCCGGGGTAATTCTTTAGAATTCACTGACACCTCTGCAATATGCGACTCTAGAATCAGCATCTTTATATGCTTTACAGGCCTGACTAGTTGGAAAGGGTTGAAAACTTCAGAGATTTTTAAATAAAATATTTGAAGATAAATTTATCAGGAAGCATGGTAGGCAAGTAGTACTGCGGGCACCATCGATGGCCAACATTTTGCAAGAGTTTTTCTGAATATACACTGACATGCTTGCTAGGTTAAACATAAGGACACCGGAATTGTGACAAGTAAGACAATACAATTTAGACCATCAAGCCCATTTCTTAAGCTAATAGCTAAGCATAGCTAAGCAGTCCAAATATCTCGTCCAGATTCTTCTTATAGGTTGTCAAGGTTTCTGCTTCAACTTCATGTCTTAGTAATTTGTTTCAGATTCCTCTTTCCGTAAAGAACTGCTCCCTGGCTTCACTTTGCATTAATTTCCATTTGGGTTTTTGAGTACGTGATTCACAATTGAGCTGAAAGAATTCAGCTAGATCTGTAATTTTAGTCCCATCCAAATCGCTCAAGTCAGTAGCAGTGTCTGAAGTAGAAAAAGACAACACTCTGTGATACGACCCTTGTGAGGCCTGCAAATGTATACAATTTATATTGAAATGTGGGTGACAGAGGTTGTGTCACCCTTGAAAGTGTAAACGGACATATTGTTATATAAATAAGGGTTGCTAATGTGGTCCAAACTGATTGAAGGCACTGGCACACATACAGTATATTATCTATGGGAACAGGATACCAGCATATACTGCACTGGCCCACTTAAAGCACTGAGTTTACCCCACCTTCTGGTGTACAATTAATCCCGTTCAAATAAGACTAACGTCTGTCAGAGTATGACACGTCCTGCAATTCCTGAAGCTCCTTTGCACAGCTTCAAAAGTTGCTATGTCTTTTTGCAGCATGGTGACCACAACTGAACACAATACTTTTTTCACAAGTACATTTTATAGTCTGAGTATTCTATCCATTGATGCAAACTACCTACTCTTGTTGTAGTTGTTTTAATGTTCTAACTAAATGTCAGCCTAACAGCATGTTCTAAATATTAAGGATGTTTTGAGGAGAATGGTCTGCTTGGTCCAAAAATCCTTATCCTTTCACTTACCTGGGGTTAACTCACACCACAAAGGAAGATTTCGCAATTATTGGGGAGACCGAGCCAACCACTGGGCTGATTAGACAAGCTTAACGCACACGGAAAAAATTATAATGGTCTCGTAGCAGGTGGAGTGGCAACCAAATTGTTAAGGCAAGATGAGGTTTGTGAAATAATCCGTAATCGTTAGGAGGCAAGAATTACTGTGGAATAAAGAGAGGAAGTGCATAGGCTGCTACTTTACAAAGACAGCGTTCAAGTGCAGGTTACAGGTCACACCTTCCGCCTAAATACACAAATCAGCAGCTAAAATAAAAACTTCAACATACTACAGCAAAATGTAGGCATCAAGTCTTTTTATCTTAAAAATCTGAGAGAATCACCTCAGAAAATAAATCCTATAGTAGTATGTCAGTATTAAATCTAATAAGTATTAGCAAAAGCAAAAAAATAAACTCGAATTATCTGGGAGATGGAAACACTTGCATGGCTTTGTCACACAGGGGCATTTTAGGTTACAGGCTTTAAAGGAAATCTTCTAGCAATGGATGTCAACAAATCAGCATGGAAAATTGGGCGCTTCATGTTAAAGAAAGCACTACACAAAAGTACAATGCAAAAAAAGAAATCCACTGGATAATAACTGCGTAATGCATTTTGAAAAAGCTATAAAAACTATAAATTATGACTTCCAAAAGATTAGATAATGGTACAACTGTTATGGCTGCTAAGTGGAAATAAAAATGGCTTACTTTTTTTATTTTTGCACGCTACTGGGCTCCAAATTCACTCTTTAAGCACATTAGAGAAGTAGAGGTCTGGACGACAGATGCCTGTGCATCTCTGTTGCTTTTTCGGTTTAATCCTCTTTCCATAATAAATGCAAAGAGGTCTATCAATCCAGGATTAATTGTCCAAGAGTCAACTGGCTTTCATTTTATTAATGGGAAAACTGAGAAACAATACTGTTAGCTGTGCTTTACGGTAAGAGACATATGATTAGATGAAAAACCTTTTGTTTTCTTTTATTCTTGAATTTACATGTAGCAAAAGAACCATTTCAATTTTTATAATCTATGAACGAAGTGTATAGCTTTACTGTTGTTCTGACAAGGAGGATGAGGCAGAGTTTTTGATTCAAGTGGAGAACTTTGTTTCTTGTTGCAGAAGAAATTCTCTCCAACTTAACATCAGTAAAACCAAGGAACTGGTTACTGACTGTCACCACACCAAAGAGCCTCCACAACCGGCCACTATTTAGAGCAGGGGTGCCCACACTTTTTCGGCTTGCGAGCTACTTTTAAAATGACCGGATCGAAATGATCTACCTACATTAAAAATGCTATACAGTATATATATATATATATATATATATATATATATATATATATATATATATATATATACTAATAAAAGGAAAAGCCCTGACTGACTGACTGACTGACTGACTCAATCACTCATCCATCACTAATTCTCCAACTTCCCGTGTAGGTGGAAGGCTGCAATTTGGCAGGCTCATTCCTTACAGCTTACTTACAAAAGTTAAACAGGTTTCATTTTGAATTTCTACGCGTAACGATCATAACGGTCAACAACGTCCGCCATGTTGAACTTTCTTATTTATGGCCCCATCTTCACGAAATTTGGTAGGCAGCTTCCCTGCGCTAACCGAAACCGATGTACGTACTTATATCGGTGGTATTATGCCACTGTCGGTCGCCATATTGAAATTTCCAACGTTACTAATTCTCCAACTTCCCGTGTAGGTAGAAGGCTGAAATTTGGTACTTATTTCGGTGGTATGATGCCACTGTCGGCCGCCATATTGAACTTTTCAACAGTTTTTGTTACTTATGGGCCCATCTTCAAGAAATTTGGTACGCGAGTTCCCAATGCTAACTGAATCCTACATATATACGTCCATAGCCTGCAGCTCGGTCACCGTGTGAGGTGGTGTTGGGTCCCCCAACCCACATTGTTGACTGCCTGCCTATATAAGGCCGTCCATCGCTCCAGTCTCTACATTCCCTTCCTTGCTTCGCCACGGGATTCACGTCTCCCTGCTGATAACTACAGCCTTTTTATTTAATCCACGGCTTCTCCACTGTTTTATTGTACATTTATTACGATTATAGTTATTGTGTAGGTATTTTAGACTTACTTTACATTGTTCAGGTACCCATTTCCTTTATCATTCCAACCGCATTCCCCATTAACATGTCTATCGAGGTGATCACCATCGATCAAAGAACTGTCACTTACTGAGTGGTTTCCATGCCCGGAGATGGCACCTACCTTTTCCATTCTCTTTGTTACATATTACACGGCCATATCAGGCTCACTCTTGATATCCGGAGGAACATTGTGTCTTATGTATTGAATGACTGGGACAGGTTCAAGGGGTGGACTGATGACGGTACAGGAGATAATTATACTACACAGGAGCACTAGAAGAGTGAAATGCTTAAGCTCTTCACCTATGCATCTGCATGTGAGTTGATGGCTGCCGGTGAATTGTTTGGTTGTCGCTTTCAAGTGTACCAAAATGGCCAAATATTTTACACCTTTTGACAACCGCCAATGCCTCTTAAACATCTTAGATTGACAGGTGATGATTTCAGTAGTGAACACTTTGATGTTTATGAATGTTTAAACTCTCAAAAGCTGGATGTGAAGTTATCGATGAAACCGGTTGTATACTTCACCGCGCTTGACAGATGCCGAATGTCACTTCAACACAATTCCTACAAATACTAACGTAATTGAAACAAACCATGAAACTCAAACCGATTATGACAGCAGCAATTCAAGCTGTGAGATGTGAAACAAGATTACTGTTCACATGGCCAACTGTAAGTTGCATGCTCAAGAGTAAGCTCAGCGCACAGCTTGGTCATATTACAACCGGAGGGCCGAATCACAATGTGGTATACAAAGAGATCCTTAACAAATAATTATTGGTATATTTTCCATCAGTTTAAAAAGGTTTAATTTTCTTCTTAATAAAAATTATAAGGTAGTACTTTGCCGCTGCGAAGCACGGGTATTTTGCTAGTATATATAATGCCAATTTTAAGTGTACAGATTAGTAATGACGAATACATTTGCACTCCAGCGGCGAACTATTCCAACAGTACGTCGTAGATGCGTATGTTAAAACAGAGGGTGCGCGTCTCAACTATCTCAGATTAGATCAACAAGATTTGCGCATGGAACAATAAAAAGGACTGTCAGACAGACTGCAAGCAAACGCTGAAAATAACACCGTATGTGTAGGCAAAATGCTCATATTACCGTCCACATTTCCAGGAAGCCCAAGATACACGCAACAAAACTAGCAGGATGCCATGGCCATAGTACGTAAATTCGGACAAAATCTTGTTGCTAATTTTTAAATCTTTACATGGGTTTGCTCCTGCCTATTTATCTGAATTGTGTGCTTTACACCCGCCATGTAGAGTGCTTAGATCTTCTGGTCAGTTGTCTCTTGTTGTCCCTCGTACCAAGTGTAAAACTAAGTGTAAACTAACTTTTGCAGCTGCTGCTCCTGGCCTGTGGAACTCTTTACCTCATCACATAAAGGAGTCGTCTACAACTGAACTGTTCAAAACAACATTAAAGACTCATTTCTATTCACTTGCTTTCCATGACCTTCAGTAATACTGATGGTTTCCTCATTGTGATTATGTAACATTACTTCTATTTATTTTATTTATGTTAATTTATTTTATTTCTATTTGTTATTCATGTTAATTGTATGTTTTTCTTTAATTCTATTGTTGTAAAGCACTTTGGCCACAGCATTTTCATGTTGTTTTAAATGTGCTACATAAATAAAGTTGACATTGACACTTTATGAGAGACCCACCAAATAAACAAGATGATTAACAAGGAAGGCTCAGTTATGGGATTCGCTCTCAATCTGTTGTAGGTAGTACTGAAGGAGAGAACGCAGACAAAATTGAGTGCCTTTATAAACAATGTTGCACATCCTCTTCTCTGACACACTAAAACTGAGGACTTTCAGTCAATGAATGATTCAACAGGGTGTCAAGAAATGCTACTGGGGCTGCTGAATGCAGTATACACAAAAAGAACCCTTTTAAAATGCATCATTCTCTTATTGTTAGCAAAGTCAGAATTTTCTTCTGACTTCTTTTTTTGTTTGTTTATATTCATTAGAAGAGAGCTGCTGTGGTTTATTATACGGTTTCTTGGACTTCTGTAAAAATTTAATTGTATGTCTAATGTTCCAAATCCTCCATTACTTCTCTTTAAAGGTTTTCATATTGCCACGTCTGTCTCTTGTGATCACCTGTCATTATTACTTTTATCATTTGCTGCATTGCAGTGAAGTATTTTAAATGGACAGGCACTCTGGGTTAAAACCACAATAAAAAAGTGTAGGTAAACAGATGGGCAACTTGTCCATATTGATGCAGTGAACATACAACACAAATAAGCTTCCAATAGTCGTTTGAAGACCAAAGATAAAATAATTCTGGCAAATTACTACCCTATCACACATGCAGATGATTACTGAAATAAGGAAAGTGAGCACTCCTAGACAGGGCCGCTCACAGGAAGGCACGGTCATGTAATGTTTAATGCAGGAGTTGAGGTGCAGTGCTGGATGATCACAGTGGCTGAAGGGTTCTTTTCTGGAAATCTTTGATATTCCTGAGGAATGATGCTTCAGTCAGACATACAGCCTACAGCATTGCTCAACAGGAAACTGACGGGAAGTTTCAGGCAAAGTGGTTGCGTGAGTTCACGATAATGCTTAGAATACTGACCAGTAATTCATCAAAAACCATGATTGGGGATAAAAGGGCAGGTTTTGCTTATACACTACAACTTCCAGTCAATGACAAATTTAACTTGATCCTAAATGTGGAGAGATGCAGTCTGTTAAGGAATTACTCAGGCAAAGCTGAGATTCACTGGACTCACGGCCACCACTTCTACCGCTGAGTTAAATACTTGCTCAGAAAGTCCACTTAGCCAGCAGCTGATTTGGCTGTGATGGCCCATTCTACACAGCAGTGTCCGCCTATCACACACTGCATGGTTACGGAGGTTACCCGATCATCACTACACCAATGCTACCGGAGAGGCTGTTCCTAGCTTGACAATAAACAGGCTGCCACACAACTAATTCCCAGCACAATACAACACTAATAATGTAATGAAAGTATGAGACACATTTTTACTCAAAATTACTAACTCTTGTATGCAAAACACAAATAAAACCTTTAACAGGACTTTTTCCCTGCATTATTTTCTGACATATTAAGCAGCATCTCTTTTTAATGACAGTTATTAATCAAAGGGGAAGCCACTATTGATAATGAAATGTGGTGAAAATGTATATGCCTATAGTTCTGTCACACTAATTTCCAATTCTTCTAAGAAGCTTTTAACTGCATCTGCCTTCATTAACTGAACCTCTGCCATCTGTCTCAGAGCTAAAGTCATGTACTTTTAAACTTGTACACTGGCCGTAAGTGTTGAACTGACAGCCCAGTAACTAGGCTGAGCAAAAATGACTTTCTGGCTTTACCATCCATCAGATGCAATTTAAACATTATAATAAGCCTGCATTTTGAGAAAATAAAGATTACATACAATCATGGCCGAAATTATCAGGACCACAGGGATTTTCCCAGAAAATGCACCATTTCTCCCAGAAAATTGTTGCAGTTACAAATGTTTTGGTATACACGTTTATTTCCTTTATGTGCATTGGAACAACACAAAAAAACAGAGAAAAAAAGAAAAATCTGACATCATGTCACACAGAACTCCAAAAATGGGCCGGAGAAAATTATTGTCACCTTTTCAAAAGTGTGGGTAAATCGTTTTATTTCAAGCATATGATGCTCTTTTGAACTCCCCTGTGGCAAGAAACAGGTGCTGGCAGTATAGCAATCACACCTGAAGCCAGTTAAAATGGAGAAAAGTTGACTCAACCTTTCTGTTGTGTGTCTGAGTGTGCCGCACTGAGCATGGAGAACAGAAAGAAGAGCAGAGGACTTGAAAGAAGAGTCTGAGGACTTGAGAACAAAACTTGGAAAAATATCAACAATCTCAAGGCTACAAGTCCATCTCCAGAGATCCTCATGTTCCTTTGTCCACTGTGTGCAACATAATCAAGAAGATCACAACACATGGCACTGTAGCTAATCTCCCTGGATGTGGACGGAAGAGAAAAATTGATAAAAGACTGCAATGAAGGATAGTCCGAATGGTGGACTAATGGCCCCAATCAACTTCAAAACATATTCAAGCTGTTCTGTAGACTCAGGGTGCAACAGTGTCAGCTCGGACTATCCCTCGACATCTGAACAAACGAACGCTATGGCAGGAGAGCCAGGAGGACCCCACTGCTGACACCGAAACATAAAAAAGCCAGACTGGAGTTTGCCAAAATGTACTTGAGGAAGCCAAAATCCTTCTGGGCGAACGTCTTGTGGACAGATGAGACCAAGGTAGAGCTTTTTGGTAAAGCTCATCATTCTACTGTTTCCAGAAAACAGAATGAGGACTACGAAGAAAAGAACACAGTACCTCCAGTCAAACATCGTGGAGGTTCTAAGATGTTTTGGGGATGTTTAGCTGCCTCTGGCACTGAATGCCTTGACTGTGTGCAAGGCATCATGAAATCTGAAGACTACCAAAAGATATTGGGGCACAATGTAGGGCCCAGTGTCAGAGGTCATGGGTGTTCCAGCAGGACAATGACCCCAAACATACCTCTAAAAGCACCCAGAAATGGTTGAAGACAAAGCGCTGGAGAGTTCTGAAATGGCCAGCAATGAGTCCGGATCTAAATCCGATTGAGCACTTCTGGAAAAATTTAAAAATTGCTGTTGGGAGAAGGCGTCTTTCAAATCTGAGAGACCTTGAGCAGTTTGCAAAAGAAGAGTGGTCGGAAATTCCAGTTGAGCGGTGTAACAAGCTTGTTGATGGCTATGGGAAGCGTTTGATTTCAGTTCATTTTCCCAAAGGGCATGCAACCAAATATTAAGTTGAGGGTGCCAATAATTTTGTCCAGCCCGGTTTGTGTGAAATGTCAGGTTTGGCTTTTTTCCTCTGTTTTTTTGTGTTGTTCCAATGCACATAAAGGAAATAAACGTGTACACCAAAACATTTGTAATTGCAACAATTTTCTGGGAAAATTCCAGGGGTGCCGATAGTTTCGGCCATGACTGTACCTGCCTTGGGTGTGTAACGCGATGCAATGCAGCGCTTCAGGTGAAATGATATCACCGCGCATCAAGATGGCTTGCAATGTGTGGGGACAGGATGTAATATTTTGATATTGTCTCTTTCCCAGCTGATTCTTTACCACAAAGGTTATTTTTTCATGCAAATAAAACACAAGTAAATTTAGTTCTTTACAGTATAAAATTATTTTATTCCATTGGTGAAATTGAAATATTGACGAAATGTCTTGTTACATTTATGTCAGTTGTTCAGCACCATGGAGATTTTGAACTTCAGTCCATCCCAGTCCTTAAAAAATTGAGTTCATGGCAGATACGAGTTCAACTAACAAACTAAAGAAGGGAAAATGTTTATTACAGATTCAAACTATGCTATAAAAGAAATAATAGAATAAAAAAGCCAAATTCACAGGATTGAACCATCAGCAAAGAAAAAAAAAAAGAAATGAAGCACAGTCTGGAAATTTAAAAAAACAAAGTACATGTCTGAAAATAGTTTCTTGTAAATAACAAAAGACAAAATAATTAAAAACTGTTAAGTATTTTCATATTTGAGATCACACATCTGTACAGAAATGAATTTAACATTCTATTAATATTCCAATCATTTTAGATCATGACAAAAAAAAATAAGAATTAAAATCAAACAACAGACGTGACCATAAACAAAGATATTTTGGCATTTCAATTGCTTATACAAAACAGAAAATAATCATTTTTGCCAAAATGCAACTTATATTTTTTTACATAAATATTCATAGCTTTAGGGTCAAACAATTAACATTATGTTTTAAATTACCATTGTGGTTTAAATAAAAAGGTAGGCTATGTGGGATTACAATCACCTGTTTTGCAAATGAAAATCAAATCTGTTTTAAAGAAAATCAAAATTAAGGGAGTTAATGCAATACACACTACTGTGTCATACTTGTGATTATTTCTCCTCAAACAGATTAAAAATATGAGTTTCTGAATAAATTTGACACATACATTGCAATTTTTAAAGTAACAAGAATGGAGCTGAACTAGGCTGAGTAAGTACTTTCATTAAGTGTTCGCTTTGGACTGTTGGAGAGCCCAACTACTGATAACAGAAGATTTAAGAAAGGTGCTCTATAATAATTTAACTTTTATCAATCATCCAATGAAAGAAGTAAACTCTGATGGATACTTAACAAAATACTGCAGACTCATTTGTAATAATTTAGGTTTCAAAAAAAAATTAACACTTAAAAATTCCCTCATTTACATAGTTTTTCTTTGCAATTATCATTGGTCATAAACAAGATGGTTTTCATCAAAAGAACTTTTTAGCAGCTGCTTCTTGTTGACTCCTGTGGATACATAAACATAAAACTCTATGAAACACAGTTTCTGGTAGCTAGCACCAAATGATACGTGTAAAAAATAGTTTCTGACTTTTATAAGTTTAGCCTTGACTTTAGGTATTTACTCATAAAAACATAACTGCTTACCTGTACATCATATATCCGATAAATAATACAGTCTGAACAGCTACAAAAATAAAGAAATGCGTTGTCGACAAACATGATGGAAAAGGAGGCAGTTCAGGACATCTGGCCTTTTCACTTGGCCCCTAAGAAGAGAATGCAACATATTTAAAACTGCCAAGGAGAAAAACATTAATTTAAGTTGCATAGGGAATTTCCTTCTTACTACAAAAACATGCTAAAATTAGTGTAGACCTAAACAAATATCAAAACGTAAATAAACAAATACAGCAATTTTAATTTAAAAACAATTTTCAGGAAAAGTGCAAAAATATGTATTTTAAGAGTCACAATAGTAACATGACAAAAGGAGAAATGTGATTACTATTGCATGTCTATTAAGTTTTCCCAAATCATTTTGAAACCAGGAACTATTGACATACATGAATCCAAGAGTGCATATATGTTTAAGCTTAAACAGCTTCAGTGCGTGAAGTATAACTGTCTAAGATATGCGATTATATGCACACTTCTAATGTACGCGTGTAAATGATGGTGCTAATATTTTGTCAAAGATGGTTGATATTAAGGCAACCTCTTTTGAAACATTTTTATTATTTAAATATTTCTAGAAAATTCTTCCCAGACAAATAACAATCAACTAGATCCAGATTCAAAGGCATGAGAACAGAAGTAGACCTCAAAGGACCAGATGCAAACCTTGACAAGTCCAATGCCACAGTAGCTAGAGACCTGAGCTACATGGGTTAACTGGCTCTAGCTAAGCATAGTGAACAGCTGAGTTTACTCACCACACTCTTCAACAATAACAAGGTGTCACTCTGCCTTGTCTTAGGACTCCAAATAGTTGCAAAAATCCATTTCCCTACTAAAAACAATTAAGATTCTGTCCAATGTTCTTGTGTTTATAACGGACAAAGTGATTCTTTGATTTATTTTACAAGATAAAACTGGTTGTGTTAAAGATTTACAATTACTATCAAATCTTGGATACACATTTAAGATAAAATACCCCTCCATCAGCAAAAGAGCATCCTTAATTCTTATTTGGATGCCAGTCAAATAGGTTTTCTTATCTACTGCATTATGCAGTTATGTTTGGACCCACTATATCTATTCTAGCCACCAGGCCTAACTATAGGCATATACAAAATTCAGGCTCCCTCACAATTTAAAAAAAAAAAGTTATTCTTTTAAATATTTTGTTTTTTTGAAATTTTATTCATTTTATTGCAATCATTATATACAAATCAATTTTTACAAGAAGTAAAATTAAGAACAAATCAACCCCCACCCCTGAGAGAGAGAGCAAGGCAAACAGTGTAAAATTTAAGGCTTGTAAACATACCTAAATTAATAAGTTTGATAAGCCAATACAGATGAATGCAAAAGACAAAGAAATACAGAAATAACTGCTTACTCTGTGCTTTAAGAGTTTATTTTAAAATATTACTGATTAGATCCTGCCATGTCTTTAAAAAAAGTCTGTACAGATCCTCTAACCGAGTATTTGATTTTTTCCAATTTCAAATAGAACACATCATTTCAAATAGAACACATCAGTTTCCCACTGACTTAAAAGAGGAGAGTTTGGGTTCTTCCAGTTTAGCAGAATAAGTCTGCATGCCAAAAGTGTAGTGAATGCAATCACAGTTTGTTTGTCTTTCTCCACTTTAAACCCATCTGGAAGAACCCCAAACACAGCTGTTAATGGGTTAGGAGGGATTGTGAGACCAAGGCTGTCTGAAAAGTAATTAAACATTTTGGTCGAGAATGATGTTAATTTGGTGCAGGACAAATACATGTGACTCAGTGAGGCTGGGACTTGATTGCAGTGTTCGCAGGTTGGATCATGCCCTGGAAACATTTTGGAGAGTTTTAGTTGAGACAGATGTGCTCAATATATAATTGTGAGTTGTATAATTGTATGCTTTGCGCATATGGAGCTCGAGTGAATTCTCTGCATTGCTACTTTCCACTCCTCTTCTGATATATTAATTGAGCGATCTTTTTCCCAGTGTCCTCTTGGATCTTTGAAAGGGAGGGACTGTAAAATGATTTTATATATTGCAGAGATGGTGTCTGAGTCCTTGAAATTGAGCAATATTTTTTCCAGCATGGATGAGGGTGCAAGATGAGGAAAATCGGGAAGGTTCTGTTTAACAAAGTTCCTGATTTGAAGATAGTGAAAGAAATGTGCAGCTGGAATGTTAAATTTGGAATGTAATTGTTCATAGGATGCAAAGACGTTGTCTATATAAAGATCTCTAAGCAAGTTAATCCCAAATTTTTTCCAGATATTAAAAACTGCATATGTTCGCGAAGGTTGAAAGAGATGGTTCTCTTGCAGAGGTGCCACAGATAAAAGCTTCTCCATCTTAAAATGCTTTCTACATTGGTTCTATATTCTAAGTGAGTGAAGCACAATTGGGTTATTAGTATATTGCCGATAACTTGTGTTTATTGGGGCACAGAGCAGGGAATATAAAGTACTGCAGGATTTTACTTCTATTGCGGACCAAGCCTGTGTATGTTCTTCTATTTGTGTCCAGGTTCTTATCGCTTGTATATTTGTTGCCCAGTAGTAAAACTGCAAGTTAGGTAGAGCCATGCCACCTTCTGCCTTTTGTCTTTGTAGGGTCGCTCTTTTGATGCGTGGATGTTTTGAATTCCAAATAAATGAGGTTATTGTTGAATCTAATTGCTTAAAGAATGATTTATTAATGTATATTGGGATGTTTTGAAATAAAAAAAAGGAGTTTAGGATGAATATTCATCTTAACAGTGTTAATTCTTCCAACTAGTGTGAGATGAAGGGTTGACCATCTATGCAAGTCTTGCTTAATTTTTTCCATGCAGACGGTGAAATTTTGTTAATAAAGAGCTTTATGTTTACTTGTGATGTTTACCACTAGGTATTTAAACTGTTCGGCAATGATAAAAGGTGGGGTATCTAATCTAATGTTATATTCTAAATATTTTATCCACCACTTGTAGCGAAATATACAAACTACATGCATGAATAAATAGATCCAGAGATCTGTGAAGTACTTTCTTGATTAATTTAGATGGAATCATGCTATTTTTGTGAACAACTTTGAACATCATCTTAAATTTTATCCTTTTTAAAAAAAAAAAAAAAAATTGCCATTGCACAACTTAAAATAAAGACTACATGTCATATTGGGAAAAAGGGTTATAATAGGAGGTGGGGACATTTTAAAACACATCACCAATGCGGGGGATACAATTCCCATCAGGCAGCAGGAGTAAGCTGGGGATGAGGCAAGGTATTATCAGTTCGCACTAATTTCTGAACCATCCAAAGAGAAATCAAATCTAAGAGCACAGTTATGCACAGCATTTTCTTCTCAATTAATACGGATAACAATTTCATTCTCTCACAGGATTACGTTACTTTACCATGTTGAATTTCGAAAACACAGTTTTTCCTCCATTTATTTATAACCAGGCAATGCCAGGCATTTTGGCTAGTTACACAACAATAAATTTACCCTTAGCTGTATTAAACTATCTTCTCGAAAAGCCATGTCTTCATCTCATATTTGCTTGTTGTTATTACTGTTAAAACAGACCTTCTCAAAATTGTTTCTTTTTGGTACATTACAATATATATGAATAAACCCTTTACAACACTATGTAATTCTCATGAATATAGAATAAAGAGGCCTTGGCAAAAAAAAAAAAAAAAAAAGAGGGAGAGAGAAGAGAGTAGTATCGCACAACCCAAATTTTAGTTCTACTTTGGGATTGAAAATGTACGTACTCTAGAGCTATGGAAGCAAACAAACAGAAAATTAACGTGCACCTGCTTATTCAGCCTTGGACTGAAAATCTAGCATTAATTTCTCCCTAAATGTTCTTGCTCTTCACACCCATTAGCATTATTATCACCACTGAAGCTGAAGTCTGGTTATGGAACACTCACTAACACAATATTTGAATACTGAGCTATTAAAATTGCATTCTTAAAATACCATATTTACTTCCATCGTCCCTAAAGTACTCAATATTGAACATATGGGATATAGGTAAAGGTATTTGGAGTTTTGAGAATTGACAAAATATCTACATTCTCCTAACAATTTCCCCTCATATAAGACCTTTTCTTAACACTAGAATCCCTAAAGCCTACTCATAAAAAATACAAAAAAAAAAAAAACTCATATTCCAGGCCCATTTTAAATCCCGTCGCACCTCTCCATTAACGTATTTTGTTCTGTAAATTTGTCAATCAGCACAAGCAGCCTGCTGTCCCATCCCCTGCCTTGATGGAGCTCAACTCAAGCAAAAAGTTCTCCCAGCTGAAGCCAAAGCTCCTTATCTGTGTGTTAGGTCCCTGGAGTTGTATAGGGTAAATACTACAGTATACTGTTATTTGCAATACATGCATTTCATGTGTGTTCCGTGTCTACACTGATCTGGGTATGCATAGGATGAAAGGAAATGTGAGGCAAGAAATGCTGAAAACATACCTAAAGCAGAAACTTTTTCCATGTTATACTAATAATGATGAAGTGTATAATGTGTGAAGACTTTAGTCCAAATTTAAAATAAACACGTGCACTTTTATTCAAGAAAATAAAGAAAGGAAAAAAAGCATTTGATTTACATGTTGCTGTTAATGAGTTAAAAAAAACCCAAGCTCAAATGTCAATCGATGGGAGTTGATATGTATTCTTGAATGGTGCAGAGGTAAGAACTGCTGCCTTTATAAACCAAAGGTGCCGGGTTTGAGACCAGGCTCTCTGCATTTTGAGCAGTGAGCTGCTATTATTATTATTACTAAAATATAATAAAAACATATGTTTGATTTGAGTCTGTAACACCCGGTGTAAATGTTGGCTACTTGTAAAAGCGCTTTTTTTTTATTATTATTCAGCTTTATTCTCTCAGTGATGTTCACAACTTGACTCTCCCTCCCTGAGCTGATGGCATTTATCTCCATTCTTTTCACAAGAGCAGCGATGACCACAGTGGGTGCTGTGGCTGATACCTGCTCAGAACTATTTGTTGTACCAGCAATCAAAGATGCAATGTCCCGTGACCGCTATCAGACTGGACAAAGGCAGGACCGTAACAACAGACAGCTTCTTCACAGCACTTTCGCTGGCTAATAGACTGCTGCACCGCAACGCAACTGTGCTTGGCACTAGAAGTAAAATGGGACTTCCACTTGCAGCTAAAGTTACTTCAGTGTGCGAGCAATTCACCATGCTAGTGTTTAGATCTGGCAGTGTCATACTGATGATGTACGCACGCAAAAAGAAGAAGCCTTTGATTTCAGTCTGTAACAGCCGGTGTAAAGTTTTGCTACCTGTAAAAAACATCGCTGACGGGGTATAAGCAGACAGACAAACGCTGGTGAATCACGTCTTCATGCTATTTGTCATTCAGTTTTATTCTTGAATAAAAGCACACTTGTTTCGTTATACCTTTGCAAAAGAGTTTATTTTATATTCCAGTAACCACTTAAATAAGATCAAATCTGTCTCTGCCTCGCAGATGCATGTACACATTCATAAATGAAAACATTATTATTTGAAAACTGCTATGCCATGGAGTACAGGCAAGACAACTACAAAAAAAAAAAAAAAAATGTTCAAATGATAACTCAAGTTTAAATCACATAGCGTTTTCAAGTCCAGAAGAGGCCATTTCAGAGACAATGGCCTTTACAACATAATGACAATCCAGGGGTTCTTGTAGGCATCTCTGAATATTTTCCTCTCTTTGAAATCTTGTGCTTTCGACCACGCCCGGGTTTGTTTTTCACAGAATGGGACACTTTGTATTTTGCAATGATGTAATGTACAGCTGTTATACACACACAGAAAAATCTTGGAAAAGGCCATACAGCCATCCTACTTAAAGATGAGCAATTCTCCGAGTTCCATAGTTATTTTGTTGTTTTTTGGTCATGATGAAATTACTTTTTATAAAGAATGTTAAGCGTGATGCCTCTCAGTCTTGCCTTTAAGTACCACTACCCCTGTTCATTTCAGTTCATTTATTACAGTGTGGTGCTATTTGATTGAGTCAATCAAGTCATATGGGGTTCAGGTGTGTTTTGACACCAAAACATTTAATTTGACTATAAATGCTTAATGACAAATTCACATAGGGCTAATACTTTTGACCACCTCAATTTTCAATAAAGGAGCAATATATATTAGTTGGTTTTTAACTAAAAAATGTCCCAGTTGGAGGTTTTTACATTGTTGAATATTTTCCTTTGTAAAATTTTAAAAATGATGTTAAAATTGGACAAAAATGTAGGAAAATATCCCATTTCTTATAGGGGGCTAACTATTATGACCTTAACTATACTTAAATTTCTATACAAAACACAAAATATTTTTTTTCAATACTGTATATGACACAAGTCTGTCTTGACTTTGGACTACTAATCCAAACTGTGTTAAAAGGTGCTGCTTGTGAGAAAGGCTGTCATTTTAAGAATGTATCCTGTCAGACCATACTAAAATAAAAGTTTTGTTTATTTTACAGACAAAATAGAGATTACAATCCCTAATCCTCTAACAGTTCTATGGGAACACTACTGCTTAATTGCCTTTATCTATTGTGATACTGTGCACTCAAGTATTAGCACACACTCATATTTTGCTTGGGGTGAGGAATGATAACCTATCTAAAATAACTGAATAAGAAATGGATGTCCCGTTTAATATGCAATTAGAAAAAAAAATCACTTCAAAAGGAACAGCTCAATGGTTCTACAGAAACTGACAGTGACATAATAATGGAGAACAAAATTAATTGTACAAACTGAAAAATTGAAAAAACAGACTAGATAGTATAGTATCCCTGGCCGACTGTTTCATATTAAATAATTTTATCTTTATCTGAAATGTAGATGGTGAGGTATGATCCGATCTGACCCGAGTAAGTGTTGGCACTGTATGTCTTAGTGAGAAGTAGTGGTGCAACGGATCACTGTTGATCCGTGATCCGAACCGATTCCTGTCTACGGTTCGGTACGCACGTGATCCGAAGATCCGAAAAATAAAGTTCCACTGTATTGTGCGCGTGTCTGTCGCGCACTCTCTCAACCTCTCTTGCGCTAACTCGGCAGCTCTCGCGCACTGAACTGCAATTAAACTTCTCTCACGCACCATCTCAACCTCTCTGGTGCATTTTCGCTCGACTTTTGTCCGGTGTGTTGCTTTATACGTGTGGTCATGGCCAGCGGTAGCAGAGGCGCTCGCCAAACCTCCGGCATCATTTAAGTCTCATGTGTGGGAGCATTTTGGCTTCCCTGTTAAATATGTTGATGGGAAAAGGGTGGTGGATAAAAGCTCTGAAACTGGCAACACGTCGGGCATGGCCACTCATTTAAAACGACAACAACCTGATGTGACAGGACCCAAGACGATGGCTGCGCAACAACCAAAGATATCCGCGGCATTTAAGCAGCCCTTTGCTGCCCAATCAGACCGGGCTAAAGCTATTAGAAAAGCTATTGGGGTGTTTGTTGCTGCAGACATGAGGCCATATTCCGTTGTGCAAAACAAGGGGTTTAAACATATGATACATGGGCTTGAGCCACGCTAGGATTTTCCGTCGCGCACTCACTTCAGTGACAGTATCGTCCCAAGTATGTATGAGCAGGAAAAGTCAAAAGTTATGGCTGAACTGACCCAGGCATCTTCTGCGGCCCTAACTACAGACGGGTGGACCTCCAGGGCAACAGAAAGTTATGTGACCGTGACCGCTCATTACATCACAGCGGAGTGGGAGATACGAAGCTCAGTACTGGCACTTCAGTGCCTTTCGAGAGGGTGTTCTCAACAGCAGGGAGAAGCATCCACTTGCAGAGCCACAGCACCATACGTCACCGCAGTTTCAGACCCGCAGTTTTAGACCCGGAAGTGACGTTACTATTTCTAGGCAAGGCGAAAACAACGCCTCCATTTATCGAACACAAGTCTTAGTTTTTAGCACGAGCGCAGCATTTTTGAGCACGAACAAAATATGACAGAAAACAGCACGGTATTATTGTTGTTGTTGTTATTATTTTATTATTATTACTACTGTTATTCTTAATATAATTATAAACCTGTACATTTTGCAAAACGTTTTTCAGAACAGTTTGAAAAGTTAACTTTACGTTTACATGTATGTAATCTTTGGCTGGCGAGCTAATTGTTAATGACTGCAACACTGGTTACGGTGGTTTGCCTCGTAAAAACTGGAGAAATCGACACTTAATGTTGCATTGTCAGCAAAATACGATAAAAATGCATTTTGCTCAAAGTTCAGTCTATGTTCTTGATGAACGGAAAATTCCCAATACTTTAAGACGATATTTAACCTAAATTAAGATCTTTTAAGTTTCGTTTTGTTGTTTGTAATATATTTTATAAATTGTATTCATCCATCCATTCATTTCCTAACGAATGTTAACGTAGTGTTTATTTAACTTTTAATTATTTTCTTTTTGGGGGTGGGCGACTTTTTAATGAAAATGAAACAAACATATTCCTATTCGGTTAAGAAGTGAACATTAAGTCTTCAAATGAGAAAGTAATCTAGGTATAAGCTTCAAAATTCTACACCACTTTATAATAAATTATGTTTTCTTATTTAGCCAGTGAAGTAGTGTCAAATGATGTTGCTTTTAAGAAAGCTGAGAAATTAAAATCCTTTGCCCAAATTGAATGTTCAGAATTTGGTGCATTAGTTAACAAGTCTAAATCTTCCTTCATTTTCTTACTACATTTGTGAAAGATCTTTTTCTTTCTCTTTGGTAAGCCACATTTAAGTATTATAAATTAGTTTTTAAATCTTGGATGTGTACCTACATTATTTATATTGGCTAATAACCTCTTCTTAATGTAAAAAGAAATCTTTTAACTGTGATCTATCAAATTATAGACCAATTTTCTAATCTTTCTTGTATTTCTGAAATTTAGAGAAAGGTGTAGGTAAGTGGTTCTCTATATTTTTGCAAATAAAAGTAATCTCTTGTAACATTTTCACCCAGGTACTGCTTTAGTCAAAGTATTCAATGATTTGCACTCCACTGACGAAGGTTGCATTTTTAGGCCCATAGTATTACATCTACAGTAAGTGCCACATTTGATACTATAGACCATGATATTCATCTGATCAACTACATGAACCATCTCAGTGTTCTAAAATAGAGGTTTACCTGTTAGAAAGTAGATTCCTTGAAATTTTCATTTGTTGAATTCTAAAAACAGAAGTGCTAGTCATTGGTTGAAAGCTGCTAAAATGTCAGTCTGAATGTAACATGTCTGTTGATGGCACCCCTATCACTCACAATGCACTAATTCTAAACTTGGATATATCTACAATGAAAATGATGATCTTTCATTTGATACACATACTAAACATGTATCTAGAGTAGTCTTCATTTTACTTAAGAAATATTGCAAAACTTAGATTATGTTAGCATTCCATGATGCTGAATAACTTATCTGTGCTTTTATTACTTCTACATGGATCACTATAAGGCTTTGTGGCTGATAACAGACTTAATTTAGTTCAAAATACAGCGGCTGAAGAGCTTACAAGAGCCAGGAAATATGAACAGTATATATCACCCTGTTTTGCTTTCTTTACATTTTCTTTCTGCAAATTTTGTATTTTGTATTGAATTATTAGGTACTGGTGATCACATGTATCACTTTGCATAGTTAAGGATCTCAATATTTGAGTTACCTTTTAATTCCTTACAATCACTCTTACAGGAAGTGGAATATCTTGTTGTCTCTAGAATAAAAAAAGCTGTAGCTGGAAATAAAACAGTAGTTTGTAAAGCACACTGTTTTAGGAACAACCCTGCCAAAGTGGTTTGAGATTCTGACAGTCTGTCAGCCTTCAAATCTAGGATAAAAATATATTTGCTTAGTCAGTCCAATAAGTAAAATTTACAATGAATCTGCATTCCTATTTGTCCTTTGTCTTTTCTTTTTAAACTTGCTATGTTATTTTTAATTTGTGTAAAACAAAACAGACCATTTTTTATTTTGTTCAATTATAATCTGGTACTGACACCAAGATTTTTGTCTCCAGGTTTATGGCCTGGAAATAGTTAAAGCTGCTTTGTGACAATACTAATTGTAAAATGCACAAAATAATTCAAATTTGATTGCTTGATTAAAACAGTTATTTAGTATTGTGAGTGATTACTGTAGATACAGAATTTAAACTTGCTAAAGCTATCCTGCTTTTTTGTCATTTTTATAGAAACACATAACTATTCAATTGGGAGAGTCAGTACCACTGCTGACTCAATGCAACAGATGTTGCACCTTGTTCCATTGTCCTTTTTGTAGTGGTAATGTTTTTAAGCCCTCCAAACTGGAAAAATTAAAAAAGCATTTGAAGAGTCATTTCAAGAAGGCAGTTCTCCATGAAGGTAAATTCATTTGAGAGTTTATTTTAATGTATGTCCAGTACTGGTACATACTGTATACTTTTAACTCGGTATTCTACATTATAACAATTTATACTGTTACACATTTTAGGTTTTGCCATCCACAGATGTGGTTTAGACTGCAGACCATCACAGCATTATCACTGCCCCTACTGCCAGACTACAATATTTTATTTAATTCAAGTGTATATTATAAATATTTAAGTTATCCATCCATCCATCCATTTTCCAACCCGTATATGCAAAATGCCGTCATATTGATAACACATGCCTACTTTAAGAAGTTGTGCTTATATTCTGCTTACATCAAGATTTTCTTACTCTACCTAAATATCAGCACATATTGGATATTTACATTTGTATGTGTAAGACTTGTTTGTTTGTTTTGTTACAGTAACATGACAAAACGAATATCTTCAGGCACATGGATACTAATTAAAAACAAGGTTAGTTTATAGGAATGTCATTGAGAGGACTACAAGTAATGGACATTCTTTTGTAACTTGCAGTAGGTGATATGAATCCATTTCAATTTCAGAATCTTCCACAGCAGTTGGTTGGGTCAGTGGATTGTGGAGTATTCATGTTGATGGTGAGAAAATCAAAGAAACTTATTTTTTAGGTTGGGAATTCTTTAGAATCACTATAAATAAATTGCAATAAGTAGAGTGTGCACTGTACTGTATGCAAATAGATTAAATATTAATTTAAGATAATTCTTTTGTGTGCTCCACAGTATGCTCTGCACCTTGTCTTGGATGCCATTTGACTTCACAGCTGTAAGCTTTCACTTATGTCTCTGATTATTTGTTAATATCTGTTACTGGTTTTAATGTACTTTGTTTTTTCCATCTGCATGGCACTGTGATTTACCCTTGATCAGGAGGTGGTGGTGCTTCATTCTGTTGGAGAATTTTGCTGTTGAAAGGTATCTCCTCTCTCTCTCTCTCTGGCTAACGTGTGAATATTTCTTACAGGACAAAGGCGTTCACTAAAGGGGCACTGGAGAGTGTGAATGAGACCCAGAGCAGTGAGGAGGTATATACTGTATGTAATATCTAATATTATTTAAATAGGCATGTAGAAATACATGTTTTGTTTAATTCTCTTTGTGGTCTTTATCTAAAGGAACCACTAATAAAAAGGGACCTCCACACTGCAGTAAAATGGTTGCACCAACATAGACAGTTGTTCAGAGGTGCGTGTCTGAGCCCCATTTTCTGGAGATGGAGGAGGACCAAAGCCGAGCTCTCCAGGACATCATCGATACAGTTGAAACTGAAGATTTAATTTTGGCAAAAGAACCCTTTATATTTATTTTTCAGTTTAGGGATGATATGGAACTTTTCACTCAAAAATGTCGGGATAAAATGAAACTTAAAGTAAACTGCATATTTAATGAATCAGTATAATTATTGTCTGTTGCTACATTGATTGTTACTTGTATTTTATTGTGCATTAATACTCTGTTGATTTCAGTTTATAATACTTTGATTTTTCTGTTTTCCTTTGATGGTGGGTAGTTTTTGAAAATAAACAATTTAACTGCAAGTCTTTTTTTGGGTCTATTGCTCATTTAAAGCCCACTTAGTGCTATCTAAAGGCTCCTTTAAAATATTTTTTAAAAATAGTTCATCACAGAACAAACACGAAAATTAGTAAAAATGTCTCCTTTTGGAGATAATGTAGTGTTTTTGAGGGTTTCCTTGGAGGACAGAACATTATTTTGGTACAGCAGTGAAAGATTTGAGGTCTTGGACATTATGAAGATGCTGATGTGCAATAATGTAATATTGTGGTTTTCTAAGTCACTAACACATTACTGAAGTACACTCAATGGTAGTTTTAGATAGCCTCACACTTCAGTCCTTCACAAATACAGTAGTTTACAAACCTCATATTTTAATTTCTCTTTGAGAAGCATGAAAGAATTGTGTTGAATCTCAATTTATGATTACATTTTTCTCACGTATGTACTATTGGGACTTTTTTTTTAAATCAGAAGGTCACTTTAGTTTAACAAGCAATGTAAATAACCTGTTTACTCTCAGATCACATTCTATGTGTTTATCAAGCAGAATTTAATATTTTCATTTTCTACACAATACTGTAATAACTGTACAGCAGTGAGAAACACAAACACACTCACTATGCATACACACTACAGGTACCATCATTGGTTCCTCTGTGGATTGGACTGTTGAATCGACACAATGGCTGTACATGCTGGGGTCTTTGGCACATGTCATCCCAGTAGCATGTGAGGTGTCACCAATGGTTTACTCTGCTCCTCAAGATGGCTCTGTCTTCTCCCTGTTCCAGCCTCGGTTCAAGGTTGCCCAGATGACAAAAGTATTTTTATGAGATGTTCAATACGTTGAAAAATTGTCTGTGGCCAGCATCCAGCGTAATGTTTTGTCTAAATTCTCCACTCCTCTTTTGTAGAATTAGCGTCCATTATCATTTCTGGCCATGGAATCTCCTCTCTCTGTGCAGGTCACATTGTGCACCAAGGATGTGTCATTTGTTTATACAAACGTGAAGGTCTTCACTGGCCTATTCTGTGTGGCCAGCAGTTGAGATGGGAGCTCTGGCTTATTTTTCCTTATTGAGCTAAGCATTGTTACCTTCATCTTGAGGAGCTCCTGTCCCAGTTTGTGTAAAAGTAAAAGTTATTGCATATGGCGTTGTGGCCATGCAGCTTATGTCATGTCCAGGGTAAGCCTCATGCCTTAATTTCTCACAGGAGTTCCTCCATCTGACTTCCCCTTGTTAATGAAATGACATCCTCTGTGCTTCCCTTGAGCAAGTTATTTGTAGCTTTGGACTGGCTTATCATTTTTATGCAGATGATGTTTAGATCTGTTTCAATGTTAAAAGTGACACTTCATCACAGCCTTCTCAGCTCACAATTTGCTTCAGTGAAATTAAATTAAAATTAAAACCTGAACAGAGCAAAACTTTAAAATTAAATTGCAACATAACTTATCTCCTGCAAAGCGGCACTAAAGTGCAACTTAAGAAAACAAGCTCCTCTTCAGCCATTCTGGGTGATGGTCTCATCAGACCTTCTTTTACTGCAAAGAATCTCGTGTCACTTTGATTCCTCCTTTTCTTATTTCAGCCATGTAAGCCACATTAAGAAACTACCACCTGTGTCACATTTCTTATGTTTGCTCATTCCCGTCCTTTTCTAATGGTGAAAATCTTGTCCCTGCTGTTATCACATCCAGCATTGATTATTGTAAGTCACTACTGGCAGGTGCCACTTCTAATCTTACTGTATATCACAGCTCCAGCTGATTCAAAACTCAACTGCAAGAGTCCTGACAGGGACTGGCAACGCGAGCACATCACAGCCATCCTGCAGCTTCACTGCTCCCTGTGTC
The DNA here is from genome assembly GCF_016835505.1 of Polypterus senegalus. Classification (NCBI taxonomy): domain Eukaryota; kingdom Metazoa; phylum Chordata; class Cladistia; order Polypteriformes; family Polypteridae; genus Polypterus; species Polypterus senegalus. Next base: position 38,074,382 of record NC_053157.1, read on the forward strand.
TTACAGGATTGAATATCAAATTCTGTTCTTGACCTGCCCACTGAGGTCCTCTCATTCTGTGCCCCCCACTAACCTGCACTCTGTGGGTGACAGCAGGGCCTTCAGCTGTATATAGCGCCCTGACTGTAGAATGACCTCCCAAAATTAATGACATCAGCCGACTCCATTCATTTGTTTTTAACTCATTCGTTTAGGAAGACATTAAACATTCTGCCCTTTCAGTTTACCCCCTCTATCTGTCCAAGTACTCGGGGTTTGCCTTATCACAAATTATGTTATTTGTTCAAAAATTTGTTGTAGTATTATATGTTGTATATTAGTCTGGATTATTGTTTTTATTCTATTTGAATGTTTTGTATATCCTGTATTTATCTTTATTTAGTGGAGATATTTGTAGCCAATGTTATATAGGTCTTGTTGTTCTTTCTGAATTTTGGGCATAGGAAGGGTGCTATATAAATACATTAGGGTTATTAATAATATTTTTTTGGTGGCTTATAATAATAAGTGATAAAAACTAGAGAAGTTCAATGTAAGGCAATTAATATATAGCATAATTCAGTGTATAACGTATTGCCGTTTTCTTCACATACATGTTTAAAAATATTAGATTGGCTAAAATGTTTATTCTTTAAAAATGTAATCACTTTTATTATTAACGTTTTACTAAAATCTAACGTGGTGCAAACATTGTAATTATACTGTATATTTCGTTTCATGAATGTAAACGAAAACTATTTTCAAATAACACAGATCTTAACGATTTTAATTTTGTCGACATGTTAAAGAGACCTGCCGAAACCTTCCAAAAGTTATCTTCCGATTCTCCGTTCTCAAACTGCGGTGACGTCAGTTCTGACTTGAGAAGACTTACTTGCCGAGACCTGCCGAAACCTTCCGAAAGTAATGTTACGAAGTCAGTCCTGAAACGTCACTTCCGGGTCTACAACTGCGGGTCTACAACTGCAGGTCTGAAACTGCGGTGACGTATGGTGCTGTGGCTCTGCAAGTGGATGATATTGGACAGCAGGGGACATAGTTACAGCAAAGAGATCTACACTTTCCCCAGAAAATGTAGACATCCTCATGTTTTTGAAAAAAAAATTGAAATTATAAGCTCAGGTCTGCTTTGCTTTCTTTCTTTCTTCTTTTTTGATGATGTGGACATAAGCTAGTTTTTATTTCTCTCTCCATGTTCAAAGTAAGAAGCAATGATGCCTTAAATTGCATTTAAAGTTGTTTTTTTATTGTGTCCACATTAAAGGAAATAGTTATCATGCCCTATATTGCACCTTAATTCGTATTTATATAATTGAGTGGAATGAGTCTTGAGTTAAATGTTTTTTAATGGGCAAAAAATACTTAACTAAATAAATGGAGAGTTAAATTTGTCGTCTTTTTTTTTTTTGCTGATCCGATCCGTGAGTTTTTTGATCCGTTGCACCACTAGTGAGAAGTCATTTATTTGAGGTAATACAATCCTTAAAATCAAGAAAACATTTAAATCTCAGCTGCTTAGAAATTACTCCACTTAAAGCTGTATATTACTCAAATGGGGGACCCAAAACAGACATTTTTAAATATTGACTGCGACATTGTGTGCACACGTAATTGATACTATGCTGACTAATCAATCACTAAACTTGAAAAAAGGCACATATATTCATATATAAAGGCTGTACAGTGCATAATATGCTTCACTCAAAAAAGATGGACATTACAACAAAGATACCCTGGGAAAATATTATATCATGATGCTAGAATTTTTGCTTTTGTTAACAACCTTTTGATATCACAGGGAATATAGAAATTCCATTAATTGGCTTTTTATTAAAGCACTTCCATTACTGAAGTGAACAATATTTTGCTTTTTTTGTAATACAATGATCAGCACCAGTCGAACAAAAATGGGGGATCATAATCTTAGGAGATATCAGCATAGGAATCATAAAGAATGATTCATAATGAACTACTTGATTTATATTAGTAGGTTTACATTCTAAATTTATTCTTTGACATCTTCTCTACAGTAACAACAAAAATACTGCTGAAAACAATTACTAAACATAAAAATTCAAACATTATTATATAAGTACTGCTGAATCAGTAAATGGCAAGATAATTCAGCATACTTCCATTTAAAAAACTCTTTAAACACTTTAAATCTGTTTTTGAAACAACCCATCTGTTAGGTTTGCTTGATATTTTTACCCAGCTAATTACCAAAGAGTAAAACTTAATGGATGAGTCATTAATTAATATATATATATATACTGTATTTATATTTATATATATATGAATGAAGGTTTCTATTATAAAAGTAACAATTTTGTATGCTGGTTCAAATTGGTTCTATACATATTTCTTTACAGCTGAACACTGGAATCAGCCAGACAAAAGTAAAAGTATCCATGATTAAGAAAGACAGAATGCTGTTCTAGCTATGTGGCACTTGATGCATAACCAAAAAGATCCTGTGTCATCTTTTTACAGAAAAGAAAAAAAAAACAAACACCTTAAGTCTGAGCATTATGTGAATGCAAATGTTTTATTTATACACAGGTGTAAACCCAGCATATTTATAAATAAAGCAGCATTTACAGCTTAACCAGAAATGCACCTTGCAGCACAACATAAGAACCAGTTCCATGCAATTTTGAAATTTGGGCAGTACCGCAGTAAAAATATTCAGTATGTAATATACTGGAGATAATTGAAGCCCACTGATGACAGCAATACAGTTCTCAAGTGAACTGTGACATAAAGTAAGTGCAATCATGGCAGATATTAAAAACTAATAAAATCCTTAATTAGCCTGTTAATTCTGAATAATTAAAAAGACAACTGGAAATAAATCTGGTATATCTGACACTGGGAAGCCAACAGAAGAATGACAAAAAGTAGCATTCTAAAAAGAATAATCAAGATTTAGTTAAGGAAGAATTGGAATATACTGCAAAAGATGCTTGAGAGTAAAACTGGGATTGATTACTTGTTCCGTTTCACTGTTGTAATCAAACAGATGTTTAGGAATTGTGACTAGTAATGTTATTAAAAGGATACAGCAAGAACTTAAACAGCATAAGAGTTAAGACAACAAATGCTGGAGAGAATGAAGCAGTACTTGTGCAAATTCATGTTTTTAATTACAATTTGTGGACAAAAATTAAGTGTTTTAGAAGGAGGATGTGAAGATGGGCTAAGTCTATAATCAAATGGCAGCTTAACCTAAATGAGAAGGCTTGTTTGAAGTGCTGATCTACAACACATGTTTTGACTGTTCCTGGAAATGACTTGACCCACTTTACCTGCAGCATTATCTCCAACACATACCCATAATTACATCATCATTTTTTAATAGGCCTACTTTCAAATACAGCAGTATATGGACTCCTTGACTATATATAGAGAAATTCATAAAACAGCATCTGTATTAAAGCCTCTTTGAGCTATAAAACATGCTAAAAAATAAAATTGCTTACCACACTTTGCTGTACTAAATGGTCCACACTCCTCTTCACCATATGAAGATGTTCTTTTAGGTCACTGAAGTGCTGCATGGTTTCATACGTTCCAGCAGGATTAGCTTGGTTATGAATTGCACCTACTTGCCTTAGGGACTCTGACAAACTGTTCCTAAAATAAATTTGTATGCACAATAAATATCTATGCATATATATATGATCTACAATTAATTGATTTTTTTAATGATTTTCATTTGCAATAAAATCTCACCACAATTTATCCAAAAAGTATATTAGAAAGGCACAAAAGTATTTCTGAAAATAAACAAAAACACCATTTTTTATAATGTGTTGTGTGGAATAAAATTCTTAAGTAAAACTTGTTTTATCAATTTGTAAAGGCACATTTAACACAGTTCATTGGGCAACAATATTTTACAAATGTAGCAATGTACTTAAAACATTTTTATATTTTTAATGTTTTTGCGTTGATAGGAAATGCAACTCATATAAAGTAAATTTACCAGAAACAGGAGTTTCTAAAGCTTAAGCTAATACTTGGGGTAGTTTCCTCTCACCCCACATAGCACTCCTTGATACAATGCCAGGCACCAGATGAACTTGTCGAAGTGAGGAACCAGTTCATTTTTGGGTTTATCCAGTCTTATTTCATGTTTGGTTAACTTTTGTTTTAGTAACTATTTGACATACACAATTTCTTAAAATATTTACTTTTGAAAAATGTTTTGAACATTAAGTGTGTTGATACTGGAGCTATGGCTACTATCCAACAACTTTTGTTTCAAACATTTGTGATACATTTATCATTAGAGAAGACTGTCCTCAGCATTACTATAGATGTAATTTTATACTCTGAATTTAACAAAGTCAACATAAGTACAAATTATAATACATGTTACAAGTCATGTACTCACAGGAAATCCAAAGAACCACCAATAGACCAAATCCAAACTGTACAAGTATAATGTTAACCACAAAGAGTAGTAACAATTGAAGTGGAGATTTAAATCAAACGTAGACAAATACTAAAAATGTCATTATAACAGAAAAAACCATGTGAGTATAGCTCTGTTAAAATGTGCTTGTAAACCTCATGGTTAATTACATGATATTTATTACTGTTAAATACAGTATATACTGTTCAAACAGAAGAAAACTTTAATGACAACTGCACAAAACCACCCAAATACAGTCCATTTTCACTATAACAATGTTGCATTAATCTTCAGTGTTATAACTAGTTTATCATTTACCAATATGGTAAGCAATATCGGATGAATTGTGAAATTCAGTGCTAGAACACTTTCATTTCATGCTAATAAATGATTTCAATGTCTTCATAAAATAATAATTTAGTGCCATTTTGGCATCAATTTGCCACCTTTCAGAATCTCAAATTACAGTTCTTTAATCTCCTTTTGATCATTGTACTCTCTAAGCAGAATGACTTGAACTACGGATCAAGCATTCTTTACACATCACAGAGAATAAAAATGTTAGCTTACTCTGCGGTAAAATGGGCATGGCTATTAAATTAATCTTTTCTCAGGACACATGCTTTTTCTGTAAATATTTTTAATAAGTCTTTACTGTGTGATGTCTCTTTCCAGTTTTAAAGAGGATTACAGAGAGACATTTCTCATGTGGCTTTTAATCCTTGCCCCACTAATAATGTAAAGGCACAATTATGATTTTGATCAGTGAACTACTGTCTTTTTTAATCTGTACAAAATTTGAGTTTAGTTTACACTCTAAACTTGAGCTAACATCTTGCGGTCTTTTATTTTGTACTTTTATGTAAACATTTATCTGGATTTACATATGAAAAAAAATATTCTTGAGTTGTAGAGAAAATAAGAATAGCTTATTATTGCAAGTATAGAATGGATTATACATCGTTGAAAATATACTAATTTATTTACCAGTTCATTTTGCCATTGAATCTAGCAAAGAAGGAAAAACAGCCAAAGACAATCCAATGCTGAAAATAAAGGATTTTGTTTTTTAGAAATAAGCTCTGAACATTTTAAATCAAGAACTAAAAACATATATTTTTTTAAATTAATGATTTACACAATCAGAAGGATTTAACTTTCTCACTTTACAGATTAATTTTTAAGCAAAAAAACATTAGCATGTAGGCATGAGTAAACATGGCTACATATGAAAATAGAGAGATGAAGCAAGAGGGGGGAAAAAAAGTAAAGTTTTTCCCGTGCACAGCAAAAAGAAGGCTATACAAGCAGAATGTTGCATTTCTAATCTTCTTTACAAAAATTTTCAGTGTGGAAATAATCTTTAACCTTTTTTGTTGTTCCATTTAAAATTGTTCACTGATGCAGCGTAGTACTACACATTTAAAATGTAACTCCCTGAAACTTTAGTATCTGCAGAGATGTCATTAAAGGAGGAGTGAAAATGGTGGGGACTAAAAGCTGCGCTCATGAACAAATTGCATAATGTTAATTGTTGGTGTACAGATCTTTAACAATTAATATTTATCTATATATGCAGCAATGCAAAAAAGGGCCTGTTGTCTTTGATTAACAAACTGACACTTAAAATTGTTAATGTGAGTCAACAGTAGCAACTAGTGAAGAAAAAAAAAAAAACACAAATTACAACTAATATATCAAATTGAATAAACAAATATGATCAAATCTCCAGGTAAACAAAGTACTTAAATAATTTCTATAGTACAGGGTGAGCCAAAATGAAGTACCATATTTGTCAAGGTCATTGCATGAGGAAAAGGCTGCCAAGTGGGTTGGTAGGTTGGAGCGAGGGGTGATTCCTTGTAGTTTGCAGTCATACAAAATAATGGTAGTGCAGGAACTTGCTGAGACAGACTGGGAGAGCAGTAGTGCGTTGTGCGTGAACATTCTGCAAACTATTCATTGAGACGTCATCGACATGTACAGCGATAAGGCACATTTCCATTTGAATGGTTGTGTAAATAAGCAAAACTTTTGCTACTAGGCTGAAACCACCCCTGCACCGTTGGCATGTTACAGTCTGGAGTGCCATTACAGAATCTGGCATTGTTGGCCCTTACTTTTTTGAAGAAGGGGGGAGCAATTGTCACAGTCACTTCAGAATGTTACATTGAAATGATAAGAGAACTTTTTGTGGCCCCAACTGGAAGAAATAGATGTGGTGGATGCCTGGTTTCAAAGAATGGAATAACAGCTCACATGGTGTGGAGATCCATGCAAGTTTTGCGGGAGATGTTTCTGTGAAAGGTGATCTCCCTGAGCGGCAATGTTTGGGTGGCCTACACATTCGCCTGATATTGCTCGGCGCGACTTCTTTTTGTGGTGCTATCTCAAGCTAAAGATATAAACACACCAACCTCAAAACCATGAAGCCCTCAAGGACATATTCACCACAAAATTACTGCTCTTCCTCTTGAAAAGGCCGAACGAGTCATGTGAGCGCTCAGAAATCATCTTGAAGGTGTATCGCTAAAAATGGCCACCACCTTCAAGACATCACTTTTAAAACAATGATAAAAATCTATTTTGTATACCCTGTTTTGTGCCATAATGAAATTTATTTTATCCTGTAGCACTTTTGTAGAATAAACATTTGAAACGTGGTACTTCTTTTTGGCTCACCCTGTAAAACAATAATCCTCAAGTCCACAAAGGAACAAAATAAAGAAGATCCAGCAATAAAGAAACTGCTGCTTTAAAAGTACACCCTACTAAAAAGAGTGATTTTCATTTCAGCAATATTTATAAAGGAGACCCAACTTAACAAATAACTTTGAAAATGATTCAGTTTAAGGTTGTCTGCATTAAAATAAGTACACCCACTAAGTTCAATAAAAAGTTATTTTGTAGAAACAACTTCTTGATTGCATTTCTTTTAACACTAGAATCCCTGAAGCCTACGAAAAATTCATAACGCCGGGCCACCTTAAATTCCCTTGCACCTCATCAGCAGCATCTGTTTTGCAAATGTGTCAATCAGCACAGGCAGTCCAGTTGGTATTTAAGCTTTGGTTTTTACATACTGGCAACAACAAGTAAACGGAAAAATGTATTTTTCTTTGGTTATATTCTTGAAGAAAGGCGCACTTGTTTTGTTATACCTTTTTGGAAAGTTTTTATTTGATATTTGGGCTTCAGTCTTCACACGTTATGCACTTCATGTCTGCATTTTGTTATTATTACAACATGAAAAAACATTTGTTTCAGTTATGCGTTCAACATTTCTTGCCTCACATTTCCTGTCATCCTACATTTACCCAGATCATTGCAGACATGGAACACAACATGAAATGCATGTATTCCAAATAATGATATATTATTTACCCTCTACAACTCCAGACACCTCACACCACAATAAACAGACGAGCTGGGGGAACTTCAGCTGCGTCGGTGGGGGGACAAGATACAGGGTGCTTGTGCTGATTGGCACATTTGCAAAGCAAAGGTGCTGATAAAGAGGTACAAAGGAATTTCAGGCGGCCCGGCGTTATGACTTTTTCATAGGCCTCAGGGATTCTAGTGTTAACTGTCTATCCTCTACTAACTTGGAGATTGTTTCCCATTTCTTCATGCCTAAATTATTTCACTGTGTGATCTTTCAGGGCTTTATGCATTTAACGTGCACTTCAAGACATCTCATACTGTAGCATTTCTGTGAGGTTAAGATTTGGGTTTTCACTTAGCCATTAGTTTGCCCTCCGTTTCTCCTTTTTCTTTTGATGAATTTCTTCAGTGTTATTGGATGTTGCCTTGTAGCAAATGTTATTTGGTTTAGCTTCACCTTTTGACATGGTTGACTCTATGAAGCAAAACTGGCAAGGTCCTGAATCAGAAAAGCAGCCTTAAATCATAATGTTGTCACTTGAATACTTTAAAGTTGGTAATAGGTTCTTTTGGTTTTTATCAAACATGAGGACTGGCAATGTGGCCAAACAGCTTAACCTTTGTCTCATCTCATCAGTGCACAAGTAGGTGTTGTCTGGCAAAAGGTCAAACATTTAAATGACAGCAGGCACTGCATCCTTTCTGGTCTGTCATATTGGGGAAAGTTCTGCAGTCTCTCTTGGATGGCTAAATAATAGAATTTGACAAGATTTCCCTGTAACTCTACTGATTTTACTATCTGCTCTTGGAGATGTCCCATAGCATTGTCTATTTCACTTTCCACCCAGGACAGCCAGCCAGTGATGTGAATTTTTCTCCCTTGTATAACCCAATTTACAAGGCAAAAGATATAGCTGTCCCAAAGTCATGTGAACATCAGTTTTAGTCTTTGAAAACTGCATATATGCATTCAAGAAACATTAGATTGAATGAAATGCCTATTTTAAACCTTTCCTGAAAGTAGTAAAGGAAATTTAGCATGTGCAAATATTGCCAGATGAATGGGTTTATCTTTGAGAATGACTGAATCATCGACAGTAGTTTGATAGGCCCACAGATTTATGAGGTCCATTCAGTGTCAATGTTAATAAAGCACCTGCAGATCAGCAAATGGAAATAATTAACATGCAGAAAATGTAAGGATATTGCTGGCAGTCATCATCTAAAGCTCTTTGTGGTGGTGTTCTGCGGTGGCCTTGAAAACACCTAATTCTCTCATACAAAGAATCATATATCTAAAGACATATTTGCGTGAAGACTTTCCCACTTAAAATTCTGAATAAAATCTGACAGTCAGCCTGACTGACTCCAATTTATGTGATTTTCGCCGGGAAAGAACTTCATATCTTTCACTTGACTACAGCAAAATACTTACCTTTGAGTGACAGCTTCACTGCACACATTAGTCCTAGCAAGAATGAGTATGTTTCAGTAATTCAAATATTTTGGTAAAACTAACATAAAGAGAATTAGTATCCCTTTATATAATAATTATGCCTAAGAACCCAATTTATTATAATCACTTTGATGGTCTTTTAAAATAATATTTTATCTTTCCTAGAAGCAGAATTAATGAAGTTATCATTTACCTCAAATTAGACTTGCTCCTTATTGGCTGCTTTGGGAAAACCATTTTAAACAGAAAGCATGTTATTAAACTTGTTAGCTTATACCTACTTTATGGATCTCTTTCTTTTATCTCACCTTATGCAGCTGAATTGTGATTATTTGCAAATAAATGTAGAGAACAATAAATCAATTGTATACAAGAAGACAGCCAAAAAGGAGGTCAAAAACATGTTTTGAGTAGTACTTTCAATCAAGAATTTCTCACAAAAAAAGAATTAATTTTAACAGTATTTATTTGTCCACCTGATACTTTCAATCAGGCTGCAATTTACTGACCAAAGTTTAATCTCATATACAAAACTACACATCAAGAACAATATGCTCTTATAAAAATTAACCCTTTTACTGAACTCCTCTAATAGATTTATTGTGTGTAGCACTAATGAATATTTATCACTAATGTACATCACATTGCTATTGTACATGGAAACTTTTTGCTCAAGTCATTCTCTTAAAAACTATCCCCAAATCTGTGGCTGTTTAAAGAGGCAGACAGCTAGAAGTTCAATTTTTGATAATGGGGAGTCCTGTGGAATTTCAGGTTTCAGACTGAAAGTGACAATTTATAAGACCTAAAACAGTGGAAGGGCATGACACGGTCTAATATAATTTTATCACTGGGTCGAGGGTTTATGTACTTTAATACCATAGATATAAGTGCAAATAAATAAACAAACACACATTATTGTGCGAGATTAGTATTCATTGTATCCCTGATTGATTTGTATCTCAATTATTGTATTGTAATTTATAAAATCAACAAAAAGCAAAGTCAATGCATTGTAATGAAAATAAAAGTAAACTTATGATTTTCTAAATTGCTGTCATGCTAGAATTCCCTTACCTTGTATAAAGGAGCATGAAATTGCTTATACTTTTCCTATATTCATTTTGTGAAACAAAGGTTTTCTGCTGCTTTGAACCACTGCTTGAAGCTTTTATTCAATTTGACTTTTTTTTTTTGGATTATCTTAGAATGCACACCTCTGTACCTTTTCCTTTGAGTAAGAATTACACCAACAGCTAATAACTAAATTGTTTCACATGGCTAAAATTAAATCCATCACCTATCCAAATTTCTGTTGCACTTAATTGTGAAATAAACACTAAACATGTCGCTTTTTTAACTGCTTCCAAATAATAACAGATAAAAATAATCAGATGACACTATAAAATAAATAAGGATACTAAATTAAACTTAACATTTAAAAATGTTGTATATACCGTAATTCATAAAAATGCTCCAACTGCCAACCAAGCTTTTTTTTTTTTTTAAGGATGCATAAAAAGTATTCTGAAAATTCGGTCTGTTTATTGGTTTTTTCATTTTATGTTGAGCATGACTTTAAAGCCACTTACTTGGTGACCTATTCTCATACAATCATAACTTCAAAACAATAAATAATGAAAATATTACAATTTCTTTAAACAATCAAACCATGAAACTACAAATCAAAAAGCAGATTTAGTTGAAGCATAGCATTAAAATGAGAAAATGTAAGCTTCTTAATAAAGAGAACATCTTAAAATTAAGATCATGTTTCTAAAATTACAATTTCTTATACTAAATTATTGCTGTCAGGAACAGAGTCTTTTTCATGAGTAAGATGATTAAAATTATAAGAAGTCTAACAAAGGAAATTGATTGAAGAAAATAAAAGCACCTCCTTTGGGGAGGCATGTAATAAGAAAGTAATCATGCCTCGTTCAACTTATTTTTCTTTTTTTATAACAGAACGCAAATCTTTAATCCCTTAAAGACAGAGCAAGATATGACCTTTCTCATGAAGCAGATTCCCTTAAAAAAAGCACACTGCTGCATTATGTATATAAAAACAAAATTTAATTTGTTTTCTTGAAATATGAAAGGACAGACCAAATAATGATTACTAAAACTAAAATCAATTGAAACAAATAGGAAAATAGCATTTGCAGTTTAATCCTTAGAGATAAATAAATATATGAAAAATTAAATATAAACTTAAATACTAAATCAAAACCTTGACATCATATTTTAAAATTACAATGTTATACTCCTTATGCAGAAACTACTCTGATTTGCATACTTCATGTTTTGGTCTTAAGCATTTAGATTTTTTCTTTTTCATTTATAAATCAAGGCATCGTAGCAGCAATAGTTGCAAGACAGAAATTAATCTGAATGGAACATTAGGTAATTAGAAAAAAAAAACTTGATACAGTCAGAATCTTCAGGCTCTGCTTAAAAATAACACTAGTCAGAAATAACAATAAGGCCAAACTGCTAAACATTTTTATTCATCTGTTGACAAATACACAGCATTTATTTTCTAGTAAAATATTTCAATAATGAGCCTTTATTTGGAATAAATAACAGGTGAACCATACCCTTAACAATCAGGCCACTTTTTCAACATTTAGAATGTGCTGCTGAAGACAAATTTTGCTGTTGTTTAACACTGCATATTCAGCAATGCCAGTGATCCAAGTTAATTAAATTATTACTAATTTTCATCATGAGAGCTGTGATGTTTATGTTCTTAAACATTTAGTCTTTATGGTACAAATGTTTTATGAAAAAAGTAAAAGAAAATTTTATTTACTCTTGCTCAATCAAAAAACCGCATACGAAAAAAGGTAAGAAAATAATGCCCATAGTTTGATTTTACCATAGGCTTTGGCTACAATGATTTGTAATTCGAAAGATACCCAATCAAAGTGTTTAAACCAAAAGTGAGCAAAATAAAGTTGAGTGCACATGTTTATTGCAATGAGTCTTGAAAGACAGGTAAACTCTAAACTTCAATATGTTTATTTCATTGTGAATGCATTTACAACTACACAGAAGAGTCTGATAATGTTCTTGCTACTACTCTTCCGCACTAGAAGCTGGTATCATGTTTGGTTTGAGTTTCGACAAATGTTTGGGCATCACTGGGCAGAGTGAATAGAATCTGATTAATCAGTCAGTGTTCTATTGTATACATTTACTGTGCATGTCAGTGTGACGATGTGGGTTCTGGCTCCACACTCCCTTTGCTATTGGAAGCACTCGAACCCCACACCGTCGATAATGAAACCGAGTGAGCTAGTCAGTGGAGGCAAATAAACACTTGAGCAAGGGGTGGTGCAAAAAGTGCAACAGTGCTTTTATTAAAAACTGTCCATCAAAACAAAAACAGTGTTCATAAATAGTGCAGTACTCCAAGTTCTTCAATAAATAAATAAATAATCCATTAAATGAAAACGAGGAGTAAAACCAATAAATAGAAAAACAATCCTTTAAAACCAGAGGTTAAAATCTTCTTGTGGAAGCAGTCTTTAAAACAACAACAAACAAATCTGGTGCTCTTCTGTTAGCGTCTCACCTGCTAATCCCGCTTGGGCATCGCAGCAGGCAAGACGCCTCTGCAGCTGCCCTCCTGAAACACATGCACGAGACTGGAGACCTCCCGATCCCTGGCTTCGTATGGCACTCATCCCAGTCCCGGAGAACTTGGTTTCCCACAACGCCAGGTCGCCACGCTGGGGATTCCCACCACCAAGTCTCCCGACTTCCGCTGCCTTTCAATGGCCTCTCCGAAGCCAGTCGCCTTCCCTGGTCACTCCCGCTACCTGCTCGCTCAGCGGGAGCGACATCAACACAAACACCTGGGTGTCGGCCTAACACCCAGCTCCTACGCAGCTGTCCAAGAGCGCTCATTCGCGGCTCTCTCTCACCGACCTGCTTCCTCTACTGCTCCCGGTAACCTCCGTCCTCTCCTTTCCTTTCACTCTCCGATCGTTTCTTTTCACCGAACGTTTCTTTCTCCCCTTTTTTCCTCCCTCTAAAACCGACTCGCGCTTCTTTTTTAAAATGACGAGGGCCACAGCAGCTGCAGCATTAGCCGCGGGACAATCATGAATGTGGGCAGTTCCTCACCTGTGCACTAGGTGAGAAACGCCCACACCCTACGGATCGTCCCGCGGCCCACTATGGCCCAACGTCCCCTCGCTAAGCCGCGAGCACAATGATTATTTATTTAAAAATGGCCTTTACCTCAATGAGCTGTGGACCCATATCACCACATTCCACCCCCCATAAAACTCCAGTTGCATGGGAAGGCTCCACTCCACTGCCAACCCAATGCAACTGGAGCTCAGGTCCACAGCTCGGCCACTCTACACTGCACTAAAACAATAAAAGCACTAAAACAATTCCCCACAATAAAACAAACCAACCCAAGCCCCCTTCATAAAAACAGGACATTAAAAGAAGAAGAACTTTAAAAGACAAATAAAAACCAGCAATAAATAAATGTCTTTAAAAAGCTCAGTCCTTAAAAATGTCTTCCTCCGGCTTGGGTACGTGGGTCCTTCCAAAAGTCAGTTACCAATCCCGCTTGCTGCTCTGTCTCCTCTTCTGGCCTCCACTGCTAGCTCATCCCACCGCTGCCACCAAATGTGACGATGTGGGTTCTGGCTCCACACTCCCTTTGCTATTGGAAGCACTCGAACCCCACACCGTCGATAATGAAACCGAGTGAGCTAGTCAGTGGAGGCAAATAAACACTTGAGCAAGGGGTGGTGCAAAAAGTGTAACAGTGCTTTTATTAAAAACTGTCCATCAAAACAAAAACAGTGTTCATAAATAGTGCAGTACTCCAAGTTCTTCAATAAATAAATAAATAATCCATTAAATGAAAACGAGGAGTAAAACCAATAAATAGAAAAACAATCCTTTAAAACCAGAGGTTAAAATCTTCTTGTGGAAGCAGTCTTTAAAACAACAACAAACAAATCTGGTGCTCTTCTGTTAGCGTCTCACCTGCTAATCCCGCTTGGGCATCGCAGCAGGCAAGACGCTCTCTGCAGCTGCCCTCCTGAAACACACGCACGAGACTGGAGACCTCCCGATCCCTGGCTTCGGTATGGCAATCATCCCAGTCCCGAGAACTTGGTTTCCCACAACGCCAGGTCGCTCACGTTGGGGATTCCCACCACCAAGTCTCCCGACTTCCGCTGCCTTTCAATGGCCTCTCCGCGGCCAGTCGCCTTCCCTGGTCACTCCCGCTACCTGCTCGCTCAGCGGGAGCGACATCAACACAAACACCTGGGTGTCGGCCTAACACCCAGCTTCTACGCAGCTGTCCACGAAGGCCATTCGCCGCCCGCCCACTCGCTCTTCGCGGCTCTCTCTCACCGACCTGCTTCCTCTACTGCTCCCGGTAACCTCCGTCCTCTCCTTTCCTTTCACTCTCCGATCGTTTCCGACGTTTTTTCTCCCCTTTTTTCCTCCCTCTAAAACCGACTCGCGCTTCTTTTTTAAAATGACGAGGGCCACAGCGGCTGCAGCATTAGCCGCGGGACAATCATGAATTTGGGCAGTTCCTCACCTGTGCACTAGGTGAGAAACGCCCACACCCTACGGATCGTCCCGCGGCCCACTATGGCCCAACGTCCCCTCGCTAAGCCGCAAGCACAATGATTATTTATTTAAAAATGGCCTTTACTCAACGAGCTGTGGACCCATATCACCACAGTCAGATGCATAAACATGCACACACAGTATATATATACATACACACACAATATACTGCAGCTACAATTACAACTAAACAACTAAATTTACTTTACTTAAAAGCCATTAAGTATTCAGTTGTTTTCTGATAAAAATCACTGAAATATTAGTCTGTTTTGAACTGCACAAAGTGTACAAACTGAAAACAATCAGATTTCTACAAGAGTAAAATTATAACTACATTAATAAGTATTTACATACATACATACTGTGAATGCTGGCCCGGACACAGACAGACGGACATCATAATTTCACCACACACCGTTTATTTACACTAATATTTACAAGTCTCTACCGTGCAATCACCCCAGTGCCTCCAGCACTGATCCCCCAAAGTCCAGGCCACACAGTCCTTTTCTGGCCCCCTCCTGTCCTCTCGCCAGCTTCGTCTTCCTTCCTCCTGACTCTTGCCTCGACTGCTGGGAGGCGGCTCCTTTTATGGGAACCCGGATGGGCTCCAGTTGCTTCCCGGCACTCCTCCGCAGACACGCCCTTGTGTGGCGGAAGTGCCGCCTGGGTGTCCCCTGTCGTCTTCCCCCCAGCACTTCCTGGAAACCCCCGGGGTTTGTTTACACTTATCAACCCGGTGCATCTGGCCGTGGAGGAGGTGTCGCGATAATTTATCGCGAGAAGTGTAAAGTCCTGCCGATGCCTGCTCCTGCTGTTAGCTCTTTTGAATCGACTGTGTGTCAACTGTCTGGGCCAGTTCCAACCATCATTGCAACTGTCTACCGTCCTCCTAAGTCTAACAACAATTTTTTGAACGATCTTGCTACCTTCCTTACCAATCTATCTGTAATTACTCCAAATATAATTCTGCTGGGGGATTTTAACGTACATCTGGACAATACCAATATCCCTCTCACTAAAGACTTTTTATCTTGCCTGGAGAGTTTTGGATACCAGCAGCACACTGATGTTCCTACTCATTGTAAAGGACATATCTTGGACCTGATTTGCTGCTCTGGTGTTGTTCCTTTTGATCTTACAGCAGATGAACTCACTATAACCGACCACTTTCTCCTCTCATTCAACGCTAAACTTACCTTTTCTGTTCCTAAGCTTCCACGTCTCATAGCCTTTCGTAACATTAAAAATATCAACTTGAATTTGCTGTCTTCTAGAATTGATTCGCAAATGGACTTTTATAATTTATCCTCTCCCATCATGTGGCGGAAGTGCTGGGCTCCAGGGCTGTTCAGGCAGCGGGGCGCCGCCTGGCGGTGGCCACGGGCCCCTACAGGGCTGGGCTTCCATGCCCCCTACCAGAGGCCACCAACGTAACCAGGGCGGGCACCCCCTCATGGTCTGGTGGAGGTACAGGCCCTCCTCCAGTCCTCCTGGGCGTCCCGGCCGAGGCAGATGTGGCAGATGATGGTCTGGAAGTGGGGCGCCGCCTGGCGGTGGCCATGGGCCCCTACAGGGCTGGGCTTCCATGCCCCTTACCTGAGGCCACCAGCGTAACCAGGACGGACGCCCCCTCGCGGTCTGGAGGAGGTACAAGCCCTCCTCTGGTCCTCTTGGGCGTGCCACAATACATATACAGTGGCTTGCAAAAGTATTCGGCCCCCTTGAACTTTTCCACATTTTGTCACATTACAGCCACAAACATGAATTGATTTCATTGGAATTCCACGTGAAAGACCAATACAAAGTGGTGTACACTTGAGAAGTGGAACGAAAATCATACATGATTCCAAACATTTTTTACAAATAAATAACTGCAAAGTGGGGTGTGCATAATTATTCAGCCCCCTTTGGTCTGAGTGCAGTCAGTTGCCCATAGACATTGCCTGATGAGTGCTAATGACTAAACAGAGTGCACCTGTGTGTAATCTAATGTCAGTACAAATACAGCTGCTCTGTGACAGCCTCAGAGGTTGTCTAAGAGAATATTGGGAGCAACAACACCATGAAGTCCAAAGAACACACCAGACAGGTCAGGGATAAAGTTAGAGTAATTTAAAGCAGGCTTAGGTTACAAAAAGATTTCCAAAGCCTTGAACATCCCACGGAGCACTGTTCAAGCGATCATTCAGAAATGGAAGGAGTATGGCACAACTGTAAACCTACTAAGACAAGGCCGTCCACCTAAACTTACAGGCCGAACAAGGAGAGCGCTGATCAGAAATGCAGCCAAGAGGCCCATGGTGACTCTGAACGAGCTGCAGAGATCTACAGCTCAGGTGGGGGAATCTGTCCATAGGACAACTATTTGTCGTGCACTGCACAAAGTTGGCCTTTATGGAAGAGTGACAAGAAGAAAGCCAAGGGGGTTTGTTTACACTTGTCAACCCCGTGCATCTGGCCATGGAGGAGGTGTCGCGATAATTTATCGCGAGAAGTGGAAAGTCCTGCCGTTGCCTGTTCCTGCTGTTAGCTCTTTTGAATCGACTGTGTGTCAACTGTCTGGGCCAGTTCCAACCATCATTGCAACTGTCTACCGTCCTCCTAAGTCTAACAACAATTTTTTGAACGATCTTGCTACCTTCCTTACCAATCTATCTGTAATTACTCCAAATATAATTCTGCTGGGGGATTTTAACGTACATCTGGACAATACCAATATCCCTCTCACTAAAGACTTTTTATCTTGCCTGGAGAGTTTTGGATACCAGCAGCACACTGATGTTCCTACTCATTGTAAAGGACATATCTTGGACCTGATTTGCTGCTCTGGTGTTGTTCCTTTTGATCTTACAGCAGATGAACTCACTATAACCGACCACTTTCTCCTCTCATTCAACGCTAAACTTACCTTTTCTGTTCCTAAGCTTCCACGTCTCATAGCCTTTCGTAACATTAAAAATATCAACTTGAATTTGCTGTCTTCTAGAATTGATTCGCAAATGAACTTTTATAATTTATCCTCTCCCATAGAACTGGTCTCATATTATGACACTTGTCTTAATGGTATTCTTAATTCTATGGCCCCGTTAAAAACCAGATCTGTTTCCTTTTCCTTTTCTGCCCCCCGGTTTACGCCTGAACTTCGGCTTCTGAAAGCTAAAGGCAGGCAACTTGAAAGGATGTTTAAAAAAAACAGACTCTTTGTCCACAAAGAGATGTATAAAAATCATCTACTCTATTACAAGGATTGTATAGCTCAAACCAAATCTAATTATTACACTCAGTTAATTACTAGTAATACAGGTAACATTACACTCAGTTAATTACTAGTAATACAGGTAACACCAAGTCTTTGTTTTCTTTACTTAATAATGTTACACAACCTCCAGACTCTTTACCATCTCACCTTCACTCAACTGCCTTCTGTAATTCTCTTATGTCTTTTTCAATGAGAAAATCCAAAAGATACATCAGCACCTTGGTCCAGATCCTTTCTGTATTTCTTCTGAACTACACTCACCTATTCACTCTTTCTCTTCTTTCCAGCTTCCCACTTCCTCTGAAATCTCAGATCTCATCTGCAAATCCAAGTCATCTACTTGTCAGCTGGACCCCCTGCCTACAGTTTTGGTTAAAGCCTGCCTCCCCTCTCTAGTCCCTCTTATTTCTGCCATCATTCACTCTTCTCTTACTACTGGTATTATTCCCTCATCTTTCAAAACTGCTGCTATAACCCCAATATTAAAAACCTGGTTGTGATCCTACTAATTTCAATAATTTCTCCCCATTTCTAACTTGCCCTTTATCTCCAAAATTCTTGAAAAATAGTAGCTATCCAACTTCACACCCACTTGTCTCACAATAATCTATATGAGAAGTTCCAGTCTGGTTTTCGCCCCCTTCATAGTACAGAAACGGCACTTGTTAAAATTACTAATGACCTCCTTATGGCTGCTGATTCTGGTCTAATCACTATTCTCATCCTTCTTGATCTGAGTGCAGCCTTTGATACTATTTGTCATACCACTCTCCTTAATAGATTATCTTTGATTGGCATTACTCACACTCCACTTGATTGGTTTAGATCTTACCTTTCAGGCCGCACTCAGTTCATACAGCTTAAAACTTTCACATCCCAACCCACGCTGTTACTTCTGGTGTGCCCCAAGGCTCTGTCCTGGGGCCTCTTCTTTATTATTTACCTTCTTCCCTTGGCAATATTTTTCGCAAATATAACATTAATTTTCACTGTTATGCTGATGACACCCAGCTCTACCTTGCTGGTAAACCCACCTCCTCTTTTCCACCACCCTCACTTATTGACTGCATTTCTGAAATTAAATCCTGGTTCTCTTCAAATTTTCTTAAATTAAACAGTGACAAAACTGAGGTTCTCCTCATTGGTTCAAAATCATCATTATCCAAAACCAATAATCTTTCTTTTATTATTGATAAGTCTGTTGTTTCCCCATCATCTCAGGTCAAGAGTCTGGGTGTCATCCTCGACAGTACTTTATCTTTCCAATGTCACATTAATAACATCACCCGGTCTGCTTACTTCCACTTACATAATATTAATCGCATTCGTTCCTCCCTCACTCCTCATACTACTGCCATTCTTGTTCATAGTCTTGTCACTTCTCGGCTGGACTACTGCAATTCACTTCTCTTTGGTCTCCCTAATAAATCTCTTCACAAGCTTCAGTTAGTCCAGAATTCTGCAGCACGTATCATCACTGGAATCCCATCTTTTCACCATATTACTCCGGTCTTGCAGCAGCTTCATTGGCTCCCGATCAAGTTTCGTATTGATTTTAAGATTCTGCTACTAACTTTTAAGGCCATCCATAACCTCGCACCTCCATATCTGTCTGACCTTCTACATGTTGCCATTCCATCCCGTAACCTTAGATCCTCTTCCTCCACCCATCTGACCGTCCCTCTCGCCTGTCTAACCACCATGGGGAGCAGAGCTTTCAGCCGTTCTGCTGCCAAGCACTGGAACTCATTACCTGCGGATCTCCGAAATATCAAATCATATTCATCTTTCAAATGTAAACTTAAAACACATTTATTTAAAATGGCTTTTCTTCTTCCTCCTAATTATAGTGGTTTTGTTTGGTTTTAATTTTTAGATTTTCTGATGTTTTAAGTTGTTTATAATTGTGTTTTTTATTTATTTATTGTTTGTTCGGTGTCCTTGAGTTCTCTGAAAGGCGCCTTGTATAAATAAATGTATTATTATTGTTAACAAAAAACCATAAGAAGTCCCGTTTGCAGTTTGCCACAAGCCATGTGGGGGGACACAGCAAACATGTGGAAGAAGGTACTCTGGTCAGATGAGACCAAAATGGAACTTTTTGGCCAAAATGCAAAACGCTATGTGTGGCGGAAAACTAACACTGCACATCACTCTGAACACACCATCCCCACTGTCAAATATGGTGGTGGCAGCATCATGCTCTGGGGGCGCTTCTCTTCAGCAGGTACAGGGAAGCTGGTCAGAGTTGATGGGAAGATGGATGGAGCCAAATACAGGGCAATCTTGGAAGAAAACCTCTTGGAGTCTGCAAAAGACTTGAGACTGGGGCGGAGGTTCACCTTCCAGCAGGACAACGACCCTAAACATAAAGCAAGGGCAACAATGGAATGGTTTAAAACAAAACATATCCATGTGTTAGAATGGCCCAGTCAAAGTCCAGATCTACATCCAATCGAGAATCTGTGGCAAGATCTGAAAACTGCTGTTCACAAACGCTGTCCATCTAATCTGACTGAGCTGGAGCTGTTTTGCAAAGAAGAATGGGCAAGGATTTCAGTCTCTAGATGTGCAAAGCTGGTAGAGACATACCCTAAAAGACTGGCAGCTGTAATTGCAGGAAAAGGTGGTTCTACAAAGTATTGAATAATTACGCACACCCCACTTTTCAGTTATTTATTTGTAAAAATTGTTTGGAATCATGTATGATTTCCGTTGCACTTCTCACGTGTACACCACTTTGTATTGGTCTTTCACGTGGAATTCCAATAAAATTGATTCATGTTTGTGGCTGTAATGTGACAAAATGTGGAAAAGTTCAAGGGGGCCAAATACTTTTGCAAGCCACTGTATAATTGTGCACATACAGTATACATATACACAATCTTCTGTTTTCAGCTGCTCCCGTTAGGGTTAGCTACAGCAGATCACCTTTTTCCATATCTTTCAAGTTGTCTGCACCTTGCTCCATTATACCCATCACCTTCATGTTCTCTCTCACCACATCCATAAACCTTCATGTAGGCCTCTTTTTCTCTTATCCGGTAGCTCCACCCTTAACATCCTTCTCCCAATATACCTACCATTTTTCCTCTGCACATGTCAAAACCAACACAATCTCACCTCTCTGACTTTGTCTTCAAACCTTCCAACCGAAGCTAAACCTCTAATGAACTCACTTCTACTTCTGTCCATCCTTGTCACACCTAATTCAAATTTTAACATCTCTAACTCTGCTACCTCCAGCTCTGTCTCCTGTTTTTTGGTCAGTGCCCCCATCTCCAACCCATATAACATGGCTGGTCTTACTACCATATTGTAGACCTTCCCTTTCACTCTAGCTGGTACCCATCGGTCACAAATCACTCCTAAATTATTCTCCATCCACTCCACCCTGCCTGCACTCTCTCCTTCACCTCTGTTCCACACTCTCCTTAACTCTGTACTGTTGATTCCAATTATTTAAAAACTCATCCACATTCACCAGCTCTACTCCCTGCATCCTCACCATTCCTCTGATCTCTCTTATTCACACAGATGTGCCCTGTCTTGTTCCTACTGACCTTCGTTCCTCTCCTCTCTAAAGCATATCTCCACCTCTCCAGGGTCTCCTCGACCTGCTCCCTACTATTGCTACAGATCACAATGTCATCCACAAATATCATAGTCCACGAGGACTCCAGTCTAATCTCGTCTGTCAACCTGTCTATCACCACTGCAAATATGAAAGGGCTCAGAGCTGAACCCTCATGTAATACAACCACTACCTGGAACACATCCGTCACTGCTACGAAGACCTCACCACTGTTATACTTCCCTCGTACATATCCTGTACCTCTCTTACATACTTCTCTGCCACTCCGAAATACCTCATAGAATACCACAACTCCTCTCTAGGTACTCTGTCATATACCTTTTCCAAGTCCACAAACACACAATGCAACTCCTTCTGGTCTTCTCTATACTTCATCAACAACCTCAATGCAAACATCACAGCTGTAGTGGTCTTTTACAGCAAGAAACCATACTGCTGCTCACTAATCATAACCTCCACTCTTAACCTAGCTTCCACTACTCTTTCCCATAACTTTATGCTGTGGTTCATCAATTTTATTCTATTCCTCTGTAGTTACTACAGTTCAGCACATGCCCCTTATTCTTAAAAATCAATAGCACTAACTTCTTCTCCACTCCTTAGGCATCCTCTCACTTTCCAAGATGGCATTAAACAATCTATTTAAAAACCCCACTGCCATCTCTCCTGAACACCTCCATACTTCCACAGGTATGTCAACTAGACCAACAGCCTTTTCATTCGTCATCCTCTTCATAGTTGTACTTACATTATCCCTGCTAATCCGTTGCACTTCCTGATTCACTATCTCCATATCATTCAACTTTCCATTCATCAGCTTCTCGAAGTACTCCCCCAGCCCCCTCTTTCCATCTGTTCAACACACTCTCCTTGCTTGGGAGTACGTTTCCATCTTTATCCTCTATCACCCTTACTTACGGTACGTCTTTCCCAGCTTGGTTCACCCAATCGGTACAGGTCTTTTTCTCCCTCCTTAATGTTAAATCTGTCATACAACTCATCATACGCCTTTTCTTTAGCCTTCGCAACTCCTCTCTTCACCTTACGCCTGATCTCCTTGTACTCCTGTCTACTTTCCTGACTATCCCACTTTCTTCAACAACCTCTTCTCCTGTACACTCTACTGTACTTCCTCATTCCACCACCAGGTTTCCTTATCCTTCTTCTGTCCAGATTGTCACACCAAACACCCTTCTAGCTATCAGTCTTATTACTTCTGCTGTAGTTGCCCAGATATCTTATAACTATTCACTGCCACCCAGTACCTGTCTTAACTCCTCCCTGAACTCAACCTTATAGTTTGCCTTTTTCAACTTTCACCATTTAATCCTTGGCTCTGTCCTCACTCTTCTCCACTTCTTCATATTCAATGTCATCCTACAAACCACAATCCTATGCTGCCTAACTACGCTTTCCCCTGCCAGCACTTGTAGTCTCTAATCTCCTTCAGAATGACCCTTCTGCAAAGGATATAATCTACCTGTATGCATTTTCTTCCACACTTGAATGCCACCCTGTGTTCCTCCCTGTTCTTAAAATACATATCCAGCACAACCACATCCATCCGTTTCACAAAATCCACTACCATCTGACCTTCTGCATCCCTCTCCTTGACACCATACCCACCCATCACCTCCTTATCTCCCATTTCCCTTCAGCAACATATCCACTGAGATCCACTCCAATCACCACTCTCTCCCCCTTGGATACACTCACCACCACTTCATCCAACTCACTCCAGAAATCATGTTTCTCTTCAATCACATACCTAACTTGCAGGGTATACAGTATGCACTAACAACATTCATCACCAGACCTTCGATTTCCAGCTTCATAATCATCACTCTGTCCGATGCCCTTTTCACCCTCGAAACACTCTTGACATACTGTTCCTCCAGGATAGCCAGCCCCTACCCCATTTCTCCTCCCATCCACACCATGGTAGAACAATTTGAACCTGCCTCTGACACACCTGGCCTTACTCCCCTTCCAGCTGGTCTCTTGCACACACAATTTATTAACCTTCCTTCTCTCCATCATATCAGCTGACCCTCTCTCCTTACTCCCAACATTCAAATGTCTTACCCTCACTTCCACTCTCTTTACCTTCCTCTTGTCCCCCTGCATCTGGACACACCCCCCTCTACCTCTTTTTTGGTCAACAGTAGCCCAATTTCCACTAGCACCCTGTTGGCAAACAGTACTGGTGGCAGTCATTGTTAACCCGGCCTCAACCAATCCGGTATGGTAATCTGAATTGTTCTCCGCATACTGATTTGGAAATATTTTACACCAATGTCCTTTCTAACATAACCCTCTCCCATTAAACTGGGTTTAGGAGCAGGAAAAAGAAATACACTTGTTTGTGCATCCCCTGTGGCTGGGTTATATACACAAACATGGTATATTTTATTAAGAAAAAAACATTTTCAGAAAAAAAAGGACCTAAAGATGTACCTATATCTTTTTTTGCGCAAATAGAATACTTAAAAACAAATTTATTATAGCTAATTCTGCAGCAAAAAGGCATGACATGAAATTACTTTAAAATGTCATATTTATTCATGGGTGGCACAGGGCTGCAGCATTTAGCATGGCTGTTTCATAGCTCCAGAACTCTTAGCTTGAATTTTCATCTGCCATCATGCAGAATCCTCAATCTCTATTGCTCAACAAGACCTGACACAAACATACTAACATTACTGTAAATTGTATGTTTATTCAAGGGTGACACAGTGGTGGACACTGCAATCTTACTGCTCCAAAAGACTAGGTTTGTAGATGTCCAGATTAGGTTGATTGGAGATTCTATACTGGCCCTCTATGGATAAATGTCATGATGTGTTACTAATTTGTTTTGAGACTACTACCTTATACTATAGGAAATAATGGATGACGGATTAAAAAAAAACACATTATGGTTGAGACACTCCACAATTTACGGAACTATTTAATTCAATTTAGAGGCAAGGAGGAACAAAAACCTATTATGAGAGCATTACGTACAAGTATGGAACTCTAGATCAGACAAATGTCACCAATTAATCGGGCATGTACAACTTTCAGATACAGAACATAGTAAATAGGAAGTATTGAAAAAAGAATGTACAAAAACAGAAGTGACCTATTTCTACGACGTTTTCAAGAACAAATAAAAAAAAAAAAGTCTGTATCCTTCTTTTGAGTTGAATTCAAAATACAAATTATATTCTAAGGCAGCCATTAGAACTTTCTGGCACTACAAAAGATGTATAAAGACTAACCTCTCACCACTACTTCTGAATAAAAAAATACTAATTCTGTTTTCACTTTTCATTGAATTAAAACAATTCATTTTCAAGTGATCTTCCTTCTTAACATATCAACAGATTACAAGGAAGTGCAAAATGTTAGTGCCATAGTTCTGGCATGGGCCAAGCATAAACCCCTCATCCCTCAAATGGCTTGACTACACTGGCTTACTCCATAATGTATTGTCTTTGAAACTATGCTATTGACTTACAAAGCAGCTAACTTGATCAGTCTAAATAACCTATTATAAACACCTAACTCCCTTATTACAAGCCTTCCAGATACTTAAGATCTTCTGATAATGATCTATAAAAAACATTTATACGCACTCGTTTTTTCTCTTTAATTCAGAAAAACTGGAACTGCATTCATAATCTTTAATATGCATATCCTGCTTCAACAGCACTAACCCTGATTCCACCGTAAGGTCATGCTTGTATCATATACACTAATTAGCTGTTTTCTTGTAATTAATTTAGTACTGAATGAATTTTGCTTTATCTTTTTACTGTGAACTTAATTTACATGTAAAGGCCCCATGAGAGTGTCCTCTGTAAAACGCACAATATAAATGAGATATACTGCTAGGAAAAAAGAAAAGGCAAAAAATAAACAAATCTCACTAGGAACAGTCTACAACTGTTAAACATGAGAAAAAAAAAATTTATATCATGCTAGAAGCAGACTTTAAGACTGCAAAAGATGAATGATTTGAAAGTGAATAAGAAAAGGTGCCGATTTTTGTAAAACGAAGGGAAGCTTTTAAAGTTAAGTTCCTCTCTTTAAACAAAGCGTTCAAACTCACTAACTGATATCAAACATACATATGAAGAATAAAAACTGGGAAAATACAAA
Source organism: Polypterus senegalus (assembly GCF_016835505.1). Lineage (NCBI taxonomy): Eukaryota > Metazoa > Chordata > Cladistia > Polypteriformes > Polypteridae > Polypterus > Polypterus senegalus. Next base: position 38,100,264 of record NC_053157.1, read on the forward strand.
GTAAAGGGAAAAAAAAGAAAGAAAACTTGGCTGCATCTCTATTTCTGCTTCTCTCACTATGGAGAGCATAAGGTGTCCTTAACATCTGTGGGATCACCTTGTCCTGAAGCTTCCTGATGTAATACAACCTGCTTTATGCTTCAATACATCCTGCCAGTTGCTCTTCTATTATCTGTACAAGTGCTATTGCCTTTTAGAGGACCCATACTGAGCTTTTTTCTCTGCATTTTGCAAGCTCTGTAATAAAGCAACACAAACATCCATTTCCCATTCAACTTCAAAAAAAAGGTCATGTGTAAATAAGGACACAAACAGAAAGGTTAAATGTTATATTACATGGCAAATATGAAAAGTCCATTAAAAAGAAATACAAAAGGCAAGTCACCAATGTATTCATATCATCCATGTACTAATGGCTTCTCACAGTGATACATTTGTTATCCACTAAGAAAGAGACTTTAGCTTTGAGGAATCAAAGACCACAAAAGAAACAACTGCAAATTAGAAAACCTCTGCATTTAGAAAATGATAAAAGCAAGGTAGGTGAGTTTTGTTTATTACTGAATTATGCATACACAAAATATTGTAAAATGAAAGCAAGCTAAATATTTAAAATGAAATGTAGACCTGAAGGCTATAAATGAGTCCACAGCAGCAGGTGATAAACACTCTTGACTTACTTTTGATTTTGGTTAAAAAAAAAAAAAAATCTAAACCACTTGACACAAACAGGTGCTGGGACATCCAAATAAAGCACGCTTTGTGCAATTAATGTGAATTCCCAAAATTCCACCAGAGTTTGGAGAAGAAATATTAGGCAGACTAATTCCTGTCTTCATGTCAAATATAACTCACCAAAGCAATCAGTTCTTAATTAGTCTCTTTTATCATTGATTATAGCTTGATAAACTAAACAAAGATAGTATTAGACCACTTATAGCAAGACAAAAGCATAACAAACGTTTTCAGTTGTATGACAGAGAATTTGGTAAAATACAGCCTTATTAATTATATTGCGCTCTTAAATCCATTTAATCAAATTTAGGATCAGTGGAATTGGGCTGAAGCCTACCCTAGGAGCAACTGGGGAAAGGCAGGGGACATTTCTAAAAATGTTGCCAGTGCAACAAAGGCCCACTTACTCACACACAAACATATTTAATAAGAGAAAAACTGTAATTGCTAATCAACCTATTCAGCATATCTAAAACACAGAAAGACACAAAGAGAAAGTGCAAATTCGACAAAGACTCAGCATGGGATTGAAACCCAAGACACTGGATATATGAGGTGTAGAAGCTACTTATTGTACCATTTTTTGCTACCCAAAGTTAAAAACAAAAACATATTTCTGGGTTTTTGGCAAATTGGCTGTAGCAAAGCATACAAATACAATTAGGAACAAGAATAAATTTCCAACCAAGCAGGTTTAGTTTTGTGGACTTCTGACAATTTCTAATATTTTATGTACAAATCTTTACAACTGGAGCAATATATATAAAGCTGAAGGAAGCACGGCACTATCTAATTGTAAGTTCTGTTTAGAGTCACCTTATTAATGTTTGACTATTTTGCATTCCAGATAAAAGATGTTACAATTGGATTAAACTTCTTAAACTAACATTTTGAAACAAGAATCCAACAGTTTTTAAAACTCTGTTCCATGACCTACAGATTAAAAACCACCACCAACTGGGTTCATTAAAAACCTGACTATAATCAGAACTGTACAAATGTACGGCCCAAACCGAACCTAAATAAGTAAATCAGGTTCCAATTTTCTCCTTACTAGTGCAAGGGAATGGAGAAATGAAAACAACATATATTTTTTCACAAAATGTCTAAAGCATAGAATGGCTTACTGTGGCCCTATAAGTTCATCTATTATTATCCTCAAGGAAGAAAGTGACAGAGATCTGGTTTGTTTTTATTTAGCTTTGATGTTGGAAAAATCAATATAAAAATATACTCAATTGAGTGGTCTTTTCCTCACAATATATCTATAAAAGGAACTGTATCAGCTTACTGCTGTGGCATTACAACTGCCTCACAACATTCCAACAAGAAAATAACAAAAACAAACTCTGAGCGTGTATATGTTTTTTTTTCTCCTACTCTGTGCTTGTGTTACCAGATTTCAGCACCTGGAATAAAGTTCTATTGTGGAAAAGGAGACAATAGTCCAACTAACTAAATAAATAATGACCCTGAATATGACACAGAATAAAAGTGAGCCATTTACAAATACACTGAAACCAGTGTAACTGGCTAAATTGTTCAGGTGGATACTTGTTTAGAAAACTAGAATTCTAGCAGAATTTTTCCAGCCACATAAAGAATTATACTGCAAGCTAAAGAAAAACAATTTATGAAGCAAGCACTTCATAAATACTTCAAGCTATATTCTTGGAAGGAAAACAAACCAAGAAAAACCTCATGCATGAAAAGAAAAATTAGAAACATTTGAAACATGTCAATACAGTGTATTTTAAATATGTCAAGAAGCATGTGAAGAAAAGCAATCACCTACTTATAAAATAAAGCATTTCAAAGCATACACTTAGAAATATAAAAAAAAAATCAGTAATCTTTCCTAATAAAAAAAAAAAAAACAAACCAAAAAACAAAAAAAAAAACATTTTACTGTTGGAAGGAGAGTAAAGGAAATTTTTACCTCACATCATTGATACTTTTAAGAACTTCCTGTTGGATTCTTACAATATTATCAAGCTCTTGGATAGGCACCTGAAAAGGAAGCATTTTTCATTATCTACAGTGCATCCGGAAAGTATTCACAGCGCATCACTTTTTCCACATTTTGTTATGTTACAGCCTTATTCCAAAATGGATTAAATTCATTTTTTTCCTCAGAATTCTACACACAACACCCCATAATGACAATGTGAAAAAAGTTTACTTGAGGTTTTTGCAAATTTATTAAAAATAAAAATAAAGAGAAATCACATGTACATAAGTATTCACAGCCTTTGCTCAATACTTTGTCGATGCACCTTTGGCAGCAATTACAGCCTCAAGTCTTTTTGAATATGATGCCACAAGCTTGCCACACCTATCCTTGGCCAGTTTTGCCCATTCCTCTTTGCAGCACCTCTCAAGCTCCATCAGGTTGGATGAGAAGCGTCGGTGCTCAGCCATTTTAAGATCTCGCCAGAGATGTTCAATTGGATTCAAGTCTGGGCTCTGGCTGGGCCACTCATGGACATTCACAGAGTTGACCTGAAGCCACTCCTTTGATATCTTGGCTGTGTGCTTAGGGTCGTTGTCCTGCTGAAAGATGAACCGTCGCCCCAGTCTGAGGTCAAGAGCGCTCTGGAGCAGGTTTTCATCCAGTATGTCTCTGTACATTGCTGCAGTCATCTTTCCCTTTATCCTGACTAGTCTCTCAGTTCCTGCCACTGAAAAACATCCCCACAGCATGATGCTGCCACCACCATGCTTCACTGTAGGGATGGTATTGGCCTGGTGATGAGCGGTGCCTGGTTTCCTCCAAACGTGACACCTGGCATTCACACCAAAGAGTTCAATCTTTGTCTCATCAGACCAGAGAATTTTGTTTCTCATGGTCTGAGAGTCCTTCAGGCAGGCTGCCATGTGCCTTTTACTAAGGAGTGGCTTCCGTCTGGCCACTCTACCATATAGGCCTGATTGGTGGATTGCTGCAGAGATGGTTGTCCTTGTGGAAGGTTTTTCTCTCTCCACAGAGGACCTCTGGAGGTCTGACAGAGTTACCATCGGGTTCTTGGTCACCTCCCTGACTAAGGCCCTTCTCCCCCAATTGCTCAGTTTAGATGGCCGGCCAGCTCTAGGAAGAGTCCTGGTGTTTCGAACTTCTTCTTCCACTTACGGATGATGGAGGACACTGTGCTCATTGGGACCTTCAAAGCAACAGAAATTTTTCTGTAACCTTCCCCAGATTTTTGCCTCGAGAAAATCCTGTCTCAGAGGTCTACAGACAATTCCTTTGACTTCATGCTTGGTTTGTGCTCCGACATGAACTGTCAACTGTGGGACCTTATATAGACAGGTGTGTGCCTTTCCAAATCATGTCCAATCAACTGAATTTACCAGTGCAGAAACATCTCAAGGATGATCAGGGGAAACAGGATACACCTGAGCTCAATTTTGAGCTTCATGGCAAAGGCTGTGAATACTTATGTACATGTGCTTTCTCAGTTTTTTTATTTTTAAAAAATTTGCAAAAATCTCAAGTAAACTTTTTTCACGTTGTCATTATGGGGTGTTGTGTGTATAATTCTGAGGAAAAAGAATGAATTTAATCCATTTTGGAATAAGGCGGTAATATAACAAAATGTGGAAAAAGTGATGCGCTGTGAATACTTTCTTGATGCACTGTATAACACAAGAGGACAAATGTACAAAAGTTAAAAAAGCACAAACAGAAGAAATCAAAGTAATAAATAAGCAAAGTACAAAAAAAATGTATTACTATCTGTACCTACAGTATCTATACAGGCTCAAAATCTGTCCATTAGGTGATGAAACTCATCCAACTGCCCACAAAATGAGCATTAAGCAGTCCCAAAACTTTATTCTTAATACTCCTAGTATTAAAAGAAACACATTTTAATCCAATACACATTTCATTCTTAGCTTACTAACTATAGGACAGTATTTTCAAAATTAACTTTTGTATCTGTATTAATGCTACTGTCTGATCCTTTATGTGAAGTTCTAATAAACCGGCCTGTCCTAAAATCCTTGCTCACCCACTACTAGTTTAAACAAACCTTGACTAACCTAATCATACAACTCTCCAATATGCTGGCCCCTGCTGACTGAAATGTTTTAGTATAATACAGATTTTAAATAAATGTGCTTCAATGTAATTTGTGTGTGTGTTTTTTTTCCCCCAGTGTTAATGCAATCACACAAACCATTAGCAAATCCAGTCATTGCTTTTTAAAGATTGTAAGAGCAGAATTAGGTATTTCAAAACTACCTATTCATGCAAACAATTCATGAGAATATCATATCATATATCCAAGTGTTTATATCAGAAGCAAATGTGGTAATAAATTTATTTCAATATACAAAAATCACAAGGAGGACAGAAAACTATAACTTTAATTTCACTTTTAAAAGCTTTAGAAAATACTCTACCTGTGCTGGTTGACCTTGAGATGCAGATCTCTTGGCAATTTCATCTGTTACTACAGATACATAGCGCCTTTGTTCATCTAAGATCATGTCCAGTTGTCTGTTTAACTGTTTTATCTCCAAGTGAATTCTATTTTGTCCTTCAAAAACCTGGCGAATCTCTCTGTCATTAACAGATTCATAAACATCTTCCGCTGGTGAACAAAGTAAAGCATAATCATTAATTTATGAGTGTTATATTTATAACCTTTTACAGCAATCAAATCTATTCATGTTGGTCTCAAAAAATCCTTTTTAACCTGATAACAGAACACAAAAGGAAAATGGGAAATTTAGATGGGTCACACATTGCAGGAAATTGTTCAAATGATACAAAAGCACTACATAAAGTACTTATAACAAATAATTTGGTTCATTTAAATGTGACAAACCAGCATGTGAAACTAAAGCTACTTAAAAGAACAACTCCTATTGTTTATAATATACAGTATTTCCTTGAAAAATTGGCTTATGTAATTGGTTTTCACTCATCTATCTGTGCATACAATCTCTCAAGCAATTCAAATTTTTCTTTTTGTAAAATGTAATCTAGCTTTGCATGCAGATTATTTTTCTCCAGAAATGCAGTAGACCTTTATCAGCTTAACATAGAGAATACAGCAAGACAAACTCTAGCAGCAGTGGGTTAGCTGTTAGTCCCAGCTCCTCTATACCTGGTTGACAGTTATAGGTACATGTTAAGGTCTGCAGGCTCATTTATAATAGATGACTACTACTAGTTGCATCAGAAAGATGACAGTCACTAATAAGTATATATCCAACCAAATCTAAAGCAAAGTGCCACAATCTGATCATGATATTATAAAACTAGCTATGTGACTGCTGGTATTACCTAGGCATTATTTCAAAATGTTACTGTAAATTTTTGCAACTGATATGGAGTAAGCCCCTGAGAAAAACAGTTTGGCCGGAGACATATGGCTTTGTAAACATAGCGAGACACATGGAATTGCAATTGCTTGAAAAGAATTGGTAATTTGACAAAATTAGTGGAATCTGTGGTATAAATGCAGGTTCTCTTCATCATATCTTAGTAAGATATTAGCCAATCGTTCTGCCCCTAGTGGCCCTTATCGCTTTAAGGACAGCCTCTGACATTGAAAATGAGGAGGTTACTGTTCAACAGCATAAACCTGACAATGCATCAAGGTGCCAGATGGCCTATATTGTGAGTTGGACTATATTATTCAAGAAAATTAAAAATAAAAATTTGTATAGTCATTTTTTGAGCGATGTGGGAACAAAACACACATACAGACGCAAAGTCTGCCTTATTATGTAAATATAGCTGTGTTTTGCAAAATTGGGTATTACTTCAAAAGTCTGCTGTAAAACCTACCTTTTTATAAGTCAGTGAGTAACTGATATTTTATACTATTTGAAATTGGAAAAAATCTAATTCTCACTTAGAGGATCTGTTCAAAACAGATTTTAAAATATGGCAGGATTTAATTAGTAAAATTTTGGAATAAGTATTTATATTGGAGAAAAATACATTTTCCCCTTTTTTTGCCCATGCTCTTGGTTCTTCTCACTAGTGGAGGTTGAATTCTGTTTTGTTAGGTTTTGCTTTTTTTTTTTGGTTTTACTTTTTCTTCTTTTTTCTAGTCTGACTAAAAAGTTATTTGTTGTACAAGTTTGACTTGATTGTATGCAATGTTATTTTCTTAAATAATTTTAAAAAATGCTCTAAATATAAGTGGGAAAAAACTGCATTTCACCTAAATACAATGCGTGATCCCAATATTTGAAACATTTGATTCAGTTATATCATGATTAGTGACTAGAATAATGCAGTCTTAAATACAACAGAAAAAACAGTGACTAGCAAGTTGCAATGATAGTGCAATGATAACCGATTATCCTCGAGACCTCAAATTGCAGTAAGTATCTCTGTAGAAAATATGACCCCACCCTAGGTGGCATGGGGCCATAATGAAGGAAGTACTGCTTTAAACAATGTTTAATGTAAGGTACATGACTGAAATCCAAATTTCATGCTTTAAAGGCAATTGTGCAGTTTCTTACTCAACAGATCACACTACAGAGTTGATGCTACTCACTCCTGCTTTAAGTCGCCTTCATCACCCACCTGGTGCAAGGCTGAAATTGTGTTTATGGTGAAAAGTACACAAAAGGTCAAATTTCAAGTCTGTGGCTTGAAATGTAAACAGAAATTGTGTTTTAAAAAATACAGAGGGGCAAGCAATCTCTCATTTGTCAACTCTATTTATCATATTCTCAAAAATAAAAGTTTGGTGATCTTCATGAACTACATCTATCCATTCTCTATTCTGTTATCTTCTCAGTATCCTACTGTGCATTTGGTGCCACTACACCATTAATAGTATAATATTCTAGCCCATAGAAAATGCATTAGAGATATTGAAAGCATCATAACTGAATGATAAAAGCATTCAATGTGCTTCATATTAGACTGTTCAGCTTGTACTTCTGATAGACTTAGTCTGTAATAACCAATTGCGGACATCCATGATTTGTTTTCACCACAAACAGATTACTAGTTAATAGACATTACATTATGGTCATGATCTGTTTTTGTTAACTATTGCTTCAGTTTTACTTAAGTGTTTAATGTACTGTAATTAATGTATTTATGTTTGTAAATGTTGCATGGTTTGTAATTTGCCACTAATCATATTATACTGTATATACAGTATGTGCAACTACTCTGAGCCTGCACTCAGAGAAGACACAATACAAAATTAACCTGAACATACAGTAATAATCACAGAAATAGAAATGTTGCTCATTTATGACAGCCTGGTATCTGTGGTGTAGCGGGTCCACAGCTCATGTCAAAAAAGCCAATTTTTAAAATAAATCTCCACACTCGTGGCTTAGCGAGGGGGCGTGATGTGTGTGGCCGAGCAGTTCCTGGGGAACTTGTGATGCGGGCGGTTCTCACTTAAGTGCACAGGTGAGGAGTCATCCGCATCCATAATTGTTCCCGGGAGCTGCCAATTGCCACATCTGATCCACGTCCCCATAATAAATAGAAGCACGAGGCGGCTAGGAGACAGAAAAAGAGAGAAAGAAACTGACAGAAGGTTAAGTAAGAAGAAGATGGCAGGAAGGAGAGAGCCAGAGCGAGCAAGTGAGAGCAGGCTTGATGTAGCAGAGGCAGCTGGAAGGAGAGCCCCAAGAAAGAGTGTTAGGCCGACACTAGATGGGGCTGAAGGAAGCGGTCGCTCCAGCTGAGCGATCAAGGAGCTGGAGTGACTGGTGATGAAGATGACTGGCCGTCAAAAGGCAGCAGCAGTCATGGAGCCTTTGGGCTGGTTGAGCCCCAGCGTGAGTGCCCTGGCCACTGGGGAAAGAACCCAAGTCTCGGTCCGGATGGAGCCCGACGTAGCCAGGGATCGGATGGCTACCGGACCTGTATTAAGGGAGCTGCATTTTGCATTTTGGGCGACTCCCTGTTGCGGGGCCCAGAAGGAAGAAGCAGGGGAGTTGCCAGGGTTAGAGAAGTTGCACCGTGCTTTGGAATTTTTAAACAGACTGCCTCATGCCATTGTTTTAACCTCAGGTTTTAAAGGATCTTTTTGTATTGGATTTTAACCTCCACCCTTTCACCTATTTTATGTGTTATTTATTTAAAGATTGTGGAGCACTGCACTATTTATTTTGAACACTGCTTTGTTGTTACTGTTTTTAAAAGCACTTTGCACTTTTTGCACCATCCCCCTGCTTCATTGTGCCTCACTGCCTAGCTCATCAGTGACAATACTGATGGTGTCAGGTTCAAGAGCTCCCAGAAGGAAGATGGGAGCATGGAGCAAACCTACATCATCACAGTATCACAACCATCATCCGAAAAATAAGAATGCATAGTCTATTTTTGTAGCGTTGCCGTACAAAGGAAAATTACAAAAGAAAAACAAATTTTATACACACACAAAAGCAGGGATGCCTCATGCTGCCCATGGTAAAATAAAGTGCAGTTCCAGTCACTAAATAAATTCTCAGTGGGGAAAAAAGTTTGGCCCCAGGACTTCATATCCAGTTAATGAAAGCAGAAAAAAAATCAAGACATCTGCATTCACTATTTAAATAAAAATAACTGTTGGATTAGCTTCATCAATGCTCTTAGAGTTTATGTAGAATTAAAACAGCTCTCTGTATAGTTTTGTACAAGAAATAAAAGCTCCACCCTATGTCCATGAAACACGGTCATTCATTTCAGTAAAGCAATGCACTTAATTAATAACACTCTGAAGAGCTTCTAGTTCTGTTGTGTTTTTTGTTCTTGTTTAGAAAAGTGACAACTGCACACTGTATTAAAGACAAAATGTATCTATCACAGTGTGTGCTTGGTGTGTGGGTGTGTTTGTGTGTCTCCTGCAGTGGGTTGTCACCCTGCCCAGGATTGGTTCCTGCCTTGTGCCCTGTGTTGGCTGGGATTGGCTCCAGCAGACCCCCGTGACCCTGTGCTCGGATTCAGCGGGTTGGAAACTGGATGGATGGATTATAAATCATGTTCAAAATATAGTACATTCAACAGTTTCTGAAACGTAACCTAACAATTTAAAATATCATTTTAGCTGGTTTTGTGAAAATGACCAAGAGCTGACAGAAAACACACAATGGTCATGTTCTAGCACCATTTAGGATCATTTTAAGAAATCTGTCTCTGTAAGCAGACAAGCCTGAGGAGGCAGCAGGGTCTGTCTGATAGTTTGAGACACTACCTAATAAAAAATAAAAACAATTATTCTGAGATTTATTTTTCAACAACATGAAAGACAGCAGAATACTTTTCTTCTACACTGAACAATAAAATGTAATCTTTTTGAAAAAAAAAAAAGAAAAAAAATGACAAGAAAGTCAGTAAGTGACTATTAATGAATTTTAAAGTAGAGAAAAACATGTTTAGCAGATTTGCATAATTTACTAACTTGGTTCTCCATGAACACTGGGATGATCCTTTTGATATTCTTCTTTCCTTTTATCAAGTTCCTGTTGAAAATGTTCAAACTCCTCCTGGTATTTTTCCTTTTCTTCTTGTGGTATTTCTGTTTCTGGAACTGCCTGCACACAAACAAAATGAATTAAATCCCAAGTATCTCAATCAAAGCCATCAAAGGACTATTCACAAATACTTTTTTAATAACATACCATGGTATTCATGACCATGTAATGAAGAAAGTGGCCACAGAAATTTGATGAATGTATTGTCATTTCTTTTAAATGTACAAGGAACCTATACACCTCATAGAAAGAACCTAGAACTTGCTTTAAAAGAATAATTTCTGCAAGACCACTGATTGCTTTAATGGGAATTACTGTCAAAAACTCATTCCATGTATTAGGTATGAAGAACGGGCGGCACGGTGGTGCAGTGGTAGCGCTGCAGTTAGGAGACCCGGGTTCGCTTCCTGGGTCCTCCCTGTGTGGAGTTTGGATGTTCTCCCCGTGTCTGAGTGGGTTTCCTCCGGGCGCTCCGGTTTCCTCCCACAATCCAAAGACATGCAGGTTAGGTGGAATAGCGATTCTAAATTGCCCCTAGTGTGTGCTTGGTGTGTGGGTGTGTTTGTGTGTGTCCTGCGGTGGGTTGGCACCCTGCCCAGGATTGGTTCCTGCCTTGTGCCCTGTGTTGGCTGGGATTGGCTCCAGCAGACCCCCGTGACCCTGTGTTCGGATTCAGCAGGTTGGAAAATAGATGGATGGAAGGTTGATGAACATAATGAATCTAGCAGGACAAGCTAATGAATTAAAATTAAAAGCAATAGCTTGGTGGTGCAATCTACAGAATAAAAACTCAGTGTGTTATATTTACTAAGATACACTATTTGTGAATGGGGACCACTAAAGAATTCAGTGGCACATTCAAAGTAATTACACATTCACCCATCACTTAAACCCACTAAATACAATTCCAGGATTACAAAGGGCCAGAACCTGTTGTTTTGACAACATTTGGCTCAGGCCAGATACCACCCCAGGATGGAGTGAAAGTCCATCAAAGGACACACACTGTCATACATTTATACTTACCCATAGTTACTTATTCTGGCCCATTTACAGTTAATCTAAAGATATTTGGATCTAGAGGGGGGTGTTCCATACAGAAATAAGGAGTAGAAGGAAACTCCCTAAAGAAAAAGGACAGGATGGGTCTCAAACCGAGTTTCCTTAAACTAAGAGGCAGCAATGTAAACCAAAGTGCTGCCATTTCACCCTTAGTGGAGAAGTTCAGTATTTTTCAAGTCAAACTAATTTTTTCACAATTTTAATATACATTAATTTGCAAATGATAGGCACCAGTGACAACTGTAGGTGGAATTTTCACATAATAAGGAAGTAAAACAGCAAAAAACTGTACACGTCCATAGCTGTTTGCCACGACAATCCCATTCTACTAAAATACTTCTAAATACACATATCCAAGAAATAAAGTCGTCAAGTATTTCCAATTTACATTGTTGCCATTATCACAATCATGCTGTCTTGATAGTAGAGTTGGCTCCACAAAAACTTAAAGGGGCATTGATTCACAACAAAGAAGCCTGACAGTACAAAATTTACAGACTAGAGGAAACAGATGGGGGGAAAAAAAATAATCTCACTTTTTTCTGAAAACATGGATTCACTCTTTTATAATATGTGTGTAATTTCAAGACAGGGATCACTACTTGAGAACATCCCTGGTTTGAAAATGGGCATGTTTGGTATGTTTTACAGTAGGGCCACAGTGGCTGCAGGTTCTTGTTCCAACCCAATTGCCTCATAAGAAGCTATTTATTGCTGAAGTGACATTTTTCTGCTTCGTCTTAGATGAACTCTTTATTGCTTATTTTAGTCTTAAAACAGCTACATTCACCATTTTTAATTGCTCCTTATTAGCAGTAAGATGCAAATGACAAAGGAACCAACAGTTCTAAATACAGTCTGTTTCCATTTACACCTGTGTGCATTCATCATGCATTATTTGGTTTAATAAAGTACTCAGAAGGAAAGTGAAGAGCAGAGAATAACTCACAGGCTTCAAATCATATGGATGATTATCATTAGAAAGGAAAAAAAATCTACAATTTAAGAATGACCTGACATTGAAGAGTTTAAGCACTAACAAGTACTAGTATTAAATAAAACCTCTTATTGGCAAGGATTGTTTTGTAATTAAGCAGCCGGGTTGGAACTTGCTGCCACTGTGACACTCTAGGACCTATATTAGTAACCCCTTTCTTAAAGCATCTGCTTTTTCTTTGCATTTATACCGCACAGAACCCATTTTAAACCACATGATTAAAATAAAATAAACTCTTCACTTAAGAATACCATTTCCTAAGGTAAATTTATACCATAACTGTGAAAAAAAATAACTTGAAAGGCATACAGCTTACGTTTTAAAAACATTTTCTATTAGAAATAGAACAGTAATGTAAAAATGAATTAGTGCGGCTCAGAACATACAGTATATAACACCATCTGATGTGCAGTCACGTGAAATGTAAGTAAGTAAGTACACCCCATGGAAATGGTTGACTTTTTCAACATATTCGAACATATATCTTCATGAAAACAGTACCTACAGACAAAGGTGATATACTTGAACAAATGACAAATAAAATTGTTATGGTTTATTCATTCTCATAATCTAGATTAATAAACATGCAGATTTGGAACACAAAAAAAAATTAGTACATCCCTACATTTATCACTAATTCAAATACATAAAATTGAATCAGGTGTTCCAGATTAGGCGCAAATGATTAAAACTTCTTTGGAGATGAATGCAGATGGAACATGTGTTATTAATAAAATAAAAATAAAAAAACGATTTCATTTACTTTAGTTAAAAAGGCACTACAAAGCCAAAAATACATTTTTCTTTAACCACAATTTCGTGGTTATATGCGACTAAATAAAAATCACATAACTTAATTGATTCAATCAATTTTTTAAACATGTTTAGCATGGTGGGGAATTACAATGTTGTTGTTTTTTTTATATTTTATAATGAAAGTAGCTATTCTATTAATTGACTGAATTAATTAATTTATGTGCACCCAAGATTTTATTTAGTCACATATAATCACGAAAATTGTGGTTTAAAGAAAAGTGTCATTTTTGCTTTTCAGTGCATTTATAACTAAAGTAAATAAAACCATTTTACTTAAAAAAAAAAAAAAATTATATATTTTATTTTTTACTTTTTGAGTATGTTGTAAATGATTTTTAATGAATAGAAAGCTTCTTTAAAAGAATTACATAATATATACGTTATTTGCAGAATTATTTGAACACAAAAAATTATATTTTGATCTCTATTTTTTTGTTCAGGCTCTTATGGGATTATCGCTTGGTCACAGCAAAAAAAAAAAAATATCGACGACAGAACAGAACCTTATGACAATACTTACTCACCGTAATCAACAAGGCTACTCCTTTGCAAGAGTAAACAAGTAAAGTGGGCATGCATATTTAAACACTGCACTCACTGGAAGAGGCAAGTGGGGGCAACCCGAGGTGTCTCTCACTCTATTCTCTCTCTGTCACTAATTGCATAACCATTAATTATGGCAAAATTTGTTATTTGATTGCATCAGTTTTGACTAATTATTATATTGTCATCGAAACTGAACACATATGCAAAATTTGAAGAAATTTGCTTCACCAAAAGTGGATTTAAAATCAGTTGCAAGATGTGACCCAGACAAACAAACAGACAGAGGAGTCAAGTTAAATAAAATCGTTTAAAAATGTAGATATCTAGGGTCTAGTGTTCCATTTGCTATTGATGTGGGTGGTGTTATCTTGGCAATACCAAAAGAGTTCTCTAAGGCCCTCAAACGGAACAAAGCTATGGATGCCTAGGAATCTGGCCAGGGATTTAAAAAGATCACTATATTATTTGAAATCAATCATTCCACTAAAGTGACTGTCGATTTCTCCAGGACTTGCCGACTCAGCAAATTCAGCCCAGTAGCTAACCATTTGACATTAAAATAAGTCTGCAAGAACTCCAAACATTAAATTGTGAGATCTGCAGGTAACTCTTGCAAAAGTTGGTATCAAACAGCATGTACCTACAATGGTGCAAGATCATTAAGTCTATTGATACATTGGTTAATAAATGATTGAAAAGGTATATCAACTTTATCTGGATACACTGTTTGAATGAACATCTACTACTACAGGTGGTTTGTCGTGTGACGGGTGTGGCAACGCACCATCACCGCATGATCCTAACCCCTCTCTCTCTACTACTGTTTACTTGTTCAAATATGATGAAAAAAGATCAACAATTTCAATGAGGTGTATTTCCTTTTTCACATCACTCTAGGCAAGCTAATCTGATAAAGTTACAGTGTATTAGACTAGTTTAATATTTTTACATTTTGCAAAATATTGTATATATGCACACTCAGTTTTTATATAACATTACATTCAAATTGGACTAAAAAAATAACTATATAAAAAGTGAAGAAAAAACACACACACCTCTTGATGGCCTGGCTCTGTCAGCCTAAATGTCAGAAACGATAAGACATCATGGTCATCTGTAAACAAAGCATAAAGCAGAGTCAAAGAAAGACTAAGTAACAGATCTACAAAATCAAAACTTTTTTTTATAGAATTTTCCAAATTAACATTACTTAGAAAATAAACATTTAGATTAGACAATGGAGGTTTTTAGACAATTAAAATCATGTACACACACACACTTACATATACTGGTGCATCTCAATAAATCAGAATATCATCGAAAAGTTAATTCATTTCAGTAATTCAATTCAAAAAGTGAAAGTCATATTATATAGATTCATTGCACACAAAGTGATATATATTTCAAGCATTTATTTCTTTTCATTTTGCTGATTATGAAAATATAGAATATTACATAATACCAATAAAAAAAGTTTTAAAAATTATTTTTAATACAGAAATATTGGCCTACTGAAAAGTATGTCCATGTACGCACTCAATACTTGATTGGGGCTACTTTTGCATGAATTACTGCATCAATGCAGCATGGCATGGAGGCGATCAACCTGTGGCACTGCTGAGGCGTTATGGAAGCTCAGCATGCTTTGATAGCGGCCTTCAGCTTGTCTGCATTGTTGGGTCTTGTGTCTCTCATCTTCCTCTGGACAATATTCCATAGATTATCTATGGAGTTTAGGCCAGGCAAGTTTGCTGGCCAATCAAACACAGTGATACCATGCTCATTAAACCAGGCATTGGTACTTTTGGCAGTGTGGGCAACCCACAGAGGGATCATGAAGTAAATATCCATTGAAATTAATGTAGAATCAACACAAAAGAATTTTTAAAAATGTAATGGCACAGTTTAAATTTAAACAAAATAGTTTAACAAAATACTAATTGAGCAAGTACAACCTGAACTGGCAAGTTAAATGCATGCTTCCTAAAAGTTAAGCTGAAAAGAAAACAAGGCCAATGTATTTATTTTTAAATTGGTATGGCATATGAGACACAAACATGTCAAAGTAAAATTATATGATTGAAACAACTGCAGACTTTGCATGTACTGCAAAGACTTACTTCAGAACTTGTGTTAAAACTCCAAATGCCATGCTCAATTGTTCATCACTAACAATGACTATATAATTATAATCTACACACATTTTTTTCAACTGGTGCGTAATTAGAGCTACCCAGGTGTACAATATGGGATGTTGTGAATGTTTATGTGATTATTTAGATTCACACTTAAATTAAATGAAAATGCCACCCAGACCTTAACACTTATTTTTTTAAACAGGCCATAATAATAAAAAATATTAATGCATTAACTTTCCCAGACCCATGATATATAATATTTATAATTATACTGTATAACACACACACAAAGCCATGTTTTCAATTCAATGGGGTGTTATTTTACGCTTTGTAACTGAACAAATTCAATACAATGATGGAAGTGGACTTGTACAGAAATTTAACATGACAGAAAATCATGGGTACTGTATTAGTTTAAAACTTGATTAACTTACCTGCAAGGCCGCCTGTTGCTGCAGAAATGCCAAAAAAGCCTTCTAGTGGAAGAATCATATTGTCCACTTTAACACAAAATTCATAATCCTCTTTGTCTGGTGTAAAGCCATTGTTTATTAAAACCTATACAACATTCAATATAATACTATTTAAAAATATATCACTTTCACATTATATGCTAATGAAAATTCTAATTTAAAAATAATTATTACCCATAAATGGAAAAAAAGAAAAATTTAAAATATCTTATGAAATGTAACAACAAAGAACTAATTATAGAGGCAACAAAAACACTACATACAAGATTTCTCAGACTTAAAGGTACTAATAGCACTTACATAATTACTAATAAACATACCGTTAAAGTCTTTTGATAATATGTAACTTTGGCTCTGACAGGATAAGGTTTATTTCTGAAATCCCTCAGGCATGAACCAAGTGCTTGAGTTGAACCATCACTGCAATTAAATCATGCAAAATATATCAGAAAAACTAAGGTTGATGGTCAGATTAATTGTTAGTATGCATATGCTCCACACAAAATCGCCTATAAAAAGGCATTTTTAAAAATTTGTGGAAATACTATTAATTCAGCATGGATAGTATTTTTAAACAAAATAGTTGAATGCTGCAACTGTTTAGTAATGTACAACATCATTTTGAAATTCAACTGCTTATACTCCTCCTGAAACTACAGTAACACCTTACGGTTTTCTTTCAAAGATAAAAGCCAAAAACCCCTTTGGGGAAAAAAATTCTTTTTCCCCTTATTACTGAAAATGACCATTTTTTTATTGTAAAAATAAGATTTAAAACAAAGAAGATACTGCTTAACATTTCAAACAAAGTTAAACTTACTTTTCATGATCATATACAAGTTTTCCATTATTTCCAACAACTACGATTGTTGGGTTGTTTTTCTGAAAAACCAAATATAAGTATTTTACAAACAAAATCATTAGGAAAAATAAGGAAACACAACTGTACTCTTTTTAAATTACAAATTCGTTTAATACAAATAGTTCTAAAGATTTACTTCAAAAATGTACATTTTTAAAGTCTATTGAGAAGTACTAAGAAGTATCTGCATGTGGATTAAATAATATACAAATGGAACAAAAAAAGTCAATTAAAGTGATCTTTTAAATTTCAGTACACAATTATGGATGCTTATGAAATAGCAATTTAAACAACTAGCAAGCCGTAAAAGTTTTGCCTTAACCAAACTAGGTATTTTAGTTATTTGCATCATTCAACATGTAAGTATTCAACTCAATTTATTACATCCAGCTCAATTTAACACTAATAGAGACAAAGTACAGGTAAAATAAAAGAAACTTTCAGTGCTTTGACACATCAAATTATATAATTCTCAATAAAAAGCTGAAAAATGGGTTCTAAAACTTTATTAATACCACGGGGAAATTCAAATGTATAAATAAGTAAAAATAAACTTAATGTGTACAGTACATCGGGTGGAAGAATTGATTTGCTTGATAGCAGTGGGCAGAAAAGGCCCCCGGTTATGCTTCCTAGCAATAGATTCCTTACTACCACTTGACTTGTCAGATCTGCTGCTGGAATGCTTCTCTTCATGGCTGAAAGTGAGACTTGCTTACTTCAACTACTGCTAAGCCGTGATTGAGGCATCTGTACTTTGAGGTGACTATCACACAAGCCGCTGACTCAGAAACTTGCGTTCTGATGCTATTGTGGCTGTGGGTCTGCCACATCGGTACCTGTCAAAGTTTCCATGTTTGTTTATGAAGGTGTAGAAATATATATTAACAGACTCCTCATCTTTCTTTGCAATTTCTCTAAAGGAAAAACCTACACTTTTACAGGTATTAAGGCCTGCCTTATCTTCCTTTATTAATTGCACCTTTATCATCATCCATCAATCCATTATCCAAGCCGTTATATCCTAACTACAGGGTCACGGGGGTCTGCTGGAGCTAATCCCAGCCAACACAGGGCGCAAGGCAGGAAACAAACCCCGGGCAGGGCGCCAGCCCACCGCAGCTTTTATCATCATTATGTTATCAATATTTACCAAACAACACTTTAGAGGGCTTAGGAACATAGTTATTACCAACACTGCTTTTGTATAGCCACATGGTTTGTAAATAACCAGCTAAAGTTAGGTTACCTGTAGGAGTTGTGTGCATTAACTTTCAAGGTCTAACTAGCTACAATTGCTGCAGAAACCTATTACTAGTTCCTTAAAAGAAGCTTTTTTGTATAACTCTGAATTTTTTTTTACCCCCGTTTTTGGTAACCTAAAATTTTTGTAACCTCTGCCAGTTGTTTGTTATCTTTGTATCATTTCTGGTTACTCACTGGACTTGAACTGCTTAAATTTCAATAAAAACTGAATGCAATGAGAAATGAAGCAAAACTGCACCTTTTATTGGCTAACTGAATAGATTACAACTTACAAGCTTTTGAGCCTGCTAAAGCCTTTTCTTCAGGTAAGGTGTAGTGAAAAAAATAAATACAAAAAAATAAATGGAAAATTTTGGGTATCGAAAGTATAATTAGTGTTATAATTTTCTGCATATACATTTGTGTGTATACATGGTCATTTGGATTAAAGATGATATAAACATAACTGTAGCAAAGAAAATACAAAAATAGGAATTGAAACATTAGTCAACTAACCTTTCCATCATTGTCAAATGAGTCAAAGAAAACTCCAAGGCCATTCCAGGAGTCTGCTGCTCCAAACACTGGACCATCCAGGCCCTGGTCAGATGTGTACCATACTGCCTGGATTAAAGCAAAAAAAAAAAAAAAGCTAGTAAAATAATAGATAAAAAAAACTTTTACCTCATTAAGACTTTTATTAATTTAAGTAATATTTACAAGTCCATCAGCTCCGACTCGACCTCTTCCAGTGATACGAAAGGTAACTTCTATTTCCCAGTTTTCAAACTTGGCTTTATTTTTTGTCCACACTGATCCTTTTTGACTCCTTAAAGATGGAGTTATTCGAATCTGATCAGCACTTGGAATAGCATCTAAAATAGACAAAATATTAATTAATACGATTGTAATGGTCAGATATTATACTTATGATCACAACTTGCAATAACTAACTCAGGAGACAATCTTGTCCAATAACCCGTGGTGACTCACAACATTACTTAAAGAAAAGTTTAATGTCATGGGTGGATATGGAATCCAACTTTGTTCCAAATCTATGCATAACAGAATAAGTTTCATAATATGACAATCAAACATAAGTATCAGTATAAAAAAAAAGATGAAAAAAAAAATCCATTCAGTATGAAATACAATCAATTTCCTACTTTATAAATGATTAAGATGTGTAATCATAGGCCACATTAAGACCATGGCATTGTTATTCTGTTGACAAGATCACATTATAGAATTTCAGCAAGGAAAAAACTACATGTCAAAAACCTGACTTGCGGTTTAAGTACTTGTGTGCTATATTTTAATTCTGTGGCTTACAAAACTAAGTTATTTAAAAAAAATAAGAAACCAGAACAGAAACAAAAACCATACTTTATAGATAGAGATATACTATATGTATATACTTGATCTCTTATTGTCAAGTAGGCTTCGTAATAAAATGTTAGAATTTGGAGATGCATGAAGAGACACAAGCGCAAAGTATCTTCAGACACCACTGTGTTATTCCACTATTGCTCCAAACTGTTATTCCAAATGTTACTGAATTGCAATTACTAATGTTTACACTGTCCTCCTGAAAAGCCATTGTTACAGAATAAACTTTAAAAATAAGTGCCTTGAAATGTTTACAATATATAGTAGGCTGTCTACAAATTAACTTAATCATTACACACTCCAATGGGTGAGTACAAATGTATTCATAGGAAGTTCTGTTCCTGTGGCCTCATGCATAATGCCGTGCATAGAATTCACACTAGAACACGATGTAAGCACAAAAGCGGAAATGTGCTTACGCACAAAAAAATTCAGATGCATAAATCTGTATGAACACCAGCTTCCATGTTCTTCCGCTACATGAAAATTAACGCACGTGCCTGCTGCCCCACCCCAACTCCTCCCAGAATTAGACCTCTTTGAATATGCAAATCAATATAAATAGCCCTTAAGCTCAGGCAATGGCAAAAGCACGAGGGAAAATAGAATTTCAGTGAATACCAAATGGAGGCAAGGAAAAAGTACTATTTATTGGTTTAAACAACAAAATGAAGTTGATCGAGTGACACAGAGTGTCAGAGAAACTTGAAAGGTCAAGTTCACAAAGTCACACAGTGCCCGAAATAAAAACGAACTTGTCAGATATCAAAGTCGCCATGAAAAGGCGAGTCAGCCCACCGTCTGAGTGTCATATGAAAGCTTATTAGGGTACAGAGGGAAAAAAAAAAAAAAGGCACACAGTGGGGGAAAAAAAGCACAAAATGTCAACTTTAATCTCAAAATTTCCACTTTAATCACAAAAGTTTATTTTGTCATTAAAGCAGAACATCATAAACTTCATCTTAAAATTGTTTAATTTACTAGTTTCTTAAATCCCATCGTAACTAAAGTAGCACATTAAATGCTTTGTTATGTATTTGATTTTCTATGTGCTCTATGTGTGTGAATCACTACGTGCTTCCGGGCTTTCTCTTCCTCCAACAGGACACAGAATCCATTACATTTGTGATATTACAGCTCTCTGAATAATTAAAATACTGAGATGTATACTTGATATAATTTTCATGATGACAGGAGTTAAAGCATGTTATTAAAAATGGGAACACGGTGGCGCAGTAATTGTTGACATCTCACGCAAGATGCTTGCTGCGCGACCTTCGATGAAATACTTTATTGTAGCAGTACTGTGTCTTTCAAACGTACTAACTTCCAATTCCTGCCCTTACTTTTCTTTCTCCAAATACCCAATAGCCATACAATCAGCTCTGTAATAGATGTTAAGCCATCTGTAAGCTTAGAACGCTGACTCTTCAAAACTTTTAAGGAACATTGAAATATCTTCATAGTACGTGTTTAATTATTCTATCCATCTATCCTTCCTTCAAGAATACACAGCGAGGCAGGAACAATCCATGAACGGAGCGCCAGCAGCTCGCTAGCGCTGTGGCACCGTGTCCTCACGTTTAATTATTAACAATATAGATTATTTAAATGAAGTAAAGTTTTATCTGTATAATATAATACACATATTTTGCTGCATTTCATCTTAAAAATATCGTCTTCATATGTAAATACGCGCTTTATAAAGTGGCTCAGGTTGTGCAATATTATAACTACCGCAGTGAGGTAATTATACTTATAAGTACACAGCACTTGATGGACTGATTGAGTGCATTTAGAGTTCTTGGGATGAAACCGTTTCTGAACCGCGAGGAAAGGCTCTGAAGGGTTTGCCGTATGAGAGCAGTTCAACAGACAGCATGGCTGAGGCAGCGTGTGCTTGATGCTGTATGCCCATAATTCTCTTTCCTATCAGGTGCTGTACAGCTGTGATTCACACTCAGATACAGAGATATAAATCCTCAGAGTGGTGCAGTGAGAGTAATATGGAAAAAGATGATCCGATGTGGCAACCCCTAACGGGAGCAGCTGAAAGAAGAAGGTGGTGCAGTGAGAGTAACAATGCTAAAGCAGTTATGGTATTTGGAATAGTTTGACCATTCTGTGGACCATTATATTGTTACAGGTTAATTACAATCAGATGCATTAAACTAATAAACAATTTGCGGTTAATTTCAGTGTATTTATAAAGCCGCGTCAGGGATGTGGATCTAAAAATGAAAGGGTAACCACACAGGAACAGTAGCACTGCTTTGACGCTGGGTGCCGCAAGTCTGCAAAACCGAGCGCAGAACTTGTGTACGACAGGATATGAGCTGCCGTGGAAATGTGCGTGGCTTTACGGCAAATTTAGGTTTTATACATCGCGATTTGAACATGGAAACGCTTGAGCACAACATTTGTGTGCGTACGCACCGTTTATACATGAGGCCCCTGGTTGTACAAATCATTGGCCCTTATAGAGTCTACTAGAAGAGAAAGAAACATTATCAGAGTAAGGTTAAGTTGATTACAACATGACAACATTCTTAGATTTGCTTAACCCTACACAGGGCAATGGACGCCCAGAACATATTAAGGCACCACTGGACATAAGGAAAGATACTGTATAACCCTAGATAGGACCACAGACAATCATCTCAGGATCTATCTGCATATACACTCATGACAGGGCAGGGACTTTTTACAATCACAAGTTAACCTAACCTGCAAATCTGCTGGGGAGAACACACAAACAACACACAGATAACAACCAGAGTAACCAGACACAGGATTGAAACCTTGATTGCAGGATCTAAGAAGTGTCAATTGTAACCACTGTACTGTATTTTAATATGACTGAATCTGCATGAATGTTACAAAAATTATGATGAGAATGGGGCATTCAGCCCAAAAAGCTTGTTTATCCTATTCACATAGATTGACCAGAAGAACATCAAGTTGAGATCTGAAGCTCCCTAAAATAACACTGCTTGGTAATTTTTTCCAGGTCTCTGTGGTTCTTTGTATTTATGCAAAATCTGCTATGTTCTTGATGCAGTTCATTTTAAGTAACAACAGGGATGTACCGTACTAATTCCTTTCATAATTTTTAACACCTCATTCATACACCCTTCTTAGTTTCCTTCTTCATAAACTGAAAAAGTTCAACTCCTTTAGTCAATCCTCATATCCCACAGCACATACCTCTTTGTCTGGAAATCAGCCAAGTCACTTTTCGCTGAACCTTCTCTAGTGTTGCTTTATCTTTGTTGTAATACTGAGACAAACAGCACACAGAACTCCAGGAAGGTTCCCACTACTGCTTATTAACATCTTATTAGCTTTCTTGATTGCTTCTGTACCCTGTCTGGACAATGAGGAGTCCACTATGACTCCTAAGTTCTTCTCATGAAGTATTTTTCCCTAGTTTCAGCTATCCTATTTTGTATTCAAATCTGACGTTTTTACTTCCTATATGTAGTACTTACATTTAGTTACATCTGCTACAAATCTGTCCACGGCTGTTTCTATCCAAGTCATTCTGTAACAATTTAGCAAATTCTACATTATCTGCCCTTCACTTTTGCCTAGGCTCATGTGTAAACGTTCCTGGCTTATTGATTATATTTTTGTGTAGATCGTTTATGTATATTAAAAAAAGCAGTTGGCCAAGCACTGATCCCAGCGCGACACCACATTTAACATCAAGGACTACTCCATGTTTTATAATAGATACCAACTGCGGAAAACCTAAAACAAAACGTATCGTTTCCTTATCTGCACTGCATACGGTTGTAAAAAGTACACCACAACACATGGAAATATAAAAACATCCACGACTACCAAGTGAAGTTTCTATAAAGTTTCTAGATGAACTCACATTTAAAATGACATGTTAATGATAGCTTGGAAAATCTTTAAACTTTTGGTTAAACTGGATTAAAACAAGGTACCATCAAAATAAACGTGTAAGCTTTTAATAAAGTTCTTAATTCTGTGCATGCTTCCAGTCATATGAATGTGTTGTGAGTGAAATAACGAGTTGGCTTCTAATCTTGTAATCCGTTACACTGTATGAAAGAAATAAGTAGCCTGCAGCTACAACTTCTGACATGAAAGAAATGTTACTACGCAGGTCAAACACGAAAGACAGGCGTTGTCGCGATTGCGATTCCAGGTGAATGTCCGCGACTTAGTGATACTACAGGTAAGGCAATGCGAATGTTGACTTCAAACTTACTTCCAGTGTGAATCCAAAAGGGTATTGAACCATCGCTTTGCGAAAGGTGGGGTCCTTTGAAGCTGTATTTGTACTCAAAGCGGCGGTGTGGAGTGTCACTCGAGGATGATACTGCGTCTGCACAAATTTGACTACATACTGAAAGAATTATTAATAAGCCGGTAGCCACGAACTTGTCTATGAATGCCGCCATCTTTCTGTCCCACTGCTGACGTAGCCCTGAGCTGAGGGAATGACGGGAGTTCCAGGACAGCCAACAGGGCGCTTTCTGATTGGACCTCCGCTATCAAGTAGTAGCGGCATCGGCGGAGGCGGGGTTTGGAGTGGAGAGGCACCGTTAACCGTGCATTCCGTTGCCTTTAATAGCTGTTACAATTTACATTAACCAGTCAGGAACTGATTTCGAACGGGCTATCAGTCCGTTGCAATGCATACTCGTTCATGAGAGCAATTTATTGTAAAGTCTTTAGGACAGAGCCAAAAAAAGCAGGTTGTGCTCACAGATAGAACGTGCGGACAACATACAAGATGATGAGACTGAAATAAGCATTTGCGGCTGGATACAGATTCGTGCCGCATTATCCAATTTCACAAATCCATAGTTATGTCTGTTTGTATCTTATCAAGCAATACTACCAGAAGCACTTTCGGCAACATTAATAGATAAAAGAGATAGATGATCGGTTTTATTTTACCTGAAATACTTACAAATAAATCATTTCTATTTTCATGAATTAATCTAATAAACCTGTAAACTTAAAACTAGCAGACATTAACAGAATTGTTTCCGTTATCAGTAAGTGCCTTCAAGTAAATTTTAATAAACTTCTTGCTCACAAGTGACCCATAAACAGAATGATGGGTAGCATAGCTCAACAGTGTAAAATGCTTTATTAAGATAAGATGCCAGGCTGCCAGAAACATGTCAGCAGAATTTAATGAAAACCTGACACACTGTATGATATAATCAAAGTGAAGCTTATCTCAATAGTGAAAAATGTTTTATTGAGGCATGCTGCCAGGCTGGTGAAAATATGTGGATCCACCTAAGGCCAAATCTAAAACACTGCTGGAATAAATCAAAGGGTAGCTCAGCACAAAAGTGTAAAATGTTCCATGGAGATGGACTACCTGTGTGCCAGAATCATGCCACAACGTTTAAGGCTAATACAGACATAACTGAGCATAATACAATGGCTAGCTTATTTTGATAGTGTAAAATGTCTTATTGAAACATGCTGCCAGTTTGGAACAGATATATGGTTGAACTTGCACCTAGGGCAAATTCTGACACACTGTAGGATATGAGTAAAACGGCAGCTCAGCTCAATAGTGTTAAATGCCTTATACAGTCATGTTGTCAAGCTGCCATACTGTATATGGCAGCACCTATGGCCAATTCTGAGATATTCTAGGTTATAAAGCAAAGGATAGCGTAAAAAATAAGATAAAAAAAAAACTCCATATAAAGCAAACACTCCAGACAAATGGTCAAACACTCTGTCATAAACTCCAGCAGCTCAATTCTATAGGTTTAATTTTAAACATGAGAGAATATGTAATTGTGATGTGAGCATGCACAGTAATCATTAGCAGTGCAGTATGAAAGATAGGATAT
Organism: Polypterus senegalus; assembly: GCF_016835505.1. Taxonomy (NCBI): domain Eukaryota; kingdom Metazoa; phylum Chordata; class Cladistia; order Polypteriformes; family Polypteridae; genus Polypterus; species Polypterus senegalus. Next base: position 38,125,844 of record NC_053157.1, read on the forward strand.
TTTGATAGAACACATTTTCATTACCTGAAATTATGTGGCTGCAGCACTAAAAACTAGTCTGCTGAGTAAAAATAAATGTGAATAAGCAATGCTTATTGTATTGTTCAATTAAACTGTAGAGCCCCCGATTATCAATAATGGATGTGGCAGTAAAGCCAGGCTAGTATATTATTAGACACACTTCCTCACGCTTTGGCTAATTTAAAGATACCAATTAATGCAATATTGATCCTCAAACACTTTAAAGTTTACAAACCCCATGGCCTGACAAGACAATTCCTAAACCCCCTCATGGTCAAGCTCACTTGTCCGCACCTTTTCCTTAATTGTTCCTTATTTTTTTTTTTTTAGCTAGATGTTTTTACGGGTTTAATCCCAGAGGCCCATAGAATACAGCAATGCTGGACATGTGGGACACATTGGGATGTTTAAGGAGGGACTGAATGTTACTAACACAAAATCACAAATCATTTTCATTGCCACTCCTTGGGTGGTGCAGTAGTACAGCTTCCTTGCAACAAGGAGACCTGGGTGCTCCCTGTGTGGAGTTTGCACGTTCTTCCTGTGGGTCCATGTAAGTTTCCCCTGGTGCTCTGGTCTTCTCCCACTGTCAAAAACCATGAGACAAAGGTTTCATGAACTGGCATTACTAAATTGGTCCCTCTGTGTGTCTGTGTGTGTGTTTGCCTTGCAATGGACTGGTGCCTCATCCAGGGATTGTTCCTTGCTTGTGTCAGATGGTTGCTGGGGTAGGCTCCAGCTTCCCTGTGACTAAGTCAGGATAAGTGGGTTTGAAAACAGATGGATGGATGGCCATTGCTTTGTACTTTTATGTCTATTAGCTGTTTAGCAATATATCATAAATAAAAGCCAATAGCCCTCTCATAGTTTTTGGTTCTATCAATCATTTAGTTTATTACAACATTTTATAATGAGTTTTACTAATTTTATGTTCTTAACTTAAATTCCATGACCAGGAAATTCAAGAGGAAGGAAACTGGAAAGTGAGGAGTGGTGAGTCTAGAGACCTTTTTTATTCAGCCAGTACCATTATGAAGAAGGGAATACCCTGTATAGCTCAGTGCCAAAAATGTACAAAGGCCCTGAAACATCCCTGGAATAACAATATTACCACAAAGGTGACATCTGTAGGGGCCCACAATTCTTACCAGTGCACCAGGGTTCAGAGGCCAAAAATTATTTCCCAAAACGATTTAATTTATTCACAAAATTATTTAATTTATTCAGAAAATTATTTAGTTTTCATGAGAGCCACCCTGTCTTTGGAATACCTGGGCCTAGGCCAAACAGGCCTATTCAGTGATCCATGTATGTCTATCCCCTTCCTCTCTCTCTGTCACACTCTCATTCTTTTACTGTGCTGTGGCACAGTGATCAGGTCAGGTCAGGTTGAGGAGCATGCACTGGTACAGCATGTTGCTGCCACCACCACATGATGAAACAGCTCCTGGATCCTGGACTGGGACCCGAGAGTTGCCGTGCAGTGGGCGACTCTTCAGCACCACACCAGTTCTAATCCCCAACAGGCCTGACCCCATTGGCTCTCTGACAGTTTTTACTCTTCCTGGGATGAGGCTCCCAAGGGCTTTCCCCCATCCCCTTCATAATGCAAGCAGCCTTCCAATGGGTTGCTGTAGCAGAGCTACTCCCGCGGAGAACAGAAAGGTGTCCTGTTTGACATTTTGGAGCTGCCAATCCTGCCACCAACCCCCAAGATTTCCCTGCAAGTTGGATGACATCATACACAAGGCACAGTGATGCAGGAGTCAAAATTATTTGCCATTTAAATTAATCAAATTGTTTTTGTTATTAAATAACATTCAGAGCTTTCTAGAAAGAATAAATACCAAAACACTATTTTTTACAAGTCTCTGGAATACTACGCAGCACGTCAAATGCAGCATGTGCATAAAATGCAAAATTCTCCCTAGTGCAACCTAAATCTGTGATTAAACAGTTAATCACCACACCACTATATACTATAAATAATAAGTCAATTTTAATGTAAATGTATTTAATGGTGGAAAAGCTGAATGCTGATTTTTCTGCAGTTTAATTTACTTTTTCCTCCTTACGAGAAGCCCACCTAAAGTTTTATGAGGAGTTCATCTTATATCCATCATAATTTTCTGAGACAAATGCTATGTAAGATGGTAAACTTTGGCACACACATAATAGAGATGATGAATGGCTACAAAGTGTCCTCTAGAAGATGGAGCAAGCCTATCTGAAACTGAACAGAAAAAAATGAAGAGTTTAAATAGACATACCATTCCATAGAAGATAAAATGAATAAAGAAACTTCTAGCACAAAAAAGACTGCCTAAAGTAAAAAGACTCAAGGGAATGATTAAATGCATGAGCAAATATGTTTTCAATCTTGATGACAGTGTTAGGGCTACTGTATAATCAACTCGGGACAAAAAACACATGGAAACACAATTTGCCATAGCAGAGGGCGTTACTAAACTTATATAGTATGTCTCATGAGGTCACCCTTGTTAAACTGCATTTACTCACTGAGAGAAACGACAGCGTCCGATGACGTGACCAGATGAATGTTAGGTGTGTTGTATTACTGTGAAATTGCATGAGGAGACAGAAATTTCTGTTCAAAGTGACTTTCAGATGTAGACAGCAGGTGCCCTTAAATAGAGAAAGGGTACTTAGCAGGAGTTTGGGCTTCTGCATACTGAGATAGCTTGTCCTGCCTATACACACACAAACATACATACACTCACACACACACACACACATATATACTGTATATATAGTGCAGTTGCACTTTTTCACATTTTCTTATGTTTTTGCCTTATGTTTAAATCATTTAATTCGTTTCTCCCTCTTCAAGCTACACTCGATACTCTTGAATGGGAAGTCCAAAGCCATATTGGCGGAAAACCAATGATGGTCTCAATATTTTTTTTTATGTGGCTACAGTTTATAGGCCAGTGTCAACTGCTGGCACAAAGTAAGTGAAATATTCAGCTGGACTGAAACCAGTGTGGCACATCACAAAGGAGAATCCTGCTTTGTCTACTTTTCTTCATAATTTAAGCACTTTGAATTGTTCACCTTGAATTAGGAAGATGGGTCAAACATGACCGGTGGGCTGGCGTCCTGCCCAGGATTTGTTTCCTGCCTTGTGCCCTGTGTTGGCTGGGATTGACTCCAGCAGACCCCAGTGACCATGTAGTTAGGATATAGCGGGTTGGTTGATGGATGAATGGATAGTCAAACATGACAGCATTCATGGTTACAACCCAGTAAGGAGTTACTGTAATTCTGGAATCCAATCAGCTCCAAAATGCACAAATTCTTGACTCATGAGAGCAGTGACATTGATGACAAATAGGACAGCTAGCAATCACAACAGGGTAATCATTTAAAAATAACATAACCCTTTGCTTTCTTTACATAATCCATGTTTGGGTACTTTGGCTGGTATACTGTAAAAATGCAACGCAAACATTTACAGTAAATGCAGAGTCTGGCAATTCCAGTAAAGACTAAAACATGCACTTAGGAATATCAGTGGATTTTGTGTTTTGCAATTGAGAAATACAAAAGAAAACTTGGCTGCTTTGCTCATTACATCTTCAAACAAGCAATACTAAATGAAAAGTAAAGAAAATTAAAAAATAACAGAAACATAGTGAAGTAAACTCAACCAGCTGCAGAATCTGACAATAGGCAAAAATTTGGTTTCAGATTTTTACAATAAATCCCGCTAAGCGGAACATCCCAAGGCAATACTAAAAATGTAATTGGTAAGAAAAAAAATGATCTGGAAAAAATGAAGCATAATTCTGCAAAGCAAGCTCATAAAATATGTATGCAATATTTTTTTTCATGTTGGGAGAGTGACATTACAGGAGGTTTGATAGTTGCAGTGAGACAAAATAAATAGACTGTAGTTGTGCCATCATAACAAATGCATCTTTAGAGAATGAAGATACAAAGTCAAGCTATTGTACCAGGCAGACCATCTGATAGTCATAATGAAGCTCATTTAAACTGGTTCAAAGAGCCTATGCTAGAATCTCTAGGCACAAGGCTGCAACCAAATGGGCAAGAGATGCTGGCATATCACAGGATAAATCAGCTACTCGTCCAGTTCAGAAATAGAAACAGCAATCATCCTAATGCACATGTCTTTGGAATGAGAGAAACAACATTACCTGGAAAAGCCAAACTGATATGGAAAGAATATCACACAGGCAACATCTAGACTTGAACCCAACACTCGGGGTCTGAAAGGCAGCAGTATGACACCATGCCCTTTTGAAAAGACCATGGAAGCAAACATGGATGAAAATTTGAGAGCATCAAGGGGCATCTCAGAACCCCAAACCACAGACATAACTGCACAGACACTAGTCCCAAGTTCAAAAGACGTTTTACATAAACCAGTCCCTTTACAGGTTTAAACAATTCTTTCACCTCCAAACATCCCCAGACAATCTTTGTTCTCTTCTTTTCCCAACTCTCACTCACCTGAGTAAGGCAGAGTGGCTGCTTTTATGCAATACCCAGTAGTACTTCTGTTCCAAAAACATTGCACCCAGGAAGCCCTTCCAGGTCACGTGGAACTACCATAAAACAATGGAGTCCTCTCCTGGTAGCCCCTGCAGGTGACAACTGAGGAGCCCAATAGTGCTGCGCTTCAGAACAACAATTCCAAGGCAACCCTGTGGGTGTTCAAGTCAGAGCCATGCCAGAGTAGCACTGCCACCTCTTACTCTGGAGGAAAAGCTGTTCAGTGGAGGCAGTATCCCTCTATCCATCCTTTATATCATTCTCCCAACTAGGAAAAGGAATAGAAAACATCCCGGCTAGGATTGGCATCCATCTGTACCATCAATCCTTCCTGGCTGGGAACAGAAACAGCCTCCAACCCAGTTGAGATGCCAGTCCATTAATTACTTGTATCAAACAAGATAAAACCTAATGGAGTTGTTTAAGCAAAAGCCCTTTCTTCTGATGGCAGACATTTAATCAAAACTGGTACCCCATGGCACTATATCTGGGTTAAGTATAGATTAGGAAAATCAATATATGCATGAAAAGATGATTTTCTCATTATTGATTTTATTCCCTACAGTTTATCAGTATTTTAGTAAAATGTCTACTTTATACTTGTGAAAATAGCTACTTAATTTGAGGGGTTTTGGCAACCATATCAGACTAAATTACATGTACAATAAATAAAGTTAGCTTTATTATTTAATATCAATGATTAAAAAAGGGGTGAACAGTGGCTACTTACATTGCATTCTTCTGTAAGTCCAAAATAAGAGGGCTGATTTATTTTCCTTCTTTTATATGACCTCTCAATATGAAGCCATGCTATTCATTGTCTGACTTTCCTACTAGATAGATAGATAGATAGATAGATAGATAGATAGATAGATAGATAGATAGATAGATAGATAGATAGATAGATAGATAGATAGATAGATAGATAGATAGATACTTTATTTGTCCCAAAGGGGAAACTAACACTTAACAGAAGCTCAAGAAAAGTATAAACATTGCAATAAAAACAGATAAGAGCTTCTGGCTATTGCCGACTAATTACAGGCTTTCAGGTGGGACTAAGATGGGTCAGACTAGGGGTCAGATCTGCCAAGTTCTGCCACAGGTTTACATTTAACATTTGAATAAAGTAGGTCCAGTTTCATGTGGACATGAATTGAACATGACAAATACTGATAAACGTTTGTCATTTTTCCTGCTAGAATTTCCATGGTTCCAAGTCACCACCATTTCAGGGTTGAAATGATCCATCATTAGAATGTTAGATTCATCACAGAGTGAATTATTTCTGTTGCTCAGTATCTTTATGCTGAGGAAGGAATATAAAATTTATTCAGGATGACATTACTTACGATATGATTTTGTTTCAGTGTGGGTTATCTCACATATCATTGTGTTTGAATCTTACTGATTTTGGTGGTTTATCCAGTGTCACACATGCATGATTGGGAGGCAGCTAGAGGGCCTGAATAATAGTAGTACCACGCCAGACCAGGGCGATGTGAGTTGCACTAACTTTCTCTCTCAGTCCTCTACAGACCATCCACGGGAAATCCCACTAGGTCCCAGCACCATTGATAATGTCACTTCTGGTTCCGGCGCAACTAATGACGTCATTTCCAGCTCTTGGCATATAAATCCGCCATCTTTAGCTACCTAAATCAGTTCTGTTTTGGACTCGTATCTGTGAACATCTCTTATTCATTTAATTGTTTTGCAGCCAAGGCACAATATACAGGTGGCTGCCTCGAACCTTTTTTGATGACTTTGTGTCGTTTTTGTGACAGTGGCATAGTCAGCGGGATGTTTAAAGCCCAAAGGAAACCAGGACAGGACCTGAAGTCTAACCAGGTGGGAGAGTACCGGGCCAAGTTTCAATATGTACACCCGAACTAGTAACGAAACAAAGGGAGTGTGTAAAAGAGACACACAAGAGTAGGCTGGTTCCTAGGAGGAAAACATGGGACTTATTATGCTCTCTCGGAGGAGAGAGCTGTTCATCCTATTAGAATCAAGATCCAGGATAAATGTGGGGTATCCCCAGACCAGCAGGTAGAAAGAATTAAAAATTGTGAATTCAATCCAGAGAGGTAGACCCAGGAGCAAGTTTTTGCTCTCTGGGAACAAGTGGCACAATTGTTACAGCCATTCGAATGTAGAACATTTCAGATAGTACAGCAGGTAGCCTGTTTTCTGTTAATGAAAAGTCTTCCCAAATATCTCACCCAGCTGGACTGGAGAGACTTTAAAAACACAGAAGAGCTTATAAAACTCATAGAACTATCTAAAACAGCCTTGCAATCTGAGAGAGCAAAACAGTCCTCTAGTGGACTCCGTGGGGATTACGTCCCACAAACTCTGTCTCTTTCGTACAAACCAGAGCCTGTTCTGAAGTCCCCGGGCCCCTCTCAGGAACGAGGAGGGATGCAGGTGGATAGAGAGGAGAGGTTTATGTGCGTTTATAAACCGCCTGACGATATCAAATGTGGAAATGTAAATGGGTTCAGAGTTGAAGCACTCCTTGATTCCAGCAGCAACATTTCCATTGTTGATTGCCAATATATACTACCGCAACAGTGGACAAAAGTAAAGACCAGTATAACATGTATACGAAAATTCGTAAATATAAAACTGCCCACATAACACTTATAGTGCTGCCTACTTAGATAACGTTGTCATTTATTCCAGCACATGGAAGAAACACGTACAGCAGGTCAAATTGGTATTGTGGACGCTGGGAGAAGCTAGGCTTTGAATCAATCCAAAAAAATGTTTTTTTGGGTTGAAAGAAGCTAAATATTTGGGCTACCTAGTAGGTGACAATTTTCAAAGGTAGATGCCATATTGAAGTGTCCCTGTCCATGAACCAAACGGCAAGTCCAAGCATTTCTCAGATTAGCTGGGTATTACGGTTTGTACCTCGGTTTTCAGAGAGAGAGCGGCACCCTTGAATGATTTAACAAAGAAGTGGGCTCCTAACAATGTGGTATGGACTGATAAGACAGATGCTGAATTTTATGCCCCAAACAGTACCTTACGTCAGCATGAATATTGAAAGCACCTAATTTTTCTCTTCCTTTCATACTCCAGATGGATGCTTCGGACACAGGCCTGGGTGCCGTGCTGACCCAAAGCGTCAATGGTGTTGAACACCCTGTCATGTACCTGAGCCAGAAGCTATTGTATCGGGAGACCAGGTATGTGGGGGTGGAAAGGGAAGCCCTTGCGATTAATTGGACGATTATGAAGTTGAGGTACTACCTCTTGGGCCGTGGATTCACTCTTGTGACGGATCATGCACCGCTACAGTGGATGGCCCTGCACAAGGAGTCAAATCTGTGGGTCACTAGGTGGTTTCTTGACCTCCAACCATATAAGTTTCCACTTGTTCATTGTAAGGGCTTTCTTCATGCCAACGCTGATGCTTTCACTCGAGTGCACAACCTCTCGGTTACAGAATACATATATATATACTGCAAAAGAATATATATATATATATATATATATATATATATACTGTATACATAAAGCTATAACAGAATCAATTATTAAACATAAGAAAAAGGATTGAATGTAACACAAGGGTTAACTAAATATAAGTTAAAGATGAAAGCACAAGGGGTCTCTGCCTCATCTTAGAGAAGCTACCAATGTAATTTTCTGAAGTTAGAATGAGGTAAATGAGTAACAAACATCCTTCCATAAAGTAGGAATAAACTGAGGGAAAAGCGTGTACACCCCTCCCATGAAGCGGTGCTAAGATCAAGAGAACAATATGCAAAACACCCCCCTTATTGAGGCAATGTTCAGAATAACAGGTGACTCGCCCACTACTTCGGGGATGGCTTGGATCGCATGGGTTAACTCCTGCCGCTGTAGGGGCGTCAGCTCATCACCGAGGTTAAGGGCAGTCGTGCATGCGAACAGGGAGAGGGATCTCCGGGAGTCGGGAAGCTCCTCCCTGTCTTTCCAGGGTTTCAATAAGTTTACATGGTAGATCCTCTCACTCGGCTGACGATTGGGCTGTTTAACCAAATAATCGACGAGTCCCTTTCTTTCCTTAACCTCGTATGGCCCTTGCCAGTGAGCGAGTAACTTAGAGTGGGAGGTAGGAACGAGCACCATCACCCGATCCCCCGGGCGGAACTCCCAAAGGACGGAGTTACGATTGTAACACCTGGCCTGCGCTGCCTGCGCACGAGTCACGTGGTCTTTCAGGAGGGGCCTGATTTTAGTGAGCCTGTCACGCAGTTAGGCCACATACTCCAATATGTTAGAGGAGGGAAGGGCCTCGGCCTCCCAGCCCTCTTTTAGTATATCCAAAATGACCCGCGGTTGTCGCCCATATAACAATTCAAAATGGGAGAAGCCCGTAGAGGCCTGAGGTACCTCCCAGTAGGCAAAAAGCACGAGCGGGAGGAGCTAATTCCAGTTCCTGCCGTCCGCGTTGACTACTTTGCGGAGCATCTTTTTAAGCGTCTGGTTAAAACGCTCCACCAACCTGTCTGTCTGCTGGTGATAGACAGACGTCTTCAGGTGCTTCAGGTGCGAAGTAATTTGGCCACCTTCCTGAACGTATCCGAGGTGAAGGGTGTACCCTGGTCTGTGAGGACTTCTTTGGGAATACCCACTCTGGAAAATAAATTGACTAATTCCCGTGCGATATTTTTGGTGTTAGCGGAGCGCAGGGGAACCGCCTCTGGGTATCGGGTGGCGTAATCCACCATAACCAATATGTATTTATGGCCACGGTTTGAGGGTTCCAGGGGTCCTACTAAGTCGACCCCTATTCTATCGAAGGGGACATCGATCAGGGGTATAGGGACGAGAGGAGCGCGGTCCCTCCTAGGAATCTGGCGGATCTGACACTCCGGACAGGATTGGCAGAAACGCCGGACCTCCTCGTTAATCCCAGGCCAGTAAAAGCGGAGCTTAATTCTCTCCAGGGTCTTTTCGGCCCCGAGGTGGGCGCCTAGGAGGTGAGCATGAGCTAGTTTGTATACCCGCCGGAAGGTATGCGGAACTAGCAGCAACTTCCGCACCTCGCCCTCGTGGGTCACCACCCGATACAACAGATCATTTTCAAGCACAAAAAAGGGCTCGCGTGGTATGGAACTGTCGGCTTGTGAGCTGTTTGGCAGAACCAACGCATTCCGGGCAAACCGCAGGGAATCATCATTCCACTGCTCCCTCTTGAATGAGGCCGGCGTGGATCGAAATTGGTGATCCAAGCTACCCAGAGGGTCTTGTGACCTGGCCACCGGAAGAGTTCCCTGGCTAGTCCCTTCCCCGGTGGATTCTTCCGGGTCAGGGTCCGTCGCCGAGGAAGTGTCCCCCGGTGTGCCAGCGCCATTAGGGCCTGCCCCAGAGCACGGCGTGGAGAGCGCAGGAGGGGCGCCTTGCCCCCTCATAGCCAGACCCAACGAGGCCCCGGGAGCGGTGTGTGTCTTACTGCAATTTTTATGCGACCAGTCTTGTCCCAAGATCACCGGATAAGGGGGTTCGGGCAACACTGCGACCACCAACTTAGTCAACTTCCCCCTCCAGGTGATATAACATTGTGCGGAACGATATGACTTGGTCCCTCCATGCACGCAAGTGACTTGTAGGTGTTGTTTTAGCCACTGTCGTGGTAACACATAACGGCGAGCCACAATGGTTATGTTGCTGCCAGAATCGAACAAAGCCACCACCGCATGCCCATTTAATAACACCACTCCCGTGTTTGGACTCGCCAAGGGATGCGACGGGGTACAGTACCTCTCCGTTGATGCCCAGGTGCAGTCCATTGGCTCCACAGGTATGTTCATAGGACAGGTTGGCAGCAGGTAGCCGGTCTCACCGCACTTGTAACAGCGCGGAGAGGCCGGTTTCTCTTTGGGTCTTTGTGGCGCTTCTGCAGCACGTCGAGGGGGCTGGGGGGTGGCCGCCCATCCCTGTCAGTTTCCACGAGCTGGCCTTTCTGACCCCCCGACTCGGAGGACCACGAGCTGACGCTCGAGGACTTCCAGGAGTCCTGGCATGTCCTTGTAGGGATGCCGCCGGACCTGCTGGGCGAGGGAACTGGGCATTGCATTGACCAAGCCCTCACAGGCCACCTGCTCTACTACCTTCCGGGCCATTTTGCCCCAGAATTCGAAGGCCTGTGCTCGGGCGGGTCAAACTGCCAGTTCCGCTACTCTGCCGCCTGCTGGCCTGGCGTGATGCCGTAGCGTGCCAGGACCTCCAGTTTGAGGAGGTCGTAGTTTGCGGCCTCCTCCTCGGGGAGATCATAATAAGCCCGTTGCGCTGGCCCCTTCAGGTAGGGCGCCAGAATGGACGCCCACTTGGACTGCTGCCACTTGTTCCGGGTGGCCGTCCGTTCGAAAATGCCCAAATATGACTCGACGTCGTCCGCATCAGTCATGGGTACCAAAGGCGGAGGCGTTGGTCTAGGCAGGTCGGGCCTTACCCTCTGGGCTTCTGCCAACCTGGCCTTCATTGCCTCCAATTCCCGGGTGGTAGCGGTTTGCGCTTGCTGCAGGGACAGTATTTGTGTATTCATCCCTTGCAGCACTGTATTGAGGTTCTGTTCTTCAGTCATATTTTCGGATCTTCTATCCTGCCGACTACGCCACTGTAAAAGACGAATCAGGACACAACATAAAGGTTTGGGGTTTCCAGCCCCATATACTGTCAAATTCTCCACAGTACAAAATAAACAAAGGGTCAAAATATATAAACAAAAAGTTCACATATGCACAACGTTTATTCATGGCGTCGGCGGCCATTTTATGAAGGAGGAGCCGGAAGTGGAGGAATGCTGGGAAGGAACCGTGAGGGAAGATGGGATTGATGATGTCAGGGAAAATGGAGGAGGAAGGGCAGAAGTAACGAACTGCGGGCAAACCCGGCTTATGGTGGCGGAGCGTCTTTTTTTCTGTAAGAAAGCAGAGGGAGAAAGTTAGTACCCCGCCATTCCCTGCCGGCGAATGTCTTCCCAGGTGTGTTAAGATCCGTCCGCAGTCTCCTACTCGCGCGTGCGTGACAATAGTAATAGTAGCTTTAATTGCATATCAGTACACAGTAGATAGTTTGGCATATTTGTATCAATTCATTAAAAAAAGAAACAACAAAAAGCTGCAGGCAGTCAGAACTAATTCCAACATTATCAGCTGCAAATTAGCAAGTAACCATGTGTGGAATGAAAGCACATCACAAACACACTTGGTTGCTTCTGAGCTGTCCGTTAATCTAACACACATGTCCCTAGACTGTGACTGAAAACCAGGATTCCAGGTATTGAACCAAGGAGTGATGAGACAGTTAAACTTAATGCTTTACCACCTTGCCTCCCATCTTTTTGTGAATGTAATCCAAAACATGTTTTTTCCTATAGAAGTTTAACTTGAAGCAGTAGCATAATACGCATAGATGGTAACAATTACATAGCTTTTTGACATTCCAAGTTATTTTAAACAAGATGCTAACAGTTAATTTTAGAATTATTATAATGATATATTACAGTGTCTGATTAGTAGCTTTCAAAGGCTTTTGTGTTAGGAATTGTAGATTGAAAGGGCAGGAGGGAACACTTTTGTAGTCATGCCAGCAAAACAATAGCTATTGTTATAGAGCACAGATGTTACAGAGGGAGACTGACAGGTGTGACAGGTTGTCTATTGATTGTGGGATAGTTGGTGACTGCTGAGGTGGAAGACCTCCTAGGGGGAACCGAGAAGTTTATAACCAGATCGGTGCTAAATTCAGTCATTATGGTGTACACTGGGGCTAATGACATAAATAAGGATAGCTTGGTGGGTTGGAAAGCAGATTGAATGTCTGCTAATGACAACGGGATACTAAGAACATAAGAAAGATAACAAACAAGAGGAAGGCAGTGGGTCCATCAAGCGCATTTGAGTGCAAGCATAATGCTAAAACTGTCAGACACAGACATGTTCATGGATTCCAGCTGGGCTTCTAAAATTTTGCAATAAATTTAGATTATAAACCAGTCGATGTAACAAATATATCTTATGTAATTAAAATTCTGTTTAGTCATGTTGCTCATTTTAGAAAGGGGTACTCATTGTTTGAAGTTTGAGCTTTCTTGAAATGCAAATGGGTAAAACATATCTACTATAGGTTAGGGCATGTCTCCACATATAATATTTCAAATTGCAGCCATTTTTAGTGAATACCTCTTATGTAGATAGATGTTAATTTTATCCCTCTGGTCAGTCTGTTCCTGGGCATTAGTGAAAGTTCATGGAAGCTGTGAAGAAATTACTAATATGTAGTCTAAGGGCAGGTACTTCCACTTTTACATAATTAATCATTAGAGCCCTTGCTGGATCAGACCACTAAAACACCCAAACTCCTGCTCTATTGCCCTGAGAAATACTAACTCCTAATACTGCTCCCAGTGTTGCAGCCTTGGAGACACCCTTCTGATGACACTACTCACATTTTTAAGGCTTTAGGAGACACCACCTCTTGTGGAGGTCCTTGTTCCATGCTGCTTTTCTCACACAGTCCCACTTTTTCATGTGGCTCCATGTTATGCAACTTCCAGGCAGATATTTCAGTTTTGTGTTAACTAGATTCTTTCATTAAAAATAGAAAATAAGTATATTTTCCATACTGTTTGTTTGGTGTCTCTGTATTTTAGGGACTATGGAACTTTATACAAGATTTTAAAATTCCACCTTGCTTTGGTACAGTACTTTGAGATCTAACCTCCTTGTATTTACTACCTGTGGTATTAGTCAAGATGTCTCTCTATAATTATTAAATTTTATTGGAGCTTTTCTCAGTTTTTTTCTACAACGTTACAGGAAATTCGAGCATAAACAGCAGTGCTGATTTGTGTTTTTTTCTGATTAAAATGAATTTTTGGATTTTACTACATTCTTGTTTGTAATGGTGCTGTAGAGTGTTAATGTGATGCATGTTAGACGAACTTTCAAGTAAGAATTTCACTGTACTCTGCACACTAATCTAGTCCCTATATAAAAAGTGTGCTGATTCTAGAGTCATATAGCTACTACTAGTTACTTGGTCATCTCTGCTGGGACAGTTTTATAAATATAAACATAATTATACAAATATAATTGTAGCATCAGGGAGATAGCCTGCGTGGGGCATTTGCTCCCCCAGTACACTAGATGGTAGCACCCTTGGGCTAGGATTCTCATGTGGACACCTGCAGGGCATGCTGGGACCTGTAGCCTCATGGGAAAGCCCTTTTGGGTTCCATGGGAGCTGCCGGGTGAGCTGTGGGGATTATTAAGCCCTACTTTCTGGGGCTTCTGTTTCACTCAGAAGTGCCCTAGCACCAGAAGTTCTGCCAGGTCTAGGATAAACGAAGCCTCTCAACCTCATCCAAAAAAGATTGAATCAGGTGTGGGGGATGAACATAGCTTGCCTTGGAGATGTGGAGGAGAAGAGAGAGAGAAAAAGACTTGTCCTGTGATTTTTTTTTGTAATGTAGTTGTACAAATAAACCTTTATATTATTCCAGGACTTGTGTTTGTACAGTTGTGTCTGGGGTTTGGGGTGCTGTATCGCACGGTACAGCTGAAATGTTTCTTCATGGGTGCCTGTATAAAGCTTGAATTGGCAGGTCTATTTAACCCACACCAGAAACTTCAAAGTACTCTACTTCTTAGCTCCATTCTCATTTCCTACAACTAATCTGATCTGTCCTACTCCTTACAAACAAATCTTTGCCAAATACTTGACACTTGACTCCAATTTTTGTAATATGCAGCTCTTATAGGACAATAGACATTTTGAGGGTCAAGTAGGTAACTCCTGTGGTCTCCTTTCAGAGCCCCAAACAGTGTACCCAGTATCCCTGACAATAGACTGTATGAGGTCATGCAAGAGACAACATGCATCCTTGCTGGCAGACCTAACTGTATTTAAATTTACACCATCCATTTTCTTATCCTAATGTTTCAATTTGGAGGTGGCTGCATCAGCAGGAACAAGGAAGAAAACAACTCTGACTATAACACCAGGCAAATCCCCAATAGACCATAACAATTTTGGAGACCACTGTTTGAACTAGCAATCCACCTTGTTCATTTTAGCATCACAAAGGCCTGGGCCTACCCTTGTATCATTAAACAAAAGGGCTAAACTAATCCTAGACAAGATGCCAGTCTATTGCAGGGCACACTCACACAAGTATACACACACGGTTGCAGCAGGCCAGTTTAAAGTTACCAAATAATCTAATACATCTCTGAGACTTGTTGAAAACGTGTTGAAAATCTGCAATTTCTGGACTTTTGGAGATGTGAAGCAACAGCACTGACCTATTTTTTATTCTGCTTATTGCTAATTACGTTTTAGATCACATACATCCCAATGCCACAGATAAAAGCAAGGAAGTAAGTATTAACAAAAGATAAACTAAGAGGAATGTGATTATCTGTTAAACTAAGAGGAATGTGATTATCTGTTTAGCTGATCCAAGGGCAGCTCACAGGCATATTCATTAATATCTCTTACATTAAATATCCTTCTCACCTGTCCACTGTGACTCTTTTCCTTTCACTAAGTACTTCACCTTTCTAATTTATGCTCATTAGGCTCCTCTTCATTTTAGCCCACAGTTTAGAGACTCACCAACCACAGGACCAGTTTCTGTTTCCTCCCATGATGACCCACCCCTATGAAGACATAGACGCCACCAGAAGTCACTGTTCACAAAAAATCTGCAGCTGAAGAGGAAGGAGCACCTTTTTGTTCAAACGGCATTATACTTTGTTTTGCACCATTGTTGATTTTTACTGGGCTACTGGCTGTTTCACCAACTCTTTGTTTTTGTCCTGCATTTTTCATTTTAATAAAGGGCCCTGAATGGACCATAACTACAAAGACAAAACCACAGTGTAGTACACAAGTTGAGTTATCTGCCCCGGTGACAAATACATGGGCAATACTAATGTGGCAAGTGGCAATAGTCCAAAACGAAAATGGGGTCCTATATCACAATATTTTTACTGTAAACCTAAATATTATAATTATGGGGCACCAACAGAAAGCAGACCAGTGGTTGGAAGCAGAGAGACCCAATGCAGTACATGTGAATCCCTGCTCCTCCTCACTATGTCTAGCTGATATGGGGTAGCCCTGTCCCTTTAAATAAGATGTTTTTACAACTGCAGGATCACTTGAAGTCCCTAGGAAAGGTCTTGGAGGAAGTTCTTAGCTGGGGCCTATAGAGGCTCCTTCTGGTTACCTGACAGACATCTTTAGACACAGGTAGATTAGGATTGCAAGAGTATGACTGGAGGGAAAAAGGAAGGCAAGACAATTAAAATGAATAGTAAAAGTAGTGTGAAGAAGGAGATATGGTGAGCTGTAATATTATGGGTAAGTAGAGTAGGCATCTCACATGTTACATAGCGTGAAAGCATATGCAGTGTAGGTTATTCCAAGCTGCAATTACTCTGCTGTGTCTGTCTTATCCTGTATTTTGTATCGTCTTTATTTTTATAATATGTGTGTGTGTATTGTGGCAGATGGCTAGGGATCCTACCTTGCCGGGACGCCTGGACGGACCATGAGAAGGACAATACCTCCCCTGGGCCACGAGAGGGCAGCTGCCCTGGTCTGCAGGGGTGCTACGGGGACAGAGATGGGAAGCTCATCCCTATTGGTGTCCGTGGCCACCACCAGGGGAAGCCCTGGAATACAGCATTTCCACCACAACTGGAAGTGCTGCCGGAAGTAATTACAGGTAAACCCAGAGTGCTTCTGGGTGCTCAAAGGCACTTCCGCCACTCCAGGAAGTGTCATTGGAAGACTATCAGTAAGAACCTGGAGCACCTCACTCCATTAGACAAGCCGTAGTCGGGAGGAAGGAGAAAGAGCTTGTGAGGAGGGGAGTGGAGGCAAGAGAAGAGAAAGAGAAGAGAGAGAGGAGAGACTATTGGGGTTTGTGGGTGCAGACATGTTTAAGAGAAAATAAATGTGTATTTCTTGACATTTGGTATCTGTCTATCTGTGCCCGGGGCCTGTCCTTCTACTATATATATATATTTTTTTTTTTTCTTTGGCCTTCTTGGCTCATTTTGGGGTTCAGAGTCTGTTCAAAGCGCCCTGCTACAGGCCACAAATGACAAGAATAATAACTGATTGCACTATAATCTTTAAAATTATTAGTAAATATGAATTACCTTATCAATTACTTTTAAAAAACACAAGAGAAAAAAAAAACGGCAGGATATTTTTGTATGATCAGCCATTCTGAGGTTTGCCTGTTTTTTTTTTTAGCAACAAATTTGATCAGAGTTGCAGGTGGGTGCACAGTTAGCTTAAACACACATGACAATGGATTGTAGTATGAGGAAGTATCATCTTTTGGCTTCCTGAAAGGATCTGAGTTGAGGCTTATGATCTATTAATTTTGATAAATGATTTTGATGAAAATGTAAGACACATCTGGTTTAAATTTATTGAAGACTATAAACTTTGTTTATTACCACAGAGTAAATTATATCACTACTTCCTCAGATAAACCTTCAGATTTGGCTTCATGTATGGAAGATAAAGTTTAATGTACACAAAAATAAGGTTTTATGCATCTGAAGGGAAAATGGTAAATATAATTGTACAATGTGGGTTCTGGAGCTGTAAAGAATACTCTGTGACCATTTTAGGTAGTTCTACAGTAGTTTGCACATCACTCTAGAAGTTTGGACAGTTTGAGAGCAAGAAAGAGTGCAATCACGATGTGTCAAGTCCAGGTCAAGGAAGTTTATCGGAAGGTGTATAACACACTTTTAAAGCCACAAGTGCCATTTCTGTCTACATATTACAAGAAGGACTGAACAGTTCAGGAGAATGTGATTATTGTCTGTGTGGAGGTTTGCATGTTCATCCTTATGTCTACGCAAGTTTTCTCTCACTAATAAGATTTTAGTTCTACATCCTAAAGATAGACACGTTTGACTGATCATTAATTGCAAATTGTGTCAGAGTGTGATAGAGTGTGTCTGCTATGGACTGGCTCCCTGTCCAGTGTTAGTTCCTGCCTGATCTTTCCAGGATGGACTCTGGCTCCTTGTGACACTGACTTGCATTTCTTGGATTCTATACTGGAATAATACATGGATGGGCCTTGATAAATCACATTATCATTTCATTTTAACAAATTATTACAATTGGTCATTTTTTTCATTTAATACAAGACTGTATATTTGAATTAGTGATATATATGCAGGCTCATACTATTTAGGGTATGACACATGTTGGTTACTCATCAATAAACAGTTTTCCTGGCAGTCAGGCTTTATTAGACAAAAGTGTAAAACATGAGATGAGGAAAGTGAGTGACAGAAGTATTGTTGCTTAGCTCCACCACCCACTGGGAGCAGGGGGCTTCCCTCTAAATGAGACACCTTCAGGGATCATGTAATCTGAACCCTCTTCAATGCAGTGTCATCTTAGCTTGACCACCTCTGCAAGAACATATTAACCTCCCTTGTGATTTTACAAAAAAAAATCTAATTTAGCAAGCAATTAAGGGTCACATGCTGGATGAAGTGCAGGATAATCTGGGATTACACACAGGAAGCTTTGTTTCCAAGGCAACCCCCAGCAGAGGGGGTTACTAATGCTCAGGTCAGTCAGTTAATGAAATGGGAATAGTCACTGATTCCAGAATTTATACTTGTAAGGTCTGTGCATTTTCAATCAACAAGCAAACAGAATATATCTTCAGACAGAATAACAGAATTACTGTATATATTAGATATCAAGCCAGGCATATGGATTTTCATGCTGTTTATTAAAGAAGGCAAGAAGGTGTTTTTGAATTTTGTTTTTAAAAATTGAAAATTGTGGAAAACTGTTTCATAAGCATTAGTTCTATTATATCTATAATATACATTTATTATATACAATGTCATTAGCTGCTTTGGTGTATATCAGTAAACATGTTTCAGATGTACAGTAAATAATAATTGTCAGTAATAAAAATCATGTCGCAGATTAAAAACTCTTATTATTATTATTATTACTAATTGTGTATACCACAGTAGTTCCCCACTAAAAAAAGAAACAGACATGGGAAAAATTTGTTAACTGCACTCAGACAGTAATTGTGACTGTTTTCTAAGCACTGTTTGATAGTTATTTTTAAACATTTTTGTGTAATTTATATTTAATCAGAAATTCTAACTTCACCTATTGCTTTGTAACGTAAAACATTTTGATTTTGTCAGCAGTTAGTCTACATTTGCTTGAGGGAATTCCGGTAGTCCCACAATTAGTGAATTAGATTTTCTCTAGTGCTGTTATCTACTTTTATAATCTTATTTTAGAATTAAATATGATTATAAAGAAATTTCCATAGAGAATGTATCAGACTAATAGTCTGTTCATATTCAATATTATTGATTGCCAGAAATATTTCAACAAAGTTACAAAAAAGTGACTAATGTCTATTTTGTTTACTTAATGAAAATAATATTTTGATGGTGTCATTTGATAATAATTTGTTAATAATTAGTGCTGTCTAAATCAGAAAATTGCTTTCACCCTATTCCTCCACTGTGAATGGAAAATTGGCTTCAGCCATTTTTAAGGTCTGTTGTTCATTAAATAGGTGAAATAGATAGAGCCTGAGGCTATCCCTCTATTTTCTAAAAGTGAATTCTATTAACCAAAGTGTCTCTAATTGAACCTTTTGTCACACAAAATCCAACCATATACTAATTCCACTATCTTCTCTCTTCTTGGGAGGCTTTTGCCTCTAGGCAAGTTTACTAGAAAGGATAAGAAAGCAGAGACATTGCCTTTTCAGCAGTTAAACGCTTGTGATTACTCTGACTCCTCTGTTACATGATTCAAATAAACCAATACAAATTGTTTGAATTGTGAGTGGTATGTAATAACACTGAGGGAAGAAAAAACGTGTACAAATTATTTTTTGATATATTTATGCACATCATACACATGCAAATCCATCCATCTATTTGCTGAATCTCAGTTTCAGGGTCATGGAAAGCCTGCATCTTATCCCAGTAGCACCTGTACACTGTATACATATTTGGGGATAGAGCAGGGGGCATTTCGGCATCTCTTTGCATTCATAATGAAACCAAGAAGACAAAGAGTATGTAGGCAGCAATACATTTACTGAAAAAAAGCACAAATAAAATGACATAAAAAGAATAAAAACAAAAAAATTTCACATAAACATATTAAATCAATAAATACTGCAGCCTTTTTTGTCTATCTTAATGAAGAATTGAACCCTCTGTGTGGGTGGCTCTACCACTTGAATCCCTCAAAATAAACTCGAGCACCCTCCATCCATCCATCCAACCATCCTCTTCCGCTAATCCGAGGTCGGGTCGCAGGGGCAGCAGCTTGAGCAGAGATACCCAGACTTCCCTCTCCCCTTCCACTTCTTCTAGCTCTTCTGGGGGAATCCTGAGGCGTTCTCAGCCCAGCCGAGAGACATAGTCCCTCCATCGTGTCCTGGGTCTTCCCTGGGGCCTCCTCCCGGTTAGACGTGCCCGGAACACCTCACCATGGAGGGGTCCAGGAGGCATCCTGATCAGATGCCCGAGCCACCTCATCTGACTCTTCTCGATGCGGAGGAGCAGCGGTTCTACTCTGAGCCCCTCCCAGATGACTGAACTTCTCACCCTATCTTTAAGGAAAAGCCCAGACACCCTGCGGAGGAAGCTTATTTTGGCCGCTTGTATTTGCGATCTCGTTCTTTCGGTCACTACCCATAGCTCATGACCATAGGTGAGGGTAGGAACATAGATTGACTGGTAAATTGAGAGCTTTGCTTTACGGCTCAGCTCCTTTTTCACCACGACAGACCAATACAGAGCCCGCATCACTGCGGATGCCACACCGATCTGCCTGTCGATCTCATGCTCCATTCTTCCCTCACTCGTGAACAAGACTCTGAGATACTTGAACTCCTCCACTTGGGCACTCCACCCTTTTCTGGTTGAGGACCATGGTCTCGGTTTTGGAGGTGCTGATTCCCATCCCAGCCGCTTCACACTCAGCTGCGAATCGATCCAGAGAGAGTTGAAGATCACGGCCTGATGAAGCAAACAGGACAACATCATCTGCAAAAAGCAGTGACCCAATCTTAAGTCCACCAAGCCAGACCCCCTCAACACCCTGGCTTCGCCTATAAATTCTGTCCATAAAAGTTATGAACAGAATTGGTGATAAAGGGCAGCCTTGGTGAAGTCCAACTCTCACAGGAAATGGGTTCGACTTACTGCCGGCAATGCGGATCAAGCTCTGACACCGATCGTACAGGGACTGAACAGCCCTTATCAGTGGGTCCCGTACCCCATACTCTCGGAGTACCCCCCACAGGATTCCCCAAGGGACACAGTCAAATGCCTTTTTCAAGTCCACAAAACACATGTAGACTGGTTGGGCAAACTCCCATGCACCCTCCAGGACCCTGCTAAGGGTGTAGAGCTGGTCCACTGTTCCGCGACCAGAACGAAAACCACACTGTTCCTCCTGAATCCGAGGTTCTACTATCTGACAGACCCTCCTCTCCAGGACCCCCAAATAGACTTTTCCAGGGAGGCTGAGGAGTGTGATCCCTTTGTAGTTGGAACACACCCTCCGGTCCTCCTTCTTAAAGAGGAGGACCACCACCCTGGTCTGCCAATCCAGAGGCACTGTCCTTGATGTCCATGCGATGTTGCAGAGACGTGTCAACCAAGACAGTCCTACAACATCCAGAGCCTTGAGGAACTCTGGGCGTATCTCATCCACCCCCAGTGACCTCAGTCTCAGTGATAGGGGATCCCAACTATGAGTCCCCAGGCTCTGCTTCCTCATTGGAAGGCATGTTAGTGGGATTGAGGAGGTCTTCGAAGTACTCCCCCCACCGACCCACAATGTCCCCAGTTGAGGTCAGCAGCGCACCATCCCCACCATATACAGTGTTGACACTGCGCTGCTTCCCCCTCCTGAGACACCAGATGGTGGACCAGAATCTCCTTGAAGCCATCCGAAACTCGTTCTCCATGGCCTCCCCAAACTCCTCCCACGCCCGAGTTTTTGCCTCGGCAACCACCAAAGCTGCATTCTGCTTGGCCTGCCGGTACCTATCATCTGCCTCCAGAGTTCCACAGGACAAAAGGTTCCTGTAGGACTCCTTCTTCAGCTTGACAGCATCCCTCACCGCCGGTGTCCACCAATGGGTTCGGGGATTGCCGCCACAACAGTCACTGACCAGCTTACGGTCACAGCTCCGGGCAGCCGCCTCAACAATAGAAGCACGGAACATGGCCCATTCAGATTCAATGTCCCAATGTTTGAGGGTGAGCCAGGAGAACAGATAAAAATCCAAAAAAGAACAGGTCCATACCAGGAGATCAAAATATACAAGTGTCAAAGTGGCAAAAATTGTGGTCAAAACAACAAAAACAAAGAAGTCATTGACCAAAATTTCATTATCGAAAAAGCTTGAAACAGTGATTAGAAAAAGGTTTTGAACCCGCAACTCAGATGAGGAAGTGAAATCCAGGGGACCTTTTAATCTGTTATGTTGTGCATACAAAAACTCAAAAAGGAACTCTATACTAATAATAATAGAGGGTGGCACTCAGAACTCCATGCCCAAGCCAAGCTTTGAAAATTGTATACTTTTATGACTCTCATTTTCCAAATTATTTGGGGAAGAAAAGTCTTCTTCAATTGTGGATTTTGACTTTTTAGCTTTGTTTTTACATCTTGATTTTTGGCTAACATTTTAATCTGTTTGATCCAGCTCTGACAACCCGTATTTGTAAATCCTAGTCTTTTACACTTGTCTGTTTGTACTGGCTGATTTCAAACCAATTTGTCCATAATAAAGGCTTGGGCCCGTTAAAATAATAGACCCTAAGATATTTCACGTTTAATCTGTGATCTTCAAACCGATTTATTCACTATATCATGAAGTAGATAAGCATTCAGAATATATTTCTTGAAAATATATGACAAATTAGTACAATTATGTTTGAAGATAAAACAAAATTCTTTTAGATTATATATTGAGCAGAGTGCTTTAACATGTATACTTAAAAGAAAAATTCTGCAAGTGCAAAAGAAAGAAACAAATGCTTTTCTGACAGACTGTGCCTATATTTCTGGAACATGAGGTATTTTTTTGAATGTTTAAGTAGGGGTGTGTGGGACTGGGAACTCCCAATATTTGTCATTTAAAGTTGTTTTTCTGGTGTCTGTTAGGATAAATAATTTTCACAAGATGCAGGCACTAGCTAACTGTTAGTCAGTCGAAAATGTTATTAGTGATTATATTCTAAAGATATAATTGACAAAAAAATCCGATAAAACATTAAAAGGTAGTTCAATTGATGGTGGATCCATTAGGAATTAGTCAATTGGGTTTATTATTCTATTGGCACTTCTGAGCGCCGGTTGTCTGCATGAAGAAAAGATAAGATTCTTTGTTTTTTCCTTTGGCTGAGAAAACATAACTGCATGATAAACTGAGTAACATGGGAATTGGAATTCTGGGAACTGTTTACTTTTTAAATTGCTTAAAAAACAGTGCAGTTCACTTTATTCCAGTGGAAAATTTACCTTCCCAGTCTGAGGAGTATAGGGGTATTTTTAGTAAGCAAAAACCAATAGAATTTCCACCATACCAAGAGTATGAGTGTGCTACTAAGTTACTCCTGGGTTCCCCTTTGCTAAATGGAAAAATTACGCCCTTTATTGTCATGAGTCTAGAGCTTTGGAGAGTTACTGTATATTAAAGAGAATCTTGCTAATGGCATTATTAGACTGCCTAGTAGACCCATGGGGCTGGGTTTTTTTATAGAGAATAGACAAATTGTACTCTTTGTCACTGTATAGATGACAGGAAATTCAATAAAATTACAATTAAGAATAATTATCCCTTATCATTACTTTCATCACTGTATGTTCAAAACTACATATAATGAATATATATTCAATATTATTTGTATTAGGAAGGAAGATGTGTGGAACAAAGTGTTCAATGCCACCTCAGGACATTATGAATAACTAGACATTAAGCCCATTACAATAACGGGCGCTAGAACAGTAGTACATAAACATTAGTAGGAATAGTCTATATTAAATGGCAAGGGACCTTGTATGTGGCTGTATTGTGGGACTTTAATTTTCTCTTGCAGTAATACTGGTTTGTATTTCCGTAAAATGGCTGTAATTTTGTCTGACAATAGTACAGTAGAACCTCGGAACCGAAGTAATTTCCCCCATAGGATTATATGTAAATACAATTAATCCATTCCAGACTGTATGAACTGTATGTAAATATATATTTTTTTAAGTTTTTAAGCACAAATATTGTTAAACCATAGAATGCACAGCGTAATAGTAAACTAAATGTAAAAACATTGAATAACACTAAGAAAACCTTGAACAGAGAAAACTAACACTGCAAGAGTTCGCGCTATAGCCTTACGACCCACTCGCTAACCACAGTTTTAAGCACAGGGAAAAAAATGAACATTTGAAAAATCCGTAACTTAATAAACAACCAAGAAAAGTAACATTACAACAATTCACGCGCACGCCTGTGTGTGTGTGTCTTTCTCGGGGGCCTGTGTGTGTGTGTCTGTCTCTCACACACGCGCCCCTTTGTGTGTGTGTATGTGTGTGTGTGTCTGTCTTGCGCGCGCCTGTGTGTGTGTGTCTGTCTCTCTCTTGCGCCTGTGTATGTGTGTGTGTGTCTGTCTCGCACGCACATGTGTGTGTGTGTGTCTGTCTCGCTTGCACACGCACCTGTGTGTGTTTCTCTCTCTGCACAGGGAATGCACAGGAAGCGACTGAACACGTGGCCCGCGCATGCGCACTTCACCAGAAGACACACACACGGACACCTGGACGCACACAGGGGTTTTATTAAAGAGGATTAGTTTCAGCCTTTTGTGAATGATATACTCTATTTTGAGTTGTCTTGGAAAGTTATATATTAGCTTACTTCGATGATATTTTGATTTTTTCTAAAGACTCCAGAAATCCCATATACAAAATTTACAAGTTCTTAGGAGATTGCGAGCACATAATTCTTTGTGAAATTAGAATAATGCCAGTTTCTTCAGTCCACAGTATTGTTTTCTGGTTATGAAATTTCAAGACAAGGCTATGGTCTAAGCTACTTGGAATGGGAAGAAACTAAAACAAAGAAATCAGTTTTGGTCACGGGAGATTGTAATTTTCTGGTACTGACCCCTGCTTGTAAAAAATGTAAACATTTTATCACTGAATTACAATTCCTTAAAAACTGAAAAACATCAAAAACTAGGATTCCTCTGAATATTAGATAGTGCTGTAATTGCTTCTTGTGTATTGTACAATCCAAGTTTTTGCAGCTATAGTCTAACATAATTATTTAAAATGAAAAACAAAACAATTATTCTCTATCCACCTGAAGTTTATATTCCAGTTTTAAAAGGACATGTAAGAAAAATGTACATTCATATAAAGTTATAAATCTTTATTTTACAATAGAATATTTTTAGATAATTATTTAAGTCTTGGTTGGGTTAAAAGATCAGAAGCCCTCCCAAAAAAGTTGAACTGTTTAAATGAGGCAGTGTGGGGCAGGCGTAAAGCAATATAAGGGCCAGGGAGGTACTGACCCACCTAGATATACCAGGCCTAAGGCCATATAAGGACCAGAGAGCTACCAGTCCACCTAGATAGACAAGGCGGGGGTCACCCAATCAGAGTTGAAGGGATTTTATGGCTGAGATACAAAGGAGAGAAAATTAGGTTTGTTGCATGCAAATATAACATAAATCTTACACATGTATTATGTCTTTTGGGAATGTGTATTGGGCGGCATGGTGGTGCAGTGGTAGCGCTGCTGCCTCGCAGTTAGGAGACCAGGATTTGCTTCCCAGGTCCTCCCTGTGTGGAGATTGCATGTTCTGCGTGGGTTTCCTCCCGAAGACATGTGGATTGGTGATTCTAAATTGGCCTTAGTGTGTGCTTGGTGCATGTGTGTCCTGTGGTGGGTTGGCACCCTGCCTGGGATTGGTTCCTGCCTTGTGCCCTGTGTTGGCTGGGATTGGCTCCAGCAGATCCCTGTGTTCGGATTGAGTGGGTTGGAAAATGAACGGAATGTGTATTCATTGACTTTAACTAGAAATACACTGATGTGATTGGTTAGACCACACAAACAGCTCTGGTTACCAGCAGCCTACGTTCCTTCTCCCTGACACTTTTTTTCTCTCATCTCTATACATATAACACCTAATGTCTGTCTGTATGTCCGCTTTTCACGAGAGAACTACTTAATGGATTTAGATCAGGTTTTTTTAATAATTTGCTTGAACATTCCGGTTGATTTTGCGACTTCTCTCATCACATGATGCATCATAGTTTGCTTGCAGTACCAATTTATTTGTGCAAATCCGAGACAGAGGCTGCGGGCCAAGGGGTGAGGGAAGTGTGACGTCGGGAGTGGGGAGTCAGTCTACCTCTGCGTTTTGGACTGTAACTTGCCTGCCCTTAGCTAGCGATACCTTTTTGATTATTGATTTTTAAAGTTTGTCCTGTTTCACTACTAGGTGGGCGGAGCTGAGGGGAACAGCTAATTCCTGATAACATTAGTAGCAACAGTAGTATATACAGTCATTTCGAAGCAGAGCACTTTAATTATCCTTTTTGAAAATTAATCATACAACTCAAAGAAACTCCCGCTTCTCTGCGGGATACCTCTTTCTACATTTGTTACAAACTTGGGTGTTAAAATGGATTCTCAACTAACTTTTGACACCCACATTAAACATCTCTATAAGTCATCTTTTCACCATCTCAGGAACATTGCTAAACTCCGTCCAACAATTACCCTGGCAGATGCAGAGAGGCTTGTCCATGCCTTTGTCTCGTCCAGGCTGGATTACTGTAATGCGCTCCTCATTGGGATTCCTGGCAAGAGTATCCAGAGACTCCAGTACATTCAGAACAGCACTGCCAGGATCCTGATGAGGGTGCGAAAGCATGACCATCACTCCTATCTTGAAAACCCTTCACTGGCTCCCTGTACCACTTAGAATTGAGTACAAGGTTTCCCTCCTTACCCATCAGTGCATTTATGGATCTGCTCCCCTGTATTTACAGGAACTCCTTATCCCTCATACTTCCTCACGCACCCTCCGCTCTGTGCATACCAACACTCTTCAAGTTCCCAGAACTAAACTTAGCAGTATGGGTGATAGAGCCTTTTCTTCGGTGGCGCCGAGGCTGTGGAATTCCCTCCCCGACTACTTGAGAGCCCCACAGTCGATTGATGCCTTCAAACGAAGCCTAAAAACTTATCTTTTTAGAAAGGGTTTTTGTTAAATTATTTCTATCGATTTTTTTGTTTGTTAATTTTATTCTTATTTTGTAGCACTTTGAGATTGTTAAATATAAAGCGCGATATAAATAAAATCTATTATTATTATTTATTATTTATTGTGATACAAGCACAAGGAGCAGCAGTGATCAAAATCACCAGCAGGAACCTGTCTTGGGACACCTGGCTCTTTTGGGTGAAAAAAGTACCACCACTCTACCACCTACACCACACACATTTTCCTTGTATCAAAAAATACGAATTCACAATATTTTTTAGCCAAATGGTACTATTTACTTTCTAAGAGTACAGTACAGCATATGAGAGGATGCCATAATCCACTCTGTTATTTCAATGGCCACCCACTTTCATATTTCTGAGCTCACTATAAAGTGTTCTGGGAAATAAGAGTTATGTATTCTATAAATACTGCATCATTTTATTATTATTACTTTAAGAGCCCTACATTTCCACAACCACTCCCTAAACAAATATGAAGGCCCTATATTAAGGTTAGACAAAATAAGACTTGTAAGATATGTTTCCTCAATTAAAAAATAATATAAAGTATACTGTTTATTTAAGTGAGTGGATTGAATCATAGGTTTTTCTTTCTAGGTGTAAGAGAATGACACATTTTTGCCTATAGGGATATGATTTCTGTTTTAGCCTCAATCAGATAAAAAGGGGATAACAAACTGCAGAATATTGCTGAATTGAATGAATACAATGTATTGCAAAACACAGGAAAATGCAGTTATTGTAGTATCATGAGACAAGTTCCTTGATATTATTGTATTGTTGTATTCCTAGCCATTAAGAACCTTACTATCTATGAAGAAATTGCTTGTTTTTCTAGTGCTTACATGGATTTTATCTTGGTAGAACAGCACCGTAACTTCACTGATCCCAAAGATATGCATGTTAAATAAAGCGGAAACGCAACAAATAGTATGTGTGAGAATGTGCTGTTCGTCAGATTTGTGCCTTATCCATAGCTGGTTCCTGCTTAGTGGCTGATGCTGTTAGGATAATTTTAGGCTCTTCCTAATGCCATAATCGAAATCTGAGTTCAGAAAATAGATGATAGATGAGTGAATGGCTGTATTGTTCTTCTCTGCAATAGTCCGGCATCCTACAAATGATACATTGTTGCCTTGCAATTATTGCTGCTAAACTAGGTATCAGCTGTATGTGACTCTGTACTGCAAGAGAGTAGGTTAGGAAAATGAAAGAATATTCAATAGAGAAGATGAAAGAGTATCCGAAGGTTAAGTGTCTGTGTGCCTGTCTGTATGTCCGTATAGTTGCTATGTCTCTGTCATTTCAAAAGATGGTGCATCTTAAATACTTTTAGTAATAAAAAGCATTGCATTTATCATTCCAATAGTCATTACCACTGATTTTACAAATTCCATACCAAATTGCATATAACAGAGACATATGCATTGCATGGTGGACTGCAAACGTTTAACACTGAGATCTGCATTGATTGCTTAGATTTCAAGCTGTCTTAGACGGGCAGCACAGCTAGTGATTACATGCAGCATTTGCAAATTATAATCAGTAGAAAAGCAAATTCAGGGTTTCTTTCCAGCATTCCAGATCGTCATCCAGCACACAAGAAATATTTACTTTAAGTTTGGTTGCAGAACTGAACTATAACTTGCCTGAAGAGTCCTCTCACACTAGTGGTGGCTCTGAGGATAGTGCTCTGCACTGGCGATTGGAAGGTTGCCGGTTCGAATCCCATAAATGCCAAAAGGGACTCTGCTCTGTTGGGTCCTTTAGCAAGGCCCTTAACCTCCAACTGCTGAGCACTTTCAGTAGTGAGAAAAGTACTATATAAATGCAATGAATGAGTATGGACATACTGCTTTTTCATACAATAATATCTCAAATTCCACTGTCATTCTTAATCATAGTTTTTCTTTTTTGATAGGCTTACATGTGTCACTGCTTAAGTCAGTGCAAACATTCTTTGTGTATATCTTATGATTATGTTAGATTTTATTACGACAAGCAAGGTAAGTCTATAATGTGATTGAAATTTCTCCAGGAATGGTTTTCAGTGTTGAATGATGTTAGAAAAACACACACTAAATGTGCTTATCATCTGTTATCACTGGGCAAACTGACTAGAGTAGTTTTTTTGCAAAGATATGCAAATTACTACAGAGGATAAAAATAAAGCTACATTTGATTGTCCTATTTTGATCTTTGCAGTTAATGTAGAGGACTTCTCTGAATGTGTCGTGAGTAACTGATTTGCTTCATTTATTGGTGATGTGCAGAGTTGTGTTTGTTGTTATTCATTTGGCTCACCAAGAATAACTTAACATTATCAAATATTATTAATCTAATTCTGGCTCCTGCTTGGCACCAAGCAGAAAACAGCCCTTAACAGGACACTAATTCATGCCAAGCTGTACCAATGCACATACCCACCCAGGGTCAATGTGGAGTCACCAGTTAACATAACTGGCTTATCTTTGTGGATGTGGGAGGAAAGCCTACACAAAAATAGAGTGTAGGACTTAGGGACCTTCAAATCTTAACTTAGTGATATTTTAGAGAAAAATGATGAATAGGACAGATGAGCCTTGTAGGGCCAAGTAGCCCATTCTCTTCAAAGTTTTTTCTATGATTCTAATATGTGACTTCTTTATGGGCAAATCTCAAACATGGGATTTAAACTCAGAGCTCTGTATTCATGAGGCAGCGGTGTGTCAACCATTATACCACTGTACCACTGTGAGACTTTTAACAAAAAATAATAAAGAGCATTTTTATTTTTGACAATAACAACACATTAAAATTAGGATGTTAGCCAAACAGTTGATTGCAAACACTTAAAAAATTATGAGATTTGTATATCTTTTAATTATTTTAGATTTTAATAAGGCAAATAATTTGACTGAATTTTTTTGTAGGGTGGTTTCAGTGTTAAATATTATAAGTAAAATGCACGTGCTTATCAGCAGGGATCGTTTAGTGAACCCAAATTGCATTGTTTTTGCAGGGTCATGCAGATTATTAAATAAGATAAAATTAATGTTGCATTTATTTGTGACATTTTGACCTTTGCAGTTTGTTACGAAACTGGAGAGGTCCCAATCACAATCTACCAAAACATCCAAAAATGCCCACAAGAAGAGCAAACCATCAGAACATGACTAGAAACAAGGGCAAATTCCTGATCTTTATAAAGAAAAGATTTATTTTATAAAAATGCCCTGGGGCACAAAGAAGATCCTTGGACCAAAAAAAGGCAAAGCAATAAGGAAATCCAATAGTAAAGAAAGTCCCAATATAGAATGGAAGCAAAATCTGGAGGTCAAAAATCCAGTAAATCGCAAACCAGAAGAATAGAAGTAATCATAACACTCATCAACTCCCACGTGCATATGGATGAACCACAAGGGACTGAGGTATACACTGTCCCCTCTGCCTTTATAGGGCCGAGGACAGTCCCTTGTGGTGATGGAACCACCCACAAAACACCTGATCCATAATTGCAGATACATAAACACACAGAAACTAAATAGTCAACAATAATAACATAAACAAAAGACTCAAAAATGAACCACATCCAGGGGAGGAAACCTGCCAGATGTGCAAAATAGTTCATGTAGAGGACTACGCTGAATATGTTGTGTTGATAGTAGTGTTGATGATCTGCTTAATTTGTTGTTGATCTGCAGAATTGTGTTTGTTGGTATTCCTTTGATTTACTAAGAATAATATAATATCATCAAATTCTGTTACTCCAGTTCTGGTGCCAAGCAGGAAACTGCCCTTGACAGGACACTAAGTTCATCTCAGGATCTACTGACTCATGCATACACACAGGACCAATGTGGAGCCACCCGTTAATATATCCTGCATATCTTTGTGGATGTGAAAGGAAAATCGAAGGACATACAAAGAGAGTATAGGACTTAAGGACCTTCAAATGTCAACTCAGGGCTATTTTGGAGAAAGTAGGTGAACAGGATTGATGAGCTTCTTAGGGCTGAATGGCCTGTTCTCTTCAAAGTTGTTCTATATATGAAATTTGAACCTAGGGTGCTGTATTCATAAGGCAGCAGCTTCAACCACTGTAGCACTGTGAGACGTTTTATTAAAAATAATTAAAAGCAAATTACACAGTATAATTTAGAAATTAGACAATGCGTTGGTTGCAAACACTTAATGAAATTATGAGACAGTCATCGATAACAACACATTTTTAAGAAGCTGAAATATCCCAATGAACATCTTAATTGTATGCAACATGTAGGTAAACTGTTTCAGGCTTACACTCTGAGGATGAGTCCTACATAAAATTACATATTGTATTATACATGGCGTTGAGTAATGCAGAAGGTATTATTATTTACTTGACGTATTCTGACATTTTGCCATTGGATTTGGTTACAAAAGATTTATTTACCTACATGAAGCACAAAGTGCGGCTCAGCTTTATAGAAGTTCACTTTTTCATTGTGTATGTAAATGATTGGCCGATTAGCCGTTTGTTTACATTTTAAGCCTTTTCAATAAACCAACCGCAGCTGACAGCTAAATCCCACATGTCTCCTTCACAGCAAGTGCATACTAGATAATCTCTCTGGTCTAAGGATGTGCATCTGTCATTTATTAACATCATTAACTCTGTCAAAAAAGGGAATACTAATTGAGGTCTAAGTCTTTTGTGATCAGTTCATTAGGAAGTTAATTCACCCAGCTTGGAGGAAGCCAGCCATTTTCATGACAAAAGGAAGGAAAATAGTGTCTGTAAAGAGACACAAAAGGACTTACAGGGTGCTAATAGATTATTTGGAAAATGAATCCTTGTACAAATGACCCGGTGTAAACATTTGACCAACCGTTAAATATAAAGTGCTTATTCTAAATGTGAATTGATCTATGATATACATCACCTCAAGGTTGTGTTTCAAAACTCTTTGGCAGACTTTGCTTAGACTTATAATTAAGTGTGACTTTATTACACTAAAGATGGAAAGCTATTTTAATCAATTTATATATTTATGACAAAAATCAAAAATAGTGTAATGCTGATAGTTGCTCCGGAGAGGTAGAAATTACCTTCAAAAATAATTACGCAATCAGTTGCTGGTGTTTGAAGCTCATTTCATTGAAAACAATGCAGAGTTCATTGAATAATTATTCTTTTCACAATTAAACTGAAATGTTCATGTTAGCAGACAAAGGGAAATCAGGATCAGTAACACCTGAGGTTCAGTGTTTTAAATAATTGTGAACAGGTCTTTGTTTTAATTACAGTATGCATTGTTGCACTACAAGCACATCAAAGCTGGGTGTGTACAGTATGTCACTGCTGTGTGTCATGTGGAAAGTTATTAGATGGTAACCTTGTAAACATATACCGTCCCTATAGACCACCATAAATCTAAATGCTGACATTGCTATCCATACATAGCTATGACCAGAGAACCTCTGTACTACACTGACTGTACCAGTATACATGAGAATGACATCACGTACAGCATTATAAAGGAATATCTGCATCGTGACAGAATACCTGATATAAGACTTAATGCTTCAATAATTCAATTACCACTGAATAGCTTGAGCTGATACACAATCTGGCTTCCACAGGCTAGCAAGGGATTTTCATGCAAACGACTAACTGCTTTCACTTCATACAATTAAGATAATATTCAGCAGCACGGAAACCCTGATGCTCCACGGGTTGATTTTTAATTTAGGATGGCTGGCTACAGGTTTGCTCCTTAGCTTCTTTTAAAAAGAATTACGTTCTAAAAAGATGACACAAACACTGAGGTAAATTTTAATGGGATAAATTTGTTTCCAGATGGCATGTTAAAAAAAAAACATTCAAATCCAGAGCTCACAAAATTGTTTTTGATTAATCTTATTCCTTGTACAGATAGTTTTACTTGACTTATTTGCACTTTTATTAGCCTTTTGGGAACCGAATCGTACAGATATTTTTGCATATTAAGGTCTTCTTTCCTGTATGGTAGAAATTCCCATTTTCATGTTCAAAGCAAAATCTGTTTGGCAAGTTATAAATAACCAGCTGAAATACCCAGCATTGCCCGGGAGGAAAATGAAGTGTTTTTTTTTTTTATTGCTTGAGAAAAATATAATTATAAAAAAACGCAACTTCAACAATATTAAATAAATTAACAAACAATGAAGACTCACTAATGTGCTTGTCTTGCAGTCTTGTATGTACTATGTATATTATCATCCAGTTGACATTCGGAATCGGGCAACTCTATTTAATTTCAAAAGCACAGGGGTGTGGCGGGCTTTAAACATACAGAATGCTGGCAGACACCTCCAGTTCACCCTCTGGTGGTCGTTCCCAGTGTCAACTGGATGGTGACATGCATACAAGACCGCAAGATCACCCCGCACCCTACCCATAAGGCAGTGGGTTAGGGTTGATTTCACCCTACAGTATTTTTAGTCAACCAATGAGAAACATGTGTAGCAAGTGTCATGAAAATCGCTCCAGCCATTTGTAAGTGATGCTGGAACATACATACATACATACACACACACATACATTGACTTTTATATATATACTGTAGATTCCATCCATCTTAATGTAACATCTGAATTGTTAAATTCTGCAATTAATTTTTTTTAGCATTTTATTTGAAGAATTTAACATTGTATGCAATCAAGTCAAATATATACAAGAAATTACTTCATAAAACTGGGAAGACAAAAATGAAAACAAAAAAGAAAAATCTATCTATCTATCTATCTATCTATCTATCTATCTATCTATCTATCTATCTATCTATCTATCTATCTATCTATCTATCTATTATAAAGGAAAACAGGAAAGCAATTAAACAGAATTCAACCCCCACCCAAAATAGTTAAAATCTCTTGACATATCGGAGCCTAATTTTTATTCATCATATCCATCACAAAATGATTATATTGAAGAATTTTACTTTTCTCATTTTTAGAAAACTTTTTTATGGTGTAGGTAGCCTTTGTAAGTGGGCCAGATCGCAGTTTAACCACAACAGACCCCACCTCTACCTGAGGTGTCACCAGGCATGTTTAGTCAAGAGTTCAAATTTCCCAGCATGCATTTGGTGTCTGATGCACTCCTCCCTTTGGACAGTGCCTGTTAAAACACAAGGAGCAGAAATCCAGCATTATTCTTCAAGTTGTCATCTTGCTCATTCAAACTCCTCCTATTGTCTCCATGAGTGGAGTTAATGGAGTGCCCAGGATGGCTTTCAACACCTTAACAGATATAAGTAACCTAAATCTTAAATAAACTTTTTTTTTGGGCAGCATCTGATGTAAATATGCTAATAATCAACAAAAATGATAATTAAATCCATCCTGCCATAAGTAAGTCTCTTTTGAATGTCACCTGTTCTTAAAAGGACAGAGAAACTTTCTGTACGACTTCAGTTATGGATTACTACTGTTTCAAATTTAGCTTAAAAGAGATGTTATTTAGACTTTTATATTATATTTTGTAAACAGCGTTTTTCTTTTACAAGTCTGATAGACCCTTCTGATGTAAAACAGATCTTTAGTAGTCACTACAAGTGGTGCAGCAATCTGAGCAAACCTCTATCACACCTCACATACATCCCATGACAAAATATTTAACAGAAAAAAATGTCTCTTTGTTGAATAAAACAGAAAATTCAAATTGTTCCAGTTTTCAAAACAGTTAACACAATCCATAAATTTACCTGAACATTATGCCATGCGTATATATTCTAAGTTATTTAAAAAAGTTCTTATTTTGCCACAATTACAAAAAGTAGACAAACAAACAAAAAAAACAAAACATTTTTTTGTTATTTAAATATTGTTAGCTTACTTGTGTACTATTCGATAATTTCAAGATATTAAATATATTGATGTAATTGTGAGTTACTACATATTGTAACTTTTTATTATTTGACTTGGGATGTGATGTAAATTTATAGCAGTAGAACAGTGACTCTTAAAAAATCTAATTATTGCTTCCCCTGTTCCTTTAATGTTAAACTTTGCCCATGACTGACTCACAGGCTAGTTTCCTTATAGGAAAAGCATTTTAACTGAATACAATTGTCTTTAACATTTGGTTGAACAGATGCATGTCTATACTGTTGTCAACTATTTTGTAAAGATGAGAAAACCTGGCCCCCTCCGACCCCAAGAGCAAATTGTCCACTAACAGTGCAACTGGAGAATGGAGGTGATGTGACTGCACCCTAACAGTACAATACAGACTGACTGCAGGTTTCTGGCAGGACACATTAACGTTTGCCTAACAATGCAGCATGCATCATCCTGTGCATTAGGGATTGTTTTATATACAAATTGCCTCACATTTAGAATCACTCTCATTTTTTTCTGTGTATTGGTTTCCTTTTGATATGTTTGAAAATTCAATTGTACTCTGCAGCTTTTTGCTGGTAGACAATGGAAGTCATTGGAAAGTGCATTTCACCTAAAGAAAAACCTCCTCGCTCCTCCCTTTGCACAACTGATGGGTGACGTGTGTTTGGTGGAGATTGTTTTTACTTAGTTCATTTTTACAGCAATATTCTGACTGGGAACATAAAAGCCAAGACTGCATAACTACATGTTATGCAATGCTCGAAAGTAAGATGGTGGATTTATGATACATTCAAATCATTCATTTAACCAATGTGTAATGTCCTCTATTTATAAATTTGTTTGAATATAAATTAAACATACAGTTCCAGTCAATAGTTTGGACACACCTAGAACTTTTCATGCTTTTGATTAAAATAGTTATCTTTTTACACATGGCAAGGAATTAGTCACATAAGCCTAATGGTAACATATTGTCATTTTCAGTGGAGATAACAGCAGCCAGGTATGTTGTACTTCCCTTCAGCGACTTCCTCCTCTTCTGTGTTTTCCATTAACGTCAGTACATATTACATAGTGCTTTTGTGTTAACATGGTATTTACTTTGTTCTTATCAAAACATCATATTATTAAACATTCATTTGTATTAATTTTTAGTAATTATAAATGATTACAGTGTTTATGAGCTTATAATGGGAAAGTTGCAATGTAAAATAAATTAACTGAATTAATCTCAATACTGCCAGGTGTGACGGATGGCCGGGGCCCATGCCTGGCTGGGACGCCCCTGCAGCATACGTACCAGGGGAGCAAGCATGGGAAACACAACATCTCTCCCTGGACGCTAAATGGCAGCTTCCCTTGGTTGCAGCGGTGCCTTGGACTTCCCCAAGGCTTCATTGGGGTTGGAGTTTGGTTCAGCCCTGTTGGGTTCCACAGGCGCCGCCAGGGGGTGCTGCAGTAGGGGCTGCTGGCCCCTTTTGGGCACTGGTTTCGCCACACCCAGAAGTGCAGCTGGATGTCGGCTATCAACCATCTGGAGCACTTCCTGGTACCCAATAAAAGGAGCCAGCGACCACCAATCAGGGGCCAGAGTCAGGTGGAGGAGGACAAGGTTTCCTGGGAGGAGTGGTGGTAAAAAGGAACAGTGCTTTGTGATTGTTGGTGCTTGCATTGGAAATGTGTTGTGCCTGTGGGGATTACGGGGAATCCATCCATCGGAGCATCATGATGCTTTGAGTAGGTGGTGGTGGCGCAGGCCAAAGAAACAGAAAAGAGAGTAGGGGTCAGTACAGATTTTAGAGCAACCATGAATAGTTATTATGAAGAAATGTCGGGTCCTATATAGCGCCTTTCTTACACAGGATATTTTCTGTTCCCTTTAGGACCCTGTATCAGATGAAGGGAATTTGGAAAACGAATACATGAATGAATAAACTGTATACTGTCGGATCTTGTTTTCCACAGAGCTGTCATTTCAACTTTTCTTCCTCACCTACATCTGCGGAAGCAGGTTTATTTGAATGCTGGTTCACACAGGTATGGAAAAGCAAGCAATTAACACAACAAAAGCAGACAAAAATAGTATCCCTATGGGAGACATTTGGGCTTTGCATCTCTGTGGCGGGCGCACTTAGACAATTAGCAATATCAGGTTACCAGGAGTAAACATTTTGGTAGCCTATTGTACTTAGAATGCAGTGCACATTGTAGCTTTTCCCCATTTTAATGCAAATCAGCAAAAATGTCATTTCTCTCTTGCCACTGTTGTCCTCAAGTGGACCAGTTCCCATCACTCTTGTAAAGCTGATCACTTGTCTGTTGCTCAGGCGCTATTTGGACATAACAGCCAGACTCTTTTCATGCAGTTGACAATGTGAAAAGATGTTCTAGCTCTACTGTCTGGATAGTATGCTTCAAAATAAATGTATAAAGACGGCATGTGACAAGAAAAGGAACATAGTGTTGTTAGGATGAAGGAAGTGGTAGTTTCATTTTAAAAATATTTCATTTTAAAAATACTTTTCTATAAAACGGAGCTGCTACTTGACATTCATTTTGCTTCTTAAAATCCACCTTTCAGATAACCAAAGTTCACTCTGAATTAAACACACCTATACAATAGAAGAAGAATGCAGATTATAAAACGTGTTATTTTTGCAACAGGCCCAGTTGCTGTCTGTGTAGAGTTTGTAAAATTCTTGCTCCAGGTTGCTCTCCAGGTTCTCTATTTTCTGTTTACATCTCAAAGACATTTGTTAGGCAGCTCTTAGCTGACTCCTTATTTATGGTTGATCTCTGTGATAGACCTGGGCTCCATGCGACCTTTAGTATTCCCTAAACCTCCAAAGGGACAACACATTACCATCCATTGTCACTTGGAACTATGTGCTCAATAGTGGCCAGCAGGTTTTCTGGCCTCCTGTCAGATCTCTATGGTATTTCTTCTTTAAGAAGGCATCTTAGGGAGTACTCACACAAGGCACGTTTGTTCTGTACCGTGCCCAAGCACAATTATCCCCCTTCCCCACTCCCCCGATGGTCTGCACTCACACTGCCTTAACATTCTGGGCCCAGGAATGCTTTCATTATGACCAGGCAACTATGTTTAAATGCAAAACAAGATCTGAAAGCAGAGTGACAGCATGCACGTCAAAATGATTTTGCTTATTTTGTGGTTGTGTAGAGCAGTATAAAGCTCTTACAGATGTTTTGAGTTTGCCATGCAGCATTTTGCTGTTAAATGTGCTGCACCTACAAGAAGATTTTTACAGCGACAAATGATGTTAAGAGAGGAATTTGCAGCTTTTCTTGCCAACTACCATTTATGTTGTGTGTAATGTGAGAATAAAAACCTGTTTTTAACTGAAATGGTATTGAATGAAATGAGAATTGAACTATTTGACTTATTACATCATTGAAGTTGTGTCTATTTTCCATGCTCAGGCACTTTTACTGATCACACTGTTCCTGAATGCTACTGAATTGTGCTTGGGCCTACCACTTCCAAGCGGGCCAGGGCAGGGTATGGTTGGAGTGATCACACTATTCAAACGAGTTAGACTTTGCGAAGTTACATGTGGACAAACATGCTCAGGCATGGAATGAATTACCAGTATAAGTACACCATTAGTTGTTACCTTTAAAATCATTTGCTAATCTGCCTTGCCTGCACTTTCTCTTTCTCAGTTAAAGTTCAGGCATCTTGATCCACCAAGCACAAGTACAGGGTTCAACACCCTTGATCAATCCCTGTCCTCTCACACCAGTGTGTGAGAATATCTCCTACTGGTAGAATGGTTCTTTTGCTCTCTGCCCTGAAGGTCAAAGCCTTGCAATTTGTCCCCAGATCAGGTTGGAGAGCATGTACTGCTACAGCACATTGCTGCTCCCACCACACGATGAAACAGCTTGAGATCCTGGTTGGCAACCCACCAGGCAGACACATGGTCAAGTCTTTGATCATATAATAATCATCTATATGCCCCAGCCAGGTGTCAAATGGGCATCCCCTTGGCCTGGTCCAGCCGCCCGTGTCCTTATCAATGAGGATCCTGCAAGCCAGATCTCCCTCTGGGAATCGCGACACATGGCCACATGAAACTCCATGAGCAAGTGCTCAATCGACACAAAATCAGTCCAGCGGTATTCAAGGATTCTCTGTAGAGAAACAATACCGAAAGAGTCCAGTCTTCATCTCAGGTCACTGGATAACATCCATGTATCACAACCATGTATGAATACAGGAAGCACCAGGGCTCTAAAGACTTGGACCTTCGTTCTTTAGCAAAGATATTGGGAACATCACCCACGACTTCATAACCACCCATGCTCTACCAATTCATCTACTGACTTTATAGGAAGAGTCACCAGATATATTAATGTTGCTCCTGAGATAAGTAAACTTCTCGACAACATTGACACTCTGTGGCTCTGATGGCTGTGCCCAAGAGGTCAGGATCTTGGTTTTCATTCAGGACACTCGCAAGTCCGAACACTCAGACTCCTTGCTCAGTCTCTTGACAGCCCCAATCAGAGCCTCTGTTGACTCCACGAAGATCACAGCATCATCAGCAAAATCAAGATAAGTGAATCTTTCTTCACCAACAAATTCTCCACAAACGCTGGACCTCATGACACTGCCCAACACCCAGTCCATGCAATCACTTTACTGAGTAGGAGAAAGAACATACTCCTGACAAACCCGAGACTCAACTGGGAAAAAAGCAGAGGTTCTGCCTCCACTCTGTACAGCACTCACAGTACCAGTGTACAGACCGGCCATGATATCCAGCAACTTCGAGGGGATCGAGGCATGGTGTGAAAGTGCTTTGGCATCAGAATTGCTACATATTTCAACTCGCCTCTAGCAGATGCCAAGGTGCAGTTTTAGCATGACAAGCAGCTGAACATGCTATTTTAAGAACCAAGTGTGTGTATACTTAAAATTATGTCTTTTTATATTTTGCATAAAACTTTCACTTTAGAAGTGCCTGAATAAACAAAAAAGTGCAGAGCTGACAAGCTCAAACCATCATACCCACCTTTGTTGACAAACAGACCAAGAAGTTATATTTTTTCATCCTTTATAAAGGAAAAGGCTTTTGGATTAAACATAAAAAACCCAAACAATATGAGCAGATTAATTTATTAATTAATTATGTAATGAATTGATTGGTAAATGAATCAATTAACAGAAAGCTATCCAACTGGGGCAGTATGGTGGTACCATAATCCGGGGTTCTAATTCCAGCCTGGTGTAGTTTGTAGTTTCTCATTTATTTCTTGTGGGCATTTCTCCAAGTATTCCTGCTTTTTCCTACATCCCAAAGATATGCCTATAAAGTGAAATGGCAACTCTAAATTTGCTTGATTATCGAGGTGATGGGTTTTTGTTTCACGTAGGACTGGATCCTGACCAGAGAGACTATGCCTAGTGATCATTTGCATTGACTCTGCTGGTGTAATGAGGGGAGATGGTGATATCTGTTCTATATCCACAGCTAAACAATTTATTATACTTTTAATTACTATCACTTTATTATTTCAAGAGTTTTGTATTTTTACCATTTTGTTCTTACTAACATGACATTTCACTTCTAAATGGCAGTTTCGAGTACATCCTTTGATAACAATGAATAAAGCTTTTTTATTTTATATTTAGGCAGAGACTTATTTGCTATTCAACAGTGTTCTCAAGCTGTTCAATGGAAGTGTTTTTTCTTAAATAAAAATTATAATTAGGTTGAGTATATGTTGGGTGGCACAGTAGCGCTGCTGCCTTACAGTAAGGAGACCTGGGTTCACTTCCCAGGTCCTCCCTGCGTGGAGTTTGCATGTTCTCCCTGTGTCTTCATGGGTTTCCTCCGGGCGCTCCGGTTTCCCCCTACAGTCCAAAGACATGCAGGTTGGGTGCATTGGCGATCCTATTGTGTGCTTAGTGTGTGTGTGCCCTCCGGTGGGCTGGCACCCTCCCCAGGGTTTGTTCCTGCCTTGTGCCCTGGGATTGGCTCCAGCATTCCCCCGTGACCCTGTGTTAGGATATAGTGGGTTGGATAATGACTGACTGACAGAATATATGTTATTATACAAGTTTCTTTCATTTTGTTTGATCCTTTTCTAATATGTCAACTGTTAGGGACTAAGTTTCTTCACCTGTGTGACCTACTTTAATAACAGAGTAATTTCACTTCATGGCTGGCCCTGCACCATCACTCTCACATAGTATAAAGCCAGCTGCCCTGCACGTTCCTCTCCACTCAGTACTGTATTGACACATAAGGAATTGTGAATTCCTCCATTCATGATCAAGCTATTCAATCATTTGTGGAATTCTGATCAAAGACACCTTGGCATACATGCGCCCTAACACTGAGTATGCCACAACAGCACCAAAGACTGCCCTACAGCTCTCCTCACCACAGCTAAAACGATCGGCTCAGATGAGTTCTAGAGAATTGTAGTCTGAATCCTGAGACGTAGAATCTAAAGACACTGCAGACTCTAGGGCACTGACTTCCAACTATTATACATTTTGTCCATCTCTGAATTTCTGGTTTGCTTTTGTTTTAACTTTGAGACCCCCACTTAAAGGATAAGTTTGGCATTTTTCAAATTAAAGTCATTTCTTCACAAACATGCTATATATACTGTACATTTGCCATATGAAACTGTGTTCTAAAGTGAAGTGTTTTCTATAAATTTTAAAGAGCATCCTGCCTACACTGGTGCTTTACAATGAAGGTAATGAGACACAAAGCACTACCAGAAAATAAAAGCCTAAAAACGTATCAAAATAAATCCACATGACATAAAGTGTTTACTATAATTTTGTCTTTTAAGCCCCTGGAGGGTGAACAGCTATTACAAAAGATGACAAGCACTGAGAATAACATGTATAAGTTATTTTCCAATGCGTGTGTAATCACAAGAGATGTGGATCAACACTCGACAACTGTCTTAGCTTGAAAAATGAATGTATTCAATTGGTTTTTATGCTTTTATTTAATAAAATAATAACACAATACTCTGAGAAGTTGCCCCTTTATGATCTTCAACATATTATAGCTCTTTTCAGTCATGTTGCATATTACATGCTTTTAAAACTTTCTTTTCTTTACTGCTTCAGTCCATTACTGTTCCAGTGTTGATCGCCTCATTCTGTGTTTCATATTGCGTTTTGCATGCAAGGATGCTTTCAAGCTGCAATGTGTGGATCGATTAAGGATGTGTCCGACGCCAGTTTATTTAAGGACTATTGGCTGGAGTAAGATTCAGGCAGTACTTAAATAAAGGAAAGATGCAGTTTTAAAAGAATCCAGAAACAGCTTTTATTGAGAGTTTCAGGTTTCTAACTAAGCACTCCTAAATGCAGTTTCTAGATGGCACCCATTCACGAAACTTTGTTTGATCCATCGACCATAGCCTTTCTTAAGGTTTGCTTTCTGTTTAGCGTTCTCTGACCTCTGCCACCCAAAAATATTTACTGGTGATTCAGTCTTTTCACGATTCAGTCACATCACCAGATCATTAAGGCCGCTCGTCGTTTGAAAAGACAGGAACTTGGGTGTGCATCCCAAATCGGTCCATCTCCCTTTTAACATATTTATAAATAAATAAAATAATGACTAGCCTTTAAGTACATGGATTGCTGATATTTTTCCTGGTTATAAACACTTGTGTGATGTGTGTGTGAGTGTGTGCATGGATGTGTTTGAAAACAGGGCCATCTAGAAGCCTCTTTTTTTTGTCTCAAATCTCTCATTAACTCCACTCATGCTGTTTTTCTCAGCTTGCCATCACTTAAGTAGCATGTTTTTTTAAAGTAACCAATTAGTACCTCATCAGCTCCAATTAGAAGAGACAAAGGCCGTGTAAAGATAACTCAATGAGAGGGGGCGGCACAACATAGTGTAATCACTTAAGAAGCACTAAGCATTCACTCCGGCTAACTGCACCAGTCCTATTCACCTTGGTCTCCTTTTTGGACGCTTGTATGGCCGAGTTTTGTTTTGCTGGGAAGATAGGCCTCCCAGGAGTCTCAGAAGGCTCCCATTCAGCCGCTACCTGTTTACAGCTCACAGAGCAGTAGGGCTCAGACAATCCCATATTGTATGCTCAATGCTTCCTTAAACGCAGGCCTCAGCGA
This sequence comes from Polypterus senegalus, assembly GCF_016835505.1. Taxonomy (NCBI): domain Eukaryota; kingdom Metazoa; phylum Chordata; class Cladistia; order Polypteriformes; family Polypteridae; genus Polypterus; species Polypterus senegalus. Next base: position 38,168,761 of record NC_053157.1, read on the forward strand.
GGGCATGTTTTCAGTCGCTGAGCAGAATAAGTTAAAGGGGCGGCTTTAGCCTCATTAAGGACCTATTTGGACTGTCTTATAATTGCATTGGAGGGCAACAATGTATTTTTTTCAATGAAGGTTTTTGGGGCAGTTAATTTGGTGCTTGTACTAAATGCCTTAAAAGCATTAATTAGCGCACACTGAAACCCTAATTTCCTCCATAGCTTTCCTCTCCATTTACTCCCCCTATTTTATCCAGGCCTGGATGAGCCTTTCTAATAAAATTACCTCATTAATGTCTTTATTCCAGCACAGTAACTCATTCATTCTCTGCCATTTAGCATTAATTTGATGCTGTCAGAGGCAGGAGGGTGCATTCATGTCTCCGATTCACATTTTTTTTTTTTTTTTAGTGGGCAGTTCTAAATAACGAAGAAGACAGGCGGTGAGATATAATTAGGAACAAGCAGCACTTCAGCAAATATTTGAAATCTTTTAAGACTGGCCTCTGTATACTGTCAATTAATTACTTCCAAATGGGCCTTTGCCTTAAATGTTTGCCATCTTTTTCAGTTAAAGAGAAAGGAACAAGAGAACGCTCCATTAGGGTAAGTTTGGCACATATGTAATACCGACCAGTGCAGCTTACCAGGGTTTTGCTATACGTTCTTCAGGGGCTGAAGAAAATCAAAAAACATTGTGCAAAATGTTCTTATACAACAGTTAAAGGTTGCACTGGGCCACACAATGGCAAAATGTTCAGTACAAATGCCTCACAGTTTGTACTGCCACTAATCCATCCTACAAATGCCACTATCTTGCATCTCCCAGAACATTGATAATTATAACCAAGGATGAATTAGGATAAGTAGGAACACAACAACAACTTAATGATGCAATGTGCAAAAATGTGCATTTATTCAAACAATAAAAATGTAAACAGGTGTCAAACGTGCAGTGCAAAAACTCTACAATAAATAATGACGTGAGGGAGTTAAAACCCATTAAATAAAGTCAATAAATAATTCAAACCAAGAATAAAATCACAGTCAGAAGCAGCTCTTCTGTCTTTAGTCTTCCTTGCTCTCCCATGGCGCTTACTCAACAGGGCTGATAGCACTGGCGAACACAGTTCTTAAACTGTCTCATGTCCCTGCCACCTCCTTCAGTGTCCAATAGTACGCACACCGAGCCTTGCTCCTTCTTCCTGTCACCTTCCTTCAGTCCAGCAAGACCTCTGGAGCCCAGGATCTTCCTTACTCCAAGCAATTTGCCCCTGGAGCATCCCCAACTGCTTCACCGATTCTGATCTCCTTTCCTCTCTTTTCCTTGATATTTTTCTTCCTCCCCTTTTTTTTTCTTCTCAAACGTTTTTTTACATTTTGTGAGTGTAGGTTCGCTAAATAATCCACAGAGCACTTATTAGGGATTGATGTGCCGATCTTGCACAAAACTGAGGAATCAGCCCATTCCCCCATTAAACACTCTATGGCCGCATGATTTTTCTCTCACTTACACACCTGGCCCACGGTGCAGTGTAGTTTTTAAATAAATGATTGTGTCCCAGGAAGAGCAATCTCCAATCAGATGTGGGTGTGTGCAAGTGAGATTTGCTCTGGGGCTTGATTGGGTTTTTTGGCTGATCACTCATACACGTGCAAATGCGAATGGATCAGTCAGGTGCCTCGTTCACACCTCGGAGTGGGAAAAATGCCACACCTGCGCCCAATCAGGTAGGATAAAAAGGAGCCTGCATGGCAAAAAAGGGAAAGAATGAAAAGAAACAGAAAAAAGAACAATGAAAGAGAAAGATGGAGGTTAATGAGTTGGGAAAGTGAGCCCCAGCAGAGAACCGTGTGGCCAACGCTCAAGAAGAGGGTAAGGGTTTGCTCAGAAGCAACCAACCACACCAGGAGGACTCCAGTAAGACCGAGGAGTGGCAGAGGGAGGCGAGGGAGTAAGGCTCGTGGGAGCATTTCAGAGGCACCAAAAGATTTGCATCAAGGACTTGAGCCCCATTTAAGGGTTGACTGCACCTGCTAGCAGATGTTTCGTTATACAGAATTGACCTGTACAGTTGAGCTGAAAGGATATCAGTTTAGATAAAGTTTTAATGGATGGATACTGCCCATGGATTTTGACCTTGTTTTAAAGAAATATCTTTTGATGACATTTAACCTCACTTTTACTGATTTTATGGGTCATTTATTTAATGATCGGAGCAATGCATTTTTTGAACCTTTGTTTTCTGGTTTTAATAAAAGCAAATGAACACTTTTCCACCAATCCCTTGCTGAATTTCTGTGTTCTCATTTCCCTGTCTCTTCTCTGTACATAACTGTCGATGGGTACGGGTGGAAGAGGCTCCCAGAAGCAAAAAGGGAGTGTGGACCCAACCTGGACTGTCACAGCACTTACATTCACAAAACCAGAGCCTTACTATTCTTAAAATCTTGCTCTCACTACATCCACCTATCACACCATGCACATTGGACACAATTCATCGCACTCCATTGTTCACAGTTCTTCTAAGCTTGGGCACGTAGGTTCCATTCATCTGGCACCAGGTCCTCTTGCTGTTGTCTCTGTCATTTTCGTCCCTCACTGTCACTAGTTCATCCTACCACTGCCACTATTTGTGATGCTCTGGACCCACAGCCATAGGCATCTTCCTTCATCCAGGAAGTTATAACTGATGGTGAACTAGGGCAAGTGGGTCCACAACAACATGTTAATGGTGCAAATTTGAAAACTGTGTTTTAATTTAAACAATAAAAAGGAAAACAAATTCTAAAGTACGGTCCTAAAAATCTTCAATAAATAATCAATTAAATAGTGGTGTGAGGAAGTTAAAATCAAATTAATAAAATCAACACAAAAAATAAAACCAAGGATAAAATCACAGTCAGAATCAGCTCACTTTTTCTCTCTCTAACTCTCGACTCCCCAGCTCAGTCATGACGCTTCCTCAGCACAGCTGGAACACCACAAACATATTCCTTGAAATTGCCTCCTGTCCCAGCAACCTCTTCCAGCATTCATTGGGACATGCATTAAGCCTGATTCCCTCTTCCTGGCACTTTCCTTTGGCCCAGCAGGACCCCGAATGCACTGGACAGTGTTTCTTCTTCTTCTTCTTTCTGTTGCTCCCGTTAGTGGTTGCCATAGCGGATTATCTTTATCCATATCTTTCTGTCGTCTGCATCTTGTTCTGTTACACCCATCACCTGCATGTCCTTTCTCACCACATCCATAAACTTTCTCTTAGGCCTTTTTCTCTTCCCTGGTAGCTTTATCCTTAGCATCCTTCTCCCAATATACCCAGCATCTCTCCTCTGCACATGTCCAAGCCAACGCAATCTCGCCTCTCTGACTTTGTCTCCCAACCATCCAACCTGAGCTGACCCTCTAATGTACTCATTTCTAATCCTGTTCATCCTCGTCACACCCAATGCAAATCTTAGCATCTTTAACTCTGCCACCTCCAGCTCTGTCTCCTGCTTTCTGGTCAGTGCCACCGTCTCCAACCCATATAACATAGCTGTTCTCACTACCGTCCTGTAGACCTTCCATTTCACGCTTCCTGATAACCGTCTGTCACAAATTACTCCTGACACTCTTCTCCACCCATTCCACCCTGCCTGCACTCTCTTCTTCACCTCTCTTCCACAATCCCCATTACTCTGTACTGTTGATCCCAAGTATTTAAATTCATCCACCTTCGCCAGCTCTACTCTTTGCATCCTCACCATTCCAAGCTATTTGAAATGAAGAGTGATTTCACAAAAAGGATTGGCATGAGATCTGCAGAAAAGTAAACATTTCAAGCTGGATAAGAATTGCAGTGAGTACGTATGCCTGGTAGGAATCATCAAAGTCTGACTAGCCAGCAGCAATTCACTCTTCAGATGAACTAAAATGCGATGTTTGCCTTTGGGTATTTTTAGTGCCAGGTGGCTAAAAAGTGAAAACTAAGATCTCTAAAACAGTATTTCAGTGCTAGTTCTGGTGTAAGAAACAATCTATCCCACACACGTCTTTTAGTAACAATACAGTTATCAGCAATTTTTGTTATTGTTTGAGTTTTATACCACTTTTAAAAGAACATTTTATACATTAGATACATATTTTTAAGGTATGATTTTTATCAGCACTACAGCTGAAAAGTATCAATTTACAGTACATAAGATTCATATATATATATGTATATGTATATATATATATATATATATATATATATATATATATATATATATATATATATGTGACGGACAGCCGGGTCCCATGCCCGGCCAGGACGCCTCTGCTGCATACGTCCCGGGGGAGCCATCATGGACATTGCAGTACCTTCCCCGGGGTGCTTGGGGGCAGTCTCCCTGGCCGTGGATCCCTCCTCAATCTCCCCCGTGGCTCCATGGGACATGGAGTCCACCACAGCAACCGGTTGGGAGATGGGGTGGCTGCTAGGGGTGCTGCAGAGAACCAGCCACCACACTGGACGGTTTATCAGCCCCACCCGGAGGTGCAATTAAGACCAGCTGGTCAGGCACCTGGAACACTTCCGGGTGGGGTATAAAAGGGCCTGCCTCCCAGCAATCAGGGCCAGAATCGGGAGGAAGAGGACGAGGTTGCCTGGGAGGAGTGGTGGAGCAGGAAAATTTGGTTTGTGTGGGTTTATTTGTGCTTGGACTGTGTTGGGCCTGTGGGACACGGGGAGACGTGTGCCCACGGCGGAAGAAATAAAAATAAAGAACCCTTGAGTGTGAACACGTGCCTCTGCGTAGTCTGTGCCGGGTCAGGCGCTATATAGCGCCATTTCACTATATATATATATATATATATATATATATATATATATCTCGGTGGGCTGGTGCCCTGTACGGAGTTTGTTTCCTGCCTTGCGCCCTGTGTTGGCTGGGATTGGCTCCAGCAGACCCCTGTGACCCTGTAGTTAGGATATAGCGGGTTGGATAATGGATGGATGGATATATACATATATATAGTCAGTCATTCTCCAACCCGCTATATCCTAACACAGGGTCACTGGGGTCTGCTGGAGCCAATCCCAGCCAACACAGGGTGCAAGGCAGAAACAAATCCCTGAGCAGGGCACCAGCCCACTGCAGTATATATACACCCATCATTCCAAACCCCAACCCGATCACACTGACTTAAATGCTGTCCTGGAAGAATGGTCAATAATTCCCATAAACACACTCCTAAACACTCCTAAAAAGTTAAAGCTGTTATAGCTGCAAAGGGTGACCCAACTCCATATTAAAGCCTTTTATTAAGAATAGGATGTCATTAAAGTTCATGTGTGTGTAAAGGCATGCATCCCAATACTTTTGGAAATATAGTGTTTATAAACCTATACATATATTTTGATTACCAGGAGATGCTCAAAAAGCCAATGGGCATGATGCCAGGAAAAATCAAGAAACCCAGTTTGCACATTTATGTAATTTCTGTTCTTATTGAGATAAGGGTCTTCTTACAAAGATCATACACTCAGCTTAGTTCTGTATTTTCACTTGGTACTTTGTTTGTTTCCACTTTCTTCCCAGATTTCTGGTGATTCCAGTGAGACTTGTGTTATGGTATTTTGTTTCACACACCAGATCAAACATTCTTGAAGATATCTAAAACTTTAACTTGTTACTCATGGTGTTCCATATGATCCCAGAGGCTTTAGCATGATAAGCTCAAGCATACCGTGACTATATTTATATCTGTATCCATATCTATATCCAGCCTGTCAGAGACAGAACAAAATAAGCAGTAAAAGAAAAGGGGGCAAAGCCTTGGAAGCAAAAGGATGAGATTCAGGAGGACAGGTAATGGAATGGAAAAGCGTGTGATAGAGCACCGAAAACAGTGCGTAATAAAACAAAGCATATAAGACAGGTAAAGAGTTGGGTAGCCTGGCAGTAGATTCCAGTTCCAGTTTGGACTGTCAAAACTAGCACAGAATATACACATTTGACAACATAGTATGGTTTCTCGGAGCTTTTATGGAGGAGGCTTAATGACAACAGGGAATGAATCTATGGAAATGACATCAATAGGAAGCTGGAGGTGTGATGAATTGATGGAGCGATATGGTAAGGTAAGTTTTTTTATTCTGTCATTTTCCTGTGGATGGAAAGGAAAAGAGAGCATTAGTGCCATATTCCGAATTCCTGTTTCTCGTGGTTTCACGTGCAATCAGGCCGTTTGACTGTCCCCTAGTCGCGCATGTGTGACAAGTGCTAGTTAGTCAGTGAGTGATGAAGTAAGTGGTTGTAATTTCCTTGTTTTTGTGGTGTGCCCAGAACCTTACCATTAAGCTGACCAAAAAGAAACTGTGGTAGGAGTCTAGTGAATTAAGGTACAAAATCCAATTATTGCATGCAATACACAATAAAGGTATTAGAAAGACCTTAAAGTTTAAACAAAGGATAAAAGTGCAACCATCTTGATTTTGGAAAGAAAGAATACAAATTAGAAGAGTAATTTATAATTAATCAATTATGAAATACTACAATACCACTTTTTGTCTCCACAATTATGTGGCTCTCACTTCCCCTACTATCCTGTTCTTTTGAAGTCATATTTCCTCTTCTGACCTCCACAAGATCATTTTATAGCCACAAAGAAATTCCTCTGTGAACGGCCTATCTTTGACCCCTGTCTGGTTCAATGTAACCAAGTCATTTTCAAAAACAACAAAAGCAATGAAATGCAGAATTGAAAAACATAATGTCAGAAAGCAGTCCCCAGTTTCTTTTCCTGGGATATTTCTTTATGATAAATAGGAAAAATGCTTTGAATATGTAAATATTTTGCAGTCAAGAGTCTCCTGACATTCTTATCCCTGTATAACAAATCCTGAGGTTTGATTTTGAGGATATTTAATACACAGGCTTAAGCACTGCTCCTTTAATCATCGGTTCTTTTCCTTTTTTACCCATATGCTTTACAAACAAAAGAATCTGGTCTGATTGAAACCAAGATTACAGCATTTATATTATTTATTTGGGATTAGTGTTGGGCATCAATTGGATATTTTTTGACACACACCATGCTGTAATTGTACTTGAGCTAGAATCTGTTTCTATAAGCTTATAGCCTTACCTTTTTAATCAGAGAGCATATTTTCTTTTTGCATTTTGCAATAGGTCTAAGCTTCTCTAGACCTACAAAAATAGTTCATTATGTTCTGTTATTGTTCTTTTTATTTACTTAGATAGATAGATAGATAGATAGATAGATAGATAGATAGATAGATCACAAGGCACAGCATTACAGCAACCTACAAATAAAAACAGAGTGAAGTCAATCCTTAATTGTAAAATAAATAAATAGACAAATACATAATCTATTTCAAATTAACAAAATAAAATGCGAGAAAAGTCTACCCAGAAGATACCGTATGTTGTAACAACTAATTGCAGGGGGTAAAAATGGCCATGTTATGATTCATTTTGCAATTTGGTTTTGACATTAATGTGAAATATGATCTCAGAATTTTCTTTATAGTGTTTATAGACATGGTTAATAATTTGAAAATCAGTTTTATTATCCATCTATCCAGTTTCTAACTTACTTATCCATCTTGCAATTACAGTGTGTTGGTGCTATCTTCTCAGTATTGAGGACAAGGCAGGAACTAACCCTGGATGGAGGTGCCAACCTATGAAAGACACATTTACACACATACTCACTTACACCAAGCAAACTTGAATAAAGCCGTGGGCTGATTTCAACTTTGCAAACGAGATGCAGCTGAGAGTTTTTGGTGTTTTCTGTGGTGTGAGAGTTAATCTAAAAAAATACATTTTGCTGCTATATACTTGGTTTTTGGTTGCTGCTAAGGAACAGTGCGGGAATTTTTAAACCTTTTTTTCCCTTTAGAAGGTTTTTGTTGCCATTTTAGCCAAGTAGCTGGGTGTTTGGAGGTTCACTTGGAAAAGTTACTTATACTTGTATGTGTACTTTTTCTTGTTATTTGTATTTGAACTAGTGTCATGGTGGCAAGGTACAAAGCAGCAGTAATGGTTATTGCCAGTAATTAAGCTCGTAAGTAAATAACCAAATCATTGCAATCCATCCATCCATTGTCCAACCTGCTATAACTACAGGGTCATGGGGGTCTGCTGGAGCCAATCCCAGCCAACACAGGAAACAAACCCTAGGCAGGGCACACACACACCAAGGACAATTTAGAATTGCCAATGCACCTAACCTGCATGTCTTTGGGAGGAAACCCACGCAGACACAGGGAGAACATGCAAACTTCACGCAGGGAGGGCCCGGGACGCGAACCCGAGTCTCCTAACTGTGAGGCAGCAGTGCTACCCACTGCACCACCATGACGCCCAGTCACTGCAATAAATAGTTATTATGTAACTGAACCAGCGATTACTTAGTTATTAAAAAAAAAAGCTGCAGCTGACTTCTAAGTAATACAGGGGAAGACTAGGTGGTGCATAGGTAAGCAGCCAGCGTTAAGACCCCCGGTCAAGTCTGTAGGAGCAGATAAGATAGTAAGAAATTAAGTAGCAGCAGATATTCACTAAGCAAGTTTTATTTATTTATTTATTTTAGACTGAACAGTTCTTAGTGGTGGGGGGTAAAACAGTTACGTGGGTTCATTAATACAGGGGAATACAAAGAGTGCGAGTGGAGAGCTGTTAAGGGGACAGAAAGTGTAATATAGCTGTAACACTTCTATAATCTATTATCTTTGGATTCAATTTCTTAGTTTTATCATTTAAGTTAAATTATTTAATTTTTAGTTAAAAAAATGAAAAAGTTAAGGCAGTTTTAGTTATCCTAATTTTTATAATGAGGCCAGGGCAATGCAAGTCCTGTTGGATGTTGGACTTCAAGGAGTCAGTCGTCTATGAGGGCTACATCTGCAAGAGATGCCATCTGATGCAGCACCTCGAGCTCAGGGTCACTGAACTGGAGGAAGAGTTGGCCGGCCTGCATTGTAGTACAGAATTGGTGGACTTGGCCCAGGTGTCCTTTAGAGAAATAGTGTGCACCCCTAAGGTGACATGGGAGGAGATTCCAGACCAGACAGGTAGAGATAGCTGGGTTATGGTCATAAGGCGTAAGGTAAAGGGTGCACACTGTCCGAGGCCATCAACCTCAAAATTAGAAGTGTCAAACCGTTTTCTGGTCCTTGTGTAGCTTGACTGTTTCTCTCATGACTCTGAGGTGGTAGACAGGGATGAGGAGCCCACAATGAGCCACCTCAAGACCAGTTCCCAGAAAGAGAATGAGGACATGTGCCTTCACCAGTAAAGCTTTAAGGAAAGAGGCCTTTTTTAAGGAGTGTGTTATAGACCACTCAATGCAGATGGTAATTTCAACACACATCTTTTTAATAGTATTAAAAAGTCAGGTTTACAGGGATATATTATAGTCATAGGGGACTTTAATTATCTGAATATTGACTGGAATAACCTTGTAAATGGTGGAGCACAAGATCAGGAAGTTTTAGAAGTAATCAGTGGCTGTTTTGTTAACACAGTATGTTAAAGCAACAAAGCAGGGTGAAGTTTGATAGGATTTTGCATTTTGTAATAATCAAGATAGAATTGAGAGTGTATAGGTGATTGAACCACTAGGGTCAAGTGGCCATATTATAATACAGTTCTCAGTGTTTTGTAAGAGTGCAGATGCAAAGACTAAAATTGTTAAGTCTAAGAAGGATAGACTGGGATAAGCTTTTAAGTGTGAAACTGTCAAGGAGCACTGGAACAGATTTACAAATATTTTATATGTAATGCAGGACAGGTACCTACATTTGGAATTAATAGGAAATTTAAAAAAAACTCCACAGTAGGTTAATAAAGAGTTAAAAAAGAAGCTGCAAAAGGAAAAAAACAGCTGTGTAGATAGATAGATAGATAGATAGATAGATAGATAGATACTTTATTAATCCCAAGGGGAAATTTACATAAAGCATATAAGTCTAATAGCTCCAAAGTGAATTGTAGGGCATATGAGAACAAGAGGGCAATCATTAGCAAGAATATCAGGGAGGAATATAGCAGATAAGGTGAAAGAATCACTACTGTGGATCGAGACTGATATTTTAAAATGAGTTCATAAAGAACACAGGGACACAGTTGGTGTGGTGGACAGTAAGACTTTAGGGACTTTCAAAACTCGACTTGATGTTTTTTTAGAAGAATTAAGTGGATAGGACAGGAGAACTTTGTTGGGCTCACTGGCCTGTTCTCGTCTAGATTGTTCTAATGTTCTAAAAAAATTTAGAATTTGCCAATTAACCTAGCCTTCATATCTTTGAGATGGATGCATGCACAGCTAATCAGCAGCTCTAGTCAGGGTATGCTAAACTGAAGTAGTGAGTCTTCAGCCTGGATTTATAAGTTGAGGCTGAAGGAGCATCCCTTATAGTAGCAGGCAGACCATTCCACAGCTTTGTGGCCCTGTAACTAAACGTTCGGCCTCCCACTGTTATTTAAGAATCATAAGCAGGCTGGTATCTTATGCTATTAATGTGGGTTCCAGTTTGTAAGCAATGATAACTTCAGATAAGTAAGCCAGACCTTGACGATTTAAGGCTTTATATATTAAAAGGGGGCAGCACGGTGGCACAGTGGGTAGTGCTGCTCCCTTGCAGTTAGGAGACCCGGGTTTGATTCCCAGGTCCACCCCATGTGGAGGTTTGCATGTTCTCCCTGCGTCGGTTTCCTCCAGGTACTCTGGTTTCTTCCCAGAGTCCATTGGTGATTCTAAATTGTCCCTAGTTGGTGCTTGGTGTGTGTGTGTGTGTGCATGCCCAGTGGTGGCCTGGCACCCTGCCCGGGGTTTGTTTCCTGCCTTGTGCCCTGTGTTGGCTGGGATTGGCTCCAGCAAACCCCCATGACCCTGTAGTTAGGATATAGCAGGTTGGATAATGGATGGATGAATATATTAAAGGAGAATTTTGAAATGTGCCTTAAACTTAACTGGGAGCCAGTATAAGGATTTAAGAACTGGGGTTATGTGGTTTTTTTTTGCTCTTGTAGTAATTCTTGTCGCGCAATTAACTGAAAGACGTATAAAGAACAACTTGAACATCCAATGGATGGATGGATAGATAGATAGATAGATAGATAGATAGATAGATAGATAGATAGATAGATAGATAGATAGATAGATAGATAGATAGATAGATAGATAGATAGATAGATACTTTATTAATCCCAAGGGAATGAACACTGTGTTGCAGTAGTCAATCCTACTAGAGATAAATGAATTAATTAATTTCTCAGTATCCCGCATATTTAGAAAACACCTTAATTTCACAACATTTTTACGAGAGAAGAAACATGTTTTGCACAGTTTTGTAATGTGCACTTTAAATGTCATGCTAGAGTCAAAAATAATGTCTAGACAAATAATAATAATAATAATAAATAAATGCATGCATTAATTTATGTCTATCTACTGATTGATTATATTATTTGTCCTGTGAGTTTATATCTTTGGTTTTTTGTTTATGCTGCCTCATGCATCTGTATTTCCCTTTAGGATTAATAAAGTTTATCTAATCTAATCTACTCTAATGTGATCTAATAAAGAAGTAAGATCCCAAGTGTCCAGTATGTTTTTCAAGCTTTCTAATGACTGTTTTCGGAATCTCCACATTACAAATGTAGGGTCAATAGGCATCTTTGCTGCTGACATAATTAACAAGTAATTCTCATTTATTGGCATGTTTTAAGAAACGATGGTCTTCCTTTGCTTCATTTAGCTTTAATAAAAGGCTAACAGGATTTCTGGCCCAGGGAAGCTGAGCACAGCAAGCCATGTCTACCAGGATCACAAAGCCTGCATCAACAACTCTATGCAGCCCAACAAAGAAGGTCGTCAAAACTATGCAGTAATTGTAGCTCAGTCGGTGGTCACAACTAGCTGATACCATCTATCTTAAGATGAAAATGGAAGAACAAATAAAGAATGTTAAATCTTTAGCCTGAATGATGCAAATTTCATATACATATTACCCAGAAGTATTTAATATACAGTATACTTTAACCTTTCTAGAAATACAAAAACTATCTAAAATGGCCTGTTTTGCTAAAACTGTATAGTAAAATTGATAGATGCAATTTTTTGATTGTTACATACAGCATGTTCCCTAATTTCTACTTACTGAACATTCATTTTGAATAAAGTATTTGCCTGAGGATGGCATGGTGGCACGGTGGTTAACACTGCTACCTCACAGACCCAGATGTCTGCATTAATATCTCAGCGTGTGCAGAGTTTTCACATTCTCCTCATATGCCTCATATGCTCAATGGGTGTTTCACTGGCTACCGGTTGGGCATGGTCACTACATGGGTGACAGACCATCTAGAAAAGTCTGTGATTGCTGCTGGAAGAGGTGTTGACGAGGCTAGCAGCGGGCACTTACCCTGTGGTCTGTGTGTTAATCCTGATGCCCCAATGCAGTGACGAGGACACAGTACTTAAATACTTGTTCCAATCATTCAAATGGCTCACTCTGGTCATAAAGGATCTTTTAAAAAAAGAGAAGGGTGTTACCAATGTCTTGACTAAATTGCCCATCACATCCTCATCCATTCTGGACAACTAAACATCCTGCTAACTGTCTCTCTCAGCACTTCACCACCTAATAGCTAATTTCTAGTGAGTGTACTGGTGCATAAATGGATGCCATCGTGTCACCCAGTTAGATGCTACACATTGGTGAAGGTTGAAGTAGCTCCACATGATCTTTTTAAAGTGTTTTGACTAGGTTAGAAAATTAAAAGAATGATTACTGTGGCTTTTGCCCGCAACCTGAAAACATGTAGGTTAGTTTGGTTGTCGACTGTAAATAAGTGCCCAGTGAGTAAGTGTGGGTATTTCTGTACGTGTGCCATGCATCCAATGTTGCCAGTATAGATTCCAGACACTATGTCATTGAAATGGTTTAAATTGGTTTGTTAAAAAGTAGATGGGTGGATAGATAAATACCAAGTTCTGCCATATGATTTGAAACTCTTTAAATTCACACCAACCCGTAAGCAATCAAGCATGCCAGTGGATGACAATATGAACTTTATGGGAGAAATGCAGCACCTTTGAGAAACAGTCAATTAATCGTATCAATTTCTTTAATGTTAGTGGACCCCATAAAGATTAGCCCTATCTCTGTCTATAATTTTGTCTGCTTACATGTATTTACAAGGAAATAATAATCTATTGGCAGAGATTCCTGTCTGTTGGAATGGCAAAAAAGCAGGACCGGAGCCCACAGCAAGTTCCCAGAAAAGAGGCAGAGCAATACTGACAGCAGAAAATGCCCTGCACATACCAATGTGGGAGCACAAGAGCAACTAGTGGGCAGTAAGTCCTGCATTTGTGCTGCATTGCCTGTAAGGACATTATTAAGGGGGGTTAGCACTAGGATAAAGGATAGCTGGCCTGAATGTGAGCTTCAAATGCTACTTCAAAAGCAGGTGACTCACTAGGTGTGTAGGAAAAAATTGTTTACGTGGAAAAAGATGTCTCAGCATGCTGCGATACAAAGGACCACAGGAGAACGCTCCTGGTTAGTGTCCCTTGCATACCACTTACCAAGGAAGTGATTCTGAGGATTCATCATAGTTTTAAAGTCATGTCATGAAATGAAGATTACTGAGTACAGAGACTGCGGTGGGCTGGTGCCCTGTCCGTGGGTTTATTTCCTGCCTTGTGCCCTGTGTTGGCTTGGATTGGCTCCAGCAGACCCCCGTGACCCTGTAGTTAAGATATAGTGGGCTGGATAATGGATGGATGGAGTACAGAGTCTGATGGAGAGTGGGGCAAAAATTCATCCGGGAGTGGGAAGAGAGGACAGAATTTGGAGCAAGGAAGAGACAGGTGTTTTGATGGGCAAGTGGGTGAGGCATTCCAATAGAAAGACAGGGGTTCAACAATAGTTTAGGTATGCCTAGAGAGGATAGCAGGATTTTATTAATAAAGGTGACATTTTTCTCCTCTTATGGCCTTTTTTTTTTCCCTAGGTGCTTTATCAGCTGCCTCACCAACAACAAGCTCAGCATTAGTGCAATGCCAGTCTGTCCCAGGGCACTTACATGAAACTTTCCTAGCTGGCCAGTTAGTCAAAGTAAATGTCTAAATCAGACTGATTTTTAAGACCATTCCTGTTCACTTTAAAAAATGTTTTATTCTGCTTTTGCACAGAACCACCTTCAGTCCTGCTTACTCCCACCCTCAGCATAACATATGTCATGTGTCTTCTCACGTGGCCATCACACTAAAAGTATAATCCTGCTCATCAGTAGCTGACAAATGTGAGAGAAATAAACTCTAATTAAGGGATTTTTTTAGCTTACCATGCTATCTAGAGTCTTTGAAATAAATGACAACTTTTTCACATCAGTCAGTAGATGATCAACCCCAGGTGCCCTTCGAAACATTGCTGAAGAGATGGCACTGGAGAGAATCAAGCTTAAGGTTTTGAAATTACAGTTGACTCATACAGTATATTTGCTATGTGGTGGGTGATGAAAATAATTTGGTTTCCCTAAGAGAGAGGCCCAGTTACAAAAACTCTGAGATTCTAAAGCATCAAAAACAGAAAATTGTATCAGTCTTCAATGTGCCTATAGGGCCTCATATGTTTTAGGCAATTTACTCAACATTACTGACATCTTTTTTAGCTCCCACACCTCACATGCACTTCCACGGCAATCTTGGAGAGTGTCTAAAATGATTTTATGGAGGGAAGAATCCTGTGTGGTATGTGCCATCAACACAATTACTCTTCAAAAGGAGACAGCACACACAAAGAAGTGCCTGAACATTAGCACCAAATCCCTGCTACGACTCATGATTTAAAAAAAAAAAATACAGTAAACCTTTGATTCTCATTTTGACTTTTTGACTTCCTTTTCTAGTTTGCATTTTGCGGAAAGATTATCTGACTTCATATGACCCCCAACTTTGCTAATTCTGCTAAACAAGACTTTTGTTAATCTCTGCCATGCTCTAAAAATTAACAACTTGTATGACTACTAAAGAGGAAAAGCAGGTATCGGGCGAGGAAGTATGAAACAGACAAGAGTGGAGGAGGCTGGTCCAATATAGTGACCCCACAAGAAAGTAGAAGAAGAAGAATAAGTGATTACAGTACCTATGACAAATATTCACTCTGTTGGTATTTTTGACATTCGATTGTTGTACAACTTTGGAGGGTTCTTTTTGTCTTCATTGTTTTGATTAGGCCACCATGCTGACTGACCAAACGTAGAAACTTCCAGATACCTCCAGAGAGCCTACTCCCACTTGGACAAAGATGGTACCACAGTCAGGATCATTTTTTTAAATTTTTTCTAATGCCTTTAACACCATTCTGCCTCATCGACTGGGGAAAAAGCTCAAGGCTTTGAATCTTGATGCCCACACAATCTCCTGGATTATGGACTACTATACCAACAGGAAGCAGTTTATGAGTCTCAGGGACTGCATGTCAGAAATGGTGGTGTGTAATACTAGAGCACCTCAATGAACTGCCCTGTCTCACTTCCTGTTTACACTGTACACAACACATTTCCAGCATTATATCAGCACTTGCCAAATACAGAACGTTTCAGATGACTCCTCCATTGTAGGCTGCATTAATAATGGAGACAACTGAGAATACAGGAAGGTTGTGGAGGACTTTGTCTTGTGGTGCAGGGACAACAACCTGCAACTCAACATCTGCAAGACAAAAGAGCTGGTGGTATACTTCTGGCGAGCCAAGGAGCCACTGAGACCAGTTACCATTCAAGAGAAGGACGGGGATGAGGTGCACATCTACAAGTGCCTGGGGTCCATATAAATAACAAACTGGACTGGTTAGACAACACAATGGCACTGTACAAGAAGGGCCAGAGCAGACAGTACTTGCTTATTAGACTCAAGTCTTTGATGTGTGCAGCAAGCTGCTGGAAATATTTTACCAGTCCATAGTAGCCAGTGTGGTGTTCGATGCTGTTGTCTCCTGGTGAAGAAACTTGAGCTCTAAAGATGCACGAGGCCTGAACAAACTTATGAGGAATAGCTGCTCAAGGGCTAATCCTGGACACACTGGAAGCCGTTGTGGAAAAAAGGATGGTGGCAAAATTAGACGGCATCATTAAAACACCTCTAAATCCCCTCAAGGGGGCACTTTCTTGGAGCACTTTTATCCACCAACACAGTGTGCTAAGAAGCACCTCTGTGGGTCTTTTCTGCCCACTACTTCAGGCAATTCAATGTTTCCTCCCAATGTACTCATTAAGTTCATTTTGAAATATCTGTACAATATACATTTATTTATTTTTATTTATTTATAAGATGATTGATTGATTGGCTATATTAATCTGTACTTTGAGTCATATCCTTGATTTTTTTGTTTCTGCTGCTCTATGCATCTGAATTTAATGTAATGAGGGGCATTTATGTTGTAATCGATTGAAGCCACAGACAGGGCTTAGACTAATTTTATAATGTCTAAGACCAATTGGCTGCACCAGTGATGATTTAGGTGTGCCTTATTACAGGGGTCAAATACTTATTCATTATTTTGTGTTTTATATTTGTAATTATTTTAGACGACTTTGCATTGATCTGTTTTCACTTTGACATTAATGAATCTTCCTCTGTTGATCAATGTCATCGTCAACAAATGCAAAATTAAATGTGTTCTATTTTAATATTGTCCACCTTAATAAAAAATAAGTGTCTGTGTGTATCTGTCTGGTTGTCAGTTTGGTTACTATGTCTCTGTCAATTCAAATGATAGCGCATCACAAACATTTTTAGTAATAAGTGCATCGTATTTGTCATTCCCACCGATGGCGCATTACAAACACTACATTCTACCCGAAGAGGGCCAAGAGTGAAACATTTATCAATGGGAAACAAATCAAAATTGTAAGACTAAACCTAATACACCAAAGCCTAATCGTAAACCAGAAATCATAGAGAAAAACTATACAATGGGAAACCAGAAAGTTGGGAAAGAATACACATTTCACTTATGAGAGTTTTTACCCAGTGCGGTGGGCTAGCGCCCTGCCCGGGGGTTTGTTTCCTGCCTTGCGCCCTGTGTTGGCTGGGATTGGCTCCAGCAGGACCCCGTGACCCTGTACTTAGGATATAGCGGGTTGGATAATGGATGGATGGATTATTATCACTGGTGGTCCTAACCCTCTAGAGGCACCCCTAGAAGGTTAAAAATGAAAACTGTCAAGCGTAAGCACATTGGGTATCATTTTTGACTACTTCAAGGTCAGTGATTAAGAATATGATGTTATTTTTGATATTTTATTATAGATCTGGTTCTCTATGGAGCTCTATCAGAGGGTGGGAAATGATAAAACAGGAATATTTAGATATTAAACGTTTAAATTGAAGCACACATTTTAATATTTTAAATATATGACAAAACATTTCTTTTTTATTACGTACTTCTACCTCATGAAGTAACACCTTTACATTTTTTATTAACATCCTGAATTCAGGCGACTTACACTAATTGGAATTTTTATCATTTAGAAAAAAACAATCATTTTATCATTATTGATTATTCTTCATTCGTTGCAGTTCACCCTCACTTTGTCTCTTCCTTTAGCAAGGGATGAACATTCCAGAGCCTAAGCCACACACCTATTGATTAGGCTAATTTTACCATAATCAATTGTATTTAACAGGCTTCTCTCACTTTGTCTTTGCATTTTCATTGCGTCACTTCTATAATTCCTGAAGCGCTTAATCCTTGCTGTCAGGTTTTTATTTTCTCGTACTTGTTTTTCGATTTTCCTAATCGGGATTTTGACTTTTTCACTAGTTCTAATTTTTTCCTTTTGATCATTTATATTTGTTTTCTCATGTGCTCAGAGTTACTGTGTGCTAACCACAGATTCTGTCATGCAGAGAAAAGCAGTTCTGTCAGGCAAGTGAAAGAAGACAAAATTTGAGTTTGAGCTTGATCCGCAAAAATAAAGACATTAAAGTAAATTGCATTGTACAATTTTGATTTAAATTGCTTAGAATAAAAAGAATGAACAGTCCATTTTGATTTTATATAGAGTATCTAGAAACTGGGAAAACTATAACATCAGAAACACTTTACATTAACATTTATTATTACTATTTTACATAAACGAGTAAATATTAGTGTGGAGGAATGTTTAGGAAAATGTGTTACAGGACAAGTTACAAAATTAATCACCACAAGTGAAGAGCTTTAAACCAAACAGAACTAGTTAATTTTCTGTAGTTAGAAGAGCCTATCAAAGCCATTGTCAATTAAACAAAATACAGAATGAGAGTTTTTAAATGCTGTTTAAACACATAAAGGGAGTCAGCAGTTCAGATGGTGATGGACGACTTGTTCAGTCAGTTCGGATTTAGTGTTTGAATGGAGATTTGATGACACACAGAGATGGCATCACATAACACTGTTCAATAGCAAACCGGAATGGGTGAGAAGCAGCAGAAGACCTCACGACTGTCTCTGTATACATAGTTGCTGACCCATTGACTACTCTGTAGGCAAGCATTAGGATTTGAACTTAATTTGTTCCACTACAGGGAGCCAATATACGTAGTCATCAGAAAAAAGGAGTAACATTCACTCATTTCAACATGTGCTTCTGCATTTTCAGTTATCTGTAGCAGCTTGGTGGCACATGCATGCACATCTGCCAGTACGAGGTTGCAGTAGTCCAGATTTGGCAAGACCAAAGCCCGGACCAGAAGTTGTGCTTTATTCTCTCTCAGCTTAACCTCAGAAAGCGTAGAGTAGGTCAGAAGTCAAAAACAAAGTTGAGTGCTTTCCCAAAAGTGATGGACCAAATAGAACTTGAAGGCCTTGTCTTCATTAGTTTGTAAAATAGTGAGGGGTCTTTAGAAGATGAGATCACATCCCTGTGAATTGTTTTATCGTAATGTGCTCTCATTTGATTGTTAGTTCTTATCAAACCAGATATCTTATATACAGTAGACCCCCGCGAAGACGTGACTCAGTCGTTCATGAATTTTTTCTTAGAACCTAATTATTAATTGTTAGCAGAAAGCGCAAATATCCTCCACAATTTTTTATGTCTTTTTTCGTAGCAATACTGTGTTGTAGAGAGAACAGGAAGCAACCGCTGAGGGAAACGCGGTTTGGGATGGTGAAAGTAGCCAGTCCGAGAGCATTATTTATTTCTCCTTGCTGCTGATTGACTGCTGCCCTGTGACGCGTTTCCAGCTGAGTGTCCTCATGTTTTTAATTTTGTTATTCTTAAACTCACAAGATGTCGCCGAAACACCCTGCACCTTCTAAGGCTTCTGGCACTGAGCCTAAGTGCCAGAAGAAGTTTAAAACACTCCAGGAGAAGGTTGAACTGCTGGATTTGCTCCGTAAACTAAAAAGTTATGCTATGGCATTAATGAAAGCACCGTACGCTACATAAAGAAGAACGAAGCAGCGATCCGGAATACCGTATCTGTAAGTTTCTGTGATAGTGCAAAAAAGGCAACAACTATAAGAAATAAAAAACATCGTCAGGATGGAATCTGCCTTGGCGATGTAGATCACCGACTGCAGGAAGAAGAACATCCCTTTGGATGGTAACATCATCCGTGAGAAAGCACGGAAATTGTACCAGCAGTTCGCTACAGGACAGAATGTAGAAAGTACCAAAGAACCGCAACCAGGACCATCAACAGCACCGGAGCCTGAAGATTTTCAAGCCAGTAAGGAATGGTTTGATCATTTTCATCATCATCAATATCATTCATCATTGGTGAGTACCTGTACATTTTACTGTATTTTAATTACCGTATTGGCCCAAATACAACGCAACCTTTTTTGACTAAATATTTCCTGTTCAAAAGTGGACTCGTGTTAAATTCAAGGACTAGGCAATTCAATGTAACAACTCTTCTTATTAGTATGCCTATGCCTCCGACTGACCTGCATGTTGGTCGCGCGAGTCGTGCGTACCACGTTCGGTATAGTTCGGATCGGTTCGAGTACATGAGACCTCACGAGAGTTTCTAGCTCCGGTGGAATCACTGTTTTCGTGCATTTCGATTCTGGTGCGCGTCCAGCGTACGCCAGCAAGTGGCTATTGTGTCTATGATTCACAGGTAAGTGTAGTCCACGTCTCTCGCAACTGTTATAGTAGTAATTTGCTGTTTGCTCTAGCGGTGGTTCTTTATTGCCCATAAAAAATGAGCGCGAGTTATAATAGTAGTGTTGAGAAAAAAGGCTCATCAAAGAGACAAACAAATAAAGGTACCAGGAGAACCTACAATATGAATTTTAAGATTATGGTTGCAAACGAGGCAGAGAGAATGAACAACATGAGAGCTTCAAGGAAATATGGAGTTCCAGAAGTAAACGTCCATCTCTGGAGAAAAGATTTAATGAAACATATGAATGCAAATTCCTCAAGAAAATCTTTTAGTGGACCCAAAATAGGAAGGTTTAAAGAAGTTGAGCAGCGAGTGGTAAAATTCGTAATAGAAAAGTGAAATGAAGGATTCCCAATATCCCGTGAAGTTATAAAATTTAAAGCGTTAGAAGAGGCTGCTAATTTAAACATCCCTAAAACGGACTTTAAAGCAAGTATGGGTTGGTGCAAAAGAATGATGACACAGAAAAGTTTATCACTGTGACAGCGGAATTCTTTGAATTCTTTTATGAAAAATGAATGGATCACGTTAAATTCTCATTTTTTTTTCTAAAATCTTCATGAAAAAATTGGGGGCCGTGTTAAATTCGGGCTGATAAGGTAAATTAAATTATGTATTTACTCTACTTATAACAAAGAAAAGACAGCACATACAAAAGAAAACCATATCGGTAACATTGGTATTTTACATTCTAGCACTGCAGGAGACATAGCAGTACAGTACTGTACAGTATACGGATTTACCTTTACATTCTGTTGTTAGGTAATGTATTAAGGTAATTTTTTAGGTAATGTATTAATGTATTAAACTGAGTTTGTAAAATGCTTTGGGGGCATACTGTATTTAGGGTTTAAACTATAAAAATAGGCATTTAAAAGGCATTTTTAACCACATCCAAAAGTTGCAGTTTTTCACAATTTGCGGGTGCTCTAGGAACGTAACCCCCATGAATTTTGGGGGTGTACTGTGTATATATATATATATATATATATATATATATATATATATATATATATATATATATATATATATATATATATATATATATATATATTGTCACAAAAATGAGACATAGACAGATAAAGGATTGGGGCAGCCACCCGTATAATATGGTATCCTGGCTGCAAAGTCGCCTTTATCAAATATACAGCACTAATGTGCATCCAACTGAGTCCAAAACGAGACTGAGGAAAAAGGGAAAAACGGCAGGCTTTTAAAGAGGAAGACAGGAAGTGAGGTCATAAGGATCGGGCACGTGTTTATCACTTATTAGATCAGGTCCGGACGTGACATCGGGGGGCCGGAGCTGGTAAGGTCTGTTTAAATTGGTTCAGTCCCGGAAGTGATGTCAAGAGAGCCAGGTGGACTCTCCCAGGAATGGTCTACAGGGAAGTGAGAAAAAGAATCAGTGCACTCTGCCACATCCCGGCATGCCTCAGAACTGCCTTCAATCAAGCCCTTTAGCTGCCTCCCATGCGCACATGTGTGACAAGGCCCCCCCCTTAGCCCAGACCCGTCAGGTCGGGCGACCCTAACTGAGAGGTCATGAACCTGAGAAAGAGCATCAGCGTTGGCATGGAGAGCACCCCAACACCCAGCAATGAATGAGCGAAAACTTTCGCAGTTTCGACTCTTTGTGCAGGGCCATCCACTGTAGAGGTGCATGGTCCATGACAAGGGTGAATTCCCGGCCCAACAGGTAGTACCTAAGCTGAGTAATCGCCCATTTAATCACCAACGCCTCTCTTTCCACCGCTGCATACCTGGTCTCCCAGTCCAACAGTTTCCGGCTCAGGAACATGATGGGGTGTTCCACACCATCGACGCTATGGCTCAGCATGGCGCCAAGGCCTGTGCCCGAAGCATCTGTCTGGAGGATGAAAGGCAAAGAAAAGTTAGGTGCCATCAAAATAGGTGCGGACGTAAGGGCCTGCTTTAAGTCACCAAATGCAGCGCCTGTCTTCTCAGTCCATACCACAATGTTCGGGGCCCTCTTCTTTGTTAAATCAGTCAAGGGCGCCGCTCTCTCCGAGAACCGGGGTACTAACGTCGATTTGCTAACCCGAGAAAGGCTTGGACCTGCCGCTTGGTTCGCGGACGGGGCCATTTCAAAATGGCATCAACTTTGGAGCACTGTGGCCTTACGGTACCCCGACCCACCAGGTAGCCTAAATATTTGGCCTCGCTCAATTCAAAGAAGCATTTCTTGGGATTGATCCAGAGCCCGGCCTCACCAAGTGTCCGCAATACCGCTCGGACATGCTGTAGGTGTTCCCTCCACGTGCTGGAATAGATGACGACGTCATCCAGGTAGGCAGCACTGTATGAGTTATGAGGCCGAAGCACTTTGTCCACGTGATGTTGGAAGGTTGCTGGAGCCCCGTGTAACCCAAATGGAAGGACACGATACTGCCAGTGTCCGCTATGGGGTACTAAACGCAAATGTTTCCTTCGCGGAGTTCGTTAAAGGAACCTGCCAGTACCCTTTTGTCATGTCAAGTGTGGTCAAGTATCGAGCCTGTCCAAGCCTCTCGAGTAGGTCGTCCACTTGATTAAGCCAACGGAAGTCATTGCAAAACCACCAACTCCCATCAGGCTTGCCAACGAGCACAATTGGGCTGGACCAGGGACTATAACTTTCCTCAATCACACCTAGCTCCAGCATGCGCTTGATTTCAAGCTCCACTTCAGCCCTTTTTGCCTCGGGAAGACGATACGAGCGTTCTCGGACAATAACCCCGGGCTCTGTCACAATGTTGTGCTCAACCAGAGAGGTCCTTCCGGGGTTTTCACTGACTACCTCCCGAACGGCCCGGATAACTGTTTCCAGCTCCTGCCATTGTCTGGGACTTAAGTTCGCACCGAAGTTAAGGCTGTGTGTGTGAGTGAAGAGTGAGCGGGGCTGCCGGAGGAGGGATCAGGGTCCCTGTCCTTCCACGGTTTCAGCAAGTTCACATGATAAACCCTCTCCTTCGGCCGACGATTGGGTTGACTCACCAAATAGTCGACCAACCCCTTCCTCTCCTTAACTTCGTAGGGACCTTGCCAATGGGCAAGCAACTTAGAGTGGGAGGTAGGCACTAGGACCATGACCCGATCTCCCGGGTGGAACTCCTGAAGAGACGTGCCGTGGTTGTAGTAACGGGCCTGTGCTGCTTGAGCTTCTTCCATGTGACTTTTAAGGAGAGGCCGAATCTTTCCAAATCTATCACGTAACTGTGTGATATACTCTAATATGTTTGTAGAGGGAAGAGCCTCTTCTTCCCATCCTTCTTTTAGAATGTCTAATATGCCCGAGGTTGTCGCCCATACAGTAATTCAAAAGGGGAGAACCCCGTGGAGTCTTGTGGGACTTCCCGATAGGCAAAAAGGACAAGGGGAAGGAGCTGATCCCAGTTCCTTCCATCCTCGCTGACCACCTTACGTAGCATTTGTTTGAGAGTCTGATTAAACCTCTTTACTAACCCGTCGGTTTGAGGATGATACACCACGGTCTTTAAATGCTTTATTTTCAGTAACTTGGCAGTCTCCTTGAATGTCTCCGAGGTAAAAGGTGTCCCCTGATCTGTCAAGACTTCCTTGGGAATACCCACACGCGAAAAGACCCATAGTAATTCCTGTGCGATGGCTTTGGAGGTAGCTGAGCGCAACGGAACAGCTTCGGGGTATCGTGTAGCATAATCCACTAAGACTAAAATGTACTTGTGTCCTCGGGCTGAGGGCTCTAGGGGTCCAACCAAGTCGACCCTGATTCTGTGGAATGGGATATCAATCAGGGGAATAGGAACGAGAGGAGCACGGTCCCTAATAGGAATTTGTCGCAGTTGACACTCCAGGCAGGAAGTGCAAAAGCGACGAACCTCCTCATTGACTCCCGGCTTTCTCTCCTGCCCGTCATGCATTGCTTCACGGTAAAGAAGGTCGTTGTCTAATACAAAGTGTGGGCCCTGCGGCATCGACTGATCAGTACGCTGGCCATTGACAAGGACCACTGCATTTTTTGCAAACTTCAGGGAGTCGTCATTCCATTGCTCCCTTCTAAAAGAAGCCGGCGTCTCTTTAAATTGGAACCGCAACAAGGAGAGAGGGTCAGCGTCGACCTCAATGGGCTAGGTTTCCTCCCGCTCTGCCGCGGTGTTGGTGGATGACGTGTCAGCACGCGATGGCCCGGGAGTTGCCACGTCACCCAGGACGGCCGCTTCGTCTCTCTCTGCCGGCTGATTACACGGCGTGGAGGCAGCTTGAGACGGTTCATCTCCGTCCATAACGAGGCCCAAATTAATCCCGGGAGTGGTATGTGTCTCACTGCTTTTAATTTTAGACCAGTCCCGCCCTAGTATCACCGGGTGTGGAGGATCAGGAAGGACCGCTACGGTGAGATTGTGAACTGATGCTCCGTAACTGATGAGACAAGCGGCGGACCTGTACCAGTGGATTTATCCGTGGACACAGGTTATACTGGTCTTAAATTTTAGCCAAAACGAGAAACAGAACAAAACTGTGGTCTTGTGTCCATTGACGATCATCACGCCAGTATGTGGAACCGCCAATGGATTAACCAGAGCACACCAACCCCTCCTCGCCCACCACCTGCATTCCTCCTTACCGTGGACGCCGATACAAGCTCCAGGTTGTACAGGGAGGGGCTAGGTCTTGGGACGTACCCCGGCTGAGTTCGACATAAGGACGGTTCTGCTCCCCCAGAGTGTGAGGCCGCCCTCTGTGTCTCCAAAAGCTCTATGAGCTCTGTCATGTTCTTGAACTGCTTGCCCCAAACCAGCTGGGTGAAGCCATGGGGAAGCGCCTTCAGGAGCAGATAGCAAGCTACCTGCTCTATTATTTGGTAGGGCTTGTTTTCAAATGGCCGTAGCCACTGCCCTACCGTTGCCCAGAAGGACCAGGCTTGTTTGCTGGTCGGACGCTCTGGGTCCAACCTCCATTTTTTTATTTCACTCACCTGCCAGTCTGGGGCACCCCTAGGTGGTAAATGGGGCTCTGGTTTCACAGGGTGGCAGGCACTCCCCCCCAAGAGAGCATACTGAGCCCCTTTTGCCTCCCCCCTCCAGGGTAGTCCAACTCTGTGAGCCCCACCCGCACACTCCTTGGCCTCTCTAGGTGGCCCAGTTATGCGTGCTGGGAGCGGAGGACACCCTCCCTGCCTGAACACTCGGCCCCGATACCCTCCCACCTGGGTGTATTGCAGGTCCTGTCCCCTTCTCTTCTGAGACTTCTCCAACCTGCCGATTACGCCACTGTCACAAAAACGAGACATAGACAGATAAAGGTTTGGGGCAGCCACCCATACAATATGGTATCCTGGCTGCAAAGTTGTCTTTATCAAATATGCAGCACTAATGTGCATCCAACTGAGTGCAGAACGAGACTGAGGAAAAAGGGAAAAACGGCAGGCTTTTAAAGGGGAAGACAGGAAGTGAGGTCATAAGGATCGGGCATGTGTTCATCACTCATTGGATCAGGCCCGGACGTGACATCAGGGGCCGGAGCTGGTAAGGTCTGTTTCCATTGGTTCAGTCCCGGAAGTGATGTCAAGAGAGCCAGGTGGACTCTCCCAGGAATGGTCTACAGGGAAGTGAGAAAAAGAGTCAGTGCACTCTGCCACATCCCGGTATGCCTCAGAACTGCATTCACTCAAGCCCTTTAGCTGCCTCCCATGTGCCCGTGTGTGACAACATATATATATATATCTGGGGCCAAAAGAGGATGCTGCAGGAAGGCCCAGAGAGTCGTTTGTGCCCTATAACCCGGAAGTACATCTTAGTCAGAGCGACAGGGGAGATGACGTACTTCCGGGATGAAGAAGACGACTTTTTATCAGACCCAGAACTGATAAGGAGTCATATGGACTGAAGGAGGGGAAACACTTCCGGGTCAAGGACTATAAAAGACTGGGAAAAACACCAGAGCATTGAGCTGAAATGGGTGGAAGGGTGGCAACGCATCTGGGAGAGTTGGAGGATTGTATTATTAAGAATTGTGATTTATTTATGAGTATTGTGGAGAGGAGGGTGCTTTGTACACTGTTTATTAATAAAAAGTCAGAATTTTGGACTTTTACTTGGCGTCTGACGTATTATCCGAGGGTTCAAGGGAGCGATAGCACTCTCTATCTGTCACTATATATATATATATATATATATATATATATATAATCCTAAGCCTAAAAGTGCAATGGAAAAACGAAAAAGAAGTTTTTAATGTCACGTTGTTTGTCACGATTTAAAGCAAGCTTATTTTAAAACCTACATATATAGTTTTGGTATCATTCTTTTCAGAGTTTAATAAACTTTAATGTGATGTTGTTAGATTTTCACATTCTTATTCCATTTTTAAATTATAAACTAAAAAATATCATGAAGTCACGTCTCGTGAGACAGGACTTTGTGCCAAAAGATTTAAGCATGCCCAGGCCGGAAATAAAACACAAGTAGCAGGACAGCTGTTGTACAGTCTTTTTTAAATGTTCGAAGTGCCGCATGAGATGCAGATCATGCAGCACGGCATCAGCAGCAAGCCAATAGCTGATCGAGCAAAGTGGAGATAAAAAAAAAACTGTATTTGTTTCCCATTGTATCATCGTTTAAGAGGAAGTTTTGGACGATCGACCACATCTCCTTGGGGTGCATTCAGCTCCCCTCTTCACAACGGCAGCAAGTGGCAGAGATGCAAAGTGGATGGCGAGCAAAGCAAGCTGGGGGGAACCCCCTAATATATATATATTGCAGCCATGGGTTTATTCAGAAGTTGTGTTTCTTTCTCGCAGAGCTGTTTCTGTCATGTTTCTGTTCTTTTCTTGGTTTTGGCATCCTGATGCATACTGATGTATGTTAGAACTGGTAAGAAGAATGAATTTTATGACAAATTGTCATATAATTCACGTTATTATTTATCAAACCAGCAGGCCAGTCTTTATCCTGTTTTAGCTTGTGCTAACAGCGTGTTTCCCAGTAATGTTTAACCAAGAACATGCACGCTGAACTTTAATTTTAATTACTTTATGGAGATTCTTGATCACTGCAGTGATCCGAATATCTATCCACATCAAGAAAAAAAAAATGGAACAAGCAAGGTGTGAAACTGTTTTATTACACCAAATATGACGGTCTAATGAGAAGTGCCACCGTCTTACAGTTCCAGCATCCAGTTATTGTCCATATGGAGTCTGCACCTCCTTCTTGTATCTGCATGGATTTTCTTCTAGCCACTTAATTTTTTTACTCCCACATCCTCAAAGATTTATAGATTAGGTTAGCTGGTGGTTCAAATGATTTTCAAAGTGTATGAAGTACATGAAAAACTCTTTGTCTGTTGATCCAAACATTCATTAAAATTACAATCTGAGCTGGATTAAGCAAGTTAGATAATGGATAGATGATTGAATGGATAACAGTCTTCTTCTTCTTTCGGCTGCTCCCGTTAGGGGTTGCCACAGTGGATAATCTACTTCCATATCTTTCTGTCCTCTGTATCTTGTTCTGTTACACCCATCAACTGCATGTCCTCTCTCACCACATCCATCATACTGCCAACATTCAAAGTTCCTACCCTCAGTTCCACTCTCTTTACTTTCCTCCTCTCCTCCTTCCTCCATACAGGTCTTCCCACTCTTCTTTTCCTTCTTCGGCATCAGTGGATATTTCAGCATGGCTCCATCAACTAATAACACAGGCTTAATCTGCCCCCTGGTGTTTAAAGTTAAGAAAGACACTTTCCAGCTCTCTCAGTTTTAACTTGCCTGAAGAAGGGGGCTGAGTTGCCTCAAAATCATGTATATTGTAATATTTTTAGCTAGCCAATAAAAGGTGTCATTTTTCTTGCCTTCTCACTACATTCATAATGGGTAACATGGTACAACACTCTAGTACTACTAACCACAATCATAAGCAGATCAGCAACAATTAAAAGGGGAACACACATTTATACTTTACCAGGCAAACTAGCTGGGATTGCTTTATAAGAAAAACAGCCAAAAATGCCTACTGATATATTGAAAAAATAATCATTTTAAGAATATGGTGTGAAATGATTTGCATTATTACTCTATTTCTACTTTCTGGTATGCTGTGCTTAATATGAAGGTCTAATAAGTTACTTTAAAGTAATCAGTTAACCCAAGTACTGACCTCCTCGTTCTATTCCAGCATCTTGAGAAAGCAAAGCTTATTCAAGCATGGCTGCACCTCATCACAGGTCACATATATTTATACACCCATACAGGCGCACAAAGCTACTTTAGAGTCGCATACCTGAAGAACATCAGAAGAGAAAAATGGAATTGAACTGAAATCATGAATTGTATAAATTTAAGAATGTTATTAAGTTGTTAATAGGTTTATTTAACTAGAAAGTATATTCATTTAAGTAAATTCTGGGGATTAAAAGCTTACATTTTGCTGGTAAAATATTCTCCTATATACATTATATCTTAAGCATGTTAACTCTTACAGCAACTCATGGCATGGTCATGCTTTTACTATAACTCCATGATGGCCAGTGCTGGGCTGGTAACATCAGAAGAGGCCCACCAAATCAACAAGCTAATTAAAGGGCAATCAGTTATAGGATGCACGTTGGACCCCAGCAGGTAGTAGCAAAACAAAATTGAGTGCCATTATAAACAATGCTGCACATCCTCTGTCTGACACACTAACACTTTCAGCAGAAGTGTGTCAAGAATCGCTACTGGGGCTCCTTTACACCAACAGCAATACATCTGCATAATGCCTCACTGGGACTGGGACCACCAAGTCAGAACTTTTCTTTCTTTTCATTTTTATTTCTTTTTAGTGTGCGTTCAGACCAAATTGTGTGTGTGTGTATATATTTATGTATTTATTTATTTAAAGAGCTTTTGTAAAAAGCCAAATTTCAGTCTGGGGACAAATGAAGTTTTATCTATGCAGTGGTTAGTGCTTCTTCCTCATGCGCCCAGAGTCCCTAGTTTGGAATCCTATTGATGTGTGTGTGGGGTTTGCGTGTTTTCTCCATGTCGGTGTGGGTAGATATTTTGTCTTTCCTCCCACCTACCCAACCATATACAAGTTCATGTAACTGCTGACTCTAAATTGGCCCTATGCAAGTTTGTGTGAGTGACTGCCACCCAGGCCAGGGCTGGCTCCTCTCATGATCCCAGTGGTGCCAGGATAGGCTATGTCCCCCATGACCTGGATTAAGCAGTAAATC
Source organism: Polypterus senegalus (assembly GCF_016835505.1). NCBI lineage: Eukaryota > Metazoa > Chordata > Cladistia > Polypteriformes > Polypteridae > Polypterus > Polypterus senegalus. The sequence goes on from NC_053157.1 coordinate 38,198,119, forward strand.
TAAATACTTAAAGGAGTATTAATTCATTCATTGTCTCAACATAATTTTTCAATTACCGATTAGTATGGAACTGGAATCTGTCCTGGTAGTTTGAGGCACAAAGCAGAAGACAAGCCTAAACAGCAACACCTCCATATTCACAACGATGGCACCAGTTTAGACTTGCCAGTATACCTGGCTGCATGTCTTCTAATTTTGGGAAGAAGGCAGATTCCCAAACAAAGCACACTTGAATACATGGAGAACGTGTAAACCCTACACAGAATTTCAAAAACTGAACTGCAATGCTTGTGCTGTGATTCTAGGACACTAACAACTGTGCCATGGTGCTACTATTAATGAAGAAAACAATTGTAAAATACCATACCATACCATTTTCTAAGCCATCTAATCCTGAGCAGTGTCACATGAGAGCTGGAGCCTAACTCAGCAGGCTTAGGGCGCAAGGCAGGAACAATCCCTGGTCAGAGTGTCAGCCTATTGCAGGGTGCACACAGAGACACTCACACACATATGTGTGTGCACACCCCGCCAATTTAGCATCACCAATCCATCTAACCTACATCTCTGTGGACTGTAGGAGGAAACTCCTGCAGACACAGGGAGAATCAGGGATGCGAACCCTTTGTAAAATATGTTGCAGAAAATGATCTACCTCATGCGTCCTTAGTGAAGCAATACAATTTCAGTTTACCTGTTTCATAGAATTCTAGTGAGCATTATTTATTTATAGGTAACCAAGTCTCCATTTTGGAGTTCGGATAAATGAGGAGTATTGGTGTCAGGATAGGAATCAAACTGTTAAACCTCTATTGCAATACGTTGAGGTAAAAAAAATAATATACCCATATAAAAATGGGAATAGCTATGGAAGAGGAAGGAGAACAAGAAGAGAGCCTGCATGTCAGCAGCAATACGTGTTTGAAAAAGGAGGAAATCTCAGTCTTTCTCCAGATTATCTACCAAGAGCTAACTGAGATAAATAAACTGGACAAATACAAAACCAAATAGATTTTAACAAGCTCAGTTTTGATTTATTTTCTAGTTAACTCTCCTACTGATTTACTTGTGCTCTCTATTTTACCATCTTGTGGCCATGCATTTCATTCTGTCTATAATGAATGAAACAGTACTTGTGCCCCCTCTAGTGGACATTTATGGTGCTAAACTAAACTGCTGAAGAAATGATTCTTCTCAAACATGTAATAAATTCACTAGCAACCTTAAAAAAATGCAGTTTTTAATGTATTTGTAGTAAACATATATAATGGCATTGGAAAAATTAATGAAAAGACAGGAACTATTTTGCAGTCATTATGCAAAAGGAGGAGATCTAAATAGCTCTTTTTTCATTTGGTGTTTAATACCTGTAAAACACAACCAGGAACAAATGAGTATTGAAAACAGATGAAGAGATTTTGTAAGAGGATTTCCAACATCTTTTCATTAGCCACATGAAAAGGCAGCCTGATACATAAGGAATGACTAAAGGTATCAATTTCAAAGCACATTGGGGTGCACAAAGAACATTTACCCTAAACGAGTTCAGCATGTGACACTCCAACTTGTGTCTTGGAGGCGCTATAACCTTTTCTTCTCCAACTTTCACCATAGAAAAATTATGCTTAAATGTCACAGTTAAATTTGTCTTCATTATTTATTAGCATACAGATTAAAAAAATAGTGGTTTCATATCTGGTGCAGTGAGTCCATCTTTATGGCCTTTCAGTTACACTGTGTATGAACCTTTAGTTTGTGAACCCTTTAGAATTTTCTATATTTCTGCATAAATATGTCCTAAAACATCATCAGATTTTCACTCAAGTCCTAAAAGTAGATAAAGAGAACCCAGTTAAACAAATGAAACAAACATATTATATGTGGTCATTGAGGAAAACGATCGAATACTACATATTTGTGAGTGGCAAAAGTATGTGAACCTCTAGGATTAGCAGTTAGTTTGAAGGTGAAATTAGAGTCAGGTGTTTTCAATCAATGGGATGACAATCAGGTGTGAGTGGGCACCCGGTGTTATTTAAAGAACAGGGATCTATCAAAGTCTGCTCTTCACAACACATGTTTGTGGAAGTGTATCATGACACGAACAAAGGAGATTTCTGAGGATCTCCGATAAAGAGTTGTTGATGCTCATCAGGCTGAAAAAGGTTACAAAACCATCTCTAAAGAGTTTGGACTCCACCAATCCACAGTCAGACAGATTGTGTACAAATGGGGGAAATTCAAGACCATTGTTTCCCTCCCCAGGAGTGGTCGACCAACAAAGATCACTCCAAGAGTAAGGCGTGTAATAGTCAGCAAGGTCACAAAGGACCCCAGGGTAACTTCTAAGCAACTGAAGGCCTCTCTCACATTGGCTAATGTTCATGTTCATGAGTCCACCATCAGGAGAACACTGAACAACAATGGTATGCATGGCAGGGTTGCAAGGAGAAAGCCACTGCTCTCCAAAAAACATTGCTGCTCATCTGCAGTTTGCTAAAGATCATGTGGACAAACCAGAAGGCTATTGGAAGAATGTTTTGTGGACGGATGAGACCGAAATAGAAATTTTTGGTTTAAATGAAAAGCGTCATGTTTGGAGAAAGGAAACCGCTGCATTCCAGCATAAGAACCTTATCCCATCTGTGAAACATGGTGGTGGTAGTATCATGGTTTAGGCCTGTTTTTCTGCATCTGGGCCAGGACGGCTTGCCTTCGTTGATGGAACAATGAATTCTGAATTATATCAGAGAATTCTAAAGGAAAATGTCAGGACATCTGTCTATGAACTGAATCTCAAGAGAAGGTGGGTCATGCAGCAAGACAACGACCCTAAGCACACAAGTCGATCTACCAAAGAATGGTTAAAGAAGAATAAAGTTAATGTTTTGGAATGGCCAAGTCAAAGTCCTGACCTTAATCCAATCGAAATGTTGTAGAAGGACCTGAAGCGAGCAGTTAATGTGAGGAAACCCACCAACATCCCAGAGTTGAAGCTGTTCTTTATGGAGGAATGGGCTAAAATTCCTCCAAGCCGGTGTGCAGGAATGATCAAAAGTTACCGGAAAGGTTTAGTTGCAGTTATTGCTGCAAAGGGGGGTCACACCAGATACTGAAAGCAAAGGTTCACATACTTTTGCCACTCACAAATATGTAATATTCGATCATTTTCCTTAATAAATAAATGACCAAGTATAATATTTTGTCTCATTTGTTTAACTGGTTTCTCTTTATCTACGTTTAGGACTTGAGTGAAAATCTGATGATGTTTTAGGTCATATTTATGCAGAAATAAAGAAAATTCTAAAGGGTTCACAAACTTTCCAGCACAACTGTAACTATGTGTTGTGACCTTGAGATGCTCTCTGAATGCAGGCCAGGAGCTGTGCAAGTTTTTAGTGCCCATTTGTATCCATCATGTAAAGCACTTTGAGATACTTTGTTTGTATGAAAATGTGCTATATAAATAAATGTTGTTGTTGTAGCAGTGAAGATCAAGAATCACTGTGGTTTACATTTTCCATAAAGTCTGAACTCATATAAAATAGTTTACTCAAGTACCAAGTATATATTATTATTATTATTATTATGCTACTTTGCTTGCTTTTCCTTTTTATTAAGTATTTGTTTGTCATATCAGCCTATAAGCATACCTGCATACTGAAAGCAATACCACATGCACTTTAAAACAGGTTATCCACCTGAAGCTAAGCATGTTCAGACGTGGCCAGTACTGGGAAAACATCTGGAATAAGCTTGGGATGCTACTGGAAGAGGTGTTTGTGAGGCCAGCAGGGGGCACTTACCGTGTGGTCTGAACATGGATCCTAATGCCCCAATGCAGTTGTGGGGACACTATGCTGTAAAAATGGCACCATCATTCAGAGGAGATGTAAAACTGAGGTCCTGACTCTTTGTGGTCATAAAAGATCTCAGAGCATCCTTGATATGGGTGTATTCCTATGTCCAGGTCAAATTGCCCATCATTTTCCACAGTTTTCTACTAAGGTGTTTGCGTCTTTTCTGATGGTTAATCTTCTAGTTAAACACTGTGGCAGATGGCTGGGGTTGCCCCTATAATGGAAGGTGAGCCCATCCAGAACATTACCTCCCCCGGAGCGCTAGAGGACAGCCTCTCCTGGGTGTGTAGCAGTCCCACGGGTTTGGAGCACGGACGCTCAACCCTGCTGGGAACTGTGGCCATCGCCAGGGGGTGCCTCAAGAACTGCTGAGCCCTTGTATGCAGAACTTCAGCCCCACCTGGAAGTGCTGCCCAAAGTACATAAACAAACACCTGGAGCTTTTCCGGGTGCCTTATAAAAGGAGTCAGAAGCCACTACTCAAGAAGCGAGAGTTGAGTGGAGGTGGATGAAGCTTGCCAGGAGGAGTGGATGCAGGAGGATTGAGAGAGAGAGAGAGAGAGAGAGAGAAGAGAAGAGAAAGAGGAGGAAGAAGAAGAAGAGAAATGTGCTTTGGTGCATTCTATTGTGTTGTGCTCTGGGGAGCATGGAAAGTGCTCCACGTGAGAAAATAAAGAGTGTTATGTGTTACACCTGCGTCTCTGCCTGTCTGTGTTGGGTTGGAGTGGCTGGTGTACCCCCTGGTAGTCCACAACACACATTGCTTTCTTGTACAAAACAATATTATCTTAAAGTTATAAAAACTGTTACTAGACCCTAACATTTAAGAACCAATCTATCACTGAACTTCAGACATGCTGGAGGACCAAAACCACTGACTTCATCAAGCCTGGGACTTTTGAATTGTGGCCCTATGTACCTTCCACCCTTCAGACTTCTTTGCTCACTCTGAAAGCACTTGAAGAAGATAACAGTCAGTGCACCAAGAGTGAGTGAGAAAGAGACAGTCCTGAACACTGCAGAAACATTCACCCTGCCTTAATTCAATGAGGGTTGCCCGGCACAGCCTATTCTGGACAGTACAGTGAAAATTCTTTAATACAAATGAATTGTTAAATTATGATTTGTGTAGTGTTGGAGTTTTTTTTTTTATCTCTGTTGTGTTTTTGAGGTGGCACTGGAGGTGGAATGGCCTTTCCAAAGTGTATTCCCCAACACTGAATTTAGTCCATTTATAGAACTTATGCTCCCTGATGAACACAAACCAATCATCCACATTTCGGATTCCTGATAATGTATGATAAACTAACAAGGAAGCATCAGATGCAAAAGAGAACCCAACCCTGTATTGTGCACCTGTCCACAGGAGTCCATCTACTTTGGTTTTACTTATTTTTACATAAAGAATTGCATCTGTATCCAGACATGTGCAGTGGTAGGCACTACTGTCTCACAGCTCCAGGATGTTGTTTTCAGATATATACTCAGGAGATGCCTGAAGGACACTTTGAGACCAAGCAAGATTTTCACTGGCTAGCAGCTCTACATTGGCTCAATGAGAACAAGTGGGATGTATGATCAAGTGCACCCTGGGCTGGACCGTCCAGAATCTTTTGTGACTTGACACCTGATGGTACCTAGATATTGTGTTCTCTGCAATGGAATGGCAACCTGTTGGGTCCTGGTTCCTGCTTAGCGTTTAGTGCTTTCAGGTCCCTGAACTGGATTAAGTGGGTTTGAGAATGTTATGTTGTTATTGGTTACATTTCAGTTTTGAGTGTCATGTGATTAATTGTGCTTTATTAATTGAATGCTCTAAACAACATTCTTTATTTTTATGTTTTATCTTTGTCATTTTTTTTCAATTGCAATTAAATAATACGAGGTGTGGCAGAAAAGTAATGAGACTGGCAACACTGCAGATGATCTGGCAACGCTGCGCTGTTGTCCTTGATAGAGTACGTGTATCAGTACCCTCCCATATCTCAGTGCGAGTTTCAACTCCTTCGGTTAACTACGTGATTTTTGTGACTGCTATTAGCGAAGTTGTGTTTTTGGTTGTGCGTCACGCAAAATGGAACAGCGGAATTTGGAGCAACGTTATGCCATTAAACGGCAAGTGTGACGTTTGAAAAGTTAAACAGGCCTATGGGGAACATTCTTTATCCCGCGCTCAAGTTTTTCGCTGGCACAAATCATTTTTGGAAGGCAGAAAACATGTTGAAGATGAACACCGTTCAGGGAGGACTTCAACTTCGAAAACCAATGAAAACATCGAACGTGTGAACACTCTTGTGAGATCAGACCGTCGTTTAACATTAAGAATGTTGAGTGAACAATTAAATTTAAACAGATTTACCGTTCATCAAATTTTGACTGAACATTTGCACATGCGAAAGGTCTGTGCCAAAATGGTGCCGGAAAACTGTCCTCTCCATAACAGAATTTTTGACCTCAAAAGGCATTCCTGTGGTTCCTCAGCCCCCTTATTCACCTGAACTCAGTCCGTGTGACTTTTTCCTTTTTCCTAAACTGAAAAATGTCCTCAAAGGACGTCATTTCAGGACTTTAGAAAACATCCAAAAGAGTGTAACGGACATTCTGAAGACCATACCGGTTGAAGACTTCCAGCGCTGCTACCAACAGTGGGAACAACGTCTCCATCGGTGTGTAGCTGCCCAAGGGAACTAATTTGAAGGGGATAACATTGATGTTTGAAAAAAATAAAAACTTTGGTAAATAAAAAATCAGTCTCATTACTTTTCTGCCACACCTCGTAGTTGCCAATGATGACCTCAGTTTCTGAGTTCATTGCAGATATTTTTGGAGCCATCTCTATGGACAGGCTAATGCGATGGGGAGTGATATCAAGCTATTATGATTTGGAATCTTTAAATATTTTTAATATGTTTGTCTCATTCATTTGGAATGATATAGAACATGTTTTTTGCTTTTTTTTTATTTGAGGTCCTGACCTCCAACTTGCAGGGAAAACTCAGAGGTTCGTTGCAGGACTGGCACTCCAGACACTGTAAAAAACCTCACACTGTTCCAATCCATTTAACCTCCTCCTGACCTCAATTCTGATGTTTAATTTTTAATTTCTCTGCTGTTGTGCACAGAAATAAATGTTGGGGTGCCAACCCGGTCGTCCTCATTTAATTCTGTAGACCAAACAAAACAAACACAGATTACATGTTAATTAACATTGATCAATCACAAACAAAAATAGAGCACTCAGCTTTAGATTTGAGGATTAACCATAAAGAAAGAAAAAATGCAGCGTTTCTGGCTTTGAGTCCTCAGGATGGATGGAGCTCCGTCCTGTGGGTCACTTGAGTTTTCATAGACTGATTCTCCTTCTGGAGAGCTCGAATCTTTTGGAGCCCCTGCTGGAAGGGGTGCAGTCAGTTACCCTTAAAGGGGTGGAGAAACTGTGGAGTAAGAAGGAGATGGCACAATTAGAAACTGCACCTCCTCTCGCTCCAGGGTGGCATTACATACATCAAATGAGCCCTTGAGGTGTTGGAGATTCATGACACTGTTTACTTTAATAGTTGCTTAATTTTTTTACTCTGTTTCTGCCACCATTTTGTTTTCTTAGCAGTCCCTACAATTTTAAACACATCTTGTTACTGTTCTCTGGAATACTAGTGACGATTTAAAACAATTCCAAAAAAAGAAGTGTAGAAACTGGGAAGACTAATGATCAGCAACCAAACCAAGAATGAAACCTAAAGTCACAGTCAAAGAACAGGGAAGGATAAAAAAAATGGAGATTCTAAGAATTGTAAGTACTAGAGAAGAAGGACAGGTATCCTAGCTGGGAGAAAGGAAAGACTCGTGTCTATCCAGGAGGCCATAACAGAAGAAGCAGGTGAATGGGCTCACCAGAAACAGATCATTCCCCCACACAACAGGTGGCAGTGTCCCTCTGAGCTAAACCTGTTCAGGACAACTGCAAGGTGGTATAAGTGTTGGAGTCTGGAAATGCAGCCATGTTGGGGTCTTTGGGGACCACCAGAGGGAGCTGCCGGGGGAGGACTGCCTGGTTTACACACAACCCAGAAATGCTCTGAATGACCTGGATAGGAGACTCGAAGCTGTTCTCAGTTCTGGTTTAAAAGGAAACTCGCTGCCTTAATTGAACTGTCAGAGTCAGGAGGCTGTGGGCAACACTCAGTAGGTGGCTGATTACCGGAGGATTGTGAAGAGGTGCTTGATGTGAATAAATACTTTTTTATTTTATTCATATAACTTCTGGTATTATACCGTGTCTTGGGTTTGGGGCACTGTGGCTCCCACTAGTAGCCACAGAATTAAATGAAAACCTTCAAAACACAATAAGGTTTGTTAAAAATTCATCAGCTTGAATAAGGACTTGACCTTTCCAAGCTACTTTTAATTGGTTAGAGGTCATGAGCTCAGAAGGCACGTCCATATAGATGCTAGAGCAGCCCTGGCCCCTTGGATGTAAAATGGAGCCAAAAATACCTATCCAAGATATCGAAGATGGTAAAAATAAAATAATAATATCATAAGTAAATTGAAATCATTAAAACTAATGTCAGATTTGGAACATACAGTACTGAGAACCCCTAATTAGAGTTAAAAAGTGTCCCAAATGGCTGAGGGAAATGTAAAAATTACAAATAGAATAAAAAGGTTAGGACAACTGCCTGCGTTTCTAGGGATAATCAACACAACGAGTTTGTAAGAGCCATTTTCCTAGTTCTATAAGATTCATGAAAATTTAACTAGATGCCAATGCATAATCTATGGGAGGTTCCTATAACCCCCATAAGTAGAATTGCATTGGTATATTCTTGCCATTTCTAACAGCTTTGAGTAAACATAATTCTTCAGTTAGTGACCAGCCTTGCCATGTGTAACGTGTAGAAGGCATATGGTTTTAAACTGTGCCTCTCATGTATGGGCATGTGCTTGTGCCAACGGGCCTACGGGCTTTTTGAGTGTGTAACATAACTCGTAAAACAGAACTTATTTAAGTGTTGAGCCGTACATTTAAAGCGTACAGAAGAAGAAACTAAGAATCTTTTAGGTATAGAAGAAGTTAAGAATCTTTAAGTACAGAAAGAAGAAGTAAATAACTTTTAAGTACAGAAATAGCTAAAGTTTCTCAAGAAAAGCTAAGTTTAGAGAAGATACATTTTTCCTTTTTTTACCTTTTATTCTACGTGTGTAACAATTTTTTTCTTTTATTCTTGTGTGGATTATTTGCTTTTAACTTTCACCAAATATTTTTAAAATGAACTTTTGGACTGAGAGATTTCTTTCGGCACATGTTTTACCCGTGCTTGATCTTACCTTACACTTTAGCGGCTACAGAGTTAAAAGGTTGGCTGAAAGTTCATTTCTTCATCCGAGTTATGGACAGAAAACATCCTTTTGCTGAATCCTTATTTTGTTTTCTTGTTTTTTATTCTGGTTCTGACATTTTTACTAATGAATTTTTAACTACAAATTTTGTGTCTTGCTCTGACTGTTTGATTGTGCTTTTTGATCTCTTGGTTTTTGACCCTGTTTCTGTCCTTGCTTTTGTCTCCTGGTCTGCCTTCAAACACTCATCAACATGATGACACAACATGAAAAGTAAGTGGTAGGGGTAGAAAAGTAATTTTGAACTAAAGATGGCACTTTCCTTACTCAGATTTAATTTGAAAATATAAATCAACCAAAGACAGAATTTAAGAATTATCAGTTAAGTAAATAGAAAATACTGATAAATGGAGAAATTAATCCAAAAGAAGATATGACCAGTTAGCAATGTAGCAAGCCTGTTTATGTAGAGAATAAACATTTGGTGAGGCACATTATTTTAGCAAATTCAAGATGAAAATCTGACATTGGTTGACTGATCAGCCACCTTCTCTGGGCTTTCTGTAATATGGTAAAGGATGCGGTAGCATCCATAACTTTAGTTACGACCAACAGGCACAAAATTATTCATAATTTAAAAGTGTATCTGCTAAGTCACCTAGGATTTTATCAGGGACTGAGATGCAAACAAAGCCTGTGGTATTAAAAAACCTGAAAGACTTTGATAAAGTGCTAATCAAGTAAGCTTTACATACAAGCCTTACATCTAGCAGAGATACTCTGCTCAAGTCACTATCCTGACCTGCCAGAGTTTGAATACACAGGAGCAGGTTTATAGTTGTTCATATGTAAAAAAAGACATGCAGGTTATGATTCTTACAATAGCTTTATTAACTCAATACTAATAATAGCTTTATTAACTTAATTATTGTAAATAATACAATAATAATTAAATAAATAATAATACAAGAATAAAGAGTAACAATTTTGGTGCCCTCTGCTGGCCATTTTCCTGCATCCACAGCATCTTACCTAGAATGTTTAATTCATCTATCCATTATCCAACCCACTCTATCCTAACTACAGGGTTTTGGGGGTCTGCTGGAGCCAATCCCAGCCAACACTAACCTGCATCTCTTTGGACTGTGGGAGGACACGGGGAGAACAAGCAAACCCAGGTCTCCTAACTGCGAGGCAGCTGCGCCACCATGCCACCCTGGTTAATTCATTTTAATTTAATTTATTACAGGAATGAACAATATAAATAATGCTGAGTATAATTTGTGTGTGCGTGTTATATCACAAATGATGTTATTTTCTAGGCTTTGTTTTAATATTGAATTTAGTATTTTACTTTTATTCTATTTAATACAGTGGTTCTCAACCTGTGGGGTGGGCCCCCCTAGGGGGTTGCGAAGTAACAAAAAGGGGGACGCGAAGATGTGAAAAAGAAAACAAGAATCAAAAATATGAAAAAAACGTCTGTTGAAACCAAAACAAATTAACTTAAACTACATTCTGATACTAGAACAATAAATATAGAGTTAGATAAATGTCCATAAAAGTTAAGTAGGTATAATAAAATATGCATCTACGTTTAAATAAAATGTTAGGGGGGAGCGATAAAAACTGTTATGAAAACTCGGGTCACAAATACTTAAAGGTTGAGAAACGCTGATTTAATAGATAGATAGATAGATAGATAGATAGATAGATAGATAGATAGATAGATAGATAGATAGATAGATAGATAGATAGATAGATAGATACTTTATTAATCCCAAGGGGAAATTCACATACTCCAGAAGCAGCATACTGATAAAAATAAACAATATTAAATTAAAGAGTAATACTGTAGGTAGGTAAAATAGACAATAACTTTGAGTAATGTTAACATTTACACCCCCGGGTGGAACTGAAGAGTCGCATAGTGTGGGGGAGGAACGATCTCCTCAGTCTGTCAGTGGAGCAGGACAGTGACAAAAGTCTGTCACTGAAGCTACTCCTCTGCCTGGAGATGATACTGTTCAGTGAATGCAGTGGATTCTCCATGATTGACAGGAGCCTGCTCAGCGTCCGTCGCTCTGCCACGGATGTCAAACTGTCCAGCTCTGAGCCTACAATAGAGGCTACCTTCCTCACCAGTTTGTCCAGGCGTGAGGTGTCCCTCTTCTTTATGTTGCCTCCCCAGCACACTACTGCGTAGAAGAGGGCACTCGCCACAACCGTCTGGTAGAACATCTGCAGCATCTTATTGCAGATGTTGAAGGACGCCAACCTTCTAAGGAAGTATAGTCGGCTCTGTCTTTTCTTGCACAGAGCATCAATATTGGATATCCAGTCCAATTTATCATCCAGCTGCACTCCCAGGTATCTATAGGTCTGCACCCTCTGCACGCAGTCACCTCTGATGATCACGGGGTCCAGGAGGGGCCTGGGTCTCCTAAAATCCACCACCAGCTCCTTGGTTTTGCTGGTGTTCAGGTGTAGGTGGTTTGAGCCGCGCCATTTAACAAAGTCCTTGATTAGGTTCCTATACTCCTCCTCCTGCCCACTCCTGATGCAGCCCACGATAGCAGTGTTGTCAGCGAACTTTTGCATGTGGCAGGACTCCGAGTTGTATTGGAAGTCCGATGTATATCTGAACAGGACCAGAGAAAGTACAGTCCCCTGTGAGGCTCCTATGTTGCTGACCACAATGTCAGACCTGCAGTTCCCGAGACGCACATACTGAGGTCTGTCTGTAAGATAGTCCACGATCCTTGCCACCAGGTATGAATCTACTCCCGTCTCTGTCAGCTTGTCCCTAAGGAGCAGAGGTTGGATTATGCTGAAGGTGCTAGAGAAGTCCAGAAACATAATTCTTACAGCACCACTGCCTCTGTTCAAGTAGGAGAGGGATCGGTGTAGCATAAAGATGATGGCATCCTCCGCTCCCACCTTCTCCTGGTATGCAAACTGCAAAGGGTCAAGAGCATGGTGGACCTGTTGCCTCAGGTGGTGAAGCAGCAGCCGCTCCATGGTCCTTCATCACATGTGACGTCAGAGCGTCAGGCCAGAAGTCATTCAGCTCACTAGGACGTGATACCTTTGGGACTGGGGTGATGCAAGATGTTTTCCAAAGCCTCTTTTTAATGTCTTTGTATATCCTGTATCTATCTGTTTTAATGTTCCATTCAGGTAACACCTGTATCCAATGTTACATAATATACCTTGTGGCATATGGCCGGCCATTTATCCCAGCCAATACCCCCACACCTCCAGATGGAGTCCTCCCTGTGACGTGGAGATGCCCCGAATTCTGGATACCATGGGGGCCACTAGAGGACACTATAGGGAGGATCAAGGACTCGTATGTTCGATGTAGCCCGGAAGTACTCCATAGTCACGAGGATGGAAGAAGTAAAGTACGTCCGAGCTGAAAAAGAAAAGAAGAGTTTTAATCTGACTCACATGGACTGGGGGGATTGGAAGCACTTCCGGGTCAGGGAATATAAAAGGACTATGGGAGAGCCCAGCAGTTGAGCTGAGTTGGGAGGAAGGGAACAACGTGTCTGGGAGAGGAGGATTGATTATTATTATTGTTATTGTGATTTATATGAGTATTGTGGAGTGGAGGGTACTTTGTGCACTGAATTGTCCAAATATATTTAATTATTGGACTTTTATCTGGTGTCTGGCGTCTGGTCTGAGGGTTCAAGGGGACGACAGTGCCCCCTATCTGTCACAACCTGCTGTTTAATTTATGATACTCTGAGAAGCACCTTGAGCATGGGAAAGGTGCTATATAAATAAAATCTATTATTATTATTATTATTATTATTAAATAACCAATTGACCAAAATTCTCTGAAGCAGGACTTAAACAAAATTTAGCAAACATGGCACTAACAACTAAGTGTAAATCAGCTTTAAAAAGATGCAACAATCTTTTTAGAAGAAAGAAGCCCCCAACAGTAGATGGACACATAACATTAACAACACAGTAATGAAATACCAATATGAAATAATAACTAACCTAAAAAAAGGACATCATTTAGCAAGCAGAGCCTCAGCAAGGACACATAATGAGTCAAGCAATAATTCCATAATAATAATTCTCAGTATAAAAAAGGCACAAAGCAAATATCAAACTAAACTTTAAAACTTGCTTCCAGTATCAAACTGTTTCAAACAGACCAGGGCTCAAACCAAACTAAATTAAAATGTGAAGGTTTAGGTAGACACACAGAGTTTCACTGCACCCGCAAGGGCCAAACTGTAGCAGGAACATAAGTGAAGAGAGTACTGTCAAGATGCAGTTTTTCTGGAGATGGTTTAAACTGTTATCTTCAGGTGGCTGTGGTACTGGAAAGCATCAGCACCTGAAAGTGAGACTCTAAACCCATCCCTTTTGGTACTAGACCAAATTGAATATCATTATAGTTTAAAAAATGGAGACAGGGAGAAAATGAGCAGAAAAAGACAAAAACAAAGTAGAGGCAGGGCAAAGCACAGGAGAAATCCAGACAGTATTACTTGAAGTATTGTACAATACAGCACAACTTGTATTACAGTATTAATTGTACTTGAAGTTTAATTCATTTGAAGCAGAGCATACATGCTAATTTAAAGTTAATAATTCTCACTTAACTGTAAAAATTGTTGGTTTAAAAATTATAAAGGTAACAAATTTTATAAAGTAGTTTGCTGGCATTATGATGTAATTTTAAAGACTTTGTATTGAAAACCTGTTTATGCAAGTCATTCTGCAGTTTCACACCTTCATTTTGAAAAAGCTGCCTTGTTATTTCAGTTTTGAACTCAGAGATGTCAGTGCACCTACCTATTACTATGTAGGCCTTTATAATTGGGGGGCTAACATTCACTGACTGAGTTATCCGTTCAGTTGTTTCCAGCATTCTGGGCCAGCTTCCTCCAGGCCTTTGTGTCTTGAGCAGCATCCCTTATCTGCTGCAAACCCATGTCTGAGTCAGTTTTGAGAGTATCAATACATTGTGATTTTAATCAGTCTGGTTGCCTTGTCTTCTAAGAGCACTGTTAAAATGTTTTGGGGATCTGAGCAGATCAGCATTCCTGAGACCTTCACCTTTCTTTATTTTCAGATATTGTATAATGGACACAGTTTGCTGGTCATGTTTTGGTTCATTTTATATCTCATCATTGTTTGGCTGCTAATTAAGGAAAAAGAAACAATTAAGGAGTCTGAGTCTTCAAGAGCAAGTCAATTAAAAGTAATTCAAAAGAAGTTAATTTGCAGCAAAACCAGGTCACTAATTAAGAAAAGTGTTAGAATGAATTTATATGTTAAACATGTCACTGTGCTCTGTACAAAAAATATTTTATAAATCTGTTTCTTCTCACATGTACACTTAACACAAAGCCAGATTTAGCACATAGGGGCTCATCATTTTGAACTGCTAGGCAAGCATTTTAAGTCAAGACAACTTAAGAACAACTGCAAATGGGTGACATGCACTATTTCTGCGTGACGGAGTCAGCATGACATTGGATCTTCTTTTCCTTGTTTGGAATGGCATGATTTACCTGAGTGAGTGCCTGCACATGGAAAAAGAGTATAAAGTCTTGGAACATTATCCGACACACCTTTGAAGCCAATGGAAGGATGGGAGATACCATCATCCAATCTGGAAAGTCCTTCCAACGCAGTGACAAAAATGGCAGACTCTACACAAGGGCTTGTCATGGCTTCCTCATCTGTTATGCCACGTAAACCGTCATTAAAGAAAGCTAAGTTATTTTCTCTTATGTGATTTCTTACCACCGTATCACTAATGGCGGGATATCACCTCTTTATAATATATCTATTTAGGTTCAGGTTACCTGACTCCACAATTGCAAAACAAACATATTTCCAGGGAGCTAGCGCCTCCTAGTGGAAAACAGCCCTACAAAGTCTGGGGGGCTCAGAGCTACAGTGGATTTGGAAAGTACCCTGACCCCTTCACTTTCTACACACTGGGTTGTAGATTTTAATTTTAAATTGATAAATTTGCCAATTTTGTCTATATTAATCTAAACTCAGTAACCCATAATGACAAAGTGAAGATATGTTTTCAGAAAGATTTGCAAATTTATTAAAAATCAAAAACCGGTATCCCTCATTTATACTGTAGGCAGACCCTTTGCTGTCCCCTTTAGGTTGTGGTCAGCTTCATCCTGTTTGCTTTAATCCTTCTTGAAATGTTTCTAGAACTTGAGTGGAGTCGACCTGTAGCAAACTGAATTTACTGGGCAACATTTAAAAAGGTACACACCTGTATACAGAAGGTCACATTATTCACACTGCATGCCAGGACAAACACCAAGCCATGAAGTCCAAGGAACTCTCTGTGGTCCCCCATAATAAAACTGTAGCGAGGTATAGACCAGGGCAAGGGGGTAAAACTATTTCTAAAGCTTTTGACGTTAATCTGCATTCAGGCCTGCAAGCAGGTCCTCCAACTCCAGCCACCATAAAAAGCCTCACACTGTTCCAGTGTGGTGCTGAGGTGTCAGCCGCTGCAATTGGGTCCCAGTCCAGGTGGTTCGGTTTTGTGGTGAGTTTGGCAAAATGCTATCAGCATAAGCTCCCAACCTGAGTGTTTTCAGAAGCACTGTGGACTAAACAATTCTGAATTGGAGGAAGTTTGAAGCCAACAGGACTCAAACTGAGTAAATCGGTGAGGTGACCAAGAACCCAATGGTCACTTTAATAGAGTTTCAGAAATCTTCTGCTGAGATGGAAGAACTTTTCAGAAAGATGACCATATCAACAGTACATTATCAATCGGATGTCTATGACAGAGTGAGTAGAAAAAATTTACTCTTGAGTAAAAGGCAAATTACTGTTTAAAGGACTCTGAGAATGTGAGGAACAAGAATCTCTAGTCTGATGAGACAAAAATTGAACTTTTTGGGCAGAACTCCAAGCACTGTGTCAGTGAAGCATGGTGGTGGTAACATCATGCTATGGGGAGGGGGGGTGATGTGCTTCTCAGAAATAGGGACAGGTAGAGTAGTCAGAATTGAGAGAAGGATGAATACATCCAAATCCAGAGAGGTACAAATGAAAACCTGCTCTAGAATGCATGCGATCTCCAACTAGAGTTACAATTCATCTCTCAGCATGAAAGTGACCCAAAGAATACAACCAAAACAGCTGTGGAGCATCTATGGGACAAGTCTCTGACTGTTCTTGAATGGCCTAGTTAAAATCTAGACTTAAAACCTACAGAGCATCTGCAAAGAGACCTAAAGATGGCAGATTATGGGCTCTTCCTATCCAATCTAAAGGATCTTGAGTGGATCTGGTAGGAAGAATGAGATTAACTGCCCAAATATAGGTGTACAAAACTTTTACAGACCTATCCAAAAAGACTTAAAACTCAAATTGTGCCAAAAGGGCTTCTACAAAGTATTGAATTAAGGGTCTGAATATTTATATGAATGAGAAATTGCAATTTTTGATTTTTAAAACAGTTGTAGATTTGCAAACCATGTTTTCACTTTGCCATTATGGGTGATTGAGTGTAGACTGATGGCCAAAAATTGAAAATGTATCCATTTAAAATTAAATCTACAACATAATAAAGTGTGCTGAAAGTGAAGGGGTTTGGATACTTTCTGTATCCACTGCTAATGCTCTTCCTAAAAAAATAGCGTTACTATTCTTTAAAATGTAAATAGACATATTCAGTGTGATCAAAATGTATGGTCCAAAGTGTAGGAATGTATGATTTCTAATTGGTAAAGATGGTTACAGCAATAGGCAGCATTAAATATTAGGTAAGACTTAGTAGTCCTAGCTGACTTTTCGCTCTCCAGTACCTGACCTACAGGATGTTTGGTTTTATTGTGCTCTAAATGTAACACAAGTCAAGAGAAGTTCTGCATAAGTTAATAATGAAATTTTGAGAGATCACCTGGAACACCATGTGAAGTGTTGTCTCTTGTTCAAAAGTTGGAGGACCAAGCAGGTGCTCCCTGTTTAAATAATAACCTTACATTTACTTATTCGGCTGACATGTTTATCGAAGGCAACTTGCAACCATTCTTATATATAAACATCTACACATGGAAGTGTGTGTGTCTGTCCGTCTGGCCCGGAAGTGAGAGGTGGAGTCGGGTAAGGGCTCCACCTCCGAGGAAACAGAGACTCGCTTAGCCGCTAATACACAAGCGAGGCAAGCACATCAGCAAAACAGTATCCCTTTTACTTTTCCTCTCACCGCTAATACACAAGCAAGGCAAGCACGTCAGCAAAATGAAACCTCAGAAGAAGACAAAGTCGCTTAGGCGGTAATGCACAAACAATGCAAGCACGTTGGCAAAACAAGGAGAGAGATGCCCAGAGTAGTTCCTTTTAATTCCCTGACATCTCTACATTGCATTTTTTTCTGACAATTTCAATAGTTTCTAGGACCCTGCACTTTTTACAGCATGGGCTTACGCAGCTAGTATGATACAATTGGTTACATTTCTTTTTGGTTTTCCAATTGGATAACAGTGACTTGCTCATGGTCACACAGTGTATGTAGTTGGACTTGAACCAGCAAACTCAGGGTTTTTTAGTTCTTAGAGAACTGAATATCTTCAGCTTAAGCAAACTGAGAAATAAAGGAAATATTTAAATCCAGTAAACCTAACTGCTGCTTTATGTTTTTTAATAAGGACGTGGGGAAAAGGTCAGGGCACATTTTTTCACACAGAGAACTTCAAATACAATGAAACTTGTTTTAAGGTGTTGTAATTAAATTCAGCATGTGGGCCACCATCACGTTTCTTTGGAAATTCTTGTTGAATTGTCATTAATGAGCTGTTTTAGCTAGATATGTTTTTATATGAATGACTGCTTATCTTGGACTTTAGCACATTGTTCAGTATGAACAACACTGTTAAAATATACAAAGTGCATATTTTGAAGCAGCCGTGAACCTTAATTTGTACAAGGTAACCTGTCAATGTAATGAATTTAATGCATACCACTCC
Source organism: Polypterus senegalus (assembly GCF_016835505.1). Lineage (NCBI taxonomy): Eukaryota > Metazoa > Chordata > Cladistia > Polypteriformes > Polypteridae > Polypterus > Polypterus senegalus. Next base: position 38,216,309 of record NC_053157.1, read on the forward strand.
ACTCTACTATCACTCCATTAAAATTTACATGTGTATTAAATTGATTCTACAATTTATGGCTATGCTATTGCATTTTTATGCTCAAAGCACTTAATTTTAGTTTGGGTGACATGGTGCTAAGCCATTATGTGTCAAATGTAACTAGCGCATTTACTATTTTCATGCCTTCATAATGTCTGAGATCAGGAGCATGTCACACATGGTTAATCATTGAAGGCTTCCATCTTTCTTTGGCTGTTTTTTTTCATCCTTCTGATCTCCCACACAAATTCCTCCACCTTGCAGTTTGGAGGTCCAACATATTTGCTGCATTGACTGAATGAGATGCAATTTTTAAGTTTAACTTATGTGATGATAATTGAGTAAAACAAAACTGAAGCTCTAATACTGGCTGATGAATGAGAACAATAAATGCCAAGATCAAGAGAACTTTAGCTGCAAAGCTCACTCTGTTTGTGAATGAAAATATACACTTCTGTGGTTAAACATTTGTGGACACCCTGCCAAATTGTTTTTCAGCAGTCACCGTTGTTAACAGGTGCATAAAATCAAGCACATAGCAATGCAATCTGCTTTGACAAACATTGGCAGAAGAATGGGTGGTAGTGAAGAGCTCAATGATTTTAAACGCGGCACTGTCATAGGATGCCACCTTTTCCGCAACTCAGTATATGAACTTTCTGCTCTGCTGGATCTGCCTCAGTAAACTGCAAGTGCTATTATTGTGAAGTGAAAGAGTCCAGGAGCAACAACAGCTCAGCCACAAAGTGGTAGACCAGACAAACTCATTGAATGGGACTGCCAGATTTTGACGTGCATTGCAAGTAAAAGTCTCCTAACCCCTCATGCATCCCTTACAACTTGAGTTCCAAAACTGCCTCTCCCATCATCACCAGAAGAACTGTCAATCTGGAGCTCCATGAAATGAGTGTTCATGGCCGAGCAGCTGCATACAAGAGTAAGATCACAATACATAATACCAAGTGTTGGCTGGAGTGGAGTAAAGGACCATGTCGTTGGACTCTAGAGCAATAGAAACATGTTCTTTGGAATGATGAATTACGCTTCATGATCTGGTAGTCTTATAGATGAGTCAGGGTTTGGTGAATGCCAGGAGAATGCTACCTTCCAGACTGAATAGTGCCTACTGTAAAGTTTGGTGAAGGAGAGATAATGATCTGAAGTTTTTTTCAGAGTTTTGAGTGAAGCCACTTAGTTCCTGTGAAGGGTACTGTTAATGCAACAGCATACAAAGACATTTGAGACAATTGTGTGCATCCAACATCATGGCAATATTATGTGCCTGCTGTTTCTACTGTTGGCTAGCATATTTCTAATTCTTTTAAAGAGTAGCCGAGTACTGTGAAGAGATTTATTTTGTCTTTTACCATCCCCAACTTCCTCCAGTGTTTCATTCCTACACCTTACAGGTGTCTTTTTGCTCCATTTCTGCTCTGTATTTCCTATATAGTCAGAAGTTTAAGGACTCTGTGTTGCTTTATTCCATACACGGCACATGCTACTTTCAGAGACCTTACTTAGTCCGCCTATCTAATAGCAAGTTGAACTCATTTGTTCTCAGAAAATTAAGAATTTATCAGGTTTGGGACTACAAAATCTTTGTATGCTTGGTACTGGGATGGTGGCACATGGGAGGTCTAATGTGAAGTATCTTATAGTTTTGTACTCGCAGCAAGTTAGTTGCTGGTAGGTCTCTGCTATATTTCATTCCAAAAATGTTAAATTGAGGTCTGGAGCCTCATGCATAACGCTGTGCGTAGAATTAACACTAAAATATGGCTTATGGACAAAAGCGGAAATGTGCGTTTCCACAAAAAAAACAGGTGCATAAATCTGTGCGTACGTCAACTTCTACGTTCTTCCACTCCATAAATCTCGGTCAGTGTGAAAAGTAACACACGTGCATGCGCCTGTCATCCAAATCCGTCTCCTCCCAGAATTATGCCTCTTTGAATATGCAAATCAATATAAATAGCCTTTAAGTTCAGCATTCTGTGAAAACACAATGGCAAAAGCACTGGGGAAAATAGTAGCATTTCAGCGAATACTAAGTGGAGGCAAGGAAAAACATACTATTTGCTGGTTTAAACAGTGATATAAACAACAAAAGGAAGTTAGTCAAGTGACATAGCATGTCGGAGAAACACGAAAGTTCAAGTTAACAAAGTTGCACAGTGCCCGAAATAAAAAAGAAGTTGTCAGATATCAAAGTCGCCATGAAAAGACGAGTCATAGTCCATCACCTGAGTATCATATGGAAGCTTGTTAGGGTACACAGAAAAGAAAAAAAAACAGGGACACAGTGGGAAAAAAAGCTTGAAATGTCAACTTTAATCTCAAAATTTCCACTTTAATCACGTAGTTTATTTTGTCATTAAACCAGAATGTCATAAACTTCATCTTAAAATACAGTTTCACAAATACCATAGTAACTAAAGTAGCACGTTAAATGCTTCGTATTCTATGTGTTCTTGTAAGTGCTCTATGTGTGTGAATCACTATGTGTTTCATAAATGGGCTTTCTCTTCCTCCGACAGGACACAGAATCCATTACATTCATGATTTTACAGCTCTCTGAACAATTTAAATACTAAGACATAGACTTGATAGCATTATCATGATGATAGGAATTAAAGCATGTATCAAACATGGGAACACAGTGACGCAGTGATAGTGACGAACTGGCGCCCCATCCAAAGATTGTTCCAACCTCTCGCAGTACTGTCTCTTTTAAACTTATTAACCTCCAATTCCTGCCCTTACTTTTCTTTCTCCAAGTAAGCAAGTAAGCTTAGAACACCGATTCTTCAAAATTTTTAAGGAACATTGAAACATCTTTGTAAAACTTGTTTAATTATTCTATCCATCTATCCATCCAGGGTTGCGCTAATCCCAGCAAGCATATAGCACGAGGCAGGAATAATCCCCAAACAGGGTGCCATGTTGTCACTAGTTCTGTGACACCATGTCTTCACATGTTTAATTAGTAACAATAAAGATTATTTAAATGATGTTAAAATTTTACCTGTGTAATGTAATAAACACACTTTCCTGCATTTCATCTTAAAGATGATATCAAAAGCGCCAAGAAGATAGTGCTTAGGAATATAAATCGACTTAGAAGCTAGTCATCATCATATGTAAATACGCTCTTTATAAAGTGACTAAGGTTGTTCAATATTATAACTGTAGTGCAAGTTTACAGTGAGGTAATTGTACTTATAAGTACAAACAGTTCTACTAGGAGCACTTGATGGACTGATTGAGTGTGTTTAGAGTTCTTGGGATGTAACTGTTTCTGAACCACAAGGTCCCTACGGAAAGTCTCTAAAGTGTTTGCCATACTGTATTGGAAAGGTCCAAATAGACTGTGCGCATGGCTGAGGCAGCGTGTGCTTGATGCTGCATACCGATAATTTTTTTTCCGATCAGTTGCTGTACAGCTGTGATTCCATACTCAGATACAGTGGAATAAATACTCCGAGTGGTGCAGTGAGAGTAACAGCAGCTATGGTATTTGGATAGTTTGGCCATTCCATGGACCTTTATATTGTTACAGGTTAATTATAATCAGAAGCCTTCAACTAATAAACGATATGCAGTTAATTTCAGTGTAGATGATAAAGCCACGTCATGGATGTGGATCTAAAAAAGAAAGGGAAACCACATTGTAACAAAAGCACTGCTTGACGCCGGGTGCTGCCAGTTTGCAAAACTGAGCGGAGAACTTGCGTATGCCAGGGATTGAGCTGGCATGAAAATGTGTGTGGCTTTACACCAAGTTTAGTTTTTATACATCGCGATGTGAGCGAAGAAATGGGTGTACGCAACATTTTTGTGCGTATGCACCGTTTATACATGAGGCCCCTGATGACTGTAAAATGAATTCACTGCCATGTTCCTAGAAGTGTAAACGCTGACACAAGCATGCTTGCAGTCCTGAGCACAAATTTATAGTATTCATAGCAGTTGTATCACTAATCCTACTCTCCATTATTCTTCTTATAGAATAACATATCTGAAACATGAGTGCTTGAGAGGAGTCCAAAGGATCACATGTAAAAACAACCTAGCAAAATTTCTAATATTTGTACTACATGAGAGGTTACAAAAACAGTACATTGTGGGCAGAAAAAGTAAACGAGCCATTATACCAACACTATAAATGCATTTTCTAGTTGGCTTGAGCAGAAATCATCTAAATTTAGTTTAAAATATGTGACATAAGAACTTTTAACCTTAGCATGTTTGTTTCTTTGTTCATATTACACTGCACATATTTCATTTGACAAAAACTATTTTAGGCAAAAGTGTAAAAATGTAGAAATAAAAGAACTGTGTAGAATTATATCTTGTTTATTTATCAGTTTTTGGAAATCCATCATTTCCAACAGAGGGATGCTCAGGAATGAACAAGTTAGAGCAACCTAGGAACCACATCTAAAAAGGACAACAATCTACCACAGTCACACAAGAGCAATCAACATTTGTATCCAGCAGAGGGCACTAGATTCTTTTGAATTAGACTCTTTTTAACCTCCTTAGTGTCAGACCCAATCGTCACTCAGGCTATAAAAACAGTGCTAGAAATGTTGGTCCTGTGTGTTACTTGGGCAATGACACATCTCGCATAACACTCAAGACTTACTCAGGGTGTAAAAGTGCCAACAGCGTTAGTGCCGGGAGTTACTTGGGCAATGGTATAGGCATGTCTTGTCAATGTTACCCGGCATCTTGTAACAAATGACTCTCATCAGCAGTGATCAAGAAGTGAATCTGTCTTCAGGCGGTGAAATAGTCAGCGAAACCAAAAGTGATTCTGGGAATCTGAAACTGACACTTGCGTCATTCACACATGTGCAGTGTGTTGTTCATATTATTATTATTTTTATTATTACTATGATTATTATTATGTATCATTATTATACATTCTACACTTCTGACTTTGTACTTTTTATAGTAGAAGGATGAGATTTAATCAAAATGTAATTTTTCAAACCAAAAAATGTAATGCAATTTACATGTTTTTCTGAGAAAAAATGTAAACAAAAATGTAATGCTAAGAGCTTTGTTTGGCTGCAAGATATACATCTTTCCTCTATCCCTCAGCAAAGTGAAAAATACAATTCAATAAAAGATAAAGAATTGCTCTTAGCTTGTTTTTCTTTTTAATGGTGATCAATTGTACACACCAGTCAAATGAGTTGAAAGAAGCCCATTGGAAAAAGCAGATGATTCCTTTGAAAGTCTGCTTTTCTTCAACCACTAACCTGCAATTGCTCCATCTTGGGTATGACATTAATCTCCATCCAGACCTGCATGTAGGCTGTCGAATCTGAAGGAAAAACTTGGAGGTTGGTGGCAGGATTAGCACTCCAGCCACCATAAAAAAAAACTGACACTGTTCCATTCCATCTGAACTAATGTGGTGCTGAGGTGTCACCAATCACATGGCTATACTCAGGTCCTAATCTGGGATCATGAGTTGGTTTGTCATGTGGTGGATGCAGCAATGCACTAGATCAGTGCGTGCTCCTAACCTCTCTCTCTCTCCCTCTCTATTATCTGCTATTTTATTCTATTTAGTTTTTATCTAGTACCTATGAGTGTCTTACAATTCTCTCATGTTCCATGTGGGTAGATTTCCCCAAGAGGCAGGACCACCTATCCATCACCCTTAAGGGACTGCACCCAATCCTATTAAGGTAGGCTGGGAACTGAAGTCCAGTGAAGTTCATTTTGAATGTACTCTGGTGGATTTCGGTGGCTTTCATGGCTATTCTTAGATTTTTTTCTCTGAGTCTTGAATATGTGCTTGAATTATGATTCAAGCAATTATATAATTATTCTTAAGGATTTTGACTTGGATCTTTTCTGACTTGGACTGCGTTTTTAGGCAGGTCTTTTTTTCATTATTTTTTGCTCAAGTTTTCTATTTGTTGTACAGTATATTCCTACTTCTGTCAAAAAGTCCTGCTTTATAATGACTTTGTGCAAGCCAAGAGTTCACGGTGATTCCCACCCTTGTGGGGCATTTTGAGAGTGTTTTTGGACTTTACAGAATATATTTTATGAATTTTGAGTGTGAAGCACATTTTGGCTGAAGCTAACCACTCAAGTGGTAGTGAGGCTGCTTATGTGTGCACCTTTTCTGGATCTGCTGGTGAAATTCACACCTGCTTCTCTGGTTGTTTTAGAAGGCCTCACACCTCTTTTTGACACTTGTGAGATTAAATCATAACAACAACGTAGTATTGTAACTCAAGTGATTGGAAGGTGGGAAGGACTTGGAGTACCAAGAAAAAATCCAAGCAGATGGAGGAATCAAGTGAAAAATGGACAGCAATGTGTCAGGAATGCCAGGGGCAACGACCTGGCTGGGACGCCGTGAGGGACCGGAAGAGGGTCAAGGCCCACCCTGGATCATGTGGGGGCCACCTTGCTGGTTGCTCTGGGGGCCACGGGTTGAGGGCATGGAAGCCCCACCCTGTAGGGGCCCGTGGTCACCGCCAGGAGGCGCCCCACTTTGCCTTGGGGACCTGTTACCTCAGCACTTCCGCCACACCAGGAAGTGCTGGGGGGAAGATTTAGAAGGGCACCGGGAGAACAGCCGGGAGAACAGCCGGCACTTCTGCCACGCTGGGGCATGGCCAACGGGGGAGTGTTGGAAGCACCTGGAGCTCATCCGGGTCATGTATAAAAGAGGCCGTCTCCCTTCATTCGAAGCTAGAGTCGGGTGGAAGGAGGACAAGGCAGAAGAGGTGTGGAGGCGGCCCGAAGAAGGCGTTTGTGGCCAGGACTGAGTGAGAGTTGGGGTTTGTGCACTAATGAACTGGGTCTGAGTGACCATATTTGTGTAAATAATTGTGTAAATAAATGTGTGGTGGTGAACTACAACATGTCTGCCTGTCTGTGTCTGGGTCGGCTCCACATCTGGCGTAGCCGGCAGGATGCTCCGCCTGTTTCAAGGCGGGGACCTGATAAACAAAATTCTGTTGTAGACGGCCCGGTGCAGCAGGGGACCCCACTCACATGCCGTGGGTGCTGCGTGCACACAGCCCCGCGGGGTAAAGGAACCCCACAGACCGCCAGGGGTCCGCAGGAGAGCCGTCTTCCCCTGTCGTGGGCTGGCGGCATGCATGGCATGACTGCAGCGGTCTCCGACGAGCGCGCCGTTGTTGGAGGCACCCGGGACGGCATTGCGTCCAGAGAGGCCACGCCGAGGACGTTTCCTTGGTTGGACGAGTCCGGGGAGGTGAGTGCCCTGCCTAACGGAAGCCGCCCTTGGTGGCCACGTGTGTTTTTGGTTTACCAGGCAGGGACTTCTCGGATCCACGTCAGTGGTGGGCGCATTCCGGTCTGCGGGGCTCCGGAAGCACGGCGGCAGCCGCGAGGGCTACGGAGGAGGAGACGCTGTAGCTCGAGGGGCGCCGGCAACAACAGGGCTGCCGGCAAGCACGTTGCCACCGCAGAAGGGGAGGCAAGATGGCCGCGGACCAGAAGTCCCTCCCCCTGACAGGCACACGATTGGACGGTGTGTCTTGTGTGCCTGCCAATGACTGCAGAGAGGCGGGACCAAGGAATGTCCATCACGGGCAGGGTGGAGACCTGATTGGGCCGGAGGAGAAGGCCCACAGGAAGTGGCCGGCGTCGGAGGCTGACAGACAGGTAGGCTCCGCGTCGGTTAACTTCCTGTCTTTGTCGGCTGCTCTGGCGGAGCTGGAGGCGTGCCTTCAGCCTGCGGAGCAGCGTCTGTTCCAGGTGCCCTCCGGGCGGAGATGCAGGAACTGGAGAGGAAGGCAGTCCATAAAGGAGCTACGAGTAGTGATCCGATGGCGCGGCGCTGGATTCTCCAGGTGGAACGGCATGGCGGGGAAGGTAGGTTTCGCTGTCCCCGTACAGCATGAGGGAGGGTTTGCTGGACATGGCTGTGATGCCAGTAGGTATGGCGCAACGAGCTGTGAACGCGGCGAGGGGGGAACCCGTGAGGACGCTGCCTGGACACGGGCTGCTGAGTGCCCCGGGTCCTAGCGCCCTCCGCCCCGAGTCGGCCGCGGTCTCGCGCCGCACTGTAAAGACGCAGACGGGAAAGAGGCTCTTTCTTTGTAAAAAGGAGTCTCAAACCGTCAGGGCGTCCCAGAGTGACAGGAGAAATGGCCGGGGGAGTGTCGGAAGCACCTGGAGCTCATCCGGGTCATGTATAAAAGGTGCCGTCTGCCTTCATTCGAAGCTAGAGTCGGGTGGAAGGAGGACAAGGCAGAAGAGGTGTGGAGGCGGCCCGAAGAAGGCATTTGTGGCCTGGACTGAGTGAGAGTTGGGGTTTGTGCACTAATGAACTGGGTCTGAGTGACCATATTTGTGTAAATAATTGTGTAAATAAACATGTGGTGGAAAACTACAACATGTCCGCCTGTCTGTGTCCGGGTCGGCTCCACAAATGATAACTAGGCAAACTCAGAGGCAGTGAGACAGCAATATTAATTGCTGTGTCACTGTGCTACCCATTTATTTTAGTTATTGCATTCAATATTTCCTTACACTAAGTTTAATCTAAATATTATTAAGCTGATTTGATAACAGATGGATGGATGTTGTTGACATTTCATTGTTTAAATACTCAAAAACTATTGGTGATACAAAGCGTCTCACTACATGTCTGAAATCAGCATGAAAAAGTATCTTTAAAATACCCAAATATTGCAGAATTCTGAATCAGTATTGGGACTTGTATGTTGAATAACAGATAAATCAAATATCTCCACAAATATTTACGCATACAGTACATTCAATAATTTCATTAAATGTACACTTTCATCAGGTAATTTTAATTATGTTCTCTCACTAAGTTTGCTTAAGATTGTGTGAGGGTTGAGTTCAAAGCAAGGCCTTCTCCTTTTAGATTTTAGATCAGGCTTGACAAACTCATGCAGAGGTGAAAACCTAATAGTACAAACCTCCAGAACAGTTCCCAGCTTAAATGAGTGCAGGCATGGACCTTATTAATCACAAAATTAGAAACTTCTTTTTTAGAAAGATTTATCAGCAATATTAACTAATGAAGCAAACTACAGATTAATCCTTCTGCAGTGCAGCAACATCAGATTGACCTGATCGAGTTCATCAGAGTGAAAAAGAAAGAAAGTTGACCTTTGATGGTCACTTTGTCTATATTATGTTTTTTTTCTATGTACAAGAGTCTCCTTTTGTTTTTGAAGTTATGGATTTATGACTTTATTACATAGTGAACCATTACCTCAACTGATTGTTTTTCAAAAAATGCTGATGATTTCAAATTGCAAAGTAAATACCCGCTCCAAATGAGGTCTTAAATTAGTGGTGTAATAACTGCGTGTTTGTTCTTAATGTGAAAGAATGGCATTTGTTTTTAAATATTTTACAGCTGCAGTGGAATTCATCCCTGTCCTGTAGAAAAACAGGATGTAATTAGAGTAGAGAAAATCGAAAAATAATGTTGAAACAGTATTATTCAGATATGTGTTTTTCTTGGATAGCACTTCATGAACATAATGTTAAAATTATTTTGCATAGTTATAACTAAGAAAAGAACACAGTTGTGCATCACAAAGTATCCAATACCTAGCTAGACTCCACTTTGCTCGGCTATAGACGTCCCTTAACAATAAGAGAACAATCAATGTCTTCTTTTAAGTAGCAAAGAAAAGTCCTGGAATGATTTGCAGCAGTCTGTTAATGCAACATTTAAACCAGCATATTAGAAAATGGTACCAGTTTTGCTTTCTAGATTATATATATATATATATATATATATATATATATATATATATATATATATATATATATATATATATATATATATATATATATAGTGGCGGACCACCGGGGTCCTTACCTGACCAGGACGCCCCGGCCATGGAAGGACCGGTCTTCCCCGGTCCAACAGAGGGCAGTCCCCTTGGATCCCAGCAAGGCCACAGGTTATGAGTATGGCAGCTCGACCCTGCTGTAGGCCATGGCTACCGCCAGGTGGCACATACACTTTTACAGGGCCCTATTTGGCAGCACTTCCGCCATACATGGAAGTGCTGGCAGAAGAAGCTTGTTAGGGACCTGGAGTCCTACCAGATGCCCTATAAAAGGAGTCAGTCGCCACCACTTAACGGCCAAAGTCGGGAGGAAGAAGACAAAGTCTGAGAAGGAGTGGAGTCGGATAGACTGGCAGCAAAAAAGGGACTGTGTTGGGCTCCGTGAGCCTTCTGTCTTGGTGATTTGTGCACTGAACTGTACATAAGTTGTGTGTTGTGTGTGATAAAACGTTTGTCCTGCCTGTCTGTGTCGGGACAGGGCAGCTGTTTGCGCCCTTAAGCTTCACAAGATATATATATACAGTATATACTGTATATACATATATATACTGTATATATATGTGTGTGTGTATATAGATAGATTGATAGATAGATAGATTTCAGGCATGTACTCAGAGGTATTCTATCACCAATAATTTTTGAGTTATGTGTTTTTTAGGATGTGTGTTTAGCATTTAAACCCATATTAAGGTGTACAGGTTTTTTAATGTTAAATCATGATTTAAATGTTTTTATTCTTTTTTGTACAACTTTTCAGAAGGGCTTAAAATAAGCCTGTTGTGCTAATATGTAACAGATTTGGACTCATGGTGACAGGAGCCTGCTCCCAGTCTAAGGCGCAGCTCCATACCAACTGGTGATCAGATGTCAAAATGTAAGAGCCGTGTTTAATTCTTGAAAAATTAATTTCTTAGATTTTGATCTGATCTTCTTCCCTGATATTCTTGGAGTGACAAGCATAGTGGACAATTTCTTTAAGATATTTGTAAAATGGAAAATCAATCTCAAGGTAAGTGGAGTCTCAGTATGCTTACTTATTACTGCAGAACACTTTACGGGGATATTCCTGAGGAGAAGTTCAGCAGAAAATCGTACACTTCTATCTATTAGGTGAAACACTCCCTGCATGAGTATATAGTGTAAATCAGGGGTGCTGAACTCCGATCCTGGAGAGCCACAGTGCCTACAACTTTTCATTCTAACCATTTTGTTAATCAGTGACCAGTTTTTGCTAATAATTAGCTTAATTTAGTAGATTTGCTATTTAAGACCCAGACCATTTAAATCAGGGGTGAGAAACGTTGGTCTTGGAGGGCTGTAGGTTTTTGTTCCAATCCAGTTGCTTCATAAGAAGTCATTTATTGCTGATGAAGCATTTTTTGCTCAAGTGACATTTTTCTGATTCATTTTAGTTTCCTTGCATACTAAGATTTTGAACCTTGAATTGCTTATTTTAGTCTTAAACATCTGCGTTTACTGTTTTTAATTGCTCTTATTAGCAATAAAATGCAAATGATAAAGGAACCAGGAGTTCTCCATCTAACTTGTTTCCATTTATATCTACAGGTATTCATCTTGCAATATTTGGCTTAATAAAATACACAAAAAAGAAACTGAAGAGAAAATGAAGAACTGAAAATTACTCATCTGTTTTAGGCTTCAAATAATTTGGAAGATATTAATAGAAAGGAAAAAGTCTATGATTTAAGAATGACCTGACATTGCAGAGTTAAAACACTAACAAGTCATGATATTAAACAAGACCTGTTATTGGAAAGGATTGTTCTCTAATTAAGCAACTGGCCAGGAACTGCAGCCCTCCAGGGCCGAAATTGACCTCTCTTGGTGTAAATATGCTTATTGTAAATTTTAACCATGTGACACATAAATGCCTCTGTGTTAGAGAAAGCTGAGTTAGATATTTGAATTCTTCATGACAAATCCTGTAATCTATATTGATTTATGTGACCAAAAAAAAGTTGCATTTTCTTACCTAGTGCGATTTTACCATATTTAACTACACTCACCTAAAGGATTATTAGGAACACCTGTTCAACTTCTCATTAATGCAATTATCTAATCAACCAATCACATGGCAGTTGCTTCAATGCATTTAGGGGTGTGGTCCTGGTCAAGACAATCTCCTGAACTCCAAACTGAATGTCAGAATGGGAAAGAAAGGTGATTTAAGCAATTTTGAGCGTGGCATGGCTGTTGGTGCCAGACGGGCCGGTCTGAGTATTTCACAATCTGCTCAGTTACTGGGATTTTCACGCACAACCATTTCTAGGGTTTACAAAGAATGGTGTGAAAAGGGAAAAACATCCAGTATGCGGCAGTCCTGCGGGCGAAAATGCCTTGTTGATGCTAGAGGTCAGAGGAGAATGGGCCGACTGATTCAAGCTGATAGAAGAGCAACTTTGACTGAAATAACCACTCGTTACAACCAAGGTATGCAGCAAAGGATTTGTGAAGTCACAACACCCACAACCTTGAGGCGGATGGGCTACAACAGCAGAAGACCCCACCGGGTACCAGTCATCTCCACTACAAATAGGAAAAAGAGGCTACAATTTTCACAAGCTCACCAAAATTGGACAGTTGAAGACTGGAAAAATGTTGCCTGGTCTGATGAGTCTCGATTTCTGTTGAGACATTCAAATGGTAGAGTCAGAATTTGGCGTAAACAGAATGAGAACATGGATCCATCATGCCTTGTTACCACTGTGCAGGCTGGTGGTGGTGGTGGTGTAATGGTGTGGGGGATGTTTTCTTGGCACACTTTAGGCCCCTTAGTGCCAATTGGGCATCGTTTAAATGCCACGGGCTACCTGAGCATTGTTTCTGACCATGTCCATCCCTTCATGACCACCATGTACCCATCCTCTGATGGCTACTTCCAGCAGGATAATGCACCAAGTCACAAAGCTCGAATCATTCAAATTGGTTTCTTGAACATGACAATGAGTTCGCTGTACTAAAATGGCCCCCACAGTCACCAGATCTCAACCCAATAGAGCATCTTTGGGATGTGGTGGAACGGGAGCTTCGTGCCCTGGATGTGCATCCCACAAATCTCCATCAACTGCAAGATGCTATCCTATCAATATGGGCCAACATTTCTAAAGAATGCTTTCAGCACCTTGTTGAATCAATGCCACGTAGAATTAAGGCAGTTCTGAAGGCAAAAGGGGATCAAACACCGTATTAGTATGGTGTTCCTAATAATCCTTTAGGTGAGTGTATGTTATTATAGGTAATACATTTCATTATAACTAGTGGATTTGTGCTTGTGTGTGTGTTCGCCCTGAGATAGACTGGTGCCCTGTCCAGGATTTGTTCCTGCCTTGTGCTAGCTGGGATAGGCTCCAGTAATTCCTGCGACACTGGTCTGGATTAAGCAGATTAGAAAATGACATGACATAACTAGTGCTATACAAATAGATTGTGGCTTTGTAAACTAAGACCATACAACCTGATAATGCTAGATGTGTAATTTCCAGTGGCACAATAACTTATAGTTGCATTTGATTCTTCCTGGTCAGCTCATCAGCTGCACAGGCCCAGACAGCCTGCTTTCTAGAGGTCACAATCTGCTCTGCTTTTATCAGAATGGAAAATGGCAGAAAGCGGATGCCTTTGCAAGCCTCTCCCTATATTGTTCCTGGTGTTTATTTGACTTGTTTGGGGAAAAACATTGCACTCTTACTAGACATTCTGATTTCAAAGAGGAATACCTTTATGTAAATTTGGAAACTGCATTACAAATAAGGGTGGCGTGGTGGCACAGTGGTAGAGCTGCTGCCTTGCAGTTAGGAGACTCGGGTTCACTTACCAGGTCCTTCCTGTGGGGAGTCTGCATGTTCTCCCCATGTCTGTTTGGGTTTCCTCCCACAGTCCAAAGACATGCAGGTTAGGTGCAATGGCGATTCAAAATTGTCCCGTGTGTGTGTGCCCTGCGGTGGGCTGGTTTCCTGCCTTGTGCCCTGTGTTGGCTGGGATTGGCTCCAGCAGACCCCTGTGACCCTGTAGTTAGGATATAGCGGGTTGGATGATGGATGGATGGATGGATTACAAATAAAAATATCCCACCCAAGAAAGCAGAGAGCAGTCAAAACAGGAGAACTAGAGAGGAAAACTATGATTTAGCTAAACTGGTTATATTAAGAAGGCAGCACTTACAAGTTTTCAGGGAATAATACACAGATGTTTTATGCCTTTGCTGCCCTCATGTGATTTAAAGTAGTATTGAGGTTTCAATATGTAACTTGAGAGTGTTTAAGAAGGAAACATCCAGAACATGGGCTAGAAATGAATTCCAGAAAGAAAGCAGTATTTAGCAGACATTTAATACAACACTGTGGATCAGTTTAGTAAATATTAATCATTTTAATTTAACATTAAAGAAAAAAGGGCAAGCAAGGTCATTGAACTTCCTTTTTCTTTTTATATTTCTTACTGATTATTTCCTAGTATGCTGTTTCCATTATTAGGCAAGAAGGATTTGTGATCTACAGGATATATTCAATATATAACTCTTATTTATTAATTTACAGATTTACAACATTTATATTGAACTTATATTCAAAAAGTAATAAACTACTGTATATTCAAAAAGAAAAAGTAATGCAATGCTTAAAACATGTAAAGGTTTGAAAACTTCAATGCTTTATAATCTTTAAAACTGACATGCTTTAGATGCTGTACATGCAGAAACCACATATTCATAGGTTAAAAACTCCCAATGACATGCAAATAAAATGTAATTTGTGCCTGTATCTCACTCACAGGGTTTTTTTTAAACGCTTGGCCTTCCTTCCTTCCTTCCTTTCTTTCTTCCTTCCTTCAGGATCATGACTTGATATTCTATTTCATATTTTTTTCAAGCTTTGACATACCTTTGTATTTGAAGGAAAACTCGTTGATTCTCATTATGTTTGCATCTTTTGAGTGGTGGCTCTGAGGCTAGGGATCTGCACTTTAAATCTGAAGGTTGCCGTTTCGAATCTCGTAAATGCCAAAAGGGACTCTGCTCTGTTGGGCCTTTGAGCAAGGCCCTTAACCTGCAATTGCTGAGTGTTGAGAAAAGCACTATATAAATGCAAAGAATTATTAACTTCCACCTATGACCTTGAATATATGACTCACGATTTAGCAGCTACAAAATTGTTATCAATACAGTTGGAATTCTATATAAGCTCGCTGTTTCTCTTGCTTTGTCCCAGATTAAAGTTATTTAGTTCCCTTAGCCTTTCAGTGTCCTTCAGTGCATTGAGAAGGGTGGAGACTACTGTACATTGAAAAATGACACGATCAGTTTTGTTAAAATTCGTTCCATTTTCTGATTACTCACATTTTTTTCACTCCCCCTTGTAGTAATAGTGATATTCACAATAGGAAGAAGCCAAAATGACAAAAGTATACCCACACTGGCAACAGGAGTACATCACTACTGGCAAGGTAAGATGGCTGCTTGTTACCAGTGGGTGGTAAACCTGATAAGTGTGGATGCATAAACCAGACAAGCGCTAAAGATTGAGTATGGACAACAAAGTCTGATAAAGAGTTAGTAAACTTCTTGGTCTATAAGGAGCTACACATATTCACATACTGTATTTGGAGAGCTGATATGATCTTGTAACTTATGGCTGGAAACTGGGATCATTGGTAGGAGTCCAGTAATTGTCTTCCAGCCCATCAAATGAAAGCAAATAGTCCCCTGAATGAGGCTCAAGGGTGCAGGAAACTATACGTGAGTTCTAGTTTCCCTGTATACAAAAATAGGCTACCCTTGAATTTCCAGGCTTTGTCCGGAACTGACTCTAGAAGAGAATTTAAAGACACCTCAGACTGGAGGCCTTGTTTAGTCTGGAGTCAACAGTGTTTGGAGAAATGGCTCACAGTTGAGAGGAAAATGCCAGGAGTATAAGAGAGAAAAAGAGAGTGAGAAACATGGGAGTTGAGAAGAAGAGTGTTTTAATGTAATACTTTGGAGGTGGACAAGCGGCCAAAATTCCAGCTGATAAACAAGGGCATCATGTAGTATGGCGGCCCAGAGGGTATCTCAGTAATCTGAGCTCACCCATGCTTACTGTAGATTCCGGAATATAAGCCGAAAATTTCGTCCTAGATTTTTGGCTTGGAGTTTGGGGATCGGCTTATACAACGAGTATCGTTTCAGATTCAAGATTTCCTGTGCAATGCCGCTTTTGCCGATGAATACGGAAGTAAATAATGACGAAACCACAGTGCCATCTTTCAGATGAAGAAGTAACTTTGCATGCCGGTACTTTAAATTAAATAAAGAATTTATTCAAAAAAGTGTTTTAGTTGTTGATTTTATTAATAAAATTTATAATAAATTATCAGGAACTTTAAAATAAAATGTTTTGTTTTGATTTATGACCAACATCTTGCGTTACGACCTGAATGCGGTCGCATGTATCCGCTTGCACGATTATAAACAAACAACCAAGAGTGTTAGTAAGCGTTAGTCGGAGCCCAGATACATGTGTTTGTGGATGTGATTTTGGTCATTGCAGTGATTTACCTATATATATCATTCACTAAGACCATGCAAGCAAGACACATAATTGCTAAGGAAGGAAGAGAAGGTAAAGAAAGCGATCACAATCGAAACGAAGATGGAAATTGTGTGGAAATATGAGAGAGCTCTTTGTATGACCGATCTCGCTAATATGTACAGCATGTCGAAATCCACCATCTCGACAATTTTACAAAGAAAAGATTTGCATAAGGAGACTTCTTCTAAACAATAACCACCTTCCGTTTCATTCTCCTCCTCCTCCCTTCCTGCAGCCCAAAGATGTCAAATTAAATGGTGATTACAGTATGAAATTGTTGTTTCTAGAATAGAATAGAATAGAATAGAATGCCTTTTATTGTCACTATACACATTTACAATGAGATTAAAAGCAGCTCCTTCAGTGCAGACATATGTGTAGAACACAAGAAGTAAATAAACAAACAAATGGTTCGAAAAGATGCAAAGAAGTTGCAAAAAAAAAGTTCTGTATAGGTTGTATATGGTTGTTTTTTTAGCCTTAGCATAACGCCGGATCTGCGGCCCCGCTTCTGCTTTCTTTCCCTCCTCCGTCTGTGTCGTCTCCTAGACCCGACAACAATCTACGGAGAGCCCGCTGGTCTCGCTATGTTGTCTGGGATGTTGTGCATGTGATGAAAAACACTCGAAACAGATGTCTGGCTCTGGACACCGATGTCTATAAGGTTCTGACGGGTGTAGCGGATGTTCGCCGAACCGATCGTGCACAAACAAGGAAAAAAAAAGTACAAAAACAACAAAAAAGTGCACTAAAAAGGAGAGCCCTGAGCCGCTGCGACCATGTGCGCCGCCATGCTCCTAGCTTAATCTAGCCTACTTCTGGTAGATTAGGCACTTTTTATAACTTTTTGGTTAGTACATTAGAAAAATTATTGGTGTTTTGGTAAATTATGCACATTATACAACCCTTTTTTATTATGAAAAGTTTAAGTAAGTGTTGCAGTGGGAGGTTCGGAACGCATTATGGGTATTTTCATTATTTCTTATGGGAAAAATAGTCTTGACTTACAAACAACTTGAGTTACAACCAGCCCTCATGAACGAATTAAGTTAAGTAAGTCAAGGGTCCACTGTATTGCGTATTTAAGTTAATCAAATTTATAACGAGTCTCCGGAAATCCACCGCCGATGTACCGTATTTGCGTATATAGTTTCAACACAAAGGTTTCATTTTACCAAACTTCTCCGCAATCACTTCCTGGTTTCCATCAAAAATGCCAGCAGTCTCAAATTCTCACCGATAAACATGATAAATATACCTGAAGAGACACTTTTAAGGAAATTTAGAAAATTTTGCTTGGAGAAGGGAGTCGGCTTAAATACCGGTCATCGGCAAATACATCTAATTTAGTAGGTAGAGAAGGGGGTCAGCTAATATACTGAGTCGGCTTATATTCCGGGATCTACGGTATGCCTTTTCTGTGTGTTTTGTTTTAATAAATGTACATGTTTTGATATCTGTATATTGATAGGTAAAGGTGATCAGGAGATGAAGGTACAAATAGGAGAAGGCAGTCAGACAGCAGGTGAAAAGTCAGTGAGCTAAATAAGACTGCAGGCACTGATGATTAAGCCATAAATCACTGAACCACAATCATTAACCAAAAAAATTGAAAAGCAAAAAAAATCTTAATGCTTAGTGTTTTGACCCCACTACACCACCAAAGATTTTTTTTTATTACAGAGAGCAGATGCTAGGATGCTGGAAAATATGCACTGCTTAATGACATAACATGTCAAACTGACAACAAGTGTAACAATTTTACACTTTTTACAGGGGCCTGAGTTGCCTTGAAAGCTTGCATATTGTAATCTTTTTAGTTAGCCAATAAAAGGTGTCATTTTGCTTGGATTTTCTCTAAATAATAAGAAAGAAATACTGAAAATTTCGAAAGCTGACCTCAAAGATTATGAGATGTCTTATTTGGAAAATTCTAGCAGTAACAACATTTTAGAGAACTGGAGCCTATCTGTTAAGGCAGTATGAAATGTAATGAAACTGGGAATAAGCACATCATGTTGTTGTCACTCATATGAGCATAGAGGGGCATCTTCATGGAAAGCTATACCACTATGGGAGAAAAGGGAGTGATGTTGCTAACCACCTTGACTTTCCCTTTGCAGCTCTAAAGGACTGCAATCAGAGGAGTCCTGACCACGTCCCATCTGACCACATCCCATAATCCTCCCAAGCCACACCCCTACTGTGTTCAGGGAGATACTCTATAAAGAGTTGCCTGACAAAAGTTGGGGTCTTTTGTTTTGGACTAATATCAAGGCAACACAGAGAGTGAGAGTGCTGTAGGACAGCAAGAGTCCTGCATTTTTTTAAATGATTTTATTTAACTTGACTCCTCCGTCTGTTTGTTTGTCTGGGTCAAATCCTGCAACTGATTTTAAACCCACTTTTTAAACCCACACGTTCAATATCGATGACAATGCAATATCCGTCAAAACCGATGCAATTATATAACACATTTTGCCATAATCAATGGTTATGCAATTCCAATTAACACAAACATAATGACAGAGAGAGAATATAGTGAGATACAGGAACATACAAGTGAGAGACGCCCCTACATTCCTCTTCCAGTGAGTGGAGTGGGTAATACGTTTTGCGAAGGAGAAGCTTTAATGATCATGGTGAGGAAGTATTGCTGTAAGCTTGCTGTTCTGTTGTCAATATTTTTTTTTCGCAGGGACTCAGCACTAATCCCATAAAAGCCTGAACAGAAAAATAGAAAACAAAATATAATTATTTTTAGTATTCAAATAAATCTGCAAAGAACATATATTATGTAATACTTTTAAAGAAGCTTCCCGTTCATGAAAAATGATTCAAGAAAAATCATTTGCAAAATATTCAAAACCTAAAAAGTAACAAATAAAATATATACATTTTTTAAGTAAAATGATTTTATTTAGTTATAAATGAACTAAAAGACAAAAAATTTTATGGTTATATGTGACTAAATAAAATTGTGGGGCGCCCATAAATTAAATCAATCACTAAATAGAATAGCTACTTTCATCATAAAGTATAAAAATATAACATTGCAATTCCCCACTATACTAACCAAGTTTCAAAAATTGTTTGAATCAATTAATTTATGTGCACCCCACAATTTTATTTAGTCACATATAACCATAAAAATTGTGGTTAAGGAAAATTTTATTTTTTGCTTTTTAGTGCAGTTATAACTAAAGCAAATAAAATAATTTTACTTAAAAAATAATATATATATATGTGTTTGATTTTTTTTTTTGTACATGTAGTGTGGCGTAGTGGTTAAGGCTTTGGATTTCAAACCGTAAGGTTGTGGGTTCAAAGTCTGCTACTGAGACTGTGTGACTTTACCTGACTGGAACTCCAAAAGAAATGTAATCAATTCAAATGCTGTAAGTTGCCTTGGTTAAAGGCATCAGCCAAATAAGTAAATGAAAGTTTATTATTTAAAAGGGGAGTACTGACTTGTTCCACCAGTCTTTGAATCTGTGTCCATCCTTCATTCTACATTGTATTTTATCAAAATGGTGAACATTCTTGTATTTTGTATCTACAACAGTGTATATACAGTACATTCTTAATCACATGTGTTCTATTGGGTCTCTATTCTTGTTGCTGAACCATTTACTGAATGAACCTTTTACACCACTGAGGCATGGAGACCAAGAGTCGATCATGGAAACATAAGGTACTAAGAAGGGTTAATAAATGTAAACCTTGTAAGAATAAATTAACTTACATGTGCAGCATGTGTTGAAACTGGCACCATATAATTGACAAACTCAGAAGCCTTCTTGTGCTTCCATCCAATGATGGTAGGCTATATTTTTGAATTGGTCAGCATGGTGACCATTTTCCGACTTTAAATTTTAATTTCATGAATTATTTATTTTAGAGTAAAGTGTGGATGCCTGGAAAAGATTAACAAAACTGGTCATTCTGGGGGAGGCCAGACACATTAGCATCAACACACATTAAGCATTGAACAAGGCACCTGTCTTCACCTGCAAGTCTACCTGTGAGGAATGACTTTTTTATTCACCTCATCCATCTTTCCTGTGCTACATGCTATTTGGCCTTGTCACTCTCATGTGCTTAATGTGATTGTCTTGTAATGAAGAGATGTGAATATTTAAGTAGTGTTTTCCCCCTTTGTACCTGTCTTAATTAATTGATTTCTTCAGATCTTTTGGCAAATCCCTCTTGTTTTTGATTGCCCTTTATTTTCCTCATTCGATAGACTTAAATCTTTTCTTTGTTTTACTGCCTGCCTTTTGGAGTTTTGCCTTTGCCTTATGTTTTCCTACTTAGCTTTTCCGTGTGGTGTGCCTGAACTCCTGCCTGTCTTATATATATATTTTCCGTGCAGATAGTAAGTTACTTTTTATTTTTAATGTTCTTCTGGCTTCAAATCCTTGTTTCCTTATGACTTGCTCCCATTTCTGCTACTGCTGCCACATCACTGAATCCACCTTTTACTTTGCATGTGTGGCGCATTGCTGGGGGTGGTACCCAACTGGGATGCCCAGGAGGACCGGAGGAGGGCTTACGCTTCCTCCAGACCACGAGGGGGCGACCGCCCTGGTGGCTTTGGGGACCACAGGAACAGAGTTTAGAAGCTCAACCCTATAGGGGCGCAGCCGGTACTTCCGCCACACTTGGGAGTGCCGGCGGAAGCTAATCGGGAGGCACCTGGAGCACGTCCGGGTGTGTATAAAAGGGGCCGTCTCCCTCCATTCGATGGCTTGAGTGAGGAGGAAGCAAGACGGAGCTCGGGAGGAGAGGAGAGGAGGTAGACCAGAGAAAGAGAAGCATTGTGAGGCCTGGACTTTGGGGGAGTTTTGGGGTTGTGTGTGGCACTTTATTTGTAAATATTGTAAATAAATGTGTGTTGAGTGAACTAACGATGTCTGCCTGTCTGTGTCCAGGCCAGTTTCCACACATGTTATTAGCCAATTTCAATGGTTGGAACTTTGCCTTGACCTTTTGACTCATGGGTGGGCTCCTTTGTGTAAAAGAACTGACCTTAAAGTCATTGAAAATGGTAGGACATTTCCAGGACCATCAATGCAAAGATGAAATCAGGACGATAGCCCGGAATATAAATACTGTACTGAGTTAGGTAATACATGTTGGACAAATCAAAGTTGATTGAATTTAATTTGTGTACAAATACATCACCTCTAAAAGAGTAAATAAAGCTTAATTTCATGATAAAAAAGATACTTTATTTTTTCAGTTTGAAATTGCTTTTTACCAATTTTTAGCTTTTGCAGATGTCTACTGGCACAGTCCTTATCTAACTCGTTGTTGATGTATATTGTGAGATGTGGCCGGCTTGTCATCCCGGCCAATACCCCCAGGCCGCCAGATGCAGCCCTCCCTGCAGTATGGAGGTGCCCCGAAGACCAGCAGGGAGTCATGGGACATGTGGTTTTTATACAAGAGGAAGCTGCAGGGAGGACCAAAGACTTATTTGTGCCCTTTAACCCGGAAGTTCGTCAAAGGAAGAGCGACAAGCTTCCGGGGTGAAGAAAAGGACTTTTTACCTGACCCAGAAGTGATACAAGATCACATGGACTGGGGATTGAGAACACTTCCGGGTCAGGGTGTATAAAAGGACTGTGGGAGCTCCCAGACGGCGAGCTGAGCTGGGTGGAAGGGTGGCAACGCGTCTGGGAGTGGAGGATTGTATTATTGTGATTATTATTGGTTTGTGCATGAGTATAGTGGAGGAGAGGGTGCTTTGTGCACTGTGGCGATGTAATAAAGTCAAAGTTTGGACTTTTACCTGGTGTCTGGAGTCGTGGACAGGGGTTCAAGGGAGCGAGAAAGCCCTATCTGTCACAACATATACACAGGTAATCTACCAAACTGAAAAACAAAATAAATCAAATAAATATAGTGTCAGACAAAGTGGCCAAAAGGCAAATAAGTCAGATTATAAGCTATGAGGCAGCTCAGTAAATCTTTGTCTTTGACGGTGTAACAATTCCCATTGCCTGCAGTTGTGCTTTAATTTAGAACTATGTGACAACAGCAGCATTGGGATTCTAAGTAAATTTGCATGATGTCCATTTATTTTTATATTGGTTCAGTCGATTACAGGGTTGTCTACAGCCAACAGCATCGAACACAAGGAATGCAGAATACCTAGAATCTGAAATTCACTCACACCTGGCCAAATATGGTTTGCAGACTAAATTAAAAGTATATTTTTAGACCATAGGAGGCACCCTAGTCTTCTCCATCTAAGTAGATTGGGGCCCAGCGCTATGCTTTTTATGGTCATAGTAATTAAAAAAAGATGTTTTTCAGAAGCAATAGGCCTTGCGTTTTAATAGATTTTCCAGTCACTTCTTGGACTTGAGCACACCTGTCTTTTGAAACTCATCATTTTTAAGAGTACTTGACAGTGTCACAGTTACGCAGGAACAGGACTTCCCAATGCAACACATGTCTTTGATTTCCTCAATGGTCAGGTTGTTCACATCACTAACCACATATCTTATGACAAGGGTAGTTAATTATTGCTTGTCAAGACTCAAATTTTTTGGTCAATATAAAGTTTCAGACTACAAAGAAGCATATTACACACTACAAGTAATCATGTTCAACAAAGTATAAAAAAACTTGACATTAGCATTTACTAGTAATTTCACTCAGTAAAGTAGAAATTTCCAAGAAACCAAACTGTATTACATATTGTACATAGGGCACAGGTGGCATAGCAGTGCAGCATTGCTGCTGTTAGTCCATAGCTCCCAAAGACTGGGTTTAAATCAGGGGCCGAGACACTGCCTCTGTGGGGGTTTTATATTCTCCTTGTGTCTATGTGGGTTATTCTTTGAGAACTGTATATACTTGCGTATAAGTTGGGTCTTGAAACCCGAAAAATCTATTATAAAATCGGACCCAGAGTTCTACACCTGTTCAAAAATAAGACACTTAGTTGGTTTTTTTTTTACATCTTCTTGCTTCCTCCAATCTCATACCAGTTTCTCAGACACATCAAATTTTGTTGCAGCAGTGCAGCCACCAAATTCTTTTGCCAGCTCTACAACTTTTAATTTAAAACCAGCTTCATATTTCCTTCTGACAGAACGTTCCATCGTAGATAAGGGATGCTCTTACGATAATGGTGTATGAGAGTGTGAGACAAACAAAACAGTGCAAACATCGCTTTTGGAATAGTTTGGGTATTACCGTGTGGTCACGTAGGCACAACACATAGGAAAAAAGGCAGTTTGCTCCATGGTTACTCTCTCAGGCGGGCGTTAGCATATCATAATCTCTTGGACCGATAGAGTGATTTTTCACCATTCAACTTATTCTACCGACATTATAAAATACCAGACATTATACGGTAAAATCAAGCTCTGACATATCCGTGGGAGAAGTTAAATGTGAGAATATGCGGTAGTTCAGTTTTACCTCCAAATCCCTATACATGTTAGACTAAATAATAACCTTAAATTATGAGTGTGTGTGTGTATGGTAGTGCCCTGCAATGGAAGGGCACCACATCAGATTTTAGTTGCTGCCATTCAGTCAGTGCTCTGGACGTAAACAACAGCTTCCTGCAACTCTTAACTGAAAAAAATGCTCTGAAAAATAATAATAAAAATAATAATAATTCTTTACATTTATATAGCACTTTGTTCACTACTCAAAGCGTTCTCCACACAAGGGAGAACCCAGAAAGAGAACCCACAATCTCCTTACTGCAAAGCAGAATGCACAAATACGTAATACAGTGAAAAAATGAACTGATAAAAACATTACATGTTTATCAACACTGTTACTAAATACATGTATAAGCAGTTCATAAAAGATGAAAAATATAAATTTAGAAATTATTTCTAAAAATGTAATGAATGCTGTTAAAGATTTTAAATGTACATTCTTTAACATGTTCATTACAAATTAGAAAATGTATACAGTACTCGGGTTTGTCAAATGATTTGAAAGTTGGTGCCATTTTCATTTTTTAGTTACATCAAAGAATTAGTTATCACATTTTTGTTTATTAAATATTTTTGGTAACAATAAGTCATACTCATATAATATATGCCATTAAATGAATTGGCTCTATAGCTTTCATGCCAAGTCAAGTGATGTAAAAATGGCATTGATAGATAGATAGATAGATAGATAGATAGATAGATAGATAGATAGATAGATAGATAGATAGATAGATAGATAGATAGTGTCAGAGGTGACGACCCAGCCGGGACGCCCAGTAGGACCGGAGGAGGGCTTACGCCTTCTCCAGACCATCTGGGGGTGACCGCCCTGGTTCCTTTGGGGGCCACGGGTACAGAGCTTTGAAGCTCCACCCTGTAGGGGCCCGTGGTCACCGCCAGGGGGCACCTCCATGCCTTTGGAGCCCTGGACCTCAGCACTTCCACCACACCAGGAAGTGCTGGGGGGAAGAGGACCAGGGACAACCGGAGTGCTTCTGGGGATACAGCCAGCACTTTCGCCACACGGGGGCGTGTCGATGGTAGATTGCCGGGAAGCACCTGGAGCACATCCAGGTGTGAATAAAAGGGGCCACCTTCCTTCATTCGGGCCGAGAGTCGGGTGGAAGTGGACTGAGCTTGCTGGAGGAGACAAGGAGGCGGCCTGAAGAGGAGAGTGAAGGCATTGAGTGGCCAGGACTTTGGGGACTTGAGGGGTTTGTGTGGCACTTAAGGACTTGTATATAGTGTAAATAAATGTGTTTGTGGGTGACATGAACGTGTCTGCCTGTCTGTGTCAGGGCCAGCCTCCACAATAGATAGATACTTTATTAATCCCAAGGGGAAATTCACATGTGCTGTTGTTAGTTGTGGAGGGTCTACGACTAACTGTTGTTCAAATTTCTTAAACAACATTTTTCGAATTATCTTGCTTGGTCTTGTCATGCAATCTGCAGGGGTTCCAAGGCTACGAGACCACCTGGCCCCCTACCTTACCTTATTCTTTGTTACTTAGTATTTCCTAATCTTATTTTTATATTTTTCTTCCTTCATCTTATAAAGCACTTTGAGCTACATCATTTGTATGAAAACGTGCTATATAAATAAATGTTATTATTGTACATGTTCGTGACTCCTGCTGCTGTTTGACACAGCTTTTGTTCCAGCTTCTCATATGATTGCCCTCCCAAATCCATTTCCTCAATAAGTCCCCTGCAGCCAGTGGTGTAACAACAGGTACTTTTTTCCCTCCTTTTTCAGACACTGATAGCAGCAGGCTTAGCAAAATGAGAGTACTCTAGAGACACATCTTAAAAATCTGACAGGTCACTAGGAATGTGACAGTTATTCAGGATTGTGTCATTTCTGTGATTCCACGACAGGAAAAATATGTAACAGTAAACCCGATCTACCATGAATTACTTTGTCTGATGACACAGCCCTCTACAACATTAGGACTGAAGCACACCTTCTGCTGCTGTTCCATATTATTAAATATTACAGTGAATCTGCCTTACTTTTCTTATTTGCTACTAGAATCTTTTTTCTGCCCCTCGATATCATGCACAAGGAATTTTCCCTCATCTGTACCTGCTGTCTAGTTCTCAGACATTTGTTTTTTTTTTATCTTGACAGATATTATCTGTGTCTGTAAAATAATTGCTTGGCTGGTGGCATGTTGACAAAATAATTAGAGAGTTGAGCAACAAAGCTGAACAACAAAATGATATTACAAGCCATATGACAGCTGGAGTCAGCTCAGTAAACCAACAACAATGGAGAAGTCAAGACCACAGAAGCAGCTCTTCTTAGTAATGAGACATAAGTTAACAGTGTGTGGGAGAAGTGGTATCATTATGGTGTGATCCCAATGTCTTACATTTCTTCTGTTTCCAAAACTGTACAACTACTGAGATGGCAAAGGTTCAAGCACTGAGTATGATGTGTAACACAAGAAATTCCACAGACTGTGTGAATTTGTACTCAGACCTTTAGTAAAAATTCAAATGAAGACACATCACAAAAAATGAGAGAAAATTTCACAATAAACAAAAACATCTTCTTTAATATTTGGCAGTTCTAAGGTTCCAGATCTACTACATTTACGTTTATTTATATGCATTACAGTTTTGTGTTTTACACAACATTATATTGCCTTACGTTACAATAAGAAAACTGTATGCCCTCATACCTTGCTATTCACAAGCCAGACAGAATCTGTTTAAACGCTAGCTTTGAAATCAAGCCAACATGTTCCATTCCTATGTTAGCTTGGAGGTGAGATATCATTAATAACAGCTTGTACTTATCCATTGAACTATGTATTCTAACAAAAAGTATTTGTTATCAAAAATAAGCATTACAGTATGTGTACACTCCAAACAATCATTCTTGAGATACGCCACTGTTATTCAGATAACTTAAACTCACTTTATTCAAATTTATCAGGCTTTAAGGCATATGTACCTATTTCTATTACAAATGACTTAAATTTATTGGGTGTCACATTAAGAAGTACAATTTACGTAGAAACAAAATGGACATTATCCTGATTTAACTAAAATGGAGCATGTTTACAGACATCACCTACCTGTTTCTAGCACAACTGACAGAATTAGGTTGTATGTCATAATAAGTAGGTTAATTTATATTTAAAAAAAGCAAATGCATCTCATTTGCATAGATTTACCAATCACACTAGGATTTTACATGGCAATGTTGCCAAAAGAGATTATTTATTTATTAATTTCCCAGTTAAGATCTTTAGGGTTATTTTCCAAAATGTATGATCAGTTTTTAGTTATTTTTGATGGCAGAAAATGCCTTATTAACATATGTTTAGTTAATTTGCATTAGGGGATATCTCTTTTTCAACAATATCACAGTTTTACTAATCTCCGCCCAATCATCTATTGTCAGAGAAAGATAAAGACTGGACAGAAAGGTACATTTTTCTAAGTGCCAAATATGTGTATGGTTATGAAAGTGGCTTTAGGCATATTTATCTTCGATAATCTGGCAAACCAATTATACACACTGCATCACATGCGCAGGCTTTTCATCTTCTTGTAACAGCAGGGGACTATGTACAGTAAATAGTAATGGGTCTTTTCATTCACTTTACTGATTAGATTTTTTCAAACTATCTGTTTAAGTGAATTGATTCTTTAAATTCATTTGTTTTATTTCTTTTTAGGATTAGAGGATGGTAACACTTTATAATAACTCCACACTATGAAGCATTAGTTAAGCATGACTAAATACTTTGTTCATCATTTAGAAAGCATTCCACATTAATTGGCATTAGCAACCACTTTTTCATAGTGTGCAGTTACCCAAATGGGAAGTTGGCCTTGTGGGGGTGAGGAGTGGTCCCCTCTGGTTGTAAAAATATATAATTTATAATTCATATATTAGTTTGTTATATATATATATATATATATACTAATAAATGGTAAAGCCCTCACTGACTGACAGACTGACTGACTCACTGACTCATCACTAATTCTCCAACATCCCGTGTAGGTAGAAGGCTGAAATTTGGCAGGCTCATTCCTTACAGCTTACTTACAAAAGTTAAGCAGGTTGCATTTCGAAATTCTACGTGTAACGGTCACAACTGAATCCTACTTACGTACATATATACGGCCATAGCCTGCAGCTCGGTCGCCGTGTGAGGTGGGGTTGCGTCACCCATCACCACGCCTCCCACGTGATTGAGTGCCTGCCCATATAAGGCCGTCCATCACCAGCAATCCAATAGACATGCTGCCACTACGAGGCGTTTGTCATGCCTAAGACGAATATGATTTTCACGAGATACAAGTTTAGTGAGAAGACGCAAGGTATAAACGAGACTTTTGATCACTTTGTAACGGAGTTAAAATTGCTGGTGAAGGATTGTGCTTATGCAAAGAAGATGACATGGTCAGGGATAGAAGAGTGTTTGGCACAAACTCAGCGAAAGTGTGAGAGAAACTTTTAAGTGCCGGGTCTGGGCTAACATTAAATAAAGCCGTGGACATCGCAAGATTGCAGGAGATAGCACAAGCACAGCTGAGAACCTTCGATGCATGTACTCCGAGTGTACAGTACAGCACAGTACGCACACAAAAAGCAAGAGCTCCAAAGAGCGCTGAGCAAAAAACGCATTACACAATTGAGAAGGCAGCAAAAGAACATGAAGCGTGTGACGCATACAAGCATATTCATAAGTGCAGCTACTGCGGAAACAAAGCACACAGTGGAAAAAGTCAATGTCCAGCTAAAGGAAGACAGTGTAAAAATGTGGTAAATTGAAGCACTTCGCTAAAGTTTGCAGGACTGGGAAAGGTAAACTCGTGCATGCAGTGTGTGATGTCTCAGATAAAGAGGAAGACAAGCTGTTTATTGATGCAGAAAGAAAGGAACAACTCTCTGAATCTGAACAAGCCTTTGTAGACATATCAATAGGAAAGCAAGGTGTAAAACTTAAGTTTAAATTAAGTTCATAGACACGCTGCTGCTAAAAATTGCAGGCAAATCCACAACTTAATATCAGGAATACCTGTTAAACATCTTAGATTCATGAGTACCGATTTGGGTAGTGAACACTTCGATGAATGAAACTTGTTATCTTTATAACGGTTGACAAACACGGAATGTAACTTGAACACAACACATCCTCCAAATACAAACCTGATTGAAAGAAATAATGATAATCAAATCCTTGATGACAGCAACACTCATAACAGTGACAAAAAAATTACATTGACAATCATGTTACATTATTTTTAAAATGTTTCCTTTTGTTTTTCATAACTTCTTTAACACACTACTTCTCCACTGCGAAGCACAGGTATTTTGCTAGTATATATATATATATATATATATATATATATATGTGTGTGTGTGTGTGTGTGTGTATGCATGTATGTATATATAAATTATGAGACTCATTCACAAATGAACGAGAATCGTGTGACCTCTTCCCGGGTAATGATTCAGCTGGAACTTGAAAGCATTAGTGCATGGTATATGCTCTGTGCATATAATGAGCTGTAATCAGTGTGTGCTAATGTAACATTGAAATCAAATAATTCAGTGCTTGCATGAACTGGGTGCTGAGCAGGGTTGTGTTGTCGAGTGGCTGTGGGGCCTCTGTTGGTGAAGAAAGATTCATTGATCTTGACTTTGCTGATGTTGCTTCGTGGAGTCAATGGAAGCTCTGGTCAGGGCTCACGAGAGACTGAGCAAGGAGACTGTGTGGGCTTGTGAGTGTCCTGGATAAAAACCAAGATTCAAGCCTTTAATGACCTCTTGGGCACAGCCATCAACAGTGTGTCTGACTGCGGAGAGAGTGTCAACCTTAATTACCTTGGCTGTGACATTCATGTCTCTGGTGACTCTTCATGTGAAGTCAGTAGATGGATTGGGAGAGCATGGGGGTCATGAGGTCTCTGGAAAGGGATGTGTGGCACTCCCAATATCTATTCAAAAATACGAAGGACCAAGGCTTGGTGTTTCCTGTCTTGCTATATGGTTGTGAGACATGGACACTATCAAGTGACCTGAGATAAATACTGGACACCTTTGGTACTGTGTCTCTTTGGAGAATCCTTGGGAAGTGCTGGTTTGATTTTGTGTCTAATAAGTGGTTGCTCATGAAGCTCCAAGTCTTGAAAGTCCTGGTTTTCCCTTTCTTGCTACAAGGTTGCGAGACATGGACGCTATCCAATGACCTGAGACAAATACTTGACTGTGTCTCTTAGGAGAATCCTTGGGAAGACAAAATCACACATGTGCTTTAACACTCCTCTTGAACTTTACTAAATGAATTCCCATGATTCACTGAAAAGAATTGTTTAAAAATAACTAATCATTTGTGAATTGCCTATCACTAACAGTAATATGTTACCTTGGTGTAACTGGTTACTTGGTTATTTTATTAAATAATGATGTGGTTGTAACTAGTGATCAGATGACTTTCCAGTTTAATTAAAATGTGAAAATAGTTTTTTAAAACAAAGGTTATTTTTGCTTGACATCTTTGTGCACTTCATACAGAAATTTGTGGGATACTTTAACTGACTCTGTGTATGTTAGGAGTTTCCATTATACAAAAATCATGGATCCAAAGGTTTTTGGTTTAAAATACTTTCTTTCTTACCATGCTGAAGTGTCCTGGGGCCTCATGTATAAATGGTGCATACGCACAAAAATGTTACGTATGAACGTTTCCATGTGATGTATAAACCTGCACCTGCTTCTTCTTCTTTCAGCTGCTCCCATTAAGGGTTCCCACAGTGGATCATCTTTTTGAATATTACTCTCAATGCACCACTCGGAGTATTTATATCACTGTATCTGAGTGGGGAATCACAGCTGTACAGCAGCAGATCGTAAAGAGAATTATTGGTATACAGCATCAAGCACATGCTGCCTCAGCCATGCTGTCTATTGAACTTCTCTCATACAACAAACACTTCAGAGCATTTCCTGGCGGTTCAGAAACAGTTTCATCCCAAGAACTCTAAATACACTCAATCAGTCCATCAAGTGCTCCTTGTAGAACTGTTTGCACTTATAAGTACAATTACCTCACTGTAAACTTGCGATACAGTTATAATACTGCACAATCTGAACCACTTTATAAAGCACTTATTTACATATGATGACAATATCATTTTTAAGATAAAATGCAGCAAAACAAAACTTTAACTTCATTGAAATGATCTATATTGTTAATAAATAAAAATGTGAGGACACAGTGTCACAGCGCTAGCAAGGAGCTGGCGCTCCATTCACAGATTGTTCCTGCCTTGTTCTGTATTCTTGCTGGTACTGGCATAACACTGGATGGATAGAATAATTTAGCATGTACTACGAAGATATTTCAGTGTTCCTTAAAAGTTTTGAAGTATCGGCGTTCTGAGCTTATAGATGGCTTAACGTCTATTACAGAGCTGATTGTGTGGCGATTGGGTATTTGGAGAAAGAAAAGTAAGGACAGGAATTGGTGGTTAGTACGTTTGAAAGAGACAGTACTGCTGCAATAAATTATTTAATCGAAGGTAGCTTACAGCACAGCAAGCATCTTGCGTGAGGCATGAACAATCACTGTGCCACTGTGTTCCCATGTTTAATAACATGCTTTAACTCCTATCATCATGAAAATGATATCAAGTATACATCTCAGTATTTTAATTATTCAGTGAGCTGTAATATCATGAATGTAATGGATTCTGTGTCCTGTCGGAGGAAGAGAAAGCCAGGTTAAGAAGCACGTAGTGATTCACACATAGAGCACATAGAAGATCAAATACAAAACAAAGCATTTAATATACTACTTTAGTTACGATGGGATTTGAGAAACTAGTAAATTAAATGATTTTAAGATGAAGTTTATGATCTTCTACTTTAATGACAAAATAAATTACATAATTAAAGTGGAAATTTCGAGATTAAAGTTGACATTTCAAGCCTTTTTCCCCACTGTGTGCCTATTTTTTTTTCTCTGTACCCTAATAAGCATTCATATGACACTCAGACGGTGGGCTACGACTCGCCTTTTCATGACGACTTTGATATCTGACAACTTCTTTTTTATTTCAGGCACTGTATGACTTTGTGAACTTGACCTTTCGAGTTTCTCTGACACTCTATGTCACTCGATCAACTTCCTTTTGTTGTTTATACCACTGCTTAAACCAACAAATAGTACAATTTTCCTTGCTTCCACTTGGTATTTGCTGAAATTCTTCTATTTACCCCTGTGCTTTTGCCTTTTGACAGAATGCTGAGCTTAAGGGCTATTAATATTGATTTGCATATTCAAGAGGCGTAATTCTGGGAGGAGAAAGGGCGAGACAGCAGGCGCGTGCATGTGCATTACTTATCACGCTGACTTGGATTTATTTAGGAGAAGAACGTGGAAGTTGGACGCCATGTTAGAGTGTGAATTCTGTGGTATAACGGGTCCGCGGCTTCCGAAAAAGTCACATTTTTTAAATCCGTATAGCCTTGTCGTTCTCCGTGGGCACGATTGCACAACCGCGGGGAGTTAATGGGGTGATTGGAGCAAATCGCACCTGCACGTGAGGGTGCGCTCGTTCTTGGTTGCCTCTTTGGCTTCCTGCAGTGTGTAATTAAGACGCTGTGCCCACGGAGGCAGAGGTGTGTATATACGTATAAATGAAGGTACACCAAAAGGGGGGAAAAAAAAATTGTGGAAAAAGAAGAGATCGTGGGAGAGAAATGGAAGGAGGTTAAAGTATGTCAATGGCAGTCTATGCTGGATGATCTGGCCACCTTAAGAGAGAGACAGAATGAGCAGGGGCTCCGCAAAGGAGCGTTAGATGGAGGCGCTCTAGGGGGTTAGTTCGCCCCACTGACAACTAGCGAGTGGGGTGAGCAGGAGAGGTGTCATCCCGCTGCATCTGAGGAGCGACTACAGGTGCGTGAAAGATCACGGGAGGAGAGCCAACCTCGTTGGTCTGGCAGTGACGTCAATTTGGAGGCCAAGACGGAGGTTGATAGAAGGAGCTCATGACTGTTGGGTCTCCGCGGCTGCGAGTAATGGTGAGCCGGGGAGAGAGTGAAGGAGGTGGGCCAGAGAACAAGAAGGGAGTGAGACTGCATTTTTAACTCCTACATTTTTAACCTCCGATTTTAAAGGATTTATTTATTTAAGGCAAACTGGTCCTAGGTGAGGGATGAGACAAAGAACGGTTCAACACTTCCAATGAAGGATAAAAACTGTGGACGACGTTTTCCCTTGCCGGGCCGGGTCACGGGCCCCCTCTGGAGCCAGGCCTGGAGGTGGGGCTCGATGGGCGCCTGGTGGCGGGCCTGCACCCATGGGGCTCGGCGGGCACAGCCGAAGAGGTAGCGTGGGTCCTCCTCCCATGGGCTCACCACCTATGGGAGGGGCCAAGGAGGTTGGGTGCAGTGTGAGTTGGGTGGTGGCGAGGCGGGACCTTGGCGGTCTGATCCTCGGCTACAGAAACTGGCTCTTGGGGCGTGGAATGTCACCTCTCTGAAGGGAAGGAGCCTGAGCTAGTGCGAGGTGAGAGGTTCGGCTACATATAGTCAGACTCACCTCGACGCACAGCTTGGACTCTGGAACCAATCTCCTTGAGAGGGGCTGGACTCTCTACCACTCTGGAGTTGCCCCGGTGAGGCGCCGAGCAGGTGTGGGCATACTTATTGCCCCGACTTGGAGCCTGTGCATTGGGGTTTACCCGGTGGGCGAGAGGGTGGCCTCCCTCCGCCTTGGGTGGGGAAGGGTCCTGACTGTTGTTTGTGCGTATCGCGAACAGCAGTTTGGAGTATCCACCCTTTTGGAGTCTCTGGAGGGTTGCTAGAGGGCATACCTTCTGGGGATTCCCTCGTTTTGCTGGGAGACTTCAATGCTCACGTGGGCAATGACAGTGAGACCTGGAAGGGCGTGATTGGGAGGAATGGCCCCGATCTGAACCCGGCGGTGTTTTGTTATTGGACTTCTGTGCTCGCCACGGATTGTCCATAACGAACACCATGTTCAAGCATAAGGGTGTTCATATGTGCACTTGGCACCAGGACACCCTAGGCCTCAGGTGATGATCGACTTTGTGGTGTGTCGCCGGACTTGCGGCCATATGTCTTGGACACTTTCGGGTGAAGAGAGGGCGGAGCTGTCAACTGATCACCACCTGGTGGTGAGTTGGCCGATGGTGGGGAAGATGCGGTCAGACCTGGTAGGCCCAAGCGTGTTGTGAGGGTCTGCTGGGAGCGGCTGGCAGAGTCCCCTGTCAGAAGTAGCTTCAACTCCCACCTCGGCAGAACTTCAACCCGTCCCGAGGGAGGTGGGGACATTGAGTCGAATGGGCCATGTTCCGTGCCTCTATTGTTGAGGCGGCTGACGGAGCTGTGGCCAAGGTGGTGGTGCCTGTCGTGGCGGCAATCCCGAACCCGTTGGTGGACACGGCGGTGAGGGATGCCGTCAAGCTGAAGAAGGAGTCCTATAGGACTTTTTGTCCTGTGGGTCTCTGGAGGCAGCTGATAGGTACCGGCAGGCCAAGCGGAATGCAGCGGTTGTTGCTGAGGCAAAACTTCGGGCATGGGAGGAGTTTGGAGGCCATGGAGAGCGACTTTGGACGGCCGAGGAGATTCTGGTCCACCGTCCGGCGTCTCAGGAGGGAAGCAGTGCAGTGTCAACACCGTATATGGTGGGGATGGTGCCTGCTGACCTCGACTGGGCGTTGTGGGTCGGTGGGAGGAGTACTTGAAGACCTCCTCAATCCCACTAACATGCCTTCCAATGAGGAAGCAGAGCCTGGGGACTCTGAGGTGGGCTCTCCCATCTCTGGGACTGAAGTCACCGAGGTGGTCAAAAACTCCTTGGTGGCAGGGCCCGGGGTGGATGAGATCGCCGGAGTTCCTTAAGGCTCTGGATGTTGTAGGACTGTCTTGGTTGACACGTCTCTGCAACATCGCATGGACATCGGGACAGTGCCTCTGGATTGGCAGACCGGGGTGGTGGTCCCCTCTTTAAAAGGGGACGGAGGGTGTGTTCCAACTATAGAGGGATCACACTCCTCAGCCTCCCTGGAAAAGTCTATTCGGGGTTCTGGAGAGGAGGGTCCGTCGGATAGTCAACCTCGGATTCAGGAGGAACAGTGTGGTTTTAGTCCTGGTGCGAACAGTGGACCAGCTCTTCACCCTTAGCAGAGTCCTGGAGGGTGCATGGGAGTTTGCCCACCGGTCTACATGTGTTTTGTGGACTTGGAAAAGGCATTCGACCGTGTCCCTCGGGAATCCTGTGGGGGTGCTCGGGAGTATGGGGTACGGACCCCTGATAAGAGCTGTTTGGTCCCTGTACAACCGGTGTCAGAGCTTGGTCCGCATTGCGGCAGTAAGTCGAGCCCGTTTCCAGTGAGAGTTGGACTCCGCCAGGGCTGCCCTTTGTCACCGATTCTGTTCATAACTTTTATGGACAGAATTTCTAAGCGCAACCAGGGTGTTGAAGGGGTCGGTTTGGTGGACTCAGGATTGGGTCACTGCTTTTGCAGATGATGTTGTCCTGTTTGCTTCATCAGGCCGTGATCTTCAACTCTCTCTGGAGTGGTTCGCAGCTGAGTGTGAAGCGGCTGGGATGAGAATCAGCACCTCCAAATCCGAGCATGGTCCTCAGCGGAAAAGGGTGGAGTGCCCTCTCAGGGTTGGGGGAGATCCTGCCCCAAGTGGAGGAGTTCAAGTATCTGGGGTCTTGTTCACGAGTGAGGGAAGAATGGATCGTGAGACTGACAGGCGGATCGGTGCGGCATCCGCAGTGATGCGGGCTCTGCATCGGTCTGTCGTGGTGAAAAAGAGCTGAGCCGTAAGGCAAAGCTCTCAATTTACCAGTCGATCTACGCTCCTACCCTCACATATGGTCATGAGCTATGGGTAGTGACCGAAAGAACGAGATCGAATACAAGCGGCTGAAATGAGTTTCCTCCGCAGGGTGTCTGGGCTTTCCTTTAAAGATAGGGTGAGAAGCTCAGTCATCCAGGAGGGGCTCAGAGTAGAACCGCTGCTCCTCTGCATTGAGAGAAGTCAGATGAGGTGGCTCAGGCATCTGATCAGGATGCCTCCTGGGCGCCTCCCTGGTGAGGTGTTCGGGCACGTCCAACGGGAGGAGGCCCGGGGAAGACCCAGGACACGCTGGAGGGACTATGTCTCCGGCTGGCCTGGGAGCATGGGATTCTCCTGGAAGAGCTGGAAGAAGTGGCCGGGGAGAGGGAAGTCTGGGCTTCTCTGCTTAAGCTGCTACCCCCGTGACCCGACTTCAGATAAGAGGAAGAGGATGGATGCATAGATGGATATTTATTTATTGATTTTAACCTCCACATGTTTTATTGGATTTATTTATTGAACTTTGACTCTGCACTTTTGCATTTTTTTTGATTTGGTTGTTTTGAATAAAAGCACTTTATGGAATATCCCCTGGCCTTGAGAGATTTGTCCCTATGTGTCAGCTCATCTTGGTGACATTATCGACGGTGTTGGGTTCAAGGGCTCCTGAACAGCAATAGGAGCATGGAGTCGAACCCGCATCGTCACAAATTCTACGCACGGCGTTATGCACGAGACCCCAGGTGAGATGCCATTATGTGTTTGGACTTTGACTTACGCTGCCTCACTGTGGCAGGGATGTCTTTTAATTTTCTGACTTGGATGTGCCTTTGTTAAGTCATCATCTCTACATATATTTTGGAGTTTTCTCCAGGTACTCAGTTTGCTCTTGCATCCCAAAGATATGCATATTAACCTATCTGGTGTGACAGATTAAGGGTTTGCTCGCACCCTTGCACCCTCAGACACCATGTCAGACACCAGGTAAAAGTCCAAAAGATGAATATTTATTATAATAATAAGTGCACAAAGCACCTTCCACTCCCAAATACTCAATAAACCAAATAACCAAATCCTCCAATCTCCCAGACGTTTAGCCACCCTGCCTCCCAACTCAGCTCGTCTGTCTGGGATCTCCCAGAGTCCTTTATACTCCTTGACCTGGAAGTGTTTGTCCCTCAGTCCATGTGACTTTCTATCACTTCCGGGTCAGGTAAAAACTTCTCTTTTTCTTCCTCCCGGAAGCACGTCATTTCTTTTGTCCATGTGAGTGGGACGTACTTCCGGAGTGTAGGGAAAATAGTCCCTGGGCCTCCCTGCAGTGACTCCTGGCGGCCCCCATGGTATCCAGTAGGGCTGTGCATTTAAAGACCACTGTCCATAATTCCCTGCTGGCATTTGGGGCACCTCTACGCTGCAAGGAGGGCTCCATCTGGCGGCCTGGAGGTATTGGCCGGGGTACATGGCCGGCCATATCTTACACTGGTAACTGTATCTTTGAGTGAATGTGGGTGTGCTTTTGTTCTCAGTGTTGCAGGGATATGATTTGACACTCCATGATCCTGTAATGGAAAAAGCAACTTTATAAAAAGGATGCATGTTTCTCATTTTTTAGCTTTATGATTGACTGAATTTTCATATATACTGATGTTTTTTTGCCTTTGGTGGTCTCTTTAATCCTTTGAGTCAGTTCACTATGAAGAGTACAGAAAGCAAAAAAGTATTCATGTGCATGTCAGTTTTAAAAAGAACAGGAAGCACATTGTGAAAATATATTCTGTGGTGAACATCCATTAGTTTTTTATAACTCCTTATTACATATCTAGTAAAATATTTTCAATAAGGATCATATTAAAAAAAGAGGAAATGGCAAAATTTTATGAACATCTGTAACCGATACTGTGACCAATGCTGAGACAAACACATGTTAGCTCAGATCAAAATGCCATAGCTCACCTATGAGATATACAACATAAGATTTATAACAGCACAAAATCTACCAGGAAGGCACGGGATCATTCTCTCTGTAGCAAACCATCTGATCACTCACATGAAAACAAAGAAGACAGCCTTAAAAATGATTTCCAGCTGGTACTTCTCCTGTTCTTACATCCCATACAGTTTTCACGAAACTAGTCTTACAAAGGTGTTTCTTTCACAGAATTTGGCTCTTAAATTATTGGCACATGTTTCTTTAAATGGAAAGCTTGTTATTTTTTTGGGGTATTTCTAGTGATGTACAATATTTATTTTACATGCCTTAGATGATTTTTGAGAATTAACCATATAGTTAAAAAATGTTACTTTAGACCTCTCTTTATGGAGAGTTTTATGACTGGAGAGAATCAGTGAATGTTCGAAAGGGTACTGCCAGCTAACTAGTCCTGAAGGGAGAATTCAGCTTTCAAGTGGGAAATAACAGTGACAAGTTTTGAGGTGTGATTGGGAAGTGTCAAATTTCAGTGTCTATAAAATTATTCACATCCTTTCACATTTTATTATTTTACAATATTGAATTATAATGGATTTAATTAGGCTTTTTGACATCGAAGACAGGAGTGGCAGAGAAGTACATAAGAGTTGTACAGGATATGTACAAGGGAGGTGTGACAGTGATGAGGACTGCGGTAGGAGTGATGGATGCATTCAAGGTGGAGGTAGAATTACATCAGGGATCGGCTCTGAACCCATTGTTATTTACAATGGTGATGGACAGGTTGACAAATGAGATTAGACGGGAGTCCCCGTGAACTAAGATGTTTGCTGATGACACTGTGATGTGTAGCGATAGTACGGAGCAGGTTGGGGAGACCCTGGAGAGGTGGAGATATGCTATGGAGAGGAGAGGAATGAAGGTCAGTAGGAACAAGACAGAATACATGTGTGTAAATGAGCGGGAGGTCAGTGGAATGGTGAGGATGCAGGGAGTAGAGTTGGCAAAGGTGGATGAGTTTAAATACTTGGGATCAACAGTACAGAGTAATGGGGATTGTGGAAGAGAGGTGAAAAAGAGACTGCAGGCAGGGTGGAATGGGTGGAGAAGAGTGTCAGGAGTGATTTGTGACAGACGGATATCAGCAAGAGTGAAAGGGAAGGTCTACAGGACGGTAGTGAGACCAGCTATGTTATATGGGTTGGAGACGGTGGCACTGACCACAAAGCAGGAGACAGAGCTGGAGGTAGCAGAGTTAAAGATGCTAAGATTTGCACTGGGAATGATGAGGATGGATAGGATTAGAAATGAGTACATTAGAGGGTCAGCTCAAGTTGGACGGTTGGGAGAAAAAGTCAGAGAGGCGAGATTGCGTTGGTTTGGACAGGTGCAGAGGAGACATGCTGGGTATATTGGGAGAAGGATGTTAAAGATAGGGTTTACAGATTAAAGATTGGGATAAGGCCCAAGAGAAGGTTTATGGATGTGGTGCAGGACATCCAGGTGATGGGTATAACAGATCAAGATGCAGAG
Organism: Polypterus senegalus; assembly: GCF_016835505.1. Taxonomy (NCBI): domain Eukaryota; kingdom Metazoa; phylum Chordata; class Cladistia; order Polypteriformes; family Polypteridae; genus Polypterus; species Polypterus senegalus. The sequence continues at coordinate 38,255,550 of NC_053157.1, forward strand.
GACAGAAAGATAAGGAAGAAGATGAACCGCTGTGGCGACCTTTAATGGGAGTAGCCAAAAGAAGAAGACATTGATCAGCAGAAAAATGATTCTTTAATGAGAAAATGAAAACCGATCTCCTCAAATTGATTGAAATTAATTACACATTTAAAACATAGAATAACTGATGGCATAAGTATTCACTCCCTTCAAGTCAATATTTAGTAGCTGCACCTTTTTTCAGTCATGACAGCCTTGGATCTGTGCACCCAGGTCTCTATCAGCTTTGCACATGTGAACACTCATTTTCCCCCATTCTTCCTTGCAGAAATGCTCAAGCTCTGTTAAGATGCGTGGGGATCATGAGTGAACAACCTTTTCAACTCCAACCACAAATTCTCTTTTGGATTGAGATCTGGATGATGATTCAGCCACTGCAGAACATTAACATTGTTTTAAGTCATTCCAATGTAACTTTGGCTTTATGCTTTTGCTTGTGGTCCTGCTGGAAAACAAATCTTCTCCCAAGGTGCAGATTTCCTACAGACTGCATCAGGTTTTCTTGTAGAATTTACCCATATTTAGCTGTTTTAATTTTACCCTGGCTTATGGGAAACATAGTGTTTAGTCTGATATCCAAAAAGCTCAAATTTGGTCTCATCAGATAACTTCCGAATCTCTCCTGCCACTTTTTTGTTTTTAACAGTGGCTTTCTCATTGCCACTCTTTCATAAAACTACATGTATGACTGGTGAAGTATGTGGACACAGTTGATTGTTGCACTATCTCTTCACGCTCCATTCATGGTAGCTTGTAACATCTTCGGTGTTATTGCAGGTATCTTGGTGGCCTCCCTCACTAGCCTTCTTCTAGCATGATCATTCTGTTTTTGTCGACTGCCTGCTCTAGGTAGATTTGCAGCTGTGTCATATTCTTTCCATTTCTTAATGTTTGATTTTACTGGACTTCAAAGGATATTCAATAATCTTTTCACTGAGTTATTTGACATGTTGTTTTTTTGTCTTCATTATGTAGGTTAGTTAACAATCGAGTCTCACCAAAAGGTGGACCTTCCAAGGGGCATTTATACTACAACCCCAATTCCAAAAAAAGTAAATAAAAACAGAATGCAATGATTTGCAAATCGTATAAACTCATTTTATTCACGATATAAAATAGAAGACATATCAAATGTTGAAAGTAAGATATTTTACTATTTCATGAAAAATATTACCTCATTTTGAATTTGACGGCAGCAACATGTCTCAAAAAGATTGGGATGGGGGCAACAGAAGCCAGAAAAGTAAGTGGTACTAAAAAGAAACATTGGGAAGAACATTTTGCAACTAATTAGGTTAATTGGCAGCAAGTCAATAACATGATTGGGTATAAAAAGAGCATCTTAGAGGGGCAGAGTCTCTCAGAAATAAAGATAGGCAGAGGCTCACCAATCTGCAAAAAACTGCATCTACATGTTGTCTAGTCATAGGGTTGTCTATAACAAACACCAGCTTGTACAGTAGGTTTTGTGCACTCCAGAGTACTGGGTCTTCAAATTATCATCATTTTAATTCAATGCCATTTAAATTTATTGTCAAAGAGGGAAAATTGGTTTGTGAATAGTTAAGAACTCAACCATCAATTAAATAAAGTATAATTAAAAACATAGTAGCAAACATAACGTATATGATCAGATCATAAATATTATATGTAAAAATTAACCCAACATTAAGACTCAAACAATGACTGATAATTATGATAACAGTTAATGGTAAGCAGACTCATGTTGTGAGAACGTCTGCTGTTCAGAGCTGGAAGACACAAACAAGTAGTAAGTATTAAGTATTAAGCAGATGCCTCTGTTTGTGATGAGGTCAACATCCGACAACTTGGGAATAATGATTTCTACAGTATATTTATCTCCTGGAGGTGAAGAACTTTTAGTCTGAATGAACTCAATTCAACAATTCCGAGTGGAGCCGCTGCAAGTAGCTCTGGCCAAAAGATGGTCAGTGCCGATCCTAGCATCCCTCCTAGGACCTGTTTGTAGAGGGAAATGGTGAGGGAAGCTATCTATTTAAAGAAAAAGACCTGTGAACTCATCTGAATGAGACATACCGACAACAAGGAGAATATTGTCATCAATAAACACATATAAATAGACAAAACACTCATTAGAGGGTAGTAAAAAGAAAGAAAACAGTCAGACTGAAAAGAAAATGTCTATCAAGTAGGTTTCCTTATAAAATTGCTGAGTTCTTTTCTGCCTTAAATAAAAAGTAGTTGCCACATCTTTCTGTATCCTGGGTAAGTGCTTATCTCCATCTTTTTCCCTTTCTGGCCACCCTGACCTGCCCATTTACCTCCAGCAGAGAGATGACACCACCTTCAAATTAAACAATTAAAAGAAAACAGATGTGAGCGATTTATAAAGAAATCCATGATAGAGTGAGACAAAATAGAACTTTAAAAGACTCCATTATGCTGCACAACAAGGCCACACAGGACCCCAGATGGCCTGACCCCTGAACGCCAGCTGTGACCCTGCCTTGCTACAGATGTGCCTTGCTTAGGTGAATTTTACTCTACGTTTCTTGTTATTATTCTGTTCCCATCTTAAAATACCACTAAAATTTAATGACTATGCTCAGGTGCAAATAGTAAATTAGGTGACCAGAATCTAATTGAAAAACATAGGAGTTTTGCTCTTGAGTCTACTCATCAAAAAAATTGGGTACCACAACTTGTCAAGCCTTGAATTACTACATTCTCAGATTCTGGGATAGAGTGGAACAAAAATAAATGCATCCGAAGGGCTATGGCTTTTATAGAGAAGGCATTTTAATTTTTTAAATTATTATTATTATTATTAATGATAGGTTTTGATTATGAGCCTATAAACATGAGTTATGTTCACCAAAATTAGTAATTCTGTTTATGACAAGCATTCAGTAAATGTTGGAGTGAAGTATAGACGATTAAAGCTCTTCCAAGGTTTTAAAAAAAATTATTTATCACAAAATAATTAGATATATACACTGTGTGCACAATTATTAGGCAAGTTGTATTTTTGAGGATTAATTTTAATATGGAACAAACACAGTGCTATCAGTCAATCCAAAATGTTAATAAACCTGAAACCTGAATGTTTCACAACGGAAATGTGAGTGTGAACATCATCTGGGGAATACATATGCGCACAATTATTAGGCAACTATTAGTGTGCAGATTTATTATGCAACTAAAGGAAAATGAAAATTTTCCCATCTCACTTGTTTATTTTCATCTGTTATAGTGAGAATAATAAACAAACACCTCAAAATTTACAAATAAACCTCTCTGACATTTCAAAAAATCAATCAATCAATCAATGACCAATATAGCCACCCTTCTTTCCAATAACAGTCATAAGCCTTTCCATTCATGGAGTCTGTCAGTTTCTTGATCTGTTGACGATCAGCTTTTGTGGAGCAGTGACTACAGCCTCCCAGACACTCTTCAGAGAGGTGTATCGTTTTCTCCCCGTAAATCTAGCGTTTAAGAAGTGCCCACAAGTTCTCGATAGGATTTAGGTCAGATGAGGAAAGGGCGCCATGGCATTATTCCTTCATCTTTAAGGCATTTACTGGCTGGCCACGCAGTGAGAACTTCGATGCAAGTGATGGAGCATTGGCCTGCATAAAATCATGGTCTTTTTCCTGTGTCACTGTTTGAAGAAAGTGTCTTGAAAAACTGGCAGAAGGTTTGGGAGTTGATTTTGAGTTCATCTTCAATGCAAAAGGTCCAACTAGCTCATCTTTAAAAATACCAGCTCATACCAGTACCCCACCTCCACGTTGGAGTGGAGCTCTGTGCCATTACTGATCCACAGGTCCATCCATCTGGTCCATCAAGAGTCACTCTCATCTCATCGGTCCATAAAACATTTGAAAAAATCTGTCTTCAGATATTTCTTGGCCCTGTTTTGACGTTTCAACTTATGTTTCTTGTTCAGTGGTGGTTGGGTTTCAGCCCTCCTTACCTTGGCCATGTCTTTGAGCACTGAACACCTTGTACTTCTGGGCACTCCAGGTAGGTTGCAGCTCTGGAATATGAAAGTACTGGAGGATAATGGGTTCCTGGTAGCTTCACGTTTGATTCTTCTCAAATCTTTGGCAGCTAATTTGCATCTTTTGTTCTCAACACGTTTCTTGCGACCCTGTTGACTATTTGCAACAAAATGTTTGATGGTTCTGTGATCACACACCAATATCTTAGCAATTCCAAAAGTGCTGCATCCCTCTGAAAGACTTTTACAATTTTTGACTTTTCAGAGTCAGTTAAATCTCTTTTTGGCCCATTTTGCCTGAGGAAAACTAGCTGCCTAATAATTCTGCACACCTTGATATAGGGTGTTGATCTCCTTAGGCCACACCCTCCCTCATTACACAAATACACATCACCTGGCGTGTTTAAATCCAATAAGCATTCAAGTTAATACAGCTTGGAGTTGGAATATACGCATTAAAAATGATGATATGGTCAAAATACTCACTTGCCTAATAATTGTGCACACAGTGTAATTACATACAAATTACATGTTTAAAAGAACACAAATGTATAAATTCTTCACTCTTTCTGTTTGATCCAAATATATATTTTATATTTATTGAGTTTTGTAATTGCGAAATTGAATGCAAAATGAAACTCGTCTGTTTTGCTTATCCTGCATGCTTCTCTAAATGCCTTGCCAGTTTCAGAACTCTCTGTCTATTTAAAAAGATGACTGCCCTTTCTAACAAAACATACATGTTTAAAAATAAAGAGGTGGTAAACAGACCATTCACCTGTGACTGACACCGTAATATTCACATTCCAGAAATTGAATTTTACAACATGACAATTAATATGCACTGAGAAAATCAGGAAATGGAACACAGATATTAGTTGCTGACAGTGCATAGGTGCTGTGTTAATGCTTGGAAGCTCGCAGTGTGGCGAAGTGGTGAGAATTTCAGTTCTGAGATACTTGAATCTTTAAAATGAAAATATTTCTTATGGTTTTTAAGGGCAGTATTTGTGAGACTTCATATGTATGTCACCCCTAACGGTTTGAACTTAACACTCCCTTTTGTATTATTATTTTGTAAAGTTAAAAAAATTCATTTGTATGAAAATGTTGTCTTTTTCAAAGTTCTGCCTGAGGCTATTGCATTGTCACCTTTTCTCGTATGCCAGCCCTGACAGTTATTTACAATTTAGAAGTCATTCAACAGCCATTTACAATTAGTGCTTTAACTCAAAAATTAGCTAACAAATGTAAAAGATTACTTTTTTTTTAATTGAGCATTTTGCTTTGTTTTTGACTCTGAATGTCACTGATACTTTATTAAAAATGCCATATACCAGTCTGTAGCTGCGGGCATGTAAGGCACGGGTAAAATGCGAAAGTAATCTTTCGGTCTGAAAGTTCATTTTAAAATATTTGGTAAAAATTCAAAACAAATAATCCACACAAGAATAAAGAAAAAGGCTGTTACAAACGTAGAATAAAAGACAAAAAAATCTGAAAAAATGTGTCTTCACTAAACTTAGCTTTTCTTGTCAAACTTTAGTTGTTTCAGTACTTAAAGATGCTTTACTTCTTCTTCAGTACGCTTTAAATGTACAGCGCTGCACATTCAATAGAGCACAGTGTCTTTCATGTTACTTTTTAACCATGGGCCCTCAACGCTTTACACATGGCAAGGCAGGTCACTAACTGAGTATAACGTATAGTCAGAGAGACTAGAAATAGTTAGAATATACCAATTCAATTCAACTTATGGGGGTTGTAATAACCTTCCATAGACTATGCACTAATATTTAGACAAACATTAAATATAACTTAAATAACTAGCAAATGACACCAACACAGTCAGTGTTTTCATGTTACCTATGATGTGATTGCTTTCTGCCTATGATGTGAAACTTTTCAAGTCTTAAGTGTGTGAACGCTGACCCGGACACACACAGACGGACATCATAAGTTCACCCAACACACTGTTTATTTACAATATTTACAGGTTTTGTTCACGTGCAACCCTAGTGCCTCTTGCACCGATTCCCCCAAAGTCCAGGGCTCACACTCCTTGTGCCTTTCCTCTGGCCGCCTCCTGTCCTCTCTCCAGCTCTGCCAACTACCTCCCGACATCCACCAATGACTGGAGGGAGGCGGCCCCTCTTATAGGAACCCGGATGGGCTCCAGCTGCTTCCCGGCAATTAGTCTTGGCCACACCCCTGTGTGCAGAAGTGCCGCTGCGCACCCGAAGCCGTCCTGGTGTCCCCTGTCGTCTTCCCCGGCACTTCCTGGTGTGGCAGAAGTGCGGGCTCCGGATAAATAGGCACTGGGCGCCGCCTGGCGGTGGCCACAGGTCCCTACAGGGCTGGGCTTAAAGCCCCTACCCGAGGCCTCCTCCATAACCAGGACGGACACCCCCTCTCGGTCTGGAGGAGGCACACGCCTTCCTCTGGTTCTCCAAGGCGTCCCAGCCGGGCACCCGCCCCGACCGAGGACCACACAGGATAAACCGGCATCGGGGCGCCGCCTGGCGGTGGCCACGAGTCCCTACAGGGCTGGGCTTCCAAGCCCCCTACCCGAGGCCCCCAACATAACCAACATAACGTCCTCCTGGGCGTCCCGGCCGGGGGACCACAAGTGGTAACCTAGAAAGGACCAAATGTAGCTGGGATCAATACACAAATAAACAAGCAGAGCGACAAAAACAACAAAAAAAAAAACCCGAAAGCCAAAAATCTAAACACAGCAAAGATCAAAATCCTAAACATCTTTCCTAAATGATTGTCTTTCCTTTTTATATTTTAATGTTTGGAGGCAAGGCTTTGCTTGCTGCCATCTTTTATTATGACAGTGCAATGACATTGTAGGTCATGAAATGTATTAGCAACAAGGTGGTAATTGCTATAAGCAATATAATGATGACAGCTAGGGTTGCCACCCGTCCTTTAAAATACGGAATCGTCCCGTATTTGAGAATGAAATTGCGCTTGGCCCCCAAGGGATGTGGCCCCCACTGCAGTATGCGTCCCTTATTTTTTTGTATTAAAAGTGGTAACCCTAATGACAGCACTCAAAATGGCAGGACTCATAAAATCAAAAGTTGGTGAAACAATAATATTATCTGAATAACAATAAATATTGCAAATGCAAAAAGAGTAATTCAATTTTGCAAAAAATACTGCAAATGATACCAAAAACATCAATATGTTCTGAACAGCCTATCCCTATAAAGTAGAATATAATCTTCATTTTTGAGTAAAAATGAACAAAGTAACAGGAAATCGGTAGTAAAAGTAATAGTGTCATATGTACAGGACACAGTGAAATTCTTACTAGCATGTCCAACACACATGTAACATGTCATTTCTCTCTGAGAAGGATATATTAGTAGTACTGAGCTGTGTGAAAATAATTCCTGAGTTCTTGTAATGAGAGCTTAACCTTATGTGTATATCATTCTTAATCAGAGAAAAAACACATTTGGAAGTTCTGGACAAAAAGTCAACCTAGCATCTGTCAGGAGAAAATAGTGGGAGAAAACAGGAATCGCCAGAGATGTTCCATGCGTAGGGTTGCCAGACATGTCCCATATTTGATTATTTTGTCCCCTGTCTCGTACTGACCTTTCAGGGACACCCAAATGTCCCGTATTTAGTACATTTTCAAATTTCGGAATAAAAATATATTTTTATAACCTTCTTACTGTACTTAGTTGTAACTTTCTAAGTAATTATACTTTCTTTTCTTAGATTCTCTTGAATAATCCAAATGTAACAAGGAAACGTGTGTTTGCTCCCTGTTTGCAACTTGTTCAGTCGCTATGGTTAGGTGAGGACAGCGACACTCTTACCGTTTTGCTCTCCAGCCACGCTGCTGTGCAGTTTTGTATCAGCATTGCAACATACAGCGGCAACAAAGTGTGTTGTTACTACTTGCCACGGCCCACTTTTTTTCTAACTTAAAAACTAATCCATCCATCCATCCATCCTAAGATGCCAAAACGTTAAGTGTAAATTTTGTGATGAATATTCCAGCGAATGGACATTTATCAAACAAGGCAGAAGCTGTTTTGAAGCAAACTGTGATGTATGTAATTGCACTTTCAGTAATGAACATGGTCCACTATTTCTAATTTTGTAATCTGGCATCCCTATCCATGCATGATTGTTGAAATTCCAGCATCACACTCTGGAATGAAAACAGAGTTCAAGCACTTTTGCCACCATTTATTTATAAAATGATTTATATTTTCTAATCCTGATGTAGGGACATCATGTTACCCACTGTTCCAAATGATAGCTGTGTTTATGTATGCAGATTTTTATTTTGATGAAATATGTTTTAGTTAAATATGCATAACTACTGAAAACATTCAAATTAGCTTTGGTCAAAGGAGATTAAGTTTAACCTAATGATGGCAGCTTTCTTTATATGTTATATATGATAATCACATACTGTATGATATTCGTACAGTCTGTCAGATCAAACAACACTTAAACGTGACGTAAAACAAAGCGAAACAAGATCATAATAAATAACTTCTTTAATCTGCACTACAGACATTTCTTCTTTCTGTCATAAATCTTTTTCTGAGATAATTATGTTACTGTATGAACTAGTGACTGAATGGCTAACCAGCTCATTTGTTAATTAAGGTTTAAATTAAAATGCTCAAAATGAATCAAAACAACTGTCAAATAATTGAGCAAAGATCGTTACGTAAACTTAAAACCAATTTGTCGTCAAGTTTAACACGTGTGAAAGGAATCGACAAACACAGGAAAAGGTTTGGGGGCAGCCATCTGTATACTTGACATAGGCTGCCAACGATGAAAGTTTTGTTCAAATGAAACAGGTCTCGACAGACTTCAGTCCAACAATAGAACAAACAAACAGGCAAACATGACAGTTTTAAAGGGGAAGTAATGTCATCGGGGCTGGACTTAGAAGTGATGTCATTGGCCCCAGAACCAGAAGTGACATCATCGAGCCCAGAAAAATGGAAATAATGTCATCGTGCCTAGGCACAATTTCCCATGGTTGGTCTGCCGATAAAAAGAGGAAGGCTCAATGCATTCTGTCACCCCCTAGTCTGGCATGGAATTATCCCTTTTTGAGCCCTTCAGTTGCCTCCCATGTGCACGTGTGTGACACACATTAAGCAAAAATGAAAAGTCTTGTATCAAAAACGAGTCCTAATAACCAGGCAAAAACACTTTTAAAACACCTTAATCTTCTAATATAATACGCTACCATGGCTGTCCGTTTGTCTGTCCAGGATTTTAAATCACCTGTAGCTTGCAAACCGTTTGATCTATTGACCTAAAATTTTGTACACATATACTACGTGACCTCTACTGTCTGCTTTCGGGGTGATGTTTTTTATTACTCTTTTTAGTTTAATTTTATTTTATTGTAGAATCAACTCTCGGCAGCGTGCAGCAGGCTGGCCGTGAAGCGCTTGCGTACGGACGTTAATCTCATCCCTACCACCTTCGCTGTCACTTCCTCTACCTCATCTTAAATCATTCTTGAGGCAGATTGAACACTTATGTGCCAGCTTAAGTGAAAAATTTATGAAAAACGTACTAAGTATTTGCAACACAAAAACTGACTTAATCAGTTTTAATGCAAATAGATGCCAACAGAACATGAGAAGAAGCGGGCCGCTAGATTGGAGAAAACAAGAGCTGCTCACGAAGCAGTAAGCACATCAACCTCTGAGCAAACGTACACAGAAAGAGTATGAAAATTATGCATGCTCAAGTCAAGTGTATTCACTGCATGGATAATACAGAAATGCACGTACTGACTTTTATACTGTTGCTTTAGTAAAGTTACACGTAACGCACACTTCCGTGTAATTCTGGGTCATCACATTCAGAATCCTTGGGTTAAAAACTCCTAAACTGCATACTATATATAACGAGCCAGGAAAGACCTCAGGAAAGGCACAAAAAATTAAAGAAAAAATGATAATCACCACATAGACACAAAGAGGACATGACTTGAAATCAGAACCTAACAAGTTGAAAAACAAAACATATCAAATAAATTTAAAAAATGAATAATTAAATTAAGCCCAATACCAGAATCTTCTGTTATTAGTTACTGTTTGGTAATCTTAAACATAATAAGAATTTATGGGTTTTTGCGTTTTTTTGTTCACTTCTTCCTGCTCCAAGCCGAATTCTCCACATGTAAAGATCTAACAAAAGCTGACTGCCCCACCTGCTTTTGCACAAAATGGTGCCCAAATGCGTTAGCACACATTATCCAAGCTGCACTCAATTAAATATCCAGCATGTGATGCTCAAACTCTAACAAGGGGAAGAAAACAAAACAGTAACAAATGCCAACAATTTCCAAAAAAAAAACAATTTAAAACAACACGTAGAAGCACTGAATTGCCCCTGACAGTCTAAAAACACTGTGCTGAAAAAGGCTCATTTGAGACTGTTCGTCAAGCACTGTACAATTCTACTTATTTCAAAATTTTGTTAAGACATTTTTTTAAATTAATTGATTCCACATGTAAATACAATGTGGTTATAACTTTATATGCTTGCAGATTTTTAACTTTTCTTTTAAAAATATGAGTTTGGTTGGGTCAGTCAGTGAATCACAATTATTGTACAGTTTCCCATGTTGCTGCAACCACAACTAGATTGATAAAGACATCTCACACTCAGTTTTTTAGCCATCCTCAGTATTTGATTCGCAGTCCTATGAAAAAGAAAAAAGATGTATGGTATGCATGATGGATTAAGTAAGTTTAAATAACAAAGTTCTTGCTTCAGCCAGAATATTCTTTTAGTAAACGTGTAATCCAACACTGAGTTTTACAAATCACATGTATTTTTTTGAGATAGAAAAAAAAGGCAAAGATCCGATTTGTTCAGTTTATCATAAAATAACATTTTTCTTCTGAGAAACTGATCCACAAGACCAGAGTATGAAATGTCTGCTTGTAAACTTGCTACATACAGGCTCTGTTATGAAAGAAGAGTTGCTCTGGAGGTGCAGAATATCTGAATACAGCAAGCTGAGTAAATCCAGACCTGTCTGGTGACTTTGTGAGAAAAAAAATGTGCATTTGCTTTATTTAAACTTAAAAAAGTTGTTTTTTTAACCCTTGCAATGAGCAACTTCCCACGAAGACAACGTTATGACAGCAGTAGATGAAATTCATTAACGTTTTGATTTCTTATTACTGCACAAGAAGTTGTCAATATAATGCATATATAAAATAAAGTTAACCTCAGCCAAACACCCTATAAAAAAAATACATAAATATCACTCGTCAATTCCAATTGCTTTCCATTATTATCTTTTTTTTATTATGAGTGCCATTCATTATAGCTGTTTGTTTTGGGCTCAGTTTTCTTTTGTTCTTGAAGACCTAATGACGCTCTTATTTAATGAAACAGGACTGCACATGTGAATAACACCTTCTTTGAAGTTAGAATCACATAAAAATGTTTTCTCTGCAGAATGTCAGAAGTTAAAGGGGAGGACCTGCTGATTTCTGCTTGTGTCTTTAAATGAAATAAGTGCGCTATGTTACATACCTGCTGCTCTAAGGGATACTTAAAGCATTCAAAGAATTTTATTTTCAAGTTCACTTGAAGTTAATACAGTTTGACACTGTGAAAGCAAAAAAAAAAAAAGAAATACCTATTTTCCTGTATAAGTATACAAATATTTTATTGGATTTATAGAGTAAATGAAGTAATATCCCTAATCATTCGGTTGATCATGACTGAAGGAATAATGGAGAACACAGCCTGGGAAGAAATACAGCACATACAGAAAGCTGCTCTGCAATCGGCTGGATATTTTATTATACATATATCTGAATTTTCAGTGTGTTGAAAAGATTGTTTTTAAATGTAATAAAATATTACTACTGTTTAAAAAGCATGTTATTAAAAAAGTAATCTAGTTTATTTTTGTATTTGCCACACTGAGACTTTATTAACAAACCTTCAGCAGCAGAACATGATACACCATTTTTAGCAGAACTTCATTGGCCACCTGTACGTTTTAGAATATATTTTAATGTTCTTTCACTCACTTACAAAGCGCTGAATGTCCTGGCACCTTCATAGAGCTGATCTTTTAGCTATTTATACTCCCCCTTGTTGTTTAAGATCCCTCAATTCTAAGGTTCTTCGCATTCCCAGAGTTAACGAGAAATATGGTGCTTCATTATGCATCAAAACGATGGAGTAAATTACCAATAGCAATTACAGAAGATGAGTCACTTCATTGTTTTTAAAAAGCATAGTATCTCTTAGTTTAAGTTATATATATATATATATATATATATATATATATATATATATATAGTCACAAATGCAAGCCATAGGTTCACCTAATGTATTTGGTACCACCCCTGGGAAAAGAGGGGGCACTGTCGCTATCAGTTTTGTCTGCTTTTCCCTCAGATTGCCAAAAAACTACCCCTTGAGGGCAACAAAGCCAGAAAAGCCCCGCTCCTTCCAGTTTGACCAATATAAAAAGGTGGACCTAAAAGCCTGACTGTCAGGAATGACTTCAGACTTGGAAATAGCAGAGAACGCCACTAGAGGGTGATAAGAGGCCATTGCCTACAATGTCTTGATAGCACAATTATGCGCCTGTTTAGTTGAGTTTTTTTCTGAGTTAAACGGGTTCTGCCTGGATGGCACTCCAACTGTTTTGGGTCTTTCTCTGCCTTCTCAATATGTTATTTTGGAGGAATTAAGTGGCTAGGACTGGCGAGCTTTGTTGGGTTGAATGACCTGTTCCAGTCTAAATTTTTCTAACATTTTAATGTCTTTTAACTGTATTTCTAGTTGATTACTGTATATACTGCTGTTTTCTTTCTTTTTCAGTTTTATTCTATATGTGTAGCGGCTTTAGAATGGTTGCTGATGCTTTAAAGGAAGACAGACACACCAATATTCGGATTCTGCCATTTACTCTACAAAACAAGCAGTAAAGGGGCACAGTCAGCACACGCAGGGTCAGGCGCTTTCTCAGTCTCCTATAGCAAGCCAAACAATATGCTGCAAAAGCGTCATCAAACATTTGCCAGGAGTCTGCTGTACACTGCATGTGCGTCCTTTGGGTGTTACATTAATTAAAGCCCCCCTGCTACAAGAGGCGAACAGGAACTATATACAAAGGATACAATGATAGCATTCAAATTAAACAAAATTCACAATATACAAAACAGAAGAATTTCGGAATTAAAAAAATAGTTTTGAGAATGTTCACATAATAAACTAACTCAGCCACATATGCAAAGTATTTTATGCTGCATTTCATATATGAAAGATGCTATATAACTAAAATTTTGATTTGATTTGAACAATTATTCATTTTAGAGTCATTTTGAGTATGGCCACATCATAATTGCTTACTCAGATTTAAGAACTTTGATTTAACAAGCCTTGCATATTTGCTCAGACTCCATTTGTGGAGCATACAGTACCTGGAACACAACTTTTAAATATCTCTAAAGGTTTTCAACTAGATTCCAGTCTGGGCATTGCCAGGGTCACTCAAGGACAAGTTCTGTCTGAATACTTTATAGATTAGCTAAAATGGGCCTTCTAATCAAGCCAGCAAGGACTTGTTTCACTTGTCTGGTCCAACATGAAGTGGCTACTGATACACATGCCCGTCTCTCAGCACTGACACAGTTGACTCAGAAAAAATTTGGACCCCTTCACTTTCTGCATTATTTGTTGTGTTGTAGATTTAACTTTAAATGGGTAAAGTTGCCATTCTTGCCCATCAATCTCTACTCAATAACTCATAAATCAAAAACTGAAATCTCTCATTTATGCAAGTATTCAGTAACATTGATTTGGCACCTCAAAGTTTGTTCAGATGCATCCTGTTTGCTTTACTTTTTCTTGAGATGTGCTTGATTGAAGCCCACCTATGTAAAACTGAATTGATTGAACATCATTTAGAAAGGTACATACCTGTGGATATAAGGTCCCACAAGTCACACTGCACGTTAAGACAAAAACCAAATCAAAGAGCTCTCCGTAGACAAAATTGTCATGAGGAATAGATCAGAGCAAGGGGACAAAACCATTTCTAGAGCTTTAAGTGTTCCCAGGAGCACAATGGCCTCAACAATTGTGAAACGGAAGAAGTTTGGAACCATTAACACTCTTCTCAGAGTTGTGTGTCTAACCAAACTGCCAACCAAGCTAAATGTGCAATAAGGGCCTTGGTCAGGGAGGTGACCAAGAACCGAATGGGCATTCTAAAAGAACTTCAGAGCTCCCCTGCTAAGATGTGAGAACCTGTCAGAAGGATAACTATCTGAGCAGAACTCAGGCAAATATCACAGCTTGCTTGGAGTTTGCTAAATGACAGTTAAAGGACCCTGAGAGCATAAAGAAGAAGATTATCTGGTCTGATGGGACAAAAATGTATCTCTTTGAGCACTCCAAGCACTATGTCTGGCAAAGACCAGGCACTGTTTATCACTTGCCTAATACTATTTCTATGGTGAAGCATGTTGCAGGTAGCATCGTGCTAAGGAGGTGTTTCTCAGGACTGGGACAGGTAGACTGGCCAAAATTGAGGTAAGGATGAATACAGCCAAATACCTTGAAGAAAACCTGCTCCAAAGTGCACATGCCTTAAGACAGGGGCATCAATTCACCATTCATCATGAAAATGACTATAGTACAAGTCTCTGGAAAATGACTATAGTACAAGTCTCTGACTGTCCCTGAGATGCCCAGCCCAAAGTCCACACTTAACCCCAATAGAACATATGAGGAGAGACCTGAAGATGGCAGTTTATAGACTCTTCCATCCAATCTAAGCTTGTGCTTGAGAAGATCTGCCAGGAAGAATAGGATCAACTGTCTAAATCCAGGTGTGCAAATCTTGTAAAGACCTCCACAGAAAGACATGAAGCTGGAGATGATGCCAAAGTGGATTCTACAAATGTACTGAATTAAGGGTCTGAGTACTTATATAAATGAGAGATTTTAGATGTTCATTTTTAATACATTTACAAACCTTTCTGAAAACAACATTTCATTTTGTCATTATGAGTTTTTGAGTATGGAATGATGTGCAAAAATGGCAAATGTATCATTTAAAATGAAATCTACAACAGAATAAAGTGTGCAGGAAGTAAAGGAGTCTAAACACTTTCTGAATCCACTGTAAATGGTAATCCAGATAAGGCACAAAAAATGTGCTAGCAATTTGGAAGAATGTAAAGCAGTAAAGAATGCAAAAAATGGGAGCCAAACTGTATTTTGAAATGAAGAATGGCAACCATGTAGACATACAGACTTATATGGAATCACAACATCACTGCCATCATGGATCCTGGAAATACTGCAAGCAAAACAAGACCACGCAAAAGTAAAAAAAAAGATAAGAAAACAAAACTGCATGCAAATCTGCAAAATTGAAAATTGGCATAACGTCCTAAATTGGAATTCAGATTTACCTCTGGCTTTTTATGAAGTGAAACAGGTTATGCTCAAACATTTTCTTGTAGCTTCCATTGTAATCAGTTTTAGTTGATTCTAAAATTGCCAAAGCTAAAAGAGCACACCTACAGCATGATGGTGACACGGTCATGTTGCTTAGGAGTGACATTATTAGACAGATATATCATGTTTAGTTCCCGACTACACAACAAAATCAAGGGAAGCAGAACATCACAGATATTTTATTTCACTTTGAAATAATTTTAGTTAATTAATAATTAATTGAAAAATAATTTATTGTCAGTCTATATAATTAGTGGCATTAATTGAGCAGATTGATAATTTTTTAAAACAAGTTAGACAATGTATGCATGCCATAACATTCAGGTTCAGTATATTCAGTGACAAAGTTAACTGATTTGAAAGTTAGAGCATTTCCATCCATCCATCCATTTTCTAACCCGCTGAATCCGAATACAGGGTCACGGGGGTCTGCTGGAGCCAATCCCAGCCAACACAGGGCACAAGGCAGGAACCAATCCTGGGCAGGGTGCCAACCCACCTCAGGACACACACAAACACACCCACACACCAAGCACACACTAGGGCCAATTTAGAATCGCCAATCCACCTAACCTGCATGTCTTTGGATTGTGGGAGGAAACCGGAGCGCCCGGAGGAAACCCACGCAGAACACGGGGAGAATATTTTAATTATTTCATCCAAGAGTCAGCTATCACATTTTTGTTTATTAAATATTTTTGTAACAATGAGTTATATTCAATAATAATGGCAATAATAGAATGCAATTATATGTGCTAGTAGAATATGTAAAATATGTGTTTTTTCGCAGCAGTTTACAAAGATAAAAATGTATTTCTTGGGGTGGCTTAATAGCATTAATACAAAGTAGACTGCAACTGAAGTGATGTGTGTTAGTGGTGGAGGGTCAGTGACTAATTGTTGCTATTTTATTTTAAATGTAACATTTTTGAATGTATACCCTGTCACATATGTGTGTTTGGGGAACAACCTAAAGGCCTGAGCGAGTGTAATTTGCCACAGAGACATGAGGGGGCACTGTGTAATAATGTTTTCTCTTCTCCTTCCCCTCTTGCAGAAAGGAAGATTGACACCTCTCCAACTGTGACGTCACTTCTAGTGCCAGACCACCTGCACCCACCTCTTCCTCACAGAATCCATCATAAGATGAATCAATGCCATCTTGGGCAGACTGCTTGATTTCAAAAAATGTCTCAACATTGCACTTTAACATGTGTTTTCTTTAAAAGCCTTTTGCATAACTTTAATATACAGGGTTTACCTCTGGGTGCCCCAGATTATTGATATTGTGCGCTTGTCTCTTTTACAACCCAATAGAGTCAAGTGAGGTCAAGTCAGGGAGCATCACTGGTACAGTGCGTTGCCACACCCACTACACAATGAAACAAGTCGGGATCACGGTTGGCATCCCCCCAGCCAGACACGCAGTCCAGTCCCACCTTCTGGAAATGATCCTCTATTTGCCGCAGCCAGGTGTTACGTGGGCGACCACTTGGCCTGGTCCAGCCACTCGGGTCCCCAACAATGAGGCTCTCACGAGCCGGATCACCCTTGGGGAAGTGCGCCACATGGCCATAGTGCCGTAACTGACGCTCTCTCACAATGCAGCTAATGTGCCTCATTCGGGACTCCATGAGCAACACAAAGTCAAACCAACGGTACCCAAGGATTTTCTGGAGAGACACAGTACCAAAGGAGTCCAGTCTTCATCTCAGGCCACTGGATAGCATCCATGTCTTGCAACAATATAGCAAGACAGGAAACACCAGGACTCTAAAGACTTGGACCGTCATCCTTTTGCATAGATATTGTGAGTGCCACACACCCCTTTCCAGCGACCTCATGATCCTCCATGATCTCCCAATCTGTCTACTGACTTCACAGGAAGAGTCACCAGAGACATGAATGTCACTGCCAAGGTAAGTAAACCTCTCAACAAGGTCAACACTCTCTCCGCAAACAGACACACTGCTGATGGCTGTGCCCAAGAGGTCATTAAAGGCCTGGATCTTGTTTTTTTATCAGGACACTCGCAAGCCCAGACACTCAGACTCCTCTCTCAGTCTCTTGAGCACCCCGATCAGAGTCGTCTTTGACTCCACGAAGATCACGGCTTTGACAGCAAAGTCGAGATCCGTGAATCCTTCTTCACCAACAGATGAATTTATCGGATCCTATTGAGGATAATTCTAGCAAGGACCTTACCCGGCACCAACAGCAGAGTTTTTCTCCTGTAGTTGTTGCAATCCAGGCGATCACCCTTCCCTTTCCAGATAGGAATGACAAGTCCTGTTTTCCAGTCAGTTGGGATGATGCCAGTCTCCCAAATGGAAGCAAAGATTGCTTTCAATGCCAGGAGGAAAGCCTTACCACCCGCCTGGAGAAGTTCACCCCAGATACCACAGATCCCTGCAGCCTTTCCTCCCCTCAACTGGTTCACCACCTATGCAATCTCAGTGAGATTCGGTGGTTCACAGCTAATTTGAGGATCAGCTCCAAGGACCTTGGACCCAGAGATATCCAACGTCCTAGCCGGAGGATCAGCTTTGAACAACTACTCAAAGTAGCCAGCAATAGAGTAGTATCTAATAATTAGCGCTTGAAAAATAACTATTAAAACAAAATGACCAATACTAGCACAACATCACTGTCAATATTACCATTTGAAAGGAGAAAAGCAACTGAAACAAAGTAGTTGATTAAAATTATAAAAACAATAAAAACTGATTTATTGAACAACAGGAATACGGATCGTGACAGTAATATTAATGTATCTGAAGAATAAACTGTGAATAAGTAGCCCACTTCAGCTTCAGTCTGAAGATGCACGTTAAATAGAAACTGCTTTTTAGGTATAGCTTAACAATAAAGTGTGCTCAGTCTGTTGTGTATTATACCACTAAGAAATCCGAGTAAACTTTCATCATGCTCCGCTCTTGCTAGTTGTGGCCAGCGTGGCCGATTCTTCTCCCCCACAAATCAACTGCCGTTCCATTTCCAGCGGCGTCTGTAGGACTGGCAGGGATCAGACACTTAGCTGCCTCACTGATTGTTGTGCAGAGTTACACACTGATAAAAATCTGTACAGCTGGGTTTTAGGCGACTTTTATTATTTATATAAAATCTGCCCCACCTTGGAGTTTCGCGCGAGTCCTACACAAGGTTAATATAGTTTTGCTTTTATATATTAGTTTTTATTTCTATATTTTTTCTGACCTTACTTGGAAATTCAGTTTAATTTTCCTTTATCATATATTTTTAGTTTTAATTTAGTTTTTATTTCACAAAGACATTTCTATTTTATTTTTATATCTATTAGTTTCAGTTTTAGTTTTAGTAATTATGGCATGGAGCTCCTACAGAGTTTAGTTTTGTGTCACAATCAGACAGAACTGTACACTTAACAGATTTGGATATGAGTTTAATGTTAGTGGAAGCTTACTACACTACATGGTTTACTATCTGGTTTTGTTTTTGTCTGATAAAAACAAGCATAATCAAAACTAGATACTGCAAATGAACAATTTTACACAATTTTATAATTTTTAAAATATTTTCTCATGAAAACCATGGGGGCTTAGGAAAAACAGGGCTCTTAGACTTGAATCAGTGTACAGACCCCACCTAGCTGTACTGACGGAAACAAAGACAAACAAGCATGTAGTGTCAAGGTTAGAGTCAGTGAGAGTTGAATAGACCACCATAAAGGACATTAAACCCATAATGAGCAGAGCAAGAGCAGGTAATAGGAGTATGGACAGGCATATAACAACAGAGACAGTATCTGAGAGTAAGAACAATATATACATTATCTAAACCTGTTTATCCAGAGTAGGATCACAGGAAACCTGGAGCCTACCCAAGCAGGTTTGGATGTAAGGCAGGAAAAATCCCTGGTATGCAATATGTATGATAAGGCTGATGTTAAGAACAAAAAGAATATGATATTTCAACTATCTGTTTTGAGAGAGAGAAAAACATTGAAAAAAGGGAGACAAATATTTTAAAATATACAGTAATTCTGCTAATGGATTAATTTCACAATATCAGTTATTTTGAGTTGTGAATATGAACTAAAAAAGATAAATTATTAAATATAGAATAAATACAAAAACTCATTAGTATGTTTAGTTTTTCATCACTTGCCAGACTCTCTTCACCTAACTACCTTTGTTTGTATCGCTTCATTATTAAACAATGTTTTTAATTGGTCAGCAACAATATGCTAATCTTGTGTGATGACCTAGTCAGTCTCTCGATCAGTGCCGTTTTATTTTCTAAAACCGGGAGTAGTCTCCCCTAGACTTTCTTGTATACTCAGATATGGGGTTGGATATTTGAGGAATAAGCTGCAAGGCAATGAATATATTTTTATAATGTACAGTACATTAAAGGACTATCAACTACAAATCAAATCAAATTAATAATATATTGAATAATTATAATAAAAGTAAAGATGAATAAATCATACTCTGCAGCTGCATGAATAAAAAAAAAAATCGAGTATGTGTTCAGGTAAAGTATCACTTCCAGGTGATGGATTTGGCCCAAAAGTTAATACAGATCTACAATTGTGGTATAACATCCACATGCCAAATTTCATCCATCTATCTAGTTGCGTTTTTGAGTTACCGTGTTTACACACACACAGGCACACAAACAGACGCATGCGCACACACGCAATTCCAAAAAACAATATTTTTGGACTCTGGGAGGTCTATAACGTCAAGATTCATTCAAATATCGAGGTCACATTTTTTCATGATTACTATACTTTCTCTATACTTCGTATATGAGAAAGTAAAAACGATTTCTCCTGTGCAAAGTGACAGTTGAATTGCTGTCAACAAAAAGCAGTCACATGAGAAATAAACTAAAACGTTACTAACTTGTGATTTTTCTGTCCATATGGTAAACGTTTTGTTGACCAGCACATTCTGATTTCAGCCGTTTGAATTACATCTTGATATACAACAAGCACAAAGAAAGGCGGCGCGTAAATTGCTTTCTATTTCATACACTTTATTTGCCCGCATTCAGCTTGCTCTGTCAACGCAAATGCTGTTTGAACACCCGCCCTACGTTACCAGCCACCGTTCACTGGATGAATATGTGTAAGCGGCTTGTGGTGGATGACTTCCTGTTTTAGAGTTAAAACTTACAAGGATTAAAGACTAATGGCAAGAACATTCATTCAAATAATATTTTAGTAAATTATTATTTTATTTCAGTTAGTCTTTCCAGCTACTTTAATAGTTTCATCTAGTTTTAGTTTTTCATTTCGGTTTTATGAATAATTTTATTTCAGTTTACGAAAATGTTTTTTTAATAATATAGTGATCCCCTGCTATATCACGGTTCAGCTATCGCAGCCCCGCTACATCACGGATTTAATATTATTATTACTAGCCATGTGCGCCCAACTATGTTGCGCATGTTAAAGTTTTCTGTGAAGGCCTCCCTGTTTAAACGCGGCTGCCAGTCGTGAACTGGGCCCTTCGTCGCACAACATTAAGATTTTTTATAAGGGAAACAAAATTACAAAAGAAAACCCTTGGACATTGATTCGATAGGAACGGCGTACTCGGAATCACTGTCTGAATAGTAATTATGTGGTGGTGTAGGAGCATTTCTGCTTCTGTCCGTTCACAGTCCATCTCATTTTCACAACGCTATCGTTTCCTCTCACGATGTCTTCTCCAATCTCGCAGGTTGCTTTGTGGCAATCCAAAGAGTAAGGCAATATACACGGATCAATGATTATAAAAGGGGAACACATAGGTATCCAGGCTCTTTAAAGCATAAATAGGGATTACTTCACTGACATGTGAGCAAGCCGCGGTACAACTGTGAGACGTGCAGCACTCGCCGGCTACAACCTGGCAATAATAATTTCCGGAACGTGCTGTTACGTTGTCATTCATCTTACCCACTGTCTTTCTTTCATTCATATGTTACGTAGGCACGTAACTTTTATCTTCGGCAATCTCATTCTCTAACCAGGCCTCAGGAGCTAACCAGCGTAACACTGTCCACCACCCCTTTCGTTATTCCGGCACATTGTTGACATCCGTGAGTAGCAACAATATACTAAACTGGAAGGTGATCTACGCATGCGTGGAATTCGCGGACAAACAAAGATCAAGATCTAAATGAAGATCTCTTTAGTTAATTTAAAGCACAACAATTTGTTTAGTTTGAATGTCTGTGTTTTGAGGTGTGACTGGAGTACTACAGTCTTCAGTAGTATAAGCCTGGAGGAGATTCTTAATGCAATGCCTATGTTTTAGCTGTCTCTCTACTGCCATCTAGTGCTTCTTCTTCTAATTCATTCGCGGACAAACAAAGATCAAGATCCAAATGAAGATTATATATAGAGATTACTAGGGGGCTCTGCTCCCTGCTCGCCCACCCCTGGGTTTGGTTTACCGGATAAACAATTTAAAGAGATTGTTATTTTCATGGGAATTGTTCCATATGCATTATTTTCATTTTTACTTTAAAACTTTTGTCAAAACAATATTTGTCTTTTATTTCCTGCCCTGGGTGTGGTCAAATCTCTTTCTCGCAGGACTTATAACGCTGCTCACGTTGTGAATTTTCTGAACGCACACTAAAGAAATGTGATCGGTTCAGCTGGTGTCTTGCTGCTGCTGTGTTGCGCTTTGCGTCAATCACTTAAAAGCCTGTACAGCAGCTGTCCTTTTGCCACTTTGCGTCTCTGCTGCTAGCATTCTGAAGGAGAAGGAGGAGGAGTATGGAGGAGGGGGGGTTGTGAGGGCTGAACACACACTGGCTTGCTGTAGCAGGCAAGCTGCGTGTTCTGCTTGTTGTTGTTTTAAGAGCTGGGAGCACCTGAAGTTTGTCTGCCAAAAGCATTCCAACAACTGCTAAGTTAGATGTCAATGAACTTGTTTTGTTTGTAAGTAGGGTGTGATTTGCAAAAGTCACCGTCTCACGGGTTTTGCTTCCTAAGGTTGTAATGTCTAGTTTTGCGTGTCGTCAAAGTGTCTCTCCCAGATGATCTGGTCTCAATCGCTTAGCTCAAACCAAAGGGGAGGTGTGCTACGCTCCTGTTACTTTGCGTCTCTCCCGCTCACGTTGTGAAGGGGGGGAGCTGAATGCACGCTATGCAGAAGTGGATGGATCAGCTACTGGCTTTGCGCTGCTTTTGCCAAGATGCCTGTTCTGTCTCACTGCATTGTCTTGTGTGACTATTAAAATGTCTCTCGCGGGATGTCATATTGTCTTCTGAGAAGGTCAAGCCTTGTCTCCCTGCCAAGATTTTTTTTTCTATAACAGAGAGATATTACTTATATCCTAAGCCCGACATCCACATATCATATGTGTTTACAAAGTGTGTTTTAATATGTTTACATATGTTTAAAGCATGTGGGAGGGGTATTTAAGGCTTAAACTATAAAAAAAGTTTGTGTATATGGTTTTTCTATATCGCGGATTTTCACCTATCGCTGATGGGTCTGGAACGTAACTTCCATGATAGGCGGGAGATTACTGTAGTTTGTTTTTATTTTAGTTTTTGTTAACTATAATAACCTTGTTCCTACATATATTTTAAATAAAACAATTATAATCGATCAGGAGATATCTCTCTATTATAAAAGAAAATCTTGAGACGAGACAAGACTATTGCCAAGAGACTTTTTCAAGTCCCACCCTCCTCTCAACCCTTTCAGGTTAACGCCCCATACCCACAGTCCTCTCACCTCTCATTTGTATGAATGCTTTTGTCAGGCACAGTTCCTGACTGCTCTTATAAATATTTAAGTTCCCAATAAAACAAGACTTATTATGTCCAAATCTTATTGAAGACTTTCATCCTGAAGGGTTATCAACAGAAAAAATGAGTACACGGGCCAATCCTAGCAGCGAAAAAACGATGAAGTCAAACGAATTAACGCAAAAATTGTCAATCAGTTACACAGCAAATTGGTTAAATGCCTATCAATAGACTATGTTGAAACAGTTGCTGGTGATGTTGCGGAAGATGAAAACATCAACTTACAATATCCCATAGAATATCTACAAACGTTAACACTGTCTGGTGTTCCACCAGCCGAAAAGTATTTGTGTGTTAATTTCAAAGCCAAACAGAACAAAAACATATAACACAACAAATACCTTTAACACAACACGAAACATAATTTTCTTTTAATTTATTATGTTTTACTATTTTTTACTATGGTTAATTACTTGCTGTAATGTAAAATAGTTAGGTCTATGTAAGCATATGTAATTCCCATCCCCATACGTGAGTGGCAGAGCCGTGAAGTGGCTAGCATGTAGCGCCCGCCCAGGGGTTGGCAAAGCGAGCAGGACCCTAGTTTTTTATATGATTGGGAAGATGATGAGTGGCTGGTCGCGATTGTTTGTGTGTATCTGGGGCTGGGCACCAGACACCACTGCCATTGCTAAACCCATTCTATATTTATATCAGTTAGGACAGCTGCACCTTTCCCCTGTAATTAATTAGTTCCAAAACTGTTTAGCTACAGGTTAATAACGTTAGTTCTTTAGAATAATAATCTGTAGTTAATATAGTTTATTCAATACAGTCTCATTTATGTTTACAAAATTGCTTTCTCCCTTCATCTGTTTTCAGAAATATGACTTTTCTTGTGGGCAGCATGGTGGTGCAGTGGGTAGCGCTGCTGCCTTGCAGTTAGGAGACCCGGGTTCACTTCCCGGGTCCTCCCTGTGTGGAGTTTGCATGTTCTCCTTGTGTCTGCATGGGTTTCCTCCGGGTGCTCCATTTTCCTCCCACAGTCCAAAAACATGCAGGTTAGGTGCATTGGCGATCCTAAATTGCCCCGAGTGTGTGCTTGGTGTGTGTGTCCTGCCCGGGATTGGTTCCTGCCTTGCCCCCTGTGCTGGCTGGGTTTGGCTCCAGCAGACCCCCGTGACCCAGTAGTTTGGATATAGCGGGTTGGATAATGACTGGCTTTTCTTGTACTGTACTCTATTGGTTAATGTATCTAAAGCAACAGCATTTGCATTGAAGCTGCTGTGTCAGCTGTTTGGCGTGTTCTCTGCCCAACTTCTGAAATTGGTGCAAAGTCCACACCACAAAGAGCACATTTCTCATGCGAGAAATCATCACATTCTGTTTCACTGTGTTTTGAGTTGAGGAAAGAAAGATAAAAGTTCTCTGCATTCAGGTGCTCTTGCAAAGGTGTAAATAAAAAAAAGACAGCAGCAGTGACACTGAAGATGTATCACATCATTATAATGGGGAATATGCAACATTTGTTTTGCCTATACGAGAAATGGATGAAGAAAAGCACCATAAAGATATTCACATGTCAGAATTTAAGTTTGATGATTTGTTTACCCACCTCGAACCATTCATCAAACATCGAAGCACTCATATTGATCCTGCCTGATGATGCATGTTGATAGAAAACAACAATGCTCATGTCACGTACCAAAACTTGAACACACATATTGTACCGTTTCAGAGAAATCTTCAGTTTTGTCATGATTTTTTCTTATATTTGTATCCAAACATTTTCGTTCCTGTAAGTGATTTATTAACAACGGTTTGTGCAGCCTGGGCATGTCCAGGCATGGAATCAGGCCAGGTTGGAAGCTGTTCTGTGGAAGTTGACATCCTGGTTATGCCTGGGCAGATCTGAACAAGATTGAACTGAGCTGAGTCTCAGCATGCTATAAAGGTGGCTTGCATACACCGATCCTGCTCATTTGGTTTATATAGATAGTCAGTGTGTACGTATAGTATCAGTATAGTAAAGAATAGTATCTGTAACAATATAACAGTAAATAAGCTTGATACTATAGACGTGTTGGTGTCAGGCGATATGTCTCGTCAATGCTGCAACAGCCGTGAAACATTCTGCTATATCTGTGGCGAATATACACTTGTGCCTCAGAGACGTTGGATGACTGCTCTTGTGAAGACAGCTTATCATCTGTATTTTAGCTACAAAATTGGTGATCAAGACAAGGAATGGGCACCTCACATTTGCTGTGCGACATGTGCTGTCAGTCTGAGAGCCTGGATCAGAGGCAGTCGAAAGATGATGCTGTTTGATGTTCCAATGATATGGCAAGAACAGAAAGGCCACGTGACGGACTGTTACTTCTGTTTGACTAATGTGTCTGGTTTCTCTACCAAAAACAAGATGTCAATTGAATATCCTAATCTGCCTTTAGCAATGAGACCTGTGCCACATGATGACAGTGTTCCAATTCTGAAACCACCAGAGGAATAATAATAATAATTATTATTCATTACCTTTATATAGCACTTTTCTCAGTACTCAAAGCACTATCCACACAGGGAGGAAGCGGGAAGCCGAACCCACAATCTTCCACAGTCTCCTTACTGCAAAGCAGCAGCACTACCACTGCACCACCAGTGAGGACAAATTGGACCTTAGACAAACCAGATGAAGAAACTGCAATGCAGGGTACTGACAGTGACATTGACCAAGATTTTGGACCGTGCTCATCAGGCAATCCACATCTGATAACACAGTCTGAATGGAACAATTTGGTCAGAGATTTGGGTCTGTCAACAGCAAAAGCCAAGCTGCTGGGTTCGAGACTGCAGGAATGGTGTTTGCTGTCACCAGGTATGAAGATTTCTGTGTTTCGAGCCAGACATCATGATATAACCAAATTTTTTGCACAAGTCGACAGTCTGTGTTTCTGTTGTGACATTGAACGATTGTTCTCAGCCTTGGGTTGCGATCACAACCCAGAAGAGTGGCGTCTCTTCATTGATTCATCAATGTTAAGCCTGAAAGCTGTTCTGCTACACAATGGCAACGTTTATCCTTCACTACCTGTTGGCTATGTAGCACACATGAAAGAAACATATGAGAATATGGAACTGTTACTGAAGCACATCCAGTATAGCAGGTACAACTGGAATATCTGTGGAGATCTTAAAGTCGTTGCTCTGTTATGAGGACTGCAGCTCGACTATGCAAAGTACTCTTGCGTCATCTGTGAATGGGACAGCCATGCCAAAGAGTCGCATAATTCTCGACAGAACTGGCAACTCCGTAAAAAGTTAGTTCCAGGACATAAAAATGTGGCACATGAATTGCTTGTCGACCCGGCAAAGATATGTTTGCCTCCTCTTCACATAAAACTGGGACTCATGAAGAATTTTGTGAAAGCACTGAACAAGGAAGGCGAAGGTTTTCGTTATTTAAGACAGATGTTCCGAAGAATAACTGACGCCAAGATCAAAGAGGGCATTTTTCTTGGCCCCCAGATCAGTCATGTTATGAGTGAC
Source organism: Polypterus senegalus (assembly GCF_016835505.1). Lineage (NCBI taxonomy): Eukaryota > Metazoa > Chordata > Cladistia > Polypteriformes > Polypteridae > Polypterus > Polypterus senegalus. The sequence continues at coordinate 38,282,384 of NC_053157.1, forward strand.
AAGCGGTTTGAATTTCTGTTAGTTGGGCCAGAAAAAATTGCCTGGAAAGCCTTTAAAGACGTTGCTGACAATTTTCTGGGCAATTACAGAGCCCCAAACTACATTCAGCTGGTAGACAAACTTCTCAAAGCATACAAGACAATAAAGTGCAACATGTCACTCAAGATTCATTTCCTCCACTCACACTTGGACTTCTTCCCCGCAAATATCGGTGCTGTCAGTGACGAACATGGTGAAAGGTTTCACCAGGACATTGCAACGATGGAGAAACGATACCAGGGCAACTGGAATCCATCAATGCTTGCTGACTACTGTTGGACACTGCAATGTGATGCACCAGACATTGAACACAAAAAAAAAAAAAAATCAGGATCAAAACACTTTTAATTCTGTTGAATTTAATAGTTTATCCGAAACATAAAAGTGACTAAATAAGTTATTGTCAGTAAATATATAAATGTCTGTTTCTCAGAGTTCCTACGTGATGCAGTAAAAACTATATTTGTGCATACCCAGTAGGTACCTGTCACAATCAGCAAAAACTTTTCAGGAGGCAAGACTTTGCAAAAAAATTGTTGTGCAGTGATATTGGCCCCATTATCTGTGAGTATGTTCACTGTTGTGCCAAACTATGGACCGGCCTTATCCCGTTCCGGGTTGCCTTGCTTTTATTCTACAAAGATATGCCAAGGCTTTCTGCAATCCTGAGTCAGAAATAGTGGATACACAGGATGAATCAACAGATTTTTCTTTCATTTAAATTTTAAGAAAAAAAGCCATGTGTAGCCTATATAATACAGAGATGTGTTTATTTTACTTTATGTGCCAAATTCTTTCAAGAGCCATATGGACCAAAATCAAGCTGGATTTAACTGTACACATAGATGTAATGACAAAATAATGACATTAGGTATTAAAAAATTAAAGAAGATTGTATGCCTTTTTTTCCTATCAAATTACTGTGATGGATTCAAAATAAGCATAACTTCCTTTTAGTGTAGAATTTCTTTCAAGGCTTAGCTAAATAAGACCACATTTAGAGCACATAATTAATGTAACTGTTTATTTCTTTATGACGTCTGTTGAAAAGTTACTGTTTTCACAATGGATTTCTATTGAAATATGAATTATAGTTATAACTAAAAATATAGGTTAATTTACTGAATGGAATCTCCAGTCTTCATAATTTGAAGTCTGCTGCACTATTTGTTTAATATATACTTGTAATTAGCCATTAGGTTGAGTAGACTCTGAAGAGTTTGAGATATGCTCTAGAAAGGAGAGGAATGGAGATCAGTATAAACAAGACAGTATACATGCATGTGAATGAGAGGAAGGTCAGTGGAATGGTGAGATTTGGCGAAAGTGGATGAGTTTAAATACTTGGGATCAACAGTACAGAGTAATGGGGGATTGTGGGAGAGAGGTGAAGAAGAGAGGGCAGTCAGAGTGAAATGAGTGGAGAAGAGTGTCAGGAGTGATTTGTGACAGACGGTTATTAGCAAGAGTGAAAGGGAAGGTCTACAGGACGGTTAGTGAGACCAGCTACAGTGGTGTGAAAAACTATTTGCCCCCTTCCTGATTTCTTATTCTTTTGCATGTTTGTCACACAAAATGTTTCTGATCATCAAACACATTTAATCATTAGTCAAATATAACACAAGTAAATACAAAATGCACTTTTTAAATGATGGTTTTTATTATTTAGGGAGAAAAAAAAACCAAACCTACATGGCCCTGTGTGAAAAAGTAATTGCCCCCCTGAACCTAATAACTGGTTGGGCCACCCTTAGCAGCAATAACTGCAATCAAGCGTTTGCGATAACTTGCAATGAGTCTTTTACAGCACTCTGGAGGAATTTTGGCCTACTCATCTTTGCAGAATTGTTGTAATTCAGCTTTATTTGAGGGTTTTCTAGCATGAACCGCCTTTTTAAGGTCATGCCATAGCATCACAATTGGATTCAGGTCAGGACTTTGACTAGGCCACTCCAAAGTCTTCATTTTGTTTTTCTTCAGCCATTGTGTTTTGGGTCATTGTCCTGTTGCAGCACCCAAGATCGCTTCAGCTTGAGTTAACGAACAGATGGCCGGACATTCTCCTTCAGGATTTTTTGGTAGACAGTAGAATTCATGGTTCCATCTATCACAGCAAGCCTTCCAGGTCCTGAAGCAGCAAAACAAACCCAGACCATCACACTACCAACACCATATTTTACTGTTGGTATGATGTTCTTTTTCTGAAATGCTGTGTTCCTTTTACGCCAGATGTAGCGGGACATTTGCCTTCCAAAAAGTTCAACTTTTGTCTCATCAGTCCACAAGGTATTTTCCCAAAAGTCTTGGAAATCATTGAGATGTTTCTTAGCAAAATTGAGATGAGCCCTAATGTTCTTTTTGCTTAACAGTGGTTTGCGTCTTGGAAATCTGCCATGCAGGCCGTTTTGCCCAGTCTCTTTCTTATGGTGGAGTCGTGAACACTGACCTTAATTGAGGCAAGTGAGGCCTGCAGTTCTTTAGACGTTGTCCTGGGGTCTTTTGTGACCTCTCGGATGAGTCGTCTCTCGCTCTTGGGGTAATTTTGGTCGGCCGGCCACTCCTGGGAAGGTTCACCACTGTTCCATGTTTTTGCCATTTGTGGATAATGGCTCTCACTGTGGTTCGCTGGAGTCCCAAAGCTTTAGAAATGGCTTTATAACCTTTACCAGACTGATAGATCTCAATTACTTCTGTTCTCATTTGTTCCTGAATTTCTTTGGATCTTGGCATGATGTCTAGCTTTTGAGGTGCTTTTGTTCTACTTCTCTGTGTCAGGCAGCTCCTATTTAAGTGATTTCTTGATTGAAACAGGTGTGGCAGTAATCAGGCCTGGGGGTGGCTACGGAAATTGAACTCAGGTGTGATACACCACAGTTAGGTTATTTTTTAACAAGGGGGCAATTACTTTTTCACACAGGGCCATGTAGGTTTGGATTTTTTTCTCCCTAAATAATAAAAACCATCATTTAAAAACTGCATTTTGTGTTTACTTGTGTTATATTTGACTAATGGTTAAATGTGTTTGATGATCAGAAACATTTTGTGTGACAAACATGCAAAAGAATAAGAAATCAGGAAGGGGGCAAATAGTTTTTCACACCACTGTATGTTATAAGGGTTGGATACGGTGGCACTGACCGAAAAACAGGAGACAGAGCTGGAGGTGGCTGGAGGATGTTAAGATTTGCAGTGGGTGTAACGAGGATGGATAGAATTAGAAATGAGTACATTAAGAAGGTCAGCTTTGGTTGGACAGTTTGGAGACAAAGTCAGAGAGGCAAGATTGTGTTGGTTTGGACATGTGCAGAGGAGAGATGCTGGGTATATTGGGAGAAGAATGTTAAGGATAAAGCTGCTAGGAAGGCCTAAGAGGAGGTTTATGGATGTGGTGAGAGACTACATGCAGGTGATGGGTGTAACAGAGCAAGATGTAGGGGACAGGAAGATATGGAACAAGATGATACATTGTGGCTCTCCTAATGGGAGCAGCTGAAAGAAGAAGAAGAATTAGTCATTAAACACATTTTACAGACAGTGCTTAAAAGTAAAAAAAAACAAAATGTAAACATGTGAAGACATTTCAAAATGAAGTCTTTGTTCCTGTTTTGCACCCTGTGCTTGCTGGGTTAGGCTCCAGCTCTCCTGTGACTCTGCTCAGGATTAAGCAGGCTTAGAAAATGGTATGATATTTAATTAGTCATATATATAGTATAATCGTGAATGCACTGCTAAGTCAATCTTGCTGTCACTTTGCACTCTTGACAAAACTGTCCAGGTTCAATTTGCTTCAAGTCGTGCCATTTCATGGGCAAACGGCCCTTGTCCCCAAGTATGTGTTTGCATTGCCTGGCAATTTTAACTATTGAACAATTATTTGATTCGTGGTGAAGTGACTATTTAAAAGAACTACCTTTCTCTTTGTTCTGCAATGGAAATGCTTTGAGGTTGTTAAGTTGTTGAATTTATGTTTTTTAATTCCACTTTTGTTAGTTTTCTCTTTTTGACTACACCTAATTCCCTGCTTGTCAGCTTGACCTCCTATTCTGATGTAAAGAATGCTCCCATCTATTCTTTCTTGGGTCCACAACAAGTCCACAGAGCTATCTCTGTGATAATACTATGGATTGCGACAAAGGATTAAAAGCATTTGTAAAGCTTTGAGCACTCCCTTTAGCACAATGGTCTCATTAACTGTGAAATGGAAGACGTTTGGAGCCACCAAGGCTCGTTCTAGAGTTGGCTGTCAGGTCAAACTGAGTAACTGGGCAAGAGAGATCTTGGGTCAGGGAAGTGAAGCCAGAACCCAATGATCACACTCACAGAGGTTTAGAAGTATTCTGATAAGAAAAGAGAATCTGTCGGAAGAACGGGCATTTTAGAAGAACTCCATCAATCAGACATTTATGGTTCAGTTACTAAAAAACATATGGCTGCCCAATTGGACTCTGAGAGCATGAAAAAAAATATTTTGTGGTATTCTGAGGGGAAAATTGAATTCTGTGGGCAAAATTCCAAGAACTAGGTCTGGTGAAGACCAGGCACTGTTCATCATCTACTTAACATCCATCCATTTTCTAACCTGCTGAATCCGAATACAGGGTCACGGGGGTCATACCTAAAGTGAAGTATAATGGTGGCACAATCATGTAATGGAGGTGCTTTCAGTAGCAGGGACAAGGAGACTGATCAGAATTGAAGGAAGGATAAATGCAGCCAAAAAGAGTGTCACACACGTGGGCTTGGGAGGCAGGCTAAGGGCTTAACCGAGGGCGGAAAACAAGAGGTTTTTTTGAAGTGCACTAAACTTTCCTCTCTTTCTCTTACAGATCCCCTGAAGGGAAACCAACATGAAGTACTTCCTGCTTCCCTTGCATAAGCGCGTCCCCTATCGAAGTCACTTTCGGCTTCAATTATTGGACCCCACCTCTTCCTCCCTGGCTATTATAAAAACCAAACGCCTTTTGTCTTTAGTTGTCCCTGATTTGGACACTGAACCAGACGTTGCTCTGGAACCATCTCTTAAAAGTTTGATATGTTTTTCTGCCTTCTTTGTGCTTCATTACAGAGGTCTCTGAAGAAAACCTGCTAATTACTGCATGTGACAGGGGTGAGAGTTTACCTTTCAACATGACAAAGACCCAAAGCATATGGCCAAGACAACACTGGAGTGTCTTCATGACAAGTCTCCGACTGCCCTAGAGTGACCCAGCGAAAGTCCAGTCTTAAACCTCACAGAATATCTGATGGTGTTTACTTCGCATCCAGTGTAATGGAAACTGAGAAGAAGAGAGTTCTGCCAGGAAGAATGGGATAAACTGTCTAAATCCAGGTGTGTAAAGCTTGTACAGACTTATCCAAGAAACCTCAAAGCTGTAATTGTTGCCAAAAGGCTTCTGTAAAGTACTGAATTTAGGATTGGAATACTTATATGAAGGACAGGTTTCAGTGTCTGATTTTGAATACATTTGCAAACCTTGCTTAAAATGTTTTCATTTTATCATTATGTGCTATTGAGTACAGATTGATTTGCAGAAATGCCAAATTTTGCTAATTTAAACTTATCTACAACACAATAAATTAAAAAGGAAATGGGCCTGAATACTTTCTGAATCCACTGTAACTTTAATTCTGCATGTGTTCAATCTATAGTTTCCATGCATTAAATAGGCCAGGTCTTCATCCATTTACTACTTTTTTCATTGGAGGGTTGTGGAAAGTTTAACTCTAAGGAAGACAGTAAGTACACTGCATGGCCTTCTCATCCCTTCATTCAGAGTTAACAGAGCTAATCCTCACATCTATAGGATGTGGAAAGAAATTTTAGTATGTGAGTGAGGGAAAAGTCAAAGTTCTGACACAGTAATGCTAGTACTGCACCATAGTGCCACCCATAATTGTGACAGGTAAATAAAAACCACACATGGCGATGGGGAGGGACTTGATGGCTGAGTCAAAGGTGGCAGCTTTTCACATTTTTAAATAAGGAATCAAATTGGTTCATAACAAATTCAAACCCATGCTACATCAGAAACCTGAAACTGATTGCATAGGATTGATATATACTTATTTTCTTTACTTTCACTGAGGCTGCTTTTATTGTATAGACAGGAGGAAGGCATAATGCCATTATGACCTTTGAATTACCGAGTAGCATGTAGGGTTAAAGGACTCTAACTGTTTCCGTTCATACACTTATTTTGCATATCTTGCTGGACAACAAATTAAAACAATCAAAAGCTGTGCAATAATTCTAGAAGAAGTTTTGATCAGTAAGAATACTGAGAAGCAATGGGATGGGAAGATTTGTTGTTTTTTTGTATTCATACTGCTAAGCTTGAAAAAGGTGGAATAACAACATATTCATTTTACTCATTAGAACCACTCTCATAATATGACAATTGGGGTACCAAATATTAAATGCATGTTTGAATTTCAAGCTGAAGCAGAATATATTAAATACTTCTCTGTATGTATTGAACTTGTCATATGATGAGCCTTCCCTGACACAACTAGATTGAAGGGACAGGCTTGGAGAAAAACACACAGCCCAGAGCTATATAAAAGGACTGTGTGGCTGGATGGCAGGAGTAATAACCAAGCACAAAAATAAATACCAACAGAAAAGAAAAACTGTCATAAGGCACGGTAAGGAACTATAACAGAATTTCCGTTAAAAGCAGTATTAAAAATTATTAAAGTTGTTCAAAATGTTTCCAGGGCAAGATCCAACCTGTGAATGTTGCAATCAAGTTCCAGACCCACTGGGTCACATGTTTTGGGCCTGCACCAAATTGACATTATTCTGGACCAAAATCTAAATAACCTCTCAGACAGCCTGAACGTCACAATTCCTCCTAATCCCCCAACAGCTGTGGTTTGGTGAACTCCCAGATGGGCTTAAAGACGAGAAGGACAAACAAACTGTAATTGCCTTCACTACACTATTGGCACGTAGACTTATCTTGCTCAACTGGAAGAATCCTAACCCACCTCTTTTAAGTCAGTGGGCAACTGATGTTATATACTATTTGAAATTGGGACAATCAAATTCTCACTTACAGGATCTGTGCAGAACTTTTTCAAAACCTGGTAGGATCTAATCAGTAACATTTTAGAATAAGCTTTTAAAGCACTGAGAAGGCAGATTCTTTCCATTTTTCTTTTTCTTCTCCATTTATCTTTATTCACTTATTAATTCATCTATTTGCTTATTTTTACTAGCTTTAAGTTTTACTCCTCTGGCCATGCTCTCTTTCTCAGGGTTGAGGGTTGATTTGTTTCCGATCATATTTTTGTAAAAATTGATCTATTTGCATGGAATGTTGGTTGATTTCAATAAATTCAATAAAATTTAAAAAAAAATTAATAATTAGATCCTGCATTCTGTCAAATGACAGTGTGGAAGAATTAGGTGCAGTAAACAGAAAAAGCAGAAAGAGTGAAATATTAATACTGAACATATACACTTTATATATAATGCTAGCCCCGCAGCGCCATCCACATAGTAGTGAAAAGGACAAACTTTAAAAATCAATAAAAAAAAGTAATAATTTATATTGAGAATTTGTATCTGAGGGTGTCTTGATCTATACTAATAAAAGGCAAAGCCCTCACTGACTGACTGACTGACTCACTGACTGACTGACTGACTCATCACTAATTCTCCAAGTTCCCGTGTGGGTAGAAGGCTGAAATTTGGCAGGCTCATTCCTTACAGCTTACTTACAAAAGTTGGGCAGGTTTCATTTTGAAATTCTACGCGTAATGGTCATAACTGGAAGGTATTTTTCTCTATTTACTGTAATTGGAGTTGAGCTCGAAAGCCGTGGGTGACTTATTTAGGCAGGCATATATATGACAGCAACACTCACGACAATGTCAATCATGTTACGTAAATTATTATTGTTATTTATTTTTATTTATAAAAATATAAAAATATATATATATTTTTTATTTATTATTTATGGTTATTAAAATGTTTCCTTTTCTTTTTCATTACTTCTTTAACACACTACTTCTCCGCTGTGAGGCGCGGGTATTTTGCTATATTTATATATATGAATGACCTCCAAAGAGCTGAAACTTTTAATATCGTGAGCGTGTCTGCAAAACTGGGGTCTCCTGCCCAGCAAAAGTCGAGCAGCCAGCGCGTGCGCATAGCTGTGCCGGGATTTGAGACGCTGACTGCGCTTCTGCCTTAAGTCAAAGTGAGCACTTTTAATTTTTTTCATCCTCCCACTGAGCTATAGCCCAGACAAGTGCAAACACGGGACCCCTTTTGTACACCGCGGCAAACTAATATTAAGGCGATTCCCACTTTCTTTTGCACGTATACGATTATGAGGTCCTCAGCTCGGATTATGAAGACACGCACATGAGTGGAGGACTGACAGTGCCATCACAGCTGATTAATGGCGGGACGTCTCACCAGTCTACACAAGACCCACGCGACTGTCCCCAAAAGGCGATCATAACGTCAGCGAACACATCTCTCTATACTATATAAAAGAAAAAGGCAACTTTCCTTTCTTTACACCTTTTTTCCTTTTATCCCAAACCAAAGCCTTTCTCTCTTACCACTGCAAAGGACACAAAACTAATTTTCTTTAATGGCTGGTAATGCCGGTAAGGCACATTACCAGAGGCAGAAATTTGAACGTTCACATAGAAAATGTAATTTCTATACCACAGCCGTCGTGTAGCGCCTTTCAAAAGGGATCAAATACCGAGAGATGATCCATATACATTTTAGCTGCTGTTAGTATTACTTACCTGTTGTGTTACACCGTCTTTAAAATGTAGTTTACCCGCAACCACTCCAGTAGTGCTCAATGTACCTGTACTTCTTAAAACGTTAATGTTTTACTGTTTAATAATTTAGACTATATTTTATTATTTTTCCCTTGCACTCAGTGACCAAAGCTATACACACACATATAGACACATACATACCTGTATATATACACATATATATACACCTGTGTGTATGTTTGTATGTATGTGTGTATATATATACACACACACACCTATCTACATTATATATATAATATATATATATATATATATATATATATATATATATATATATATATATATATAGACACACACACATACATACATACACACACACACATATATAATTTGTGTCTGTGTATGTATGTATGTGTGTGTATATATGATGTAGATAGGTATGTATTGTAAGAAGAGGAGACCAGAGACGTAGAAAGGTTTGGGGCAGCCACCCGTTTAATTCGGTTTCCCGGCTGCAAAAGTCTTTGAGGCATATTTAAACAGTTGTTACACAACAGAGTCCAAAACAGAACTGCCTGCCTAAGCAAAGGCAGTGAGCTTTATAGCTCAGAGGGCGGAAATGATGTCGCCCTCTGGGCCGGAACTGGAAGTGACATCATCCTTGGGGCCGGAACCGGAAGTGACCTCATTCTTGGGGCCGGAACCGAGGTGGTGTGTCCTTCCTGGAAATGGCGGCTCCTGGTGGGATTTCCCGGTAAGACCTGCAGAGAACTCAGAAAGAGCGCCAGCGTACCCGCCCTGGGCAGATGTATAAACAGTATTGTCTAAGCCCTTCAGCTGCTTCCCATGCACACGTGTGTGACAAGACTCCCCCCTCAGCCCAGACCCGTCGGGTCGGGCGACCTGCACCGAGAGGTCGTGGGCCCGGGAGAGGGCATCGGCGTTGGCATGAAGGGACCCCTGTCGATGAACGAGCGTATATTTGTACTGCTGCAGGTCAAGAAACCACCTCGTGACCCGCGGATTCGACTCCCTGTGAAGGGCCATCCACTTTAAAGGCGCATGATCCGTCACCAGAGTGAACACGCGACCCAAGAGGTAGTACCGCAGCGCGCCACCGCCCATTTGATCGCCAAGCCTCCTTCTCCACCGCCCGCGTACCTGGTCTCCCGGTCCAACAGTTTCCGCTCAGGTACATAACGGGTGTTCAACACCGCCGACGCTTTGGCTCAACACGGCTCCCAAGCCTGTGTCCGGCGTCCGCCTGGAGGACAAAAGGGAGAGAGAAGTTAGGGGAGATTAAGATAGGTGCTGAAGTCAGAGCCCTTTTTAAGTCACTGAATGCAGCCCCCGCTTTATCAGACCATACCACCGTATGAGGAGCTCTTTTCTTTGTCAAGTCGGTCAAGGCGCGCTCTCGGAGAAACGAGGCACAAACCGGCGGTAGTACCCGCCAAACCGAGAAAGGATTGGACTTGCCGCTTGGTTTTGGACGGGCCAGGCCATTATGGCTTGCAACTTGGAACACTGTGGCCTCACAGTACCCCGGCCCACTAGGTAGCCCAAATATTTGGCTTCTCTCAACCCAAGTAACATTTCTTGGGGTTGATGCGAGCCCGCCTCTCCCAATGTCCGTAATACTGCTGTGACCTGCTGTATGTGCTCCTTCCAGGTGCTGGAATAGATGACAACGCCATCCAGATAGGCAGCACAGAACGAGTTATGGGGCCGGAGCACTTTGTCCACCAGACGCTGAAAAGTCGCAGGCCCGTGTAACCCGAATGGAAGGACACGATACTGCCAGTGTCCGCTAGGAGTGCTAAACGCGTTTTTCCTTCGCGGACTCCGCTAAAGGAACCTGCCAGTACCCCTTTGTCATGTCAAGTGTAGTCAAGAATTTGGCTGGTCCCAGTCTCGAGGAGGTCGCCCACGCGAGGCATGGGATAAGCATCAAATCGGGAAACTTGGTTGAGCCGACGGAAGTCATTGCAAAACCTCCAACTGCCGTCAGGCTTAGCAATCAAGACGATGGGGCTGGACCAGGGACTACTACTTTCCTCGATCACTCCTAGTGCCAGCATTCGCTTGATTTCCAGTTCCACTTCTACTTTCTTTGCCTCCGGGAGTCTGTAGGGTCGCCACGGACGATCACCCCGGTCAGTCACTATGTCGCGCGCAATCAGAGAGGTCCGACCTGGTTGTTCACTTACCACCTCTGGGACCGAGCGGATAGCTGCTTCGAGCTCCTGTCTCTGTCTGGGAGATAGCTGTTCACGAAATTAAGGGCACTTACTTCGCAAGAGAGAGCAGGGCTGTCCGGAGGAGGGATCGGGATCCCTCTCCTTCCACGGTTTCAGCAGGTTTACATGATATATTCGCTCAGCTGGTCGGCGATTGGGCTGTTTCACCAAATAGTCGACCAATCCCTTCCTCTCCTTAATTTCGTAGGGGCCTAGCCAATGTGCGAGCAGTTTAGAGTGTGAAGTAGGAACCAATACCATGACGCGATCCCCCGGTTGGAACTCCCGGAGAGTCGTCGCACGGTCATACAGGCGGGCCTGTGCTGATTGTGCCTCCTCGATATGACTTTTAGTATAGGTCTTATTACATCAAATCTATCGCAACTGGGCGATATACTCCAAAATGTTAGTGGAGGGCTGTGCCTCCCCTTCCCAGCCCTCTTTTAAAATATCTAATAAGCCCCGGGGCTGTCTTCCGTATAGTAATTCAAAGGGAGAGAACCCGTAGAGGCTTGAGGGACTTCCGTAGGCAAAGAGGACAAGGGGGAGGAGTTGGTCCCAATTCCTCCCATCCTTGCTGACTACCTTACGTAGCATTTGCTTGAGAGTTTGATTGAATCTCTCCACTAGCCCATCGGTTTGAGGATGATACACGAGGTTTTAAATGCTTTATTTTCAGTAACTTGGCAGTCTCCTTGAACGCTTCCGAGGTGAAAGGCGTTCCTTGGTCCGTCAGGACTTCTCTAGGAATGCCCACGCGTGAAAAGACTCCTACTAGTTCCGTGCAATATTTTTAGTGGTAGCCGGCGCAATGGAACGGCTTCAGGGAATCGGGTTGCATAATCCACGAGGACGAGTATATATTTATATCCTCGGGCTGAGGGCTCCAGGGGTCCTACTATATCCACCCCAATCCTGTCAAAGGGAACGTCAATAAGGGGAAGGGGAATCAGAGGAGCACGGTCCTTCCTAGGAATTTGCCGCAGTTGACACTCCGGCAGGAAATGCAAAAGCGCTAACCTCCTCATTAATCCCCGCCAAAAACGGAGCTTAATGCGCTCTAATGTTTTATCGGAGCCGAGATGGCCTCCAAGAAGGTGAGAGTGGGCTAACTCGCAAACCTGCCGCCGGTAGGTCCGCGGGACTAGCAACAACTTCCGGACCTTCCCTCATGTTCAGCAACCCGATACAATAATTCATTATCCATGACAAAGTGAGGTCCCTGTGGCATGGGCAAATGCGCGTTGGCGTTAACGAGAACCACTGCATTCTTTATGTGCTTCAGAGAGTCGCCATTCCACTGTTCTCTTGAAAGAAGCCGGAGTCGCTCTAAACTGAAAGTGCAACTCAGAGAGCGGGTCGGTCTGACCTCAAGGGCGGAGAATCCTCCTCGCTGCCGGGGCGCTAGTGGATGACGTAGTAGCCCGCGACGGTCCGGGAGTATCTTCGTCACTCTCTTGGCCTACCGCCCCACTCCCTGTCGGCTGATTACACGGTGTGGAAGCAGCTTGAGATGAGTCTTTATCATCTATAACGAGGCCAAAAGCTTTTCGGGGAATGCTTTCTAAACTACCGCGGTTACTGTCAGACCAGTCCCGCCCGAGGATTACGGGAAACGGAGGATCCGGTGTACCGCACGGTAAGCCGAAGGGTTCCTCCGAGACATACGTAACACCGGGCGGTATTGTACGGCGGATATCTCCGTATACATTTTAGACTGGTCTTCTTTTTAATCCACTGTTGCGGTAGAATAAAACGGCGAGCAACGACAGACACGTTACTGCCGGAATCGAACAGCGCTGTTATTTATGTCCATTAATAAGAAGCTCCCCGTATGTTTATCCGCCAGGGATTGCTAAGGGCACACAAACAACCCCGCCATTGTCCCCTACGGTCCGCCTTGTTCCCGACAGGTCGCAAGCCAGACGGCCCGGCGACTTCGAACAGGCTCTGGATTGCGTGGAAGGGACTGCTTTAGTAGGACATAGCTCCCGGTAGTCCACAGAGCGGCTGTTCTGCCTCCCAGGTTTCACAGCCGCCTCTGGGTTGCAAGGTTTGTAGCAGCTCGTCCATAGAATGGAATTAGCCCCAGGCCGGCTGGGCAAAATCCTTGGGTAGCTTTTAGCAGCAAAAACAGGCCACTTGCTGCACTATCTGTAGGGGGGTCAACTCGAATGGCCGTAGCCACTCACCCACCTTTGCCAGAGAGCCATAGCCTGCTCTGACAGCCCTTTGTTTGGGTTAAACTCCCAGTTTATTATTTCTTTCACCTGCCAGCCTGGGGACAACCCATCGCTAACAGGGACCTTGGTCCCGATGGGCAGCTCGGCTTTCCTGCCAAGGAGAGCATACTGAGCCACTCGAGTGTGTTCCCCAGAAGCCAGCCCACGCCTGTGGGTCCCCTCTACCTTCTCCACGAGATGGGTGGTCAACCCCGGGTTATGCTCATGGAGCAGAGCCTGCACCGCCCTTCCTGACCCTCCGCGCACTCCCTGCCCTGAAACTCGGCCCCGTACTCACCCACCTGGTTCCATGAAAGTTCGTGTCCCGGTTCATCGGGACACCATCCTGCCGACTCACGCCACTGTAAGAAGAGGAGACCAGAGGCGAGAAAGGTTTGGGGCAGCCACCCGCTTAATCGGTTTCCGGCTGCAAAAGTCTTTGAGGCATATTTAAACAGTTGTTACACAACAGAGTCCAAAACAGAACTGCCTGCCTAAGCAAAGGCAGTGAGCTTTATAGCTCAGAGGGCGGAAATGATGTCGTCCTCTGGGCCGGAACTGGAAGTGACATCACCCTTGGGGCCGGAACCGGAAGTGACCTCATTCTTGGGGCCGGAACCGGAGGTGGTGTGTCCTTCCTGGAAATGGCGGCTCCTGGTGGGATTTCCGGTAAGACCTGCAGAGAACTCAGAAAGAGCGCCAGCGTACCCGCCCTGGGCAGATGTATAAACAGTATTGTCTAAGCCCTTCAGCTGCTTCCCATGCACACGTGTGTGACAGTATGTATGTATATATATATATATATATACATACCTATGTGTGTATATGTAGATATGTACTGTATATAGATATGTATATATGTATATAGATATGAAGATATCGTGACGCTGACGCCAAATAAACAAAACAATTACTTTGACAATCATGTTACGTTATTTTTAAAATGTTTCCTTTTCTTTTTCATAACTTCTTTAACACACAACATCACGAATGCGCGGGTATTTTGCTATATATATATATATATATATTTATATATATATATATATATATATATATATATATATATATATATATATATATATCACAGTGACACTCATAACAATGACAAAACAATTACATTGACAATCATGTTACGTTATTTTCAAAATGTTTCCTTTTGTTTCTGTTTCTTTCTTTAACACACTACTTCTCCACTGCCAAGCTGGTATTTTGCTATATATATATATATATATATATATATATATTGTCACACACGCAGCATGGGAGGCAGCTAAAGGGCTCGAGTGAAGGCAGTTCTGAGCCATGCCGGGATGTGGCAGAGTGCACTAACTCTCTTTCTCACTTCCCTGTAGACCTAACCCGGAGGTTCCACCTGTCTCTCTGGACATCACTTCTGGGACCGAGCCAATGGAGACAGACCTTGCCAGCTCCCGCCCCTGATGTCACATCCGGGACTAAACCAATGAAAGATGAACACGTGCCCGATCCTTATGACCTCACTTCCTGCCTCCCCCTTTAAAAGCCTTCCCTTTTCCCTTCTCTGACAGTCTTGTTTTGGACTCTGTTGTAAGCACTTCAGTGCTGTATTTGGATGAAAAGAAAACGACTTTGCAGCCAGGATACCAAATTACATGGGTGGCTGCCCCAAACCTTTTCTGTCTTTGTCTCGCTTTGTGACAGTGGCGTAGTCGGCAGGATGGAGAAGTCCCAGAAGAGAAGGGGACAGGACCTGCAAAACACCCAGGTGGGAGCGTACCGGGGCCGAGTATTCAGGCGGGGAGGGTGCCCCGTGGTTCGGCGAGACCCGGTGCGGGCTCCGCCCAGCACGCAGAACTAGGCCATCTAGAGAGGCCAGGGAGTGTGCGGGTGGGGCTCACCGAATTGGGCTGCCCTGGAGGGGGAGACAGAGGGACTCAGTATGCTCTCTTGGGGGAGAGTGCCTGCCCCCCAGTGAAACCACAGCCCCATTTACCACCTAGGGGTGCCCCAGACTGGCAGGTGAGTGAAATAACAAGTGGAGGTTGGACCCTGAGAGGCCGACCAGTAAACAAGCCTGGTCCTTATGGGCAAAAGTATGGCGGTGGCTACGGCCCTTGGAAACAAGCCCTACCAGGTAATTGAGCAGGTAGCTTGCTATCTGCTCCTGAAAACACTTCCCCAGGGCTTCACCCAGCCGGTCTGGGGCAAACAGTTTACGAACATGTCAGGGCTCATAGAGCTTCTGGAAACACAGAGGGCGGCTTCACACTCTGGGAGAGCAGAACCGTCCTTCTGTCAAACTCAGCCGGGTACGTCCCAAGACCTAGCCCCTCCCTGTACAGCCCGGAGCTTGTATCGGTGTCCGCGGCGCTGGCGCAAAACCGCTTGGAGGCGAGGAGGAATGCAGGTGGAGGGGAGGAGGGCTTGGTGTGCTCTGACAAACCCGCTGGACGGTCCCGCATACAGACGTGGTGATCGTTAACGGTTTAAAACTTCCGCTGCTCGATTCCGCAGCAACATTTCCATTGTTGCCCGCCGTTTTGTGCTACCGCGACAATGGCTAAAATTCAAGACCAGTATAACCTGTGTCCACGGGGAAACCCCGCTGGTACAGGACCGCCGCTTGTGTCATTAGCTACGGAGGGTCAGTCCAGAAAGTAACCGTGGCAATCCTTCCTGATCCTCCACACCCGTGATACTAGGGCGGACTGGTCTGAAATTAAAAGCGGTGAGACACATACCACTCCCGGGTTAAGTTGGGCCTCGTTATGGACGGAGATGAACCGTCTCAACCTGCCTCCACGCCGTGTAATCAGCCGGCAGAGAGAGACGAAGCAGCCGTCCTGGGTGACGTGGCAACTCCCGGGCCGTCGCAGGCTGACACGTCATCCACCAACGCCGCGGCGGAGCGGGAGGAAACCACGCCCATTGAGGTCGGCGCTGACCCTCTCTCCGTGTTGCGGTTTCAATTTAAAAGACGCCGGCTTCTTTCAAAGGGAGCAATGGAATGACGACTCCCTGAAGTTTGTAAAAAATGCAGTGGTCCTTGTCAATGGCCAGCGCACTAATCAGTCGATGCCACAGGGCCCCTACTTTGTGCTAGATAATGAACTCCTTTACCGTAGCAATGCATGACGGGCAGGAGACGAGGCTGCTGCTAGTGCCGCGTACCTTCCGGCGGCAGGTCTGCGAGCTAGCACACGCCCACCTCCTAGGGGGCCACCTGGGCACCGAAAAACTCTGGAGCGGATCAAGCCCGGTTTTACTGGCCAGGAATTAATGAGGAGGTTCGCCGCTTTGGCGCTTCCTGCCCGGAGTGTCAACTGCGACAGATTCCTAGGAGGGACCGTGCTCCTCTTGTTCCTATTCCATTGATTGACGCTCCCTTCCACAGAATCGGGTCGACCTGGTGGGACCTCTAGAGCCCTCAGCCCGAGGACACAAGTACATTTTAGTCCTCGTGGATTATGCTACACGATACCCGAAGCTGTTCCGTTGCGCCAGCTACCTCTAAAGCCATCGCACGGGAATTACTAGGGTATTCGCGTGGGGATCCCCAAAGAAGTCTTGACAGACCAGGGGACCCCTTCACCTCGGAGACGTTCAAGGAGACTGCCAGATTACTGAAAATAAAGCATTTAAAACCTCGTGTATCATCCTCAAACCGACGGATTAGTAGAGAGGTTTAATCAAACTCTCAAGCAAATGCTGCGTAAGGTGGTCAGCGAGGATGGAAGGAACTGGGATCAGCTCCTCCCCCTCGTCCTTTTGCCTATCGGAAGTCCCACAAGCCTCCACGGGTTCTCCCCTTTGAACTACTGTATGGGCGACAACCTCGGGCATATTGATATTTTGAAAGAAGGCTGGGAAGAAGAGGCTCTTCCCTCCACAAACATACTGGAGTATATCGCGCAGTTACGCGATAGATTTGGAAAGATTCGGCCTGTCCTTTAAAAGTCACATGGAGGAGGCTCAAGCAGCACAGGCCGGTACTACAACCGCTGCACGCCTCTCTTGGGAGTTCCACCCGGAGATCGGGTCATGGTCCTAGTGCCTACCTCCCACTCTAAGTTGCTTGCCCACTGGCAGGGCCCCTATGAAGTTAAGGAGAGGAAGGGACTGGTCGACTATTTGGTGAGTCAACCCAATCGCCGGCCAAAGGAGCGGTTTATCATGTGAACCTGCTGAAACCGTGGAAGGACAGGGACCCGATCCCTCCTCCGGCCAGCCCCGCTCACTCTTCGCTCACACACACGACCTTAACTTTGGCACAGACTTGAGACCCAGGCAACGGCAGGAGCTGGAAACAGTTATCCGGACCGGTCGAGAGGTAGTCAGTGAACACCCCGGAAGGACCTCTCTGATTGAGCACAACATTGTGACAGAGCCCGGGGTTGTTGTCCGAGAACGCCCGTACCGCCTTCCCGAGGCAAAAAAGGCTGAAGTGGAGCTTGAGATCAAGCGCATGCTGGAACTAGGTGTGATTGAGGAAAGTTATAGTCCCTGGTCCAGCCCCATTGTGCTCGTCGGTAAGCCTGACGGGAGTTGGAGGTTCTGCAATGACTTCCGCCGGCTTAACCAAGTCTCCCAATTTGACGCCTATCCAATGCCACGCGTGGGCGACCTCCTCGAGAGGCTTGGACAGGCTCAATACCTGACCACACTTGACATGACAAAGGGTACTGGCAGGTTCCTTTAACGGACTCCGAAGGAAAAACGCGTTTAGTACCCCTAGCGGACACTGGCAGTATCGTGTCCTTCCATTTGGGTTACACGGGCTCCAGCAACCTTTCAGCGTCTGGTGGACAGAGTGCTTCGGCCTCATAACTCATACAGTGCTGCCTACCTAGATGACGTGGTCATCTATTCCAGCACATGGAAGGAACACCTACAGCATGTCCAAGCGGTATTACGGACACTTGGTGAGGCCGGGCTCGGATTAATCCCAAGAAATGTTTCTTTGGATTAAGCGAGGCCAAATATTTAGGCTACCTGGTGGGTCGGGTACCGTAAGGCCACAGTGCTCCAAAAGTGATGCCATTCTGAAATGCCCCCGTCCACGAACCAAGCGGCAGGTCCAAGCCTTTCTCGGGTTAGCCGGGTACTACCGCCGGTTTGTACCCGGTTTTCGAGAAAGCGGCCCTTGACTGATTTAACAAAGAAGAGGGCCCGAACATTGTGGTATGGACTGCAAAACAGACTGCATTTGGTGACTTGAAGAAGGCCCTTACGTCCGCACCTATTTTGATGGCACCTAACTTTTCTTTGCCTTTCATCCTCCAGACGGACGCCGGACACAGGCCTGGGAGCCGTGCTGAGCCAAAGTGTCGATGGTGTCAACACCCGCCATGTTCCTGAGCCGGAAACTGTTGGACCGGGAGACCAGGTATGCAGCGGTGGAGAGGGAGGCTCTGGCGATTAAATGGGCGATCACTCAGCTGAGGTACTACCTGTTGGGCCGTGAGTTCACCCTTGTCACGGACCATGCACCTCTACAGTGGATGGCCCTGCACAAGGAGTCGAATCCGCGGGTCACCCGGTGGTTTCTTGACCTGCAGCCGTACAAGTTTCGCCGCTCATCGCCGGGTGCTCTCCATGCCAACGCTGATGCTCTCTCTCGGTTCACGACCTCTCGGTTAGGTCGCCCGACCCGACGGGTCTGGGCTGAGGGGGCCTTGTCACACACGCGCATGGGAGGCAGCTAAAGGGCTCGAGTGAAGGCAGTTCTGAGCCATGCCGGGATGTGGCAGAGTGCACTAACTCTCTTTCTCACTTCCCTGTAGACCTAACCCGGGAGGTTCCACCTGTCTCTCTGGACGTCACTTCTGGGACCGAGCCAATGGAGACAGACCTTGCCAGCTCCGGCCCCCCTGATGTCACATCCGGGACTAAACCAATGAAAGATGAACACGTGCCCAAACCTTATGACCTCACTTCCTGCCTCCCCCTTTAAAAGCCTTCCCTTTTCCCTTCTCTGACAGTCTTGTTTTGGACTCTGTTGTAAGCACTTCAGTGCTGTATTTGATGAAAAGAAACGACTTTGCAGCCAGGATACCTAATTACATGGGTGGCTGCCCCAAACCTTTTTCTGTCTTTGTCTCGTTTTGTGACAATATATATATATAGAGAGAGAGAGAGAGAGAGAGAGAGAGAGAGAGAGAGAGAGAGAGATATGAGAACAACACTCATATTAATGACAAAACAATCATGTTACGTTATTTTAAAAATTTTTCCTTTTCTTTTTCATACCTTCTTTAACACACTACTTCTCCGCTGCGAAGCGCGGGTATTCTGCTAGTATACAATATTTTTGGTTTGCTAACGGGGCAAGAATGTAGCTGTGACCTATTTGGCAAAAATGTAAAAAGTTGGCACGGTATCTCTGGCCAAGCGGAAGGTAGGTACGCTCCAACGTCAAACATTGTCACTGTATCTGATCTTGTTCAGCTCTGATGGGAGAGTGTCTCCCACATGGGGAGAAGAGCACATGGCCGTGATATCTCTGCCAATGAGAAGGTACCCTCTAAAACACTCATAGCTCTAATCTCTCTCTCTCAAAAACATCAAACGTTACTCTTTAACAATATCTAGATGATAATGTCTGCTGAACAGGTATCATTAGCTAAGCAGAGGCAAGGTACGCTCCAACATGTGGCTTGAGGTACAGCGATTTAAATGGAGGCTGGCGCGTGAGTGAGGATGACCCTGCCCGGCTTCCTAATCCCGCCTCCCACTCCCCTCACCCAGCAGCCTCTCTCTCTGATTCATGCAAATAAATCAGTGCTGCAACTGAAATATAATACTTAGTGCAATGAGAGAAGTCGCAAAATCAACTGGAATGTACAAGAAAATTATAGAAAGAAACCCGATCTAAATCCGTTAAGTAGTTCTCGTGTGAAAAGCGGATAGACAGACAGACAAACATTGGATTTTATATATCCATCCATTATCCATCGATCCATTATCCAACCCGCTATATCCTAACTACAGGGTCATGGGCGGTTTGCTGGAGGCAATCCCAGCCAACACAGGGTGCAAGGCAGGAAACAAACCCCGGGCAGAGCGCCAGCCCACCACAGGGATTTTATATATAGAGAGAGATAAATCAACATAAATATGGTCACTTTTTGTTCAAACCTTAATAATTTAAAACTTGGGTTACTTCTGCAAGCATTTCAGGATGACCTCGAACATCACGCAAGTGATAAATACGATAATCTAAAACCATCTGAAACTGTTTTGTGTCATTCGGATTCACAAAAAATGACTATGACCCAAATTTTTACAAGATAAACATTTCACTGTGAAAAACTAAAATTAATTGAAATGACTTTTGATCTTCCAGCTCAAATCCAAGTATGTTTTATTTTTTGGATATACAGTACAGTCAATAACTATTCTTATGCTTATCCATTATTAGAAAAGTGTAACCCATTTTGTGACACAAAATCTCAGTTTACTCCTGCCTATTCATGGTCATGTGCAGCAGAAAAAACAATTCCACGAGGCCTACTGCGCAGCAGCGAAACCTGAGACTGAGCAATACCAGGTCTGCCCTTAGCTGTCTAGAGGTGCATGCACTCTACACCGAATGGATCAGTATGTGTCTACCAGGCACCTGAGTAAACCACTGAACCCCATTTTTCATAGGGACCAGAGTCTGCAATTGTTCCCTACAAATGAACAATTCCTATTAAATGTGGCTCATAAGTTTGCACTGATTAAATCCCTGTCATTTGTGCACATTGCCCATCGCTAATATGGTTTAGTGAGGTTCTCAAAACAGTCCCCTGCTGCAGTCGATCACGGCTTCTAGCAGAGTGCCTAGAAGATGATCGAATTTGACCATAAAGGAAGTAAAGGTCATAACAAGATTTCTGTAGATGAACCTGTGGAAGGATCATTACTGAGTCTTCAGGGGCAACAGGGGAGTGCTGGCATGCCTACTCAACTCCATCTCCCCCAAGTCAGCACCTTGCTAGAATCTAACCCCAATTTTTCCATAGGATCAATGCTTCAGCATGTGTGGTTTTTATATCTATAGGGTTTTTCAGGAGTGTAACCCCTACAAATAATGAGAATTAGCGGTATGTTAAAAAAACACAAATTTGTGTCAAACAAAGTACATAGATTTTATGTTGTTACCTAAAGATATCTGAGTTCATATCTCAGATTAGTCACTGAGTTCTCCTTGTGTTTTATAGGTTCCTCCATTGGAGTACTAAATTATGAGAGTATACATGAGCGTGACCTGTGATGGCCTGGCATCATGTTCAGGACAGGTTTCCTGCATTGGATCCAAAAGCTCCAAAAAAAAAGAAGATAAAGAATTAATAACAATGGAAAGCTTTGTTAAAAAAAGCAAAACAATCTGCAAAATATCAGTAGTTCATTAAAAATTAATGCGCCAGCACAGACTAGAGAATTGTACTTTAGTCACAATTTAGTTTAGGGGGATTTGATTTGATAAAATGAAAGCTGTGAAATTAAATCCTAGTATGTATGGTTTGATTGGTTTTAGACATAAAATTAAAAAATGAAAGAAAATCAGAACATGATAATGACCAAGGTAAACAGATTATATTAAGGAAGGAGGAGGAGTGGGAGCTACTGAACTACTGAAGGAAGTTGTCATGCTAATATATTGATGACATCTGTCACCAGCCCTTCATGTTTTCTGGTCCTTAACCTCCATGTTTAGCTTGACTTGACAAGATCTCTTTCTAAATTGCCTGGAAATATTTATAATGAGAAATTCACGATGCAGTGGGAATGGAAAGGATATGTAAAAGTAATACTTGCCACTCCTTTTTGCATTTTTTCATCTTGTTTAGAGTCTCTTGATTATTTTTTCCCTCAAGTTCAGATTTTCTATAAATTATTAAAATTTCACTATTCCTATTTTGCTACATGGAAAATATATGTTTTTCTTCTGCCTCTTTTCTGACTGGATTACTGCCTCATGGTGTGGCTTATATTCTTAAATTCCTTTGGATTTTTGTCCTCCTGCTGGCCTCAATAACATGACCTTATCTGATCTGTTTTACTTTATTTGCTTATTTCTGGCTAATTACTTTTGTTATATCCCATAACCATGGGATATCATGTTGTGGCAGCAGAAATGTCTAAGCTGAGCTGTACAGGAAGGTGATTCTATTATTTTTTTTACTTAATGTGCTTTAAAGTATTAAACAAAGATTATTGACAATATTTATTTATATTAAAGCTGTAAATGCTTTTCTTAAACTTGAACTTTTGAAGTCAGTAAAAGCAGCTTCTCTAACCAGAGAAAAAGGAAGTGCTAGTAGAGGCAGAAAGTAGTACAAATGAAAAAGGGCAGAACTTTAATAGGTGAAACAGTCATTTACTGGATTTTCCATATGTATAAAATCAAAGGTTTATATCAGCACACCTTGTGAACTTGTGCTGTTATCAAAATGATATTAGACAGCGCGGGGTTGGCCCTGACAAGTTTTCAAAAGTTAGAATTAAGAGAGAACCAGGACAGAGGAGAAGCAGGAAGAGCACAGACACTAAGGAAAAGTAGCAATGTCACCTAAAGAGACTGCATGCTACATACATTGGGTTTGTTGCCGAGTATTGTCTAGGACAGCTCCTGAAATATTCCAGGTTGTATTACTGGCGATCTGCCACACCCATGTACTTTTCTCCTGCTTTTGCCAAAATTAATTGTTAAAGACTATAATGGCTGAATAAAAGTGTGTTGCCTGCTCCCCTTGCTTGCAATTAATATTTTCTCTATGCTGCAACCTGGGATAAAAGTGAATAAAGAGTGGCAGTCAGTGTTGGGTGTAGAATGGATCCATTTAGTCTTAGGTGCAATTGTATTGAGGTTGCAGGCTGTGTCTCTTTCTAGGTCAGAAGTGTGCAATGATAAGAAAACAAGAGTTGGGGTGGAAGACATATCTGTGGGTCTACTGTACATAACAAAAACCCTTCCATGATAAAAGAACTGGTAATAGGAAAGGGTTATTGCTAGGGAGTAGCAAAATGTGTTCTGCATCATCCTCCAGAAAAAAAAAAAACTCACTAATATGCAGTATTTTGCATCTTAATCTGGAAAATCGGCAGCATGTCTCGTTTTTTTAACATGCTGCACTCTTTCACAGCAATATAAACTGTTGTCCAGATATTATTGAAAATAGATAGATAGATGTGGCCGGGACACCCCTTTGAAACTGGATCCACGCAAGCAGCCATAGGATGCACACTACGTTCCCCGGAACACATGGTGGCAGCCCCAGGGGTGGCATCGGGGCCACACTCGTGGAACACCAGAGCTCATCTCTGCTGGGCTCATGGCCACCGCCAGGGGAAGCTGAACAGCTTCCTGAGCCTGTGTGGGCTATAACGCAGCCACACCCGGAAGTGCAGCCTTAATTAGGTTAATTATCACCTGAAGCACTTCCGGGTGGACTATAAGAGGAACCCGCAGCCACTACTTAAGGCGCCAGAGTCGGGAGGACGACGAGGACAACAACAACAACAACAACAACAAATGACAAAGCTGCCCAGGAGGAGAAAGATGAGTGATTTTTTTTGGTGTTTTTCTTTTGTGCGTGTTTTTGGGGACTGTGTAGGGCCAGTGGGACACGGGGAAGATGTGCCCCATGGCTGAAGAAAAAGAAAATCTTTTTGTGATCCTTTTAATATTCCTCCGGTGTCAGTCTGTGTCAGGTTGGCGCGGATATAGTGCCATATCCCACAATAGATAGATAACTGATTTCAATGATGTGCTGCAGATTACTTGAATTATGCATATGAGGAAATTACACAGTGAAACACAAAAGTGCGAACGAAGCCTAAAGCATCTGGCCACAGTATTGAAGGATTAAATCAATTTACAAAGACGAAGAGTGGAAAGATGAGCCAACAACTGGTACAAAGAGATAAGTGACCATGTCATGAAAAAATAAAGATACAAAAAAATCAAACCTGTGCAAAACTTGAAAATTTAGTAAAAGAAAAATAGCCAAAATCTGAAAGTAAACAGTCAAAAATTATAAAAAAAGTCTTTAGTTACTGAACACTGAGTAATTGTCAGTGACATATTTAAATATTGTATTCTGCATCAATAAATAAGCAAGATAAGATATGATGATTGTAAAGTAATTAAATTTGCTAGGCAACTAGACTAGTGAAAAGATGCAGGTAGCAGTAAAGGTTAAGAACATTGAGATAATGGCATCAAAGATGAAGTACAGTATGACAACAGATCTACTGTATATAAAAAGGTCAAAAAGAATACAATGTTAACTCTAATTTATAACAGGAAAAAAAAACCAAACATACACCATGACTTTATACAAAATTAAAAGAAAGAGATGCATTCTTGTAGAATATGAGGTTCAACATGTAAAAGTGAATATAAGGAAATAGACAAAATGCATGATTGAATCATTTATTATACATCTGTTTGCCTTCTCCCTGTGTTTATCAATTTTTACATGCCAAGTTATTTTTTGAGTTTAGTTTTCATTTTTTTTTAAAGAATGCTTGGTCAGTGGTGTGTCCACAGATATTACATAATTTTTTTTAAGATTAAAATTGTTGACAAAGACAAAACGATTAAAAAAATAAAGATCTGGTAAAAGACATACATACAGTTTTGATGCGGATAAAAATACTACATTGAAAAAGATACAATTCATTTGTACATTGTAGACAATTTCTTATATACATCTTAGTAAATAAAGTTTTTGTTTTTTTCTTTGTTGTTGTTGTTTTTATTTTCCCTGTAGTCAAGATCAATGTGTTGTTGATTTTCTCCGCCTGGAATTCTTTGATGTAGACCTGAGCTTGTAGTCTTCGCCTGATCCCAGGTCTATAATATCCTGCGGGTCCTTCATGCTTTGAGGAGGCAGTGGGAATTCCTCCCCGGAAGAATGAGTTCTGTGCCCAAAGACTCTCTCCTGCAGCTCAGCAATGTCATTTCTTATGTCTGCCATCATTATCAGCAAGAAGTCAAAGGAGCCTGGTGGGCCCTAGAATATTAAAGAAAATAGTTTTCTACTTTATAGTTTAATCTCTGCCACCTTGAAAAGACTTGGGTTTTTAGTTTGATTTTTAACAAGGCTTTAGATTTTTATTGTGGAATGCAGAGCAAAGAATGCCCTTGGCATAGAAAAACCCATGCTGGGTCATTTGTATTTTACAAACTGCAAATGTGTTAAACTTACTGTACAAAAATTTTGAAATGTGAGTGATTGGTTTTGATTATTTGACATATTGTCAGAAAATATCACTTTTACTATATTTTTAAAATTTAAAGGAGTAGGGATATGGCTAATAACATTGGGAGTGTGTACAGTGCGGAAAGAGAATTCCAGATAGGCAGTGAGACACAATGGATTCAACTAAACAGTCAATATTTGGCTATAAGCATCTATCCATTGAGAAATCAATATTCATATATTTCCGTGTTTTAGCAGTGCCTCTATTACAATGATACACTGAAAGCATCTCTAACCAAAGGTTTCTCCTATAGCTGATTAATTAATCAATACAAGCATGTATTAAGAGTTTAGGAACCGTATTGTATGATGTGATATATCAAAGTAGGCCGGTCAGATGGCTCATTAAAACACAGCATTCAAGCTTTCTGCTGAACATCATCTCAAATTAGCTTTTATTCATACAGAGATAAAACAAATCATGAAAAAAATGAAAGCCAACTATTACTAAGAGCATCCTGATATGCACAAACGCAAACTCTGCCTAGAAAGTGAGATCATAGAATGGTTGGACGGTGATAAATGAAACATTATAGGAGGGATAAAGTGTTATATATAGTGTGATATTAAATCTTTCAACATTTATTCCTTTCTGATGCTAATTTTTGGAGTTTATGAACTGTAATTTTATCTATACTGACATGTACATAGCAGGCAGATTAACATAGCTTTAGTAATGTGTATGCAGTATATGAAGCACCGTCTGGGACGCCTCTTCTTCATATGGTCCAGGGGAACAAGCATGGACTGAACGGTGCCTCCCCCAGGACGCTAGATAGCAGCCCCCCTGGGTGGCAGTGGTGCCTCAGACTCCCACAGGGCTCCACGGGAAATGGAGTTCTCTACAACCCTGCAACCAGAAGTGCAGCTGGAAATAGGTCGTCAAACACCTGGCACACTTCCGGGTGGGCTATAAAAGGAGCCAGCAGCCACCGTTCTGGGAGCCAGAGTCGGGAGGAGGGAGACAAAGCTTGTCAGAGAGGAGTGGAGGAGAAAAGAGGGAGAGTTATTTGTATTGTTGTGGTAGTGCTTATTGGGACTGTGTTGTGCCTGTGGGACGACGAGGAAGGCATTGCCCACAGGCGAAGAAAAGAAAAATAAAACATTTATCTGCTTTATCAGTGTGCTTCCTGTGTCTGTCTGTGTCAGGTTGAGCGCTGGTATAGCGGCTGTGTCATAATAGATACACACCACCCTGCCATTCAAGTTCACGTTAAAATTTACTACAAAAAAATCTTATAGGTTTATAGGTCATGAACTAAGGGGGTATGTGAGTCGAAAGTGCCCTTTGACATACTGGTGCCATTTCCAGGAAGTTTCTCCAGCCCTCACAATCCATACACATCAGGTAGGTTTGAGAATGTTATGTTATGTCTGTAGAAGTAGGTGGGTTAACTTTAATGTTTTCTATTTTTAATTTTGGTATTATATACTAACATGTTATTGCTTAGGGCTTCGACATTGTCCATGTAGAGACAAAGCCTAAAATCACTTACAAAGACTGCTACATTGAGCTATAATAGGTTTTTAAATTGGATTTAAACCTAACCACTCACTTCACTTTCTGTAATGTGTATGTTTATCACTCATAAATAAAATTAAAATTAGCATATACTTACTTTAGCAATAGTAGTTTCTGATTATTGTTGGAAGTTTAGTGGGTAGGCTATATTATGGCAGGCTTTTTTCTCATTAGAGACTTTTGATTTCTAGATTTTATTTGGACAAGAATGAATGTATTCCAGCTTTTAAGGGGGACTTGTTTATTCACTGCATAGCCAAGTATTATCTACATTTTACAAATGAACTGCTATACTGAAAAACAGTGCTCATATGTTTCTCAGGTTTCAACATGAATTCCCAAGTACATTAACCTTGACCTCAGTATGTTCCTTAACTTTAGCTCTTGACTGTCTCAGAAACTGGTAGGACTTTGTATACTGTGCAATTCACTCCAAGCATAAAACATGATTAAATCTCCTTAGCTTTAGTGAAAAAGATTAGGGTGAGATTACCTGAGCTAATAAAGCTTGGGTTTCAAATCATCAACTGATCAAAACTATCCTTTACCTCATGCTGAAGTACTGCGTGTGGCAAAACCAGCTCTAGCTACTTCACAAAAGGATGAAACGACCTCTTGGTGCCAGTAAATGCCTATACCATGCAAGATAATGGCAGTATAACAAGAAATTAAACTGGGGGACCCAAGGAATGCTTTACATGCAGCCTAAAATAAAAGAAAACCTTAATAATGAGTTTTCAAGTTATTTAGAACTTAAAAGAAAATACTACAAAAGAGAAACTGGCTATGACTGGGGGGTAAGGAAGGGACAGATAATACTACTGAACTTTATAAAAAAAGAAAATGCTTACTGGTGGTCCAGTGGGTCCTGGGGCCCCTCTTTCACCCTGCAGGAAAAAAATTTTCATAAGAATCTGATAACAAAAAATACCATTAAAATAGAGTAAGGAAAAAAAAAACAGGTGGAAACAATTCTCACTAATGTCCTTATAATTAAAGTATTAGAATAATGTTAATCAAAAGTAACACATTTTTTAAAATGACATTAGAGGAGCCAAAATCAAATAAACACAATTTTAATAAAATACCTAAAGGCTCTTCTAATACTAGACATATAATGAATATAGAATAATGCTACAGCAGTGTATCATGTCTTTATAGAGTATGAAAATGATCTCCGCCTGATGAAAATGTGAAACATGTTTTTAGATTAAGGCAACATTAAATTATGAAGGAATTCTGTCTTCACATAATGTATTAAAACTGACAGCACTTTCTTGGCATGACCTGTTAGCTAGAATGAAAGACTGCAGCATACAATGTATATTTAAGAAAGTGTGTCTATAAATATACACATTGTTTGCGTGTTTGCATATATATATATATATATATATATATATATATATATATATATATATATAAAAAGAAAGAGAGAGAGAGAGCAGCTGCTTTTCATTTTTGACTGCAAAAACTGCCATCTACTCAATTAAATGGCAATACAAAATACAATTGGAAATTATTAATGGAAACTTAAGCAATAGCATATGTTGGCCCACTTCTAATCTTTATTTTTAAAATGACTCAAAAAAAGCAAAGATTACCCATTTTTTTATATACATTTGCATGTCAGTCTATCCATCACCAGAACCCATTAAATCCAGGCTGAAATGCTGAATGTGAGGCACCCGTCTTGTACAGAGCCCACTCAAGCACACACTTGTTTTCAGTAACACTAGGCAATTAACCTACCATGTGTGACTTTGGCAGGTGGGAGGCAAAGCAAATCACCTGGAACAAAATGATTCCAAAACAAGGAAAGTTTCTGCAAAACTGTAAAGTTACGGTACTTGGCAGTTTGCAAATGGACCCATACGAGTGGACCTTGTAGAGGACTGTGCCTGTCCAGGCTTGATTCCTACCTTGCGTCTGATGCAGCTGGGATAGTCTCGGACACCTCCACTGGACTTAGTGAGAGTAAGTGGATTTGAGAACAATTTGATTTATTGAATGTATCACCAATTCAGAATAACTACACTAGTTTGAATTAAGCATTTTAATCAAATGGTTGTATTTATGGCAATACTATTCAAAAACAAGAAACCTTTTTATCAGTGTGATGTTATACATACATGATGAACTGAATTTTTTGCAAGGATTAGGAAAATAACCAGTCAATTAAAGCCTAGCTAAAGGCAGATGATCTTTAGTGCATGCTTCAGGACTGTTATTTACAGCCATGACAAAGAAGAAAAAGGTTAATGAAGTGTAATGATTGATAGACTCACTAACAGATAATTTCATGGGTCTCTACATTACAATGTATTAGAAACTGGTGCCAGAACATGCTAAACAAAATGTGTTTATTTAAATTATAAAGGATTATCTTGCTTCCACCTTCTGCACAAAATGTTTATTTCCCAGTAACATAATGTCCTTTTGAACTTCCAGTCAGTAACCCCACTAAAATAATACTGAATATGCAGCAGTGCTGCTTCCTGATCCCTAGTTAATTCACTTAAACAGCCAGAAAGCCACAGTCATTCCAACTGTATTGGCCTTCCTGCTAGACTAGCAAGTTCCCAAAACATTCCAGGTGAGGAAATATAGTGATGAGGCTGGTCCATCCAAACACTAACACCTCTCTGTCAGAAGTACGGCAAAGATGCGACCACTCAGAAAGTTATCTATACTAAGACTACACCTAGTCTTTCTAAAGCTGTCTGTCTTCCAGTTCCTCATGAACCTTGGATAGGGAACGCAAGGGCACTAACATCTACAGCCTTAACGACGACTACCTCATTCCATCCATCCATTTTCCAACCCGCTATATCTTAACTACAGGGTTACAGGGGTCTGCTGGAGCCAATCCCAGCCAACACAGGGCGCAAGGCAGGAAACAAACCCCAGGCAGGGCGCCAGCCCACCACAGGGCGCTCACAGACATACACACACACACACCAAGCACACACTAGGGAAGATTTAGAATCGCCAATGCACCTAACTTGCATGTCTTTGGACTGTGGGAGGAAACTCATGGAGACAAGGGGAGAATATGCAAACTCCACGCAGGGAGGACCCGGGAGGCGAACCCAGGTCTCCTTACCGCGAGGCAGCAATGCTACCCACTGCGCCACCCCTACCTCATTCCAGTTTACTAAAAATACATCTTATTAATTTGATATGCATAAAACTGTCACAAGACATTCCATGAACAAGGAAATGCCCTCTAGGTGTCCAATATATCTAGAAAATGGATCACTTTTCATTTTCATTGAAATTTGTAGAAACTATTTATCACTGTGCTGTCTCACATAATTTTAGCAGAGAAGTGTGTACTAATGTGAGTGTTTGTGTGTTGTACTAAAGTGTGTGTTAATTCCAAAACATAGCTTAAAGAAGTCCCTTCATTGGCTCCCCTTTTCTCTCCTTTATTTTTCATTTACTCTGTAATATACAGTACTATAAATTAGTGTGAGGTAGCACAGCACCATGGAACAACTAAATAATCTGTTATCATTAAATCTGTTAGAATACTGCAGAATGTCTGAACATTGCTACCCTACCAGGGCAGCAGTGTACACATCTATGTAGACATTTGTCAGAAATCTTGGTGTTTTGTTTGATTCATCACTTAACTTTGAGTTACACATTAGGTATCTTTCCAAAATTTCATTCTATCATCTCCGTAACATTGCCCGCCTCCGTCCAATTCTGTACTTTAATGATGCTCAAACTCAAAAAATAATGTCTCGTAATGATTACTGTAACTTTCTCTTTATCAGACTCCCTTCAAAATCTATACAGAAGCTACAGTACATTCAGAACTCCACAGCCAGAGTCCTCACATCTCCCCTGTTTTCTTCCAACTGCACTGGTTACTGGTTCCATCAAAGATTCAATTCAAGATTCTGCTTCATAACTTCAAAGCCCTACATAACCTTGCCCCTTCTCTACCTCACTCAGCTCCTAGCTCCTTACACTCCTTGTCGCTCTCTCAGGTCCTCGAGTAGTAATCTTCTTACTGTCCCACGCAGCAGACTCTCCACCCTGGGAGGCAGGTCCTTCAGTGTTATGGATCCTCAACTCTGGAACTCTCTTCCTCAGTCTTTCTGAGATTGCTCATCTTTCGCCACTTTTAAATCTCAACTCAAAACTTTGCTCTTCTACAAACTTGTGGTGCTCTATAAGGGCTACTTATCATTATGTTATTATTAAATCTACAGATTTTTCTACAGGATGACAGTTTGTGCCACAAAGTCAGGAAAGTCCTGCAGTTGTTCCAGGAACCAGGCATAAAAATTGTCCTAAGACATTTTCACGCCTTGTTCATTTGGAATGTTTTTTTCTCAAACTGAAGCAATTTCCCTCATGCCCATTTCATTTAGGTAGATGTGAATACGCCAGTCGCACTCTGGTGCTGACCAAAAGAACCATATTGAGACGCTTTTAATACTATGGTTTTGGTACAGTAGCACGCAAACCCTACAAAGGGTTGTAAGATGTATGAATGTGATCCAACATGTAACCAATCCAACTACAAGAAATACTGTGAATTAAGGGAAACATTTCCACCAGTAATTAGACAATCTCAGTAGAAAAGTAAATTCTCATACGCATATAAGTTCACATAAAACAACTCGTATAAGAACCATCAATCAGATTATTTAGCCTCCAGATTTTTTAGCATCTTAATATCAATTTGGATAGCAGTTGATCACTAAAAAAAAGGTGTAGAGTCATTTATGATCAGGTAGATCAAACCGAACACATACAGAGCTGGTGAGAAATGAATGCCCTTTGCAACCAAAAACCAACCCCCCTGGACTTTATGCCACAAGAGTGATAAGTGCAGATGGGGTGTTCTCTCAATAGGATTGCAGTTCTAGCAGGATGTGGACAATGGACAACCATTAACTTGATTATTAATGTAAATCAAATATTCCACAGTGAGCATTATTAACTTACAGTATATTTACAAGCCAAAATATAGCAGACATGTGATTTTAGATCAATCTAAATAAAGGTGACTTTCAGGATAAAATATGCAACATCATACAGTGAAATTAATGAAACTGAGTCACATAACTGTATGATCTCAGCTACGCTTTCTCTCCATTGTACAGTCACCTAGATGAAACGTGTCCTTTCTAAAGGACATTCTGTTCAAAGAGCTCTCTGTGTTAACTCTTTGAGGGCTGAATATTTTTTTCCAAAAAACATAGTTTCTGAAAAGCAATGGTTTCACACAGAAATCAACATAAAACGTCTGTTGCTGCATGCAGCGGCTGCCAGTTTGCCAAGAATGGGCGTCAGGCTTGCTGCCAGGCTGTCTTTGCACGGCTGGGGCAGCAGCAGTCACAGTTGCAGTCCATTGCGATCTGGTTTCTACGTCTTATCATTGTTAAGTGGCAGTCCTCCTGGCGAACATTGCCATAGACGTGTCAGCTCCATGATTAGCTGGGGACCAGTCAGCTGAAGCTGAAACCTCACATTCATTTTTCGATCACTTGTATCAAAATCGGAGTCCGGCAAGTCATAGTCCAGTTCAGAGATAAAAGGCAAAACTTCATCCACGGAGTATTTTGCTTTACACATTCGTTTTGATCTCTCGCCATTATGTCAGTGCCATTTTTGCTTTTGTTTGTGCCTTACTATTCACACGAGCACAGGAAATCTCGGTCAAACTAAGGAAGCTAACTTTCCTTCTACCCGCGAGAGTCCAACTAAATCATAACGGTTGGTTTTGTCACACTTTACAGTTGATTACCATCATCAACTCCTCCTTTTGACAAAAGCCAACATCAGCCCTGAAAGAGTTAAACAATCCACATAAACATTGCAAATGTGGCAGTGCACAAGTAGAGCTCTTATCAAATTTTCATGACAAATTTTTCTGGGTGAAAAACTGTTTCTGCCCAATGAATGAAGTCCACAGCACACTTGTGTAAAAACTTGCCAGAAAGTTTGCTGTGTGAAACACGACTACACTAACTGGAGATTGAAACTAATCATCTCCCGATTCGGGCCAACCTTGCAATGATTTCTACAGTCACCAAATACTAATCAAATTCATACTTCTGATGGAAGGAAAAGAACAGAACAGCATAATGACTCTACTGATGATGTTTGTTAAATGACCTTTAAAACCCCCAAGCCTGAAAATTAAGCACTACTGGGGTACCAACACTGCTGGGGGAGTGTATGTTGAATACATTTTTAAATGAAACAGCCTGCAGTTGTACAAATGGAGAATGCTTGTAAAATGTGGTGGAAGTAGGTTCAACAGTGTGGATTTGCATTTCCGATAAACACACATTTGGCTTTATATTAGATTTGAAGATTGCAGACACAAAGCCGCAATGTTTTGTTACAAATGTCATGAACCAATTATACTGAACGTGACCTTAATACAGTACCAGCCAAAGTATAAATGATTAAATATAAAACATTAAAGAATAATGTTATAATGACGTGTTTGCTTATGTAAAAGAGAGTTATAACAATATACAAAATATCTAAAAAATACCTTTCATAGAATATGCCATCGCAAGATGTTTTACAGAGCGTGCTAAAATGTAATTCAAAGCTATAAAACAAAGCATCAGGTTCTGTACTTCTGACAACTCATGTTTTTCATTTGCACATATCCTAGTTTTCTGAGGAAATAAAAAAGTAAGACAGCAATAATTCAAGTGCTCATAATGACAGAGCTGCACTGTATGTCTACCAAGTACTGGCAGCTTCTTACCCTAAAACCCTTGTTGCTGTTTTTGAACAGTTTATAGCTAAGCCCATGTGTGATAACACACACAATAGGTACCTACTGTAAAATATAAGAAAAATTTCAATATAGTGGCATCCTAATGATTTATTTTTGCCAAATTTCAGATGACAATATTCTTCTTTTAGTTAAGAGTGGCAGCTGTTATGTTACAGCCAGAGATAGTCCCTTATGACTGTTGTCTTTGCATGATTTTTGTTATTATGTAATGTTTGATTATGTTAATTACTTTATATTTATGAATTAAATTTTTCCATATATTTCTTGCTTTTTGTAGGTGGTACTCCAAGAGGCGGGGCCATCATTACATCACATACGAGGGACTGCCTACAGCCTTTATATTTCAGACTGGGGCATAGGTCTCTCGTTGGTTCATGGTTTATCATGGAGTTTTGATTTTTCTTTGGTTTCTAATTACTAGTTATTCTATTTTTTTAAATAAATCTGTTCTGCCTTTTTTACCTTTCTTGTCAATTTTTGTTTTCCGATGTTTACTTTAAATAAATTATTTTTTTTAAAGACTCTTCATTGGCTTTTGTCATTTCAAACTGGAGAATTACAGATGACACCCTTAAAGGAAATGTTTATTTTAAAGCATGAGCCCCATTTGGGCTTGTGCAGGCCCTGAAGCTTTGCTTTTTGAGTTTTATCATAAAGTGATTTTATTCATATTTTTAAATTATTTATAAGTTTTGTCATTGTTTTATATGAATGTTTTGCTCCCATAGGGTTTTTTAGCACAAGGAATACACACTTGACATTAGTTTTTGAATTCATTAAGTGTTGAAAAATTTACGCAGCTATCAACACCAATTTTTTTTCCCTAGTGTATGGCCAGTTTGGGAGTTGAGTTACCGGGTGTGGCCTTACAGGTCAGAACTTTTGATGTCATTTATTTGACAGGTTAAACGGTCATCTTTGACATCCTTTACATATTCTAGCTTTGAAAATAGAATGTACATTTTGCCGTTTAAAGGTTTCCCTGTTTACGGATCTTTTGGGTCAGAAATTCTAACAATAATTTTCAGTTAACATTTTGGCAATGATGATAGTATCTTCTTCTTTGTGGTCACAACGGTTTGCGTTTTTTTTGACCATTTTTAATCTGCTAGTCTAACACCTGTCTAAAACTGCTAGCTCTTCAACTCTACTAGCAATGGTTGGGGCTAAGCTGCCTGGGTTGAGGCCTAATTCTGAGGCAGATCAGTGAAGTCCTAGTCAGGTTTGCATGTATTTTGAAACTTGTTTTTTTTACCATTTTGTGGCATTATTATCACTACAGCAGCATAAAATGGCTGAAGAATAATACAAAAAGTTACAAAAGCAACAGAGAGCAGCACTTTCACTGTTTGGTGTCTAAATAATAATTCCTTAAGGTATAGTGTAGACAGTATTGGGACTATGAAAAAATGCTACAAACAAAGAATATTTTTAACTTGTTTCAGATTTTTACATTAATGTTTGTACTATAATACTTACCTTGGCTCCATCTCTTCCTGGTGCACCAGGGAGGCCCTGAAATGAACAAAAGGTATAAACAGTACTTCAGACTAGTTCAGTTTATTAAATTATGCCTATCTGTATGTATGATAGCCTATATTACAAAGAACAAGAAACAGTTTACAATATAATTAGAAAAGAAGAAACTTCAAAAATATATATGAGAAAACGGTTTTCCTAATTAATCCTTGAAATACAACTTAACCTGCACTAAACACACATTTTCTCTTTGTAGTTATACTAGACCTTTTATTAACAATACTTTTACATTACTATATATAATACAGTATATTTTATTCTTAAAAGATAAAACACTTGCATTATGGTTGATATATAGCCAGACAGATAGATTGATAAATAGATACAGTTAAAATATCTGACTATGCCACCAAGTTTTATTAAGAGAGTTGCTGCCATTTGATAACAGGCTTCTAGGAGTGAGTGCAGTATAGTCAGATCTGACCAGCTGTGCCACAAATTTATATTTACAGGCAATAACATTTGGATAAAGCAGATCCATCTTGTTTTGTCCATAGATGAAACATGGAGACAAAAGTTTATTCCTTCCAAAGTTCACCTAGCTGGTCAGCAGCATTCTAGGTTCAGAATGGTTTATCACTAGAGCGTTGGTGACAGAGTGAATCATTTCTGTTGTTAAGTTATTAAACATTAATCAGGTTGATGCAACTTACCTCCCAAGACTTTAATGTAAACAAATTAAGTCAGTATTTCAATGTTTGGATAACACATTTTAGTTTCATTTGTAATGTGCTCACTTTTTTACCATTGCTCATTCACAAGGATGTCCAGCTCCCCTCCTACCTTTTTCCACTACATCTAATCATACAGTATCAGATGAAACCCGTTCAGCATTAACATATCTTCTTGCATGAGAAGTATAAGCTGGTTCTCTGCAGAGGTGCCACAAAATGCACCAAATGTCACAATATCTGAACATGCCATAACTCGCAATGAGATGTGACAGTTTGATCAAACATTCCTTGTTATATGGACGTAGGCCAGATCTGAATACTTTCAACCTTACTTTTATATTTGGTCTGGATATTTGCCTTCTCCAAATTTGAATGAGATGCTCTTGTAGCCAGAGATTGCAGTGCTACTGATCGAGTATGGAAATATTTTATCTACCTCACTTTACACTCCTCATAGTCTCTTACATTCTCATGTTGTATATGTAAGGTAGACTTCACATTGTCTTCACGCTCCCTATAACATCTCTCAGGCTCACAGCTTGTCGGAAAGGCAGTTGAGACAAGCGGACACTTGAGTTTGCGATTACAGCAGCATACCATAATTTTAACAATTCACTTATAAATTTATTATGATAAACCAGAGGCCAGATCACATCTAATCTTAACCTTAATTGGAAAAATAAATAAATAAAAAAATAGGGAGAGAGAAAGAGACAGACCACTGAGCCTATGTAAAAAGGTTTCCTGTCAATTGCTTATATCCTAACCACTGGCACCCTGCAAACAAATCATAAATGCTGATGTTTCAGACGACCATTCCTAATTAGGCTGATATATGCTAGCCAAGCCAAATGGTTTGGCACGACAGAGCAGAATCAATTGGACAGAAAGTTTCCAGAATGGCAGAATCAATTTCTTGTGACACAATCCTTTCAGCATATCCATTAACGTTAAGGAATAAAGACAAACTTGAATAAAAAAAGAAAATATTGGTAATCTCTGTCCATGAAAATATGATTAAGAATCAGTCTTTTATTATGATTTTAGCTTAAAATAATGTACAACAGTTGCCCTGCTTTTCTGGATCATACTAAAAATTTCTGAATGCGAGTTTTTTTATTTTCTGCAGAAGTCTGCAAGAAAGATGAAGACATACTCTCTCACAAGTACAAAGATCTTCTTTTCATTAAATTCTTGTCAAAAACGATTGTAAGTTGTGTGTTTTCCATACATATTAAAATTAATCATCCATGATTCCACAAGAGTAAGAAAAATCTCAAAATAGCCAAAATTGATGGTTTGGATTGTTACATAAAACACATGGTTTAAATTTGACCGTACCTCATAATGTTATATGCATTAATGTGATACAAGCCCATTCCATTTACAGATGTTTGATACAATATAATAATCGTGCCACAAATGACATCAGGAATTTTTATCAATTTGCAACACAAAAGAGCAGTTTTCCAGGTGAAACTGACCTAGTAGTACTGCCAGAATGGTGCAACCTCAAAGCTCCAAGGACCTGAGTTTGATCACTGCCTCCTTCAAACACGTTCACCTTAGGTTAACTGGCCACCCTAAGTAAGTCAAAAATAAGTGATACATATGTGTGACACTGCTTTGCGCATATTGCTGACAGGATAACTCCTGGTTCTAGGCAACCCTGAAATGAAAAAGTGGGATCAGGACATTAAATTGATGGATGGATGTATGGATGGATGGAGGGAGGGAATCCAGCACAGTGATGATTACAATGCTATTACAGAAGGCCTGATGTATTTGGAAGTTATTTGATAAGTTTGTGCCCTGGTGTTTCAAACAATTTTTTTAACACAGAAAACTTGCACTGTTATTTCCTACATCCAAAGTAATTTATCCCAGGATCTGCAATTGAGAGTTAATGTTCAAACGTGCACTATGCATACATTATAAATTAAATATGTATTTTAAGATTTTTCTGCCTCCTCATATAAATAAAATGAGTCAAGTGATATTTTATTGTATCTTTCCATTTAAAGTTTGCATAGAATGTAGTCATAAAATAGAAGTCCCCTGGTGGTTTAATAAATGGCTTAAAACCTGGAGGAAGAGATGAAAATTAATTGCTGACATTATGTAACACCGAGATTATGCAGGGCCACATTTTCAGTTCTACATTACAATCATAAATCTGTTGTACCACAGCATTTAAATCACAAAAGCCTCTGCAAAAAGAACAAAATGTTAGGCTCTCACCTTGATTAATTACTGTTTTGTCTTCGGGAGAGATGAAAAAATGTTAGCAAGGCATCTTTTAAGAAGGAAAGGAAGTCAAAATCAACAAACTGTTCAAGAGGTTGTGGCAAAAACATACTTTCCAGTTTCCAACGAATAAACTGAACTTGGATTGCTTTTATTTACAAATAAAGTCATAGTAATAAAGCAATAAAATGTTTAAAGTAGGAAATTTGGCACAAGTGTGTTTAACAATATATGTTCTTCTGCATGCCTTTCATTAGCACTCTTTCGCAATTAACAGAACCCGTCTACTACTCTGCACAATAAATCAGACCCAGAAATGTGCAGTATTCCCTGAATTCATAAGGATGGTAATATGAAAGGCAGTCAACATATTAATCAAAAGTGTCTTAAAACAGTAATTTCTTTTAAAGTGTGTACTTTGATGTTTTTTGTAGAAGTGTAGCCTTTGTTTTTATTGTTAATAAAATGGAAAAAAATAAAGATAAAAACAACTTAGGATAATAAACCTTTTATTAGCACACCCTTGTAAACAGTAAATAAAAAGTTCAAAATTGGTAATATTTACCCTAATTAAAAAGAAAGAAATTTTCTTTAAATGAAAAACTGTTGTATTATGCCTAGGAACTCCCTATAATATTTTCATCATGCATACTGCAGGTAAGAAATGTTTTATCCTAACTTTACTGGAAAAGAAGCCTATAAAGTAAACGTTTAAAATAAAAGGCAGCCTTATTTTTGCATTAATTTCTACTAAAGCATTGATGGTAAACGCTTGCATTTATGGAAGACTAACTGATCTATTAAAAACAGTACAACTATTTCCAAATGTTTGCTTCCTAACAAATTTTGGTGATTATGATAGGTAATTTCAAACTGAGCACAAATATATTTTCAGATTGACTGTATAATGTAGGAACTTGAAGAAATATGAAATTAAGTTTTATTGAATTTGGTGTATTAACTACTTAATGATACTCACACATTACATGAATTCAATTGAGCTAAAAAGGTTTTGTCCCTGATTTTTGTTTGTACATTGCATCTGATGCTTCTTGTTTCAGTTGCCACCAATACTTAGCTAGCACTGATGATTCACTTGCCCTGTCCCGGTGAAACCTTTCCCCATTTTCATCACTTACTACACAAAAATTAGCAGGACATACGTGTGAATGGAGAAAATTAATCTTTACCAACATGTTTCATTTCCTGGTTTTAGACGTTTGAAGCATGTCATTAACTAACTAGACGCAGTTTAGTGCTCTGTAGTTGAAAAATTCTCAACTACATCCTTGAATGCTTTCTATGTGATTTCTTACAGACCCATTAGTAGATCTTCAATCTGCTGGTCATTGGTGATGTGTCTGATTTGTGGACTAAGAAAAATGCATTCCTTAATTCTGGTATCAGTTATTCATGGAAACATCCATCTCATATATCAAATCCTTTTTTCATCATTTGTTTGTCACATCAGGAAATTTTTCATTATTTTTTTTTTTAAAGTTTTACATGAAGAAGAGGCTAAATATGTTTTTTGGTTTAAAAAGTAGTTTATATATCCAATCTATTGTGCCCTGGAATTAAATACTTACAGAGCGGTCAGTTCTTTTTAATATAATGAGACTCTTTAGCACGACTGTCCCATTCACAAATGAAACAACGGTAAAATAATGGTTCTTTAATGGCCCTCTTTATTATGTTCAGCATTAAATAATTTATGATTTTCTTAGTTCCATTGCTTGACCAAACACCATTTCATTCTGCGACAGGTTCTTTGCATATGAAGTTGTTGTGCTTTAAAATATGCAGGAAAAAAAAGCAAATTCTTTAATGGATGGTGGAATGAAGAACACTGACAAGATTAAGAAAATCTGGATTTAGCCTGTGTTACTTGAACATATGATGTGAGACCCATGGGTATTTTCACAAATCTTACTACCTTTTGTTTGTATTCAATGTATACAGCCTGTTACAGATCCAAATAAATAAAAGATCTTTCTAAAATCTTCACCAATATGAATTTCCCTATGGCATTGCTTTGAAAAAACACTCTGGGATCTTTATTTTGTAGTGTAGTAGCAGTGCCACTACTTTTAGATCACCACAGATGTTCCAGTTGAAGTTCTTGTAATGTGTATGAGTACAGTATAAATCCCAAAAAATAGGAGATTGCAATAAAAATGGTATGTTATAGGAAATTTTAAATGTGTTTTTTTGTGATAAGCAGGTCTACAAAGCCTATCTGCATGTTTCAACGATCCCTGAACTATGGAAACACAGCATGTATTGTTGAATGTTCATCAAATGGCTCATTTTTTAAAACTAAAATGAAAACTAAACTCAAATTAGCCATTCAAAATAACAACTAATTAAGGTATACATCATCAATAATAAAATCCATAAAGTAAACAAAAAAATGAATCAGCAGGTGACATTTGTATATAAACAATAATTTAAAAAATGAAACTAAAATAAGTTGGAGAATTAACTACTACCAAATTTAAATGTGAACTTTTTGAAATTAACAGGATTATTATACGAATGGCTCCTAAACGTGATCTAATCTTTATAGGGTTCATAACACTAGATAAAAATCACATGATTAAGAAGCATTTCACTGAATAGTCAGGTTGATTTCTGACCAAAAAATCCAAAGCGCAGAACGGTGACCAACAATGGTTAAAGTCCAATGAAGTTAATGCCTAAATTCCTCCAAGCCTTACGCCTTAATTACTGACTAATGGCAGATTTACATACTTCATTAAGTGTGGTGTTATGGGTCCACAGCTCACTTAGTAAAGGCCATTTTTTTAAATAAATAATCACCGCTCTCGCAGCGGCTTAGCGAGGGGCGTTGGGTTCAAGGGCTCCTGAACAGCAATGGGAGTGTGGAGCCGAACATGCATTGTCACATTTGGTGGCAGCGGTGGGATGAGCTAGCAGTGAGGCCAGAAGAGGAGACAGAACAGCAAGCGGGATTAGTACCAGACTTTTGAGGAACCGACGTACCCAAGCCGGAGGAGGACATTTTAAGGACTGAGCTTTTTAAGGACATTTATTTATTGCTGGTTTTTATTTGTCTTTTAAAGAGTTCTTATTCTTTTAATGTCCTGTTTTTATGAAGCGGGCTTGGGTTTGTTTTATTGTGGGGAATTGTTTTAGTGCTTTTATTGTTTTAGTGCAGTGTAGTGTGGCTGAAATGTGGACCTGAGCTCCAGTTGCTTTGGGTTGGCAGTGATGTGGAGCCTTCCCATGCAACTGGAGTTTTATGGGGGGTGGAATGTGGTGTTATTGGTCCACAGCTTACTTAGTAAAGGCCATTTTTTTTTAAATAATAATTAACAATTCTCGCAGCGGCTTAGTGAGGGGGCGTTGGGTTCAAGGGCTACCTAACAGCAATGGGAGTGTGGAGCCGAACCCGCATCGTCACATTAAGGAAGGAAATTAGTTATGCAAATGAAAATTGATTAATACAAATGAGTTTCATTGTTATACGAATGAAAGCTACTGTTCTGTTTTTAACATACATCTCCTAATGGCAACGTAAAAGGGTACTGACTCCCTCAAGGAATCCTGAATATCTCTATGTTTAACCAAAAACAAATGTGACAGACTGCTGTGTTGTCAATACTCGTATATTAAAAGGAGGAAAAGCAAGAAGTAAACCAACTAAGAACAGTGCCAGTCAGTCATTTTTAAGGCCAATGTAATAAAAGTGAAAAAAAACATGTACTGTAAATATTAAAGCATGATGATTGCATCATCAATGAAATGTAAAATACAATTGACAACATAGGTCACAGCAGTTTCCTTGCTGTACCTAGAATGAAAGCTAAACCGAAATCTCTCATCAAGATTCAGTTTATAAGATAACATTCAAGTTGTGAGATTGACATTCAAAAGCTTCGTAGAAATTCAAAATTTAGTGACTGTTAAAAACATTTGGCTATAAATGTCAAGTCTTTAATAACAGTTTAACAACAGTTAATTTGAAAATATCAGGGGTATTCTGTTTAATACACTTATTGTAAATTTCAAAAGGATTGGATCCAGACTAAGCAAATGTGCCAAATTGTGGCTAAATGGAGCAGCCAGAGTGAAGGACTGGGGCTGCTAGGAAATTCTCATACAGACAGCTCAGACTACATTTTAACATATGTTTCAGATGTCTGAGGCAAATTCGATCCTTTTCAAAACAATGTCTCAGACTCTCATAAAGGCCCGTTAATGCCTCACCTTGCAGACTGTAAACAAACTACAGTTTATATAGACTCTTAAACCTTTACGTTCAATTGCAACTACCTAAAATTAAAGCTGTTCACTAAAGGACTGGAAGTTTGAAAATCCAGTTGAGAGCAGTTGTGTACAATGGGGCAAAGAGAAAAACAAACCTACTACATTCAGAATGTGTTATCAGGCTTTAGATTAAATCATGATACAAAAACTTTTTTGGTTATAGTAATTAATGACTTATACTGTAACATTAGAGGGCAGCACAGTGGTGTAGTGGGTAGCGCTGCTGGCTTGCAGTTAGGAGACCCGGGTTCGCTTCCCAGGTCCTCCTGGCATGGAGTTTGCATATTCTCCCCATGTCTGCATGGGTTTCCTTCGTCCAAAGACATGCAGGTTAGGTGCGTTGGCAATTGTAAATTGTTCCTAGTGTGTGGCGCCCTGCCTGGGGTTTGTTTCCTGCCTTGTGCCATATGTTGGCTGGGAATGGCTCCAGCTGACCCCTGTGACCCTGTAGTTAGGATATAGTGGGTTGGATAATGGATGGATGTAACATTAAAAACAAACAAAATATCTATACTTCTTCTCTTAGAATTTAGCAGAATATTTGATATCATAGATCATAGCATTCTCACTAATTGTCTTAGTCAATGGGTTTTTCTTGTAGTACCTTAACACTAGAGACAGATTTGATGTCATTCAAGTGGTTACTGGAATGTAAAATAAACACTTTCACAAAGGTACAAGTATAACAAAACAAGTGTGCTTTTATTCAAGAATAAGTGACAACAAGATACCAAGAAGACTAGATTCACCAGCGTTTATGTGTCTGCTTATATCCTTTCAGCGATATCTTTTACAGGTAGCACAAACTTACCATGGGTGTTACAGATTCAAATAAAATGTATCTTTTTATTATATTATAGTAATAGTAATAATAATAACAGCTTACTAGTCAAAATGGACAAACCCACAACCTTTTGTTTATGAGGCAGTAGCTGTTACTTTTGCACCAGCCAAGCTGACATGTCGACTTTCTATCAATTGATATTTCAGTTTAGGTTTTTACTCACTAACAGCAACATGTAAATTGAATGGTTTCTTTTTCTTCAGTTGTATTCTTGAATAAAAGCGCACTTGTTTTGTTATAGGTTGCGTGAAAATGTTTGATATTTGGACTTTAGTCTTCACACATTATACACGTCAAGTCAACATTTTGTCGTAAATACAACAACATGAAAAAGTTTGTTTTAGTTATGTGTTTAACATTTCTTGCTTCGCATTTCCTGTCATCCTACATTTACCCAGATCATTGTAGACACGGAACACACATAAAATGTATGTATTATTCCAAATAATAATATACTGTATTATTTGTCCTATACAATTCAAGGCACCTCACACCTAGATAAACAGAATTGAGCTGGGACAACTTCAACTGCATCAGTGGGGGACAAGATAGCAGGCTGCTTGCTGCTTGTGCTGATTGACACATTTGCAAAACAAAGACGTTGAGGAAGAGGTGCAGGGGAATTTAAGGTGGCCCAGCATTATGACTTTTTTCATAGGCTTCAGGGATTCTATTGTTATGCTGGTTTCAGTCATATATAACAGGAAGGAAATTAATTGTAAGTTGTGATGACTGTATATCAGAGATCTATGATAGTCTTTGGTGTGCTGCTGGGATCAATTTCATGCCTTCTGTTTATTCTCAGTGTACATGCTCCTCTTAAACCATATTACTTGGAAACACAAGATGAGCAACCAGAGCTATGTAGCTGACATACAGCTTTGCATAACTATAGCAGTGCA
Organism: Polypterus senegalus; assembly: GCF_016835505.1. Classification (NCBI taxonomy): domain Eukaryota; kingdom Metazoa; phylum Chordata; class Cladistia; order Polypteriformes; family Polypteridae; genus Polypterus; species Polypterus senegalus. Next base: position 38,326,671 of record NC_053157.1, read on the forward strand.
GGACCCTGAGGCTGGTCATGTGTTGTAGTAGCATTACAGAATAGATAAGTATTAACTTACATAAACTAAACAAGGAAAAAATGAAATTTTTGCTATTGGTAGCAGTAACATATTGAAATTTTAGTTATTGGTAGCAATAAAAAGTTAAGGTTAAGTCTTACAAATCGCATCATATGTAAAGAATCAAGACATTATGAACTTGGACCTAAACTTCAAAACACATCTTAACCATATTAAGACTGTGATCTGTCATTAAATAAATATTGCAAGAGCTAGATCTATGAAATTTCAAAACGCTGAAAAATGAATGCATGCTGCTCTTCTTAGCTGACTAGATTTCTGTAATGCATTCCTAACAGGAGTACCTAAGAAATACATATACCAGCAAAAACTAGTTCAGAATGCGGCATATGGAATCTTAACTAAAAAACTGATTTTAGCTTTGCTACACTGTTTATCTGTGTTTCTCTAGAACTGATTTTAAAATAGTCTTCATTGTATAAAAAGCTCTTGGATAGGGGGGCAGATTGTCATGGATCCAAAAATAGGACACAACTCATTAATCCTGTAAGTGTGCTAGATGCAAATAAAATCAACCTGGGGTGGGGAATTCCCCAATGAAGTATCATTGCAAAAAACATTGGAAAAATACACATGTAATCAAAGTCTGGGTACCTCCATGGATTATAGTTCAGCTTATAAAAATTCACATGAAACCCTTCAGTGTTTCAGGCTCCTAAAAACATGAGGAAAAGGGAGATTTTGTTCACTTTCTAGGTGGTAGGCACAAAATGGGATGCAATTAATAAAAAATGGGCCGTCCTGAAAAATACACGACACACACAGTCTGTAATCTGGACTGTTCCCGTCAAACTTGGGCAACTTGTCAACATAATCTTGAACCTCCTTATTTTGTAATGTCCACCCCCTAACTTTCCTAATTGTACTCTTAAATCTTTTTTTGTTGATTTACTTATTATTACAAGAGCCAAGTATAAAAGAACTAGTGAAGTGGTCTATTGCTTTTATGCTTCAGAAATCTTGAATGCTTTACTAATCAAGACACACCGGGCTAATATACCTAAAGATTTTAAAAAACGCATAATAACTAACTTCTTTAACTTAGTCTTTTCTTAATTCCTTGTTTTTTATAAGTTGTGTAAATTTGGCATTTACGTGGCATAGTCAAATTAATCAAAGAATAATTGTTTCCCAGAGTCAACTATACTGCTAAATATTTACATACAATCCCAAGTGAAATATCATAATATAAACTTACAATATAAATGAACATTAAAATGTTTCAAACTAAGAAATTACAAAACAGTATACAAGTAGTATTGACAATATTTAAATGTTTTTATTACTTTGTTCATCTACATATTGTAATTGTTACAAAATAAGTGCTTTCTTATTTCTTAAATAAGTTATAAAATGCATGCATGGTGTAACATTTGGGTGAGTTCTAGGACTGGGTTTACTGTTTTTATAGTTTGAACATTGCTATTTTTTTATTCACTTCCTAAACGAGACATTTATGTTTATTAAATATTTTGTTACAGTGGTGTTATACATGTGGTAGAAGTTTGGTGAGACTGCCACACTGCTGTTTATACATGCAGCACATTCTGGCATACTGTAAGCTGTGGACGCGTGTGCAATGACTCCACGGACATTTCAATAGCTTCATCCGACTACTGGGGATCTGTTTACTAAGAAGAGCGGCTACCTGACATTTTAAAGGGGAAATAATGAATATGACATATGCAAGCTTAAGTAAATATGAAACGGTAAACTAATCTATTATTGAAATCTTTCAGAATGTTTCTCTGTTTGTTTTAAGGATAGGAGACATGTACAGTTTTTTCAGGGTATGATGAATTTAATTGTCACAATTGTTTATTATTAACACATTTACATTTGCTGTCACCTTAAAGAAAAAGTTTGAGGAAAAAGTACCCTTTATTGGAGGTGTATTATATTATCAAATTGCATCTGTTGGCCCCCACAAAGTACAGCGATGGCAAAAGTGCATTCTTGCTCCGATGTAGAACCATCGTCATGATCTGCGTTGACCTCTGGTATAGTGCGTCTATGTGAAAACAGCAGTATCAAATGCAGGGAAGTCGGGGTGTTGGGATCGTGAATGCAGCTGAGAGAGTAAAACTATAAAAAAAAAACCCAAAGCTAACCATTACAAGTATCATAAATTACACCGGCTGTTACAGACTGGAATCAAATGTATGTTTTTATTCTAAAATAGTAAGAATACGTGCAGCTGACTTCTCAAAACAGACTCGTCTGGGATCAAACCCGTGAAGTTTTGATTACCAGTCATAAGTTGATACCGTTGCACCACCGAAGCAATCATAGCAAATGCATGTCAATATCGCACCCTAATGCGGGTTCTTTTTCTGCAGTTATATTCTTGAATAGAAGCGCATTTGTTCTGTTATATTTGTACCTTTTGTTTCTTTGATATTTGGAATTCAGGCTTCACACATTATATAATTCATGTCTACATTTTGTCAATTATTACTAAAACATGAAAAACATTTCTGTTTTAACGATGTGTTTACATAGATCATTGTAGACAAGGAACACACATGAAATGCAAGTGTTCCAAATAACGATATTGTATTTATAAAAGGTGTCATTTTGCTTGACTTCTCACTCTATACAACTCTAAGCAACTGACGCGCAGGTAAACAGACTTGAGCTGAGAAAACTGTGTAGGGTGGGGGGATGTGAGAGCAGGCTGCTTGCTGTTTGCTGTTTGTCCACACATTTACAGGACAAAAGACGCTGACACAGAGGTGAGAAGCGATTTAAGGTGGGACGGATCTACGAATATTTTCGTAGGGTCTGGTAATTCTAGTGTTAAAGTCATGTTTAATTCCATTAGGGACTCTTTTTTACGTATTTGCATTTATTTGTATTTGTATTATTTATATTCTTTGTAGCTGTAATTCATTTTTACTTCTTGTAAAGTGTTTTAAGCTACACATTTTGTCTGAAAATATACTGTATAAATAAATGATTGTTTATGTCCACCTGATTTAGTGCTGGGATGAATTTTTCACAGTAATTTAACTTTTTTTTATAAATCTGATGACAAATGTCAGGGAAATTTCAAAAAGGGAAAATGTATATTATTGTTTAGAATGTGAATTCTATGATAATAAAGATTTATTACAGAATAAATTATACATGATACATGAAGCACAAGCTCCTTGAAGCTTCCAAATTGGACACTTGTCTATAGTAAAAGGCTGAAAAAGACACAAGAAGTGCTTTATGCTGTAATGTCTTAAACAAGGAATTGAGATATTTGTGTCAAATAATATTAAGAAACAGGTACTAGTTATGGTACTGACCACTGGTCCTCTCCTTCCCTGTTTGATGTGGGATATATCTGGCGAAGGTCCCATAGGTCCCATCATTCCTCTTGGTCCTGGTGGTCCTGGTGGTCCTAAAGGCCCAGGTGATCCTTTAAGACCTGGAGGTCCTGCATGAAAAGAAAACAGTATGTAGTAGTATGATTGTATACTAGATGAAATATTAAAATGCTAGTATCCCTAGATAAAAAAAAATATTAAATCTGTTAATCCTGAGGAAACATTTGGAATGGTTATTCAGTAACAGCTTTGGTAGCATTTAATAACGGGAATGCATTGACTATGGTTCTGTTCTTGTACATTAACTCACATTGTATTTTGAAAATGTCCTATACTATTGACACAAAAACGAAAAAAAATAATGTGGATTAAGTATTTGAACTCATTTTGGTTCATGTGGTTTTATACAATGAAGCACAAGACTTGCTATACTAGAAATCTTCGGAATGCATTTGTTTTAGTGGATTACAATCCAAAGTTTTTTTTTTTATTAGGACTAGACTGTACTTAGTATCTTTTATTTACAATATTGTTCATGACTACTTTAAATGCCTCTTTTTTATTCTTATCTCAGCTACTATGTAAAATTAACATCATTCAAAGTGAAAATTAAGTATTTCTAAAATACCAGAGAAAAATGGCATTTTCCAAAGAACACAGTACTCTGTTCTAGGACAAGAACATTTTTCAAATTAAATGTCTTATTACTAATGAAACCATAGTATTGAACTAATTGAGCTTGGAACTAGAATACAATTAATTTACATTTAAAACAATAAGTATGAATATTAAAAAACAGATCTGGGTAAAAATGACTAAAGGAAACGCATCATGGCTTAATTCATACAGTGTCATATATCTTACCTGGTTGTCCAGGAGGTCCAATTTGCCCTGGAGGTCCAGGTAAGTAAGGATGTAATGACTGGATTTTCTCACTTAGCATTTGCTTATTTAGTTCTGCACTATTCGGCAGTAGGGCAATCTAAAAGGAAGGAAAACTGATTATTTCAAAATAGCAGAGTAGTAGGTACAAAGACACACAAGGTCCTCCTATAATAGTTACATAATAATCTAAAATACTATAAAAGAAAAAGTAGTAAAGTGCAAATGTGTTTCAATAGGATAAACTTTCAAAATCACAAAATAAAAGTGTGTAACTTCTTTGAACACTGGCATTGGCAAAATGTAGGTTAAAAGTAATATTTTGTCAATTTATAGAGGAAACAAAATCTGGATGTGTCCAACATAGTACATTTTTTAATAAAGCAGCATACACGGACAACCTGAACCTGAGTTAAGGCCAGCCAACCTTATCCTCTGGGAGTAATAAAGTCATATAAACATTGTAAAATAATTGCACCCCTTTAAAGCTAAAAATGAACAAATAAAATGAAAAGGTCTCAAGTAGCCAATAAAGCAGAGTAAGGTGGAAGAGTGTTTTATTGGGTCTCATGTTCCAGAAGGCAGGGATTTGCTTTTAGATAAGATTCTGGAAATCACTGCATCTGGTAAATTTGTGCTCTGCAAAATAAACGCAAATGTAAAAGGGAAAGAAATGCGTGATACACTCACAAACATATACACGAATACACTGTCATAGATGTTCTGTTAAAGTACTTCTTCTCAGATAATTATTTAGATAAAGCCTTCTCATTACTGTCATTTAGAGCTAAACATATTAATGTTGACCTTAAGTGACTGGGCAAATACAAAATGTGGAAGCCATTCCCGTTGCCAGTGCTCAACAGTCTTGTAAAACATCAGTAGAATTGCACTCAAACATTTCAAAAATTTTAAGGGAATTTCCAATAGTTATAAAAATGCTGACAAGTACAAAGTATTTCCATTACCTGAAATATATAGTACAAGTATTTGTGTTTACTACATATATTGAATTTTGATATTAACCCATATGCTACAACAGAATCCCTGTTTCAGTGATTAATTAACTTTGTAACTAGTTGGTTGACGACAGATTAGAAATTTAACATGGAGTATGCAAAAAAAAAAAAAAATGCAGAATTACGTTTTGGGCACTAATTATATTTTTGAGCTGTTAATAAAAGAAAATTACCGTAAATAAAATTCAGTCCAAATACCATTCATCATTTCTATATCCTTTGCACTATAATGCATTTTCAGCTTACACTTATGGTATTCTTATATTGTGCCAAAGATCAGCTCAGAGCATTTAAAACAATTTTCAAATCTAAAATAAATTACAGACGAATACAAAAGCAAGCATTATTTCTGTGCATATGTACACATATGATATATTTTCAAAAGTGCATTAATTAACTCACAGAAAACAAAATAATACTTTCTATGTACTGCTTCCAACATGGAATTAATCTAGACTGGCCTAATAAACAGAAACAAAACTTAGCAAAATCACTGTATATCAGAAAGCAGAAAACATTTAAAACGGAGATAATCAGATGGCCTAAAGTAGACATTTACAGATTTCCCTTTTGTAAACATTCACATATAATCAGACTTGACTAAACATCCATGATAAATTATTGCTTAAATGTTTCATAATCAAAATAATCACATTATCTCAACTAAACAGTTTCATTTAACAATGACTTTACTATTTTAAGTTAAAATGTCTTACTTTTTATCACTTAACATGTCAAAAATGATATGCAAATAAAACCTTTTAGAGATGAGTAGCTTAACTTCATGTCTGATAAGAAAGTAAACTCCTTCAAGCCTTATAAACTACAAGAACTTTAAACAAATTTATCAGACAGGTTAAAACACTCTTAAGTAGTTTGTCTTCAGTAACAGTGCCCATCAGATCAGCACAGCTCAATCACACCATGCAGCCAGGTGATTTAGGGGATAATGAAATGCTCCTTCAACCTCAATTAATAATCATTTCCCATTCTACTTTGCAGATGCTGGAAAAGAAAATAGTACAGAAACAACTAACTTAATAAATACCTACATGCTGAAATGTTGGGTCAGAGTAAATATTTGTATATCTGAATGTCCCTTAATGTTGCTTTTAGCCTAGTGTGTGTATTTCTTTAATAAATATGACCTTTAAGTTGAAATAAGTGTACTCAACAGTAATATGTTAAAGGTATGCTGTGAACTGCATCTCTACCATCCGTATATGTTAATGGGTGCCATCTTATATACTGTAAAGCACCTGTCAAACAATGAAAAATGAGAACTTAGCCTCTGTTACAATAGGGAAGATGTCGCTTATCTGATTTTTTTTGTTATTTTTAATGTGATGAGCTTTGGAAAGTTAGAACATGTGCTTAAATTTACAGATGTTTTAACATGTCTAGTAAGAAAAATGAATAAATAGAAAAGAGCAAAATCAACAACATTTATTTATATAGCACATTTTCATACAAAAATGTAGCTCAAAGTGCTTTACAGGATGAAGAAAGAGAAAAAAGGCAAAATATAAAAGTAAAATTAGGCAATACTAATTAACAAAGAATAAGGGTAAGGTCTAATAGCCAAAGAGAACAGAAAAGACATTTTATGTTAAGAAGAAAGGCAGCAAAGTGAAACAGTGGTATCTGAGGGCATAAAATGAAAAAAAGAAAATGTTTTTTCTAGAAAAAGAAAATATGTGGCTGGTGTTTACCTGTGAAAGTTCAGAAGGTACAATCTAGAGAGACTCTAGTGAGTGGTGCACCCAAAAATCCAGGAGTGAGAAGCACATGAAGGGCTGGTTGAGTAAGACATAGGGAGGCTTGAGTCTGTGTAACACTCTGGGGTCTTCTGGAGTGTGTTAAACAAGGACTTTGATCAAAGGTTTTGAAGATTTGATTGAGTGAATAAGGGGCTTTGACTTGAATCTTGACTGTCTTCCTTCATTTCCAATGTACTTTTCCCTCTGCCTTTACACTAAAAACACTGATTAAGTGAGGTTTATTGGCTTTCACACTGACCCGTCTCTGCCTTCTTCCTTAACCAATAAGTTTTGGCTTTAAAGAATTTAACTGTTATGACGTCTGTTTTGGTATTTGATTATGGTTTTGTCTAGCCTGTGGTTTAATTGCGCACAGTAAATGAGCAGCCATCATAAAAAAAATCCATTTAGATGGTGGCACCCATCTTTTTAATTTTGTGTTAAAGGATTTTATTACAGTGAATAAAATACATCTCTGTAACCACAGAGTACTGCATGGAATTCAGATCAGATCCTATTTCCCTAGGCATATATAGAGCTGAAAAGGACATTTATTTAATTTGAAGTAATCATTTGAATATCCCATAGATTAACCATGTAGCCTGACCCTAAACTCCATAGGTAGGCTTTGGCCAGCATAGACACAAAATGGGGCCCTTGCTTTTAAAGTTTAAGCAATAAGTAGATAGATAGATAGATAGATAGATAGATAGATAGATAGATAGATAGATAGATAGATAGATAGACAGACAGACCGTCCCCAGGGAGAAACTTAAAATGTCCCAAACTATGTGAAAATGTCCAAAAAAAGCAACCCAGGGTAAACAAATACAAACTGCAGAAGTCCGAACCTACAAACCAAAGAAAAACAATTCCCATGAAACCTCCAACAAATTTATTAAACCACTGCTGAGACCATCTCTTTCACCTCACTTTGAAGCTGAAGTTGGTCCCAGCAGTAGTGACATTAGGGTGGCTCTGCCTCTTGGGGTCCCATCACAAACTCAAGGAATTGAGGAAAATTTAAAGATACAGTACATAAATACTAAAAAATAAAGCATAAAAACAAAACCTCAAATAAATAAATATATATATATATATAATATAATGCTATGCTCAGGTCAGTCTGTCATATGATTACTTGCAAAGTACTGGGGCTAGAACCTTGAGCTTGGTCTTAATTGAAAGCTTATGACCTGATCTGATCTGAAAATTCAAAAAAAAATGTAGGTAGCAGGGACCTCAGTAAAGTGACCTTCTGTTGAGTGTTTACCATGACAAAGTGAGAGCAAGAAAACAAAAACAAGTGACATGATGGAAAGAAATTTTTTTAAAAAGCAACATCTGCTGAGCATCAAGTAAACCACAGATGTCAATTTCATGATGATGAACCCCATAACAGGAAGAAGAAGAAGAAGAAGAGCAGTGACATCAGCCAAGTTTCAATTCAAGGATACAAAATGCAAAAAAGACAAAGACGGAGAAGAACATGCGGACAATCAAGAAGAAGGAGAAGATTGTCAAATGCATGTTCAGAGTTCATAATGAAGTGTAAGCTTTATGTTTATTGCCCATTAAACATTAATTAAAAGGCTGCTCACTTTGCCTTATAAAAACAACATGTTTATATAAACAACATCCTGTTTTTGAATGTATTGTATTTATTGACCATCAAACATTAGACTTTATTAAACATGCAGAAACAATGGAAAAGTGACTTGTGCCCATGTGCTTATGGCAAAGTGATTGCAAAATAAAGTGCTAACCACTATAGCGGCAGGAAGAGGAAGAAGAGCAACAACATCTGCTGAGCATCAAGCAAATTGCAATAAGGCATTTAAGTAATGAAGAACACAAAATAATAAGACAAGACACTGAAGCACACAGCTAGGCAAAAAGTAATTCTTAATATACACAGGCAAACACGATGACTCTGAAGTGAAATGCATAACAACAAATGAGAAATACTCAAAACTTCTGAGCATATGCAACCAGTGATTTACATCTTTACCAAAGTGATCACTGTGAAGTGGTGAAAACAATGGAATGTCTTGCCAAAATGGGAAGGTTTAGTTTACGCTATATGGACTACTTTTATTTCAGTACCGTAGGTCTGCATGTTCCAGTAGTTTAACAATGAAAAGGAAAATAAACACAAGCCAGGCTATAATAATAATACATTTTATTTATAAAGTGCCTTTCCCATGCTCAAAGCGCTCATATAATGCAACACTCATCACTCCATCCCACTTCTTAACATGTCCACTATCTAGCCTATGTGCCAGTAGACCTTTGACCAAGTTTGCATCCTGACACTAGAAACTAAAAACCACTATAAGATTCCTGGACTGAAAGTAGGTTAAATCCTGAAAAATATTGCTATACTCGAAGATAGAGGCTTTGATTATTTTCCATCTATCATAATATTTAAAAATAGAATGCTGTTATTACAGTATCTATATTCAATATCGTGGCCAACAACAAAAGCAGTCCATCTTTATGAGATAACCTCATAATAGACATTATTACATTAACCAGCACACGCATACAGCAGTCTAATAGAATAAATAAAACATTACGTCAGACAATCAAAATAGTAGTTGTATTCACAGAACATTTAAAAATAATATTCCCCTCATGTAATACATTGCCACATCCCTGGCTACCAAGTATTAATTTTACACATGCATGGCCCACCCTCCTGTCCCATGTCATGGCAAAGCCTTCTCTGCTCAGGCAATACTGTTCATAATATAAAGAACTGTAGTGTTCAGAAACATTAAGCTGTGACATTATCTTAATTACTTAAAAATAAAATGTTTAGTTACAGCAAACCAATGGAAGTTCTAACAATACACATAAAAACACAATGAAAGGACAAAACAAGAGGTGCAGAACTAACACAATACCATACACCAGTTAGGGTAATATAAATTGAAGTAAGACTCATGTTCCATGTTGACATGCTCACATTCTCACCATGATGTGTTACTATGTGTTGATAGATGTGAAGACAATCCAATCACATTCAGTGTTGGAAACAGACACCTCCTTCTTGCAAACACCGATCCACACGGCACTCCATATTAGCCAAAGTATCCGCAAGCATTGTAGTGGAAATGGCAGCAATTTCCTGTTCAGTGTTTTGCTGTAATTGTTCCAGTGTACAAGGTGTGTTCTTGTACACTTTTCCTTTCAGCGCTTTCCAAAGGAAGAAACCCGGAGCTCACAGGTTCTGGGAACAAAATGGCCATAGTCCCTTTGAAAATTACCTAAATGCCAAAAAAGGATTTAATTTGTGCCATACTGCGAGCTGATGTGTGAGAGGTTGCCCTTGCTGGAAATAACCTTCACTGATCTCACGGCCATCCAGTTCATTCATAAAGCAGTCAAAAATGTTCAGGTACACATCAGTATTGCCGTTTTGTGGCGAAATAAATGGAGCCTATTACACATCATATCTAAGGGCCCTGCCCATTAGAATCACTGTGTAGTTCCTGTGATGCCAAAGCGACATTATCTCCATCACAAGCTCCCAAATATGAAACCAACCTGGTTTATGATGCTGGAGTCTAATCTGCATTCAGTGTCTATTAACCTCATTGGTAAAATTAGCGTGTTTTACACTTTTACAACTACACTTATTTCTAGAAACACCAAATTGAAATGTTCTGGTAAAAAAATGAACATCTGTTCACTCTGCAGGTACTCTGTTATTCTGCACACACACATAAAAAATTAAAGCAAAAACCTGTTTAGTTTCTGCTATTTTGAAATACTCTCCTTCCCGTATCATGAATGAATTCTTTTCTTGCAATTTGAGGAGAAAACATCTACTATGCACTTCTGAGCTGTGTGTTAGGTCACTTCCTCAGTTTTACTTTTGAGTGTAAATCTCAATTTTTTTCTCTATAAACATGGCAAGGTCTTTTGCATGTTTAATCATTTGATTTGATTATATAAAAAAGTGTAAAAGGATTAAGTAAAGGTCATTCTTCTGGAAAAAATGCAGCTTAAAAGATGGGACAACAATGCTTAGATTAGGAGCTCTGAAGCTGAGGTTTCATTGTCTTTATGTGCCCACTCATTTAGAATCCCTTGGCTTTCAGCAATGTTAGCTAGTAATGAGATCCTTCAATCATCTTCTCACTTTGGGGGCTCCTGCCTATTAGACCCATTAGATTCATGTCAAGGTAACTGAGGCCTGTTCATTTTATGAGACACAAAGATTATATAAGATGGATAATTACTTACATATAAATAGTGTACTTAATTTCTACATGTTTCCTCCGGGCGCTCCGGTTTCCTCTCACAGTCCAAAGACATGCTGGTTAGGTGGATTGGCGATTCTAAATTGGCCCTAGTGTGTGCTTGGTGTGTGGGTGTGTTTGTGTGTGTCCTGCAGTTGGTTGGCACCCTGCCCAGGATTGGTTCCTGCCTTGTGCCCTGTGTTGGCTGGGATTGGCTCCAGCAGACCCCCGTGACCCTGTGTTCAGATTCAGCAGGTTGGAAAATGGATGGATGGAATTTCTAGATGTGGAACACTGACAACCATACAACAAAGAAAAGACCATTGGATTACAGTGGAACCTCGGTTCACGACCATAATTTGTTCCAAAACTCTGGTTGTAAATCGATTTGGTCATGAACCGAAGCAATTTCCCCCATAGGATTGTATGTAAATACAATTAATCCGTTCCAGACCATACGAACTGTATGTAAATATATATTTTTTTAGTTTTTAAGCACAAATATAGTTAATTATACCATAGAACACACAGCATAACAGTAAACTATATGTAAAAACATTGAATAACACTGAGAAAACCTTGAACAACAAAGAAAACTAACACTGCAAGAGTTTGTGCTATAGTGCTAGGAACCGCTCACTAAAAACACTTTTTTTTTTTTATGAGTTTTAAAGCACAGGGAAAAAAATCCGTAATTTAATAAACCACCAAGAAAAGTAACATTGCCACAATGCACGCTATGAACCGATCGCTGTAAATGGAACTAAAAACAAAAACAAGCGTTTTCTTCCTTAAGTGTCCAGCCCTCCGTCTCTCGCTCACTCGCTGTCTCTTTCGTGTGTGTGTGTCTTTCTCTCTCGTGCCTGTGTGTGTGTGTATGTGTGTGTCTCTCTCTCTCTCTCTCTTGCTCGCTCGCTCGCTCGCTGCACAGGAAATGCACAGGGAGAGACTGAACATGTACAAACCGAAAGGGAAACTGGCTTGTTCGTATACCGAGTGTGTGGTCGTGAACCGAGGCAAAAGTTTGGTGAACTTTTTGGTCATAAACCAATTTGTACGTGTACCAAGACGTTCGTGAACGGAGGTTCCACTGTATATGCTTCTTTGTGTTTAGTGTTTCTCTTTTGAAATCTTTCCATGACGTCACTGTCCGCCATTTTCTTTCTCCAGTACATAGCCATGGGTGCAGAGGGTGTATGCAGTTTAGTCATGCAAAGCTCTTTTACTATCAATTTAGTGAGAAGCTTACCCAACACAGTATTTTATGACCTTGTTATCCATTGACAAATATACACGGGTGACTCTTTACTAGCTATTTGGTTTTATTTTATCTTGGGGCAGTAAAAGCAATTTTACAATAGTAACTCCTTATGATGTGACGTGTTTACACTTGGACTGATTGAAAATCTTTCTTTGCAGTGGTGTGCGCTCATTGTTTTGCCAAGTTGTCCTTTGTCTCTATCATTGATGTGGTCAAGTTTTCCTCTGCTTAAGGCATTTGGTCTCTTTAATGTGTTCTCTGCAGCCTCAAGGGAAAAGTCCATCTGTTCCTGGAACAACTACTAAGGCTCACTTCTTGAAGTACGCCCCCACTCAAAGCTTGGATTCAGTCATTGGGACAGAGCTAATGGTAGAAGCAGCTCATTTTAGAACTTGTGTCTCCACCCCCCAGGGAGTTCAGAGTGTCATCCTCAAAGAGCTATAGGAATAAAATAAACTTTACGGGCCAAAGAGGGTTCTTTCAGTCTCAAGCAAGGGTTTTACTTCAGTGCACAGAGAGAATGACAGCATGAACCTCTCAAATAGCTTCTGTTGATTTGATCAGAGCGTATTTTCAGGTAAAGGTTCCTACCTATAGGTACACAGGTTTACTAATGACTTTAGACTATGGGTACAAGATTAAGACTAATGTCCTTAAAGGTGAGTCTTGCCTTGGTCTGCAGAAATGTCAGCTCATTTTTAATTAATACCTCAGGTCTTCAGATGAAATTCAGAAAGCAAGATGACCAAAAGTTGGCTCAAAGTAGGGGCAGTTGGCTTCTTATAACTGTGTCAAGTTTGTTCATATAGCAGACAGTGTTTTGTATGCTGCTCAAAGCCTGGGAAAATTGAGCTATGTCCACTTTTCAATACAAGTAAACATTTTTCTATTGCAAAGTAATGAGGAATCAACCTTAAATGATTTGGGAATCTACCTCAAGGCACAGCTATGAGCGGCTTATTTTAACATACATAAATGGAACATTGGAGAAAATTAAAATGGACAAAGCACACTTAAAATTTATGAACAAAGGGATAACATGGACACTCTGTAACCAGGCAAGAATAAATCTGAAGGCTCTAGTGTGGTGGCAGTAGCGCTATCCATTTTTACAGCCATAATGGTGAATTTAATTACAAGCTAATTAGAGGAAAACAAAATGTACTCATTCTTAACTTTTTTCTGCCTCACAGATAGTTGTTACAGTATACTCATCGCTACTTTAATAGTTTAGTAAATAATTAGTCTTACATTCATAACTTTTATTAATTTTATTTTTACTTTCTTTTTTGCAAAAGTAAGGAAAGCATTCAGTCCGTAACAGTCATAGGTAAATTGTCACAATATGTCACGTATGGTACCCACTTCAAACACATGCTATTTTAGATACTTTTCTTTTATATGAAGAAGTGCTTTCTAGTCTCAATTGTAAAGGTATCTTCTACTGGCGTACTAGATTTTTCAAATTTCATCTAAAAGAATTCTGCCTTAGGGTACACTGTCTAGGGCCATTTATTGTGTTGTGCCCAGTGATGCCAAAAGAGTGTCATGACTGAAAATATTTTGACCGTGTACAGTATTTTTTTTAAATATTTTGTTAAAGTTTATTGAACTGGTTAAAAGTTATTAAATAATTTCTGTATATTTGATGTAACTGTAATGCTACAACCATTTTGGGAATATTTTGTTGGCCAAAGTCATATTGTTTATGGCACACTGCCTGTAAAGTGATCACCGTATTGCTGCATTTTACATCATCGCGTCAATACCAGCATGTGAACTTCGTTGTCCAAGTTTATAGATGCATCTCTTTAAAGAAAATTAATCTTCTCATGATTTTTTAATGAAAGACCTTTAAATAGGTTTCTCACCTCTTGCCTGATTTTTCTGAATTTGACCTTTTTTAGATTTTTTTAGATTAGCGTTTTAGATTCTGATGAAGGCAGTTTAAAGTGGTAAAGGCTTTAGACTTTAAACCCTGAGGTTGTGGGTTCGATTCCTGCTACCAGCACTGCGTGAACATCAGCAACTCACTTGACCTGCCTGTGGTCCAATTGGAAAACCAAAAAGAAATGTAACTAATTGTATCCTAAATGTTGCAAGTCACTTTGGATAAAGGCGTCAGCCAAATAAGTAAATGTAATGAACAGTTGGACTTTTTCCTCAACACCATATCAGATAGGCTTCTGTCCCTGTGACTGAGTTGGATTGAGCAGAGTTTCAGACACTTTTCTGCTGTATCAACTTATCTGTGCCTTATCTAAGAATTTTAAAGATCCCTAATGCCAGTCACTTCTTATTGCACTGTGTCATCTGCTCATATATTGATGCTCATGCTCACATGTTCAAGAAACCATAGCGTTAGTCAATATCAGAAATTACAGAAGCTATTGTCAAGGTAGACACACAGGACCTTGGACAAAATAAAAAGAAGAATAGCCAGAAATCAGTTACTAAAAAAATGTATGGTCACAAAACCTACACACTAAATTGACAACAAAGTCAAAAGGTGAGCTGTCATGAATCAGAAGTAAAGAGATGTGTCTTTACCAAAAAATGTCATGCAAAACTCTTAATGGAATCAAAAGGGGAATTGCTATGAATCGGCAATGAAAAGATTCACCACTGAGAGCATGCATTGAAGTTGTTTAAGGGTTGGATTAGGCACATGAGATACGTTGCCCATGATACAATTCATATTGAGCTTCAGCGTTCAAGGTTTAATATTCCCACCATATTATATTATTAATAAAAAATGAATGTCATGTTTAGTGTTAGTTATTAGACATTCATAAATCA
Source organism: Polypterus senegalus (assembly GCF_016835505.1). Lineage (NCBI taxonomy): Eukaryota > Metazoa > Chordata > Cladistia > Polypteriformes > Polypteridae > Polypterus > Polypterus senegalus. The sequence goes on from NC_053157.1 coordinate 38,342,040, forward strand.
AAATACTTCAAAACAACATCAGATCAGTGTACAAATACATATGTTTTAGTGGATGTTTACATAAGCTTTTTCTTTTTTATTAAAAGGAATAAATATTAAAATTTTTGCAGAGCAGTGCTAGTAAGAATCTCACTGTACTCTGCACACATTATAATAATCTATCTATCTATCTAGGTGCTTGCTAAAAAATGGTTTTAAAAATTTCAAGCGCAAAATTTCTTATAGTTTTTTCAACCTGTTTGTGTGTCTGTCCGATTCTCACGAGAGAACTACTTGATGGGCTTAGATCGGGTTTTTTTCTATAATTTTCTTGAACATTCCATTGATTTTGTGACTTTCTCATTGCGCTCATTATCATAGTTCGCTGGCGGTACGGATTTATTAGCGCGAATACAAGAGAGACTCATGAGTCAGCCTCAGGCGTAACCTTAACTCCGCTTAGTTAGCAAATGAGAGACCTACTTAACGGATTTAGATCTTTTTTTTCTATAATTTGCTTGAACATTCTGGTTGATTTTGCGACATCTCTCATTGTGCTAAGAATGATTATTCACTTGCAGGAGTAATATATTCACGCTAATCTGAGCGAGGCCGGGATGGGAAAGATTGACGTCAGGAGTAGAGAGCTGGGTTGGGCCCTCCTCACTGTCCTGTTTCACTAATACACAGGTGAAGCCACAAGGGATAGCCACTAAACCTATAATATACAGTTACTGCAGTGCAAAATCGTCCAAATTTAAACATATATATATATATATATATATATATATATATGTCACACATGCGCAAGTAGGAGATCGCGGATGGACCTTAACACTCTTTGGAAGACATTCGCCGGCAGGGAGTGGCGGGGTACTAACTTTTCTCCTTTGCTTTCTTGCAGAAAAAAAGACGCTCTGCCACCATAAGCCTCATTTTTCAGCAGCACGTTACTTCCGCCCTTCCTCCTCCATTGTTCCGGACGTCATCGATCCCATCTTCCCTCATGGTTCCTTCCCAGCATTCCTCCACTTCCGGCTCCTCCTTCAAAAAATGGCCGCCAACGCCATTTTCGGCGTCGTGCATATGTGAACTTTTGTTTATGTATTTTGACCAGTTGTTTATTTTTTGCTGTGGATAATTTTACAGTATACGGGCCAGAAACCCCAAACCTTTGTGCTGTCTCCTTATTCGTCTTTTACAATATTATATATATATATATATATATATATATATATTTATTTAATTTCTGAGTTAATACTAAATATTTCTCCAACAATCCCTTTTCCTTTTATTTCCCTATCGTATGCCCTACTGATTTATTATCTATGGGTCCTGACGGAAGGTATGAAAAACTTACGTTAGATTTCCTTTTAAGATAAATGAGAATGTCCACACACAGCAATAACCTGTAAGAGATCGCACTGCAATACCCCCAGCATCCGAAACACTAACCAGGCACAGAAAGTAGTGACAGATGTATGATTTCACCAGAAAAGGTGGCAGTGGGAAGTGTCACTTGTTTTTGCTTAAGCACAGTGCCAGATCCAATTCTTTACAATTTCACCTTATTTAAGAGAAATTCTTAAGTGAAAGGTTTATCGATGTTTCGAGCACTTATTTTCACATCCATGCTCATGGGAGCTACAGTAATGACAGCTTGCTGCTCCCAGTATCATAGGAGTTTACCATGAAAACTGTTGCAATATAAAAAGTTTGTGCATTGCTGGTTCCTGTAGAGTTCAATTTGAATATAAGCCTATGGAGACAGTGGTGCGTTTATTTAAAAATGTTATGATTCGTCACACTCGTCCACTCACTAAATTAAGTGCAAAACACTTAACCTACCGTGACAGCCCACTTTTAGATACAGAGATGACTGTTGAGGCCTAACAGTTTTTACCTTCACATTACACAGAATGAGAATAACAATTCTGCCAAAGTGCAGTCAGTTTATCATGTAACCCTTTAGTTCTAGTTTTACAATTGGATTTTTCTTTTCCTTCTTTTGAAGAAAGATATTTTTGTTTGCCTTCATGTTTAATTTCAGTCATGTGATAATGTCATCCGATACACAATACAAGGTCACATTTCGTATTGACAGTATTTTCTACTGTGAAATACAATGAAATTTAGCTTTATGCCTAATTTGGATCCATAATCCTGGGCTCTGCACCAAATGCTCTGCAGGGATGTAAACCGTAGCATTAGTGACGTAATGCATCTAGCCTTCTGAGGGTTAAGTCCAAAGCAACAGCGCAACACATCTTGACTAGACCCCATTATATGTTGAAACTTACAAAATGACAATGCAGTAAACTTAAACTAAAGATAATAAAATTGTATTAACCTGTGACTAGACATCAGGGAATAGAAATATATGGATGCTTTGCCTTAATAATTAAAGTTTCCAAGAAACTACAATAGAGCAGCAGAAAAAATGTAGCTGAAACAAAAAAAAAGCCTCAGGACATGTTAACCTGCATCTGGCCCTGTAAGCAGGTCCTTCAACTTGTAGGGAAAACTTGGAGGTTAATGGCAGGATTGGCACAGTAAAAAAACTCACACTGTTTCACTCCATTCAAATGAGTGTGGTGTTGAGGTGTCAACCATTTCACAGCTGCAGTCGAGTCCTAATTTGGGATCTTGAGGGGGTTTGTCATGTGGTGGGTGCGGCAACACACTGTATGCTACCAATCTCAGATCATAACACCACCCATATTAGTCTCTCAGGTAGTCTTCACTGTTTATGAATAAAAAGATACTTACCCCCCAGCTTGTCAGAGAATGACGCATCTGTATGCATTTGGCTCATTTTTTTTTACACAGTTTCTTGTTTTTTTTTTTTGTATATTAGTGAACAGAAAAAGCCTCAACATGCAGTCTTGCTATCTTATTTGAATCACAATTTTCTTAATTTTCAGTAGAATCCCAGTGGTTGAATTTTAACATCTACTGTTCATTGCTTATGGAGTAGGAGTATTTGGTGAAAGTAAATCCCTAAATTTGTTTACAGCTTTTTTACAGTAGGTTAGTGTTTCTTTTCCCTACATGTTAAACTTTACACTTGTTTTCGTTCAATTGTCTCACTACTGAGTATTGTCAAGGTTCATCTGAATTGCCCTTTCACTATATTTGAGTTAATATCATTAGTAATTGCCCTAGTGCAGTTTCCTGAAAAACATCAGAGATGACTTGTGGAGTATTTTCCTTAAATCTATATTATTTGTAGGAAGTATGGAAGCACAATGGCTAGCACTGCTGTGTGTGGATCTCATTCCTAGTTGCTGTTTGTGTTGAACTTCCACGTTTTCCCTATTTCTTTATATTTTTGTACTCCAGCTACTTACATTTCTTTTCAAATTCCCAAACACATGCATGTTAGATTAGCTGGCACCATTGTCTGGGGCTGTTTCCCACTTTGTGCCTGGTACTAAAGGCATAAGCACAATCCCCAGATGACCCTGACATGGATTATGGCAGGTTTGAGAATGTGTATATGAGTGTATGTGTTCTTCTTCTTCTTTTGTTAACCCAGCTCACAATCTAAGTTTAAGTTATTGTTGATGTCCTGTGGATTTTAGTTTTGGTGTTGAATCACACTTTAAGATTTCAGAATATCCAAGTAAATTTTATCACATGCCTTGCGGTTATGTACTACTGCTGGAGTCTAATAAAATTGTTTGGCAGGATCCCTCCTCCTAAATCACTGCTGGATAAAATTTACAATATTCTCTTTTTTTTTTATAAATAGTCTTCTGCTCTACTTCAGACATCATTCTACGTGGGAAAGTAGTATGGCCTGTAATGGGAATCATTACTCCGCCCATTCTGTAGACTGGAGTCACACTGGCAACTTTCCAGTCCTCAGGTACTTCTCCCTCCTGAATTGAATCCAGGAATGTATTTATGAACAATTTAAAAACATTATATTTCATTTCTTTCAGCACTATTGATAAAACCCTTTCAATTCCAGATAGTTGTATTCCTCCCATCTAAAACTAGAAGCACATCTGAATGTTTTCTTTTAAAATGCTTAAACAAGCAGCTTGTTTTTGCTTCTGCTTGAAGCATTCCACTTATTTTTTTCAATTATTGAAAGATAAACAAATTTTTCCTCAAATTAGAAATCTTAAAAATATCTTGGCCTAAGAATTGAATGATTATGTGATTTTTTAAAAACTTTGAAAGCTGTTCTGGTGGTAGACAGAATTATGAGCTTTATTGTATTAACTAGCTTTGGGAATTATATAAAATGGAATCTTACAAAGTTTAAAATATTTACATAACCCTAATTAAAATATGGCAGATAAAATTTCATATAAAGTGCTTTACCACAATGCATATACCCATAAGATTCCCTCTCTATTTTGTGTTTTTTATTATATATATTATACACAAACACATATATATGCAGACATGTGTGATGTTCCTGTTTTTCCTTCTAAATGGACCATTTACACTTTTTACATATAAAGTTTGTTAGGAAGAAAATGGGAAATACTATTTATGGTGAAATAAGAAATCCCCAAAGGGATGTTTCTCGTATTTTTGCAGGATATATTTGCTTCCATGGTCAACCACATCCACTTCTGGCACAAGATTGGTCCCAATAGGCCATATTCAGCCAACATTTTTTTTCAGTCTTTAAGCAGAAAAGAAAACAGATTTCTACCTAGAGAGTGAAGAACGGATTTTTGACCCAGACAGAATATGTCTTCCACCTGTGCGTTGCCATCCCTAAAGAATACGGCAAAATGTTTTAATTTATAAGGCAGACAAGAATATAAACTGGATCAGTTTAATACTGTAAATTAATTTTGCTAAAAGTCTGATATAAACAACTAGTTTGGTATAGCAGCTACGTATAAAATGAAGAATGCTGTGGTCTGCAAATTCCAATACCCTCTAAAGCAGAGGCATTCAGTTAGAAACATAATGTGAAAAAAGATTGAAAAGAAAAAACTTAACACTTTCTTAAAGATATTTGACTTGTGCCATCTGGCAGGAACACTGCGTGCAAAAATGTAATAATGCAGTGCTTTATACAAGCAATGGCAAAAATAATGCAACAAATGGTACATCTTTAATGCTTTCATTTCAAATAGATTATAGTCATTTTTATTTTATTATTTAACTGTTACAGTTCAGTATATCTTTTAGGGATTTGTGTGTGCACTGCAATATCACCTTAGAATTAATAAACTGTTTGTCAATAAGCGTGTAATAAACGATCTATCTGTCAAAAAGCATGGTCCTCAATGTTCGTGTTCATAATCGCAAGTATATGTTTTTATAGCTTAAAGGCAGAAGAATTCTTTTCAAAGTCTTGGTTCTGGTTCTTGCAAATCCAAACTGGCGTAACTAGGCTTGAAAAGTCATAGGTGGCTAAATGCCTGGACAAAATTTTTCATCTATTATATTAAGCCTGTAGGAATATTCAGTGTCTTCAGAAAGTATTCAGATACTTTTACGTTTTACAGATTTCATTATGTGGCAGCCTTGTGCTGAAATCATTTCAGTTCATTTTTACCCTTATCAAACAACACTTAATACCCCAGAATAACAAAGTGAAAACAAGATATTCAAGATTTTAGGAAGTCTGTTAAAAATAAACAACTGAAACATCACATTAATGCAAATATTCAGACTCTTTATTCATTATTAAGCTGAAACTCCTTTGGGCGGCAATGATGGCTTGGAGTCTTCTTGGGTAAGACGCAGCAAGCTTTGCATACCTGGATTTGTGAATTTTCTGCTACTCTTCTCTGTACATGACAGATTGGACAGATTCCATCAGTGGACACCGATTTTCATGTCTCTTCAGAGATGTTTGATTGGATTCAAGTCTTGGCTCTGGATGGACCAGTCAAAAAAAATCACAGAGTTGACCCTACGCCACTCCTGTGTTGTCCTTACTTTGTGATTAGGGTCATTGTCCTGTTGGAAGGTGAACCTTTAACCCAGTCTGAGGCCCAGAGTGCTCTGGGGCAGGTTTCTTATTAAGGATATCTCTGTACTTTGCTACATTCAGCTCTCCCTCAACTCTGACTAGTCTAACAGTCCCTTTTGCTGAAAAACATCACCACAGCATAATGTTGCCACCACCATACTTCACTGTTGCAATGGCATTGCACAGGTGATAAGTGGTGCTTGGTTTCCTCTAGACCTGACATTTGAATTGAGGCCTAACAGTTCAACCTTGGTTTCATCGGACCAGAGAATCTTGTTTCTCATAGCCTGAGAGTTCTTTAGGTGCCTTTTTCCAAACTTTAAGTAGACATTCTTGTGTTATCTGGCCATTCTGGTATAAAGCTTAGATTAGTGGGGTATTGCAGTGGTGGTTGACCTTTATGGAAATTTCATCCATCTCCACAAAGGTTCTCTGGAACTCATGCAGAGTGATCATCTGATCCTCGATCATCAAGATCCCTTCAGTTTGGTTGGGTAGCAAGCTTTAGGAAGAGACATGGTTGTTCTAAACTTATTCCATTTAAGAATTAGGGAGGCCACCGGGAACCTTCAGTGCTGCAGGATTTTTTTTATCCTTCCTCAGATCTGTGCATCAACACAATCCAGTTTCTAAGCTCTGCATGCAACTCCTTTGACCTTGATTTTTGTTCTGATACACATTCTTCTATAGACAGGTGTGTGCCTTTCCTAATCCTGTCCACAGAAATTGAATTGACCACAGGTGGACTCCAAACAAAGCTTAGAAGTATTTCAATAGAATGATCAATAGAATGGGATGCACCGGAGTGAAATTTTATCTGTCATAGCAAAGGGTTTGAATGCTTGCATCAATGTGTATTAAAGTTTTTTATTTTTAATAAATTTGCCAAAATGTATATTTGCGTTGTCTTTCTTGGGTATTACAAGTTGTTTAATGATGGGAAAAAATGAATTTAAATGAATTTAGCATAAGACTGCATCATAACAAAATGTGAGAAAATGAAGGGGACTGAATACTTCCCAAAGGAACTAAAACATGTAAAATGTGGTCTCTCTGGTGCCTACATTAATTTTTGAGATGAGACACCCTTAAAGTTAAGTTTTAATGTTGTCTGTACTTTGCATGAATCTTCCTTGGGAACTTCTGTCTTCTCATGGAACTTTTGCAGCCATGCTGAGTGGTGACTCTTAATTTTCCTGGTAACACTTAAACTGTGGTTGTGTTTGTTCCTTGTGAACAACTGGCATCTCCTTCATAATGCATGTCTGCCTTTCAGTGTAGGTTATAGCACCATTAATTATACTTTGGAAATAGATATATCCAAACAAGCAAATACAGATTATTCTGTATAGTGCCTTTTCATAGGGGACACTATCCTGAAGTGCTTTCTACTGTAGAATGTTTTTTTACAGTTTTCTAAACTAATAGACTTGGTGACCATCTGTGGGGCACACAGTGGTGAGAATTCAGTTAACAATGGTTTTGCAGTCCAACCTCGTAACCACTTGGCTAAACTGCCTATATTGTATATAATAGGTTTTGACTCTTTTTATAGCATGTCTCTGAAAACTTTAATTTCTTTTCCCAGCAGAGAGATGCAAGAAAACAAAAGTTAGAAGCACAATGGATAGATGTGTCATTCCATAGCTGCGGTTTAACAGTCATAAGTTCAACACAGTGCACACTCCCTTTGTATCTCAGGCTTGACCATAATTACCAGTTTACAGCCCAAATTACTGGAGTGTAATTGGTTTGTTACCAGATCCAAATATCTCATTTTTCTATTTTCCCCAGGTAAAATAACACAACCAAGTTCCACAGTCCCAGAATCCCTTGTTTAAAAACGTCCATCCTATGTGCATCCTCTTAATTCCATATCTATGGTAAGATGCCAAAGATCACAAAATAAGAAATACATGCATATCTGAAAATGCATATGCATTATGTCTGAGGTTAACATAACAATCAAAGAGGTGTAATGGTTTATACCTTCTGTTTGAACTGCAAGACGGCCTGTTTTATCTGCTGAAACTCCTCACATGTTGCTGAGCACGTTCCTGCTTTCATGACATGGTCAGATTTTTCAAAGTGGCTTACTGCAAAGCAAAACAAAAAAAAAAAAGAAAATAGTAACATAATAAAATGTTATTTCTATAATTACTCTAAAAAGACCATCAAATAAGTGTGTGCCCAGTCATTACAGCTCTGTTTTTAAATATGTCAGCATCACTTCATATCTTTAACATCTCAAAAGTTAGCTTACAGTTAACTAGAGAGCAAAACAGGATAAGCCTAAACTGGTTACCAGTTAACTACAAGCAATTTATAAAACATTTTATTGGGAAAACATAAGTAGAATTTGCTATTTTTTTTTTTTGGTATTACTAGGGAGTTGTACCATGCTATCCATTAGATAGATAGATAGATAGATAGATAGATAGATAGATAGATAGATAGATAGATAGATAGATACTTTATAAGGATGTAGTGAGAAGTTAAGCAAAATGACACCTTTTATTGGCGAACTAAAAAGGCAGCTTTCAAGGCAACTCAGGCCTCTTCTTCAGGCCAGATATAATTAAATAATTACATGATTACATCTGGCCTGATAAAGGGGCATGAGTTGCCTTGAAAGACTGCATATTGTAATCTTTCTAGTTAACCAATAAAATGGGTCATTTTGCTTAACTTCTAACTACTGGTTTTTTTTAATATGTATACAGTATTTTACAAAAATATTTTCTGGGGCTTTCTTTTGTACTTTAATGGATGTATAGTGTGTTCAGAAAGGATTGAGACTCCTTTACTTTCTGCACATTGTATTGTTTTGTAAATATAATTTAAAATGAATAAACGTAGCACATTTGCCCATCAATCAACACTCAATAGACCATAATGCCAAAGTGAAAACATGTTTTTAGAAACATGTATAAAAATGTATTAAAACTTAAAAATTTAAATCTCTCACTCATATATGTGTTCAGAACCTTAATCCAGTATTTTATAGAAGCCCCTTTGGCAGCAATTACAGCTTCAGGTTTTCTTAGGTAATTCACTACAAGCTTTGCATACCTGGATATGGGCAGTTTATCCCATTCTTCCGGACAGATCCTTTTAAAATCTGTTAGATTGGATTGAAAGTGTCTGTAAACTGCCAGCTCCAGGTCTATTTATAGATGTTCTATGGGGTTTAAGCCTGGGCTTTAGCTGAGCCACTCAAGCCAGAAGCCACTCCAGTATTGTCTTGGCTATATGCTTTGGGTCATTGTTGTGCTAATAGAAGAACTGTTGCCCCACTCTGAGGTCATATGCACTCTGGGAAAAGGATTTCTACAAGACCTCTTTGTATCTGGCTGTGTTTATCCTTCACTTAATTCTGCTGAAGCACCCTTTGTGTTTTGGGTAATAATTGAATAGTATTGGTGCAGTCGGGCGGCACGGTGGCGCAGTGGGTAGCGCTGCTGCCTTGCAGTTAGGAGACCCGGGTTCACTTCCCGGGTCCACCCTGCGTGGAGTTTGCATGTTCTCCCCGTGTCTGCGTGGGTTTCCTCTGGGTGCTCCGGTTTCCTCCCACAGTCCTTAGACATGCAGGTTAGGTGCATTGGCGGTTCTAAATTGTCCTGAGTGTGTGTGTGCCCAGCGGTGAGCTGGCACCTTGCCCGGGGTTTGTTTCCTGCCTTGCGCCCTGTGTTGGCTGGGATTGGCTCCAGCAGACCCCACGTGACCCTGTAGTTGGGATATAGCGGGATGGATGGTGCAGTCAGCTAGATTTCTACATGAGCTAATGGCCAGGGCCCTGCAGACTACATAGGATGCAAAATTTATTAACCTGTATGATAAAATATTTGTTCTTTGTTTTTCTCCGAACCTCCTTCTAGACTGGCTGATCATGTCCTTTTTAAGCTCATTATAATCATTTCTTGGAAATTAGTTGTCCACCACTAGCCACAGGCATGTTGCCTTCCCTGAGTTTACTCGTCTCACGACATTTGTAGCAGCCAAACAGAATGAATGTCGGCTTTCTGAAAGTGAAGCGTGTAAAGAAGAAAGGTATTTGTTATGTTAATGACCTTGCTTTATAAGTAGCTAATGACTGCATTATACAGTAGATCCTAGTTCTAGTGATGAAGCACACAAACATGATGACTTTGCTCAAACGAGATTACTTCTGAATGTGCGCAGAAATATCACACATGCTTTGTCTGGTTTGTAGCTAAACAAAGTTTTGGAATTGTTACCATTCAGGGGAGCAAATCTTAAAAAACAAGTCAATTAAAATTAATTCAAAAGAAGTTCATTAGCAGCAAAAACAGATTGCTAATTAAGAAAAGGGTTAGAATGAAAACCTGCAGCCACTGCGGCCCTCCAGGACTGGAGTTTGAGAACCCTGGCCTAGACCATGATTTGTCCATTCCAGGTCATTCATGGTGAGCTGCTTGCTTTTTTGCATTCAGAGGATTAATGTTGAGATGTACTGGTCAGCAAAACAATAACTTGAAATGCCTCATGGATAGCAGACTTCAACTGCAAAACATTTGAGCTTATGTCTTGGGTGTTTGCATTTTATTTCCCACTACTTTTTGCAGTAATGAGATATCCTTTTTGATGCACTGATATAGAAAATGTTGTTTGGAAAGGGAATTTGGCGATGAAGCGATACAAACATCATGCACTGACAGAGTGGGCACTATGTCCAATCGAATGAACCACAAATAAAGTTTATTGGAGGCTTGAAAAAAGATTCTGAAAACTGGCAAAAGAAAACCCCAAAAAGCTAAGTCTGCTCTGTTTGTACTTTTAATTTGTTTAAAATTTTAAGTTAAAGAAATGAAATAGTGATCACTGCTGCAGTGGGACTAGACATGGAAATTCATTTCTCATGCATGTACTGTATGTAGGTTATTTAGGCCTATGTGGACCATGAATACATACTGTACAGACTTTGTAGCCAGCAGCACCACTGACCAAAAAATTGTTTCCACGGCCCTGCTGAGATTGTCATCTTTCCAACAGATTCTCCCATTTTAGGAGAGGACTTCTGAGGCTCTGTTATAATGACCACAGTGATCTACAGGGAGTTTCTTGAAATTCATAGCTTGGTTTTTGTCCTGAGATGCAGCATGAATTGTAGGACCTTAGTTCACTGGCATGTGACCTTCTAAACAATGTCCAATCATTCAATTGACAACAAGTGGACTCCAACCAAGTTCGGGGTACATATCAAGGATAGATAAAGAAACAATGTAACAGCAAAGGATTTGAACACTTGAATGAGAGATTTCAGTTTTTGATTTTTAACGAATATGCAAACTTTTCTGACAACATGTTTTCACTTTGTCACATATGTTATCGAGTCTAGATTGATGGGTAAACAACTTTATCCATTTAAAATTATATCTACAACACAGTAATTGTGTTAAAGGGTTCTGAATACTTTCTGAATCTGCTGTAATAGCAATTTCTAAATTCTCCATTGCACACTTGCAGCCAAGTTGAAACAGTTTTATTTTCTCCAAAGTATGTGTCACTGCACATATCAAAAACTGATACAATCAAGAGCATAGTCATACATACGTGGGGGGGTTTCCGGTTTCAACCCCCCCTTGAAAAGTTATACCTGATTGATCATCGATGGCAAGATGATTCATTCAATGTTTAATTATCCTAGAAATAAATCCCTGCCTACACGCCTGATCACAGCAATCAAGCACAATTAGAAGAAACAAGATAATCGTCAAGACAAACGTACGCAGATCTTTGTATATACAGTACTTCTGAATGATATAATGGCCCACATTCCAAACAAAACACAATAACTCTTCTTTTTCTTGCTCAAATACTTATCCAGATTTTGATCAAACGCTGATGAGCCAATTCCCTCTCATTTCCAGAAATTTTAGCCCACTGGCAAGGTAAAATATGTGGACTACAATCAGACATCCTTCAAAAAGCTGAAAGCAGTGTGGATAACAAATGAATGGTTGCTCTGCTGTGCTTATGTAATGTGTGCTTTCTAGCCATTCATTTATAGCGCAAACAGCTGCATTGTATTTCCATGGTGTTGAAGCAAAGGCAGCTTCACCATTATTGCTATAAATTCTACAGTCCTTCGTAAATCAGCCAATTTTAGATACGCACAGACAAAATAATTAAGTACTTCTGCTCTTAATAAACTCATTTCTTAAAACTATTTTGGTTAAATTAAGGCAATCGCCACTTATCTAGCATTAAAGATTGATTCGCCACTTCAAATTAAATAAACATCTGTGATATCACAAGCAATACAAATGTGCACAATTATCAAGCACTGCCAGATTCTTTCAATGGTAAATGAGAAGTAACATTAAGCAATGGTTTCCTTTACAGGCAAAGGGTTTGAAAAATGAAAGCTGATCTGAGCTAGAGGCCTGCATTCCCACAGAACCCAACTAATTTCTTTAAGAGGTTGGTAAAGGTGCAATTATGTGGAACTAAAAATAATTTAAGCTTTTCATTTTTTTGTTTTATTTTGTCAGTGGTTGAATAAATATAATAAAGGTGATCCACATCATATTTAAGCTACAACTTGCTGTTGTAGGCAGTGCAATGGGTGACAACACAAGTATTAGAATTAGAATGCGCACACAGAATGCAGTCAACATTCAGGTTATGCCGAAACCAACAGTTAGATTAGTGTCAAAGTTCATGTTGTCTGAGTGAAATCCCGTGAATATCAACAATATTTTGAAGCTATTAAAATAACCAAAGGAAAAATGAGACATACGGCAGTTGGAGACTGCCTGTCATGATATGTTTTATACAGTAGCCATAAGTCGGGTACCTTCGGTCTAAGGCATCGCTGCTTTTCAATGATCAAAGTACAAACTAAACTGGCATTCACAAATGCAAGTGACCTGCAAAACATCAAACATCCAAAAAAATGTGTGCATTTTACTTGTCAGGCAATTCAATCATATGACATGGTATCTGGAAAAGGTTTCATTCAATTTACCCAATGCTTGGCTGGCACAGCTGCCAAAACTGAAAAATAAGATGTCAATACATGTTCAAAAATACCAGTGCATCTTAAAAATGGGTCAGAACAAGCAGTTTTTACTGTTTCACAAACTAAAGTGTTTTCGGAAATTTGTTCTCTGCTCTTTGGCAATAAAATAATAATCATCATTCAAAGCAAAACAAATAGAGACATTTTTTCCCTCTTCAAGCACATTTGATCCCACAGAGAAGTGGAAAATGAGGATCAACCTTCTCCTGGAAATCTTATTTTATCCATCCACTTCCGCTTTGGCCTCCCCTGCTTTCCCTTTCCCTATACTTCCATTCCCATTACTCTTTTGCCAATGTTGTAATTTTCTTTCCTCATCACAGGTCGATACCACTTCAACCTAATATCCTGTACTTTCTCAGATATCTCTCCTACTTTTATGTTACCTCTGATTGTCTAATTTCTTTTTCTGTCCTTTTTTGGTAGTCCACACATCCATCTCAACATTCTCATTTCTGCCACATTTAACTTCTCCTCTGCTTCCTTTACCGGCTGCATACATCTTTACTGGTGTTAAAAATTATAAGAGAAAAAAAAAAATTTTAAAAACAGCAAAAATTAAAAAAAAAAAAAAATTGTCTTCAAAATGTTACATTTAACCTTCACCATATATATATATATATATATATATACATACACAAGTAATGGCGCACTGCACGATAACGTGCATGGAATACACTTGACTTGAGCATTCCTAGTTTTCAGACTCTGTACGTTTAGCATTCGTTTGCTCAGAGGTTGATGTGCTTGTTGCTTCCTGAGCAGCACTTCTTTTCTCCACCCTAACGGCCTGATTCTTCTCTTCTTTCATCGGCATCTCTTCTTGTTAAAACTGATTAAGGCAGTGCTTGTGTTGCAATTAGTACATTTTTGTTGCAATTATGTTTTCTTTAATTTGTCACTTAAGCTGGCACTTAAGTCTTCAATCTGCCTCAAGAATGATTTAAGATAAAAAAAGAGGTAGGAGAAGTTATGGTGAAGGGATGAGATTGGCGTGCCTATGCATGCGCCGCATGACCGCCCTTCTGACTACTGCCTGCTAGAGTTGAATCTACAATAAAATAAAATGTGGAATAACCTTGGAGGTCAATCATCACCCCGAAAGCGGATAGTAGACGTCACGTAGTACATGTGTTCCAAATTTCAGGTCACTTTTTTTTAAATGGTTTGCGAGCTACAGGTGATTTAAAGTCCTGGACAGACAAACGAACAGCCACGGTAGTGTATTATATATAAAGATATATAACTACTAGCCTTCCCCTGCATAGTAGTGAAACAGGACAAACTTTAAAAATCAATAAACAAACGCTAGTGAAGCGGGGCAAGGTCCTCTCCAAAAATGTGGCAAGAGATAGAGCAATTCGAACAGAGGCTGGCTCATGAGTGAGGAGGTCCCCGTCTCGTTTTCCCCTCTCCTTGGCCTGCAGCCTCTGTCTCAGATTAGCGTGAATATATCGCTCCTGAAATAGAATTGTGATTCTTAGCACAATGAGAGAAGTCACAAAATCAACTGGAATGTTCAAGCAAATTCCACAAAAAAAAAAAACAATCTTAATCCTTTAAGCAGTTCTCTCGGTTGCTAGCTAAGCGGATGTAAGATACGATCTGAGGCTGGTGCGTGAGGGAGGAGGGCCCCACCCCCCTCTCTCAGCCCGCTGCTTGTCTCTCGGATTCACGCAAATTGCAAGCAAACTGTGATACTTGAGAGAGACGAACTTAGTGGTGTGCATATTCCAATACTTAACTGCAACACACATAAATGATATGTATTGCCTCAGGAGACTTCTGCCCAGCAGAGCTAGGAATCCACTCATTTTTGGTCATCTACTGGCTGAAGTAAAAAGAAATCACTTATTTCGAAACAATCCAGATAGCAGACTGAACTGAAAAATTCCCGTAAGAGATCCATTGTAAGATATCTCTCTCGTGAATGTCCAACATGGGATGTTATTTCTAGCGTGCAGGCAGAAGAAGATGGGCTGTTAGTTGTTTCTGTCTGGAAATAGAGCAAATCATTTTAGAAGAGCTTTACAAATTAAAATCAGGAATGGTAGGAATGGTCTTGAAAAATCACATGTGATGTTCTGTAGCACAGAATTTTGTATTTCATCTTTTGGATGCATACCATAATTAAAAGCATAAACAAACCATAATTCTTATTTACATCTCATTTGTCATTTAAGAAATGCAAAACACAGTGTTAAATAGCAGCAGATGAATGGGAATGAGCACCAATTAATAAATGATAGTAGAATGGCATGATGCAATTACAAGGATAAAAAATGAGAAGTATTTAATTTGAGTAGTCTAAGTGTAAGAGAGTCCCCATTGTCTTTCAAGCAGTCCAACCTAGCCAGACCTCTTGTCTTCACCAATTCTAATCAGATGTGACCGTTTTTCAATGACCCATGTCAGGTTCCTCTTAAAGCTCAGTGTGTAAGTGCATGAGCACAAATGCATCATATATGTAACTTGGTAGAATAACAAACTACACTGCATTAGGATTTGTAGGAAGTGAACAGTCCCTTTTTAAGGTCATTCAATGATTTCACTTTTCTTTTCCACAATAGCAGAATGAATAGTAAATGTTTTGAGGGAAAAAGGTTGTTCATTGCCACTGACCATGGGCACTTGATATGAAGGGCATGATCATGTGGTTGGCATGAAACTAATTTGGCAGCAATTTACTGGCTATGTCAGGCCAGCTGATCTTTACTCTATCAGAAAAAGCTAGAAACTCCTTTTTCAGCTGAAATAAAAAAAACCAAAAAGGTGTTTTCCAATGCTTGCTTTATTTATGTATTTATTCATTCACTTTATTTTGTGTGTCTCTTCTGCAAAGCAGATTGAAAGTAAAGGGATTAGAATAATAAATGTGTGTCAAAACATAGCTGCATTAATAAACGTAGAGTCCAAAACAGACCTTTTTGCCATTTCAAAAAACAAAAAAACTTTAAATCATAGTTCAAGGTAACACCGAAAAGTCTTTAACCAGAAGAATCCAGAAAAGCATAAACACCAACAAAAGTTCACTGTCGTTATCCTAATCATGAATGACCAAGAACATCTGGGGCGTCAATGACATCACACATCTGGGGTGATGATGATGCTGTACAAATCAAAACCAATTCCACAATGACATGCTTACAGTGCCCGTGAAAATCAAGATGACATTGGAAAAAGAAGTAAATCATTTTAAACTACTCCATTTCTCTAAATACCATAGATTATCCAACCTTTCTTTGGCATTTCATGTCTTCTGTTGCTATCCTTTTAGTCCACTGCTAAAACAGCAGATATTAATTCATTCTGTGGAAAAAATTCTTTGCTTGCATTCTGTTTGAGGGTTTTCTAAGCACCTAGTCCAGCATTTCTTGTCATATCACCATTCCTCCCATGATGACTTCATGACATGCCTAATATTTGTGATAGAGGCTTAAAGTAGTCCATGAAAGTGTGCAGCTTTTATCATTTTCTTCTGGCATGAGTTACAGTTTGATTTATAATTTAAGCCACACTGCAATTTTCATTTTGATGGTTATTGTATCTTATATATTGCAAATAATCCGGAGACCGGTGCACAACATAAAGCTCCATTCACTACTTGTTTATACGAGGTGTGATCAAAAAGTACGATGAATGTTGATGCAGAGCACCATCCAAGAGCAACGCAAAACAATTCAATGCAGGTTCTTACATGTCCATCCTAGAGCCTAGTTTGTGACAGGTTTCAACTTGTTTGATAACTGTCAGTCGAATGTGAGCCACTGTTGAGTTTATGTGCGTTTTTCAAGTTTGTCGGTAATAATGGATATCGAGCAACGCATTAACATGAAATTTTATTTCAAATTGCAAAAAGCTCAGGAAACCCATTATATACACTCACCTAAAGGATTATTAGCAACACCATACTAATACGGTGTTTGACCCCCTTTCTCTTCAGAACTGCCTTATTTCTACGTGGCATTGATTCAACAAGGTGCTGAAAGCATTCTTTAGAAATGTTGGCCCAGATTGATAGGATAGCATCTTGCAGTTGGAGATTTGTGGGATGCACATCCAGGGCACAAAGCTCCTGTTCCACCAAATCCCAAAGATGCTCTATTGGGTTGAGATCTAGTGACTGTGGGGGCCATTTTAGTACATTGAACTCATTGTCATGTTCAAGAAACCAATTTGAAATGATTTGAGCTTTGTGACATGGTGCATTATCCTGCTGGAAGTAGCCATCAGAGGATGGGTACATGGTGGTCATGAAGGGATGGACATGGTCAGAAACAATGCTCAGGTAGCCCGTGGCATTTAAACGATGCCCAATTGGCACTAAGGGGCCTAAAGTGTGCCAAGAAAACATCCCTCACACCATTACACCACCACCACCAGCCTGCACAGTGGTAACAAGGCATGATGGATCCATGTTCTCATTCTGTTTACGCCAAATTCTGACTCTACCATTTGAATGTCTCAACAGAAATCGAGACTCATCAGACCAGGCAACATTTTTCCAGTCTTCAACTGTCCAATTTTGGAGAGCTCGTGCAAATTGTAGCCTCTTTTTCCTATTTGTAGTGGAGATGAGTGGTACCCGGTGGGGTCTTCTGCTGTTGTACCCCATCCGCCTCAAGGTTGTGCGTGTTGTGGCTTCACAAATGCTTTGCTGCATACCTCGGTTGTAACGAGTGGTTATTTCAGTCAAAGTTGCTCTTCTATCAGCTTGAATCAGTCGGCCCATTCTCCTCTGACCTCTAGCATCAACAAGGCATTTTCGCCCACAGAACTGCCGCATACTGAATGTTTTTCCCTTTTCACACCATTCTTTGTAAACCCTAGAAATGGTTGTGCGTGAAAATCCCAGTAACTGAGCAGATTGTGAAATACTCAGAACGGCCCGTCTGGCACCAACAACCATGCCACGCTCAAAATTGCTTAAATCACCTTTCTTTCCCATTCTGACATTCAGTTTGGAGTTCAGGAGATTGTCTTGACCAGGACCACACCACTAAATGCATTGAAGCAACTGCCATGTGATTGGTTGATTAGATAATTGCATTAATGAGAAGTTGAACAGGTGTTCCTAATAATCCTTTAGGTGAGTGTATGGTGACACTGCACCGACAATTGGTTTGATCAATCAGACAAGGTTGAAGACGAGAAAAGATCAGGACGTCCTTTAACATCAATAACCGAGGAAAATGTTGAAACGGTTTCATTCTTCATCATGGCAACACTCCATGTCACACATCCCTTCTAGTACGACAATTTCTGTCAAATAAAAACATTACACTGTGCGACTTCTGGCTGTTCCCTAAATTGAAAATGACCATGAAAGGCAAACTATTTCAATCCATTGAGGAGATCCAGGCAGCCATAACAGCCCAACTAAAGACACTCTCGAAAGAAAACTTCCAGAACTGCTTCGCAAAGTGGCAGGAGTGTTGGGATAAGTGCATTTGAAGTGAAGGAGAGTATGTTGAGGGTGACTAGTAGTTGTAAATCATTTACTGCAATAAACGTTTCTTTTTTAAAACGTTCACTGTATTTTTTGATCACACCTCGTATTTCTTTTTTTATTTTGTCTCCAACTTTCCAATCTCCCACAGCCCTCCTCGTGCCCATAATTCTTGTTCTCTTAAAGGAATCTTATCCACTTTCCAACTCAGACACCACAATGGTATTAGAAACAACATAAAATACAAATAAGGTTGGGTGTATACAAGCTGATTTACTGGCTTTACTTTATGTGTTTTAATCTCAGGTTATTTGTAAAAGTCACTCATTTTTTCTTATGTTGCTACACAAGACATTGTTAATATCTTCAAGTTCGTTTTTTTTTTTTTTCGGAAGAATGATGTTTGTTGGTACTGGACAAAACTGTTTTCAACTTCTCATCGCTGATAAGCAGTCTACATTTATGCTTTCACTTGTGGACCTGTTTCATGCAGGTATTTGAATCTGTTACACCTTTATTTAAACTTCTTGTAAACTAGAAATTGATTAAAATTGTGCTGATAAAGTTAGCACATTTTTCTACCTCAACTGCAACACTATGGACTGTTAACTTTTTCGCCTTATATTCTACTACCTGGCAGAAATTATTTTTTTTAGTTATGGTAGAAACAAATTTACACCCGAGTGTTTACAGTATCTATAATCAAAATTAAACTAAAATTGTAATGTGGAGTTGTTTTATAATTCAGGACATGACTTATACAAGTCCTGACCTAAGGAAATGAGATAGCAAAAGCTGATAAGTTAACATAATGATTATTACAACCATAATGCCACAAGTTTATATTTTCCTTAAACCACAATATTTATTATTTAAAAAGCTGACAGTCTAGAATCACACACACAGTGAGCTCTAAAACCTGGACTGACTACATCAATAAAAGCCAATCCTACATTATTCCTTTGTTTTTTTCAGGGTTCATAGGAATATAAATGTACTATGGAGTGACTGGCAACTAAACCAAAAAATGTATGAGCCAAATCCTGTTTTAGTGAGCCAAATATTGTGCAATTTGTTCATCTCTCAAGTTCTCATACTGGTTTTACTGGGCTAAGTATCAACTCAGGCTTAGAAAAATAAAAAAGAGAAAAATATGCAACGAGCCAGCTGCTATGTAGCAAGCAGTTTACAAAAACAAGTAGATTTTAAAGATGGCAAAATGTATAAGTGTAATAGCATGAAGAAATTGGTTAAAGCTTTTTAAAGTTATTTATGTAGTACTTGATTTTTTAAAAATGGTCAAATTTAGAAGTGCGCTGTAAAAAGAAACTGTTCAAACATACTGTATTTTTGTCTCCTCTGGCACCTCATCCAGGGTTCATTCCTGCTTTGTACACAATGTTGTTGGCATAGGCCTTGGCTTCTGTGACCCTGAACTGGATTCAAAGAATTCAATGACAGGTGGATTTTTCTTTCAAAGTGTAGATATTTTATATTCAACTTTATATTCTGTCGGATTTATATGTGAAATGAAACTTCAGAGTAATGCAAACCTGGCTATTAACACATTATCAGACTTTATAATTTTACCAACTTTGCAGAATGCCCTTTGTGAAGAGTTAGCCTAGGTCTACAAAAGTGTGAACTTGCCTGTTATAAAGCATTCAGGACACTCAGATTCATTTATTTTTTTATGTAGTGTTGCATATGTGCATGTGGGGAGCGATCTACATGACTCAAGGAAGGTACGCCTACCACCTCAAGCCCCTGAGAGAATACAGTCACAAATATCTGCTGCTCTTTCAACTGCAAACTGGAGGATGACTCCTGAGACAGACCCTGATGCCACTTACGGTTTCACCAAAAGGTCCTGGCACGGGCACTATTTGAAGAACAATGGCACCAGAAGTGGGCATTCAATAGGGAACCTGCATCCGACGAATAAAGAGTTCCACAGATGAAGATTAACCTGATGTGGAAAGAAACTTGCTAAGACACTGCATGCATAGCCAACTGAAGGTACAAGATGTCCACAACTTTGTTTGAACTCTTTTCACCATACTAATTTTCTTTGTTTCTGGCCAGTCCCCTACCCTATATTATCTCTCTGTTTTCATCATTACACCAGGGATGTTAACAACTGAAGTCCTTGTTTTTCTCTTCTCCATTGCCAAACAGCCATGTTTGAAATGTTATGTTGATGAAACTTTATTGTGGCATGATTTATTTATGTTCAACTGCAGACATTTCATTTTTTATGTATGTTTATATATATACACTTTACTATACTGTATCTGTGAATTTGTGTAAGTGTTTTGAACTCACAGTTAGTGAAGACCACTATATACGGATGAACTGAATTTAATATTAGCCTTTTAATGGAACAATGTGATTCTGAAAAAAAGTTAAAAGAATTAGCTTTATATTATTACTTGTATTTTTGTAAAGATAGATACTTATGCTCTACATATATGGGAGCAATTTTAAATATTGTCTTTACAGTTCAAATAAAAAAAAAAGTTTTACTGGTCGAAGAATTGCTCTGCACAGCTCTCTTGTCATCCTCCCTGTGATGCCACCACAGGTTATTGAAACAGATCCAGAAGTTCTACCGCTTAACTAAAGATGAGTTCCATTAGTCAGTTAACTGTTATCTATGATGGGGGCTTTCCTATGCTTTCTCTCTAGTCTCACTGTGTGTACTATAGGTTAAAAGAAACAGGATCCTCTTGTATATCGGTTATCAAGTGTTATAATTTCTGGTTACAAAACTTGACTGCTTTATTTGTACATACAACACAATAACTACAATTGTACATTACATTGCACATAACCCATCAGGTGTGGTGACTTTTATCCTGTAGATTCAACCGTTTCATTATAGTTCTTCAAATTTTGGCTTTTCTGTTAAAATTCAGAAGTATAACTGTACAATTTAAATAATTTAAAGATACAAAATAATGTTCATTTAAAACTAATTGCTGCTTTCAGATAAAGACTGACATGGAGGAACGAATATTTATAGTGACTATGTCTGAAAAATGGAAACTGAGCCTAATTTCACTGTCCTCCTTATTCTAAATTGAAAATTTGAATCAAATTTATATGTCAACTTTATATTACAGTCAAAACAATGTCTTTTTAACAGAAATCAAAGAAATAAAATAAACTATTTCCCATAGTTTATTATTCAGTTTTTCCAAATGCTACACTAGGAGTATTTCTTTGGAATAAATGCTCAGGCATACTGTATGTAAAGGTAATGCCATCACTCCTTCAAACGATATTGTCAAAAAGGGTGCACAGCGAATATGTCTGAATTTTCAAATCGCACCAGGTAGCATATTTATAAGTGACAAATAATTACTTTTCTCTTCACAAACTAGCGCCTGAAAACATCAGCACACTGTCAGTGTTGATATACAAAACAGACCTGAAATGCCAGAGGTGTTCTTTTTCTATTTTTCTATTGAGATGCCAACTCTATGGCTGATCAACTACTGTCAACAGTCTACTCCTATTTATATATGTTCTTTGGTATTATTTCATTTCATGGCAGAGTATTCACATATTTTTCATACTGGTTGTTGTATTGTGATAGAAAATTCACTTTTCTTTCATTTCCATCAGTGTCCTTTAGGATGTAAGTCACTGTAAATAACTTTAACTGAAGCCATAAGTATTTCAACTAAAAAATTTCAAAATGAGCTAAATATATCGAAAGGCATATCAAATTCAACAGAGTAGAACTAGAATAACAGAATAAGCCAGTATTAAAATATTAAATGAAACACTAGAAAAGCCTCTGAGTTGAAGCTGGCTGCAATGACAAATTCCAGATACTGTATCTCACACTGGGTCTGAGTCTGAGTACTGTTGTTATAAAGGATACTCACACAGAGAAACAAAATGAAAAAAAGTTTCATATTGTGCGCTGTGTGTATGTTACAAATTTAAATTTTCAAGGCTATCTTGGTTGACTTAGTGACTGCGGTGGGCTGGCACCCTACCTGGGGGTTTGTTCCTGCCTTGTGCCCTGTGTTGGCTGGGACTGGCTTCAGCAGACCCCCGTGACCCTGTTAGGACATAGTGTGTTGGATAATGACTGACTGACTGACATATTAGTGATGTAAAATTATAAAGCTAATAAAGTATACAGTGTATGTGTTACTTTAATTATTTGATTACTGTAAGGTCTAAACCACGCAACTAATACATTATTTGTCATGATCAGTGTTGATAAGTTGTAAAAACAACTCCAAAAGAATAAATGTTTGTGTGTTTAAGAGATCAGATTACAATATTACTGCTGTAGGTTTACTGTACTCACCACCTGATCCCCAAGGGTAAATAAACTGTTAAATATAATCACACAAACATGCTTATTATAAAAAGAGAAGTTAAATGAGGCTATAAGATTTGTAAATATTTATGAAAAATTGAAAGAAAGAAAGATTGATTCTGAGTGATAGTGGAAACTTAAAATTAACTCAGCAAAGCACTGGTGTACCATCTAGAATAGATTCCTGTCATTTGTCTGATTTTGCTGGGGTAGGTAGGTATTTCTTATAGCACTGACCAGTGAAAAGGGCACAGAATACCAAAAAAAAGAATTTAAAGCTAAATAATGTAAAGCTGAGTAAAGAAATCAAGTGATTTAGAAAGGAAAAACAGCCTTTCCTGTTAAAGGCTTTACTCTACTTTTATCTCCGATGATAGAATATATATTTCAGTGTGGCATGTATGTGCTGTTAAGAATGAAGTTTAAATAGCACCTTGTAAAAACTTGCTCTCAAGGCTTGTGTGTGCTGTTGATTAATAATAAATAACTCAAAAGTACAGTAAATGAAGCATTAGTTGAACATCTATAATGCTCAGTTTTTGGAAGGATTTTGAAGCAAAAAAATACATCTTTACATGCTATATATACGTATATTCATATCGATATGAACATATTTGCACTTTGAGCTACTGTTTGTATGAAAATGTGCTATATAAATAAAAGTTGTTGTTGTTATATATGAACATACATACAGTACATATACATAATACATATATGTTCATAGAGTGAGATATTTCAAATTTGGAATAGTTCATTTTTGTCCAGTTTGTATGGTGTCAAAGTCAAATTCACAGGCCAGAGAAGTCATCATAGTACCAGGATGGAGAAGACTGAATTACAGCTACGGATTACACTTCTAAAATACACTGTTAATTACAGAAGAACATGATTACTGGGAATTTCTTATGTCTTTACAAGTTACTGATAAACAGACCCTTGGAGTCCTATCATCTGCTGCTCTTGCTTGTGCTGTTTTTTCTTAAAGATACTTAACCTTGTGCAAGAATACTGGGTCACAGATCAAGGGGCTTTAATTAAAGCACTTTGTAAGAGTGCTAATGGCAAAAGCTAATAGTTAACAAGAGCAGAAGTCATTTAATATAATAAATATATAATGAGCTAGTAAAAAACATTTAACAGTAAAATCAACTCTGACAATGGCAGGGGACTCATTCTACACATGTGGTTCTAAAAATTGAAATGGAGTTCATCACTTTTTCTAATGAAACACTTCATTTCATTCATGTGTGGGAGGTCTTACATGAGCACTCAGAAACACCCACCACAAAATGACTGGGAAAGAGTACTAATTTCGCACAGAGAGATTCAGACCCCAGACCCAGCCTTACTGTTCTGCTCATTGCTGTAATTATATATAAGAAATCCAATGCCCTAAAAGGAAGGGCAATTATATTAAGTTACATTTTTGGCACCAGCCTTTAAGTACAAACTGAAAGAACCAATTCCATTACACTTATTCAGAGCCTGGTTTTAATCAAGAGAAGCTCAGACTTCTAAAATGACAATTAACAGACAGAGACAAATTTTCTCATTTACTGGCTACCTAGAATATAAGTGGATTAATACATTGTATGAGCTCAGAATTTGCTCAAATAAAAATAAGCTACCTGATGTATACATTACACTTATGAATGAGGATTCAGTTACTAAAAATCAAATCTAAATATTTCCATGTTGTGTAATAACAGTACTCTTGTGTGCATTTGTAGGTAACAGTACCCTTTTACTACTAATTATCCTTGAAACAATTAAACAGAAAAATATTTTGCAGAAGCAAATTTGACACTTTTTAATATTATCTTTTCCTGCTAAGAAAAAGAGGTTATTTTTGCACTATTTAACATGATATAACTGCCAGATTTTCCACATAAAACATTTACATATGCCACAATCATCTCCATAAGTCTCCCTCTCTGTGGAAGAGTACTTGACATTCAATTATACTTAAACTTTCTTTTTCAAAGGCCAAAAAGCTATTTGCTGCAGTGTTGTTTATGTTCCAACAACCACTATGAGTGGCTGAGGTTATTTTGAAAACCAAAAATAATGTTGGTGAACCTTTATAACATGGTGGCTGGGGACAGAGCTGTATACAAATTTTCATTTTTTTTAACATGGCACATTAATTTTGTTAATGGCAAAAGATCAAATTCCAGTAAGGAACAGTTGTTTTTTTCTTTTAAAGTCCAATCCTGCAGTTTTAAATGGGCCATACAATGGAAAACGTATTTTCTGTTTTACGCTTTATGTGAGTCAGCATCAGTTGAAAGACTTCAGTTGGGGTTATTAGCAATAAAATATTCTGGGGATATTGCAAAGAAATTGCCCAACTGGGACAAGAGGCTGATGTGTAAATATTGTTGTATAAAAAACTGCTTGCAATCACAGTTATAATTTTTGCAGTATATACAGGAGGTAGTTCAGTCAACATGAGGTTTACTGGTTGTGATTTATAGGAAAATGAGTGACAAAGCAAAAGCAAAGAAGATTCTATATGGTATAAACACACACACATGGAACTGCCTGTTAACCTAACCAGAATAGCAATAGGGAAGTGGGAGGAAAACTAGAACAACTAGAAGGAAACCCCACTCAAACACATTGAGAACATGAAATCCAGGATGGTGAATCTATGAGGTGACTGGAAGCATCAATGCACATATATGATCCAAAATTTAGGAGGGAATAAGGAATTGCTCCAACAATGAAACTCAAGATAAGAAATGGCGTAGCACTTCTGGATGTTTAACACAGAACGCCTGAGAAGAACTTTAGTATACAATACTAGAGGTGCTGGTTTGGATTAGTTGTGCATTGTACTGTAGGATACATTATCATAGGTCAAAGTTCAGATGGAGGAAATTAGTGGAGGGGTGGATTTGAGCTTCCTGCCAGCAAAAGGAAAAGAAGTCAAGAAGGGTCTGATTCAGATGCGGATGAACTTCCAGTTAAGGGTTTTTATATTACAGTAGACTAGCAAAAGCCATTCAGAAAGAATTTGTAAATTTGATTCAACAGTTTGTCTTACTAATGGTGAAATATTAATGAAATGTAAAAGAAAAGAGAACCTTTTATGAATTCTCAATGAATGTATGATTAGATATGTGACTCTTTAAGAAAAGTATAAAAGGTAGAGAAATTAAATAAGCAGTTTCTCAGTGGATTCAAGTTAAAGCTATTGAAGAAACTTTGAAGGAAGATAAGGTTGCTATAGTTAAAAGATGGCAGTCCTGGAGGGGTAAAAAGTGTCTGGTTTTAATACCTTATTCTTTCTTCTGTATTGAACTTTTCTAAGATTAAGTATTATCAAACAACAAAGTTGTTTTACAGGTGTGTTAAGCATCTAGGTGCAAGAACATGAACCTCCTCCCTTAAGATGTTTTAAACACTGGCAGTTTGGATTAAGATATGCTAGTCATGAATTTAGGAAATGTGAAGAGGGATCTGAGATTAGGTGTTTTAACACCTGGGCAACGTATATAGAGTTGCAACAGCCGCATGAGGTTCAGAAGGTTAAAAAGACGCATTATCAGTTATGGAGAAGCAGCAAAAAGAGTTGATACCTTTTCTACACAGTGGTAAACCAAAGAAGATTCATTGAAATATATAAATGAAAGTAGAATGTGAATTGAGGCCATAAACTTGAGATGTTCATCTGGTGATGTATCATTTGATATACCGATTGTCAAACGAGCCGATTTTTTTTTGCTTATATGTGTGCAGTAACAAATTGTGCAATTCAGAAATTTGATCAACTGAAGAGTGCAATGGATGCTGAGAGCACGTATTTGGGCATGTCTGGAATCATGGCACACCAGGTGCATGACATGCTCTGCAGAGAAGGTCTAGGATTTAAGGATAAGAGATGTGGCTCAGGAGTGGATGGTAAAGAGTCTTAAAGGGCATATTTTGAATTTTAAAATTTTTTCATTCCAGCATTTGAATGTTAGAAATGAAAAATAATTTAAAACATGTTTTAGATTTGAATAGTCCTCCAGATGTTATTTGTATACACAAAACATGGTTGTGTGCCCATTTAACTGGTAATTGGAGTTAGATGTGCTACATTTGTGAAAGAAAAATCTGATGTTTAGAGGTTTAGCAACCCCTGTGTAGTTTAAATGTGTTGTGATGGAAATTTGGACTCTAAGGGGTGGAATCAATACCAACCAACTCCCCATGGAGAGAATCAAATAACCATAATCCACGTGGAAGCAGATGTTGCCCCACATTTCACATATTGATGATGGCACAGAAGCTTGAGATTGTTAATACTTTTGCTGAATACATTTTCTGTCCATCTACTACATGAAATGAATTTGAAAAAGCAAAATCTCCATAATTGAATTCACATTTGTATCCCACTACAGCAGGGGTTGCCAACTACGGGCCTGGAGGACCACCGTGGCTGCAGGTTTTTATTCTAACCCTTTTCTTAATTAGTGACCTGTTTTTGCTGCTAATTAACTTCTTTTGAACTAATTTTAATAGACTTAATTGTTTCATTTTCCTTAATTAGCAGCCAAACAATAATGAGATACAAAATGAGCCAATACAACTGGTGTCAATAATGCAATATCTGAAAATAAAGAAAGATGAAGGTCTCAGGAATGTCGATCTTCCCAGGTCCCCAAAACATTTGACCAGTGCTCTTAGAAAAGGGAAAATCAACAATTTCGGAAATGCCTGCTAATGCACCACGAGAGCAGAAACAAGCCACAAAAATAAGAATTGGTTTAATTAATGACAATAATTGGCACCTCATTAAGCAGCAGGCTGGAGTCAAATTGGTTGGAGTTTGAGGCCCTGACTTAGTTGCTCTTTTGTTGGCTCACTCACTTCACATTTCATTTCTCTTTGGGTGCCATTTAAGAAAAGAAATTAAGCAATTCAGAGGAACGATGAAGAAATTCAGGGAAGCAAATCTTTAAAACGCAATTCAATTAAAATGAATCCATAAGAAGTTAATTAGCAGCACAAACAGGGTAAAAAAAGGGTTAGAATAAATACATGCAGCCAAGGCGGTCCTCCAGGACCAGACTTGGCGACCCCTGCACTACAGGACCTTTTACTTTTTAAAATAATTTCACCAAAATTTGAAGATTGAACGGAATCCATTATACATTTTCTTTTTTACAATGTCTTATTTTGTGCCATGTTATTTTAATGATTTGGTATGGTACTTTGTTCTTGCTGCCATGCCATATATAAAAACAAATTCTAACCCAGTTAAACAATGATTATTGTTTTTCTTCTGTTTGCCTTCTGTTTTGCATTGCAATTGAATATATAAAACATGTAAGCCCTAACTGAGGTAAAAAGTAATTTTGCCCCTCATCAATTACTATTCATGTGGTATTATCTTGAATTCTTCGGCAGCAGAGTTGAAAGTAACACATGTTCAGTAAATGTGTTAAGAAGTATATTTGTAAAATTTAACTTTGATCAGTTTCAAATTATATCAGAGTTTCTCCTTAAGAAAAAATGTCCTAAAGTTAAATCTGAGCATTAGAAGTCCAGCTATTGATTTATTTTGTGGTCCTATTTGTATGCTTTTGAATTCCTATAGGGGTGTCACAAGGTACTTTTTTCATATACACTCAGATTTGAGCTTTGTTTTTAATTGTTTAAATTACCTTTATGACATACAGTAATATTCATAGGTGTGTTGTCTGGAGGAGATTACATGGTATGTGCCTGAAGCTCAGAACACTTTTGTTAGGAAAAAAAAAAAAGATCCTAAATATGTTTGTATTTCCAGAGATTACAGAAACTAACAGACTGATGAAGCCAGTATGTTTAAACAAGCTCCTGGCTGTTGTCATGGTGGACCTCCTCTCCTATCTGCAGTACACGTTTCTTGCCGTTCTCAGCACACTATTAGTACAAGGCCAAGAAAACCACCAGAAAGTGCAAATCAAAGGGGACAGAGCCTGTGACAGCTTTTAGATATGCCAATTGCGATGCTTATTGTTAAGAGAGCTCAGAGATCTCCTCCTAAACAGTAGTAAGATGAGTCTATCTTCTGCACTCCAGTAGGTCTGCTGCAATAAAATCTAAAATGAAGGTAAATGTATGTAGCTGTGCAGTTAAAATAATATCCCTGGAAAAGAGGGTCCAGACCTCAGACCACCTCCATTGTTGCTTTTCTTACTCCTCCCTTCTAGAAATTGGTACAGGACCTCTAGTAGCTTTGTAAGTTTACTAAACAGGCAGTTACATTAACAAATACTGTATATATTTTTCCATATTGTATACAAATTTTACACATATGTGTGTATGCTGTTGCATTTTGTGCTTGTCTCTTGTTGGTATTATATTACTGTCAAAATTCCAAAGAGACACGCGTGTAAGAATTTCATTGCACTATGTACATAACAATAAACTTGAACATGTGTGCTTTAAATTGCAAATCGGGATTAGCTCTGCATTTTAAAACATGGCATATTTCTGAATTTGAGAAATTCACATGGAAAATAGCGTGCCAGTAAGGCCTTTCTGAGCAAATGGTATCTGCTTCTAAGAGTGCATTTACTCCATTTTAAGCAAACTTCAAACAGCAAGACATTCAGGAAAGCAGGTGTAAAAGCATTTAATAAGCACAACCATATGTTCGTCATGCCTTCATGGCCAAGATCCTGACAAATCTGTGTAATCCTGCAGTACCTCCTAGCAACAGAAGAAACATCCCAATAAAAACAGACTGAACTAAACGTCAGTCAAAAAAGACAGAGATGCAAGTCTAAATTAAGAATTCATTCTGTTGATAGAACTGAATAATTTAAGGCCATTATACCCTGTCTAAAGTTCCTACCAATTAATGCAAAATCATATGTCTAGGTTTGAGAAAAAAACTTGTATTATCTTATTTTTACTTTATGTATAAAAAAAGATTAAATAAAAGCGATTTTCAATTAAGGGCGGCACGGTTGCGCAGTGGGTAGTGCTGCTGCCTTGCAGTAAGGAGACCTGGGTTAGCTTCCTGGGTCCTCCCTGCGTGGAGTCTGCATGTGCTCCCCGTGTCTGAGTGGGTTTCCTCTGGGTGCTCCAGTTTCCTCCCACAGTCCAAAGACATGCAGGTTAGGTGCATTGGCAATCCTAAATTGTCCTTGCTGTGTGAGTGTGTGTGTGTATGTGTGTGCCCTGCGGTATGCTGGCGCCCTGCTCAGGGTTTGTTTCCTGCCTTGCGCCCTGTGTTGGCTGGGATTGGCTCCAGCAGACCCCCATGACCCTGTAGTTAGGATATAGCGGGTTGGATAATGGATGGATGGATTTTCAATTACATAAGAAGGGGTAGGATGCATGTGTTCGATTGATAGACGAGTATGAAATAACCCTGAATGAGGGTGGGGGTGTGTGCAATGGTATCCCATGATGGACGGGAATCCCAGGCAGTGTTGGCTATTATCTTGCATAAAAAGCTGATTCTGAATTGAAATAATAAGGTTTGCAAAATGGAAGGAAGGATATATCAAAAATGATATTCTCCAAATGGATGATAATTGTTCCTATATTTTATCCACTTGAAAGATCCATTTTTGACTTCATTCTCACAGTAAGAGAATTTACATAGAGATGGCATACCATCCATGGACTGTCTGTCAGGCAGACCACACTTTGTGAGACTCAAGGCCTGTGCTTCTTACATGAATATCAGCAACACTGGAGCACCCCAAAGAAAGGGCCTGCCTCATTTTCTCAACACACTGTACGCCTCACAGTATAAAAATAACATTAGGCCATGTCATTAGCAGAAATTCTCCGATGGGGTATATCAATAAAGGGGATGGGACAGAGTAGCGGAGTCATATGGAGAACTTTGTTCCTTGGTGCAAAAAGAATGGTCTAGAATTCAACATCAGCAAAGAGAAGGAACTGGTTATTGACTTTGGCCACAGCATAAGAGCCTCTATGTCCAGTCACAATTCAGGGAGTGGATAAGGCGGTGGTGCACTCCTACAAGTGCTTGGAGTCCACATCAATGACAGGTTGGACTCATCTCATAACACAAAGAATATATATATATATGAGAAAGGGCAGAGCAAGTTCTTTTTTTCTTAGGAGATTGCATTCCTTTAATGCAGGTACTGGCATCCTTGACATCTTCTACAATTCTTTGACGCTCAGTGTGATCTTCTACACTGTGGTGTGCTGGACTGGTAATATCACTTCAAGAGAGGACCACCGAATTAACAAGCTAATAAAAAGAGCACGGTCAGTTATGGGAAACACTCTGGACCCCCAGGAATACATAGCAAAGGAGAGAATTAAAAGAGACTGACACACTAACACCCAGGCTTTCAGCCAACTAATTATTCAGCAGAATAGTATCAAGAAACGCTACTGGGGCTCCTTTATACCAATGGCAATACACCTCCATAATGTCTCACTCTGACTGGAACTGCCAAGTCAGATGTTTTCTTTCTCTTTAATTTTCTTCCTTTTTAGTCATTCTGGTGTGTGCTCAGACCACAGGGTGTCATGGCAGGTCATATTCTAACCTTCATAGGGCACAAGGCAGCAACAAACCTTGGACAGGGCACCAGTCCATCATAAAGAGACCATAGTGTGTGTGTATATATATATTTATCTATTTATTTCATCCATTTATTTATGGTACCCATTTAGCTACACTGACCATTAGAAAAACTCTGCAGCTAGTAGTAGAAGTTCTTTTTGTAAAAGTATGCACCCTGTGGGGTACGTCCTCTGTCGTTTGCCATTCGCTTGACACTTCTGTCTTCAGTATCCCTTGCCAACATCATATATTCTTAATGTACTCAAATGCATATTTACATTTATATTATTCTGTATATATAATTGTTTTAACATTATTTTACTATGTATTTAACATTAGGTTTTTAATCTACTGTCTTCAAAATGTCTTTGCAGCAGTTTGTCTGTAAAAAGCTGACATACTGCTAAGATGAGTCGATTCTATCCTCATAAAACACTGACTTTATGAAACAACATTTTGGTTCCTTGGTGTATTGTTTTTCTCATAGTATGGCACATACAGTAAATATTTTATAACATTTTGGATGTTTGTGTTTAAAGGTATTTCATACATTCAATTGATGCCAAACATTCACCAAGCTTTTGCAAACAGTATTTGTCATCCATGGAAGACCACAGAATGTAGCGTGAAATCAGTTCAATTCAGTCCATTCTTCAATGGAAACCAGTTCAGGATGTTTATGAAGATTTACAAATACAAAACATGTACCGTACGTACAGTACATAATCACAAATATCTTTAAATCTAGTAAACAGAAAGTAACAAACAAAACACTAATTGATGCTGGGTCTGTTTTACAGTGAATGAACGAACATCAAACAGAGTGCTGTAGTAGGGTTAAAAGCGATTTTGAATTTTGTGAGCTATTCTGTTTTTACAACAAACAATTTTTGGTCAGGCTTCAATGTCCTTATTTCGTCTTTTAATTTTTTTACTTTTAGGAATTATTATCTGTATCATCTGTATCTCTGACTTGCACCACAAAAAGAATTTAGACATCCTGTGCTCCCAAATAGATCACACCATTACAACAGCCAAAGCACAAGTTATATTTGAGAAGCTTTGATAGTTATGTTATTATAATTACTTAAGATCCTTAATAGTTAAAAAATGAATTTAAGTATTTCTATTGGCAAGATTTTGGAAATTAACCATAAGGTTTTAAAGCCCTCTACTTAGTGCAAACCCCAATTGCAAAAAGGTTGGGACAGTATTGAAATGGCTAATAAAAAGCAAAAAGGAGTGATTTGTAAATTTACATTGACTTGTATTCAAACAAAAACAGTATAAAGACAAGGTTTTTAATGTTTTACCTAATCAACTGGATTGGTTTGGAAGATATATGTTTATTCTGAAACTGATGCCTGCAATACATTTCAAAACAGTTGGGATGGGGTAGTTTAGGATTATTATCGATGTGACAAGTTGAAACAACAAGCTGATCCAATACAAGTGATGTTAAACAGGTATGGCAATCCTGTTCTAGCATATAAGAAGCCTCCAAAAAAGCCCTAGTCCTTCAAGACCAAAAGAGGAGTTGAGGCTTACCAATTTGCCATCATGTCCTCTGGAAAATCCAGCACTTTGAGAACAACATTCCCCGAAGACAAATCAGTATTATATTTGTCATTAAGTCTCTCTACAGTACACAATATAATAAAAAGATCTGAGAAATTTTTGCATCATTAATGTATATCTTTAGATGGGCTTGGGAATACAGTACTTTGGTCTTTCAGTTGACTCCATTCTACACTGCATCCCCAGATTCAAGTTAAGGCTTTACCATAAAATCAACCCGTCCAGAAGTGTCGCTGACTTCTCAGGGCTCAGTTCTTTCCGAGTTATAAAGTAGCACAGTGGAATTGTGTTTTGTGGTCTGCTGAAAATAGTTTTTGGGATCATCATCAAAAATCATGCTTTCTGGGCCAAGAGGAAAACCACCATCCAATCTGTTATCAGTGTAAGGTTCAAAAGCCAGTGTCTATTATGGTATGCGGGTGTGTAAGTGCCCATAGCATGGTTAACTTTTATATCTGTGAATGCACCGTCAATGCAGAAAGATATGTACAATATTTGGGCAACATTGGCTGCCATTTAGATGCCGTCTTTTCTAGGGACGTCCGTGCATGTTTCACATTCTGGCTGTGTAGGCAGAGAGAGGGGGTACTGGATTGGCTCTGCCTTCTGTCCTGACCTGTCTCTGAATGAAAATGCATGGTAAATTTTGAAGTATGAGAGATGTTCAAAAAGTTTTGGCACTTTTCTATTTTCGTTGGAAATTGTGAAAGCGGCAGTAGTAGTAATTGGGCATTAAAAAGTTGGTACGATCCTGGGAAAATTGCATTGCAAAGGAAGGTGACTATGTGGAAAAGTGATGCAATTTGTTTTTGAAATTCTTAATAAACAGAGTTAAAAAAAAGTGCAGAAAGTGTTTGAACGTCCCTTGTAATAAATTTGGCAATGAAAGCCGTGTACAAGTGAGTAGATGAAGATCTGTGTAATGGATGAATGAGGAAAATTCTGCTTGTTAAACTTAACCAATTTGTGCCTTCAGTGCCCAAGCAATTAAAAGGCATTATTAAAAGAAATGGCAATGTCACATGGTGGGAAACACTCAACTGTCTCAGCTTTTAGAAGTGTGTTGCAGTCTTCAGATCTGACATGATT
Organism: Polypterus senegalus; assembly: GCF_016835505.1. Classification (NCBI taxonomy): domain Eukaryota; kingdom Metazoa; phylum Chordata; class Cladistia; order Polypteriformes; family Polypteridae; genus Polypterus; species Polypterus senegalus. The sequence goes on from NC_053157.1 coordinate 38,376,014, forward strand.
GTATATTTTCAAAAAAAAACAATTAACTTCACATTAATACATTGTTGTGGTGTTTTTGATATAGTACAGGTTGAAAAGAATGTACAAATTACCCGTTTTTGTTTTTATTAGCATTTTCCATACTGTCCCAACTTTGTAGGAATTGAGCTTGTACATTCTAAACTATTTCTTTGAATGCCACAAATATCTGGGTGATGCACTTGTATTTACAAAGGAATAATAATGTCAAAAAACACAACTGGTATCAAAAACACAATTTTCTTTCCTTAAATTAAAAAAAAAATTGGAATAATGTGAAGTTGATTTGTAAACACGCAAACAAACACACTTTCTGATTTTAGCATAAACATAAAAAACTAATAGTCTGTATTTTTCTAGTCTGGCCTTTTCAGGAATAGCTGGTCTTTACTAACAGACAGGCTGGGGCCAGCTATAATTGGGACAGTACTACATCTAAAAGTCTGAATCCACTCTTGTACATGCAGCATCTTGACTGCGTGTTAATATTTGTCATTGTTATTTGTTAGGATATTTAGATCAGGAACACACAGTTAATTAAATGTTGTGATTTTAATTATCTCTTTTGTTTTCTCTTATTCTGCGGTGGGCTGGCGCCCTGCCTGGGGTTTGTTTCCTGCCTTGTGCCCTGTGTTGGCCGAGATTAGCTCCAGAAGACCCCCGTGTCCCTATAGTTAGGATATAGCGGGTTGGATGATGGATGGATGGATGGTTTTCTCTTATTAATTTTGTGTCTGTTATGTTATTATTCATTTGAGTAGCACACCAAAGTTGTTTTTTCTTGGTATTGATATATTTTTAAGTTTTGTTGCTTCTTGTTTTGATTGCTCATCACTTGCTCTTGGGTAACACCGTTTTTGAAATACAAAATGGCACATACTGTGAGCATATATGGTGTGTGCTGCATTTCAGCTTCACTATAAAAGAAGGCTTGCATGCACAGCAAAACATCCAGACTTCGCATTCGGGTAAATAAATAATAATAATAAAAAAATTCTGGTTTTGGACTTCGTTAAGGAGTGCTGGCTTAGAGTTTGTTTTTTTTCCATTAACATGCTGAGAGATCAAAAGACTTCTCTGTATTGAATCCTGTTATGTATTTAATTATTACTCATTCCTTACAGAAAGGCTTTTAAAATTTCTGCCACTCACAAATAATTAATAACTCTTATCTGAGATTTCAGCTTGTCCTACCGAACACACAGACTGGGCCAATTTAGAGCTGCTAATAAATTGACATCAATGTCTTTGCATTGCACAATGAAAGCAGGAATCCATGGGGACCTGCAACTTGTGGAGAAAAGAGCACGAAGCCAGTAATCAGACCAGTGTTAAAACCTTTGTGGGCTGACAAAAAAAAAAACAATTATATGTACTGTCCATATATAATGGTAAAAGAAAATAAAATATTTTGATAGTTTGATGATACTCACTAAAGACTCACCTCTTTCTCCTTTGGTGCATGTTTTTCCATCATCCTCCCGATAGTAACCTTCCTCACACTCACATCTATAGCTGCCTGGTGTGTTTATACATATTTGGGAGCAAACCGTTTCATTTTTGCTAGCACACTCATCAATATCTAAAATGGAAGGAAAAAAAATTAATGCTATTCTTCTTACTGCTAGCACAAGGAAAACCAAGACATTGCACTGTTTTTACAAAACCACTGCAGCTAAAGCAAATGCTTTCAAATTGATCAATAAAAGGTTAACTGAGCATTTTTGAATTGAAGATTCGCCTCTCCTCATCACTCATTGGTCAAGCATCCTGTCTTCAATTCAAAAACATGGCATTCCAAAAGCAGGTATTAATAATATTTTAGCAATAAATGGAAGCAGTTTGAATGTTTTCAGCATAAAAATGGATACTAGACATGTGGATTATATGGCACAAGTTACATGAGAGTTTTTTCCAATTTTACAGGGACATAGTTCACATTGTTTGCCATTGTCCAGCAATGGTCACATTTGGGTCCCAATCTATTAGAACATGGGTCCTCAGTGACGGTCCTGGAGGGTCGCAGTGGCTGCAGGTATTTATTCCAATTACTTTCCCAATTAGAAGACAGTCCATGCTGATAATGAAACTTGGTATTTAACTATTTAGCTTGTTAATACTTGCATTTATCCAAGAGAAATTTCAATTGCACTGTAGAGTTTCCTTCTGTGAGAACATTATCCATATGTTTTGTGGACCAGAATAGTTTTAAACTTAATGGTCATTCCAATTCCCCTCTCATTCATTTCTAAACATTTTTATCACAGATACTTTATGGTAAGCATATTAACTGGAGAGCTGCTGGTTTATTGGTTATCTGCATCTCGTTATTAACTAATGTCTGATTAAGAAAACAGGCAACAATTAAAACTTAAATGTAGCTGCTAAAATCTAAAATAGGCAATTAAGGGTTCTGAATGGTAACAGGCAAGAGAACTAAAAAGAAGTCCAAAAAATGTATTGCTTTAGTAGTAAATAAAAGGGTTCTATTTAAGAAATTGGTTAAAGGGAAAACCTGCAGCCATAGGAGACCTTCAGGACTGCAATTGAGGACCTCTGATCTACAAATTAACTAAAATTTTCTTTGATGAATAAAGGCACTAACACGGCATAGAGTTAAACACCAACTTTCATTATCAGCAAGGACTGAGTTCCAATTAGGACACTGGCTGGAGTGAAAACCCATAGCCACTGCGGCCCTCCAGGACCATGACTGAGGACACCAGTATTAGAATCTTTGTTATGTACTATCTTCGTGAAAACATGAGGTTCATTTTTTTTTTCTTGGCCACCACTGCAAACTACATGGGGTAATTAATACAAAGATATCATTTTTTAGGTGAATATTCATTTAAGGATACATTTTGCACAAATATTTTCTTCACACAGCTTATTCCATGTATATGCTTTTAACAGGCAGTGCAATCTCTGTCACTACTATCTTGTCGTTGTTTTCATTGAGTGAAGCATTATTATTTTATAGCAATGGCATCTACTGACAGTCACGTGGTTTGTTGTCATCCCAATATGTTCACCTTATATGAAGGTGCACAGCACTCATTCAAAGCATCTGATCAATTTTCATTCTTTACGCTAATGTTTTCATTTAGTAAAGTGGAAGCTAAAAGGCAGTTCTGAGAAGAATTAGTATGAGAGCGTTTATGGGGCAAGTATCAGGTGATCATACCTGCAACCGCTCCGTAGCATATTGAAGGGGAACACAAGGGAGAATCAGGAGGAAGACAGAGAACAAAGAGTAGAAGAGCCGTGAAAACAGCAGCGGGTGGAGAGGTAGGTTGAGTCAGCTAGGTACTGGGGTGAAACGTAGCACGGTCATTTGCCTAATGTAGGAGCGAAGGTTTAGTGCTTTAGCAGCAGGTCATGCCCACTGAGTATCCTTGAGGAGTGAGTGCGATCAAGATGCTGTCCTCCCCAGGGATCCGTGGGACGACTACAGGAGCATAAAGGGAGACTGGAGGACAACTGACCCCAAGCGGTCTGGCTGATGCTGCTGGAGTCAGCTAAGGAGGGGGTTAGGAGGAAAGGAGTTGCTAGTATCTCCGCCAGCTGAGTGAGCTATGGGTGAGCAGGGGAGATGAAGAGGGAGTTGTGTTGGACTCGTCCAAATCTGGATGGAACAGTGAACCCCTTACTATGGCGTTAGTTTCAGTCTCATTTTAAATCTTGTTTTTAATCTCATGGACTGTTTTATGGATTATTTATTTATTGATTTTTAGAACCACTGCACTTATTGAGCACTTTGTTTTTAATGGACTATTTTAATAAAAGCACAGAGAACTGTTTCACTTTCCCCTTGCTTTGTGTGGTGTCCTCATTTGTTCAGCTCATTCCTCGGAAACATTGGCATTGACAGGTTCCAAAGGCTAACAGTGGGACCCTGTAGCTTGGGGCTAACCCGCACCGTCACAGGATCTGGCTTTGTACCTGTTGTTGTTAGGATGGCCTAAAGCCCTCAAGTTTCAGTGAGGGTGGGGCAGATACATTTTTTTTTTGTATGATGATGAAGAGCGTTTAGTGATGGAGGCCAGTGTTCATACTTCAACAAAAGTACTTTCATTTACAGCAACAACATTCATGGCTTTCATGGAGTTCTGGATTTATGAGTTCAAGTTATTTTACATTTTGAAAATGAGACCAGTGAATATTTTTCAACTAAACTTGCCCAATTGGTTCAAGTGTTTTCTTTACCTTTATCTAATGTTTTATTGTATTTTCTCTTCACAAATGACTGATAAAAGAAAATAATATGGATTTTCTTAGACTTTTATTAGACATTTTTCTGACCAGTGTTTGAAGAATTTTCATAACTCTTTCTATACTTTGTTCCAGACATTGTTTATTTTATTACAACATTTATTACCTGGTGTTCAGAAAACATTAAAAACAAGCTTTCTTAAAAAAAATCATCTAAAGTAAAGAATCAAATGAAAGATTGAGTCATTTATTTTTAAACCAACATTTTCTCACATAAAGAAGCAAGAATCATCAAGCTGGGAAAAGGGCAAAACTTTGTGCAAATTAGTTTAATTTAAACTATGTTTTAGTTTCTGAATAGACTAAGGGTGCATTCAGTTACAGTAATTAGATATTTATTATTTTCAAGGCTAGGCACTAGCTAAGCCCATAGTTTTTGCACAAGATTTTTGTGGATTTTTTTTTTCTAAATAGTAATTATGTTGGGTTGACTTACTGTATTTTTTATTTTTGTATGTTGGTATTACTGGTATTATTACATGAATACATACATTAAAATTGAACACATATAGCTGAATGTGTATCTGTCTCTAAGCCAAAGTTACACAGGAAAGGTTTTAAAACAACAATTTTAATATCCTGGCACAGTCATAGTCCAGATCTCAATCCAGTTAATAATTTGTGGCTGGACTTGAAAAATGCTGTTCACTAACAATTCCCATGCAACATGACAGAGCGTGAGTTGTTTTACAAAGAAGAGCGGGGTAAAATTGCAGTGTCCAGATGTGCACAGCTTGGAGACCCGTGCACACAGACTAAGGATGTCACGGCTGCTAAAGGTAAATCTACTAGATACTGACTTGAAGGGGTTAAATACTCATGCAATAAATTATTTTATGTTTAATATTTCAAATTAATTTAGACCAATCTGTAGGGAACTGATTTCACTTTGAAGAAACTACAAGCATTTTTGAACAACAGAAAAGGACTTAAATATAACAAGAATTGGCATAGGTCTCTTGGTGGCCTCCCTCACTAGTCTTCTTCTTGCACGATCACTCAGTTTTCACAGACAGCCTTCTTAGAGCAGATTTACAGCTGTGTCATTCTCCTTCCATTTCTTAATGATTGACTTAACTGGACTCCAATGGATGTTTAGTGACGTGGGTATTTTCTTGTCTCCATCCCATGACTTGTGCTTTCTAGTCACCTTTTCACAGAGTTGCTTCCAGGGATCTTTTTCTCTTCGTCGTGTACGTCAGTCCATGATACTGACTCACCACAAGTTGGACCTTGCTCATAAGTTGTGCTTATACTACAATAAACTAAACTCCCTTGGGTACAGGTGATCTCCATTTAGCAACTTATAATATTTGACTTCTAAATCCAGTTGGTTGCACCTGTGATGACTTAAGTGCCTGTCATATTATCAGGGGTGAATAGTTATACAATTGGTTATTTTGTAATTTTCTAGTTGTAAATAATTTAGATCACTTTGCAGGGATATGTTTTCACTTTGACATTAATTAGTCTTTTTCTCTCAAAAAGCCTAATTAAATCCATGGCGATTTTTTGTTTTTTTGTTTTATAATGCTAAAATGTAAAAACTCCCAAAAGGGGTAAATACTTTTTATAGGCACTGCTTGCCTACTATGGTAAAGCATTTCTATCCTAATAAGTGGAGTGTTCCAGAATGACGACGCTATTATTCACACAAAATGGTCAGAGAACAGTTTAAAGAGCACGAGAACAACGTATCCATACTGCAACCGTTTCCTATTCACCAGATATCAACCATATTAAGTATTTATAAGATATCCAAGAGTGGGTTCCCAAGATACTATTTTCACCTCATCTACTGACTACATATCAGTGACATGCTTCACATCATGAAGACCTTTAAGTGGCTGATCCTGGATTATATGAGATAGATGACCTGGACTCATTGCAGTTTGTATATCGGACAAAGACTGAGAAACGTGCAAATATCTATCTGCTCCATAAGGTTTATTCTCACCCGGACAAAGCTGGCAGCACTGCGAGTATTATGTTTTTTAATTTCTCCAGGGTCTTCAGTGGCTGTCATGCAGCCATCTGTGTTAAGGGGTATGTTCAAAGAAATATAGGTGAAAGAGCCTATGGTGTCCTTGAAAATGGACTGTCCAAGCTGATTGCAGTTTGCAAGGCTAAAAAACAAGTCTATGACATGTATGTCAGCAACACAGGAACACCACAAGGAACAGTCCTGTCCTCTTTTCTCTTCATTTTGTACACCCCAGACTATAAATACACTGTGTGCACAATTATTAGGCAAGTGAGTATTTTGACCATATCATCATTTTTAATGCGTATATTCCAACTCCAAGCTGTATTAACTTGAATGCTTATTGGATTTAAGCACGTCAGGTGATGTGTATTTGTGTAATGAGGGAGGGTGTGGCCTAAGGAGATCAACACCCTATATCAAGGTGTGCAGAATTATTAGGAAGCTAGTTTTCCTCAGGCAAAATGGGCCAAAAAAGAGATTTAACTGACTCTGAAAAGTCAAAATTGTAAAAAGTCTTTCAGAGGGATGCAGCACTTTTGGAATTGCTAAGATATTGGTGTGTGATCACAGAACCATCAAACATTTTGTTGCAAATAGTCAACAGGGTCGCAAGAAACGTGTTGAGAACAAAAGACGCAAATTAGCTGCCAAAGATTTGAGAAGAATCAAACGTGAAGCTACCAGGAACCCATTATCCTCCAGTACTTTCATATTCCAGAGCTGCAACCTACCTGGAGTGCCCAGAAGTACAAGGTGTTCAGTGCTCAAAGACATGGCCAAGGTAAGGAGGGCTGAAACCCAACCACCACTGAACAAGAAACATAAGTTGAAATGTCAAAACTGGGCCAAGAAATATCTGAAGACAGATTTTTTCAAAGGTTTTATGGACCGATGAGATGAGAGTGACTCTTGATGGACCAGATGGATGGACCTGTGGATCAGTAATGGGCACAGAGCTCCACTCCAACGTGGAGGTGGGGTACTGGTATGAGCTGGTATTTTTAAAGATGAGCTAGTTGGACCTTTTGCATTGAAGATGAACTCAAAATCAACTCCCAAACCTACTGCCAGTTTTTCAAGACACTTTCTTCAAACAGTGATACAGGAAAAAGACCATGATTTTTATGCAGGCCAATGCTCCATCACTTGCATCGAAGTTCTCCACTGCGTGGCCAGCCAGTAAAGGCCTTAAAGATGAAGGAATAATGACATGGCCCCCCTTCCTCATCTGACCTAAACCCTATCGAGAACTTGTGGGCACTTCTTAAACGCTAGATTTACGGGGGAGAAAAACAATACACCTCTCTGAAGAGTGTCTGGGAGGCTGTAGTCACTGCTCCACAAAAGCTGATCGTCAACAGATCAAGAAACTGACAGACTCCATGAATGGAAAGGCTTATGACTGTTATTGGAAAGAAGGGTGGCTATATTGGTCATTGATTGATTGATTGATTTTTTTGGAAATGTCAGAGATGTTTATTTGTAAATTTTGAGGTGTTTGTTTATTATTCTCACTATAACAGATGAAAATAAACAAGTGAGATGGGAAAATTTTCATTTTTCCTTTAGTTGCATAATAAATCTGCACACTAATAGTTGCCTAATAATTGTGCGCACATATGTATTCCCCTGATGATGTTCACACTCACATTTCCGTTGTGAAACATTCAGGTTTCAGGTTTATTAACATTTTGGATTGACTGATAGCACTGTGTTTGTTCCATATTAAAATTAATCCTCAAAAATACAACTTGCCTAATAATTCTGCACTCCCTGTATAACACTGGGGCCTTATTTATAAAGCTTGTGTACACGAAACAAGAGGCTTGGAATGTGCATATGCAAGTTTCTCAGCAAACATCGAGCTTTATAACAGAAAACATGAAATCGGAAATATGTTATTTAGGATAACTGGCAAAACTAACATTTCCCCAGTGTGGGTGTTTGCATGAATGGACTCTGTAATGTATTAGCATTCTACCCAGGCGAGTCCAGCCTTGTGCTTGAAGATGCTATTCCAGCCCCACCTGATAAATGAACAGAAAAATAGATGCTTTACATGGAAAACATATCTTGTTAATCCTGCAATAGATTCTGACGCTGAGAAATTTTTCCAAAAATAATTATTCTGTTATGTTCTAGGTTGGGAGACAAAGTCAAAGAGGCAACATTACGTTGGTTTGGATATGTGCCAAGGAGAGATGTATATTGGGAAAAGGATGTTAAAGATACAACTGCCAGGCAAGAGGAAAAAAGAAAGGCCTAAGTCAGGGTTGTCCAACTCCGGTCCTGGTGGGCCGCAGTGGCTGCAGGTTTTCATTCTAACCATCTTCCTAATTAGTGAGCCGTTTTTGCTGCTGATTAACATGTTTTGCCTTCGGTTTAGTTGACGTGACTCAGACCCCTTAGTTGTTTTTTTCCTTAATGAGCAGCCAAACAATAATGAGACACAATACAAGCCACCACATGACCAGCTAACCTAAAAATAAAGAAAGGTGAAGGTCTTGGTCATGTTGGTCTGCTCAGGTCACCAAAACATCTTGACGGTGGTCTTAGAAAAAAAAGAAAAAACAACAGTCTGCTGTGGCAGAATGAGAGCAGCAACAAGTCCTGATGTTCAAGAACAGCTTTAATTAACAGCAAGAGTTGGCTTTTCATTAAGAAACCGGTTGGAGTGAAATTGTCTGGAGTTTAACGTTCCAATTTAATTGGCCATCTGTTGGCTCATTTCACATCTCATTTCTGTTTGGCTGTCACTTAATGAAGAAACAAATCAATTCAGTTGACTGAATTCTTGAAACAGGGCTATTAAAATGAAGGGAAAAGGAGTTAATTAGCAGTGAAAACTGGTCACTGATTAGGAAAAGGGTTAGAATGAAAACCTGCAGCCACTGTGGCCCACCAGGACTGGAGTTGGACAACCCTGGCCTAAGAGAAGGTTTATGGATCTGGTGAGAGAGGACATGAAGGTGGTGGGTATTACGGAGCAAGATGCAGAAGACAGGAAGATATGGAAAAAGATGATCCGTTGTGGCAACCCCTAATGGGAGCATCCAACAGAGTTTGCTCTTCCTCCATGTGGGTTTTATTTTTGGGAACTCGGGTCTTACACCTGTTTTTGTGAGTTGTGGATGTTTGGTTAATGCAAGTTTAACCTGACCCCGTAGGCGTTGTTACGTTTCAACCAAAGTTCTTCCTCTGGCTTGTATTTAATATCTTAATGTCTCTTTTGTTCACATTTGATTCCTTTGTTTATGATAATATTGTTAATATGTATTGACCAATTACTCATGTTATGGGCCTACTCCCGAGCTGCTCTGGAAGCTTAATTTTGGGGTTTTGTTTAGAGGAACTCCCCCAGTTTACGACAGATGTGAGTGTGGTCTTCAATGTACTAAGGCCATATCCAGGTTTGACTCCTGACTAGCATCTCATGCTTCCACAATAAGCTCTGGCCCACCAGGACCTTGAATTTGATTAAGGGTTTGATGATGGATAAATGAATGGAAAATTTAAATTAAACTGATCCAGTAAGCAATAGGGATAGGATAAAAATGACACTGAAAAATATTTCTGTTCAGTCCATTTAACTTTGAGTAGCAAGAAAAGTGCTATATTCATATAATGAATTGTTATTATTACCTATTAAAATAAATGGGTTTGGCAGTTCTCACCTATGCAATATGGCTTCTCTCTGTTCCTGTGTCTTTCTCTGTCATAGCGATAACCCTCATAGCAGGTACAAAGAACCCTTCCAAAATTATCGGTGCACTGTTGCTCACAGGGTGCTCCGGCACATACATCATAATCTGAAAATACAATAAGAATTTTATTAGCAACAATTCAGAATTCTAAACATTTACAAAACCATTTCAAACAAATAAATATCTTACTGAGTCTTTTCTAATTTCATTGTTACACTCAGTTTTATTAGTTTCCAACTTGCCTTTTTTATTTTAACAGACCTTAAGCAGGGCCTCTTACACAAAACACATGCAAAACTGCTGAAGAATTTAGTGCTGGGAAATATCTTTGAAAAAGGGTACTGACCTTGGTACTAAAGAGCTGAGGACAGCATTATTGACAAGCTCTGTTCCAGAATGTTGTTTTGTTAAACCTTTTCTTTGATACATTCCCTTCAATTTCTTTTTTCCACCGGCCAAACTTCTAGCAGCCCTCCTACTGCATTAAAAAATTATACTGTATGTGGAATTGTTTAAATTGTTGTGGCTCATTTAAAATTCACTCTGCTTTCCAGTGATGAAGGAGCCATAGCAAACTTTGCTTTTTGTTAGCTAAGGAAGGGAAAAAATGAAGAGAACAGTACAGAATGTCTCTGTTCCATTTACCTCTTCTAATTTAGAACCATTACAGATGTGAGCAAAGAAGTGTTATCTGTAGAACAGTCACTGCTTATTTAGATTGACTGGCTGTGTGAAAGGGTAAGGATCATGCTTAACAAAGGCGCTTTTAGGAAATGTGTCTCAAAGGCTCATTCTGCTCAGGTCACTGTAGGAAATAATGACCTGTAAATGACATGAAGCAGCTTTTTAATTTGCTCATGACTATGCAATGTTTGTGATAATTTCTTCATGATTATTTGCTTCTAGGGTACCATCTATTTCCTAACCTTTGGCAGCAGCATCAAATAAGAGACTGCATGGAAGGTTATCATATTTTGTGAACATAATGGTGAATGTACTACTAATTGGCCGCCTTCAAAAGAGTGATTGCTTTGAACTGTAGGCAGTTCGAAAATTTATGCTGGAGCCAAAAACTGATAAAACAATATTCACTATGAATGTCAAGACAAAGTTCAACAATTTTTGTAAGTATTTAATGATGGAGTTTGAGCTTAGATATCAAAATCTGTTCACTTATTCTAAAATGCCCATTTTGTCTATGTTACTAACCACATGCTCAGTTTGGCGTTTGGGTTTTCATGTTTGATAGATGGTTTATGCGTGACACTAGAGCCCCAGAAAGGTATCATTCATTCAACCACCTTTCCATAAGCATCTTCTGTTTATCGGAAATAGTCTGCCTTTAGTGTTGAGCTTTCAATGATTACGTCTTGTCTGATTAAATTTTTTAATGGAATGAATGATTACTATATTTTATATTGTACTTGGATAATTTGAGAAAGAAGACACTTAACAGGTAGGAAAATAAATAATTGAAAAAGCACAAACGTGTTTAAAAAAATGGAGGTCTGGTACAGTGTTTGGATTTTCTGACATTAATTACAGAAGGCAAATTCATTCTGAACAAAAAACACCTTCTAAAATAGGAACTTTACTTAGAATTTGGAAGCCACATGGTGGTTAGGTAACAAAATATGGAACAAATTTAGAACATAACACTTTTCAGATATGTGAGTCTTCTACTTACAGAAATACCTAAATGTTGAATTAAGCTGCTCATGCTAAACTTAGCCTCCAGGTCTTAATTTTGCACAGTAAAATATTTTTCTCTTTGCAGAACTGATATTAAAAAACTGTTTTACTGCATCCATTTTATAATCTTTGTTATATAGTTAATGTCACAACATCAGGTCAACAACATAGATTTTGTACAGTTGTTTTTGAAAACTTTAAGGTTTATTTTTATCTTGTATTTATCTGGCCAAAGAAGATTCACAAGACAAGGATATAGTAATATATGAATATTACTTAGAGTTGGAGCACACAGACTTTAAGTGACTTGTTTAGGTTCACACAGTGAAGCAGTGGTGGGAAATGAACCGACAACTTTGTGTTTTAATGTCCAGTGCCTTGATGACTACATAACAGCACCTATTTATTACCTTTGGTTTTATTTTGTGTTGAAAGCCACTTATTTTGAATTGCTACAGGTATCCAAAATGGTTACCATGACATAGCTAGCAAGTATGTCATCAAGATAATCACAAATTCTTGGGCACAAATCTGAGGTGGTGGCTTTGAAATATGTTCAGACAAAGTCTAGAATTATGCTGTTCTTTTCCTAGTAGCTTTAATAATTTCTTAGATGCTTCAATATACATTAGTCAGTTTGCGTTTTCAGTAACATTTGTTTTGTTTTTTTTACCCTTCTGATTATCTTTGTATTTGTTTTGTCATATCTATCTGTCTCTCAGAGGATGATGTTTGCGTACATTAGGCATTAAGATAAAATAGAATGATGAGATTTTGCAGAGATAACTCAAGTTTGGGCTTCAATTTTTCATAGGCATGTTTTTTATGGAAAAACCTTCTTTGATCTTTAAATTCAGAAGACTCAGTGGCATATACAGTATTTGTTGCACCAGAAATGTATTTTTATTTTGTTCGCTGTGAAAGCAGGTTAAGAGTCAGCCCTTTGTATAAGGGAACTGAGGTAATTTATTTTTAAACACCAAACATGAACTCAGAATGGAGCTCAAAGCCCAATGCTTTTCCTCTTTTTAGGTGTAGAAGCTGCTCGACAGACTGCCATCTCCATGTGAAGCAGCATGACAGATAGCTAGAGACTTCGTTTTAAGTTTTTTTTCTTTTGTTTTAACACGCAGATTATATAGCAACAGCCTAGGACTCTGGATACTCTATATAACCAGTTTTCACTCAGAAAAAACAATTTCCTGCACATCAAGCACATAAATACAATGCAATACAATATTGTCAGTGTGCATGGCCATTCATACCTGAAATGCATCACGGAAAATGAATTAATGATTCATCTATTTTCAGAATTTACTTATTACAAATAAGAGATATGGAGAAATGGATCCTATACTAGTTGCAATGGGTAAAGGGTAAAAAAAAATAAAAACTTAGATAGGATGCCTTGTCCACTGTATACACTGGGGTATCCAAAAATTCCAAAAATCTGTCAACAGTACAGGAGTATGGTGTCGCTAACAAATATGCCACTAGGTATTGTATGCCTTTAAGTCTGGTGAATCAGTCAGTACTGTTGAGTTATTCGAGTTTGTATTTCTGGTTTTTATTCTATAATTGTGTGAGAAGCTTCTGCAATTTCTTTTTTCCCTCTAAAGGAACCACAGTAGAATTTCAAGAGACAATGGTGATCATGTTTTTTAACAAAAATAGACTTGTTCATAAAAAGCTTCCTCCCCATGGGCAGACTGTTAATCAGTGACATTACATCGAATAGCTGTGGCATCTATGTGGAAAGCATCGGTAAAAATGTTGAGAGAAGTCAAGCATATAGAACTTGACAGATCGCACTCCCTATGACTTCTTTTGGTTCCTGAAACTAAAACTGAGACTGAAGGAAAGAAAATATTCTACCGTGGAAGTAATCCTACAAAAAAAGGAGGCTATACTGTAACAAACAATGAGTGCAGGAAATGTTTTCAGGAATGGAAGGAGCACAGGGACAAGTGTATGTGGAAGAGGATTAAAAGGAGTTTGTTCTAAATTTATAATTAAGTTTTGTTTTAACAAATTTTGGGTTCCCCCTCGTTCATCCACACTGCATCAGCTTCAGGGTAGAAGTCAACCTAACATGCCAGTCTTTGGGATATGAAAAATTGAAATACCTGAAACTAAAACAGGTAGACATGGGGGAATAATCCAGACTCTATGAAGACATTGAACTGGCAGGATTCAAAGCAAGTGTCCCTGAGCTATGAGTCACTGTGCCAGCCAAAAGTGTTGATCTCCCTAAAAATTATTTAGATACACATTATAGCAAAATATTATCACACAGGTCACAGTATTAATATACTGTGATGAAATAAAAGTTGAATCCAGAGATAATAAATTGGAAATTTTCCTACGATAGAGGAATTTAACAAAGTGACAAATGTCAGTCCATCCATCCATTTTCTAACCCGCTGAATCCAAATACAGGGTCACGGGGGTCTGCTGGAGCCAATCCCAGCCAACACAGGGCACAAGGCAGGAACCAATCCTGGGCAGGGTGCCAACCCACCGCAGGACACACACAAACACACCCACACACCACAAACACACTAGAGCCAATTTAGAATCGCCAATCCACCTAACCGGCATGTCTTTGTGAAAAGTACAATTTTATATATTAGATTATACACCACTAGCATAAGTAAATGTGACACCTTTAGTAAGCAGAACTCACAGCTATTACCCAGACATTGATGTTCTATACCTACTTTTTGAATTACAGTGTCATGGGAAAGAAGCATTGTGAAACATCTGCTCATCTTAATGTTTTTTCCTTAGCAAAGAAGCTCAGGATGCATTAACAGTTCAAGGACTCAGCTTAAGACTTCTAGCAAGGATGAGCAATAAGAAATTATTCATTACAATGCATTTAGAAGTAGTTTCTGGTCTTGTGATCAATGCAGCTATGAGTGAAACCTGACCCTTGGAACCACAATTTAAAGGAAAATCCCACTTCTCACATCTAAAATTTGTGGAAGGAAAATAAGTCACAATATTTTAATTTAACAGATGGTGGTCTGATTCAGGACTTTAATGTTAAAGTTTGAGTATCAGCATTATTGTTAATAATAATAATAATAATAGATTTTATTTATATCGCGCTTTATATTTAACAATCTCAAAGTGCTAATAATAATGACCTCCTTTTGTTACATTTAATTAATTTGGCTTATTTTTCTTCCATCTTTCCATTTATCTATCTATCTATGTAAGTTTAATTTAAAGAGCATAAAGTTGTAAAAAGTCAAACTTCCCCTGGGGACAAATACAGTTTTATCTATCTTTTAATGTCAGCCATAATACAGGGATGAAGGAGGATTATAGTTTTCTCAGTCACTACTGATGAGATGGGCTACAATGATTCTGGTATACAAACCTTTAAACTAGATTGCTTGCAAGGAAAACCCAATTATATACAAGACAAACCAATGTTGTCAAATATATCATTCGTTTTTTAAAATATTAGTTTTTAATGCATTGCCAGTTGACTTAGACAGCCAATCAGAAAAGACAGAGGCAAGAGATCCACAAGAGTTAAAGACAGCAGTATACTGGCTTGAATGACAATATCTGAATAATAGCTAAATAAAAATGATAAAAAAATATATATTATTAGTGGTTAGACATCCTTCTGAAATGACAATACAAGGTATAGGAAATGAGAAAGTGTGGCACTACATGCCAAAGACACTATTCAGGAATTACCGAAGAACACAGGAAACAGAACTATGTCAGGTTACGTTAAGGAAGAAGTCCATATATTTAGTAACTGGAGATACTGGTGGCGTGACAGTTGAGTCTGAAATAATCTTTACAAAAAGGTAAACGTACAAAAAAAAAATTTGTTTTTGATTTTGCAAGAGCACATTTTTGTGGATGAGGAAATACCTACAAAATGCATAAAGAGAGTAACAAACTTTCAAAAAATCATAGAAGGTATTATTTCAGAGACTTTTTGAAGTACAAAATAAATATATTTCAAGTATAAATAAAATAAAGAAGTGTAATTAAATAAAAAGAGTCATTAATACAGAAGACTAAAGTGATCACTGTACAAAAATCAAAAAAGCAAAAATATAAATAAATAAATAAAACTGCTGTGGAAGCCAAGGCTAATGGGAAACGATTTCTCTGTACCACTCCACTAAAAACGTAGTATTAAAGAATTTATGCAGCTGCAGAAATCCATAAGGACAATCACTGAAAAAGAGCAGAATCAATCAGGAAAACTAAGTACAGGTTTTACCAAACTAATCTCAAAACAGAAAATGATTAGAAATAAAAAATGAGCTCCATGTTTAATGATTTTTAAATTGAAAAGCTTTATATTCTTCAGGCACTTACATCCTTAAAGACAAACAAAAGCACTATCCCTGATGGGATTTGGCCAGTAGTGTTACAGAAATATTTTATTTATTCTAAATAATTTTAGTAAGCATACTCCAGCAGTCAATTCAGACCACAAAAGTACCAGATAACTGGAAAGTTACAACATATACTGATCAAAAATGATAGATAGATAGATAGATAGATAGATAGATAGATAGATAGATAGATAGATAGATAGATAGATAGATAGATAGATAATCCCAAGGGGAAATTCACAAAACAATGAAGTGTTCATAAGGGAACATTTAATAATCACAGTCTAACACCAAGTCAGTTAAGATTCAGGGGTGTCAGTCTTTCCTGTTAGGACGTATAAGTGATTGTGAATCAAGTGGTGCAAATGAAAGTGACAACAGGTGCACTGGAAAGGTAACAGCAAGACAACCCCTAAAAGGGAGTGATGGCCACAGAGAATTGCTATCTCCTTATCCTTCCTGACTGATTGTTCTCTTGTTTTGTGTTTTGCTAGTGTCCTTGTCACTAATTGTACCATTCAGTAGTGATTCAGGTTGCACAGGTAGTCCAACTCCTCCAGGACAGCACATCCATGCATGCTGCCACAAGAAGGTTTGCTGTGTCTCCCAGCAGTGTCTCAATAGCATAGAGGAGATACAAAGAGACAGGGCATTATATGAGGAAAGCTGGACAGGGCCGTAGAAGGGCAACAACCCAGGAACAGGACTGGTATCTGCTCCTTTGTGTAACGAGGAAAGGAGGAGCACTGCCAGAGCCTTACAAAATGACCGTCAGCTGACTACTAGTGTGCATGTTTCTGACCAAACTGTCAGAAAGAGACTTCATGAGGGTGGATGAAGGTCTGACATCCTCTAGTGAGACCTGTGCTCACAACCCATCACCATGCAGCTCGACTGACATTCGTCAGAGAATAGACAATTGGCAGCTCCACTATTGGTGCCCCATTCTCATTCACAGATGAGAGTAGGTTCACACTGAGCACAGTGAGACTCCGTGGTGAACGTTATGCAGCTTGCAACATCATCCAGCATGATCGGTTTGGCATTGGGTCAGTGATGGTCTTGGGAGGCATACCTTGGAGGGTCATACAGACCTTCACATGCTAGGCATCAGTACCCTGACTGCTGTCAAGTACTGGGATAAAATCCTCCCAGCCATTGTCAGACCTTACGCTGGTGCAGTGGGCCCTGGGTTCCCACTGCTGCAGGACAATGCCTGGCCATTGTGTCTGCAATTTCTGCATGACGAAGGCATTGATGCCATTGACTGGCCCGCACATTCTTCAGACCTGAATCCACTTGAGAACCTCTGGGATGTTATATATCGATGCATCCAACACTGCCAAGTAGAGCTACAGACTGCCCTGGAACTCACTGATGCCCTGATACAGGTCTGGGAGATCATCCCCCAGGGAACCATCTGCTGTCTCATCAGGAGCATGCCCAGACACTGTCAGGAGTGCATACAGGTATGTGGTGGCCATACACACTACTGAGGTCACATTATGAGTTGCTGAAATTAAATTCATGCAAGTTGGATCAGCCTGTGATTTCAATGTTTGAATTTGATTTTCGGTGTGATGTTGAATCCAGCTCTTAATAGGTTGACGATTTTGGTGTACATTGATTATTGGTGCATCATTTTGTTCTCAACAATTTACACATGTATTACTCAGTAAAGTTTTTCCACTTGAATATTTCCTTCATTGAGATCCAGTATGTGATTTACATGTTCCCTTATTTTTTTTGAATAATGCATTGTAACTGAAATCCATAAGAAGTGTAACACAGTGGATCCCAGTAATTACAGAACCTAGTGTTATAGCATGACAAATTATGGAAAGTACATTAGTACTAGGATGTCATACCGTGTTAGCCATTATGGATGTAGTGAGAAGGCAAGTAAAATGACACCTTTTATTGGCTAACTAAAAAGATTACAATATGCAAAGTACATTAGAAATCTGAAGACTGCTGATGTGAAAGCAATATACTAAGAATACAAAAGATCCTGCCAAAAACAATGATACTACTTGAGCAGTAGATAAGAGCAAAGGATGTTATAACTTACTTAAGCTTTCAAAAAGCCTTTCATTTTGTTCCACAACAAATAGCAATTGTGAAACTGAAAGTCATTCTCTTTAACAGTAAATAACTAAACTTTATTTCAAGCTCTTTCATCACCTGGAGACTGTACAGATAAGTAGTACGTGCTCCACTTTTGCTGAGGTCATCAGCTTTATGTCCTTCGATTATTAGTCTTATTTATGTTGTAAATGAATGACATCGATTGTAATAGAGTTAGTAAATTTGTGAGATTTGTAGATGACACCCACAATTGAAGGGACTGAAAATACTGAGGAGGCAGCAAAAGGATATTCAAAAACATCTGAATCATCTCAAAAATTGGTCAGTCTCTTGTAGACAAGTGCTACATGTAAAAAGGTGAAAATTAATTGTAACTGCAAGATAGGTGATGGTGACCTTTAGGAAGCATCCTCAAAAAATGTTCACACAACATTCCAGACAATGCACATGCACAATTTAAAAGGCTAATAAAATATTAGGTTTGATTGCAAGATCTGTTCAGTATAGTACATCATAAGATGTTTTGCTCATATTATGAGATAGTAAAACTTTGTCTAGAGTACTGTCTGTAGCGCTGGTCACCGCACTACAAAAGGTCCATAAAATATCGAAATAAGAGGTGAAAAGTGTATCTCTGCACTAAAGGTCATATCCTAACCTGACAGGCCAAGTGAATAAAGCCTCTTTAAGCTTTTTGGAGACCTAATCTACTTTCAGAAAATAAAGTTGATCCATCAGAATTCTTTCATTTAAATAGTTCAACAGTGGACTGATGTTAAGTTCCAACTATGTTAATCGGTTTGGAACTGATTTTTCTTCTTGTGTGTTTAAACAAATCTTTATCTTTATGTGTGTTCATTATGTGTTTAGTATTTTGTAAACTTTGTAATAGCATTTACCTGTTACAGTGCTGTGAGCCTGAACCTAGTGAAGATCACTATATGAAAATAAACTGACATGAATTATATACAGTATGCCGAAATACTCGTGAAAATCAAGGAGGTGCAAACCGGAAAGAACCTCTGCACGTAAACGTTTGTTGTGGTCATGGGAACCTACTGTACAACAAACTTCAAGTCATGTAGGTGAAGCAGAAACTTTGATAATTTTTTACAAATATCTGGGTGAGATATTCTGACAATTTATTTATTAACTAAGAAAACATGCTTGATGGAGTTATGCAACTTCCCTGGTTGAACGTGTTGTGTTTAAAAAATGTTTATGCAAGCAGGCAACTACAGACGTTAAAAAAGAAACTTAACCTATTGAAGGGCATACTGAGGTTTTCAGCGGGCAATGTAGGTTGTTGTGGTTGTGGTCTCAAATCCCCCTACAGTCACTGTGTGATCCTAGCAAGTCACTTCACCTGCTTGTTCTTGATTTGGAAAAACAAAACAAATGTAACCAATTGTATCTCAAATGTAAGTCACATTGAATTAACACATCAACCTAATAAATAAATATAAATGAAGTTAAGGGCCCCCATTCATTTTTCAAGTTTAAAGTTCTTTGAAAGAAATTAAAATATTTTAGAAAACAGGAAATGTTTGGGGATAGAAGTTGAATATTATTTAAACCTTTTGTAATATTTCAATATAAGGGGGATATTCGCAAAGTGCAAGACACTTTTTATTTCCTTTCCACTCTCATTAAAAGTGAAATTCAACAAGATTTTTCTAATGCTTATTTTCATACACAAATTATTTTCATTTTTTTAAAACGTATTTATTTAAAGTGCACAAATCTTTTATTTTTTTAGTCCTTATGTTCTTCTATGTATCCTGCAAAGTTTATAATATTAACACATATTTCAATAGACAGTGCTTTTCAATCATCCACTTCAATAACCTGACGTGGTCTCCATAATTCAAATTGCTGCTAGAAAATAATACACTGTTGGATTTGCTCTGTAGAGACCACATTTTAAAGAAAAGCAGATTCCAGGCCTGTGTTTCTTTTTGCATTGGCCTGTGTTCAGCATGCGTGCTCTTGCATTGACCCACCATTTGATCATCACAGCTGCTTTTCTCATAATACTACAGTTGCAACATTTAAATATGTATTAAATCAAACAAAAAATATGCTATTAAAATCAACATGAGGACAATTAACAAGAGAGACTATAAAGCAGTTTTGTACACAGACTAACAAAATAAAATAATAATGATAGGATGAGCTATCCAAAAAATATTTATAATGTGCGCACACTCTCAACATAAAACAGTAAAGAGATCATACAACTACTGCTGAACATCTAGAAAAAAAAAATAAGACATATTAATTAATAACATAAAACGCATTGTAGAAACAGTAAAATGTCAAAATCGAACCACCAGTTATATTATTGATAGATAGATAGATACTTTATTAATCCCAAGGCGAAATTCACATACTCCAGCAGCAGCATACTGATAAAAAACTATTTTAAATTAAAGAGTGATAAAAATGCAGGTAAAAACAGAC
Organism: Polypterus senegalus; assembly: GCF_016835505.1. Classification (NCBI taxonomy): domain Eukaryota; kingdom Metazoa; phylum Chordata; class Cladistia; order Polypteriformes; family Polypteridae; genus Polypterus; species Polypterus senegalus. The sequence goes on from NC_053157.1 coordinate 38,396,617, forward strand.
AATAACTTTGAATAATGTTAACGTTTACCCCCCGGGTGAAACTGAATAGTCGCATAGTTTGGGGGAGGAACGATCTCTCTCAGTGGAGCAGGACAGTCACAGCAGTCTGTCGCTGAAGCTGCTCCTCTGTCTGGAGATCATACTGTTCAGTGGATGCAGTGGATTCTCCATGATTGACAGGAGCCTGCTTAGCGCCCGTCACTCTGCCATGGATGCCAAACTGTCCAGCTCCATGCCTACAATAGAGCCTGCCTTCCTCACCAGTTTCTCCAGGCATGAGGCGTCCTTCTTTATGCTGCCTTCCCACCATGTAGAAGAGGGCGCTCACCACAACCGTCTGATAGAACATCTGCAGCATCTTATTGCAGATGTTGAAGGACGCCAGTGTTCTAAGAAGGTATAGTCGGCTCTGTCCTCTCTTGCACAGAGTATCAGTATTGACAGTACAGTCCAATTTCATTCAACTGCACTCCCAAGTATTTATAGGTCTGTACCCTCTGCACACAGTCTCCTCTGATAATCACGGGGTCCAGGAGGGGCCTGGGTTCCTAAAATACACCACCAGCTCCTTGGTTTTGCTGGTGTTCAGGTGTAAGTGGTTTGAGTCACACCATTTAATAAAGTCCTTGATTAGGTTCCTATACTCCTCCTCCTGCCCACTCCTGATGCAGCCACAATAGCAGCGTCGTCAGCGAACTTTTGCACGTGGCAGGACTCCGAGTTGTATTGAAAGTCTGATGTATATAGGCTGAACAGGACCGGAGGAAGTACAGTCCCCTGCAGCGCTCCTGTGTTGCTGACCACAATATCAGACCTGCAGTTCCCGAGACACACATACTAAGGTCTGTCTGTAAGATGCCATGCCACCAGGTATGAATCTACTCCCGTCTCTGTCAGCTGACCATAAGGAGCAGAAGTTGGATTGTGCTGAAGGTGCTAGAGAAGTCCGGAAACATAATTCTTATGGCACCACTGCCTTTGTCCAAGTAGGAGAAGGATCGTTGTAGCATACTCCATCTGGACCCACTGCTTTGCTGGCACGATGTCTCCTCAGCTCTCTGCTTACCTGGGCTGCTGTAATTGTGGGTGGGGATGTCTCTCCTATGCTGGTATCAGCAGAAGGATGGGTGGAGGGTGCAGTACTCCAAGAAGAGAGTGGGTTAGGGTGGTCAAACCTGTTAAAGAAGTTGTTAATTTGGTTTGCTCTCTCCACGTCTCTCTCAATGGTGGCATCCCACTTCGAGCTGCAGCCAGTGATGATCTTCATCCCATCCAACACTTCCTTCATGCTGTTATTCTGCAACTTCTGCTCCAGCTTTATCCTGTACTGTTCCTTCGCCGCCCTGAGCTGGACTTGGAGTTCCTTCTGCACGCACTTGAGCTCATGCTGATCACCGCCTTTAAAAGCCCTTTTCTTCTGGTTCAAAAGGCCTTTGATGTCACTTTTGATCCATGGCTTGTTAGCATAGCAGCGTACTGTTCTTACTGGAAGTACAATGTCCATACAGAAGTTGATGTAGTCAGTAGTGCAGTCAACAATCTCCTCAATGTTCTCACTGTGTGACTGTGACACTGCAGGATATTCCAGTCCGTATTTCCCAAGCAGTCTATCAGAGCCTGCTCTGTCTCAGGGGACCACTTCTGAATGAGCGTGTGGTTGCAGGTAGTTCTCTCACTCTTGGTTTGTACTTAGGCTGAAGCAGAACCAGGTTATGTTCTGCTTTCCCAAGTGCAGGCAGCGGGGTGGCGCTGTATGCGTCTTTAACGTTTGCATACAGTAGATCTATAGTCCTATTTCCCCGGGTGTTACAATCCACATACTGGGAGAAGGTAGGTAATGTTTTGTCCAGCGTCACATGGTTAAAGTCTCCATCAATTAGCACAAGCGCCTCGGGGTGCTGCGTTTAGCTACGGAATGGATGATGTCACCCACTATCTCCACGTCCGCCCGAGGAGGGATGTAAACAATAACAACGACGTGTTCAAACTCCTACCTGTTTGATTTGAAATTGTGACTATTATTAAATAACGCTACTTCTTGAATAATGTACAATAACATCTTCAAATGAAAACCAATCAGTGTATTTAATCTCTACATCTTTGATGAATTTGATGACGCTATCAAGTTTAAAGAGAACTTTATTTATAATATATTACTTTTGTTTCATCCATCCATCCATTATCCAATCCGCTATATCCTAACTACAGGGTCACAGGGCTTTTGTTTCATATTAATATGAATTAATATTAAATAAATTTTGAAAAAGTTGACTAACCAACCTATTCTTTCAAAGTATTTACCCCTTCCTTCTTAGAGAGGGAGAAAAATTAAATTCTTATTTTTAATTAGTTCTGCAAGGCTGAAACGAAGTGTTGGATGCAGAGTAAGACAACATCTGCAATTCATAGAAATATTCACAAAGTGAAGTATATAGTTATTGCTGCAGTGAGCTGAAATAAATGAGCAGATATCAGCCACTTTGTGCAGTGAGAGGGTAGTCTTTTGCCAATTCTTTCAACCAAAACTACCAGTCTTGGCAGGTTTTATGCATTACCTTCTGTAGACTATAACCTTGAAGTGTCATTAAACTGCATATTTCCTAGTTTGTGTCATTCAAAGAAAGTCTCTTTAAAAATTTCACTAAAGCATTCCAGTATGGATTTACGCTGCTGCTTTTTGTCATTGTCTCTTACCAGGTTTAATTTAAGACTGAAATGTAGGTCATTGGCTGATTAAAATGAATACTCTGGTGTTTTAAAAGTATGCAGCTCATAAGCGTGTATCTGAACAACATGATGAACAGCCATGTTTGACAGTTGGCATGGCCAATACAAGCACTGTAATGTAATGACTAAGACACTGGACTGTAATCCACAAGTAGTTGTGCCTGTGTAATCTTCAAGCTATGTTAGATATACAAAGTGTCAGTGCCCCAGTAATGTATGCAATCATTACTATTTTAAAAATTAAATTCTGCGTTTTCTCTCTCATTTTCTTTTTCCGATTTGTACAATGAATGATGAATTTTAATGTAAGTAAATGTAAAGTACTACATGTAGGAAGTGAAAATGTTACATTTGAATACATAAAAGGAGGTTGTAAAATCAAAAGTACATCTTACAAGAAGAACCTAGGAGTCATAGTGGACTCATCACGAAATCAAGTCATATAATGCATTACTATGGTCTTACCTGGAATAATGTGTTCAGTTTTGGTCTCCATATTGCAAAGCAAAGCCCAGAGGAGAGCAACTAGGCTGATTCTATGACTGAGAGGTATGAGGTATGAGGAAAAGCTGAAGGAGGTGGCCCTTTTCAGTTTAAGAAAACAGAGATTAAGTGGTACCATAATTGAAGTGTTTAAAATTTTGAAAGGAATTAGTACAGTGGATCCCAGTTGTTACTTTAAAAAGTGCTACAAAAACAACACAGGGACACAAAATTTGTTAAAGGCAAATGTCAGAGAGTTTTTCTTCATGTAAGGAACCACAGACACATGGAATAAATTATCAAGAAGTGTGATAGACAGTAGGACTTTTGGGACCTTCAAAACTCAACTTGATGTTATTTTAGAAGAATGAAGTGGCTTGAACAGAAGACTTTTGTTGGTCTGAACGGTCTGTTCTCATCTAGATTGTTCTAATGCTCTATTCTAGTATTATGTGAGCCTTACAGAGTACTATACAATCTGAGTCATCTTGAGATGCAGAATAGGAAGCCTTGAAGTATTTCTAAGGCGGCAGCTTTACAGCTTTTATAGGGTATGCACAGGTAGTTGCATACCCTATCATTGCTCTAATCAATAGTTCACTGTATTATGTATCTCATCTTTATATTAATAAATGTGAGGCCATAACAACATTTGTGGAAAACAACATTTTTATCTCCATTTGTGCAGCTAGTGATATTTGATTGAAGGAAGTTTTCTAAAAGGCATCAACGTAGTAGTCCTGCCTGTTTGATTTGAAGTTCCTTTTTGTTTAGAACCTTGGTGTCTAATAGTGTGATAACTGTTATTGCCACCCACAAGGATGTTTGAGTGTAACAAAGTGTAGAATATGCTGGCTATTTTGAGGACCGGAGTTTTTAGATGTTTTCTATGTGGTTAAACACAAGCATGTATTGTTTTTGATGCCAGTGTGATTACATCAACAATGTGTACTCATGTTTTTAATTAAGAGAGTACCCTCCATTGAAAAACAAGACTTCCCAGCCAATTCTCTTTTTACTAAAATAAGTTGTACTCCATCAGTAAGTTACTCCAGTAACTAGTACTCTAGTGCTTTAGTCATGAATTCAGTATATTGATATTTTAAAACAAAAAATAGTTTCGTACCTGCAATACCTCCATTACATACCTTCAGGGATGCACTGTCCTAGAACAAATTTAAAGCCATCACAGCATTTCTTTCTGCCAAAAATAAAGGTGAAATTAAGTAAATATTTGTTATTGAAAGGACCCCACCCGAAATGCTACCCTGAGTGTGACCCATCCCATGTCAGTTAGATTACTATTCTCTCTTTTAGTAGACAATAAATACCAGCAGCGCCACTCGACTGGCAGATTATACTTCTAGACACCTAAAAGATAATTTCTACATTTCTACTTTATCATCAGCTGTGCTCTTTTTTGAAACAGACCCCAAGTCCCTGATCACATTCACTTGAGTCAGAAAGATTCTTTTGGTAGGTACTTGATAATTCTAGGAAATTTAGCAAGAATCTGTATTTGTGTCATATCGTCCAGCGAAAAAGACTATGGTGTTTCATAATTTAAGGACTTCTTTATCAAACTTTTTCATTTAACACAGAGAATATTTAAAAGAATATTCTACTTAGAAATTATCATTTTTACATCTGTTATTCACCCTGTGTTGCTCGCAGTGATGGATGAAAGAAGTTTTAATCCATGTTATTATGAACAAAAGATGTGATAGATATTTTTTTTCCATGGACGTTTTCAGATTGTTTGCTGCAGTTCAATTTGGGGTCCTACTGACGCTGTTTCTATCAGGAATATGTTATGTTTCTTGTATATGAAAACACAACATTAAAAATGTTTCTAACACATCACTACAAGTAGTGTGGAGTTAATAACAGATAATAATGATAATTTTGGATAGAGCATTCTTTAAAAAGTACAAATAATAAAGTGACTTATGGAGCACCAGCAGTAGACACTTTTTCAGTGTCTGTTGAACTTTAGTGGTGATGATCAGAAAGAAGGCAATTTTAAAAATAAATGCAAAGCAGTATGAGGAAAATCAGAAATACAAATGTCAATGCAGAAAATCTGCTCTTGTACTCTGTATACAATTTACATAATAGTCTATTGCTTAAAAAGGAAAGCATTTCAGACTGCAAGAAAAATGGTAATTTGTATACTGAGCTGGTGGAATGTCTCTTCACATTAGCTGACTGACTGGCAACTGTTAAGTGTAGTTAACATGCAAGATACTCTCTGTGGTACTGCATAAGTAAAATTGGCTCCCATCTGAACAGCCAGTAATTTTCAAGTGTTAAAATGCATTAGTTTTTCATTCAATAACTGCCTCATGGGACAATAACTGGGATGTATGCAGATTGGTGGGATCGCAAAGAAATTGATGTCGAGCATATACTGATGTATCACATTTGTTGACTGCTAATCAAGAAAAAGTGGAAAGTTAAATGCTAAAATATTGGTTTTCAAGAATTGTCCAATGCTAAAAAACTGTGGCAACTACCAAAAATAAAGGATTACTCAGCCATGCTTCTAAAACTAACAAATATATTTCATATGTCCCCTTTGTAAAAGCTTAAAAATAATTTTTAGGAGTAAAAGAAAAATATGAACATTATCTCACAACATCAGAAATAAACAAAAACACACAAAAAACAGTTATCACCCTTCTAATGACCTATAAGGAAAAATTGATTTTTGACATTTAATTTAATTTGTAACTCAGATTAAAAAAAATTAAGTACTATAATCAAAATGTCAAATGATAAAGCATCAAAACAAAAGCGTAATACACTCAGGCCAGGAACACACTAAGTTCAAAACCAAAAAACACTAAACTAAGGCTCAAACTAGCGATCCCTTAAGCTGGGTTTATACCTCACACGGTGCATGCTCCAGTTGATGCTATTGCTAAGCAAGCATTGTACTGTTTATACTTGTGTACATACTTTACGTAAACCTGGAAGATTCTACCAGATGGCAGTGCGAGTTATCATCACAGTGAGAAAATGTTCAGCTTCGTTGTGTTGTGAATTGCTTGAAACATCAATTAAATTCAGAGGACATCTTGCCACAGTATCTCTGAAAAGAATAGATGTTTAATGATTGAATCCATCAATCCAGGGATGCGCCCATTCCAGTAAGCATCAGGTGCGAGGCAAAAACGATCCCTGGATTTGGCATCAGCTCATCGCAAGGTGAACACAAGTATACACATACACTATAGTCATTTTAGCGTCACCAAATCCCCAAACCTTCATGTCTTTGGAAGGAAACCAGAGGACACTGTGGAAACCCACCAGGAAAACATGCAAACAACAGACAGGGAACACAAGGGACGTGACTCCCTGTGAGACATCAGCGCTACCGCTCTACCACCGTGCTGCTCCCACATGTATAATCATTTACAGTGTTTATTATTTAAATGAAGTTACGACTTCTCTGTAAAATGTAACATACATGCTTTAATGCATTTCATCATGAAAGTGATATCAAACTGGAATATCATAAATGTAATGTGTTCTGTGTGGCGATTGCTGCTGTCAGTTCAGGAGGAAGGCCCAGAAGCGCATAGCGATTAACTACTGGGTCAATTTTAAGATGATGTTTACGACGGTCTACTTTAATGATAAAGTAAACTACGAGGTTAAAGTGGACATTTCGAGATTAATGCCGCAATTTCCACTTTAAATACAAAATAGACCTTTTCACCACGTCCTTAATTTTTTTTCTCTGTGACTCAAATACGCTGCCATATATTCTGACGCTGTTGTGAAAAAGCAAAAAAAAAAAAAAAAGATGGCACAGAAGATGGTATGTGAGACTTTTAAAATGTATTGCGTTATTACATTGGAGAATATGCGACACTTGAATATAAAACCACCACAAATGAATTTGTATGTCAGCATTTCGCTTCACATCATCGAACCATTCATCAATCATCAAATCAGGCACATCGATCCTATAGGATCCGCATAGCAGCTTTCTGTCACATGTAGATAGTAAACAGAGACTCTGACGTCACATTTTGACTTTTATCACACTGCGCCCCCCAACTTTTTGCTGGTATTGCAACTCATACACATGTCACGTTAATTTCTGATTCAATTTCAAATTAATTCTGGGAATGCATGTCAGCCATGACGCGTGAAGTATAAACCCGGCCTTAGAGTGCCATCAGCGTCAATACCCCTATAACCTACTTTCCTGTATTTTCTTAGATACAGTATCTCTCTCACTTTTGTTGTACTTTTGATTGTCTCATTTCTTTTTTGTAAATATACAGATCCATCTCAACATTCTCATTTCTGCCAATTGTAACTTCTCATGTGCTCCCTTTACTGTCCATGTGTCAACTCCATACATCATTGTTGGTCTTACGACTGTTTTAAAAACCTGACCTTTAACCTTTGCTTTAATTCTTCGATCACTCGATACTCCTCATACCTTCTTTCAATTGTTGCATCCATGTGAGCTCTCTTTGCATCTAGCTTTTCCATCTCAGGCTACCACTGATCCTAGATATTTTAATTTATCCACCCTTTTCAATAACTCTCCCTTCAGACTACCTTCTGAACCCTAATTATCATTAAACCTCTTATATTCTGTCTTCTTCCTATGTATCTTCATCCTTCTAACTGCCAAAGTCCTTCTCCTTTTATTGTCTTGCTGAAAAAGGAACCCTCCCAAGGCACAGTTTTTCTTTCAGATTGCATAAGGTTTTCCTCCAGGAATTCTATGTATTGTGTTGCATTTGTTTAACCTTCAACCCTCACAAGCCTTCCTGAGCCTGTTGCAAAGAAGCATCCTCACAGCATGATGCTGCCACATAGAGATAATGTACTTTAAATAATGTACAGTTTTACAGGGCTTACTGTACATCAGACATGGCATTTAGTCCAATGGCCAGAAAGCTCAAGGTCTCATTATACCTTTGAACTTTCCTTCAGCTAACATGAGTCTCCTATGTGCCTTCTGGTGAACTCCAGGCAATATATATATTTTTTTAAAAAGAGCATTCTCTTTACCACTGTCCAATGAACCTTTGATGGGTAAGACACCCACCAATAGTTTTTGCCTGCACAGTCCCCTCATCCGCAGCAACTTGTGCCTTCTTTAGCTCCCTCACAGATCTCTTGATGGCCTCCCATGCTAGTCGTCTTCTTGCATGATCACTTAGTTTTTGTGAACGGCCTGCTATAGGCGGATTTACAGCTGTGTCATACTCATTCCATTTTTGATGATAGATTTAACAAGACTCCAAGAGATCTTCAATGACTTGGATCTTTTCTGATCTCCATCCCCATGTCTTGTGCTTTTCAGTTGCCTTTTCACCGAATTGCCTGCAGTGTAATTTTGTCTTTATTGTGTAGGATAGGCCAGCATACTGACTCCCCACAAGCTGGATGTTCCATTTAGACTACAATCAATTGACATCCCAGGCAGGTCATCACAACAGAACTTGTGATTTCTACTGTAAAACCAATTGGCTACACCAGTGATGATTTACAGTAGATGTGTTGATCTCCAAATAAACCAACATGCTTCTCACACATCAGTACATCTTACCATAGGTAAAGAATTTCAAGTAATAAAGCAGAATTAAGAGAAAATATTCAAGTCTGTGTTGTTTTCACTTGGCCTCATATCAGCGTTGTTAAAAAAAAAAATACAAGTGTGGAATACAAGAGAAGTTTTTAATTATTGAAGACAGTTATGAAACAAAAGTTTAATTGCTGCAATCAGTATCGAAAGGTTTGGAAAGAAAACACCATGTGAGACTAACATTTTTGGCAGCTGAGGTTGGAGAAGCAAAAAACTTTAAGAGTACTTACAGCATATACAAGTAAAAACTGTCAGTCAGTCAGTCATTGTCTAACCCGCTTTGTTCTGAACAGAGTCACGGGGGTCTTTTGGGGCCTATCCCAGCTAGCATAGGGTACAAGGCAGGAACAAACCCTGAACAGGGCACCAGTCCATCGCAGGGCGCAGGTAAAAAGAAAATGTTTTTATTTTTAGTATCACTCCTAATATTCATTGGTATGTGATGTGGCATTAAGGATCAGACAAGTTATGCCTTGCCCAATGTATGAATCTGGCTATCAGCCTTGATATGTCTGCGCAAGTTACTTAAATTTTAAAGCCTACGGCTCTTGAATTAAACTCAATGGTATTCTACATCTCAGTAAGAACATTGTGGTTACAATAAAAGTAGTAAAGATAAACACTTGGGGCATGTTTGATAACTCCAGCCGAGATCCCAGTGCCAATAAACAACTTTAGAATATTAAAATGTTAGTTTACATAGTAATGTAATAGCAATGGGGATATTTAAGTACCACAATACAAACCTGAATGCACACAATAAACAATTAAGCAGAAGAACAGGAATGTGTTGATCTAATGTCTGTGTTTAGATCAGCATTTAAAATCCATTACTATTCTCACAAGTTACTTAAACCTGCAAATGTTTATGAAGTCTATGCTGATAAAAAGAAAAAAAAAAGTTTGAACCTGGAACTGATTTTGAAAGTTTCATTTGACCTGAAAGACTTTGTGTGAGTCACTGCATCCTGTAGACAATTTATAAGCTATATTATACATGCGGGAGTTTCTTTTTTCACTTGAGTGAATAGCAGTTTGAAAGTTTGTTGTATGTAGTATTTTCAACACAGTTTTATCTAAGTAGTCAGAGTGACACATTTAATCATATTTTCTTTTTTGTTGTTTTAATTCTGACTCATTTATAATAGCATGCCTTTTCCATTACTTTGTGGTATAGGTTATATGTACTATTTTAATGCAGCTGCAAAACAAGTCAATCAAGACTTAGAAGAAAATAAACCTATAACATCATTACATACACAAATTTTCAAAATCATCTTTGCGGGTCCCAAAAATGTAGTTTCTGTCAAGAAATCTTTACTTGTGCTGTTAGTTTTCAGTCATCTGTTTATTTGCCAGGCTGGAATGGAGCTGGGCCATAAGTGCAGGTATGGAGGGCTAACTGGTAGTTTTTCAGTCTGCTGTGGGGAAGGACCGTGATCAACTATGATTAATTATGTTATTCATATCCTAGAAATAGACTCATATACTAGAAAAACATAGGAAAGTTAGTTAGTACTTTGTCAAGCAATTACTCTATTATAAGTTGTGTTGAGCTGCTTGGTTAGTTGCATGACCTGCTACAACCAGTAAAAGATGTCCGAGTCTTAAGGTGTGTAAGGAAGTACTTCCTGTGAGAAAAAAATTTATGGGCGAAACATTGAATATTGGAATATTTGAAAAGAAAGGTAGGACCTGGACAGGACGGTCGAGAGGCCACATGCCATCATGGGAAGAGTGGCAATACTCTTTGATACCTCAAAAATGATGCAGGGAAGTGTGAAAAACACATTAATGCCAGGGAAAATAGATGGTCTGGGTTCCACCCCAGCCATTGCCACTAGAGACCCTGCCAGAAAGACTGACCAGCTTACTGTGTAATGCAAGAAGACCTTCCACCTAATCACTAGGCACACTGCATGTGTAACATTCAATGAGAAGCACTGCGATTCATTCAGGTTGTATTTTGGGTAAATGTCATACCCATATGTTTTGGCTTTGCTTCAGCTTAAGGCACATTTAGGAATTAAGAATACTTATGCTTATAATTTATAATGAGCAAAGAAAGCTTTGTGCTCACTCCCCTGCTTGTTTTTTATACCCTCGGTTCACTCTCTTTGAGAAAGTTAATGACACATGGAGTCAATCCTGGTTTGGTCTGTCTATGATCAGTGTCAGTGAAAGACACTGCAGTCTGATACCTGATTGCCATATATACTCGCGTTTAAGCTTTCCCACAGATAAGTCGGGCTTGATTTTACCATATAATTTTCGGCATTTTATAACGTCGATTGTATAATTTGAATGCGGAAAACTCACGCTATTGGTCCAAGACAGTATGATATGCCAATTCCCACCTGAGAGAGTAACCACGGAGCACACTGCCTTTTTTTCTATGTGTTGTGCCTACGTGACCACACGGTAATACCCAAACTATTCTGAAGCGACAATTGCACTGTTTTGTGCTTTTTGTATCTCACACCTTTATACACCTTTATCGTAAGATCATCCATTATCTACGATGGAGGGTTCGATCAGAAGAAAATATGAAGCTGGTTTTAAATTAAAAGTCGTTGAAGTGGTGAAAGAAATTGGACACTGCGCTGCTGCAACAAAATTTGATGTGTATGAGAGACTGGTGCGAAATTGGAGGAAGCAAGAAGATGTAAAAAAATAATAATAAAAAAAATTAAGTGTCATATTTTTGAACGGGCATATAAGTCGGGGTCTGATTTTATGATTGATTTTTTGGGTTTCAAGACCCGAATAATATGCAAATATATACGGTTAACAGTTAGAGGGTAAATGGGTAGAGGTTAATTTAGGGTATTGTTGGAGAGGTGGGGTCCTTCTGCAACACACTGGTGACAAAAACTCCCATAGGCAGAAAAAGGGGTGTTTGAAAGTGCAGCACTCCTTTATGGGTGGTGCAGCAGTTGAAGAGAGCAGCAGGCTGCCTTTTAGCCTGCCATCAACAGGCACACAACAAAATGGCATACAAAATAATTACATTATATGGTAAATCACAAGTAAATTAGTATTGGTTATAGCCAACAAAAGTAAAAAAATAAAATTAATTGAATGCATATCAGAGTAAACTGACAGTAAGAGACAATAGAAATCACAATGAAGTTGGTTTAATTACATTTCGCAAGTCAAAATAAGTACATATGTAGCTGAACTATGGTGCAAAGGGGGAGATTTGGCGACTTACTTTCAGCAGTGTTTAGACTCAATGAGGAAATTTACTCAGTTCTACATCCTTCACAACTTTCTCAGTACTACCTGTAAAAACTTGCATCACTCAATTACACACTACAAACTTAGTGCACGTAATGCCACAAAAATAGGTCAGGTTTTCTGGGTAATGTTTGTATATATCAGGGGCTCATCCGAGTCTCTTATGTTGAATTTCTCCTAGAAAGCACGAAGCAGGATAAATATGGCTCCTTTGTTGTTCCAAATACGTTTTTCAAAAGACTCATGGGACCGACTGTGAAATTTCTTAGTGCAGTGATGTCATGCCAGTTACAAGAACATGAAATGAAGTGTGGAGAAGTGATGACCACCACCTGTCTTTTCAGCAAATCGGCCATCTCTCTATTCTTCTGGCAATGAGTGTTTAAGAGCAAATGCTATAATGTTTAAAACAATGAAACAGGAGATGTATGTTGTTTCCTGGAATAAAAATCAAAAACAAACTGGTCTTTCCCAAAGTAGTCTCTTGTGTAATTTGTGAGTTGTTTTTCAAGCCAAAGGGTGTAAACGTAACCATACTCAGTCAATACTCAGTCAAGAGTTGAAAATTCTATTAATTGTACCAGAGCAAAAACACAAAAGGCAAAAACTAAATCTAGACATTTGCTAAAACTAGGGTATTGAAATCAGGACTACTGTTCCTAACCCCACCAGTTCATTGATCAAATGCATTTTTTAGAACAAGCAGCTCATGGGCTGAATTGCAATTTATTAGCCGGCTGAAGGATACATTGCATCCCTAGGCAGAGCTGGAATCAAGCGGCAAAAACGAGACTTCCAAAAGAGAAGCTGCGGGTCGGACCTGCAACGGAAATCAACAAAGATGGAGGAGGTGCTACCCCTTTTGAGACTGGCCCTCTTGTGATTGCATATGAAATCAATGAGACATTCATCATCACACAAGACATAGACAAAAGGGGGTGATGGGGTTTCACTTGGAGGTCAGGGCCCTCGCGATTGCATATAAAATCAACAAGTGGGGGAGAAGTCATCATAGAAGATTGGCGTCTTCATGATTGCATAAAAAAACCTTGCTTTGGCACCCCCTGGCTGGTGCCTGCTGATTGCTAAGAATAAGATCCTGTAGAAATCCATTAGATGCTCACAGGAGCTTCTGAAATGGTGAAATGGTGTGCTTAAATTTTGAACAAAAAAAAGAAAAATGAAATCCTCTCTCAAACCAAGAAATACATTTAAAGTAATATATACACAGCACAAAAACGAAACTCCCAAAATATAATTTTTTTTTTGTACGTCGGATAATTTTTTGGGCTCATTGAATTTTTATAACCTGTCAAAGCGGGTTGTGAAGTTCTTTACCAATTTGGTTATCGGACTCCATGTAGATCAGGGTGCCACCTTGGTAGTTCCTCAGTGTGTTGATGTTCGGGACATTGGTTAATTTTAAATCATGGCATCATACAGAGGAAAAGCATGTATATAAAGTTTTATTTTCTCGTTTCCATTTTTAGAACTTACTTTGCTTGTGTTTTGAATAGTAGATCTAATACAAGTATGTAGTGACGTTATGTAGTGAACTTGAAAGCTGCAATCTATTCAAATTAGTCAAATGCTAAAAGATTTGTCAGAAATGGATGAACTGCACAGTGTATAATGGTGCTTAGGAAAAATCAAGCAATACTATTAGAAGAATAAACATATAAATCACTAAGAGGAACAATTGTTAGCAATGTACAAATAATTCGTCTTTCAGAGTTCATGTTTGAAAGGGGGATACTTATAGCAAACCAAATTGGTTCTGGATGCTACTGGGAAAGAGGAATGAATTAAGTTATTTAATTGGACTTTATTGGTTATTCAGTTTGTGAGAAGTTTGAATAACTTAATTGGCATATTGTTTTTCTAGAGCATATAATAAACCCAGAACTATATTTTGTTTTTTGACACGTCTCTTGTGTTCAGTCTGAACAGCTTTAAGATGGGGAGTTAAATTCCAAAAAAACAGACATGGCAGCAAGTAATGAATATTGCAGAGGAGCTGTTCATTCTTTTCCACTCACAATGAAGGTTTTCAGCACAAATTGCCAGAAGTTTAGAAACAGTACTAACCCCTGATTAAATGACCATAACACTATAAACACAGGCAATATTAAAGAGCTAAACTCTAACAAATCATACTTTCTCTGTTTGTTTTGCTAAACACCAGCTTGTTTAACTTTCCACATATATTGTACCTCTTGTGAAAAATCTCAATCACTTTTTGGCAAGAAAAAAATAAAATGTCATCCTTTGTTGGCCTCATTGCTGGTAAATCGATCCTGGACTCCAGATGGAAACAGTCTGAATCATCCATGCTGCTGAATTGGCAACCATCCTTCTTTGAGCTAATACATCTAAAGTTCTTAAGGAGGTATCTAAACGTCTTGGTGATTTTTGTGTTGTTAGGGCTTTAGCAACAAACATGGCTACTACACATGGGTTACAAATGAGTGTGTGGCAAAAGAGAGTGCCGTTAGATTTGTGACTGACAGCCTTTGGCAGCAATGGTGATCAATTCAGCACCAGATCATCAAATTAACACCAGAATGTGCCATATGATATTAAAATATGCTGGGTAGGAGAGAACAGGCAGTTAACTTAGCTGAACTCAGATTTTAGGTCCTTAGACCCTTCAGAAGAATGGAGGGTGGGGTTTACTCTAGGTACTTTGTTATACTGGCGAGATCTCGTTTCCATGATTATTATTACTTTTTAGCCAAATATATCTAATGAATTAATATAAACTTGTCCGTAAGTATGTAATTGTTGTATGGCTATTATAAATTTTCCTACTACTATTTATTATGAATTGGAGTTTCCTGCAAAGCTTGGGGTCAGGCCATTATCTGCCCTGGTTGGCCCAGTAGAAACTCATTATTTTCAGCCAAGTCCCAAATGTTAACTGCTGGCTTCAGCAGGAGGATGCCCAAAAATGGGGAGATAGCAAAACAACTATAAATATCACAAAACTAAAATGAAAGCCCCACAAGGAGATGGATGGCTGTAAACTCTCTGCTTGAATGGGCAAGTATCTTCATAAATCAATGATTTGTCAACAAAAAATAAGATAAAGTACAAAAGCTCAATAGAGAAAAAAGAAGCAAAAAAGGTAGTTGCCTAAAAGGCAATCCACAGCAAAAAATGTCCAAATCTCAGTCTAGCAAACAGAATCCTTATTATAAATGAAAAATAATCAAAACAACAAAAAGGAAAAAAAATGTCAACACTGAAGTCAGCCATACTTAAGACACTCCATAAATGATTATTGATTTGTGTTCTTAGGCCTTGGCTCAATTATATAGCCAGAGGAAGGACCCAGGAGTGGTGACCTCAGAGTGGTTCCATCTCTTGGGGGTCCACCCATAAAGAACATTGAACAAATTTACAGTTACAGTGACAGTGTTACCATTATACGCATAAAACACACAAAAATAAAACACATTGGGCCAATTGAAGTGTGCTATCAGCGAAGGACGATTCTGTGCTGATATGTATTTAAGTACAAATTTACAGTAACAAGACTAACTTTTGGGTTTATCACTGTTGAAGTGTGCTCCAGAGCTGTGAAATGGCAGTAGACCAAAACGAAGACTAACTGCAGCTGCGGTGAGCTTCTTGGAGTCGGAGAAGGGGAACAAATTTGTGTACTAACATAGACCACCTTGAGAGCAAGTTTAACAGAATTAGTACAGTGGGCAATGTTATAAACTGAATTTTGTTATAAAGTGAATTTCGTATGCATCAGACAAACGGTTATGGACATGAAAAAGCACTAATATGCCATTAAAATATAGGAAACTATATTTTATATTTATATTTGGACTGAAGTACAGCACGATACTAAATCATAGATAGATAGATAGATAGATATTTTATTAATTCCCAAGGGGAAATTCACATACTCCAGCAGCAGCATACTGATAAAAACAATATTAAACTATAGAGTGATAAAAATGCAGTGCAAGTTAAAAAAAAAATGTAAGGAGGAGAGTGTGGGGCAGGTGTAACAGTCTATAATCTTGTATAAATGTTAACATTTACCCTTCCACCCCCAGGTGAAATTGAAGAGTCGCATAGTGTGGGGGAGTAAGATCTCCTCAGTCTGTCACTGGAACAGGACAGTGACAGCAGTCTGTCACTGAAGCTGCTCCTCTGTCTGGAGATGATACTGTTTAGTGGATGCAGTGGATTCTCAGTGATTGACAGAAGCCTGCTCAGTGCCTGTCGCTCGGCCACAGATGTCAAACTGTCCAGCTCCGTGCCTACAATACAGCCTGCCTTCCTCACCAATTTGTCCAGGCGTGATGTGTCCTTCTTTATGCTGCCTCCCCAGTACACCACCGTGTAGAAGAGGGTGCTCGCCACAACCGTCTGATAGAACATCTGCAGCATCTTATTGCAGATGTTGAAGGACACCAGTCTTCTAAGGAAGTATAGTTGGCTCTGTCCTCTCTTGCACAGATCATCAGTGTTGGCAGTCCAGTTCAATTTATCATCCAGCTGCACTCCTAGGTATTTATAAGTCTGTACCCTCTGCACACAGTCACCTCTGATGATCACAAGGTTCATGAGGGGCCTGGGTCCTAAAATCCACCACTGGCTCCTTGGTTTTGCTGGTGTTCAGTTGTACTGGTTTGAGTCACACCATTTAACCATTTAACTATTTAAATCAATGCTACAGCAAAAAGATGCAGAGTCAGTGTCCCTAATTAGGAAATTGCTTGGTCACCAGTTTGGAAAGTGCGCCTTGAAAGATGCTGTCAGTTTCTTCCATGCTCTATTTGATTGGAGTGTCATTGAGGTATCTTTCAAGGTTGTTCTCCAGATCTGATATGAGATCTCTCACAATATGGATTACATAGCACTTGTGCTCTACTGACGAGGTGTTCTTTAAGAATATTGTCCCATCTCTGACTATGTATTTTTTATACTTTGGCAACTATAGGCTTAATTCGGTTATTAGGAAAAACTGCGGGTGTAAAAAATTACAAATATCAACTCTTCTGTATTATCTGTGTAACTGGGAAATGAGTTACTGAGAAATATTTATGCTTTAGATGTGATTCTACTAACATGTTCCTCTTGTCATGCATCGAAGTGTGGAACATTTACGATAACAGAAATACTCATTTCAGTCTATTGTAGCTTAACTATTGCGTAGCTGAAAATGCTTTACAAGATGTCAGAGAAATAGGTACAAGCAAAGAAAATAACATTAGAATTAGATAAAAAAAAATAATGAATATATATATATATATTATATACATATATACACACACACACACACACACACACACACCTACACAGCATATTATATAAAAAATAAATACCATATATACTCGCATTTAAAGTTCTGCCGCAGATAAGTGGGGGCTTGATTTTACTGTATAATTTCCGGTATTTTATAATGTCAGTCATATAAGTTGAATGCGGAAAACACACACTATTGGAACAAGAGATTATGATTTGCTAACGGCCACCTGACAGAGTAACCACAGAGCACACTGCCTTTTTTTTCTATGTATTGTGCCTACATGACCACATGGTATTACCCAAACTATTCCGAAGCAATGTTTGCATTGTTTTGTGTTTTTTATATCTC
Source organism: Polypterus senegalus (assembly GCF_016835505.1). Classification (NCBI taxonomy): domain Eukaryota; kingdom Metazoa; phylum Chordata; class Cladistia; order Polypteriformes; family Polypteridae; genus Polypterus; species Polypterus senegalus. The sequence continues at coordinate 38,414,304 of NC_053157.1, forward strand.
ATCCCCTCATACCCCTTTATCGTAAGAGCATCCCTTATCTACGATGAAGTGTTTGATCAGAAGAAAATATGGAGTTGGTTTTAAATTACAAGTCATTGAAGTGGCAAAAGAAATTGGTAACTGCGTTGCTGCAACAAAATTCTATGTATCTGAGAAACTGTTGCAAGACTGGAGGAAGCAAGAAGATGTAAAAAAAAAATGTAAAAATGAAGTATTGCATTTTTGAATGGGCGTATAAGTCGGGGTCTGATTTTATGATTGAAGTTTCAAAACCCGAATTATACGCGAGTATATACAATAATGCATACTTACATAGGACAGATATATACAGTAATTTATAGAAGTAGAGTCCTTAAATATAGAATTGTTTTTTAAGTCTGTAAATGTGATTCCATTTTTTTTTGTTTAATGTTCAGTCTCAGATGATTTGACACAGTGGGTCACGTTGTTTACATGAGGATGTGCTTTTTCCCTGTGTCATGTCCTTTTAAATCAAGAAGAATGTGTAACAGCACGTTGTTAATTGAGAGAGGGCAAAGCGTTAATTGCCTGCACTCCGCCATTAACTGGCAGTGAAATGGTACCTGAGCATATCAAGGAGAAACACAATGCCACAACAAGACTAGCAGCTTGGGATTGATCTTGTTCAGTTGGTCACTAAACTAAACTTAGAACTGAGGATCATCTCTTAGTATTACCATACTTCATAGTCTGGTCTTGATCCTCTGCTGGTATGACACTATCTAATTTACACTGAAACTGATCCATAATTAGTTAAGAACAAAAAAGCAATAATAAAATACATAGAACTATATAAATAACATTGTTTTGTTTTCAAAAATCTTAGTTTGCTCTTTCAGCTTGTCTTCAGTGAGGAGTGCTATGTATGAATAAAGAGTTGAATTAAAATTGAAATCGTAATCTGTCTTTTTTGGAGTTGGGGATGGGTAACCATTTGTTCTATACAATTTTGCTTTTAATTTTCCGAAACGTGTATTGTGAGTAGGTTTGTAAATGACTATTGAATCCTGCTGGTCTTTGTGTATATTTTTAGACTCATTCTACAAAAGAAATTAATAGTCACTCATTCAAAATATGGGTGTTTACAGAGATGTGTTTGTTATAATATGAAAAACCACTGAAAGGAAAACAAGAGAGGATCAAACATTGTTGTTTTAATGTGTCTGAAATCAAGGAGACAGAAAATTGAAAGGGTAACAACAAAGTTTGGTTTCAATTACGCCACGTAATGTTCATCTTTGCTTTCAGCTTTTCAAAACAATAGCAAACAATGGGAATCTCAAGAGCTGTCACTCTCGGGAGGGTTAAAATGAACTGGCATGCGATTATTTTTGAAGATGTGTTCAGAATCTCTTTATATAAACAAGTGATTTATGTAATGCAAAGGAATGGAGCAGTCCCTCGAGTCTGTCCCTATACTCAGACGTAGAAGTGAAATTCCTTTAAAGTCATCTGGCAGGAGTAGCAAAGTTACCCTCTGCCTTTTCTCAGGAAATGTCATTTTGAGATTATAAATGTTCCTTAGAGAAAGCTTGATGGTTTCAGACTATACATTTTCTCCTGCTGCACATTGTCTCTCAATATTTCCTTGGTGGCTGTTAACATTATAATCTTAATCACTGTATTCTTTGGACTTATGCTTTATTCATAGGAAAGAAGTAAAGAATCTAAAAAGAAAATCCTGAAAAAGGCAGCTTTCTTCAATCCATCATTGACTAAAAATGTCAAAAAAAAAAAAAATGTTTATCGTCAGTGTTCAAATATTGCATAAGGTAATTGGACAGAAGGGGAAAGTGAGACTAGTTACCTGGGTGTCACTTTCTTTAACACTATAAACTTCCAATTTCTAAACTTGTAAATCAAATGTGAACAATTTCTCCAGAGTATAAAAAAAATGCCATTTAAACACTGAAGCCTACACATGGACGGATGCTTATAGATTAGTATCAGCGTATTAAAGTCCCTATTTACACAAATACAATTTGATCAAGTCTATGGTTTCTTCAGTCTTAAAAATACATGTAGAGTAGTGTCTGAATTTAAATTGCTTGATTTATACTTAAAGCAAGGGCAAGTTTAAACAAAAAAGGTCCATGCAACAAACGTTTATAATAAATAACCAGAAGGAGGATTGATGTACCTGCAGTATGCACGATTATTTTTTCTACGGGAAGGTTTACAGTTGATATTTAGCTGGATGTTTCTAGTCTGATACCTTACTCATCAGTTCAACTTTAAAAATGTGATGACATATCATTTGTTAAGGCTTGCCTTTGGATGTTTTTGTTGGACAGAATTTTAACAGTTGGAAAGATCATTTGAACCATTTGAAATTCAGCCAATGCACAACATATGACGCAGAACAGTATCTCTTGTGCATGCTTTGGTGTCATCCAAGTTCAGGTGTTTTGCATTAAGATGTTTTTCTACATTATTTTTGTTAAAGTAGTAAGCAGTTTGCGACTTTGTTTGCACTTTCTCATACACACACAGAAAGAAATTAAAATAAACAGACAAATAAATAAATATACATATGTGTACATACTATTTCTAGCTACAGCTTATTCCTTTAACCATAGCCTATCCTGGCAGCACTGGTCCCAAGGAGGAACAGACCCTAGATGTAAAGTACTACATATAGGAAGTAAAAATGTGAGGAAGGTCTGAAAATCAAATTTAGGAGTTAGAATTAGAATTAGAATTAGAACAATCTAGACGAGAACAGGCCATTCAGCCCAACAAAGCTCGCCAGCCTATCCACTTGTTTCCTCCAAGAAAACATCAAGTCGAGTTTTGAAAGTCCCTAACGTCTTACTGTCTACCACACTACTTGGTAGCTTATTCCTAGTGTCTATTGTTCTTTGTGTAAAGAAAAACTTCCTAATGTTTGTGCGAAATTTACCCTTAACAAGTTTCCAACTGTGTCCCCGTGTTCTTGATGAGCTCATTTTAAAATACCAGTCTCGATCCACTGTACTAATTCCCTTCATAATTTTAAACACTTCAATCATGTCACCTCTTAATCTTCTTTTGCTTAAACTGTAAAGGCTCAGCTCTTTTAATCTTTCCTCATAATTCAACCCCTGTAGACCCGGAATCAGCCTAGTCGCTCTTCTCTGGACCTTTTCTGTTGTTGTGGACTGGACACTATCACCTGCCAGGCAGTGTTCAAAAGCCATTAAGAAGGCTAACAGATTGTCATGTAATATAGCGCCCTGATATGTAGAGTCCAAATCCATGGAGGTTATGCTCAAGCTTTATAACGCCCTGGGTACAGTTGTGGTCTCCAGGCTAGAAAAAGGACAAAGCAGTACATGAAAAAGTGCAGAGAAGAGTGAATGGCTGATTAAAAGAGCTGAGCCTTTTCAGTTTAAGCAAAAGAACATTAAGAGAAGACATGATTAAAGTGTTTAAAATTACGAAGGGAATTACTACAGTGGATCAAGACTGTGATTTTAAAATGAGGTCATCTAGAACACAGGGACTCAGCTGGAAACTTAAGGCTAAATTTTGCACAAACATTAGACGTTTTTTATTTACACAGAGAACCATAGAAACATCAAATAAACTACCAAGTATGTGGTAGACAGCAAAACTTTAGAGTCCTTTAAAATTCGACTTGAAGTTGAAGAATCAAGTACATAGGACTGGCGAGCTTTGTTGGGCTAAATGGCCTGCTCTCATCTAGATTGTTCTAATATTCTGTTAGGCACCAGACTATCGCAGAAAACCCACTTATACACATTTGAAACACAATTCTGTTTTATATACACATTTTGGGATGTGAACTAAGGCTGCCATAAAAAGTAATGCAAAGGCAAACCATCAGAAATCATAAGCGAAAAATCAAAATGTTCAACACGTATTTAACACATGCTTGTATATCAAGGAGCCGGAGAATCACACATTGCAAGAAAGAATTTCACTGTACTCTGTATATGTAACAATATTACTACAACTATAAACACAAGACTCTAAAGTGTTGTAAAGGTAATAAAACAATTTTTTGCCCTGTCCATGATATAACAACAACAGATTAAGCAAAGTCCATCAACCTAATTGGAGAACGTATTTGGCAGTAAGAAACAATAAGCAACACCGTGGGGGTATTTTCCGTGCGTCGCTTAAATCATCCGAGATCAGATGCCTCATCTTGGATGAGTTAATGCCGGTGAAACTCATCCGGGATAAGTCGGTTTTTCAAACGCAGCTGTGTAGTAGACTAGTCTAGCTGGATTGAATCATTCGAGATGACCGCGCGTGCCTGCGCTGATTGAAAAGCCCATATATATTGAGTCTAGAAAACATGATCAGCAAGTCTTTGATAGGCTGCAACAAAATAACAGGCGCATTTTTTCACACAAGCGGAGCAGGACCTTTTTACTCAAAGGATATGAAAAATTTCAAGATTTAATATGCGCAAAGGGTAACACTGCAAAAGCAGCACAAACCAGAAAAGACGGCTGGCAAAAAGTGACCAGCAAATTAAACGCGTAAGTAGTGGGAATTGTACTTACTGAATGCAGCGTTTCATTTCCTATGTGTCAGAAGCTCCTCCTCCGAACCAGTGGCAGGATGCAGTGGTCACTTCATTTCAGACGAAGGATGGTCATTGCATAAATTTGTCCTCAATGTTTGCCACAGGTATGTTCCATATAGCCCTCTTTTTTGTTGGGTCAGTTGCAGGGAATGTCATTTCCCTAGAACTTGTGTCTGACCAACAAGATATTGACGAAAGTCAAATATCTGATGAAGACACTGTGTCTGATTATTCATCAGGAGGAGAGGTAAATTTAAAAAAAATATTTGATCAAACTCCACTCTGATCAGTCCCATGTGCCCTAATCACATTTGGAAATCCTGGGTAATGAGAATGTTAGGCTGATTGTGAGATTCTTTATGGAACTGTGGGTGTTTTTTGCCTGTGTATTACCTACCTGCAAGGGCATGAAACGCCTCTTTTATTGTCTGCATACGCAGGTGTCCAGGAAACACTATGAAAACCTGAAGGAAAGATTTCAGAGCCAAACAAACAGACTTTACAAATTGCCTGGCAAACTGCACTTTTAGATAGATTTTCCGCATCGCCTACAGTATATGAAGCGCCACTTGCAAAAAAACTCAAAGCAATGCATACTGTCTGTGTGGTTGTTAGAGCCCGACTTTACCTAGTTTGACTTCAAATATAAGGTGCTAATAAATCGGAGGTACAATATTCCCCTTTGGCTAAAGCAGTATCTTTCTAAAAGAATTTCCTCCGGGAGCAATAAAGGATCTTGCCGATCATGCAAAACCCTCTCTATTTGAAATTCTCTTCTTATAATTTGTGCACCGATAACAATTGGTCACTCATTCATGAATGGTTAAGCCATGACTGAATGAATTCCATGCACGGACACTGATTAAGTGTGTGAGCTAATCCTTGTTTACATAGAACAAACCTGCTCCGAGCAGGTTTGAGGATTTGGATGTGCTGCTATGACAATACATCCAGCAAGAGTTTCGAAAAACCGACAGATCCAGGATCATGCCAAATCGTCAACAATTACATCCGGCTAAATGAGTAATCCACATAGGAAAAATACCCCCTGGTAGTAACTTGACCCAATCACAACCAATGCATCATCACAGCATCCTAAATAAATCAATAACAATATGACTGCGGTGGGCTGGTACCCTGCCCGGGGTTTGTTTCCTGCCTTGCGCCCGGTGTTGGCTGGGATTGGCTCCAGCAGACCCCCTATCACCCTGTAGTTAGGATATAGCAGGATGGATAATGGTTGGATAATATGAGTAATGTGAACTGACTGAAAAGAAAAAAATTATGAGTGCTGACTAGGACATGGTCAGAAAATAAAAATAAACAAGGATCAATTCCGGAAGTTAGAAAGAAGGTCTAAAAAGCCAAATCGCTAATCAAAAGTCAAACCTACAAGTCACTAACTTAAATCAATCTCAGATAATTCCAAATAATACCTTCAAACAGGTATTGCTAGTTAAGAGGAGGCAAGGTACTCTGCAACTTGTGGCAAGAGGCAGACTAACTCAAACGGAGGCTGGCACGTGAGTGAGGAGGGCCCGCAGCCTCTCTCTCGGATTCCTGTAAATTAATTGGTGCCACAACTATAATACTTGGCATGATGAGAGAAATCGCAAAATCAATCGTAACATCTCAATATGCAAGTAGGCATACATTTGTGCTAGTGTGTTTGCTGTTTTTATCTATTTATGCATGTATATAGTAAATCATATAACAACTAGCATTGTTTTAATTCATTCCCTTTTTTTTCCACTATGTTATTCACAGAACAAAGTCCAAGCTTTGAGTTCCTTAGTAAGGTGCCGAAAATATAAAATATGGTTATTGCTTCTAAGAGGCCCAAATTACATTATGCATACTAACATGCAGATTGTGCTTCAGGGGTGTGTAAATGCTTCATCTTCTAGGTTTTTTCCCTTTTGAAAGATTAAGTTAACTTAATTTTTCACCTCTGCAGGAATGAATCTTAAAATGGTACTCATTACATTTGAGTAGTTTGTACAATCAACAAGGAAGAGGAAGAGCAAGCATGGTGGTCAATGAGACAGTCTGTTGATTTGAATTCAAAGCACTAAAGGCCATGTCCTGTTTAACAAATTTTACAGCGATTTTCAGTCATAGCCTTCATTTATTAAATCTTCGCATGTCCAGTGACTCACTCAGACTAGCCTGCAGCTCACCCAGACCTGTCACATTATCAGGGATTTTAAATATTTAATAATATTTCATATGTGTGGCACCGTGGCGTAGTGGTAGCACTGCTGCCTCTCAGTAAGGAGACCTGGGTTCACTTCCTGGGTCCTCCCTGCGTGGAGTTTGCATGTTCTCCCTGTGTCTGCATGGGCTTACTACCACAGTCCAAAGACATGCAGGTTAGGTGCATTGGTGATCCTAAATTGTCCCTAGTGTGTGCTTGGTGTGTGTGTGTGTCCTGCGGTGGGCTGGCAACTTGCCAGAGATTTATTCCTGCCTTGTGCCCTGTGTTGTCTGGGATTGGTTCCAGTGGACCCCCCGTGACCTTGTGTTAGGATATAGCAGGTTGGACAATGACTGGCTGAATATTTAAAATTTATATTGTTAATAAAATTAAGCAAACACTTAATCATCACAGTCTAACACCTAGTCAATGAAGCATAAGGGATGTCAATCTATCCATTTAGGAATTAAAATCAATTGTGAATCAGCTTCACCTGCTTTGGTGCAAAGAGGCAACAATAAGACATCCCCCCAAAAAAGAATGTTTTCTTTCTTCTTATCTTCCTGACTGATTCTCCTCTAGTTTTGTATTTTGCTAGTGTCCTTGTCATTACTGGTAGCATGAGGTGGTACCTGCAGCTGATTCAGGTTACACAGGTAGTCCAGCTCCTCCACGACACCACATCCATACATGCCATCTCAAGAAGGTTTGCTGTGTCTCCATGCACCGTCTCAAGAGCACAGAGGAGATACCAGAAGGACGGGCCTTTACATGAGGAAACCTGGACAGGGCAGTAGAAGGACCAACTGTTGAGCAGCATGTACTTTGCATCACATACAGTATAAGCTGCATATTGATAGAATGGAAGTGTTTTCTATTCATATATGCAAACGTATCATTGGATGGAGCCTTAATGTGTACAGTTTACTGCACCAATGACCCTGGGCAGGTTGATCAGTTCATAAAACCCTTGACAAACTTCTACTTGCCTTTTCCCACCATATGAGAAGTGGATATATGTAATTCTGCATTATTGTTAATATGCCATTAAGTACTCCAGGTAGTATATGCAGCTCATTGATGGCTGAGAAATCCCGGACCTGTCTGCAAACTCCCTCTGACATGTGTCGACAGGACTTGCAGATGTACAAATATGTCATGGCTTCTTGTTGTTACTGTTTTCAGAATGGGATCCATAATAGTGCATAAATCATCAGAAGTGGTCTGGGTAGTCTAAACAACTAATCAACAAATCATCACTCTTGGCCAACACATCAGCGCAATCCCAGAATCTGTGCTTTCTCTCCTCAGTGAGCCCTGGGCCAAATCATGCAAAAATGGGAGATCAGCAGTTATTATGTTCAATCAAATCAGGTTCAAATCAATGGCCTTTTATAGGAAAATACACTCAATTAGGTACAGATGTGTTTATTGAGAAACAAAACAACTGTATTGTTGAATAATCAAATTAGTATCTAATTTAACAGATTTCATTGGAGGATGTCATATATCTTGTAATTTATAACTTATATATTTATATGGTATTTATATTGTTTAAAATGTGTTTTGTGCAAATAACATATCATGCTTTTTATTAATTTATACACACACACACACATTGCACTTGGTCCATTTCACTTTTACAAACAGATGGTTCTTACCAAAACATTGATAATCCTTCTATGAAGTCCTTACAAACAAATTAGTACTGCTCACATTTCATGAATGACACCCCTTGGTTTTTAACAAACAGTCTTCTCAATTAATTTTTTTTTCCTTAAAAGACAACCAAATAGAAAGGAGATGTGAAGTGAGCCAACAGATAACCAGTCAGGGCCTGAAACTCCGTCCAATTTCAAACCAATCAGTTTCTTAAGTTGATTTGTGTTATCAATTAATCTTATTATTTCATTTCATGGCTTGTTTGTGGTCTCTTTCTGTTTTCTGGACCTGAGCAGATCAGAGAGACCTTTACTATCTTCAAATGTTGTATGATGGACACAGGTTAGCTGGTCATGTGCTGGCTCGTTTTCCTTCTCATTATTGTTTTGCTACTAATTACAGAAAAAAGAAACTATTAAAGGGTCTGAGTCTTAAATAGACTTAAATAGCAAGTTGACTAAAATAAAGGCAAAATAAGTTATTTATCAGCAAAAAGCAGTCACAGATTAATGAAAACCTGCAGCCACTGTAGAGCTCCAGGAGAAAAGTTAAAATTCCGAGGATGCAAAACCTAATATCAGTTAGAGAGAAATTTATCAGATAAGAGTCTCCAACCGCTTCTTATACACATTGAGGGGGCAGAATTTTGAATGGAGGTGGGCAACTCAGGAGCTACACATGAAGAGTCTGGACTGAGATTTGATACCCTGCAGAGGAGGCATCACCAGCAGTAGAGCAGAGTGGTTGAGAAGGAGTGTATAATATAGGACTTTATCTCAAACCCAAGGTCACTTTACAAAAATGAATTAATAAATAGAAAGCAAAAAATATTTCAGATGACAGAATAAAAAACAGAGTTTAAATCATTTAAAAAAATAACATCAAAACTTTAAAGGAACAAAAAAAAGTCGCTCTTTTTATATGAAACCTGATACTATAAGTTAAAAAAATGCCCAACTTATTTATAAAATTATTCATCTGTTGAATTCCGAGTTTAATCAAAAGAAGGATTACTCACAGCTTACAGATCTTGAAAAATTAATGCTGTTATTTCAAGCAGTACCTCATTTTCCTAAAGCTAAAATACATTAGACAGTTCTATTTTATCTGTCAAAAAGCCTACGTGAAATTCTCTGTACAGAAATTCAAGCCAAAGACTTTAATAATCCAATGTCTTCTTAATTATATGCTATGAACGATTTTTCAAGAGATTTTCATGTATTTCAGTACCTTTATTCTTTTGTTTATGTAGTATTGTCAGTTTGAATCATTAGAGTTCTCTTTCCACCCATCACCACAACAAGAGGTCCAATAGCAGTGGCTTATTATGTTCCACGTGCAGACGTCTTTAGATTACAGCACAGTCTATTATTCGTTTGAAGGATACCCAGCACCTCATGTCATACTAGGCTTACTAAAACATTACCAACTGAAATATATGGTACAAACATTTTTGAATTTTCAATCACTTTGTTCATTAAATGTTGTATATATATATATTTTTTTAACGTTGGCTTCTGTGTGATGATAGTAGAGCTGTAAATGCAATGTGTATAAATAGAAAAAAGATAAATAGAAAAAAAAGCTACAAGGTCAATTCCCTTTTAAGTTTTTCTAAATACCATGAAAAGAGAACTTATTCCTGAAATTATCATTTGTAAATGAGACAAATTTTGTATTAAACCTAAAGACCAGACTATTTTTTATCCCAAACTCATATGTTCATAAAGCAGTTACAGTTGTCCTGGGGTAGCTGTTCACTTGCAGTTGTCTCAGATAAACCTTCCATTCAGGTGTTTCGCTAGCTTCGATAATTATTTAAGGGCTTAGCCCTCCCACCCTTGTGTGCTCAACAAGGTGGGTTCCCCTTGGAGTTTTCACATTGTTGATGAGCATTGTCTAAACTTTTAAATGAGATGAACATGGACTGGGCTTGCAAAAATTAGGGACTAGAAGACTAAGTGCATTGGACAGGTGAAGGGAAGGGCTCCCACCAATTAGGGGCTGGACACCTCAGATTAGGAACTAAAGCTCTGGAAGCCACCCTAACAACTCCTCTGGTTCCATTAGCTCTCTGCAAGTGCTGACTATGTCCAAAGGTCATTGCTTCTCATGTTCTTATGGAGTTTGACTTTCAGATGTCTCATGACCATTAGACTGTGATACTGCCTGGTATTTCCGATGGGTCCTGTTATAGGAGAACCACATTCATTTTAGCAGATGGGCTTATTACAACATGCACATTTTTTATTTTTGAGATCTTTAATCATTTGCATTTTTCCAGTTAAAATGCATTTTCTGATTCGACCTGAAGTCTGTTCAAAACAAATTTATTGTGCTATTTATGTTGTACTGAATATCCACAATCCAGTAAAAAAAAACGAAAGCAACAACAGCTACAAAAAGATGCAGTTCTTGCAAGTAAATTCTGTCATATGTTCCTTTGCCATTTATTTTCAGAACCACAGAAGGTGGGAAGAAGCAGCATCTTTTACGATTGGTCTTAAAGGCAGACAATGAGTAAATGATCACTAGAGGAAAACCTGAAAGATTTGTCACTTCCTACATAACATGTTTAACACTAGAATTACCAGAGTCTACGGAAAAACTTGTAGATCCGGCCCACCTTAAAACCGTTCGCACCTCTCCGGCAGGGTCTTTTGTCATCTAAATGTGCTGTTAAAGACAAGCAGCAAGCAGCCGGCTATTCCATCCCCCCAATGAAGAACATGCAGGAACTTCTCCTAGCTCATGCCTTGATTGATTATCTGGGAGTGAAGTGGAGTTTTAGAGTGGAAATAATAGATCTTCATTTGAAACACACACATTTCCTGTGTGTTCCATTTCTACAGTAATCTGTGTAAACACATTGTTAAAAACCGAAATTTTCATATTTTAGTAATTAAAGTTACAAAATGTAGGCATAAACTATAGAATGTGGGAAGCCTGAAGTCCAAACATCAAATAAACACTTTCACAAAAGGTTCAAGAACAATACAACAGCTTTGGTGGTTTAGCGGTAAGATTTCCTGACTTACAGCACAGCAGCCCTGCCGTGCTTCAGAGACTGGAGTTCAATCCCCTGCTGGGAAGAAAACGTTTTTTTTTTTCTTTTTAACCTCAAACGGATATAAAATTTATAAACTGGTATGCACTGTCAGTTAATGAGATTGTTATATTTTCATGTGGGATGCTCCTTTTAAAATATTTTTTTAACAATTGAGACTTCAATTAACATGAACAACTGTCCTTATAAACTGTTATTTTTAAGATCCATAACACAGACAGACAGACAGACAGGCAGAGAAGTCACTAGATATATAAACAAACAGGGAAGGCACATGTACTGAAAGAAAAAAAAAATCAACATGTGCGTTGATCCTGCTGCACTGAATTAGCTCACGCTCTCTAACATCCCCCAGTCTGACTCTAAGTAACAGCACAAGTACAGACGCAAACCAAGTGTATGTGTGTACTGTATAATATTAACAAAAAGAACAGCTCACTATTGAAAACGGCAAATATAGGAGTGAGTGGGGATCAAACTGGTGACTCTTGATTACACTTGGTTTGCGTCTGTAAACTGGGATAATTACTTATCAGCTTATCATAAAAAGAAAATATCCCTACTTCATGATTAGCAGAATTCGAGAACTGTCCTTCAGTGACTATTGTGCTCATAATGGAATAAAGAGTGACTCTGTTCCAGCCCCCTACCATACTTTACATAATTAACTAAACAAAACATTTCAATAACTTTTAGCATGCACATCCTACCACTTCTGAGTCCCAAATCTCTCCTGCTGCAGCTCAAGGCCAGTTCTAGCATTCTTTTATTAAGTTTTATACAATAATTTGTTTAGAGAATATTTTTACGGGGTTTGCATTAATTTAGTTTTCACTTATAAAATACCTTCCAATTAGTTTTCTTGAAGCACAGAAAAAATTGTGAACAGAGTTGATCAACGAAATTTACCAAAGCATTTTTAACTACAAATATGTTGCATCAGCCAGTGACCTTGTTCACCAAATATATTTATATACAGTGATCCCCCGCTATCTCTCGGTTCAGCTCTCGCACCCCTGCTACATCGCTGATTTATTAATACTATTATTATTACTAGGGGGCTCTGCCCCCTGCTCGCTTCACTCGCCCAACCCGAGTTTGGTTTACCGGATAAGCAATTTAAAGAGATTGTTATTTTCATGGGAATTGTTACATAAGCATTATTTTCATTTTTACTTTAAAACGATTGTAAACACAATATTTGTCCTTTATTCCCTGCCCCAGGCGTGGTTAAATCTCTTTCTCTTTCTCTCTTGGCACTTACAGGGGGGGGTCTGAACACACAGAGAGATGCGATCGCTTCAGCTGGTGTTTTGCTGCTGCTGCTGGCCAGCTGTGTGTTGTGCTTGCCGCGCTTTGTATCAATCACTTAAAAGCCTGTACAGCAGCTGTCCTTTTGTCACTTCCCGTCTCTACTGCTCGCTTTGTGAAGGGGGGGAGCTGAACAAATGCTAAGCGGAAGTGGACTGATCAGCTAATGGCTTTGTGCTGCTTCTGCCAAGATGCCTGTTCTGCTTGTCGCTCTGTGCGTTCTGAAGGAGGAGGAAGTGTGTGTGTGTGTGTGTGTGTGTGTTGGGGGGTGAGGGTTGAACGCACGCTAAGGAGAAGTGCTCAGATCATCTGCTGGCTTTCTGTAGCTGCTGCTGGCAAGTTGCATGTTCTGCTTGTCGTTGTTTTAAGAGCTGGGAGCACCTGAAGTTTTTCTGCCAAAAGCATTCCAACAATTGTTAGATTAGATGTCAATGTCAATTTATTTATATAGCACATTTAAAACAACTTAGGAACGCTGTGGCCAAAGTGCTTTACAATAATAGAATTAAAGAAAACAAACAAATAGCATAAATAGAAAATATAAGAACATAAATAAAATACATAATAAATAGATGTTATATAATCACAATGAGGAAACCATCAGTATTACTGAAGGTCAAGAAATGCAAGTGAATAGAAATGAGTCTTTAATTTTGTTTTAAACAGTTTAATTGTAGACGACTCCTTTATGTAAAGAGGTAAAGAGTTCCACAGGCGAGGAGCAGCAGCTGTAAAAGCCCTGTCCCCCTTAGTGTTACACTTGGTACGAGGGACAACAAGAGACAACTGACCAGAAGATCTAAGCACTCAAGATGGCTGTTGTAAAGCACACAATTCAGATAAATAGGCAGGAGCAAACCCATGTCAAGATTTAAAATCAATTCGAAAGCCAATGTAAAGAAGCTAAAATAGGAGAAACAGAGTCATACTTTCTTGCCCCAACCAGAAAGCGAGCGGCAGCATTCTGGACCAACTGTAACCTGTGTATCAGGGATTTGTTAATCCCAGAATACAGTGAGTTGCAGTAATCGAGGCGAGAACAAATAAAAGCATGAGTAGCTTTCTCAAGATCCCTAGAAGATAAAAATGGTCTGATCTTACCTAATAATCGAAGCTGGAAAAAGCAACTCTTGACTACAGAATTTACTTGTTTCTCAAAAGAGAGGTTACTATCAAAGGTAACACCAAGATTGCAGACTTGAGGTTTGCAAAAGACAGAGAAAGAGCTGAGAAGCCCAAGACCAATTTGGACTTTAGCTGATGGACCCACTATAAGCACATCTGTTTTATTTTGATTCAGATCAAGAAAATTGTTAGCCATCCAGGATCTTAGTTCAGAAAGACAGTTGTGGAGTTGATTTATTGCAGAGTTGCAGACAGGAATATAAACCTGAGTATCATCAGAATAGCAGTGAAAAGAAATGTTAAATTTCCTAAAAATAGCTCCAATAGGATGAAGGTATAGAGAGAATAAAATAGGACCCAAAATGAATCCCTGAGGAACACCATATTTAAAGGAGCAGTAGATGAAAAAGAGGAATTTAAAGTAACTGAAAAGTGTCTACCAGTTAAAGACCTGAACCAGTTAAGAGCAGCCCCTTTAAGCCCAACAAGATGTTTAAGCCGCATCAGCAAAGTCAGTGAACTTGTTTTAAATTGTTTGTAAGTTGGGTGTGACGTGCAAAAGTCACCGTCTCACAGGTTTTGCTTCCTAAGGTTGTAATGTCTAGTCTTGCGTGTCATCAAAGTGTCTGTCCGAGATGATCTGGTCTCAATCGCTTCACTCAAACCCCCCCAAACCCCATTCAGCGGAGGCGCATGGGGGGGGGTTGAATGCACGCTAAGGAGAAGTGGACTTGGTGCTGCTTCTGCCAAGATGCTTGTTTTGCTTGTCGCTCTGCGTGTCAATCATTTAAAAGCCTGTACAGCAGCTGTTCTTCTGTCTAACTGCCTTGTTTTATAATAGAGAGATGTTACTCATATATCGTATGTGTTTACAAAGTGTGTTTTAATAAGTTTACATGTGTTTAAGCCTTAAAATACCCATCCCACATTTATATGGTCTTTCTATATCACGGATTTTCACCTATTGCCGATGGGTCTGGAACGTAACTTCCACAATAGGCGGGGGATCACTGTATATATAAATTTGTTGTGTGGCCCGCTTAGGAAAACATTTTTGTCCAAGTGCCCCATGATGCTTTACGAGGCCAACGTGACATCACAGGGCTATAGCAGCCATGCACAGAACTTTCATGCATGCCTATTGTAAGATCATTGCCGACATGGCCATAGCTGGGTCGTGAGCTCAAGAGGAAAAAAAAAATGTAATTTTAGCCCCCCCCCAAAAAAAGTGCTTGACAGAATTGTGCAGTATTTTTCCCCGTCTCTAACCACACTTGTCTCACGGTTGTTTCAAACACCAGGGCAATTCGATTGCTGTCAGTGAACTTTGTGAACCACCACGGGACACTCCAGCCACCAAAACACAGACACGCAGAGACACGACTTCCAGCACAGTACACTTATTTCCGTGGGGAAGCACTTTTCCCTCGCTTCCCACTGCAGCACAGTACAATGCACTAAGCACACAACAAATACACAGTCCCCTTTTCTTCTTCTCCCTCTTTCCACCTCCACTTCTCCCTAGCGAGCTTTGTCCTCTTCCTCCCGACTCTGGCTCTGAATGAAGGCGGGCGGCTCCTTTTATGTGGGACTGCTCTAGTTGGCTACTTAGCCAGATTTGGAATCACTCCCAGGTGTGGTGGAAGCCCAATGTAGGGCTATGCAGCTATCCCTGGTGGCCTCCACAGAGCCCAACAGGGCTATCCCGAACTCCAACTCCCATAAAGCCCTGCAGGAATCCGTTGAGCCACTGCAACCCAGGGGGGCTGCCCTCCCAACCGGGCAAGGGCAACAGCAGTCCATCACAACTTAAAAAGTTAAAATTGTTCTTGAAGCCACAAAGGTTGAGAAACACTTTTATGTATGCCTACTGTAAGATTGTTGTCGATGCTGTGCTGTAAGCACTCAAGGAATTCCATTTCAACTTCTGAGATGTGCTGAACCCCAAACCACCCCACACACACCGAACAGTGCTGTCCAATATTTTTCTGTCTCTAACCACATACTTTTCTTTATTTCACAGTCATTTCAACTCCTCGGGGCTCTTCCATTGCCATTTGTGGGTCATCAGTGAAATTGAAACAAAATGTGTCCTGAAGCAACGAAGGCTGAGAAACACTGACAGATTTCCATTCCTCACGCATTTTAAAAAAGTATTACTAGTACTGCCCACGGATATATAACACTCATCAGTGTGCGATTTTAACACAACACCGAATGGCTAACTATGCATGCAAATTAGCCATGTGCTCAGCATGCCCTCCCCTTCCCCGTCTTCTCATCAGAATACAGAGAAAAGCACTGTGAAATAATAAAAAAAAAAAAAGGATTTATTAAAATTTACAAGGTGGTTCTTTATTCTTGATGTAAGAAGAAAGTGCAAAGTATCAGCATAAGATATATGGAGAAAAAAAAAAAACAACAAAAAGACGATCCCAATGTGCCTGGAGCTGCAACTTAAACAATGCAGCAGCTTCAGGGCATGGCTAATGTGTCCCTCAAGATTGGCACTCTCTCAGTGTAATGAACCATATTTTATTTACTTATTGCTAGTTTGTTGTGGGCGGCACGGCGGTGCAGTGGTAGCGCTGCTGCCTCGCAGTTAGGAGACCTGGGTTCGCTTCCCGGGTCCTCCCTGCGTGGAGTTTGCATGTTCTCCCCGTGTCTGCGTGGGTTTCCTCGGGCTCTCTGGTTTCCTCCCACAGTCCAAAGACATGCCAGTTAGGTGGATTGGCAATTCTAGATTGGTCCTAGTGTGTGCTTGGTGTGTGGGTGTGTTTGTGTGTGTGTGTCCTGTGGTGGGTTGGATTGGCTCCAGCAGACCCCCGTGACCCAGTGGTTGGATTCAGCGGGTTGGAAAATGGATGGATGGATGGATAGTTTGTTGCATTTTATTTGTGGTATTCATTCCATCTGAACCCTTTGTTGTTTGAGGCAAGGTGGCGCAGTGGTTAGCACTATTGCCTCACAGCTCAGCTCACATATTTGGTCACAATAATCGGTTCAGAATTGTTGGTAGACCTTTCCCTAACCATCAGGGACACTTAGAAGACCATTGCATTATTATAATCCCCTCAAAACTAGTTATGTTTCTCCTTCCCAATTGAATTCAACGTACTGTATTTTACGGAGTTCAAAAAAAAGTTCCCAAACATCACTGTGACTTTGCTGAGCTCGAGGCAAAGCGAATTCCACAGAGTTTGCTTATCAATAATTGTGATCTTGTGATGATTGAGTTGTAGTTTTTTTTTACTTTTTAGTTGGTTTTATTTTGGTAAACTTTAAGAATGGTTCGTTATAAAATGAAGATAGTCTCATTGAATATGGATCTGGAATCTGTGAAACACACTGCAGAAACACAACACAAGTTAATGTTCAAATAATATTTTGCATTTTTTCCTTTTCCCCCCTCTATGTGCTAACGTTTCCTCTCACACCCCAATGACGTGATTAGTTAACTGGTAACCTTCATCTAGCCCAGTAGGAGTGAGAGCAGGTGTGTACTTGAGCCTCTTGCTCAGTGTAAAGCGGGGCAAAAAAAAGGTTCAGAAACAATTTGAAGGAAGGATTATGATGGCGGGTTTTGAAAGGTTCTTTAACAGATTTTAAATTTAATGTTTTATAATGTATATAGGATTAAACAAAAAAAATTAAGCTACTTTGAAATAAAAATAAAGAAACTTGCATGCCATTGTTTAGACTGCTGACCCAGTGCTCTAAAAACACTTCCTCCTCTTTGGAGCTTTGACAACTAAACCAATATTTTCTAAGTCAACGCAGAATGAAACATTCTGATGACTTAATACTTTAATTTAATTTAGAGGCTTATGCTGTTAAGTTTTATAACATTGCGAATCAAAGATTCAGAAACATTATTAAAAGATGCTTACATTATTGATTATTTTCTTATGCCGACTGTTATTTGAGAATAATGGCTCGGTTGTCGTATAACAGGTCAAGGAAACCCAGTCCAGTGACACTATGGGGATGTTGACCGAGTGCACTTTAAATGAACTATTACTATATTGCTGGTCTACATATTTTGCATTCAAACATGTACCATCTAAATAATGTTATACTTGGTCAAATAAACACAGCAAAATCCCAAAGTATTCATAAATAAAACTGTACAACCACATTGGGACTGATATGAGCGCTCGCTTGTACTCAAACACACAGCAGAGCTCTCTACTGTTAGTGACAAAGAATGTGTTTTTGTGGCAATGTGTCTTTTTTATCATGTCACATAAACAAGGTTTGTTACAGAGAAGTAGCACAATAGAATAAGGTCTACCAAGGTAGATCTAGAAAATACAGTATATTAATAATAATAATAACAACATTAACCTTTTTTGCTATAGTTTGTTACAACAGTAAACTCCCTATAATAAAAAGCAGAGTGCATTTAATCGGGTAACAAAATGTTAAAAGGATTGAGTACCAAATTGAATCCATCTGTATTGGATTTTCAACAAGAATACTGAACGGCTGTCTTTTTTTCTTTCTTAAAAATGATGCAGCTTTGAACCAAAGAAGAATAAATAACCTTTAAATTCTCCAAAGCATTTCAAGCCAAGGCTGCAGTTGTCAAACAATTAAAAAAAATGCAAGCTAATACTTCAACTACAAGTGGAAAAAAACAATCCAGCGCTTCACTGACCAATTCTTTCAGGGAGATTTTAGTTAATTGGGCCAAAGCTAATATAAACTAAACTGTTTTGTTTCGTATGTTATTTGGGAAATGTTTAAAAACCTTAATTCAAATAATTTTCTACTCGACATGCTGCTGGACTCCTCACCAACCCTCAGGAATCCCTGTGGGGATGGACCAACGTGTGACTGTGGGGTCTTTATTACTGAGACAGAGGAAATCCTTTAAAGTTTGCATAGGATGCAGATGCAGAAAATCAGTGTAGGAGAACAAAAACAAAGGTGGAGGTTATCAGTTTTTTGAACAATGATTTATAATCACACTCATTACAACAAGCTGCTTCTCAATGAATCTGAAACATAATAAAATGGCATCTTTTCTGTATGTTTAGAGACTTCATTGCATTCTATAACTGCTACTTACATTCCGCCATATGCTGAGGAGATTCTCTATGTGTGGAGCATTCAGCAAACAAGGAACTGTTCTTGTAGTTGTAGGTGATTTCAATCAAACAAAACTTTTGTCAGTCCTCCCACAATTTCATCAGAAACAACACTGGAGAACATTGGTTGAAATTTGCGAGAATATCCAATGTGCCAACAAGACTATGTCCCACTATGACAAGTCAGACCATATTTCTTTGTTGCTACTCCCTGCATAAAACAGAATTAATCTGTAAGAACAAGATGAGGCAAAATGGGGCAGAAACAACACTACTAGTTAATCCGATTGAATCCCAGCACTCCCTTTTAAGTGAGATAAGTTCTTTCACTGGAACTGAATCCCTCCACCTGCATCCTTGGCCCAGTACCAACAGGATTTTCCAAAGAAGTCTCAGATGTGCTAATTGATAGTGTACTTAGCATAGTAAACTCATTATTAGATATAGGGGTCTTCCCTGACTGCCTTCAGACTGCAGTTTTTAAACCCCTGTTCAAGAAAACTAATCTCAACTCCTCTGTTTTGGACAACTTTAAACCAATTTCTAACCTGCCTTTCTAAAGTAAAATTGTAGAAAATACAGTTATTAAGAAGCTAAATGATTATTTGATTAAGCATTCTATTCTTGACAAGTTTCACTCAGGTTTTAGAACAAATCATAGTACAGAAACTACACCTGTTAAAGTTGTTAATGATTTGCAGATTAATGCGAACAGAGGCCATGTACTGTATCTGTTCTTGTTCTATTAGATTTGAGTGCAGCATTTGACACCATAGACCACAATATTCTTTTAAATTGCCTTAGGCAATGGGTGGGCCTTTCCAGTAGTGTCTTAAATTGGTTTCAGTCTTACTTAACAAATAGAAAATTCTTCATTAGCTGTAGTGATTTTACTTTGGAGACCCATGATGTTGTTTATGGTGTACCACAAGGATATATTCTGTGTCCGCTGCTCTTTTCAAAATATGTTAGATTACCTCAAAGCACACGATGCATTACCAGAGCTATGCAGATGACACACAGCTTTGTTTATCTATAGCCCCTGATGACCCTGATGCTCATGGCTCTCTGATCCAATGACTTAGCAGTATTTCCAATTGGATAAGTAGTAACTTTCTTAAACTAAATAATGAAAAAAGGGAAATCTTAGTGACTGGCAAACAGGTCAAGGCAGAGGTAAAAAATGTAGGACAGTAAGCTTCAGATACGCTAGTGGCAGTGCAGTGCTGAAGCCCATTTCCCCAATTTGCACATGAACTTGATGTTAGCATGTTGTTCGAACTGCAACATTGCGGCAAATGGCTATGCACATGTCTAACTACAACGGTAATTACAACAATACTACACACTGAAACCAATCCTGACTGGTTGTAACTGGTCCACAGATGTGCTGCACTTCTCTCCACAATAGTGTGTGTGTTATCTGATCTCTAACTCTCCTGCTATATCACAATTTTGGGAACTTTGACTGCCCCATGTATGCTGTTTATTTAGAAGTGAACTTTATAGCCTGACAGTTGTGTGCTCTTGGGAGACAGTTTAATGACTCTGGTAATAGTTACCTGCCGAACCAGGGTTTGGCACTTTTGGCTAATGCATTCTCTCTTCCTCCCTCTGCAGAATGGAAGACTGACAATTACTCCAGCTGTGATGTCACTTCCTTTGTCTGCCTTCCTGGACCTGGACCTTCCCCCTTCCTGCTTTTAAGCCTGTTCTGTTTTAAACTTGCATCTGAAAAGACATTTTCTGCAACTTGTGTTGCAGGGTGGTGCCCCAAACCTTTCATGGTGTTGCTTCTCCTTTTACAAGCCAAAACTGATGTACTGTATTGAATATTTCACATAATATAACTTTATTAATACCAAACCTACACTAACAATAAAGACATGAAAGAAAATACTGAAGAAAAATTCCTATTGCCTTGACTTTGCCATAAAAGCTTACTGTATAAAGGAACAAATAATGAAAGATAAGTGAAAAAGTATAACTTTAAATACATTTTGTGCAATATAGTGTCTTTCCAAGAATTTACAATTCTGGTCAAGCAGAAAATGCAAATTAAAACCAGGACACAAGGCCTGCACCTGTTTGAAATTTACCAGGGGACATTTACAAGAAAAGCACTTTAAACTAGCTGGTGATATTACATTGTAAAACTTTGAAGTGTCTTTCCTTTTTTTCAGCTGAGTGATTGGACATGTTTTATTTATATTTTTGATCATTAACTACTTACTTAAACATTAGGGAAAAGGACTTTAATCAGAAACGTACATGTATATTACAGACACAATCATTTTATCAGACCACATTGGGGAAATCTACTGCTAAAGAGATCTAAAGTGTCTAAAGAGACACTCATTATTACCCCAACTGTTCCATCCTATACAGTCCATCAAAATAAAAAAAGCAGATTCATATTTTGCCTTTCATTTTAAAGACTGCACTAATTGTTAAAAACAAACAAACAACAAACTAACAAGAAAGAAGTCCAGTTTCCATGACTCAACTACCAGATAATTTCACCTGGATGACTGAGAATCTTCACAGACCTCAAACTGGGTGTTACAGTAGAAAGAAATGATGCACTTCGCAAAAATATTAAGAGCACAGTAAAAATGTTATGTCACAAGGAGGGCATGCTTGGGCTTAAAACGTGAATCACATCTAGAAGACAGTATAACACACTGTATATAATGATCCTACAAATTTTACACTTAACATGTTCATTGGAACGGTCTGTGTCCTAAATAAATGGAAGAAACAGACCAAAAGGCAAATTGGTAATCAATGGCGTTTCTAATGCATTTACAGCCACATATCAACACTTCCATTGAGAATCAAAAACAAAAGGCGCAAGAATTGTTTCTGGTCCTTTCATTCTTTTCCATTTAGACCTCTCATCATTTCAAAGCATAACACGGTGCTGTTTTACAAGGTTTTTTTTTTCTTCTTTTTATTTTACGTTTGCCACATGTGGTTTTCATTTTCAAGCATCCCCTAAACACGTCACAGCTGTCCCTAACCGAGATTTATGTAGAGATTTCGTCTCAGGGGTGTCAACAGTCTGAGTAACTGGATTGATGCCACTATGCTGTAGCAGAATTGTACTTCAACAACCTGTGGCTTGCACTTTTCTGCAAAACGCTCTGCTGATCAGAAGCAGGCCTTCTGTAGATAGACTTATTCTAACAAATAGCTTGTGGGTTTAAACTTAAAATAGTGCATTCTGCAAGTTGTGTGCAGATTTATAATGCATTTTTCAATGTTGTATAAAAATGTAACCTCAAGAAGGTTCAGAAACCTTTTGGCTACAGGCCATTTTCTCTAATAATCGGATATAGGTTTAAAACACGGACTTCAGAATCCATGTTTTCTGTTACAAACGTTACTCTCTTTCCAACTTTGGGTACAAGTTAGTAGCCAGTCCCATATAGCAGTCTACTGAATAGCAGAATACCAGGCCGATGTAAGGTCAAAACTAATCTGGCATCTATATCTTGGCAAAGCTGAAGAAAACTGAGATATTTAAAGAAGCTCAACATTGACACATGTGATAGTGCAACCACCACCTTAAAGCGAGTTCCTGCACTGAAACAGACTTAGCCCCACCAGAAGCATTAGGCCCGGTTTCATCTGAGAAATGAATGACTGTAGGATAACAGTGTTTCTGAAAGCAATCATTCCATCTCCTATTAATCCCACCAATCCAGGTCATTTTTTTTCTTCCCTTGCTAACAATACTGTACTTCAAAAGAGCTTCTTTTAACTGAAAGTTGTTTTCCACAGTCCTTATGAACTCTTCCAAACCTTGACTTTCTTTTCATTCACCAACACAGCTAATAGATAGATAGATAGATAGATACTTTATTAATCCCAAGGGGAAATTCACATAATCCAGCAGCAGTATACTGATACAAAGAAACAATATTAAATTAAATAGTAATAAAAATGAAAAGAATTAAAATAAAATTAATGTTCGCATTTACTCCCCCGGGTGGAATTGAAGAGTCGCATAGTGTGGGGGAGGAACGATCTCTTTAATCTGTCAGTGGAACAGGACAGTGACAAAAGTCTGTCACTGAAGCTACTCCTCTGTCTGGAGATGACACTGTTAAGTGGATGCAGTGGATTCTTCATGATTGACAGGAGTTTGCTTAATGCCCGTCGCTCTGCCACAGATGTTAAACTGTCCAACTTTAATCCTACAATGGAGCCTGCCTTCTTAACAAGTTTGTCCAGGCGTGAGGCGTCTTTCATCTTTATGCTGCCACCCCAGCACACCACGCGTAGAAGAGGGCACTCGCCACAACCATCTGGTAGAACATCTGCAGCATCTTACTGCAGATGTTGAAGGATGCCAACCTTCTCAGAAAGTATATTCTGCTCTGAGCTTTCTTACATAGAGCATCAGTATTGGCAGTCCAGTCCAATTTGTCATCCAGCTGCACTCCCAGATATTTATAGGTATGCACCCTCTGCACACAGTCACCTCTGATGATCACAGGGTCCATGAGGGGCCTGGGCCTCCTAAAATCCACCACCAGCTCCTTGGTCTTGCTGGTGTTAAGGTGTAAGTGGTTTGAGTCGAACCATTTAACAAAGTCTTTGATTAACTTTCTGTACTCCTCATCCTGCCCACTCCTGATGCAGCCCACAATAGCAGTGTCATCAGCGAACTTTTGCACGTGGCAGGACTCCGAGTCATATTGGAAGTCTGATGTATATAGACTGAACAGGACCGGAGAAAAGTACAGTCCCCTGCGGCACCCCTGTATTGCTGCACACAATGTCAGATGTCAGACCTGCAGTTCCCAAGACGCACATATTGAGGTCCGTCTGTAAGATAGTCCACAATCCATGCCACAAGGTGTGAATCTACTCCCATCTCAGTCAGCTTATCCCTAAGGAGCAGAGGTTGGATGGTGTTGAAGGCGCTTCTGGCTTCTGGCTGCAGATACCTGTCAATCAAATCTGAGGACCTTCCTTCTAACTTTGCAAAGACAACTCCAACTCCATCATTAAATTTAAAATGTCTGATAACACAGCCATCACAGAGACGCTCATTAGCAATAATGACTTATGGAGAAGAGGTTTACTAGATGACTTTAAGGTGCCAAGACAACAATTGCACTCTTAATGCCAGTAAAACCAAGGAGCTGATCATAGACTTGGGACATGAAACCACACTTCCATCTATTTTTTTAAGGAATGCTGTTGAAAGGGTGAGCAGCTTTAAATTTCTTGTTTCATCACAGAAACAGGTTATTCAAGTGCTAAAGCTATGTTGACATATTTCACGTCATCAGAAGTAGAATTAACAAATAAGCCATACAGAAGACCATAGTTGGAGAGATGCAATACAAGCCATGCATCCTCCTTCTGTTTTTGGGTGAAGAGAAGGTGGAGCCTGGCCTGACACCTTTAATCATATTTACCTCTGTCCATACTACACACTCTCTCTAGAAATCTAAACCCACTAATTTGTGATAGGAGTCGATATGACCAGTTTGCATATATATACTGTATATATATTTTTCATAATAAAGTATAACACCCTGAAATCCAGAAGGAAAAGCACATACTCTTTATTAATACTGTAAACACAACTTTTTCCCTGGTCTATAGGACAAATTATTTCATTAAGTGATTAGGCTAAGTATCTCATGTAAATATGATGTCATATCATGTTATACATGACTCAGTGTGCGAACACGAGATATCTTGATTCACTCTTAGATAAATTATGCTATTCTTAGTTTAACCTTTTTCAGTGATTACCTTTTGGGTATGATCAATAAAATCGTACTCTTGCAGGAATGTTTGACTAGAAGCCATATAATTTGTGATAACAATAATTAATACAGAATATAGTTCAACAAAAATATTTAAAAGAGTACATATATGCAGTATATATTTAAAAAGAGCTGTATTTGAAAGTATATAATTTCAAGTGATTTATTAAAACGTTGTGTAGCACAAGAACATTAAGAGCCAAATATTTTTTCATGAAAAACAATGGGAGAAAATGAAGTGCACATAGAAAAAAATATGTATCTGTAAAATTTTAGACTATTCTTGAATTGTAAGTTTGAAAAGATTTATAGGTCTGTATTGTATAAAGAAATTAATCTTTCTCCTCTGCCCTCAACTCTTTTCGGAGTTGGACATGCAGAAGCTGCTGATTCACATTGTAATTTATAGTATTGACTTTTCACCTGACAGATTTCTGTGGAAAGCTCTGCTACTCTTTCTTGTTGCAGGCCTGTGTGCAAAGTCTTCATGTTGTGCCAGAACACATTGCATGATACTTACTATCTTAAGCGAACAACAAAATAAGCTTTTCTATAAAGAAACCAATGACCAAAGAAAATCAGTGAATAAGGAGAATGAAAAATACTGGGTTATTAAACCATCTTGTAAAACATATTATAACTGGTTTTATCCATTATCAACCATGTAAGCATGGAAAGCCTCTTGCCAGAGTTGATTTTAAGGCAAACCAGTGTAAGAATCAAAATTTTGAAGGAGACCTGAGGAGCAAGAGCCCCACTGTCAGTCTGGGACAATCTCGGTCCTAACCCTTTCAGTTCATCAATATAAAAGGACAAGGATGAATGATGTAAACTTTTGCCTTACCAACACAGTAATTAAATGGGGTGTCCCTGCTGGAACCTTAGCCCTTTTTCATGGCTTTGCTGATATTTATGCCATATACATATTTTAGAGATATAGCAATATCAATACTTTTAAACGCTGCTTTTTGTAACTGCCAAAAATGAATTCTTTAATTATTTGATTTTTTGGAAATCATTCAGACTGTGGCTGAAAAGGTCCAAGAATTCCTTCAGGATACCTTGAATGAAAACATGTTGTATTCATTGCCAATAAGATATGATTGGGTGCTATGTTTATGAATATTTCCAACAAATTAATGTAAAAATGATTAGGTTGAAAAGAGATAACAGATAAAAATTAATGAAACACCTAGGTTTATTTTTGGAATGGGGCAGTCAGCCACCACAACTGTACCTTGGCATTGATACTACAGATGGTCTGAAATTGTATTGGAATGATGTGATACAATCTTTCTAAAAAAAACCAAATTTCATCACTTGGCATTTTGGTGATAGTGTTGGGACAATGAGATTGTTAGTACTGCTACCCCATGGGGCCAACACCCTGGGATCTTTCTAGGGATTTCCTAAGCAAAACGTCCCAAAAACCATTACAGAAAGCCCTACAAGTGGAAGGATACAACCTTTGACTTGAAGCAAAAGGGGCAAAACTATCTTATAAATAAAAATGTTTATTTTACTTAAATGCTGTGAACAAAATGAAGCCCCGATTGGGCACAAAAGGCACAGTAGTAGTTGCCAGAAATAGGCAATCCTATGGCAGACAAGTCCCAAAACAAAATCCAAAAGAATGGACAAAGCAGACCAAGAGGTTCACAAAATCCAGGAAACCATTTAATCACAGAAATAATTGCAAGGACTTGCCAACACCACTAAATGCATCTTAATAAACCACAAGGGACTTCTTGTTTTCTCAGCCTTTATAATGATGAGGACAGTGGTGTGATGGAGTGGCCCCACCTCCTGGGGAACCACCCACAAAATACAAGGAACATAATAGAACAAAAAGACATATATATAATATATGACACTAATAAAAAACACAGAATAATTCAAATAATTAACACAAATGATAATATTAACACAAACAAATTAATCAAACGTGAGCAAAAAAGACAAAAAATGAATTTAAACAACAGGCAAAAGGACAAACTCTGGCTGAACTATAACAAGATAAAATTACACACCTGGACATTGTCCATGTTGATTAGGCACTTTCTTGCTCTGTATACCATTATTCTCCTCCAGCATCCTCAAAGACATGTGTGGATGGACTCTGATGGCACCCTGTCCAGGGTTGTTTTCTGCTTTTCACCTTGTGTTAACTCCCTGAAACCCTGAATTGAATTAGGCGAGTTATGAAAAGGTTATTTTAGTGTTGTAAAATTCCATCAGAAGGAGCTCAAGAGTCTCTAATTTGTGATCAACTGGATTGAGGTTTGGTGATTGGAATGGTCACAGAGCATGGCTGCCTTCAGTGTCTTTAACTTCAAACTATTCATTGAACATTGATGTCTTGTGAATTATCATCCTGCTTTGAACATATTTACATCAAACTAAACTATGGCAAGAAAATAAAAGCCCACATAACAGGGCCACCAGAGCCCTTCAGTTTGGAAGATAACCTTCTTAACCTCTGCTCATTAATAGCCCTCTGAGCTATTTTCATGTTGTGCAATTTTTGGTGTGGTGGAGGTTTATTCACCTCAACCAAACTATTCCATCCATCCTTCTCAGGACCTTGACTGGCTCACTTCTTTGAAACTCCTGCCCCTGTGTTAGACTGACATTTGCAGTCAAATGATCTTTTGCAGTTTGTCTCTCTTTTTTTTTTTTGCTTCTCAAATTAATGTGCAGACATCAGAGTCAAGGAGTTGGTGCTTTCACCCATAATTTGCTCCTAAATGGGGATGTCTTCTCAATTTAATCTCCATTCAATTGGCAAGTTGAGTAGCGAAGTGGTGGCTCGGAGACTAGGGATCTGCACTGGCAATTGGAAGGTTGCTGGTTTGAATCCCGCAAATGCCAAAAGGGACTGCTCTGTTGGGCCCTTGAGGAAGGCCCTTAACCTGCAATTGCTCAGCGCTCGGAGTAGTGAGAAAAGCATCATATAAATGCAAATTATTATTATTATTATGCCATCACTGTAGGTCCTGTTACATTGGCCTCCACAATCAGCTCTATCAAAGTTCGAGACATTTTTGAGCTATTTTAGCCCATATTACAAACATGCATTTTTAACATCCAATCATGTGTTTTTGAATAACTGCCTAATTATCCTTATTCTTGCAGCAGTATAATTGGACCTGCTTTCAACAGTTTGTATCTCCCTATTTATTTTGTTTGTTACATAAATGTTTGTCAGGCATGCACTGGCCTGTTACACTCATATAGGAATGTACAAAGTGAAGCCTCAAAAAGCTAGCTTCTCTGAAAGGAAAAGCCATCATAGGATATCACTGGAATATGTTGTCCTGTAAATTGAGGGTGGTAGTGCACATGAGATAAGCTGACAGGAGAGGTATGGTGTAATAAAGCAAAAAAGCATTATTCATGAAAGAGTTTGTGTTACAAAAAGTCAACAATAAGCAGGAAGAATGTTTTACTTCCCTTGCTGCTCCCATTATGTGACTGTCACATCATTAATGTTGCAGGGCAGCAAACAATGATAGGGGCCAATAGGCAAACTGCAAGTAAAGGAAAGGCACAGGAATGGAGTCCCAGTCAATTCTTGACAATTTTGTCATTTTTAATTGGTAAAAAAGAATACATAATTTAAAGCATCAACTGACAAATACTTAAACAGAATGTGGACTGTTTTAGCTACATATGTAATGTGTCAATGGCAAGAAATCTTATATCAAAGACTGTTGAATGATGTTATACTGAGACTATATAATGCACTAGAGAGACTGGATTACCATTTTGTGCAATTCTGCTCACCACTCCTCAAGACAGACAGCAGTTGAGGCTGTGACTAGGAGAGCAACCAAGTGTATCCCAGGATTTAAGGACATGTTCTGCTATGACAGGTTTAGGGAATTAAACCTGTTAAGTCTCTAGCAGAGGAGACTGTCTGGGAACCTGATCTAGGTCTTCAAAAGTCTCAAAAGGCAATGATAAAATAGTTTCAGCAGTTTTACATCTAAACAATGAATCACATACTTGAGGACACCAGTGAAAATTAAAAGGAAGTGCATTTAGAACTGAAGCCAGAAAACATTACTTTATGCAAACGATTTTTGGGAATCTGGAACAAACTACTGAGATATGTACTCAAAGTAGAAACCTTGACAACATTTAAGAAAAAAAAAAAAATCGGTGTGATGTATTGAAACAGCTTTGGTTTTAGCTGAAAAAATGAGCTTGATGAATGGAATGGTCGCCTCATGTTGTGTTTCTAAATCTCTCAGGGTCTGTCCTGTCTCACATCCTCAAGCAGAAAGGCTAGCCATGAACCCAAGGACTTCAAGTTAGTAAATGGCAGCTTATTTAGTTTTATAGTGGCAAAGAAGGCTGCTGTATAATGCAAAGGTTCTGAGTTCACATCCTGCTTCTGTCTTAGGAAAGTAGTGAGTGAAATTGATGGTGTAAGTGCATCAGGGCTGAGAAAGAGCCCAGTGCCATGTAAGAGGCCTCTCACAATTAGAAACCTGTTGGGCTAACAGAGTTCTCCTATTGCTTAACATAAGGTGCCATTTACGAACTCGGAGGTCCCAGGTTCATACCAACCTTCTCCTTGTGAGAACATGACGCTGAGAACGGCGACATCCTGAATGATTTTGTGTCAATGACAGATGAGGCCTCGTCCAGTACTGCAGAGCAGAATGGCAAGTTAAGGAAGGTGCACTAAGCCTGAGAGAGGGAGAGACAGACAGAGCCTGCCACTATGTAATAGGATTGTCTGCTAGTTGCAGTTTAGAAGTCAGGAGAACAGTCAGCCGGATCAGCTGCTTCTAACTGATTTGAAGATACATGGTTCATATCCAGTCTTAACATGTGTGAATATGTAATCGAGTGGATTAGGATCTTCATTAACTTCTTGCTGATGACAGAGTGTTTCAACACATATCACATGAGCCAATACAGTTACTGTGCTGTAGGACTAAATGGGAAACTGAATGGAGAATAAGAAGTGAAAAAGAATTAATGAAAACCTTTTTATATAATTAAAAAGTGAATTTGAAAGCAATATATTAAAACAATAATTTTGTGAGATATCGTACAGTATAAAATGTCTAAAGATAAAAAGAACAAAAATCTGTTAGAACTATCACTAAGTTAGAAAATGAATGTTCTCATGCTTTGTCATATTTCCAACTAAAATTAACACATAACAAATAATCTAACACAATACTTGTATTACTCCAAAAAAAAACCAAAAAAAACTATGCGTTACTGTGTAAAAAAAAAAAGATTGGTTTATTTCACAGTTCTTATCTGTAAAGAAATGGCCTGCTGAAGTCTCCTACTATTTTGAATGTGCATGCACTGGCCATCTGGTGAGAGTTGAGGACGAGGTTAAGCTCGTGTACTAGAGTGCAACCAAGTGAAAAGAACGGTGGGTCACTTTTAACCTGCTCAGTTTAGGTGTCACAGGGAGCAAGTGATTATCACAGCAGCATTGGGTGTTAGGGAAGAAGCAAACATAGTGGACAGTACACTGGTCCTTGGCAGGGCTTAAACATATAGCTATTTGCTATAGAAATGTTGAAACGGTGTGACAAGGAGTCTCAGCAGCCAGTGATCGTACCGTGAATGTTGGAGGGCTGGGGGACATTGGGGATGGAAATAGAGGATGACTGTTATTTACTTCACAGCACACAAAGGACTTAACATAAACGTAAAACACAAACTGTCTAATTGGTTTGATTTTCTGGTTAGTTTTTTTTTTTTTGAAGGTTCATATATGGGTTTAGGATTTAATAACAAATGCTGGCCAGTGAAATGTGCAGTTTTTCATACAAAAGAAAAAGTAACACAAAATAACTCAATGCTCATAACACAATACATTTTATAATAAGTAACTATTGTGAACGCTAGGGGTTGCCATTGCCCCTTTAAACCCAACAGACACACACTCAGGACACAGGTTAAAAGCACAAAGAAATTGTTTTTAATTATTTTCACAGTGCTCCCCAAGCACTACAGCCACAATAAACAATTAAATGAACCCAATACAATTCACAGTTCTTTCTATTTCTCCTCCAGACCTCCCAGCAAGCTTTGTTCACCTCCTCCTGGGTCTTCAGCAGTCCTTTATATAGTTCTTGACCCGGAAGTGCTTCTGTCAGGTGAAGAATCCCATTTCTTTAATCAGCCCGGAAGTATTTTGGGGGCTTCCCTCCTCATAGGTTTTCCCCATAGCCCTGAAATAAAAAGTCGACTCCCCAGGTTCTCTTGCAGCGTCTCCTAATGGCACCCACGGTACCCAGCAGGGCTGCAGTATAAAACTACATGTCCCATGGTGCCCTGTAGGAATCCGGGGCTTAGCTACACTGCAGGGAAGCTGCCATCTAATGTCTTGGGGGAAGTATTGTCCCAAAGCAGTCGCCTTCCCCATCCTTCCATTCTATGATCATCCCGGCTGGGTGGAGCTGCCGGCCGTCTATTACACTAGGACATATTTAGTTAAATTACTCATTATTTACAAATAAAGTAACATTTTAGAAAACTGTTTACAAGAATATGCTTCAATGTTTAAGAACTTTATGATTAGTACTTAGATCCAAACCATTGAGGGAAACATTTTGTAACAGTTTCAAGTCATTGTAATTTCTAAACATGGGACATATAAATAACATATACAATTAGACAAATGAATAATTCAAATCTAATGCAGTCCTTGTAAAGCAGATCCCCTTATCAGTGCAAATCATCTATTTTCAAAGTGCAGCCTTTACATGAAAAGAACACTACAAGACTCTTACATTATTAAATGATGTGGATTTAAAATAATGATGTTTTGCTTTTCTAACATGAACATTAGTACAAAAGGTAGCAAAATTGAAAAACCTGTTTAATTAAATGTCCAATGCGTTCTCAGAATGCTGATTTACATAGCAAAAGGTAAAGAATGTAAATCCAAACATAAGTATACAACACTTTAGATTTTGCTTGGTTAAATCCTTTGGAACGTGGAATCAGGTGGGTCCTTTTAAGAAGATTTACAATTGAAAGGGAAAGTACAATGTAAGCTAAAAATAATGTTATTTCTGAAAAGGACAGGCCAATAATAGACGGTCTTAACATCAATGTCTGAATAACAAAACACAGGAAGAGTGATTTAAGAATATGACATAGTCAGGGAAAAACTGCAGACTAGGGACAAATTGATTTCATTTGCCTTAGATTCACAAATCACCAAAAATGAGTTCTTGCCTCTAACACATAAGGATTCAGTAAAACTGCAGCCTTCCAAACACTCTTTCATTAACAAGTGCAAAACCTGTTTGAATTATCATGAAAATAAAGCGCAGGTCTTCCTAAAAATGATGGCAAAGGTAATATGTTTCAGTTCAAGGTGTACTGACTTTCTGAGACTATAAAAATTTGTTAATTATAGTTAAAATTAGATTGGTCATTTAAACCGTTTCATAAATGACACGGTTTGGTCTTCACTTCTGGATAGATAACAAAATTTTGTTAAACAATTATTGTTTGTAACAATTAGTTCCTAGGATTTCTAAGGCTAAAGATACAGACTTTCCTTTAATACTATGCCAAAAGCATCTGAAAATCATCTTTTGCTTCAGGAAATTGAAGACCCATAGGCATTTAACAAGCCCAGAAAGCATCCCCACCAAAAAAAGAGACAGAACACTTCATAGAATAGCAACCAATCAAAGGAAACTGAAAATTCTAACATGGTGGTGCAAAAAAACCAAAAACACTAAAAATAAATTACTTGGACTTCAAAACCTAACTAATGAGAATGAGAAAAAAAATCAAATAAAGCATGTAGTTCTCAATGCAGTCTGGAGATGTTGGTTTTATTATGTGGGATGTATCTCTTGAATTGAACAGAACAATATTAAATGTCACTGTATGTGACAACACCCTTCCTCCTAATCAGGCTAAGCCTTTTTGGCAACATTGAACCTGACTGAATTGTGCTTCTTCAGCAGAATACACTTCCAGGATGCAAGTCTAGAAAAACCCTGCAGGACTATAACTGAATTTAGATGAATGTGTTGGTCTCTACGTTTACCAGATCCAGATCATTTCTAGCATGTGAAGATATACCTGGAATGGTCTATTCCAAATAGAAAGTAACTACTTTAACGAACATAGGACATATTTTGGTAAACATTGGTCAGTTTCAACAAATCAAGCTGGTATGAGTGTAAACTAGCCATTTGGTTGATGTACCTAATTAGGCCTCCTTTCAGTGGATGTTAGACTTAAATGGCAAGTACTCGTATATCTGAAATATTTCATTCATAAAATATAATAATAAAGAATAAACAAGCCTATCACCTTTATTTTCATTAGAAAAAAAATACATGGACTTCACTGCCCTCACTGGTAGGTGGCTTCAGCCAGGGATGTACGGTGAGGTTCATGTCTGGTGAGGCATGGAGTCCTTCAGAGTCAGATTTACAAATATATGAACCTAAGAGAGTAGCTTATTCACTATTCTAATGGCAGCATGCACATTGACTACTGGTTATGTTTCATATTTCATCAGAATTCTTTACATACACACAGGTAAGGTACATATTTGGCTAAGAAAGAACATTATATTTATAGCAATGAGAGAGAGCGGAGAAAGCGCATTTGCTCTGCACCCTCCATGTCTTCTAAATTTGCCATTGCAATTCCACAATTCATACTCATTCAATACAAATGAAAAGTATAGAGTGGTGTACAAAAAAACGGATTTCAATTTTGACCTTAATTTAAATATTAAGTTGTTTTGAAAAAGCTTTTAATTCTGATGCTTTAATCAATTTTGATACAGACTGTTCAACAAAAGGATAACAAGAAAAACAAAAGAATATTTTATTTAAGGTCAAATTTTAGTGTTTAAATATTGAATTGTTTTTTTCTTAGTCTGATCCCATTTTTCATAAAATTAAAAACTGTTTACGGTCTTACCTTTATTTGTAAAAGTCCTCCTAATTTTCAGTTAGTTTTAAAAGTCTTAATATTTCGTTTTGGCAGTCAGTTGGAACAAAAAATAAAAACAAACAGACCAGTGCAGTCAGTGAATTTGACTTACTGATATCGCTAACTTATTGGCGCCCAGAGCCTCTGCGTAGAACAGCAGCAGCAACAAACACCTGTTGGGCTCACATGCGCCCCCTTCAGGGCGTCACAGTACTGTCTGCCTCACCTTGTGCCTTTTCACTGCATTTTTATTTTCGATCAGCAAGACTAAACATGTCACACACATTCATTAAAGATATCTGCGAGACTGTGGAAAGTCAGGGTTTATAATAAACGTGTCTGCAAACATTATATTGGCGACATACAGCAAGATAGCAACAGACACGCACCAACTGCATGCATCAACCCAGTGCGATTCTCCCCTGTATTTGAACAGGAAATGAGCAAATTCAGCGATTTTGACTACACAAATTATCAAAATTATTGGATTCATACAGAAAACAAATTTATAGCACAGACCAGTAGACAAATTTATTTTATGTTATCAATATTAGTGTTTTTTACTTTTCACAAAGACCATCACCTGCCACCCCTGACCACGCATCCCTGGCTGCAGTGCTTATTACTCAGTTTTGGACTTTGCACAAGATTTTTTACGGTACAAATAGTGCTCGTCAGCTTCAGTGATGCCATGACTGACAAAGGGCTGGTTGTTGCTATAATAGAAGGGAAGAATTTAATAGAGTTTTAAGGTATATTCAGTACAAGGGATATTTTGGAGCACAGTTTCTTCCCCCTGGAAGTTTGGTAACTTGCCAACATATTGAAGTTGGGATACTACTCCTTGGAAGACAGCACACACTTCCCAGGCTTGGAAGGTAAAGTTTGAGTTATTAAAATTATATGCTTTATGGAATGGGTTTGCCACACAATGTGATGCCAGTGATTTATATTTCAGTCAGGATGTATAAAAACAGTACAAGGCTTTCAGACCATTACCCAGAGTTTTAGGGTTTTCCCCATAATGTTGTATAAGGAAACACGGATCAATTCTAAACAATACACCATAATTTCTGTAATTTTTGGAAATGAAACCTTTGTCATCTTGCTTTCTACCTGATTGTAACTATGCAGCATTCACTTCTGAACACTTACAGCCTGGCAAAGGGGAGGACAAATGAATGAAGAATATAAGCAAGATCAAACGTTCAAAATAGTTATTTTTCTTTCGGGAAACTTGGAGTTGCCCCAGGAACAGGGAAATGAAACACGACGAAAGGCAGATTCAAAAATGAAAAATGACAGAACTTTTTTCCCCACATAGAAGAGCGTCAACCTGTGGAATTCAGTGCCTGTTCATGTTTTGAGAGCGGACATGCTGGAATATTTATAGACTGGACTCACAGCAATTTTAAACCCAAGTGAGTAGATGAGATCTGTAGCTCATGGACACCCAGGTGCCGCCCGCCCCCCCCCGGCCCCTAATGCTTGGATGGCCTCATTATAACTCTGCTTCTACTTCTTATATTCCAACATGTTACCAGAATTCAAAACAGGACATACAATTACACAACAACAGACATGAAATTAAATCAGTTGGACTGGCTATGACACAAAATGAAAGAAAAATGTGAGGAGGCAAAGGCAGAATGTTCATTTACGTGGGCAGAAAGCTACACCGCCTGCAGTGTCTTGGCTTTTATAGTCTGTCACAGTTACATAACAGGGGGCTGTTTAATTTAATTCTTCTTCCTAAATTCCATCCAGAAAGCCAAAAAAATGTCACTCATAAGCAAGATTTTTGAAGTTATGGTGTGTTTGGTAGCACTGTACCATGATAATTAATTGCCTATGGATTGCTATCTTATCGCAGATCCTGCTACATTAGGAAAATAATGTCAAGTGTTACAGGGTCCTGCTTTTTAAAGAGGTATTTTTCTCATTTATCTTTTTTGTAAATTATTGCAATTTTAACATTAACAGTCATATGTAAAATATATAGCTAAATGCTTTGTTTCAAGTTGGTTACGTCTGCTGACTGAAGGTTTGTTTTAGAAACAAGTATACAAAGAATTTTAGTAAACAAAATATTTATTCTGTGGTTGCATGTTCGACTTCAGAAACTGACTGAAAGATTGCTTTCTTTATTCTTCTGTCACAGCCTATTTGAAATTGTGTCACTCCAAATATTTGATCTTTTACACAAGCTGTGAGGCGGAGATCACACATGAATAGCAAAGATAACTCCAAAGTAATGCAGTAATTTACCTACCTAAACTCAACACAGCAAATTAAAAAGAAAGAAAGAAAAAAAAAAACGCTTTAAATGAAATGACAAAATCTGCCTATTCCAGAAATGAGGAACAAATTATTCAAAGTGTGCTAACTTGTGGCTGAAAGTGGAAACCATATGTTCCAATGACGCTCCAGAGAGCTGACATAAACCTGAAGCTGATTAGCGGAGGTCAATGTACTCAAGCAATGAAATAATTATCTTGGTAACCAAACACATCTTCCAAGGGTGGTAAGTGAGTGGCTGACTATAGGGGGCTCGAACTGCCTCCAAAATGCCAAAGAAACCTATGCAAATACAGTGAGCAGAAAAAAATAAATATGTACACACACACACACACACTTCAGGCACCACAGTAGCTCCACAGTTGCACACAATGACATCATGTGAAACTGAGACTTAGGGCTTTACTAGATTTCAATTTGTCTTTCAGTCGCTAATTCTGAACTGACAGCTGCATTAATATATCGAAAGCTACTGCACAAAAAATGCATTTGCTAAACACAAAACTTGCAGATGAATCTTTTACGTAGGATGCCAGTTCATAATGTTGCATGGTGAAACACATACAGTCTCTCTCATTCATACTAAGACAGCCATCGATGCATGTCTTCAGTAAGTGGAGGAAAACTTAAGCAGATTGGAAATTTGTGCAAGCTTCACACAGACCATTTCCAGGGGTTCTGAAACTTCTTATTATTATCTTATTATTAATTATTATCTTATTAATTACTTATCACCATGTCATCCCAATACAGAAAATAAAACATTACTAAAAGATTACACCTTTAGAAAAAAGTGAGTGTGACATGCATGTCTAATCTAAAATGAAAGCTAATTTTATTGATTTATCTAATAAAAAAAATCATAAGTTGTTTGAATGTTGGTTTGTTAACTAATCACAGAGTCTCAACTGATTTCCACAAAATTTTACATTTGCTTTGAAATTGGACCAACTTAAAATATAAGCTATATGTTGAATTGGAAAAAGGAATTATAATGGGAGGGAGTGGAAAGTAAAAAAAAATAGCATCAATGTAGGGACTACAATTCCCATCAGGCAGTGGGAGTGCAACAGCGCAGTGGCAAGGATATTAACATAAGCACAAACAAAGTTCTGTACGCACCAGATCAGAATCATATCAACCACAGGGACGTACAGCATCTTCTTGTCAATTTGGATAACATTTTTCTGGTCTTGCAGGATTACAGCGATGGTCTAAGAGTACGTCTTTTCATCTTATTGTGGGTTGTGCTTACCCATGTTGAATTTCCAAAAGACAGTTTTACCCCCCATTTATCTATACGCAGGTAACTCTGGGTACTTCAGCTATCTGATTATTAACATTTCATAATTTTAACTCTTTTCTGTGGATCTAAAATACTGATGGCAGAAAAAAAAAATGCAAAAATATCATTATATTGTAATTACACCAAAGATCACAATATTGCAATGTGGAGAATGAAAAACCATGATAATATCTTTATTTTGTTTATAATTATACATTACATTGCTTTCTTATTAAAATCCATCCATTATTATTAAAACTGTTTAACCCGATTCAGGGTCAAGGGGTCTGGTTGTCTCATCTGGCAGCGCTGGGCACAAGGCAGCTACTAACCCTGAATGAGGAGTCAGTCTATCCCAAGGGCCACGTACCCATACACCCACCCACAGTCACTCATTGGGCAAAATAAGGGTCATGATAGCCTCATGATAGTCTAATGAAGTAAGAGGAAAATTAGAGTATCAGTTGAAAATCATATTGGTAGCTTGAGAAAAGATACAAACTCCACATAGACAGGGATCAGGTTAGAAAAAAAACACAAAATTAAAATTGACCAATACCTGTCAATTGATTCACCAAATCAATTTTTGTAGCTTAGAATCACCAAGTATGAGTCCAGCCATATAGAGTGGTGGCTATCACAGGGCTCTTTATAGTTACAGGACTATGACACATTATCATGTACTCTATAATACAGGCAGGTTAAGTTTGTGTTCAAGATCACAAATTAAGTAAGAGCAAGAGATTGATTATGCTATCTTCTAAGAAACTTTTTTCTGATCTAAGTATTACATTTTTGATATAGTTCTTTGAAAATAAGCTTCTTTTTATTCCAAAATGTGTGTTTATAAGACATAATACCTTATACGGGGGTAAATCATGGCATATACCATTTTTATGAAGTTTGTAGACAACCATCCAAAGATCAATTAAATTATGTATGCATGACAAAAGACTTTATAATCAAAGAACAAGGTTTGTAATATAAAACACTGACAGTGCATAAGAGTGGCATACCCCCTTGTGAGAAAGTACTAAGGAAGTTAATGCTACTCAGCAGCTTTCTTATGGTCTCAAAACTCTGGAGAACTGGGTTTTATTACTGGCCTGCCCAGAATCTGATGTAGAGTTTACACCCGTTTTGGATGTCCACGCGCCTTTTTTGAGTTACTCTTCTTTTTTCCTGCATCCCAAATATATACTTATTAGGCCTACTGACATCTATAAACTGGGCCTGTATTAGAAAGAATGGGTGGATTTATAAACAGAAGGGTGATATTCAGGACTGTGTAAACTACAGAGGGATAGAGCTGATGTCACACACAATGAAATTTTGGGAAAGGGATACAGAGAGGAGGCTTAGGGAAGAGACCACCATAGAGGAGGAGCAGTTTGGTTTTATGCCCAGGAGAGGGACAACTGATAGAGTCTTTGCATTGAAACTGAGGATAAAGAAGCATTGAGAAAAACAGAAAAAATTGCCTATAGTGTTTATTGATTTGGAGAAGGCTTATCATAGAGGGCCAAGTCAAGAGGTCTACATGTGTATGGGAGAAAAGGAGTACCAGAGAAGTATGTGAGGATTGTCCAGGATATGTATGAGGGAGTGAGGAGTCATGTTAAAAGTAGTGTTGGGGTATCAGACAAGATCTCAGTTAGAGTAGGTCTTCACCAGGGATCTTGTTTAAGCCCTTACCTCTTTGTTCTGTGTTGAGCCATGGAATAAAAGACCGATCTCCTGTTGCATGCTTTTTGCTAATGACATTGTGTTGTGTAGCAACAGAAAAGAGGAAGGTGAGAGGAAGTTGGAAGAACAGAGATGTGCTTTTGAAGATAACTAGAAAAATGACTGAATATAAGAGGTTTAATGATGATCAGAATAAGGAAACTAGGCTGCAGGGAGAGCCACTGAAAAGAGTAGATACATTTAAATATCTAGGATCAGTGGTAGAGTGAGATGGAAAACTAGGTGTGGAAATGGAGGTGGATGGATAAAGTAAAAAAAAGATCTGAATAAAAAGGGTTTGACTGGTGAGGAGGTGCAGGACCACACTTTATGGAGAAGGTTGATCAAGCACATCGATCCCACATAGAAATGGGAAATGATGAGGAGGATGAAGAAGGTTAGCAAGAGTGTACGGGTTTATACATGTGTCCTGCGATGGCTCGTATCCTGTTCAGTGTTGGTGTGTCGTAGTATAGACTGCAATCCCACAACCCAGAAATAGAAAACAGTTCCAGAAAATGGTTTGAAGCAGACGGACTTGAAACTGGTAAATCAAATATATGAAATAATGACAACTTAAAAAGTAAATTTAATTCATTCTACAGTTTGCAATTGCAAATGTATAGCCCCACATCATTAAACTTGAGGCTTAAACAATGGATGAATGAATAAGAAAATAGAACAATTTTACATTTTCAGAGAGAATTTAGAAAATACCACTGAAAAATAAAGCACATTACTACCATAATTTAGAGTATGCAATCAAATAATTGAACAATGTGTGCATAATTAAAATCTCATGTTTATGTTGCTATCAATTTCAGCTGAAGGGTAACATTACATAAAATAAGACTGATAAACGCAAACAAGCATTTCTGGCAAAGACATCTTCATCACTGCCATATCTATTCATCACTAACTTATCAGCACTGTAGCTTGATGAATTATCCACAAACAGCTTATCACTGAAGTCAAATCACTTTAGTGCTCATTAAAGAAATATTTGCGTGTGATGCAAAAGGCTGCCCTAGTTTTAAATAAGTGGGATAATAAAAGATTGACAGATTTATTGTCATTCAGACATGAGGGCCTAAAGGCATTTTTGACCTTATACAAGCAGAGGGTAGTTAAAAACACACACACACACACACACATACACGTTCACACACTTGGGTAGAACTAGAATTTAATTACTACTTCAGAGTGATTTGACCAATGTGTTACACATATAAAATCTGAAAGTGTTTCATTTTAATTAACAAGCTGAGTGAAACGAGACCTATTTAAATTAGCTAGGAAGATCATAGTGTGCCACATTTTTAACATACTCCTTTGTTGTGTACAACACTAATGCTTCAGAAATCTTCCACTCTTCAGGTCCCCTCTGAGAGAAACCATTGACCTCCTTGATCACTAAATTACAATTCTGTGGGTCCACTTGGGGTTCACAGATGAGCACTGATATGGAAATGGTTGCTGCAATGGAATATGGACTGCCCAAATCAGTTCTGACTTCAGATGCAGCAAAATTTTCTCAGAGTCCTTCAGATAACCATTAAAACAATTTTCATCTCCTAACTCTTCTATTGGTAATTCGTGTCCAGGGAGCTGTTGGAGCTACAGTAGAGATAAACAATGACTAATGGTTTCTGCTTTCTGATATTCACTTGGCCCTTGAAAACAGAAAAATGATTGATGAAGTGACACTGGCTTGAATATGAGGGCTCATTTGTAACACTTGAAGAGAATATTTCATTTAAGACAGTAGACTTTGGAGGTTCTTAGTAGCGATGAAGGCAAGCTGCTTCTACCTAGAAACGCAGGCTGACACTTTGTTTTGTTACAATTTATTTAATGCTATCCTTTAGGGGAGTATGCAAATAATGTTTATGCTTGAAAAGAACTCTTTGGTCTTGCACTCAATGTCAAAAGAACATTATTCTAGATGTCAGACCCGTGACATAGTGCTGATATATTCATTTTATTGCCCATCTGTTCATTTATAGAACCTGCATAGTTCAACTTCAGGGTTGTGACAATATTGGGCACAGGCAGGAACAACAGGTCAGGTCAAGTTGGGGAACATGCACTGGTACACCACGTTGCCACACCCACCACAAGATGAAACAGCTCAGGATCTTGGTTGACAATCCCCCCAGGCAGACACGTGGACGTCTACCAGGAACAGCCAGGTGTTATGTGGGTGTCCCCTTGGTCTGGTCCAGCCGATAAATCCAGTCATCCATCATAAAGTACACTACATTCTCTCACTCCAGACCAATGCCAACATCACCTAAGCCTCTGTTCCTTGTGAAAAAATGACAAAGTTAGCAGTATCTGTCACTCAAAATATTCAATTCTTGCTCACAGTCTTGTATGGTAATTTTGATTTTTGACAGCTGGTCATTTACAGTTGTGGTACATGGCTGGGACCATTCATCCAGGCCAATACCCCCCAGACCGCCAGGTGCAGCATGGAGGTGCCCCGAATGCCAGCAGGGAATTATGGACAATGGAGTTTTTATCCACAGCCCTGCTGGATACCACAGGGGCCACTAGAAGGTGCTGCAGGGAGGAGCAGCAACTATTTGCCCTACACCCCAGAAATACGTCCGAGTCACATGGACAAGAGGAATGACGTGCTTCCGGGTTGAAGAAAAGGACTTTTTATCTGAATCATGGACTAAAGGATGGGAAACACTTCCAGGTCAGGAAATATAAAAGGACTCTGGGAACTCTCTGACAACAAGCTGAGCTGGGTGGAAGGGTGGCAATGCATCTGGGAGTAGGAGGATTGGTTTTTGTATTATTGATTATTGATTTATGAGTATTGTGGATAGGAGGGCGCTTTGTGCACATTATTATTATAATAAATAATAATTCTGGACTTTTACCTGGTGTCTGACGAGTGGTCTGAGTGTTCAAGGGGTCAAGAGCGCCCTAAACTGTCACACAGTATATTACCATAAGTATGACACTAATGTTCATTAACATGACACGAGATCTGCTATAGACATCCCTTTTCATTCAAGATTTGTTTCTGTCATATATCTTTTGCAACCAGTACCAGAATGTCACCTAATGATATAAATGGTACATTCCACAAACATCATCAATACACCAAATTTCTAATGAAAGAATGGATGTCAATAGCTGAATCTGTGTTAAGATGCACTGAAGTTATTCAATTGTCTAGGTGTGGAACAATAAACTATTACAGTTTACTTGTGCAGTTCCTTAATTTGGTTACTTGAGTTACAGTACATATCTGAGGATTGTTGTGAGAATTTAATGTAACCAGTTGAATTATAATGAGCAGAGACACATGGACAGACAAAGCAAGGGTCAAAGACATGCAAACAAACTGGAGACAGGAACAAAAATCAAATTGGCAAAGAAGTGAGTTGGACATCAAGAGCAAAACAAAGTCAAAACTAAACGCCTAAACCTAGCATTAAGAAACTAAATACAAGTCTACAAATTAGACTTGATGTTATTTTGGAAGAATTAAGTGGATATGACTGGCCAACCCTGATGGGCAAAATCGCCTGTTCTTGTCTAGATTGTTCTAATGTTCTAATAAACCACACAAATGGAATCCTTATGTGGAAAAAGCTCAGTTATGGGACACAATCTGGGCCCCCTTGAGGTAGTAGCAAAGGAGGGAATTAAAACAAAACTCTCTCATTGACACATTAACACAGAGTACTTTCAGTCAACAAACTATTCAGCTTAAGTGTGCCAGGAAACACTACTGGAGCTCCTTTATACCAACAGCAATATGCCTGCATAATGTCTCACTCTGGCTGTGACTGGCAAGTTTTTTTAATTTTAAAAATTTTGTTCTTATCATTGTTATTCTTTAGTCATTCTTGTGTATGTTCAAACTCTAGTGTGTGCATACTGTATATACTGTAACTGCAGTCAGAAGTTTTCTTTTTAATTTTCTTCCTTTTTAGTCATTCTGATGTGTTTTCAGAGTACAGCATGTCATGTCATGTCATGTTCTAACCTGCATAGGGCACAAGGCAGTAAAAACCCTGGCCATGGCGCCAGTCCATCACAGGGCAACCATATTGTATATGTATATATATATATATTTATTTATCTATTTATTTTATTTAAAGCGCATCTATAAAAACTTAAATTTCTCCCAGGAGACAAATAAAATTTCTCTTTATCTACAACCTGGTTATGTTCTTGAAGTCTTCATTCAGTCCCAGACGTCATTGCCTAGACAGTCCAGTTACATATTTACAGACTATACTGTATATTCTTAATCAGAAAGTGAAAAGGAAGGTTTCATGCCGGAGGCAGAGCTCCTTGGAAAGTGTCCTGCAGCAAAGCAAATCCCATTATAGCAAATATCAAGATAACTACATTTTCAGAATAATGAATACGTTTGTGGGCCCAGAGAAACATTAATAGAATATCATAATAAACTAATCTTGTTTTATTGAAATGTAAATCTCTGAATAATTAACTTTTTTTTTGATGAATAATGGTCACCGAACATAATAATTCTAATCAAAAAATACTTAATGCTGCTGCTACACTTTCTGCGCCGAGTCTCAGGAACCCTGCAATAGGTTGTCTCACAAACAGAGACAGTCTGTTGTGAAATGTCCAGTCTTGGGCAGTCTTGGCGAGTACAGGCACAACATAATACACATAGCCAAATCCTGAGTCAATGTTCCACTGAGCGTTCTTGTGGGTAGGTGTGTTGAGTGTGGACATTGTACTGTTCAAATTTAATAGCACTTCTCAAAGTTTTCTTTGAGATGAACAAAAAAAAAAAAAAAAAGAGAGAGAAAGTGTCAGTTTACACAGAGAAAAATTAACAATCCTGGAAAAAGTTGATTCCAGAATGAAGAAAAATGATGTTGCAAAAGCATTTTGGAATCACACCTTCATCTTCATCTAAAGGCTCGTTTTCATTCTTTGTTCATACCTGTATTTCCATAAAAAAAAAATTAAATTTTCAAATAAAATATTTTTTCCAATTTAAGAAGTGCTTTTTTATATACAGGTATTGTCAAGATTGGATCACAGAGTTGCACGAGAGACAGGAAGGTGAGTCCAAGTTTTCAAGGATAATACAGGTACTTTATTGCTCTAATGTGAAGGCAGGTGCTGTTAGGAGCCGCCACACAGGCTATCATCCTGCTTTTGCTCCCATCTTCAGATTAGACCACCACCAGCAGCTTGGAATCACCACTATGGCAGACACATTCTGGACAAGACAGATCAGGAGAGTGTGAGGAGAGCAGATCAAAGTCCCATTTAAAATGTTAAACGTTGTGTGAAAAGCACAGTACGAGGTAAGCCTGATCCTGCAGAGGGCAACCACTTGCTTTGCCCTTGCTTT
Source organism: Polypterus senegalus (assembly GCF_016835505.1). NCBI lineage: Eukaryota > Metazoa > Chordata > Cladistia > Polypteriformes > Polypteridae > Polypterus > Polypterus senegalus. Next base: position 38,458,743 of record NC_053157.1, read on the forward strand.
ACTGTTTACCAGATGCAGCAGAGAAGCTGCAGAGCTGTCCTTGCGCCACTGCTGTTACACATGTCGAATCACCACCGGCCCTGGTCACAACACTATACAGATTTCCCCATATTAGTTATAATTAAATTTCCGTTATAATTAAATATTTTTATGGTCTTGTGAGTTTCGTTATAACAAGTTTCCACCTGTAGAAGACTCAATTTAAATGTTTGTGGCTTTCTCAAAGTGTCTGAAAGGCAGCAGCCAAACACTTCATTCTTGTAGCAAAGCTTTAATCGAACTTAAATTAAGCTGAACTGAAAACTGAACTGAAAAAAAGTTCTAATAAAATGCAGGCACTTTCTTACCCAAGTTAAGCACATATACCTGACTTACTATTCGCTAATAAAGCAGCTAACATTTAAATAGTTTCTCAAAACACAGGAAAATTATCAAACAGGTTCAATGTCAGTTCTCATGGAAATGAAAAGCTGCAAACAGACTGGCTCTACAAAACAATAAGACTCTGCTTAAATGGGGAAACAGTAAAATGTTTATTTGTACTGCAGCACTATGCATGTTTTTATGGAGTATTTTTGGCCATATTCATACGAGCCTTGAACAGAGAAACAATGAGAGTTCCTTCTCTGGCCTTTCAGCTTTCCCAGAATACACTTCAATCTTGTTCAGCTGGAGATGTTCTTCAGGTCTCTGCCATTTAACCTTTTCAACTAACAGATTTCAGGTAAAGTAATCCCCATACAAAGAGGAAACAATAATATTTCTCTGTACTGCAACACCAATCCTATTTACACCGAGCATTTTTGTCCATATTCATATGAATGGACTGAAGGCAATGCTCACATATGTCAATCTTCAATTGTCAATTGAATCTGCTCTAGCACTTGACCACTCCAACTATCCACTTTAGACTGGCAGTTAACTTATTATATTTGCAGTTTTAAAATCTTTCATTGCAGAAAGTGTCTAATTTTGTAAACAGTTCAAATGTTAGACATTCTGCATAAAACAAAAATTGCGATATGTGTGAAATGAACACTCTCGACACACAACAAAAGGTTTGGAGCAGCCACCCACATATTGTCCCTTGCTGCAAAAGGGTTTTTTAAGAGCTCTCATGTGCATGGTTTTGAGTCCTGAACTGAATTGATGAGGTTTTGAAAGATGGTGGTTTCATAAGCCATGAACCGGAAGCAATGTCACCTGTCTGGAACCGGAAGTGAAGTCAGTCTGGGCACCTGAACTGGAAGTGATGTTAAATCAGGCAGGTTTTCCCGTATTTGGTCTGCAGAGACAACAGAGGTTGGTTTAGTGCCCCTCGCCACCCCCTGGCCTGGTGGGCAGTTACCTCCACTTGGTCCACTCAGCTCCTTCCTAGTCGCACATGTGTGACACGAGATATCCGCATATTGTATACCATGGTACGTAGAAAGGAAGTGGGCAGGTGCTACACTATTCCTTTTACCTGGTGACTCAGAAATTAATGTCTTATCCTCAAAAACTACTATAGTTTATTAGTTATAACAGTTAACGCTACAAATCTCTTATATGTTTTGTTAATTGATACTTCTGATAATTTATCTATGAAAGGAATTAATACACTGCATTAAGGCTATTACTTTAAAATGAATTCAACTAGAACACAGGGACACTAGTGAAAACCTGTTAAGGAAAAATTTGATACAAATGTTTAAAACCATAGGCACATGGAACAGATTAAGATGTTCTAATTATTGTTTGATATTAGGTGATGTGTTATGAGTGCTATTTTTCAGGTTGACTTTCTTTCTATAGCACCATATCAGTTGCTGAACTAGCATCGCAGATGTTAATCATATGATTCTTTACATGCTGCTTATATAACTTTAACTATAGGCTGATGTTATTTTGATAGCTGAGAGAAGGGAATTCAATTTGGGTTCCAAACACTTAAACAACTTTAATCATAATCTTTAGATTTATTTTAAAAGTTGACCAATGTCAGTGCACTTTTAAAATATGAGCTTTGCCAAACAGTTGTAGCTAGTGAACTCTCCTAAAAAATGTTAATAGCAACTGGCTGGTTATTTCCTGCCATAAACGCACCTTGAACAGAAAAGCAGTGAGAGTGCTTTCTCTGGCATTTCAGCCTGCAGCGCTGTCAGTCCAGACTAAAACTACACATTCGATAGTAGCTGGAAAAGTTTATTTGCTAAATAAATCTCAGGTACGTTGATAAAAAGCTAGAGGCTCCATTTATCCAGTAATTCCTTTTGCCCCATGCAATTTCTCTAATTGCTTCCTTCTGTCTGAAACACGATCACCTTTTTAATTTCACTTGCAAAGTTTAAGGACTGACTTTAGGCACCCCAGTGTAGTTTGTATCTTAGTTCTGACTTTAAGAGAAGAAAAGGGCATCTTTTGCATTCCATCTCAGAGAACGTGGTCCAGATGTTTGACTTGTTTCCAGTAGAAAATAAGTGACATGAATCTCTGGTGCACCTTCGGGAGTAATGAGGAGCAGACGTGTCTAAACATTCAGCAGAGTACTGTACTTTCTTGAGCTGTATTTTTATTCTTTCCATCTCTGATGACAAACATCATTATACTTTTATGCTCTACAAGAAACAGTTTAGTACACTCAGTCCAAATATGTCATATATATATCTTCAAGTTCATATTCTAAATGTACTTGCCTTTGCAATTACTTATTCATTTTTCAAATCCAGTTAGTATAATCCAGGTTTCAGGAGGAACTGAAAGCTATCATGGCATCATCAGACACAAACAGGATCTAGCTCATGATGGGTTGTGGAAGTCCAAATTCCAGATTAATGTGTCTTCTGTATCCAATTAATTTTCGGAACTCTCTTAGTTCAAGATACGCATCTGGACAACATGGTCAGAAAGATAGAAAGGCAGACTATAATGGGATGCACTAACTCTTAAACTACATGAAGAAAACATACATAAACCAGAAGGAATGTTGGCACAGAACATGGTAGGGTCTGCCTTCACCCCCTTTTCCAAACAACAATTTGTAATTACTCAATTTGTAGATGAGGAACTTTAACACAGTGGTTAGCAATACTGTACTGCATCTCCAGAGACCTGGACCAAATTCTCAGACAAATCAATGTTTAGTGTTTATATATTTTTACCTTGTCTGTGTGGATTTCCTCTCTCTTTACACATCACCCACATATTCATTTTCGGTTAACTGACAAAGCTAAATTTGTCCCATAAAACTGTATGTGAGTGAGTGAGCATGCCCTGGAATGGACCTTTAAAACCTTAAAAGTAGGTTTAATAAAAGGATGGATGAACATAAAAATCTGGACCCTTTCTTGGAATGCATTCACCTTGTTCTCAGACTGCCTGACCTGTCCATATGAAATAGTTTTAAACTACAGTATAACACGACACACACCGGGTCCCTCTCTGATAATAGTTTGCTTGGTTGGCCTCACGATTGTTCAATGGTTCTACCTATCAATGTTTAACTACAGCATGAAGTGTAATCTGTCCTAAAAGTGAGACTAGAGGCAAAAGAAATCAGTTGCTGAATACAAACAACTTAATTCCTACTGTTAAGAGCTCTTAGAAAGAATAATGCATTCTGATGGTTGAAGTTCAGCGGAGGATTAAAATAGTGGGTAATACAAACAGATGTTTGTGGATTTTTTTTACTGCTTTTGGCAACCACTGCTTTGTTTTCAAATAACTGTGGTAAAGACAGGGAAAGGTATCAGCCCATACAGCAATCAACTGGGGGTACTACTAGGAAGATGCATGACCCTGCAAGTGTTCAACAGTTGCAGAAAGATGCGTTTTTGCAGGGTTAAGGATAAACACCATCCCAGAGCCAAGATTAGAATGAAACCGGGAGGGTACTAGGAGCCCAGGAGTTACCAAATGACATGCCAGTCACCCAGTCCATTAGATCAATTAGAGTAGTGGTTGTCAAGTTCAGACCTGGGGGTTCATTATGGCGGCAGTTTTTTTTTTCCATCCTGTTACAGAATCAAGGTGTCATTTTTTACCCTGTGATTGATCTCATTGTTTAGTTATCTAGTCTTTTTTGTTCCCTTAATCTGCATTTATAAAAGCAGTATGAGAATTATAATTTTCTGCCCTAGCTTTAAATGATTAACTCTGTTTGTACTCATTCTATTAATTCTCCTTTTCCTGTGGATTTTGCTTTCTTATTTGTATTCTAATAGTGACAGTTAATGACAAATGAAACAGAAATAGGGCAAACACTAAATGCTAAAAGACTGCAGCTATATCAGCCTCAGGCCTACTAGCGTACACATTTGTAAATAAAACCTTAAATAATCACCTGGAAAAGTGGAACAATCATCATGATGAAGATAGATGATGAGAAATTTAAAAGCTAAAATAAAACCTGTAGACATAGTAGACCTACAGGAATATTCTTTAGTGCATGAATGGGTAGTATGGACACCTGCTGGTGAGTGGAAGGTACAGCCGATGCTTGCGATTCACAGGTTCATCGTCAATGAATGGATATTTTAAGGGTTTTGAAACCTACTGCAGAAAACCGCAAAATGACACTATAGCAGTTCTACTTAAATGGACTGCAAATCCCAGCAGCCCTGGGAGTACCACGCCACCTTCAGTTGCTTCAGTGGTTTCTGTGAGGGGGTAAAAGAAGATGAGGCACTACTTTTAAAAGGGAGCCATAAGACGCCAGCAGGATTGCAAATGTCTGGTATCTTTGTTTTAATGCTTCACTGCACTTTTTTTGGATTTATGTTCTTGTCATTTGCCTGCTTATTAGTGTGATTTTGTCTAGGTTGGAAAACATCTTTGTCTGGGGATCACTCCTAACTTCTATAAATCTTCACTTACTGTACATTGGTATCATGGTAGGACAAAACTTTCCTAATTTTCAGGACGTTGTTTATAGGGGATTTCATTTTACAACTCCACCACCATCATCATTTACATCTGCAAAATTGGACTTTGGTGTAAATGATTCTCATTTTGTGCTTAGTGTTTTGTTAGATTTCTTTTGTATCTGTATATAGTTAAGTATTTACTATTACCATTGGGGTTTTGGGTGGGTTTCTGCATACATGATAGTTATTTAATTGTCTTTGCTTCATTATTTATTCAATATTTTCTTTTGATTGAGCTGCCATTTACATGTCTCTTTTTGTAAGTGTGTAAGCCAAGTAAAGGCTGGACATGTTTCTGGTGCCTATTGGCTATTACAACACACAAGCTAGAAAGTGTAAAGAAAACTAAAAGGGTCTAGTATGTCACAAAAGCATAGACTACGTGTAATATTAATATTTTTTTTATAATTTACAACCGTAAATATACAGACAAATTATAGGATTTTTTTTTTTAATTTAGAGAAAATAACTGTAGAACTACACACTTTGACTGGAGTACGCACATATCTTTGTCTTGGCAACCAGCCTCATACACATGATTTGCTTACACAGTGATTATACCATCTTGCATTTCTTGCAACCTTATGTCTCTTATTTAGTGCAATAAACTTACAATACAATCATGGGCCCAAAATGTATTTCCGCAGATTTGCATTTACAGGGATCTTACACCCCTAGCACCAATGAATTGCATGTGATAACAGTATGGTCTACTGGAGGCTGCCTGTCTCTGTAAATTGTTTTGTATTTTAATTAACAAACAACAATCCATGCAATCAAATCAAACTTGACAAAACCAAAATTTAAAAAGAAAGATGAGAGCAAGCCAACAAACTAAATCTTTTAAAGCAGCAAGGAAGGAAGAGTATCCTTTTCCTCAGTATAGAAGCTTATTCTAAAATGTTATCGATTAGATCCATCCATCCATTATCCAACCCGCTATATCCTAACTACAGGGTCACAGGGGTCTGCTGGAGCCAATCCCTGCCAACACAGGGCGCAAGGCAGGAAAAACCCCGGGCAGGGTGCCAGCCTACCGTAGGGCGCACACACACACACACACACACACCAAGCACACACTAGGGACAATTTAGGATCGCCAATGTACCTAATCTGCCTGTCTTTGGACTGTGGGAGGAAACCAGAGCACCCAGAGGAAACCCACGCAGACACGGGGATGTTAAGTAGATCTTGCAATATTTAAAAAATGTTTTGAACAGATGATCTTAGTGATAATTAGAATTTTTCCAATTTCAAATAGTATAGGACATTATTTACCCACTGACTTAAAAGTGGAGAGGTGGGATTCTTCCAAATGAGCAAGATAAGTCTATGTGCTTGTACGGAGATAAAGGCAATTATGATTTCTTTGTCCTTCTCCACTTTAAGCCTACCTGGTAGTACACCAAAAACATCTGTTAATGCATTAGGAGGGATTGTGAGACCAAGGCTGTCTGACAGGCAAAGATTTTTTTTGTCCAAAATGATCTTATTTTGGTACATGTCCAAAACTTGTGGCCCATTGAGTCTGGAGCTAGATTGCAATGTTCGCAGGTTGATTCTTGTGTTAGAAACATTTTGGATCATTCTAATTGAGATAAATCTGCTTGACAGAAGTTTTTAAGATGAATGATTGTATGCTTTGCGCATATGGAGCTGGAGTGTATCCTATGCATGGCTGCCTTCCACTCCTTTTCTGAAATATTAAGCGAAAGATCCTTTCCCCATTGTACCCTAGAGACTTTTAAATGTTTTTATAAATTGTAGAGATGCTATCCGAGTCTTCAAGACTGATAAATATTTCTTCTGCAACAGTCATAAGTGAAAGGTTAGGTAAATTTGGCAGATTTCAGCTAGCAAAGTTTCTAGCTTGAAAGTAGTGGAAAAAATTGTGTGGATGAGTAGTTAAATTTGAAGCTTACTTGCTCGTAGGATGCAAAAACATTCTCTATGTACAAGTCTCTAAATATTTTAATCCCAGACATTTTCCAAACATTAAATACCATATATGTTTTGAGATGGTGGAAAAAAGTGGTTGTCATATGGAGGTGCAACAGATAAGAGCTTCCCACATTGGTTCTATATTCTGAGTGAATGAAGGGCAATTGGATTATTAGAGTATTGAGGATAGTTTGTATTTACTGGAGAACAGCGCAAGGAATATAAAGAAGCACTGCAAGATTTTAATTCCATTGCATTCATCTTTATAAATCTTAACTGGGTCTCAGAAGTGCAGAAATATTCTAAGCCATCAAAGCTATCTGTAAGCACATGGCTTCAGAGATTCTGCATATATGTATATCAACCTGAAAAATCAGATAATTGCTCATAAAATGTTGGTAATTTTTATTAACAGTTATTGACCCTCTACCACTTGGTTTCTCTTCTTAGTATTCTACAGTGGCAGTTGGAAGAGAGACCAGTGATGTTTGGAGCCTTGCTGTTCAAAACTTAAAGGAATTAAACAGCTCATCAAGTAATTATGACATTATTGAATGGCCTAGGTCATCAGAAGTGTAATTTTGTTAATTAAGGCCAACAAACCCCACCGCAGAGGTTTATCCAAGAATGCTTTTTAATAGGTCTGTTGTTTTTCTCTTCTCCATTGATAACTGGCTTTATTTCAGTTAAAATGTTAATAGACCTTAAACTGTCATCATTTGTTTTTTGATAATTATTAGCATTGTTTGTTTCAGTTGGTGTTTAACATAACTTGTCTGTTTGTGCCTAATCATATTGTAAGGTTTAATAATTTACTGACCCTAATAAAATATTATATGGTTTAATAGTTTACTGATAGTGCATTGCAGGTACAGGTGTTTATTGTGGAACACTTGGGTAGGAAAGTGACCTAGGACTCCATGGTTATAAGCACACTGATGGTGCTGAATATTGCAGTGAGGGAATAAACTAGGAGATGAAATGACAGGTTGAACACAGTCAGTCAGTCAAACCCAGGAAGGCAGAATTATCAAAATGACAAATGAAAAGGCAACAAAACAAGGGTTGAAGCGAAAAAAGAATATTTAATGCTAGGTTTACTTGAAAATTAAGTGAACTATCGCATCGTCAAAAAAACCCAACTGAGTAATGTAAAAATAGCACCAATAAAATTGACTTTGGAAAAGTATTAACAATAGAGACAAAAAAAAAAAAAAAAAAAAAAAGTGACAAAATACTACAATCTCACCTTGTTAGAAGCCCTGTTTAGGCAGGTCCAAATTGGTACCAGGTATTTATTTTTCTTACTTTGGCCCTTTGTGTTATTCTAGTGGTTATGTTTAATTTTTTATAACACTAAACACTTTGACTTTTTTGGCAGCTTAGGTATTATTTGATAAACTGCCCATCAATTCAACAATGGATGGAGAACAGTCCCTATTGTTCATACTACAAAAAGTTGAGATTTTCAACAAGCATAGCATGCGCTGCATTTCAAGTTCAAGAATTGTCACATGTATTCTCACAAGGGCTCGGTTATGAGGAAACATGTAAGTGGGACATGGAAAGTGATGTCACTGTTTTTCTCCAACCAATCCAAAGCCTTGCAAGACAAGCCGTAACCACACCCTTGACACAACTCATTTAAATAACTTGGGACTTTTCACTGGAGTCGGGAAAATGAACCATGCAAGAGAAGGAAGCAAAGAAATAGGGGGGGAATACCCTACAAGATGGCCTATGGAAATACATTTATTGTAGTGAACTTTGAAAATGTGACTGGTTCTCTAAAAACGACATGCATCATTATTATAAATAAATTCTATCTTGAAGTTATCACATGTATTGATTATTATTTCTCATTTTTGTTTAAAAACATCAAACTATCAAGTTAATTTTTATATATTTGTTATCAGTTTTAAAGTCTGTCTAGAGACATTCTGTCTCTTCATAATACTACAAATAGAAAAGCAAGTATGAGAAACTTAGCATTGGGTAGACGGAGAAAATAGATTAAACCTGTTCTAAAACTAAAAAAAATAAATCACTATAACTATGAAAGAGCAGCCAATTTTAATCACTAGAATATTTTTTATATTTATTTATTTAGTCGATTTTTCAGAATATTCTGTGCTACCAGCCTGATCAAACATCAGGTTGGTTTTACAGTACTACCAGCTAACTAAAACTTTTATATTGTGTATATAACAAATACGGCAAACTTTAGAGAAGTAATATAACATACTGTATATAAGTGTGCACATGCATTTATTTTTTGAACAAGGAAAAAGTCAGACATATTTTTACAGTTTTTTCTTGGAAAAATGATTGTATGTATAGTTAATTATCCCAAAAACAAAGAAAAAAAGCAAAGATGTCACCCAATTTAAGTTCAAAGCACTGTGTACTAACATTTATTTTGTTAGCAGTCCAAAACTGGACTTCCATAATGATTTTGTCATTCACCAAGAGTCAAGAAGGCCCATGACCTCCCAAGATTTTTTCTTTTATGTGCTCAATCATTCTGTGTAGTCAATACTAAGTATTGATCAGCCATCTTGTGTTGACATTTTTTTGTGTTCATGAGACTCCCAATAGCTCACCATCATGTCAGAGAGCAGAAGCTTCCTAAATCTCCAGTTTCATCCTCTATTCATAGAGTTTGGCATAAAGATGTCTATTTTGTATTTCTATGTTTTTTTCCCCATCTCTGCTGTACTTTTTGACTCATGCATATTAGCACGAAGGCCATTATCTTTATATTTCTTTTGCAGATAAAATCTACGTTACCAATTCATACAGGAGCAGCATTGTTGTGCCTACAATATACTTTAATCTCCAGATTTTCCCAAATATATTTTTGCATGTACGAAGAGTTCTGCTGGATTATACAACAGATTGCTAGATCATATAACAAACAGTAAATTCATTTAGCAGCCAGTAAAGTCTGTATTCTCTCTTTTTTTGTGTCAAGTTTACAAAGTACAACTTGGTAACCTCACATATCGGGTGTTTGTAACCCTAGCATCACCAACAGCCTGTTTTACCTCCTCATTGGCCTTTATGACTGGCCCCAGGGGATACACAGATACACAGTACATAACTTGGGATGCTATCAGGTCTGAAAGGCTATGGTTGGGTTTGACTTGAGAGCTTTTCTAGCTTCAAGGTTTGATTGCCAATAAAACATGAGCGATAATGTATTCTGAATCCATGCAGAAGATACAAATCCAGACTGGCATATTCATATAACAGGAATCCAAAAACTTAAATAAAAACTGAGAAACAGGAACTGAAAAAAATAAACTTGAGGATTGTAGTTAGCACATTTGATGGTCTTATAATTAAAGACACTAGGCAGTACAAATACTGGTGGTGATGGGGTCAGTTTGAATGTGCTACATGTGGATACCAGATAACTGGATTTGGCATGTGGAGAAAAGGGAAGAAGTATGACAACATGGCTTTAAATAGTAGGTAATCCAAATTTTAATTTTTGTGCTGTAGAATTACGAAATAAAGAAAAATGCATGACATAAGTTTTGCAATAGATTATACCTTATCAGGGGGTGGCGTGGTGGTGCAGTGGTAGCGCTGCTGCTTCGCAGTAAGGAGACCTGGGTTTGCTCCCCAGGTCCTCCCTGTGTGGAGTTTGCATGTTCTCCCATGTCTGTGTGGGTTTCCTCTGGGTGCTCCGGTTTCCACCCACTGTCCAAAGACATGCAGGTTAGGTGCATTGGCGATCCTCCATTGTCCCTAGTGTGTGCTTGTGTGTGCCCTGCGGTGGGCTGGTGCCCTTTGTTCTTGCCTTGCGCTCTGTGTTGGCTGGGATTGGCTCCAGCAGACCCCTCATGACCCTGTGTTAGGATATAGCGGGTTGGATAATGGATGGATGGATACCTTATCAGATCATAAAGCTTCAACTGTATAAAACATTAACACTAATCCGGATTTGGTAAGAAACAGTTAACAGCTAAAATGCAGCACTTAATCTTTTATTTTTCAAATTCTATTAATTCATTCAGAAATCCCTCCACTTCCTTAACCCCCAGTCTAATCCACTGTTAGAAGGTGCAGAGGCCAATTCTGACACCATCATTTGCTTTGCAAAGCAAGATCCAATGCTTCAATAAGCCTCTGGATCTTAGAATCTGGAAAAACAGATTCGTGCAAAGGGCCAGATTCTTATCCAGATGAAGGCCTACTTCAGATTATTTGCTTACTCTGGTGATTGGATTGGTCTGGCACCAAAATGTGGCATGCGCTTCCTTCAATTTATGATGAAAGCAAAAGCAATATACAACTCAGATTATTGAAAATTGCTTGCTTAATGTAATATGCACTTGATATTGTTAAAAAGCTAAGCAAATATTAGCATCTCACAGAAAGAGCAGCTAACACTTGAGGGAAAATTCTTATTCATATAAAATTACTCGGCACCGCATTTATTTTAATTTATTTACTGAGTTGCTAATGTTTATTCTCATTCAAATCTTTTGAAATGATTACAGCGTTATTTAGAAATATAAAAGTTACATACTAATGTTATTATTACAGCCCATTTCAGGAAATAGCCAAGAAGTTTTCACCAATGTGTTACATTTAAATACTACAGTACAAATACATTTTGTTACAAGAAATAATTAAAATCAGACTTGTGTGGGGTCCTTAAAAGTTTCCTGTGTACCTGTTGAAATTACTGTTTTCAGCAATGGATATAATTTTGTGTTTTGTATAAATAACTCGCCCCATTTAATAGCCCCATTTCCCTAGTGAAATTGTTCAAATTGCAGCTGCCATATAAAAAAAATAAATTTATTAATAAAACTAACAAAACTGCAATTTGGTGCTAACAAAACTCCACAGTAAACATTCCTTATAATGCAGAACATTTCACAAAGGTTTAAAGCCAAAAGAATAAGAAAAATAAAGCTTTAAAAAGCAATTATGTGCTTTTATTACAAAAGAGGTGACAAGCAAGTGGAAAACTTTTTCTAGATTCAAAACTTACTTGCACTTAATTTATTCTTACAATAAAAAAGAACGCCAAGGAGAGTGTTGAACATAGATGGGACTTTTGTAACTAAGCCTCTAGGAGAGTCAAATGGAGGTCAATTTTCATGCGACTCAGGTTTGTCAATCAGGGGTTAATTCAACTTTGAACACTTACCTTAATAACATTAAATTAAAAATGTCCTGCTTATGATTTCATTATGTACATCGTGTGCATCAGTAAGCAGCTCGCCTTCCTCTTTATCTGAGACATCACACACTGCATGCACGGTTTTACCTTTCCCAGTCCTGCAAAGTCAGTTCACGTGAGCCACTCGGGGTACATGCATCGAAGGTTTTCAGCTGTGCTTGTGCTATGTCGTGCGATCTTGCAATGTCCACGGCTTTATTTAATGTTAGCTAAGACCCGGCACTTTCTTTCACACTTTCGTTGAGTTTGTGCCAAACACTAGTCTATCCCTGACCATCTCATCTTTGTTTGCATAAGCACAGTCCTTCACCCGCAAATATTTCATGGCAGCAGGTCTATTGAATAGCTGCTGACGAACGGCCTTATATGGGCAGGCACTCAATTACGTAGGAGGCTTGACGATGAAGGATGCAACTCCGCATCACACGGCGACCGAGCTGCAGGCTATGGCCGTATATATGTATGTAAGTAGGTTCCAGTTATGACCATTACACGTAGAATTTCGAAATGAAACCTGCCTAACTTTTGTAAGGAAGCTGTAAGGAATGAGCCAGCCAAATTTCAGCCTTCTACCTACACAGGAAGTTGGAGAATTAGCGAAGAGTCAGTCAGTGAGGGCTTTGCCTTTAATTAGTATATATATATATATATATATATATATATATATATATATATATATATATATATATATATATATATATATATATATATATATATATATATATATATATATATATATATATATATATATATATATATATATAATCCTAAGCCTAAAAGTGAAACGATTTTGTGCAACGATTTTATGCGATGTTTTTATGTCACGTTTTTTGTCACGCTTTAAATTGGCCTTATTTTAAAACCTACATATATATATGTTTGGTATCATTATTTTCAGAATTTATCAAACTTTAATGTGACATTGTTTCAGATTTTCAGATTCTTATTCAGTTTTTAAATTATAAACTAAAAAATATCAAGAAATCACATCCCACAAGATGAGACTTTGTGCCAACAGATTTAACCACACCCGGGGCCGGAAATAAAAGAATGAGAAGATGACAAAGACAGCTCTTTCCCATTGTATCACCATTTAAGAGGGGGTTTCGGGGGAGAGACCACATCCACTTGGGGTGCGTTTAGCCCCCCTCTTCACAACACGAGCAGCAGAGATGCGAAGTGGCTGGGGCGTAGAACAGGCAAGGGGAGTTGGCGAGCGAATTGAGCAGGGGGTGTATGGAGGAATATTTCGGACAAAATGAAATAAATAAATAAATGCGTAAATAAAAAAAAGTACTGTGAAATGTGAGCATAAATAAATAAATGTGTCATGAAATGAGAGCCTTAATAAATAAATATGTCATGAAATGAGAGCATAAATAAATAGTGTCACGAAATGTTTTTCGTTGCTTATTTATTTATTTCTTTCATTTTGTCCGTAACATTCCTGCAAACTGTCATGAAATACGGCTTGAAATAAAACTTTCACTTTCACTCGTCAAAGTTGAGAGGGTGGGCCCTAACACGCCCTCTAGTTACTGATTGGTGAATCGATAGCACAAGAATTAATTAGAAAATGCTTACTACCGATGAAATGGATTCTACCGAAGATATTACGTATTTCAGAGAGAGAATTGAAGATTTATCGGAAGAAATTACAATGTTGGCGACCCTTTTAGAATTGAATATTTGACCCTTGTTTTACGAGTATAAAGTCAGTTGCATATTCGCAGCTACTTTTTCAAACAGCTGTACAGCTCTGATCAGTGGTAAAGTTGTTCAGTTTAAAATATTAGTTGGAGCTGCTTTGGGCATTCCATGTCAAAGTACCTAAACTAATACAGCCGTTGCAGCTTACCGTATATCAAACTGGCTCATTCGCCTTGTGATCGTCTTCTCCGATACACCATATACTGTAGATCTGCAATCTGTTGTACTTTTAAACCGCATAACAGAAGGTGCTCTATTGACTCAGCTGGAATGTCAAAGGTTGGACGTCCAGAGCAGGGAACTTTGTCACCTGAACTGGAGTGTAGTAGAGTCCGTTCCACCTGTTCTTCGAGAATTTCAAAAACAGTTTCATCTATATCGGAGTGTAAAAGGGCCGCCAACATTGTAATTTCTTCCGATAAATCTTCAATTCTCTCTCTGAAATACGTAATATCTTCGGCAGAATCCATTTCATCGACAGTAGTAAGCATTTTTCTAATTAATTCTTGTGCTATCGATTCACCAATCAGTAACTAGAGGGCGTGTTAGAGCCCACCCTCTCAACTTTGACGAGTGAAAGTGACAGTTTTATTTCAAGCCGTATTTCATGACGGTTTGCAGGAATGTTACGGACAAAATGAAATAAATAAATAAGCAACGATAAACATATTTCGTGACACATTTATTTATTTATGCTCTCATTTCATGACATATTTATTTATTAAGGCTCTCATTTCATGACACATTTATTTATTTATGCTCACATTTGACAGTACTTTTATTTATTTACGCATTTATTTATTTATTTCATTTTGTCCGAAATATTCCTCCATAGGGGTGAGCCCCCTAGTTAGTTATAAATATAAAACACAAAAAATATATCCCATAAGAATTCTCTCACCTTTAATATGACACACTTAAATCATCAGTGCAGCACCCAATTAGTTTTAGACATGACATAATTAGTTTAATGGAGATCACCTGTCTGTACTCAAGGTGTTTCAATTCATCGTAGTATAAATGCACCTTATCTAGAAGGCCCAACTTGTAGCTAAGTCAGTATGGTGGGCTAAACTACATAATGAAGACAATAGGATCACTCCAAGCAACTTCATGAAAAAGTGATTGAACAGTATAAATCAGGAGATATTGACAAGAAAACATCCAAGTCACCAAATATCCATTGAAGTCCAGTTAAATCAAATCATTAAGAAATAGAAAGAGTAAGGCACAGCCATAGATCTGCCTAGAGCAGGCCTTGCACAAAAACTAAATAATTGTGCAAGATGACTAGTGAAAAAGTTCCACCAAGGGACCTAGAAACTCTGAAGGTGTTAAAAGCTACTGTGGCTGAGATTGGCAAGACCGTGCAGACAACTATGGGTGTCAGGGTGTTTCGCCAGTTGCTGCTTTATGGGAGAGTGGCAAAGAAAAAAAAAAAACATTTTGGCTACAGTTTGGCAGAAGCCACTTGAGAGACTCTGAAGTCAACTATAAGAAGTTTCTGTGGTATGATAAGACCGAAACTAAGCATTTTGGCTATTAGGCTAAAGGCCATGTTTTGTGTAAGCCAAACACTGCACATTATCAAGAACACACCATCCCCACTATGAAGCACAATCATGGCACTACAACAACAACAACAACATTTATATAGCACGTTTTTATATAAACGATGCAGCTAAATATAAAAATAAAATTAGGCAATACTAGTTAACAAAGAATAAAGTAAGGTTTGATGGCCAGGAGGATACGAAAAAAAAAAAAAAAAACTACATCTGCAGGGGTTCCAAGGCTATGAGACCACCCATACCCCGAACATAAATGATCTAAATCAGTCCTCATGGTTTTTAGGCTTAATGTGGAAGAAGATGATGATACACATGTGGAAATCTGGCCTTCAGTCCATTAATGCAAGGACTGCATGGTGCTTTGATCAGGTGGTGGTGGTGCAGATCACCACTACAGAAACCCAGACAGAGAACAGAGAAAGTAGGGGTTAGTGCGGATTTCAAAGCCATGGAAAAAAAAAAAAAGAATTAAATGCATACAGAATATCAGGGGTACACTAAAATAAAGCTATGAGAAAGCCATGTTAAAATAATGGGTTTTTAGCAGTTTTTTTTAAAGTGTTCAACTATATTAGCCTGGCAAATTTCTATCGGTAAGCTATTCCAAATTTTGGGTGAAGGCTGCCTCACCACTTTTAAGGTTAGCTCTTGGAATTATAAGCAGACATGCATTTGAAGATCTAAAGGTACGATTTGTAGTGTAAGGTGAAAGGCATTACGAAATATAGGATGGAGCAAGATTTAAGGCTTTATAAACCATAAGGAGTATTTTAAAAGTCAATTCTAAATGGCACAGGTACCCAGTGTAGTGACAGCAAAACTGGAGAGATGTGCTCGGATTTTCTTTTCCAAGTTCAGATTCTAGCAGCTGCATTCTGCACTAGTTGTAACTGATTGATTTCTTTTTTGGGTAGTCCTGAAAGGAGTGTGTTACAGTAATCTAGTCGACTAAAAACAAAAGCGTGAAGTCATTTTTCAGCATCTTGCAAAGTTATAAATTTCTTGAGTGAAAAATGCTGTCCTAGTAATCTGATTGATATGTGATTTATTAAATTTAGGTCAGAGTCAATAATTACACCAAATTCTTTACCTCTGTCTTGACTTTTAAGCCTAATGGATCATGTTTATTTCGAATATCCTTGTTATATCCATTTTTGACAATCACTAAAGCTTCTGTTTTGTCCTTATTTAGTTTGAGAAAATTACAACTCAGAAACACAAGACAGACATTGGATCAGTGAACCAAGCTGTGTTGTTGTTAGTATAGCTGTAGTAGCTCATGTTATCCCTGGTGATCTTCTGACCTAATGGAAGCAGTGGACCCAGGACAGATCCTTGTGGAACACCATATAGAAATTTATGCATCTTTGAAGTATAATTACCACAACTAACAAAGAATTTTCTACCTGTCAAGTAAGACTCAAACCAATTCAAGACACTGCCAGAGAGGCCCACCCACTGACCAAAGCAATTTATAAGAATATTGTGATCAATGGTATCCAATACAGCACTCAGATCTAGGAGAATGAGAACAGATAAATGGCCTTTGTCTGCATTTATACACAAGTCGTCATTTACTACTTTAACAATTGCAGTTTCTGTACAGTGATTTGTTCCAACACTATCATGTTATGAAGATACTTCTCTGCAGGAAGCCCCAGAAGGCTTATGAGGGTATAGGGTAAAATAAATGTAACAAAATACAGAAATCCTGGAAGAAACCCTGAGGCAGTCTGAAAGAAACCTACTCCTGGAAAGATTTGTGTTCCAGCAAGGCAATGACATCAAGCATATAGCCACAGTTACAAAGGAATGGCTTAAAAATGACCACTGTCATGTCCTGGAGTGGTCCGGATCTTAATCTAGTTGATAATTTGTGTATGCACATTTATAATCCCCATGCAACCTGATGGAGCTCAAGTAGCTTTGCAAAGAAGAATTAGGAAAAATTGCAATGTCCAGATTTGCACATGGACTCAAGGCTGGAACTGATGAAAAAGGTACATCTACTAAATCCTGACTTGAAGAAGGTGAGTACTTGTGCGATCAATTATTTTGTCTTTTTATATTTGTAATTAAATTAAATCTGCTTTCACTTTGATGTTAAAGAGTGACACTGATCAATAGAAAATCAAAAAAGCCAAATCAAATCCATTTTGTTTCAGTGTTGCATGACAAACTGTGAAAAATTACAAGAGGGTGAACACTTTATAATATCTGAGCCATGCTAGCCTTGGAAAATGGACCTTTCATCCATTATGTGCTACTGTGTATTGAATTTGGAGTAGATGTGGACATAATGTACTGAACAGTCCATTAGCTCACTGCAGGGCACATTCACTCACTTAAAGTCTCCAATTAACTAAAACTGTAGGCAGATGGACTAGAATATGGGAAGAAAACTGGAGCACAAAAAGAAAATTGACTTGGACGCACACACAGCCAACGGGCTACTTTGTGTAACTTTTCTACCAGCAATAGGAGCCAGAAAATCAGCTTCTTGTTTGTAAAGGTAAAGTACCCTGAACCCAGGACTCACTATAAAAATTGTTTTATTTCAAGTGTCCTTATTTTTCCAATATTTGATGACAAGAGAATATCTTTTATAATCCATGTATTTGTAAGTAAACACTCTTAATGACATGTAACTATGCAATAGCACTACCCTTACTTAGAAATATGTTGTAAAATTTTGCGAAAGTATAAATAACAGCTTAGTATTTGTTACAATGACTGAGAGATTTTATTTTTTATTAGCAGATGCCTAAGCATTGTCATTGAGGTATTCCAGCAGTTAAATTATGCTTACAGTCTAAACATGGGGTTTGTATAACAGGGAAGAACATTCTATGCCAGGTCCCCACCATTATGTAGTCAGGGATTTTTCATAATGGTGGTGGACATAGCCCCTTTCTCCTGTACATTCCAACAACCATATGGAAAGTCCTGAACTCTGGTATGTGATTTCCGAGACTGTCTCTCTTATATTTACTTGTTAAAAAAAAAAAAAAGAATTTACAGCCAAGATTGAAAGCTCACATTGTGCACTGGGGCATTGTAGCGTGATGGTGACTGGCAATAAAAACTGAGCAAGGTCAGATGAAGTTCTTGAAGGCACTGGGAGCATGTGCTTGAAGCACAGTGTCACATAAAGACAAGGTGAAGTCTGATGCCACAAAATGAAGTCATGTTCCTCTTTATAAGGGAAATGACATTCCTTGCCTCATTTAATGTGCAATGAGAGATGCCAAAAGGAAAAATAAACTTCAAGTGACCTTTGTAGTAGGCAGAGCCAGTGGAATAGCAGGCCACATTGCAACGAACCCAGGTGGTGTCTGAAAGCTCCAGCTTTTGTGAGTGATGCAATGTTTGGTGGTCATGAAAGCAAATCTGCCATAATTAGATTTATCTTTTTTAGATAAATAATCTCCATGAGATACCTTCTATGCGTGGTTTAGTGTACAGGTCTGCCTAGCCAAGTCTGAACTTTTCACAAAGAAACAAAAATTTACAACTTTCTCTATCTTACATCTCTGTGGCCACTGTTTTAATTTCAGGTTAATCCATCCTTCCATTATCCACCCCGCTGTATCCTAACTACAGGGTCACGGGGGTCAATCCCAGCCAACACAGGGTACAAGGCAGGAAACAAACCCCGGGCAGGGTGCCAGCCCACCACAGGGCACACACACACCCAACCACACACTAGGGACAATTTCAGATTGCCAATGCACCTAACTTGCATGTCTTTGGAGTGTGGGAGGAAACCGGAGCACCCGGAGGAAACCCACGCAGACATGGGGAGAACATGCAAAATCCTCGCAGGGAGGTCCCAGGTCTACTCACTGCGAGGCAGCTGCGCTACCACTGTGCCACCGTGCCACCCAATTTCAGGATAATTTTAAACAAAATATGGATTTGCATTAAACCACCAAAAACATCAGTATGACTGCCATTTTTCATTACCCCAGCAGAAATGTGAATCAACAGCAAGTGAAAATCCACAAATTATGGTTTTAGTGATACATTTGTATCTAAATATACATTTAAATTAATTACATTTATATCTAAAGTCTACAGTTTTGTAAAAGCCTGCAAACTACCCAAATATCCTTGGCAGCTGTACCCAAACCTGGATATGACCATCAAAACCTATGCTTAAACTTAGTTGTCTCCCTTAACCCCCATAGCACTATGTTTACCCCCAGAAAAACCCAGTTAAAAACATTGAACTTATTTCAGTAAGAAAAAGTTAAGTGTAACAAAAACATGTAAATATCAAAATGTTAACAGAAATACAATAGGAACTGTAAGGGATATTTGGGTAGTGTCCATTGCTGTACTGATGCAGATTTAGCACTTGGTATTTCAAAATATGTCACATGAAAGACAACGCACAGCTTGTCATCATAATAAGGACAGTAGAAGCATATTTGTTTGCATAATTTTCCTACAACATTTTTCTGTTCCTTATGCATGAGAAGTGTGGTAGTAATGACCATCACCCCCCTAGCTGACCTAAAACTTCTAAGAGAAAACAGGCAGGATGAAGTTTACATCATATACCATTTATCCTCGTCAAAGAGGGAGCACATCTGTCACAGGAGGTTGTAACTAGAAGCATACAGCATTCTGTAACAAGATGCCCACCTTTTCTGGTAGGTGAGGTCTTTCATACACAAGTAAAAGGTACAAAATCAGATTACATCATACAAAATTTCTTATCATCATTGGCTGCTTCAGGTTGCTAGCTGGACACGGCAAAATTAATCATACTAAATTAGAAGTAAACACAGTCAGCTCAAACACGTACAATTGTCCTATACACAGATCATTAACTTCCAGCATTGTGTGTTTGCTTTTCCATTTTCAGCTCCTTTCTTTATCAGCAGTGAATAAATATATTGTTCCCTGCTGACAGCCTAATGTAGTCTGCTAGCATCCTGTCTCAGCTGCCCCAGGATACTTAAAAATGCTTTTACATTTTATAGTGACTTTTGCTAAATGCGCTTAATTACTTTAAGATATAAAATTCAAACTTCACAACTATTAAAATATCATAACAGGGCAAATTAATTACCACAGAAGGTAGAATAGCAATGCTTGCTCTGCATGATTTGTGTGTGTCGTGTTATTTTAGGCTACCACAGCGTAAGGCTTAGTGACGTCTACATTTCCCCTGACATGAACATCAGTTGCTGCATTGTAAATAGTTTTTAGGGGGCTAACTTTCTTATCCGTCAACTTGTTTACAGTCATTTTACCTTTTTGTGCACCTACTTGCACCATGGTGAACCTTCACATGCACAAATTCACAGGCAGTTTGGTCGTACAGTGCCACCTGCATCAGTTACACTATGCGTGTCAACATCTGTCTTCACTATCACTTCATTTAACTAATGGTTCAATTTCAGTTTATTTTAAAACTGGCTTTGCAGCTTTTCGTTTACATGCCATTGTGTTTTGGCTGAAGGCTCCGCCCTCCACTCATGAATACTGATGAGTTACCATAGTGTGGCAAAACATATGGTAATATTCATGATTTGTTTTGCAAAATGACGATTTATCAACTAGGATTGCAGCAGAAGACTGTATCAAGAGTTATTTGGGCTTTACATTGTAAAGCAGATCATTATACATTACACAGAGTCTGACTTGGACTTAAACATAATTACAAAGAATCCCGAGCCTTAGTCACGCTTGAGGTTAACACCAAAGAGGTATACCCTGTATCCTGTACCCACATATGCCCATACACACTAAAGATCTTGCCTATACCCACTTTAATCTCAGAGCACATTTGCAATTTCATTGTTCACAACATTGTTCACATTGTTCTATCCATACACTAAACAGTTATGATGTAAATACTGTTCTTTTCATTAGTTTTCTGAGATTACATATTCTAGTGCTAAGTTGCTGGGGCATCAACCTATCCTGGTGGCAAGTCAAGGATTAGCTCAAGACAGAATGTCATTCAATTACAGCACAGTCAACTGCACATCAAAAGGGCCACATTTATGCACATTTTTCACTAACGTTGGGAACGAGGCAGTCAGCTACTACTGAACCAGTTTAGTTCAATTTTAGAAATACATGGTACCAAAACCCCGCTCTGCTGTGCTAGGTGCAAGGAATAAAATAACCATGAATGGGTCACTAGTCCACTTATTCACACACCCACACTCGCACATTACATTTATCATTTAAACCAATATGTATGCCTTTTGAATGTATGAGGAAACTGGTTACACAGAGAAAACCCATACAAATACAAGAAGAATTTGCAAGTTCCACACAAAAAAAGAGTCTGAACTCTAATTTAAAATCAGGAGACTAGAGTTGTAAGATCAGGTGCTAACCACAGTGTTTTCATGTCACTTTATTCAGTTAATGCCTTAAGAATCCATGTATTAAGTTTCAAGCCATGACCTTGAAATCAGATTACTTGTTTTTGATGTCTGCAGCTGTATTGATAATGGTATATATGTCCACTGCCAACTTTGTGACATCATCATGCAATCTTTATTTGAGATGGTGGTGCACTACTCTTTACATCCTAGCACTGGACGACTTACTGTCTCACTTTAGTGTTAAAGGAAACCAAAAGGCACTTCGAAGAAGAATTTATTTCACAAACTATTCTACTTTGTATTCTTCACTTTGATTTTAACTTTTATGTATTGGGGTTTGTCAATTGGTGTTGTTCTAGAAATAAGCAACAGGTTAAAACAAATGATTTTTCTTATTTTCCCCATGTGTGTGTGTTCATCACCCAGTCTTTAAAAAACAAAATCCTGACTCTCTTTCCATCCTCTTCTCTCTTACCCTGTCTGTAAGATTAATGAACCAAGAAGGCTAGAGAGCTTTGGGGTAGGAACTGTACCATTTGAGAACATTTACTGCTGCACTATTGAAAAATATCCTGACCAGATGCATCACGGTGTGGTTTGGTAATCTGACTTCCCAGGATCACAAACTCTTCCAAAGGACGGTCCATACAGCTTCTAAAACCATTGAGACAGACTTTCCACAGCTTTAAACCATTTACTCAACCACATATCTAAGGAGAGCCGAATCCATAATCTCCAGTGACAGCCATTCTTCTCATCCCCTCTTCACTTCTGCCTTCTGGGAACTGCTTCTGGAGTCCTAATACTTTCTCCACCCGCTTCAGGGGGAGCTTCTTTCCCCAGGCCATAAGTCACTGAACTCCCAGTAACCTGATCCCACCTGTCCGGTACTGTGTACTGTACCCATCTGCTGGTTTATGTGTAATTGAACTGTATGTTATTTTTTTTTATCTCTTATTGTATTTACATTTATTTATGCTGATTATTGACTTATGTATCTTCTGTTACTTATTCATATGCTATATTTTTGCATCACCTCAACTGTAGCACAAGAATTTCACTGTCTATGTAACAATAAAGATTTCAGTCTCTCTAATCTAATCTCTTTAAACAGAACATCAGTCTGTTGTAGGGCACACTTACACAAATATTTAGAGGGCCTGTTTAGAGTTACCAGACTATTTAACCAATGTGTGTATCATATGTTGGAGGAGTACCAGTTGGACACATGTAGAGAGCACTTAACTCGGACTGACCAAAAACTAACAGGAATTAGAATTTTGCATCGCTGGGGCTGTGATCAAGCAGTACCAAACAGTAAGACATTGTGCCAGCCCAAAACATTGAATAGTAAAATGAAATAAAGTTTAATAGTTTGAACTTGTGAGTTAAAGAATGCAACCAACATTTTTTGTTACTGTTCTAACATTAAACAGTCCTGCTGCGAATTTAGCAAACAGTTTTCTTGTTGTTTATCTACCCCTTTAAAAAGTATCTTGTTCTACAAAAATTCTGCTCCATCATTTAACCAAACTTTCATTCCAGCTTACTCGTAATACAGTAAGAAGAGCTGAATAGCATGTGCAGGTATCAGATTTTAATGTCAATTATACAAGACAGCTTGGGCCCATTTTAAAATATTGCTTTGTTTCAATACAATATAAAGACAAAAAAATATGGATATGCAGTAACAAAATCTGTAAATATAGTACATCTGCCAACCCAATCCCGAAGGAAACAACAGCCATGTATGCAGTGTATCAGCTGCTCACTAGTAGAGGACAGTGGATCTCCATAAACAACTAAAATTCCCAGAGGAGATTACTAGCTCAGTGCTCAGGCCAGTTAATGTTCTATAGTCTAGTGCAATAACACAAGTTGTGCTCCTTGAGACGACTGTGTCATGGAAGAGGAGGATGGAGCAAGCACATGAAAAGAAAGCATGTAATGTACCAAATACCCATCCTCAAATGGCTACAGAAGGAGTGGTGGGCATAAAATCACCAAGTGGAAGAAGGCTGCAGAGGATTTCCAGGCCAGTCACTACGCATAGCTTCTTACATTTTAAGCATTAGAAGTTTAACCTGGAAAAAGCTTGTGGCTAAAAACAAAGCAAGAAGAGTAAGCATCGAGGTGGCGGTGACTAAAGAGCAACAAGCATGGGAATAGCTTACTCAGCAGAGGGTAGAGTTGAGTGGATGAAAAGCCTGAGGAGCCAAGTGGAATCCCTGAAGATGCTGAGGTTCACAGTCGAACAGCCCAGATGTGTCATTGGGTGCCCACATGAAAACCATAAAAAGGTTCTGAGGATCCAAACTACAAAGCTCTTTAAAGAAGTGAACTTGTGAATATGTGATTGCTTGTCATCTGTCTCATGCAAGGGACAAGGAACTTTCCTGCTAAACATATGGTAGCAATGAACCCAGATTGTATTGCAGATAATGCAGGGCTCCACTCCCATTCCAGACTGGATGCCACTACAGAAGGCACAGTCACACACATACACACAAAAATAAGTTTATATAGTTTCCAGTTTACCTAGCAAGATACTTGGAACAGAAGAATAAAACCCCAAACACTTTGTGGGTACAACCAACAAACACTTTCAGACGCTACAAAAATGGCAACCTGGTCAAGATATATATAAAAAAAGTCCATGGCGCTGCAGCTGAAACCCTATCAGAAAAATAGAAATACTCCTTCATTTTGAAACTGTAAAATATATATTGTTGGGGGAAATTCTCTTAAATACCTTTAAATAACAACCAAGATCACCATTGAAATGAACCAATATAGTCGTTCTTTATTATAGCATTGGACGTTATAGATCCTGCATATTAGCAGCCTAGTTGATATGGCAAGGGTTTATAAAACCAGTTTATAAAACCAGGATAATATTCATAATACAGTTAAGAAATAAATTCATTTGCTTCAATCAATGTACATAGTATAATCCATAATGCAGCCAATATATTTGTAGATCTAAAGGTCCTAAAATAATTAGAATAAAAGTCTTTGGCAAATACGGCATCATTAAATAGGAACTTCTTATATATAAATTCTTAGAGAACAAAATGAAGAGAATCAATTGTCATTATCTCATTGTTTCCGTGGTGATTGTGTTGGAAACAGATGACCAGTAGATCTTAATTACATTGAATAGAACACTCAGAAATACACATAAAAATAAAGCACAGCATATAAAGATACATTTTGTTTTCTCTGTGATATCTAAGAGAAGGCATCCCATTAGCTGAGGTATACGGTAATATGTGAAAAAAAGATATTGCAATACATCAACAAATACAAAACTATTTACTGTACCGTTTACACTTCTAAAAATGTGGCTTCTATACAGTTTCATTAAAACAATGACACATTCTAAAAACACAAAACTCTAAATTTGCCTTAACTTTGTTAGATCTGAATATGTCAGATAGATCGTTATAAATGAGTGAGATGTGGCTTTGTCGCGTCATTCTGTTGCTCCTGTCCATGTGTAGCATTTTACAATTACCATTTCAAAAAAGTGTTGTAGCACTTAAATAGCTTTGTCATTTTTCCAGACTGTTAGATAATCAACATTCAGGAATTTCCTTTGAATGTGGGATTACACGAGTTTTGAACCTTTGTACCGGCAACTTATTTCTGGTGGTAACAGTCAAAATAAGTGAGATTTATACTGAGCAGGACTGGGTGTATTCAAGCCTGTTTGTGTCCAATCAGCTAGTCATCCCTTTAATAACAAACTGAATTTAACTAGTTCTCAATTACTTTTTCACAGTTCTAACTGGTTTTGGATAACTTATATAATGAGCAAAGTAATTTATATTATACAAACTATTATATTTTGGATGAAGTCCTGAAAACAATTGCTGTCAAAAACTTGCATTTGAAAATAAGGATGTGGTTCAAATACTTTTTCATGTCACATTACTCCTAAATCCCATCTTTATGATATTAAACATACATCAGTTCCACAGTAATGGAGCTCTTGTTGTACCTTTCCTCAAAGTATCATTATTAATGGAGTGTCTGCATCCTTCTGACTATACTTGCAGACATATAAACAACTCATTCATAACCATCGGCCACATCCGTAATTGCAACCCATGCAAAACTCATTTCCAGTATTGACCTACAAAACCTATTGTTTTGTTCCCAAAGCTATACATATTTATGGGATTTTACTTCAAAATACTTTAATGCCTACCCAAACATTACTCAATGTTTAAAATTAATTATTGTTTTCATTATTCTTTCCAGTTATTTATTCACTTAGATCAGTTTTTCCCCCCATTATAAGTTTAGAAACATCAGACCATTCAACAAATTTTAAAAACAGGCTATACAGCCCAACAAAGCTTGCCAATGTCATTCACTTATTTTCAGCAAAATAGCATCAACATCATCTTAGGTAAATTGTATGGGCATGGTGCCAACTTTGTGCCCAGGTAAACCTAACATGTACTTCTTTAGAATAGTAAATGGGTACAGGACACACAATTAGGTCACAGGAGCTGTGAGGCAGCCACAAAAGCCATGGTGCTGTTTTTCTCTTCAGTCCATAGTTTAAACAAAAAATAAAGAATAAGGTGGGCTTATTTAGGATTTTTCTAATTACTTGCTAAGAAATTAATTTCTAAATGACCATGGAAAAAGAATAAGATCACAAATTTTCCCTATCCATTCTAGAGCCTACTCAGTTACTTAACAGAAATCAAGAAGTTGACTGTGCTTAGTCTATCTGTAAATATTAATTAGTAATTTTCTGAAGGTAAGATTTTAAAAAAAAAAATGCTCACAGATAGGGTCATAAAAATAACTATGTACCTAGTTAATGCTATTTTTCCATTAAAGTATGACCTTTGGAAGAAATTAAGCACATCAACTATGATATAGAAATTGGATTCCCTGAGGCATTTTTACATAATTGGACCCCTGCTGGATCTACGGGAAGACAAGCTGCCTAGTAGTTGCCTGCCCTTTTAGAATGGAGCTGCAGCTCAGGATGGCAAAGAAACCAGTGCCCAGCTGGGGATGTTCTAAATGGACATCCCAGGAGTAACAGAGAGGAGTATAGACTCCTGAAGACATTCCTAAGAGAAGCTAAAAAGGTTCTTTAGGACACACTGCCAATGAGAGTGGAGATGAAAAGAGAAGGACAAAGGCTCTAATGAGGCTCTAATAAAGATAAAGCACAAGTAAGAGAGACTGGAGCATTGTATTATATTACATTTATTGGGCGAGAATACTGCTTATGGATTACAAAACCTTAAATAATCTCAATCCATCCTATATTTCAGAATATCTTTCACCTTACACTAAGAACCGTAACCTTAGATCTTCAAATGAGTGTCTGCTTATAATTACAAGAGGTAAACTTAAAAGAAGTGGTGAGGCAGCTTTCTGCTGATATGCACCTAAAATCTGGAATAGTTTACCAATAGAAATTTGCCATGCTAATATGGTTGAGCACTTTAAAAAAACTGCTAAACACCCATTATTTTAACATGGCTTTCTCATAACTTCATTTTAGTTTAATCCTAATACTATGTATATACATTTAATTATCATTATCATTCATGGTGGCTCCAAAATCCGTACTAACCCCTACTTTCTCTGTTGTTCTTTTTCCTGTTTTCTGTGGTGGTGATCTGCACCACCACCACCTAATCAAAGCACCGTGATGTCCCTACAGTGATGGATTAAAGGCCAGAAGTCCACATGACCGTCATCATCAAGTTTTTCCATGTGAACCCTGAATACCATGAGGACTGATTGAGATCATTTATGTTCAGTAGAATGCCTAGACGGGGCTGGTTGGTCTCGTGGCCTCGGAATCCCTGCAGATTTTTTTTCCTCCAGCCATTTGGAGTTTTTTTGTTTTGTTTTTTTCTGTCCTCCCTGGCTATCAGACCTTACTTTTATTCTATGTTAATTAATATTGCCTAATTTTATTTTTAATATATTTCTTTGTTCTCTTTCTTCATCCTGTAGAGCACTTTGAGCTACATCATTTGTTTGAAAATGTGCTACATAAATAAATGTTGTTGTTGTTAACATAAGAAATTTGACAAATCATAAGAGACCATTCAGTCCATTAAACTTGCTTGTTTAGCTAATAGATAAAATTATCCTCAGTAAAAAAAAAAAAAAATAGACAGGCTAACGTGACTAGATGGTCCCACAACAAGAGCCCTGCCTCTTCTCCATAATGGTCTCTTAAAATTGTCACCTTCAAGTAATTTGCATCAACTTTTATTAATTGTAAACTTACTTTTTCATTGGATATTTGTGAAAAATCACACTCACACTTAAACCAAGATGCGTTTTCTGTGCTTTAAATAGATGATGCTATGTTTTAGTGATCATTTTTCTTTTTTTTCCAATGGTCGGAGTATTGATCATTTTTATCTTTATATACATTTTCTGCAATCTCCCCCCTTTGGAGTCAATAAAGAGTCAAATTGTCCGTCTATAAAGCTATATTATTCTTGCTAAGATTTGGAAACTAAAAATAGTAAGTAGAAGTATGGTATACTCTAGAAAACATTTTGTTTTAATTAATCCCACATTTTTAAGCTGTTTTGCTGCTCACTTCATGCAGATTAAAACACCCTTGGGATCTCTATACTGAAATATTATATATTACTAACCATTTTCAGGGTTAACTCATTGCCAAGAATGATCTGAACTTGATTGTAACCATTCACAGAGTTTAACCTGTGCTTTTGGCCACTGTGAGCACTAAGAGTGACTGACCTGAGGCATATAACCTTTACTTAGCTTCAGAGTTTATTACTATAGGTGAAATAAAGTAGAACTCACATTGGACTTCTGTTTAAAATGTCCAATTTTTATAAAGTACATTGTAATATTAGCTTGCAAAAGAATGTTTCAAGCTAATTAGCCAGAATACAAAAAAATAAATCAATTGAAATCACTTGCAGCTATGGAACAAACGTCTACTGATGTCATTTTCTGGCAATGACAGGTCTTGTATTTTTATTGACTTACTAGATTCCTACACTGCCTTTGTCTTTGAACTTTCTTTAAAAATTTGCAAATGTTTTCTTTTTCCTTCCAAGTAAATTTTGTTGGCACAAATTTTATAAACAACAAAATGAGGCAAATGGTCTGACAGAGCACCAGGTTAATTCAGTCTGGCACACGGCTTAAACAATAAAACAAATGTCACTTTTCCTAAGACAATATGCTGGGCTGCCAAAGGCTGAATTATGTGAGAACACAAAGCACAGCATCTAAAATATTTTCAGCAGATTAGAGATTTGTATACGTTTTTGCAAATACCCAATTATTTTTGGCATCATCTGTAACACAAAGAAACCATTTCTTTGGTACTTTACAGAGAACAGAAATACACACTTGCCAGGTCTGTGTTATATTTCCAATGTATGATGTTAACCACTGGCTTGAGATTTCTAGATTTTAAAGAGTGTTTCCTAAACAAAGCTGAAGTCTGTTGAACTCATTGCTAGGCAAACAAGACAAACACAAATCAAGAGATGTGTCTTTAAATTGAATAACAAGTCAGAAATTCTGCAGCACTGAATGGAAATACTATGTACTTAGGGTGCACTTTTTACCTAGAAGTGCAAACTTTGAACACAATACATGGCCTAAATGATGTAAACATTTTACAGTAACTGCACAGTCTCAGGGCAAGTCTGGCATTTGAACAATTTTACATAACCACATTAATGTGTTTGTAACCCTAAGTCTCCACTTCAGCTCAGTAACCAAATAATAAAAACATACACATATCCATTTACAAAATGCCTTTATATTTACTTACGTCTTAAAATAAATAACACACTATGCAACTTCAAGGACAATCAATTATACCACTTAGGTTCTGAGAAACAAGGATATCAAGCTGCTAAATCTGGGCTAAAATGGCTTGAAGTTTATAATCCAGCCGGTCTCAACAATGCCAACATCTTCCTCCTCAACATTCCCAGGTCATCTTCAGATGAGGTAGCAGCCATAACCTTTCGGAGCTCAACAGTCTTATGCATACGTAGACCACTTTATGCTCTGGGTAACATTCAAAGTATACTGTTGATAGAACTGGTGATTTTCCACTTTTATTATATCCAATCATTGGCTCAGAGATATAAATACATAATTTACTTTCTCCATTGTCCAAAAATAAATAACTGTTGTAAATGCCACAGGGGTTGGATGGGCATCCTGACCAGAGAAGGGGATGGTTCCTTACCTGGACAGGAGGATTCAAGCAGATAGATGGGCATTCCGACCAGGAGAAAAGAAGGAGCTAGGATGGGAAGTGATGGCTGGACTGGATGAACGGACAGCCCACCAGAAGACCCTGCAGGGGATGTGTTATTCCCCAAGAACGCTAGATGACAGAAGCCCCCCATATTGGTGACCATTTGGGAACCAGCAGGGAATGTTGGGAAATGTAGTCTGGCAACACTGCCCTGCTGGGGATGATGGGTGCTGCAGGGAGATGAGCTTCCTAATAAGTGGGACTTCCGTATGACCTGGAAGTACTTTCATCGGGCCATAGCCCTGGCACTGGAAGTACTCCTGGGTCCTTAATAAAAGGGGCCTCACTCCCTTGTCCAGAGGAGTTGGAGTTGGGAGGATGTGGAGCAACACTCTGGAGGAGGGTAGTGCAATGGTGAAAGGAGAGGTAATTGTGGAGGGACAAAACTTGTGTATTTGTCCTTGTGCAACTTTATAGAAGAATTGGTTAATAAAACTTCCATTATTTGAACCCGGGACTCTATGTGATCATGTTTAGTGGTTTGGGGTTTGCCACCACCTCTTCTTTAAAGTGAAAATCATGTAAAAGCTGTGTATTAACATGCCAGGAAGAGTCTTGATACTCTAAATTCAATAAAAAAGGAAATTCACAAACAACTAAACTATGTTCAAAAAAGACCATGAGAATTAAACAACAGGAATTAAAATGGCTAAAGTATTGTTTAAAAGTATACAGCCTGGTAAAAGTGTGACCCCTCATCTCTGCACATGTACTATGTCTTGTGACCAGGGGCAGCTTTTACCTTAAAAATTGAAAATGTTGCACCAAAACCAAGGAGTTTTGAAGGCAATTGCTACAAAAAAAATGCACCTAAGTACATAGATTTCAGACCATGCAAGTTGATCATGGATGTCGCATCAAAAGCAGGTCTTTGGAGTTTCCCACAATTCATATATAGTTAACAAAATTCCATCCCATCCCCTAAAAATGTAGCCTCCCTAAGCGATTGCCTAGTTAACCTATATAATACAGCAAGCCCTGCTAGTGACCCCATAATTGCACTTTGCACGGTTCACAGATTTGTCAAAGTGCTTTAATGGGTGGTGGATCAGGCTCCGATTTATTTCTGTCCAGGTCATCATCATTCAATGTAAATCTAACCCCAGCTCCCACCCCAAAGAGTTACATTATAATCTGTAGTTAGTTTTGGAAACAGATCATTCAACAAAGCAAAAAACACTCTACTCATCCTGCATTGTCAGATTTGTGCCTACACACTCGCTGAACAATTATTAGGAACACCTTGACACCTGCTTATGCCAATGTGACCTCAC
This sequence comes from Polypterus senegalus, assembly GCF_016835505.1. Lineage (NCBI taxonomy): Eukaryota > Metazoa > Chordata > Cladistia > Polypteriformes > Polypteridae > Polypterus > Polypterus senegalus. The sequence goes on from NC_053157.1 coordinate 38,490,016, forward strand.
TGTTTTTGACCATTTCATGATTATTGGTCCCTGACAAGTTGGTCTGACTACTTCTATAACTGAAGAAAATTAATTTTCATGCACAATAGTCTCTAATGTTTACTCAGAATGGTGTGTAAAACCAAAAAATAACAGTTAGTGGCAGTTCTGCAGAGAGAAATGCCTTGTTGAGCGGTTAGAGAAGAATGGCCAGACTGCTTTGAAGTGACAGAAAGGCTTCAGTAACTCGGTTCACCATTCTGTACAACTGTGGCGAGCAGAAATACTACTCAGAATGCACAACACAACAAACCTTGAGGTGGATGGTCTACAAGCAGCAAAAGATCATGTCAGGTTCCAATCCTATCAGACAAGAACAAAAAGTCAAGGCTGCCATGAGGTACTAGTTTTGAGGTACATCAATATTTCCACTTCCGTGCATTGTGCTTTAGCAAACTGATGAACCTTAACACCTTTTCGGCCCTCTGTTTCAGTCAAAAAGAATTTTATTCAGGAGAAGCAACACCATTCTCTGATTTCCTCACTCACTCTCTGAACGAAGTACAAAAGTAAAGAAAGTTAGTGAATCCTCCTTTGTCTTTGCCACTGAAGTTGAGGCGACTCCAGAATCGAAAATGGTTTCCTCTTGTACAGTGTGTTTCTTTTCTTCAGTTAAATCTAGTTATCATCTAACCTCTTTACTGGTGTCACAATTTTAAAGCCCCCATCTTGCTTGGTGGAGGTCAAGTCTACATATCCCAACTCAAATCGCTACAGCAGACGTACTTGCTTTCACAGTAGACTTATCTCTGCCAGCTAAATTCTTCTCTCTAACTTAAACTTCTGCATGAAAGCACAAAAAAAGCAACACTTTCCCCTCAATCTGGATCAGGATGTATATCCTTTTTACTTTTTCCAGGTAAGCCAAGAGCAGGTGAAGGCACAGTTTCATTTGTAGTCTTTTCAGATACATATTCAGAACGTTCATTATTATGATCAGCAGCTTCATCGTTAATTCTGGGGCAGCTTCGTGATACCTATCCAGGACTTCCATACTTCAAACATTTCATTAGCTTGGAGGTAACAAAACAACATATTTAACATAATCAACTTTAAATCTTAGAGCTACATTAAATTTATTAAACTATTGGATTGGATCTTATGTTGGGGTGGCAGCTAGGAGAGGCTTTGTGTTCTGTCATATTCTTTTAACTTTCTTTACACCGTCAAATTATTATTTCATCGGATATGACTCTTAGGTTAATGCCTGAAGGCATCTTCAGATTCAAGCACTCAGGAGCCTAAAATTATGTACTAAATTTAACTTTTCCATATGTTGCCCAATTCCATTTTCATTAGCATGAATGCTGTAATTTCTGAATTTTGCTTTCTATTAAAAACACATTTTTATACATCTTAGTACAAGTAGACAATGGGAGAAAAAAATTACCAAAGCAGAAAATTGTACTATATTAAATATGAATTACGCTATATAGATGTGAAGAGTTAAGTGGTCCTGTGTGTTTACATGAATGGTATTTGTAAAGCTGGTTCAGCATTTAAACAAGCTGATAAAAGGAAAAGAAAGTGATTCTATAATGTTTTTGAAGGCCTCAGTGTCTGCACAAATTGTAAATCAAAATTGCTGAATATAAATGGATCTGAAAATTGAGTCGTCGGTCTTCCTTTAGCATGTAATTACTATGTCACCACTGGAGGGAATATAAAGATTAGTTTGCTGTGCACCGCTAATGCTACAAACTTTGGATCGATGATAGGTCAGTTTTTGGCACAGTGGCCTATATTTGAGTGATTAGCACAGAAAAAAAAATTCCTTGAGCAAAGTGGCATTACTAGAGCTAAACATTCAAATGCTTTTTTGTTGTGAACAGATTAAACAACTAGAGAAAAAAAGCCTGGGAGGATGAGATTTTCCACAGATCATCATTAAGAGCAGTCTGAAGGCAAACAGGAATTATTGGTGAACTCAGAGAAGATATCAAAACCAGAGGGCAAGATGGATTCATAGCCAAGGATAAAAAAACCAAAATCAAAGTTAGAAGTGAAATCTCCTAAAAATAACTGTCTGTAAAAAAGATTTCCATGGTAACAAAGTATTTGTATCAACAAAGTGTAGACATTTAAATTGGATGGCCACAATGCCATCACAAACGCTCACACACCAACAATCCAAACATAGCCAACACCATATCACTGTACAGCATCATAGCGGGAAAACAAAAAAGCAACACCTGATAAAATTATCAACATATACCAAAAGAATGGGACTGACACTGCCTCCTTTGGGGAAATCATTTTGGGACAATTTTATAAAGGGTAGAAGTCAAAATTTGCATGAAAAATGTCTATTTGTGTATAGTGTTTATATCTGCATCTAATGGTATGCCTCTACTGAGAATAAAATATCTACGTAGGCCCTCATTCCATCTTATAATTATCATAAAATAACAATCCCTTGCTCTCTATTATCCCAGAGGCCTAAAACATTCTTGTAGAGACAGGACATTAATGGGAGTAAATTAAATTCTTATGAGTTGCAGGACTTTGGGACTTTTAGATAACTGACATGATCAATGTAATGGTGCTATGTTTTGGCATCCAGGTATGCAGTCAGTCTAATTTTCCTTAACCATTTACATTTGTTTCTGTGGACATTTAAAAGTTTTTACTGCTGCTTTGGTGATGCCATTTTTTGCTATGCTTTTTGGATGGTCATCTACATTTTCTAACAGTCTTTGCTGGCTGTGTCCATATGGTTTACAGTTGTCATGCCTGCTGCTGGCCATGTGATACAGGAATCATATTATGCCATCATCTCACACCTATATAAGATGGTGGCACAGCACTGTAAAACATCCTAGCTTTGGACTGAACTTTTTCAACTACATTTTTGTATATTTTCTAGAAAGCCTGGGAAAAGGTAATAGACTGTTATGGTTAAGTATGGTAAATAATCTATACTAATAAAAGACAAAGCCCTCACTGACTGACTGACTCACTGACTGACTGACTCACTGACTCATCACTAATTCTCCAAGTTCCCGTGTGGGTAGAAGGCTGAAATTTGGCAGGCTCATTCCTTACAGCTTACTTACAAAAGTTGGGCAGGTTTCATTTCGAAATTCTACGCGTAATGGTCATAACTGGAAGCTATTTTTCTCCATATAATGTAATGGAGTTGAGCTGGATGATTTCACAATTGAGAAGGCAGAAAAAGATTATGAAGCAAGTGATGCATACAAGCTTATTCATAAATACAAGCATATTCATAAGTACAGCTACTGCGGAAACAAAGCACAGCGTGAACCATAAGTTTATATTAAATTAAGGTCATAGACAGGCTGCCGCTGGCATTTGTAATTTAGTGCCTGTCCATATAAGGCCATCCATCAGGGGCAATCCAATAGAAAACACTGCCGCTAAATATTCACGGGTGAAGGACTGTGCTTATGCAGAGGAAGATGAGATGGTCAGGGTGGTGTTTGGCACAAACTCAGCGAAACTGCGAGAGAAACTTTTAAGTGCCGGGTCTTAGCTGACATTAAATACAGCCGTGGACATCACACGAGATGGCACCAGCAGAGCTGGGAACCTTTGATGCAAGAACACCAAGCGGCTCACGTGAACGGACACAGTGCACAGACAAAAAGCAACAGTTCCAAAGAGTGCTGAACAGAAACCGAATTACACAATTGAGAAGGCAGCAAAAAAAATATAAAACGTCTGATACATACAAGCATATTCATAAGTGCAGCTACTGCGGAAACAAAGCACACGGTGGAAAAAGTGAATATCCCGCTAAAGGAAGACAGTGTAAAAAAACCCGTGCATGCAGTGTGTCAGGTCTCAGATAAAGAAGAAGACGAGCTGTTTATTGATGCAGTAAGAAACGAATCGATGAATGAAACCTGTCATCTTTACGATTGACAAACACAGAATGTAACTTGAACACAACACATCGTACAAATATGACCCTGATTGAAACAAATAATGATAATCAAATCCTTGATGACAGCAACACTCAATAACACTCACAAAACAATTATTGTATATTGACAATCATGTTACCTTATTTTTAAAATGTTCCCTTTTCTTTTTTCATAACTTCTTTAACACACTACTTCTCCGCTGCGAATATATATATATATATCCCAATCTACATACTCTCAAATAGACAAGCCACACGTCGTGGTGCAATTGTAGAGGCTTCGCTTTTAGCGCCGACATCCGAGGTTCGATTCCTGAAAATGTATGTACTGAGTATGTACGCGCGCTTCCCCATTCACTTATACCTCGCATCTCCTTGGTTTGGGACGTATGAAAAAATATGCGGTTAACGCAGAATCATGTTACGTTATTTGTAAAATGTTTCCTTTTCTTATCCCAAGCACAGCTGAGAAGCTTCAATGCATGTACTCCATAACAAAAAATAAAACGCATTTAATCACACTTTCAATTCCAAGGAAAGGGGAACTTTTGTCAGTGCATGATTTCCTGGTACATCCATTACACTGATGCACACATCACAGCTACAAAAATGTTAGAGTCGGAATGAAGCGCGTTCCTACGACTGATTGGAGGAAAATTTCATTTCAAAAAACTACCTGAGCGAAGCCTTGATAAAAGCATGGTTTTGTGCACACTGAAAGGCAAGCAAAATTAGATGCATTACAGAAAGCGTACTTTGTGGCTCTTACTGGGTATCATTGACTTCTGTGACCGTTAGTAATTCTAATTACATCTAATTACAAAATGTTCAATGATCACACTGTTTTAGCCTAATGGACAAAATAATTTTGGCTGAGGTTACTCAGAGTTTAAAGATTAAGTTGGTCAAATTACCTTTTATGTTTCTGACTTATTTTTTTAAGAAAAACTGCACTTTATGTTGAAATTTTGGTTATTATTATTTAAAGACAATACTATTCTGAAAAAGTACTTAAAGTACTTAAAATACCACTTTATTTTTAAGTCTGCCCAATTTTAACCAGGGATGATATTTTTGTTTCTGTTTTGAATTCAAATGCAGTTTAAAAGCATTTTTTTTTTAGAAATTAAAAGAGCTTGAGTTTACAATATTCATGTCCATGTCTATTATTCCATTCTGTCGCACACTAAAACCCTTTTAAATTAATAAAAAACAACATTTGCGATTTGGGGCAAATTTACGTGTGCGATTACATACAATTAATCAAGATTCATTATTACACAGCCTCTAATTAATTAGATTAATTTTTTTAAATCGAGTCCCACCCCTAATATATATATATATGTAGATATTTATGTACATTTGTATATATATATATATATATATATATATACGCATGTGTATATATATATATATATATATATATATATATATATGACAACACTCATATCAATGACAAAACAATTACATTAACAATCATCTTACGTTATTTTTTAAATATTTCCTTTTCTTTTTCATAACTTTACTTTAACACACTACTTCTCCGCTGCGAATCATGGGTATTCTGCTAGTACAAAATAATGAGTGACCGGAAGAAGAGATGTGTCAAAAACAACACTAGGATTGTAACTGAGAAGACAAAAGCCCCCCAAAAAAATCAAAAATTTGAATCAAAAGTCAAAGAAGCTAAACCAAAAGAGCTGTAACTTGTACATACGTTTAAGAAGGAAACACTAAGTAAACATTTGTGGTTCATTAGCAAAGTTAGATAAAGAAAGGTTCTTCACTGCTAACCTTTTAACTCATAAATATTTTATTTTGATGATTCACCTCTGCGTCCACAACAATTTTATATATACAGGAAAGGAAGGATATAACTCCTAGGTCAAGAAAAATCACTTTGTAGCTCAAGTTAGGGTTGTATTATGAGGTAGTTTTTCTGTCTTATTATTAAACACACACACAAAATCTGATATTTCTGAGGCAAGAAGGGGCTTCATTTTCTTCTGCTTTTAACACAGAGGTACTTGAACTCAAATTTTCTCCAAAAATTACCAGACTGCCATCTCTTTGCTCCAAATGTGTTTATGACTCCTAATCAAAACCAATTAAAAAAATCCACACTCACTTTGGGAGAAGTATTTCTCGGGTCAGTTAAATTATACTGTGTTCAGCTATTACAATATCAAACAACAAAAATATGAAAAATGTGTTCAGTGATATTTAGGGGCATCTACTTCAGATTTTATGGTAATGTAAAATGGGAAGGAAACAAACAAAGGAGTCACAAGTCTGTGAGACAGTCATTGCATTTTGCAGGGGCCACACAGTCCCTGGAAACTTTTAGGCATTTATGTTAAGCCCAAAAACACATATATCTCAAAAGAAGCAATAAAGACAAAACACACAAATGTTGAAGAGATGAGTACATGGCTTAGCATTTAATGGCAACTTCGCTTGTAAAATAAAAATAGCTTTAGAGAAAAGGAGAATTTAACTATCTTCAGCCTTATAACAAGAGTCTCCTCATCAACAGAAACAGGAGCAAATTCATAGACTTCTGTTATGTTCTTAGCTCTTTGGCTGTGCCCAGATAACTTGACTCTGAAAAGGTTCAAAGCTTGTAAGGCCTGATGACTTTCAACAAGACAGTACTCAACTGTTATCTCATAAAGACACAAAGGATAATGAAAGCAAGATATAGTACCTCACCCCTTTGTCATTCTTTTCCAAAATTTACAAATCGTCTGACATTAGTAATTAGCAAAACAATTTGCAACGAAATGATTTGCACAGAACAGAATTTGCAGCGAAAAGATTTGCGCTTAAGTAAATTTGCATCATAAGTCAGTCTTTTGCTTTACAAAACAATGAACAATTATTAAAAAAATGAACACAAAAATAAAAATAAATTGTGTTTGGCTTCCAGCAAAATCATGCCATTCACAAAAATAAGAAATTAGTTTCATTCCTGTCTGGTGGTATTTTCATGCATTAATTCAGGTGAAGGCACAGTTCAAAAAGACAATCCGCAACACCATAGAGTAGGCAGAGAAATTGGCTGAGACACCTGCCACAAATGCCGGACTGGAGTAACCAAGAATCACAATCTGACGTAACTCTCCACTGTGCGTTCCTTAACTGCAAATCAGTAAATAATAAAACTACTTTACTTAACAACTTATCAACTTCTAAAAAACTGAACATGTTGTTCCTTGTAGAAACATGGCAAAATCCAGGTGATTACTTACAACTAAATCTGCTTACCCCTGCTGGTTACAGTTACCTGTCTAAACCCCGTCTGATGGGCCGAGGTGGTGGATTGGCGGTGGTTCAGCGCGATTGTCGTAAAACAACCACTGTTGATTTTCACAACATTACGTCCTTTGAATACCTAGTTGTTAAAATCACTGGGAAGGCTTTGTTGGACATTGTATTAATCTACAGACCTCCTAAGCCTCAGCTGGATTTTTTCTCTGAACTTTATGAAATACTCACTCTTGTCTGTGGCATGTCTGTTACTGTTATTTTACTTGGTGACCTTAATATTCATGTGGATTCGGACTGTCCATTTGCTTGTGAGCTACGTTCAGTACTAGATTGATTCAGTTTTGTGCAGCATGCTGGTTTTTCAACCCATGCTAAGGGCCATATTCTGGATCTTGTATGTTCCACTGGTCTGCGGAATGTCTGTACATCTGGTACTATTGTTGGTTTCTCCGATCACAAGCTGATTGAATTTAGCTTCACTTATCCCCTCCCTAAAATAAGTCTAAAATCCAAAATAACCTATCGTAATATCAAGAACATTTATCAGTTATCCTTCTCTGTGTCTGTTGGTGCTACCTGTCTCCACGATGTCTCTGGGTTGTCTTGCACTATACAGATTTTCTCTCTATATAATCCCACATTGTCAGAAATTTTGGCTCATTATGCACCTGCTAAATCCTTGAATGTTCCTACTACCCAGTCATCTCCATGGTTTACAGCAGAATTGCGTACCATGAAATAATCTGGTCGCTGCTTGGAAAGGCTCTGGAAGAAGACTGGTCTGGCTGTTCACACCCTGGCTTACACCGAACACCTCAAGGAATACAGATGTGCCTTATTGGCTGCACATTTAAAGTACTATTCCACTCTTATTGACTTTGGTACTTGTCGCATTAGATCCCTTTTTAATACAGTTAACAGACTTTGTCAACCTGCTGATAAAACTCCATATTTGTCTGTTGAGCACTGTAACCTATTTTTGGACTATTTTCAGTCAAAAATTATGACCATATATCAAAGTTTCCCTACTAATCATTCCTCATCTCTGTCGACTGATCACACTTCTAAATCTATAGTTTATTTATCTAAATTTAACCCCACTATACCAACTTATATTGCTGAAGTAATATCTAAATTAATCTACCTGACACCTAGATCCTGCACCTACATTACTGATTAAGACTTGCACTGACAAATTTTCTGCCCACATTTACAACTTTATCAACTGTAGTTTCCACACCTGTGTTGTTCCAAGTGATTTAAAAACTGCTGCTTTAACCCCCGTTTTAAAAAAAACCTGGCTCAGATCCCTTACAGCTAAAATTTTACCACCCAATTTCTAATCTTCCATTTATGACTAAGATATTAGAAAAGGTTGTCGCTGCTCAACTCAATGATTATTTAAATTTACATAACCTGCTTGAGCCTTTTCAGTCTGGATTCAGAGCCCTACATAGCACTGAAACTGCTTTACTTAAGGTAGCCAATGACTTACTGATAACCACAGATTCTGGGATGGCCACTATTCTAGTTCTTCTTGACTTTAGCGCAGCGTTTGATACAGTTAACCATGACATTTTATTCTGTCCCGACTCTCAGCTATTGGTATCTCTGGTCCTGCTCTTTCTTGGTTCACATCATACCTTAGTCATCGCCAGTATTACGTCTTCATTAGGGAATCCAAATCTACCACTACTTCATTCACGCAGGGTATCCCTCAAGGGTCAGTTCTCGGTCCATTTTTTTTTTTTTTTAACATCTATATGCTCCCATTAGGGGAGGTTATCCATCGGTATGGTCTGAGCTTCCACTGCTAACTTTATATAAGCATGGATGGAACTGCAACATCTTCACCTGTTACACTGACTGATTGCATTCAGGAAATATATCATTGGATGACAGAATTTTTTGCAAGTCAATCCTGATAAAACAGGGATCTTATTAGTTGGCACCAAATCTGTCCTCTCTACCCTTCGTGGGCTAAAAATTGACATTGATGGGAATCCTGGTTAAACCCTCAGCATCAGTCCATAATTTGGGTGTCATCTTTGATCAGCTTCTTACTTTTCAATCACACATCAGCTCAATAGTACAGACAGCCGTTTTTCATCTTAGCAACATTGCTCAACTGCATTCTTTCCTCAGTGTGAAAGACACTGAGACACTCATTCACGCTTTCATCACTACCCGGCTGGACTATTGCAATGCTTTTTTTTATGGCCTCCCGACTAAATATATCAATAGATTACAAGATGTTCAGAATTCTGCTGCTCATTTACTTACACACACTAAAAAGATCTGCTCACATCACTCCTGTCCTCTGAGTTACATTGGTTACCGGTTTCTTCAAGAATCAAATATAAAATTATTCTTCTCACTTTTAAAGCCCTTCATGGCTTAGCCCCTCATTATCTGTCTGAGCTGCTGCTTCCTTACACTCCTGCCCGTGCATTACTATCATCGGATGCTAAGTTACTCACTGTACCTAAATACAGGTTAATAACTATGGGTGACGGAGCTTTCAGAGTGCTAGCCCCCTAAAACTTGGAGTTCTCTCCCTCTCAGCCTTTGCATGGAAAAGTCTATTAATTTCAAACATCTGTTAAAAAACACATCTCTTCAATGAGCATTATTCTTTATGTATGTAATTTCTGCTGTCTTCTGTTGAATTGTAAAGTGTCCTTGAGTGTATGAAAGGCGCTACATAAATAAAACATTACTATTATTATTATTATATAACTTTGGCCCAGTCAGGTTTAAAGAACAAGAAGGCAATGACAACTGTATGACAGGCACATTTTACAGATATCTGAGGTTTTCATTTAGCTATGTCAGAATGTAAAATCAAAACTCACATGTATGAGATAAAGCCAAAAATAAACTAAATTTAATACACAGCAAAGACAAATGTGACAATGATTAGCCGTGGTGGTTCCAATGAATGAGTGGTATGCATCTTTGTCTTTGTTAACTCTAGGCTACTTTTTCACTGGAATATAAAACACACACACTGACACACTGACTTTTCTAGGCATTTTATGATTAAAGTATGTGGTACTGTGTAATACTCATGCAGAACAAATCTGTTCATATTTGACTGAAAAACACAATCCATCCTTTGTTATTGAATTATCTCGCATCCACCAATATGGGTTCTTACTTGTCAGCCTCAAGGCCAGTCAGATAATCATGCTTCAAATATACAGTACCTACTTTTGTTATAACCAGATAAATAGGTAGCCTGAGGAGTTGCTTTCTGATCTTTGGTTTATTTACTGGATGTAGGGGTTCAAATCAAACAGGATTATTTCTATGAATGTCAAAACACAAAAAACAATTAATTGCTAGAATAGACAGACAGATAACCATTTAAAATGTCTCCCAAAACCATAAAATATTTGGCTACCCCTGCCTTTTGAATATTCCAACCCTCATCCCAGACAAATAGAATGGATTTTAAAAATGCAATTTAAAGCCAGTATTATAATGTATTGTACACAGTGGGATAATCGCTGATGTTATGTAACATATACAGTTTGCCAAACCGATCCTTTACTGGAACAAGTAGGAGTATTTTTCCCCTCTTCAAGCAAACCTTTGGCATTCTTAAAAGTCAGCATGAATAATAATCCAAGCTCACATTTCATCTATTATTTTGCAAGACAAAGTCAATAATTAATACTAGGTGTGGCATCTAATATTAAAACAGCATGAGAAGAAAGTCATGTCAGGGGAAATCTTTTACAGCTGTCTAAAATCCTCTCTTTTCTTTGAAATTCTGAAATACCTTTTGCATTGACAATCACTCGTGGTTTGAGTCACTTAGTAACAGGATTTCTTTGCCAAAGCTCTAAAGTAGCAGTAAGAAGATCCTTGCACTGACTGATGTGTATGGAGCCATCTCATTTAACCGGAGACTGACCATATATACCAAAAGGAGGACAGAAGGAGGCATGGCTGTATCACTCAGATCATGTTTCAAAAATAATTTAATCAAGACAGGAGGAAAAAATAGCTTCTGTCATTGGCAACCACACACAAACAAAAAAAAACAACAACTTTTATTAAAAACACCTTTAAGTAAAGCAACAATTCTATATTTTCTCCTAAAGCAGCAGCTGCATTTTTTTAAAAAAACAACTTAAGCAAACGAAAGGTGGCTGAACAAGATGGAACTGAAAGTTTAAAAATGACCCCGATCAAAAAATGCATTTTGCATTCTGCAAATTCTGTTTTGCAGGAGTTGGACAATTTCTACTAATATTTTCACTAATACATGAGAAAAGTTTATGATGGGTAAAAAAAAAAAATCATTAGAAAGTGTCTGTTTTTAAAATGACCTTGTCAAGGAAAGAAAATGGCAGGTAACTGACTACAGCAAATGAGCTTGTAGTACAAGAAATAAATCAAATTGACAAAGTGTAAAACCAAAGCTGTGCTGAAAATCTTGCATATAACAAAAACAAAGTTAGAAAAAAAAAATCTAACTTTCAATCCATCACTTGCTAGTCTCAGATTCATATTTGTTTTAAGTGATTAAAATGGGAAAATACCACCTTTGGAATGACCTGCGGGCATAAATGAGCACTGTCTATCAGTCACAGTACTGGAAACACGGCTGATGTTTACTTATTGTAGTGCAAGTCTACTGTTAATGCAATGCAATTATTGATGGAGTGCTTGATTTCACATTGTTGCTTAACCAGCCCTGCTTGCCTGCCCATCTACTTAAAACAGTGTGATGCACGTGCATATAGGGGGGACAGTTTAAAGGCTCTGGTGAAGGTAATTCTCTGCTGCTCCAGGGGATGGCACTCTGAAATAACGCCTTCTCTTTTTCATACACTGCACACTGGTAGGTTGACGGCTTTTCTAACGCCGATATCACTTTCAACAACAACATTTATTTATATAGCACATTTTCATACAAACAGTAGCTCAAAGTGCTTTACATAATAAAGAATAGAAAAATAAAAGACACAATAAGAAAACAAAATAAATCAACATCGAATAAGAGTAAGGTTCAATGGCCAGGGGGGACAGAAAAAACAAAAAAACTCCAGACGGCTGGAGAAAAAATAAAATCTGTAGGGATTCCAGACCATGAGACCGCCCAGTCCCCTCTGGGCAGCCCAGTCCCCTCTTTCGGCATTGGTATCTATCCACCTAGGCCCATCTCTTGCCGGAATCTCTCTTACCCGCAAGAGCCGCCATCTTTTGTAGTTGTAACCAGATTCCCATCGGAAAAGATCCATTTTGGTTTTCTCTCTTTTTGAGATATCAGTTATGCAGCGTTTGCCTACGGATGCCCCAATATTTCTTACTGTCTCTGTTCATACAACAGACATTTGCATTCTCTTTGCACTCACAAATTAATATCATTCATAACCAGGCATGAAATAATAATAATTCTTTGAATTTTAGTGCTTTTCGCACTACTCAAAGTGCTCAGCAATTGCAAGTTAAGGGCCTTGCTTAAGGGCTTAACAGAGCAGAGTCCATTTTGGCATTTACGGGATTCGAACCGGTAACCTTCCGATTGTCAGTTTAGATCCCTAGCCTCAGAGCTATGACTTATATATGCTTACGGGATACACTTATCCCATAATACAATTTATACTTTTATATCTACTTCACAATACAAAATTTCCATGATATGAAACTTTCAAAAGAGAAACATACTGCATTTTTAATGTTTATCATTGTGCACGGACTTGAATTTTACAGTGTTTTGAGTTTTGTTCAAATACATATTTTAGCGTTATGATTTTGCATGCTTTTACATTTTTGATGAAAATAAAATAATCTTAAATATTGATCTAAAATGTCAGTCAGTCATTTTCCAACCCGCTATATCCTAACATAGGGTCACGGGGGTCTGCTGGAGCCAATCCCAGCCAGCACAGGGCACAGGTCAGGAACAAATCCCAGGCAGGGCGCCAGCCCACAGCAGGACACACAAACACACCAGGGACAATTTAGGATCACCAATACACCTAACCTGCATGTCCTTGGACTGTGGGAGGAAACTGGAGCACCCGGAGGAAACCCACACAGACACGGGGAGAACATGCAAACTCCACGCAGGGAGGACCCAGGAAGCAAACCGAGGTCTCCTAACTGCGAGGCAGCAGTATTACCACTGCACCACCGTGCCGCCTGATCTAAAAGTGTTGTATGTTAATTAGAACATGCAAGTAATACTTGTACTATGCCATATACACATAAAATCATGACTTTTTAAATCAATAGTTACTACAGTGTAAAACAATTTAAATTTAAACTTATCTTTATTTTTTGAGTTAACATTATGATTTGCTCCAACAGTGGCTGTCCTTTTAGCTTTTCTGAATGCCTTACGTACTGTGATCTGTGAAAATTATATAATGTTATAATTTTAAGAAAAATGAATGTCAACATTCTGCATGAAGCTGATGACAGTATCTCCTGCCATTGAAACAGTCATACACTGGGTATAAATGGGACAAGGATAGGCGTATAATCTGACCAGAGGAGCAAGCATTGGGAATTTGGCTGCTTTCTCTCTCTTTCATGCTAGATGACAGCTGTTGCTATAATTCATCCTTGCTGTAATCTTCCCTAATTTCAGAATCTGAATTTTTTTCAATCTGATTTTTTAAATCCTTACTTTCAATGAAAGATTTTTTTGTGTTTAATTTCAGTCATGTGGTAATGTCATAATATACAATATAAAGATAAACATTTCATATCATGAAATTCAATACAATTACATTTTTTTCTCAAGCTTGTTCATGAGGACAGAGGACTTTGCCAGCTTTTTGGAAAATGACAATATTTAATACATTCAGTCAACGTTAATTATGCTGGACTTGTACGCTGGCAGGGGCAAAGAACTCCTGGCTAGATCTCTTAACTGCTCCATTATCCATTTAAGCTCTAGTGAAAGTCTTTAGTGTTTTTAACTTTGTCCCCGTTTTTGTATTCTGTGTCTGCCTGGGTCTTTGGACACCTTTACCATTTTGTTGCGTTTTCTGATATCCTTGCCTGTTTTTTGATTCCTTTTTTGAAATACACAGACTAATAAAATATATTTCACTTACTACCTACTGTCATGGATACTTTGCCTCCTGCTGGCCTGGTTTTCCACTTTCAGTCCAGTGAGTGCTACATGCAGAGCGGACATGAACCCCTTTCTTAATCCTCTTGGCTCAGTACCTGTACAGTGGAGGTTATGGTGTACAGGCCATACTGAGTGAGCAACTGCATCTCAGAGTGCAGTTTATTAAAGAAAACATTCAAACTAATAAAACATATAGATAGAATATAAGTACTCTACAGCAAAGAGAAAAACAATAGTAAATAAGGCACTAAATAAACATAAGAAGCAGACCAAAAGGTAATAAAAATAAAGCACAACAGTCAACATCCAGATAAGCAAGATATCATAGATTTGAAGTTGTAGAGCATAGCAAAGACTAAAAACAGGAATATTGAGACCAGAAAATACACTGAAATAAAACACAGACACGGTGACTGAGTAAAGAGTGTAATTAAGAAGTCTGTTTAAACACATCCACATATTCTCAAAATGGCTTCAGTGTTTAGCAAGAAAAATATTGTTGTTCAATGTTAAGATAGACCAAACCCATGGTGACAGACATGTCCAACAGCAAGGTGTGATGAACAGTTTTTGTGGCTGTTTATATTTAATTTATAATTAAAGCTATGACAGGTGATAACTCAATGAGCCTGCTTACAGATGAGAGATAAAAAGAAAACAAGGAGTTGGCACTCGGAGAAAACCAAGCCAAACCACATACAAATCAGTATACCTTTGAATAAGTTTAAAACAAATGTAATAATTTTTGAAAAAAATAAAAACAAACAAACAAATTTGTACATATGTGAATGCGGAGGTTCAAGTTGGTGACCTGTTCTGGGATGCACATAGTATGGTTGCTGGCAATACATACATACATACATACATAATGTAGTGAATGACTAATGTCTTTCCATATCCAAGTTACTGTTAGGAATGAGAGGTTCTAATTTTCTGGATCACCTTAATGGCTGCAGGTTTTTGTTTTAAGCCAGGTGCTTAAATATAAAAATCTTTGCCAATAACAGGTCTTATTTAATATCATGACTTGTTAGTGTTTTAACTCTACAATATCAAGCCATTCTAAAATTGAAGATTTTTTTTCCTTTCTAATAATATCATTCAACTGATTTGAAGCACAAAAGGAGGAGTAATTTTCACTTTCTCTTCAGTTTCCTTCCGAGTACTTAAACCAAATAGTGCACTGTGAATACACATACACTCACCTAAAGGATTATTAGGAACACCTGTTCAACTTCTCATTAATGCAATTATCTAATCAACCAATCACATGGCAGTTGCTTCAATGCATTTAGGGGTGTGGTCCTGGTCAAGACAATCTCCTGAACTCCAAACTGAATGTCAGAATGGGAAAGAAAGGTGATTTAAGCAATTTTGAGCGTGGCATGGTTGTTGGTGCCAGACGGGCCGGTCTGAGTATTTCACAATCTGCTCAGTTACTGGGATTTTCACGCACAACCATTTCTAGGGTTTACAAAGAATGGTGTGAAAAGGGAAAAACATCCAGTATGCGGCAGTCCTGCGGGCGAAAATGCCTTGTTGATGCTAGAGGTCAGAGGAGAATGGGCCGACTGATTCAAGCAGATAGAAGAGCAACTTTGACTGAAATAACCACTCGTTACAACCGAGGTATGCAGCAAAAGCATTTGTGAAGCCACAACACGCACAACCTTGAGGCGGATGGGCTACAACAGCAGAAGACCCCACCGGGTACCACTCATCTCCACTACAAATAGGAAAAAGAGGCTACAATTTACACGAGCTCACCAAAATTGGACAGTTGAAGACTGGAAAAATGTTGCCTGGTCTGATGAGTCTCGATTTCTGTTGAGACATTCAAATGGTAGAGTCAGAATTTGGCGTAAACAGAATGAGAATATGGATCCATCATGCCTTGTTACCACTGTGCAGGCTGGTGGTGGTGGTGTAATGGTGTGGAAGATGTTTTTTTTGCACACTTTAGGCCCCTTAGTGCCAATTGGGCATCGTTTAAATGCCACGGGCTACCTGAGCATTGTTTCTGACCATGTCCATCCCTTCATGACCACCATGTACCCATCCTCTGATGGCTACTTCCAGCAGGATAATGCACCATGTCACAAAGCTCGAATCATTTTAAATTGGTTTCTTGAACATGACAATGAGTTCACTGTACTAAAATGGCCCCCACAGTCACCAGATCTCAACCCAATAGAGCATCTTTGGGATGTGGTGGAACGGGAGCTTCGTGCCCTGGATGTGCATCCCACAAATCTCCATCAACTGCAAGATGCTATCCTATCAATATGGGCCAACATTTCTAAAGAATGCTTTCAGCACCTTGTTGAATCAATGCCACGTAGAATTAAGGCAGTTCTGAAGGCGAAAGGGGGTCAAACACCGTATTAGTATGGTGTTCCTAATAATCCTTTAGGTGAGTGTAGGTGTCAATGGAAACATGCTAGATAGAGAACTGCGGGTTACTGCTAATAAGGAGCAATTAAACACTGTGAATGCAGCTGTTTAAGACTAAAGTAAGAAATTAAGGGTTCAAAATCTTAGTAAGCAAGGAAAGTAAAATGAAGCAGAAAAATGTCAATTGATCATTAAGTACTTCATCAGCAATAAACATCTTCTCATGAAGCAACTGGATTGGAACAAAAAACTCTAGTCACTGTGGCCTTCCAGGCCAGACATTCCTCACCCCTGATTTAAGGGGTCTGGGTCTTAAATAGCTTATCAATTAAATGAAGCTAATTAGCAGTAAACACTGGTCACTAATTAAGAAAACGATTAGAATGAAAACCTGTAGCCACTCTGGACTTCCAGGATCAGAGCTGAGCACCCCAATATAAACTATCCCATTGACTGCCATGGTTTCCCTATATGTTTGTAGTTTTCACCCTAGACATCTGATTGACAACTTATTGGTTTCCCAGTCAGGAATTTATAACATTAGCAGGTGATGTGAATCAACTGTTTTGAGATTGGAGGTAGTCCAATAAATGTATGCGTAAAGCTTTTATACATGCTGTGTTTATACACTGAGATCTTCTACTTAAATCTACAACAATCACTTTTACAACAGAATAACTTGCACTTACATATGCTCAATATGCAAACTGGATTTGACGTTTTTTAAAACACTGGCATATACTTAAATTGTATCCAGCTGTACTTGATAGGGCTGACAGTGCTCAACAACGGGAGGAGGTATATGACAGCTGTCTGGCAGGGATGAAGAGAGAATCTGAGAGGTGAGAGACTAAGTATAAGGGTTAAGTACACCGCTGTAGGTGCATTTGAGTTGGAGATGCAAACTGTCTAGTTCAGGCAATTCCAACCTGTAATGGCTGACAGATAGATTGACTTGGTATAGTGTAACTAGTGTTTTCATTCCCTGTATTGTATTCCAATTTTATTTCTATATTAATTCAACAAATAATCATCCAGTACACTGAAGTGACATCAGCTGTCTGCCTTTGTCACGTCTGCCATGCCTCCATGAGAACGCTGTCAACTATACGACATGAAAATTGCAAACATAATTCTATTGTTGTGCTAAGGATACTGGTAAGAGCCAAAAAACTAAAAGATATGTAATGCTAAATTACACTGCAATCAAGAAGAAAACGTTACAATTAAGAAATCCTTTCCATAAATTGAATGCTCAAATTTAGAAATTTAAATGGAGCAAGATTGCATATAAAAATTAAAAATTTAAATATATTGTTGGGACCATTACCAAGTCTCTGTGGCTAGCTGGATTATGTAGTACTTTATAAATGGAGCGTTAAGTACATATTGAAGTTTTCCAATAAACAAAAGTAACAGATTTATATTTGAAGCGTTTTAGTTTCTACTGTGTTTACTATTTGTTCCCATAAACTAAGCATTTTCACTAAACAAAATAATTACTACTGTTTTTTTTTTTCAAATTTGTTTTGTCCATATAACTTATTTCAGTTTTGGCCTTAAGGTCATAGGCATTGAACTAATCACGACTTCATAAATCATAGACAAATTACTACTAGGTTGCAGCAGTGCACATCCTTGCCATTGTCCAGTTGTCCAAATCACAAACCCGAGATGACTTGTGTTCTTCCTGGCAGCAGCCGAGTAGGAACCGAACATTCAGATATCTCTTCTAATGTAAATGATACAAAAATGTATCTGGCATGCTATAATGAAAACTAAAACAAATGATGGAACATGGATAAAAAATGGCTAGCCTTCAAACTTTGTATGTATACCAAAAGCATTTTTAGGAAAACAAAATCAAACCTTTTGGTAATGCAGTGTTAACAATCATTAAATCATATATATATATATATATATATATATATATATATATATATATATATATATATATATATATATATATATATATATATATATATATATATATATATATATATATATTTTTTACTGCAGGGTGTCAAATTTAACCCTTTAATTGTTTATTACAGTTGTGCACAACACTCAGAGTGATAATGGACACTTTAACATCTGTAAAGTATTGCAGGAGACCAAGAATATAATTCTAAGCAAATTGGGCCAATATCAGGTGTTCTTGCAGTTACTCCATCCCTGCTTCCACACTGTAGACAGGTGTAGACCATAGAGCACTGGACTTTATCATCCAAATTTGTGCTCATATCTTAAATGCACTTTAACAAATATTTACCATAAATTAATTATTTACACTGTACTCTATGGTTACATTCTGTGTCCTGCTAGCTAGAAAGTTATGTTAGCAGTCATTCCTTTACAGAAGGAACAATTCCAAATACCTTTATTTAGGATGACAGAGTCTTATATATAAAATGTCTATGCGTGTAAGTGTGTGCGTCTGTCTGTCTGGCCTGGAAGAGAGAGGTGGAGTCGGGATAAGGGCTCCACCTCTGAGGAAACAAACTCGCTTAGCCGCTAATCAGTTGCGAAGTGCGCACATTGGCAAAACGGTATCCCTTTTACTTTTCCTCCCGCTGCTGATACACAAGCGAGGCGAGCACATCGGCAAAACAAAAAACTTTCAAAGAAAGACACACTCGCTTAGACGCTAATGCACAACTAATGTGAACATGTTGGCAAAACAAAAGCTCCTAGGAGAGCGATGCCCAGAGTAGTTCCTTTCAATTACCTGACATCTTTACATTTCAATTTTTTTTGACAATTTCAATAGTTTCTAGGACCCTGGGCTTTTTACAGCATGGGTTTACACAGCAAGTATTATATATTTATTTTTTTACTTACATTGTTAAAAATAGATTTAAAAAAATCTTAATTGCTAGTTGAAGGAAGACACAGAGACAACAGCCAGCCACCTTTGAATCTTAATACCTATGATTCAAATACAGTCCTAAATTGTATTAACTATATCAATTGAGAAAACACTGATTTAATAGAAAAGTATAGTCTCACAAACATGGTATCAAAATTCATTTCACGCATCATGAAGAGAAGAAAATTGCCCACTTCATGTCATGTTCAAACAGTTTTCTGCTTAAGGAATTTGCCAGATATTGTATATCAAACCTTGTTATGATTACGAGTCTGGACCATAGTGAAAAGGATGAGAAGCCTTCAAATAAGCCAGCAGAGCTGGCATTATCTTCTGTGACCTGTCCTAAAAAACTAGCCTCACCCTAAACTAGCCAGCCCCCACAATTACTACATGCAGGCTGTGGCCTAACCAGGCTTAAAAATAGGGAAATTGACTTTTAAGTTTAAAATGCCTTCAAAAGTTCCAAAATATCTTTGGTGCCACTCAAGAGAAAAGGACACCTTAAACCTTAGGCTTGAAGAGATCTCAACCAAGGGATTATTATGAATAATATTTATTCTAAATAGAATGAAAATACTAAAATGCTCTTAATAGCAAAAAATAAGTTTCCTAAAAGGCAATCCACATAGAACAATTGCCAAAACAGAATCTGTAATCAGGATCCAGAATGCAGAGCAGAAAGAATCAGAAAAACAAAAAATCCAAATGTGAAAAATAATACTCACAATGATTCCAGCCAAATACAATGTATCAGTACTGAGATATTTTCCCCAGCTCAATAGTTTTTATCAGTAATGTCAGATAGCCAGGAAGTGCATGACCCTGACATAATACCATTACAACAGTGACACCACACACCTCACTCTTCCAGTCAGTTTCCACAGCAACATTTGAGCCACTGCTCCATAACATACTAAACATAACATACTTACAAATCAAGCATAGGATTGAGTCATTCATCAAATGCGTCTTTCTCAAAGGAGTCAAAACTGTAGTCAGAATCTGACAATGCATAAAGATTCACTGTTGCAGAAGTAATTTAGTTCCGGTCTTTTTTCCACAGCTGTGACGTGTAATATGAATGGCCAATCATAGGCAACTATATATGATTGTAATGGGCTGAAACTCAGCTATCCAATGGTAATGAATGGTAAAGCTTTGAGATCTTTGATAAAAACAGATTCAAATTGTTGAGACAAGATGCTTGCCTTGGGGTATGCATGTGCAAATTGTATATTTTAATAATGAAAGAGAGCAGACAAGTCAAGTCAAGTTGGGGATCTTGCAATGGTACTGTGCGTTGCCACACCCACTACACAATAAAACTTGGGATCCCAGTTTGCAACCCCCCAGGCAGACACGTGGTCCAGTCCCACCCTCCAGAAATGACCCTCTATCTGCCGCAGCCAGGTGTTACGTGGGTGATCCCTTGGCCTGGTCCAGCCACTTGTGTTCCCAACAATGAGGATCTTACGAGCTGGATCACCCTTGGGGAAACGGCCACATGGCCGTAGTGCCATAACTGATGCTCCCTCATAATGCAGGTAATGTGCCTCATTCAGGACTCCATGAACAACCGCTCATTCGACACAAAATCAAACCAACAGTACCTAAGGATTTTCCAGAGAGACACAGTACCAAAAGGAGTCCAGTCTTCGTCTCAGGTCACTGGATAGCATCCATGCCTCACAACCATATAGTAAGACAGGAAGCACTAGGACTCTAAAGACTTGTACCTTCGCACTTTTGCATAGATATCAGGAGCGCCACACACCCCTTTCCAGTGATCTCATGACCCCCCATGCTCTCCCAATCCATCTACTGACTTCATAGGAAGAGTCACCAGAGACATTAATGTCACTGCCAAGGTAAGAAAACCTCTCAACAAGGTCAACACTCTCTCCGCAAATAGACACACTGCTGATGGCTGAGCCCAAGAGGTCATTAAATGCCTGGATCTTGGTTTTTATCCAGGACACTCACAAGCCCAGACATTCAAACTCCTTGCTCAGTCTCTCAAGCGCCACGATCAGAGCCTCCATTGACTCCGCGAAAATCACAGCATCATCAGCAAAGTCAAGATCTGTGAACCTTTCTTCACCAACAGATGCTCCACAGCTGCTGGACCCCACAACCTTGCCCAACACTCAGTCCATACAAGCATTGAACAGAGTAGGAGCAAGAACAAACCCCTGACGAACCCCAGAATCAACTGGGAAAAACGCAGAGGTCCTACTTCCACTCTGCACAGCACTCACAGTACCAGAGTACAGGCCGGCTATGATATCCAGCAACCTCGAGGGGATCCCATAATTCCTCAGGATGTCCCACAGGGCAACTCAATCAACTGAGTCGAACACTTTGTGAAAACGACAAAGATTTGTCTCGGTTCCCATGTGTCTGGTGACCGTGGTGAAAGTGGCTCCATGTTCCTTGACTTTGCAAAAGGTCAGGGGCTGCGAATCGCTGGATGCTGGTTCCAGCGTCCTGAACCGCATCGTTGGACTTGGTACTCCAATACTGGTGGTGTGGTGAAGGAGATCGATCACATCCTCGTGGGTAGACGCTGGAGGCTCTTACAAAACTGCAGGGTCTACAGAAGCACCCAGTTTGTGAATTCTGACCACAGACTTGTTTTTTGCTACTCTTGGGATCCAGCTTACATCCAGGAGGTTACCACCTACTAGGAAAATAAGCCTGGACTTGGCCAGACTCCAAGACCACACTATTTCTAATGAGTTTGCACACAGTTTGTGTGAGGAACTTTCAGATTTGGGTACGACTGCTGATCCTAATTTGACAAGACCCTGAAGGTTACCAAGGGTTGTGTTGGTGTTCCCGGAGTTCCCAGAAGGAGGTGTTTCATCTCACAGGGCACCCTGGATATCATTGAGAGGAGTTGCAGCGCACGGCTCAATGGCAACTCTGGTCTGTACTGGGAACTGAGAAGGATGACTGTGAGGGCTCTGAGGGCAGATAAAGAGGCGTTTGTTAGAGGAATCTGTGAGCAAGTGACACACCATCTGTGGTCTAGTGACCCAAGTCCTGCTTACAGAGGAATCTAAGCATTACGCACATTTGAATCTGTTCCTCAGAGAGTCGCAATCAGGGCAGCTGATAGAACAGTCCTTATGGATGACACTGCAGTTGTGACCCACTGGGCTGGCTACTTTGGGCAGTTGTTCAAAGCTGATCATCCGGCTAGGACGTTGGATATCTCTGGGTCCACGGTTCTTGAGGCTGATCCTCCAATTAGCTGTGAACCACCCAATCTCACTGAGATTGCACAAGGCTGCAGGGATCTGTGGTATCCGGGGTGAACTTCTCCAGGCTGGTGGTAAGGCTGTCCTCCTGGCACTGCAAGCAATCTTTGCTTCCATTTGGGAGACTGGCATCATCCCAACTAAATGGAAAACGGAATTTGTCGTCCCTATCTGGAAAGGGAAGGGTGATCGCCTGGATTGCAACAACTACAGGGGGATAACACTGCTCTCGGTGGCAGGTAAGGTCTTTGCTAGGGTCATCCTCAATAGGATCCGAGATCACTTGCTCACCCTACCAGCGACCAGAACAGCTTAGTTTTATGCCTTTGGAGTGACCATCGACCGCATCCTGGCACTGAGGGTTCTCATGGAGCGCAAACACCGGCAGAGCAGACACATTTAACATTTAAAAAAAAAAACTTATGATATATTTGAAAGAAAACACCCTTGTTTATATAAAGATACTATTACTGCTTTTGATTAATTTGTTGATTTACTGCAATGTACACAAACTACTTTGAAATGTGGCTGTGTACCGGTGGGACAACTCGTGAATGCGTGTTTAAAAACTTTTCAAAAATACATTTAAAGGGCACAAATTAATATTTCAAAAACACACATAAGGAAAATAAAAGACAGAAAATGATTCTGAAAAGAGAAAAAAATACACACATAGAATCAGATCATAGCAGCTACACCTTTACCAACAGTAATTTAAAGTACCAATAAATCACAGTTCTAGTGCACACCATCCCTTTAAAATGGGAATATGACATTATGTAGTAGTATTGTCACATGTACAAAGTACAGTGAAATTCTTACTAGCATGTCCACCAACATACAACATGTCACCACTTCTTTCACCATGATAAAGAAAAAGATATACAAATTCATACATTCACATAAAATGATTGCTTGTGCAAACCACATAACAAAAGACGTGCGACTTTTATAAACATTCACCATAAATGTGATGAAACAGGGCTGGTCCAAAATAAGCATTCATTGAATGTTAAACTCATTTGGGAATATCCTTCATTCCATTTGTCACATCTGTTCCATTTCAGTGGATTTTATATCAAGATATGTATACATTTCACCACAGTAGGCAGACACTAGGCAGACCAAGGGGACAACTTGAATCCCTCTACTGTAGAAGCACTGACATTCACAAATGTGACATATGTAAAAGGATTGGGAAAGCCTTTCCTCTGTGTGTTATGGCAGCTTATTCTAGAAAAACTTTTTATCCACAACATTCTTAGCAAATCATCTTCAACTTTTTATACGGTTAAAGATTCCCAAAGCATTTAAACATTTCTTAACTAAAGAAAAATGCTATTGCTTCATTTGGTTAATATTTAGCAGATTTGGTTTTAGAGTTTACTTGTTAAGGCATCCCTTTTATTTACGGAACACAGTTGTTACATTTCTTTGGACAAGGAGTTGGGGTGGGATGATATGGGGGATTATATGCTAATTATCTGTCAAAAAACTCTTAAACAGATGCGTGACATTACCATCTGTAAGTGAATGGGCTCTACAAAGTAAGACTTTTGTGGCTGTAAAAATGGAAAGCACATATCTGATGTGTGTGCACAAAATCATAAACATAATTTTCTTACTAAAGTCCAAAGCTTCAGTGACAAAACAGATTTGGATGAGTTTCATTGTCCAATATGTAAGTAATTGAACACAACCTCAGCTTGCATTTTCAGAAAGTGATTCATACAGAAATAGCTTATTTGAGACGGTCAATAAATTAATGTTGAAAGGAATTTCTTCATAGGCACAGGCACAGTCTAATGATAAAAGGTCAATTCATTTCCTTTGTCATTAACTAGATTGATAAATCTCAGGATGCTACCGATCAACAAGTATCATGGCAGGCACAAGTGCTATTTGTCCTGAGGCCTTTGCCTGCCTAATTTGGCAGTGTCCCTTCAAGAAGGTGCTTTAAACTGAAACCTACTGCATTATGTCCTAATTCTACAAGAGCACAAGTAAAGTAATCAGCTGCAGCTTTATCAGGTTAGCAGTCAACTTTTGTTTAGTTTTTTATAGCCTAATTGTGTTCACTTTGATTGTTTGAACTGTCAAGCATCACAGTAGTTCCAGGGATTCCGTAGACTCCTATTCATGTTTGTAGCAAGAGATTGTAGATGACCATTAGAAAACAGAGGTGAAGAGCAGAATTAAACCTGCGCTCTAATGACATTTAGTATAAGACAGGAACTACTGTATCCTGCCTATTTAATTTGTGTATGTAGAGTAAAAGGTGGTGCTTCAAAATAGATCTCGGACTAAATTCCATGTTTGATGTGAGACACATTATAAAAAACACACCCTCCAAACCACGAAGGATAATGGTGGCAGCATCAGTTGCTGTGGGGATGTTTCTCTGTAGCAGACCCTGGAAGTCATGTGAAGATAGAGGGAAAATTAAACTTTATGCAGTCCACAAGAAACCAGCAGCTTGGTAGAAGATTTGTACAAGAAAGACAACCCCAAGCGTAAAGCCAAAGCTACGCTGTAATGGATTAAAAACAACGCTAATGTCCTAGAGTGGCTGAGTCAAAGCCTTGATCTCAGTCCAATTGAGAATTTATGGTCAGACTTGAAAAAGGCTGTTCACTCATGATTTCCATGCAACCTGACAGAGTCTGAGCAGTTTTGCAAAATCAAATGGGGAAAAAATGCAGTGACCAGATGTGCAACACTGGTAGGGAGACCTATGCATACAGACTCAAGGCTGTCATGGTGCCAAAGGTGCATCTAGTAAATACTGACTTGAAGGGGGTGAATACTTACGTGATCGATCATTTTGTGTTTCATATTTGTAACTGATTTAGGTCACTTGGTGTGAAAAATTTAGAATATGATCACTACACTCAGATGGTAACATGTTTGGAATTGGTGGAAGCATAAATGGCAGGTAGTGTTGGAAGTGGTGAACTAGAGGACAAATCCCACAAGCTCAGTAAAAGAAAGGCACATACTATACATTTAAGGAAAGCATGCCAAACTATTTCTAAAACTGATAAATGAACTATACGAGTCTTCAAAACATAACATTGTTTTTAAATGTATATTATGAAAGAGTACAAATAGTCTGTGACATCAGAAAGTCTTCATTTCCTCATCAGTAAAATCTAACGTGGCTCTGAAGTGTTTTGTCTCAGATTCAAGGCCCATTTTGCTACAGAATGATTTAGTTATATTATTATTGTAATGACTAAATATAAGCTCTATCATTTGTAATATGTAAGGATATTGTCAAGCACTTTTAAATATAATGTATATTGTAATGAGATGCTTAAAGCTCAGTCTTTTATTGCATGTTCAGAAGTGTCTTTGTCAAAGTAGTGGTTGTAGGATCATTGACCCTGATTTGATTTTAGGACCGGGAAGTCTTTAGCATTTAGCCTACAATATTGTGTATGTTCTTGGATGCTCTTGCAGAATTGTCTGTGTTTTTGCTTGTAGTCTACAGTAGTATGTCAGGTTTTTACATTTTTAAATATTTTATAGCCTTTTGGGACTGGGATCTAGAAAAGCAGGATCACTAAATAAATAGATGAACGAACATGTCTATAAAGAACTTTACGATGAATAGGTACGCCAGTTAGCAATAAAAAGCTTACATTTATATAATCTGTTGAAACAAATAGGTGTTGGGTGCAGACTTCAAGAGGAGAAAGTGTGGTTTGGGAATGACATTTCCCCAGCACACTACTATTTTGTATATATCTTTGCATAAAAGTTTCAGGCTCTGGCTAATATGACTTCATTCTGGAGTTTGTTTTACACAATCAAGGAATTATTTTGCATTTCATTCTTCTTGGTCATCTGCCAGCTTTAAACTGCCCTAATGCAACTGATGTGTGTTTAGGGAAACAGTAAATAAAGAGGAGCATGTTAAAGTGTCTGGTGTTGGTTTCTGTCCTTATGGTCACTGTCGCTAGTTCTGATTTTATATGGTTCAAGCCTGGATAAGCAGGTCGTGAAAAAATCACTGAAGGTTTTCTTTGCTATTTTCAAGCTTATTTCCAAGTTTCCTTTCAAGGTTATTTAAACATGTGAAAGGAGCAAGGATTTAATCTGAACTATTCCATCTCAGCCTATGTACTGCATACTCAGTAAAAGTTGAAAAGCTCACTTTTTTTCTCCCAAAAGAACAATGCATAACAACTTACCTAATTCAGAAATGAATCACTTAGATGTATTAGTGTATTATGGCAAGCAGGCTTAAAGGTCCTGCCAAAAACCCAAATTGTTTTCTCATTAGTTAGGAATGATCACATAATAACTTATTCTCATAGAAAGTGCTTGTATTTTATATGGAGGTTTTAATTATATATTTGATATCTACTGTATGAAGCATGCAGCATAAAGATATTCATGAAAAAGTTTAATATAATATAGGGTTATTACTTATGCTATAGTATATGCAGCGCAACTCAATCTCAGAAAGAAAGACAAGACCTTTGAAAATGAAGCCATGACTCCGTCCTCTGGAAATCTTCAGGTTGGGCATCAGATGCTCTTATTGTTGAAAAAAATTCTCTAATATGATAACTTAAAAAGCTCATATACAATGTCACGAGCAAAGAAATGCTAATTCTGAAATTGGAAACCTCATCCTGAATTGTGTGTGTAGATTTACTGTAGTCTGCACTTCCAAAAAACAAAAAAAAAAAAAAAAAAATCAGTGTTAAAAAATATCCAGAAAAAAACTAGGAGGATTCCTGGACATCAGTCAACTCCAATTAGTGCAGAATGCAGCAGTCCGAGCCTTAACTAGAATAAGAAAATTTGAGCACATCTCGCTAGTTTTAGGGATATTACATTGGTTACCCGTGTCATTCAGAATCGACTTTAAAATATTACTAATGGGTTATACAGCCTTAAATAATCTTGCTCTGACCTACAGTTTTGAATGCCTATCCCCCTACACTACAAGTCATAACCTTCGATCTTCCATTGGAAGGCAAACTTAAAAGTAGTGGTGAAGTGGCTTTTTTGCTGTTATATACCCCGATACAAATTCGCCAGGCTAATACTGTGGAACATTTAAAGAAAAAACTGCTAAAAACTCATTCTTTTAATTTGGCTTTTTCATAGCTACCTTTGGGTTGTATTCCTAATAGACTATATGGGCATAGAATTATCATATTCATCAGGGATCCGCATTCCACTATTCTCTGCTGTTTTTTATTTTAGGTTTTTCAGCACCTGATCAAGACCCCCATGCACCTCCCTGAGATGGAATGAAGGCAGGTGTCTCAGCTGTTCACAAGACCAACTTCATTAAATCCTATCATATGAAGCATGAAAACTAACTTTTGATTTAGGAACATTTAAGATATGTCAAATGGCTAGTGGGGTCTGGGTGAACTTTTAGACTTGGACCACTGCAGATTTTTTTTCTCCAGGCTAGTTGGAGTTTATTTTTTCTTTCTGTCCTCCTGGCTATCTGACCTTACCCTGCTTTGTTATTTATTCTTTAATATTATTGCTTAATCTTAATTGTTTTTTCTTCTTGTAACTTTTTTTTGTCATTTTATAAAGCACATTGAGCTACATTGCTGTATGAAAATGTGTTACATAAATAAATGTTGCTGGTGGTGGTGATGGTGTTTGAACTGTAAGGGAAAACGCAGGATCATGCAAATATAACCAACATTTCATTTGTCACTGTGCAGTGAACACAGAAGTGTGTGAATATATATTGGGCTTAGGTTATACTTGGAATATGAGAAACTATATGAGGTGTGAAACACTACTCTATTGACATGTAAACATACATTAATTACCAGAAAATGTCTGGTGATAACGGGAAAGAAAGGGATGAAGGGGCCTTTTTTTCTTTTGAAGAGATTTTTTTTAAGTCCCGCAAGAAAAGACTTTTGACATGAGATGGTTTCAAATCACACCCTCCTCTCAACTATATTCAAACATGCACACGCTCCACTCACATCTCATTCAAGTGAATGCTTTTGGCAGACAGTTCCTGCTCTCTCAGCTCTTATAAATTTTTACGTTTTCCTCACTTTAAGTTCACAATTAAAGAAGACGTATTACGTCCAACACTTTTTGATGAATTTCATCCCAAAGGGATATCAACAGAAGAAATGTATACAGGAAATCCTAGCACTGAGAAAAGATGAAGTCAAAGTAACGTGAAAATTGTCGATTGGATGCACTGCAAATTGGTTTAATGCATATATCAATAGACTATGCTGAAGCAGTTGAAGATGGAAAACTTCAACTTACAATATTCCGAAGAATAACTACAACCGTTAACACCGTCTGATCTTCCACTGCACGAATTACTGTCGAAAGAAGGATGTATCCAAGAAAGGTAATGTAGGACATCTTCCCCGGATAACATTAAATAAAGGAGATCTTGATATGCCATTCGTATTAAAACGTTAACCGTTTCCCATTAGAATAGATTTTGCAAAGACAATTAAAGAGACAAACATTCAAAAAAGTCAGTTTATTACAGAGAAAGAAATGAAATTCTCTAACGGGCAGTTATACCTTGAGTTGTCACGATGCAAGTCCAAACACAGAATCAAAATTCAATGCGATATTGATGAAAATTTTATTTAATAAATTGTTTTTACTGAAGTTTTACAGTAAAAGTGTGAGTTAAAAATATATTTGCGTGTTAATTTCAAAGCCAAACGGAATGAAATCGTAACATAACGAATAACTCGAACGCAACATGAAATATAATTTACTTTCAAATTATTGTTTTACTATTTTTTAATTATTTGCTGTAATGTAAAATAGTTAGGTCTATTATGTTTATGTAACAATTCCCATGAAAATAACATTCGTGAGCGGCAGAACCACGTAGCACCGGCCCAGGGGTTTGCAAGTGAAACGAGTAGGGGGCAAAGCCCCCTTGTATTTCTTAAATCTTGACAAAGTTTCTGTTTCAACTATTTCTTGGCAGTTTGTTCCAAATTCCCACAATGCTTTGCATAAAGATGTGCTTCCTGGCTTCAGTCCCAAATTCACTTCCCCATAATTTCTATTAGTGTCGTCAAGTATTTTGTTCACCCTTAAGCTGAAAAGATTCTACTGGATTTACTTTATCAATGCTTTTGAGGATCTTGGAGACCTTCATTAGGTCTGAGTCTGTCAAAGTTAGACATATCCTATAGTCATGGGATGTACATGGTTGCTCTCCTTAATTACACACAATACTCCAGATGTGGTCTCACTAGTGCATTATATAGTGTGAGCATAATGCCCCTTTATATATATATTCAGCATTTTTTACAATATAATTTAACATTTTATTTGACTTTTATCTGCTCCTGCACATTGATTAGATGATGAAAATGTGTCAACAAAAATCCCTAAATCCTTTTCAGAAGGTTGCTTCCCCTAGGTGATTGTCTCTCATCTTGCATATATAATGGATGTTCCTATTGCCCACATGTAGCACTTTGCACTTCTCTATACATTAAACTGCATTTTTCATGTGTTGGCCCAGTTCTGAAGCTGGTCCAGGTCTTTCAGAATTATTTGCTGTTTAATTGTCAGACATTCTTCCAATTTTGGTGTCATCTGCAAAATTTCACATTTTTACTAACTGATTACAGAATCAGTGAAGATGGGTCAGGGTTAACTGGTTCAAATTTGCCCTTCTCCCTTTAAACTATCTTTGTCAAGTCTTCTCTTCCTTCCTCTATCCCTGTGAATTAATCACTGCCATATCTGCTTTGGTGCAAAACATAGTCACCACTAATTACCATCACACTTTAAAAATATCAGTGATGCCCTCTCCATGTGGACACATATAAATCAATCTTTTCACTCTCGCTTAGCTATTATTAAAATGAATATTGTCCCCTGTATAAATTTTGTCAGCTCAATGCTTCCTGGGTCTCATTTTATCAGTTACCTTGCCTGAAATCAGAACCTATCTTTCCAAATTTCTTTGGAATGGCAATGGACCTTGTATTAAGCATTGTTCCCTAATCTGTGACATGGTGGAGTTCTCTTCCTGACTTGGAACTTTTTCATTAGTCAAATAACCCTAGGCCTATCTGAAACTAGTTTGATTCTCCTGCCAAGCCTCTATCTTGGCTTTTCATTGAACAACAGCTTGCTTGCCCTTGGTCAACTCTGTCTAAATACCTCTGTCTAAATTTGGTCCTTTTATTCTGTACACTAAAGTCCTGGCGCCATGTAGAAAAGCTCTTTGGTTCTATTCCTGTTTGGCATTCAAATACCCACATATTTCATAATATAGATTTGCGACTGCCCATTTCTTTCCCACATTGGTCTCTCTTCAGTATTAACACTATTAAGCTGAACATTCTAATCACTAGAATCCAGGTTCTTCATCCCTTCCTTTTCATTTTTCTTCAGCTGAGGTTAGTCCTTACCACATGTGGTGTATCACTTCCCTCCCCTCTTCCATTTCATCCACTTTTTGTTTTGACACATTTTTTCTCATCTCATAAAAATTTGTTCACCTTTATTTGTTTTACTGCACAAAGCATCCTAGAAGCCCTTTCCCTTGTTTTCTGTGTGGCAACATGATCTCAAATCATACCCCACATAAACTGTTTGCTATGGGTTTATCAACTGACCCCCTTTTCCACCTTTGCTCCTCAAATATCCCTGGAACATTGCTCCACATTGTTTTGGAACTGCCCCACTGTTGGTCTCTATGTGTTTGTAGTATCAAATTCCTTCTCTTCAATGCTCTCTTCAAATTCTTCTCTGACTTCACATTTTTCTCCTCCTGGACACTTTCTTTCAACACAATACAGCAGATGTTATTCTTTCTGGGTACCTTCACTGTCAAACGTGCACTGGCATCTCATTGGAAATTACCCTCTTCTGTCTGTATTGGCTCATTGGAGATCTTCTTCCTATAATCTAACTCTTCTTGAACTCTCGGCAGTGAGAATTAATGGAGCATCTGGTTCCAACATCAGGGAGTGGCTTTTGTTCACCAAGTTTGTGGGAGTAAGTATATCTCCTGGTTAGAGTGATGGGAACTTCACTTCTTTGCTGCCTTTCTTTTTCAATCTGGCAGTGAAGTGCTGATCTTTCTGATTAGTCACGCCGACTCCATCATTAGTCCATTGTCCATTTGTTGTTAATTTTGTTCCTCACAGAAACTGATGTGGGAGGTGGATGCTGGTGGAAATGTTTTCTCATTATCTCAATCATTAATATAATCTATCATTAATATTAAATCAGAAAAACTAACAGCGAGTGAATGGCACGACTTTCACTAGAATTTTTTGAGAAGCATAATACAGAATTTTGCTGCAAATTCTATTTCAACGTCAAATTATGATCCATCCATCCATTATCTAACCCACTATATCCTAACTACAGGGTCATGGGGGTCTGCTGGAGCCAATCCCAGTGGACACAGTGAGCAAGGCAGGAAACAAACCCCGGGCAGGGCGCCAGCCCACCACAGGGTCAAATTATGATATTGCAACATATTACTAAGTATCCATCCATCACCTGAATCTGCTTTACCTGGTTTTTTGTAGGGAGCTGGAGCCTGTCACAGGTAATCTGTGCACAAGTCATAAAACTAAAAAAGGCAGATTTAGAGTTCCCAATCAGCCTGCCATTCACATCTTAAAGAAAAAGTGTCAAGTCTGTTCAGGCATTGGCACGGCCAGAATATCTCTTGAAGCCCTTAGGCAGCCTTATATATACACACACACACACACACACACACACACACACATATATTTGTATTAATTATTCAAATATTAAACACATCACACTATTTATTCTGTTAAAGTAGCAACTCTTTTGCTAAATTCCAATGCTTAGAAATCTAGAGAACTGCCCATCAACAGAACTGTGATACTTTGACTTGAACAGTGCGGCAGCTAAATTGTTCTCTCTACCATTGGTATAATAATGCAGGGGAGAACATAGCTTATTAAAGTGAATTTTATTTAGTGTGTAGTGATTTGCTGTCTTCCCATTTAGAAGAAACAGTCTCTGCTTCATTAAAGCCTACATGACAGGATGCAGCTGTGGCATGCAACGTGCCGGAAGCACAAGTGGTTCAGTTTTTGCTTGTGTCATGTCTGCCCTGCAATCATCTCTATCTATAATCTTAGCCCTCTGCTCTTTATTAATATGCTTTATCCTTCCTCTCTCATACTACTGATTTAACTCCTTGAAGATCACCATATTTTCAAACATAAATCATTTCTAAGTCTTTAATGACCATACCAACAGAATTGTTTAGAATTTATGTATTTACTCAACTGGATATTATTGAACACATACAGTAACCAAAGTACTACAGAACACTGAGAAATGTTAGAAATTGGCTTAAATTCACAAAGCAATGCAGATATTAAAAATAAGGAAGCCATTTTCTCAATGTGGCTGTGATCATTCCTACACAAGAAATAATATGAGTGGTACAAAGTACACCAGAAAATACATCAGCAGATCTGCCTGAATTTGTAAAACTCCTTAATCTGGTGCTACAGAATATAGAATATTGCAATGAAAGTTTATTTGTATGTTTTAATTTATATAGTACAACTCAGTAGAACT
Source organism: Polypterus senegalus (assembly GCF_016835505.1). Classification (NCBI taxonomy): domain Eukaryota; kingdom Metazoa; phylum Chordata; class Cladistia; order Polypteriformes; family Polypteridae; genus Polypterus; species Polypterus senegalus. The sequence continues at coordinate 38,523,423 of NC_053157.1, forward strand.
TAAAAAAAGTGTATAGTTTGAAGACAATACCATGTACTTTGACTAAAAAAATGTAAAGATGTTCTGTCAGTTTTCAAATATACGAATTATTAGAAAAAATATCCTGTCACATTTTCTGCATTATGACATTTTTTTCACCACAGTAAAATGTTTTTGATCTTTAGCCAAACCATAATATTGCATAATAGGATCTGTGTGAATAAGTAACACAAATTTTACTTATGTAATACCCAGAGCGCCAAGTAGAAAATAAACTGCTCCCTTGGACTCTATAAAAGGTTATGCCACCTTTAGTAGCAACAACTGCAATCAGACGTTTCCTGTCTGCCTCTGTTATACTGATGTGGAGAACGTTTACCCTGCTACTCCTTGCAGAACTGCTTTAACTCAGTGGCACTTGTGGTTTCTCAATGATTGACTACTTATTCCAAGATGTGCCACAACTTATCAGTGGTGTTTAGGTCTGGATTTGGACTCGGCCATTTCTAAACCATACAGTTTCTCGTCCTTTGACCATTTTGATTGTGTGTTTAAGATCTTTGTCTTGCTGCATGTCACAACTGTATTTCAGCTAATGCAGGCATATTGCTGATCTTCTACAGATATTTCTGAAAAAAAAAACCTACATTCCAGCTCCTCCAATAAAGTCATCGGAGTTCTTATGCAACGAAACAAATGACACTACCACCATCATGTTTGAACTTTGGTATGACATTTGGCTAGTTAACATGTTTACAGACCTCTTGGAGATCATTCAAGTGCACGTTACAGCTTTTGAACTTGAACATGGGTACTTGTCTCAAGTTAGTCTCATGGAAGGGCCGGAGTACAGGAAATTTCTTACATACAATTGTCTAAAAAACATAAAACATGTCACCTCTATCTGGTTTCACAATCAGCAAGTACAATGTTAATCACAAATGGACTGTACCTTGAAAGATTTCCTAAAGATAAAACAATCAGTGTGGGTTCTTTTTAAAATGACTATGACAGATAAAATATGATGGATTGAGATTTTAGTCATGGAGCTTCCATACTCTGAAAATCTCACAATCAGGAAGCAATAAACAAACAAATAAAAGAAGAATCATTCATGCATGTAAGTAAACAGATGCCTAAAAGCAGATTACAACAAGACGCCACTAAAAGCTTTAAAAGGCCTTTTGTGTGCTTCAGTCTCCTGGTATAAATTCTTTTAATGTTATTCAGGTTTTTTTTGGCTGTACTCCCTCTGTAGGTCAGTTCTGATTATTTCACTTCTATCTGTCACAGAACTGTTTTTTTGTTTTTTTTTTATAAAAGTGTGAATAGTAAAAATCATCATTTCAAACAACAAAAAACATTTCAGATTAAAAATTTAGACTGTGGTAGTAGATCAGATACAGACATGTACAATTTAAATAGGAACGTTATTTGAATGCTCGAATCAGAGTTACTGTAGATGGAAAATTACATCCTCAGCTAATTTCATGTCACTGTTAATGCAGCCTTCATCAAATATCAGTGTTTAACATGAAGAAGAATGACAGAACTCGCTCATCATGCCAATGGAAAGATAACAAAGGTAATAAACTTAATAAGCATTTGGGACGACTGTCACCAGCCAATACAGCTCAATTGCTATGCTGCAGCTGATGGAAATGGTACTTTTAAGCATACTATCTGGAGAGATTCTTTTGGACAGACACTGATATCAATAACCAGATGTCCTCCTAGATGTTCTACAATGATCAAACCACTGTTATGGAACTTTTAAGCATGTTAGATTTAACTTTTTGTTGTACTCTTAGGTGTTCTTTTGAGCATACTGTATTATCTGCAGAGATTCATGTGTACAGACACTGATAACTAATCAAATGGCTACCTAGATACTCTAAAATGATCAGACCACTGCTTTGCATCAAAACCTTCCATATCTCACTCCCATCAGTCCTGGTCTCTCTCTGCTCAAAGCAACAGCTGCTAAATTTCTAGATGTCCTGCATTGAAAACAACATCAAGAAGCACAGCAGCCAGCATGCTGTCTACCAGGCTAGTCTTCCAAAAAAAATGTTTTTATGAATTTTGTTAATAAAGATGGATTCAGAATAGATATCCAAACACTCATATCAGATTGGATCATTTATAAAAAAAAATACTTAATTTAAATGAATAAATTAATATAAAAAAAAATCAGAATTGAGTCAGTTTAAGCTGCAGTGTGAATGTACTGTACTAACTTTATAGTAAATATTTTATAAGATTGACTGTTTTTCTAAACTTTTTACATTAGGTTACTCTAAGTCTAGAAAGCATAAAAAAATATTTTAAAGCTATTTTGGTCTGGCAGATATTTTTGAATTTCTAGGAAATTTGTCGGTCATGGCATTGTGTGCTTCTAGAACCTGTGTGTTGACAAATTCACTCAGATTGCAATAGCCAAGCATATTTGGATGTGTATGGAGTAGGACGATCTTGACTTTGGCTTCATTGTTAAAACCAGTGCTTTACTGGATTGCTTTATGGGCTGACAGGCCAAGGGTTACCTGTTTTGTTCACACCTGAAGATCGCACATCTAATTATCTTACATGCAATATAAAAGAAAGTCCCACCAAATGTGTGTGCCTTTGTTCTCTCCTTCTGTGGTACATGATTACAAATGCCAGTACAAATTCAAATTCAATGTGAACATTGTGAAATAATCCACAAAAAAATAAACAGATGGGCAAATACTCTTTTGCAACTTTTAATACAAAGACTTTCTGAAAATTAGCAGTACAACAATATAGTAAACTGAAACTTTTATAGTAAAAAGGTTGCCTTGGAGACAGGTAAATATTATTAAAAGATGGTGAGTTTTAGACCTTCCATCATTAGCACAGTAAAGTTTTAAAATGAGAGAGAATATCACTCTACTGTCTCTAATAAACCTAAAATCCATTAAAATTGAATCAATTTTTACAATATATTCTTCAGTACATTACCTCATAGGCCTAAATCTTATTTTCAAAAATAAGTTGAAGGTAGAAATCTCAATCCCTTTATAAGCATATAACACAAGCTTTTTAGAAGATTGACAGCACTAAACTGGTCTTTCTAAAACAGAGGTAATGGCTGAGTAATTGTCGTACATCAGGCAATGACAAACGTTGTGGATGACATAAAACATGTAACTAGATAGATAGATAGATAGATACTTTATTAATCCCAAGGGGAAATTCACAAAAAGTCTGATGTATATAGATTGAACAGGACCGGAGAAAGTACAGTCCCCTGCAGCGCCCCTGTATTGCTGCACACAAATGTCAGACCTGCAGATATTGAGGTCTGTCTGTAAGATAGTCCACAATCCATGCCACCAGGTGTGAGTCTACTCCCATCTCAGTCAGCTTATCCCTAAGGAGCAGAGGTTGGATGGTGTTGAAGGCGCTAGAGAAGTCCAAAAACATAATTCTTACAGCACCACTGCCTCTGTCCAGGTGGGAGAGGGATAGATGAAGCATATAGATGATCGCATTCTCCGCTCCCACCTTCTCCTGGTATGCGAACTGCAGAGGGTCGAGGGCGTGACGGACCTGTGGCCTCAGGTGGTGAAGCAGCAGCTGCTCCATGGTCTTCATCAGATGTGACGTCAGAGCAACAGGCCGGAAGTCATTCAGCTCACTGGGATGTGATACCTTTGGGACAGGAGTGATACAAGATGTTTTCCAAAGCCTTGGGACTCTCCCCTGTTCCAGGCTCAGGTTGAAGATGCGCTGTAGAGGACTCCCCAGTTCCAATGCAAAGGCCTTCAGCAGTTGTGGCGATACTCCATCTGGACCCGCTGAATTTGCTGGCACGAAGTCTTCTCAGCTCTCTGCTCATATGGGCTGCTGTAATTGTGGGTGGGGATGTCTCACCTATGCTGGTATCAGCAGTAGGATGGTTGGAGACCTAGGAACAGAGCTCAAAAAAAGTGCAGGCACAGGATAGCATCCCTGAACCCTTAGCTTATCAAGACCTTAGGAATAAACTCTTGGTGTGAACCATTTACGCAGTTATGTTAGTACTACTGTATACCACCTGAACTTCAGAGTAGGTAATCCAACACATGCTAAGCAGTACTTGGATGGGAGGCCATTTAGGAAAATCTTGGGTTGCTGCTGGAAGTGTTGGTGAGGCCAGCAGGGAGCAATAGCCCTCCAGTCTGTGTGTGGATCCCAATGCCCTAGTGCAGTGATGGAGACACTCTGCTGTAAAAATTGGCACCATCCTTTGGATAAGACATAAAACCAAGGTTGTGACTCTATGATCATAAAAGATCCCTGGGCATCTTTCAGAAAGAGCAGAGCATTTCCAGATGTCCTGGATAAATTGCCCACAACAGCCTGGTCATTTCTAATCATCCCCTGTCCCTTGCTGACTTTCTGTCTTTCTCTCTCACCCCTTCACTACCTAAGAATTAACAGATTGTGAGCATACCGGTGCAAGAATGGCTGCTGTCAAATCATATAGGTGGATGTGGCACATTGGTGGTGTTTAAAGTAGTATCCCATGGTCTATATAAAGCACTTTGAGTAGGTCAGAAAAGCTCCATATAAATGTAAATGATTATTATTATGCAAAATACTCTCAAAATTTAAAAACTACAGGGGACAACTGAGTGCTAGTGACAACAGACAAATAAATGATGCATGCCAGATGCTGCTATTCTTTATCAACTTCTAAAGCTGGAAGGGCTTGCTAAATAAGATCAGACAGACTGATATTTGTAGTTTAATCTGTATAGCAACCAATCATTTATCTCCCTACACATTAGTTGAAGTAGAACTGCAGTGTGATCAGGGTTTAAGAGATTAAAACAACATTTTCTTTTTGTAGTAGTGGGCAGAGATACCTTTTAAGGGTGAAGGAACACAAAACATAAGCTGGAATCATTACAACAAAACATAAGACTAGCAACTACAGAAAAGGCAAACAAATTCAAATTCACTAAATAAGACAAAAGTTGAAAAACAAAACTATTCCTTAAATTGCTTGAATAAAAACATTTTCTCCACCCAATTAGTATTTTGCAAACAAATCAATCGCATAAGGCATAGCTCTAAATTAAGATGTCCTCAAAAATAATGACAGCACAACCTTTTGTCATTGCACTTCATGCATAACATATTTGCTAGCAGTATATTGCATCTACTCAACAAAGTGATAAAAATAGTGACACTTGATGGCATCATACCAGTGTGACTTGAAACAAAGAAAAATATGAAAAAAAAATTAGAAGCATTTGCAATTTCTGAAGTCCATCTGCCTGAATCAACTTGGTAGGAGTTCAAATTGGAGCTCACTGTTCCCAGGAAAGACGGAATGGAGGGGCTAATGAGAGGAAGAGGGTTAAGTACGAGTACCTAGTGGTGCACTGTCACACTCATGGCTCGGTGTGAGCCGGTAGAGGTGGGCTGCAGGGGTTTTGCAGGCAAGTGACTCAGCAGAATCTGCAGTCTGTAGATGAATAGAGGAGAATTTTAATAAGGACAAAGTAAAAAAAAAAAAAATGCTTGTGTTGTAACTGGAAAGTCACACACCCTCAAAGCCAGAATTGTATAAAACAAATGCAGGGCTTAAAGATCAGGAACCAGGAAGTTTTTTTTTTTTAAGTTGTGCAAGCAAGGAAGAGTTGTTCATAATCTTGGATAGGGAATGGAAATCATTGCTGACCTGTTGAGTTAATGATGCAAAAGTCCCTTCCTCCAAGACCACACCCCAAAGAAACTGGTATTGGCGTTATGACAATGGGACTCTCCAAATGGCAGCACCCATATACAAAACAAGATGGAAGTTGGAAGCAGAGCCAAATAATTTCAACAACTGTAAATAATAGATAAATACAAAAATGTAATTCTCCATACTTCAAAATCTAAGATAAGCACTTTTATTCTCAGTCATTTTTGCTGAAGGTTCAGTAAATAAATTTAATATTGAATCAAATCACAACAGCTGGGTAGGGTGGAGGTGAGCAACAGCAGAGCCATGGAGAGTGTAGAATGTTCTATAGATGGCAGAAGTTGGCAGTGGAGTACGAGTGCTACTGTGACACAGACTAAGGCCTGCTCAGCATTGGCAGGGTCCCTGGGTGTGGGTGTCTGATGTTGAAAGACAAAACAACTAATAACCCCAGGTTACATTACTGCCGATGTGTCTTGGTGCATTAGAAGATACAAGGTTTCATTAATTAAGTACTCCTTCTCTTTACTCATAATTGGCTACATAGCCTAGTGGTTGCAAGGAATGTGCCAAGCAGGTAGACAGTGTCACACACGTGCGATTAGGAGGCAGTTAAAGGGCTTGAGTAACTGTAATACTACATCAGACCACGGGGTGGCGGAGTGTGCTGACTGTCTCTCTCAGATTCTTACAGACCATTTCTGGGAAATCCTGCTAGGTTCCAGCGGCCTCAGATGACATCACTTCCAGTTCCGGCGCCTTTGATGACATCACTTCCGGTCTGGCACATCTGATAATGTCACTTCCAGCCCCAAAGACGTCACTTCTGGTTCTAGCATAGATGACATCTTTTCCTCTGTTAGCCCTTACAACCGCCATCTTACCTCCGCATAGTCAGTTCTGTTTTGGACTTAGTCTTGTAAGCAACTCACTCTTTACAAACTTTTTGCAGCCAGGATCATATTATACGGGTGACTGCCCCAAACCTTTGTGATTGTCTGGAGTCTTTTGTGACAGCAAGTACTAATGGTGTGTATGTGTGTGCACAATATATAGGTATAATGAACAGTACTTACCAGAAGATGCATCATGAGTATCAGCAAAGCTGCTATTTTTTCTTTTTAATTTTAGAAGACTATTAAGAATGAACCATCTAAAAATATCCACATAATGGAGGTTCCTGAAGCAAAAACAGACAATTGATGAAAGGGGACGACATGAAGGTGCAGTAATTGATGGGCTGTGATAGGTTAGCTAACAAGGGCCACAACAATGGAGCTAATAGATACCTGGTGTGATGAATGTTGAGTTATACTGATTTATGATTTTAGCACCAAGGATAATGGCAAAATAACCTTACAAGTCCATGGGTCCATCCTTATTAAAATATAGATTGGTCATGGTGGGGGTGATCACGGGCACCAAATAGGTCTAATTATATAAGCAGAGCACGACTGAATACCAAATATCCCAACAGCAGTGTTTCCAAGTGCAAACTGACTTTTTCATCAGGATAATTCTTCAGGCCAAATGCCTTGGAAAGTCCTGTAAAGGTTTCTTGAACGTGACAGTGAATTCTTCTGAATGCAGTAGGTCCCATTCACCAGTTACCTGTGCATTGACATACACCAAAACATTCATATATGTATTAGCTACAAGAAGCATTGGCGCATACTGTGTTAGTATTTCTGACAAGCTTAAGACAAGATGAGTCTTTGTTCTGACAGATTCAGGCAATTTGAAATTAATATTGTTAACATAACATTTTCAAAAATTACTAATCTAATTCAAGGTTGCAGGGGTTGGAGCCTTTCCCAGCAGCCCTGGCAAGGAGGTCCGGCTGATCTCAGGGCTCATTCATGTAGACACTGAGCCAACTTTTGACTGTCATCCTACCCAATCTTCACATAATTGAAGATGTTGGAGAAACCTTGGCAATCCAAGGAAAACCCATGTAAAATACAGGTAAGTTCATGTAAAAACACTCCTTGTGAAATCCTCAAAGCAGCAGCTCTACCTACTGTATCAACATGTTACAATTAATATGGATAACATTAGAAAATATAGATATCTTCTTTAGAGCTTTAGAAAACTAAGTGACAGCTCAAAGAAGATGTAATTTTAACCACTACAAGAAATATTTCTCTTTCATAAACACTTTCTAAAAAAGCTTCAGACTGGACAGCCCGAGAGTGCTTTCACTTTAGAGATTTGTTCACTTTACATGGCAAAAAAAAATCCTTAAAGCATAATTGAGTAAGACTGCATGTTTTAAAACACATGATTAATCTTGGAAAACCTTCCTTAGTGGTCAATCTTTGCTTAGTTTTTTTCAGCTGAAATACTCCGCCTGCAACAGAAATGAATTAAGGGTTTAATTACCTGTCTGCGCATTGCTGTATTTTACACAACTAGTGTTCATGATAAACCCAGTAGCATAAAAATACGTGAACCTCTGCTGACAGACCAGATGTGAAATGGTGGTAAAATTGTATTAATTACCAAAAGAAAAGATAAAGGATTCCCTCATTTTGTTGAACACAATCTTTCAGCACTTCAGTAAAAAAAAAAAAAAAAACCACCATCTACTATACTTCACATATTCCAACATTAATACAGTTAAGCAATAATCTATCAAACAACACTGAATTGAAAATTTTAATAATTCTCATTATATGAGAATCATTAAAAATGGTAGCAGAGAATTTTTGTGTTTGTAATTTTTTTTACAGAAGCAAATCAGAAACTGTGGGTGACATATGTACTTGCGTTGTTAAAGGCCTGTAATGTTGCCTTCAGATTAGGTGAAAAGACAGCCGTCAAGGCATTGAGGGCAAACCTCTCTCAGGGCATCAAAACAGCCAAGAAAGAGTATGGCAAAAACATTCTCAGGTACTTTCAGGGTATTAGAGACAAATGGCACATGTGAGGTCATTTATGCTAGGTAGAATACCGAGAGGGGTGGTCTGTCCTCCCTGGCCATCGGACCTTACTTTTATCCATCCATCCATTTTCCAACCCGCTGAATCCAAACACAGGGTCTTAGGGGTCTGCTGGAGCCAATCCCAGCCAACACAGGGCACAAGGCAGGAGCAATCCTGAGCAGGGTGCCAACCCACCGCAGGACACACACAAACACCAAGCACACACTAGGACCAATTTAGAATCGCCAATCCACCTAACCTGCATGTCTTTGGGTTGTGGGAAGAAACCGGAGCGCCCGGAGGAAACTCACGCAGACACGGGGAGAACATGCAAACTCCACACAGGGAGGACCCAGGAAGCGAACCCAGGTCTCCTAACTGCGAGGCAGCAGCGCTACCACTGCGCCACCCTGACCTTACTTTTATTCTATGTTAATTAGTGTTCTCTTATCTTAATTCTTACTTTGTCTTTTTTCTCTTTCTTCATCATGTAAAGCACCTTGAGCTAAATTATTTGTATGAAAATCTGCTATATAAATAAATGTTGTTGTTGTTGTTGATGTGGCACTGTCTATAAGAAATCACCTGTCTGCAATAGTGATGCCATCCTTCCAGATTTTCTAAATAATTTCTATGCATTGTTTGATGCCCTGGGCATTCCTAGGAGGAAGTCCATCCCCTCCACATGAAGGACAGGTTGTGTTTGTACCACAGTTGACGTGAGAAGGACTTTACTAATGTAAACCAATGTAAAGCTGCTGGTCAACATCCCTAGTCAAATGCTCACAGAATATGCAGACATGCTGACAGATATCTTTTGTGGCGGATGGCCAAGGGCCCATGCCCATGCCCCTTTAACACTGGTTCCAGGGGAGCAGCCATGGGATGCACGCTATGCCTCCTGGAACACTTGGTCCCAGTTCCCCTGGGTTGCATCGGGGCCACTTTCATGGAACACCGGACCTCATCTTGGTTGGGCTCCGTGGCCTCCACCGGGGAAGCTGCATAGAGCTGCACGGGTTAATGAGCCCATCTGGGCAAGAACACAGCCACACCCGGAGGTGCAGCCAGAAGTAGGTCAACAAGCACCTGCAGCACTTCTGGGTGGACTAGAAGAGGAGCTTGCAGCCATTACTCAGGGCCCAAGAGTCGGGAGGAGGTGGATGAAGCAGCCCTAGGAGGAGTGAAGACAGAATGTGACTTGGGGTGATTTTTGTTAGTTGGTGTGTGTATTTTGGGACTGTGTTGTGGCTGTGGGGTTTACAGAGAAGACGTGCCCCACAGGTGAAGAAGAAATTAAAAGTTCTTTTGTTTATTTTACACGTGCCTACGTTGTCCGTCTGTGTCGGGTCGGCGCCAACCAAGTGTGAATATCACACTTTACAAACATCTTCAACATTTTCCAGAGACAGGCAGTTGTCCCCAACTGTTTCAAAATCATGATCATCATACATGTGCTGAAGAAGTCCTCTTGCCTCAAAGACTATTGTGCTAGAGCACTCATACTACTCATTATAAAGTGTTTCAAGAGGCTACTCCTGGACCACCTGAAAGCTGGACTTCCCTTGTCACATGACCTTTGGTCTATCCCCCAAACCGTTCAACAGATGATGCCATATCATTTATTTTTCATCTGGTCCTGTCCTATTTGGACAAAAGAGACACTTAGGCTAAAATGCTGTCATCAGGTTCTCCTATTTTTGCATCTGTTGGGGGTTTTATTTCCTAAGAAATCCATTGGTCTAGTTTATTTTTGAGTTTTACTTATGGTTTTGGTTTTTGATTTGGACCATTATTTCAGCGCCATATTGATGGCGTTATTGTGGATTCCTGTTGCTAGGATCATCCCGGAGTGGGCTGTGTACTCAATGGGGATGAGTCAGCCTACAGAATCGAGATACAACTGGCGAACTGATACAAGTACAACAATCTGTCTCTTAATATTGGCAAGATGAAAGAAATGGCCGTTTACTTCAGAAAGGCCCATGGTAACCACACCACACTGCACACAAAGGGCTCTGTGTTGTAACTGGTCAAGAGTGCCATATTCCTTGGGTGTGCACCTGGCAGCTGACCTTACTTAGTCAATTATCACCAAGTAAAAATGGTTAAAGTCACCTTTATCATCATCTCTACTTCCTTTGGTGGCTGAGAAAGGCAAGCCTATCTCCCCTTATTCTCACCACATTTTACAGAGGCACCATGGAGAACATTCTGACCAGCGGCCCCTCTGTTCAGATCTGTGCCTAGTAGTCTATATACAGGACATCTGTTGCTACTGTTGTCCCAGTTACTAAATGTTGTTATCATTAATAGTATATTTTTTCTAGCTGTCCTGCAGTTGTACTGCGTTTATGTGTTTGCTGCACCATGGTCCTGGGGAACATTATTTCATACCACTGTATATTGCAATACTATGTATGGTTGATTTGACAATAAAGCCATTTCACCTGACTTCACCTGACAAAGGTTAATGTACTGCTTCACATATCCTGGATTTCAATCTTCTGCCTTGTAAAAACTCCACATGGAATATGAAAGCCTCCCCGATCTCTATGCTAGATTTCCTCTGAGTACACTGGTTTTCTCCCCACCTCCTCAAAGACATGCTAGTTAGGTTAACCGGAAATTCTAAGTTGCTCCTGTGTGGGTGTACAAGCGAGTGGACCCCTTGATGGCCAGGACCAGACCAGTGGTGGTTCCTGACTTGAACCTGATGCTGCCAGTATAGACTTTGTCCCATTACTGTCTGATTTAAAGTGCCTAGAACACTCCCTGTTGCTACTGACATGTTAAGGAATTGTTGGATTTTATATGACCAAGTTATTAACTAGGAAACAGACTTAAGAGAAATTTGTTTGAAAATTATACTAGTGTCTGATGTAGAAATAAAAAAAAAAAAAAAGTAAACCATAAAAGGTGACATTTTTAAAAATACAAATTTGCAAATGAAGAAAAGAATGCTTTAAGTTTTGCACCTAATGTGACCTGTATTCTGTGATGCGGTTATAAAATATGTTAAGTTTTCCAAACACTGTGTGGTTTAGTTATTTTTTTTAGAAAAGTAAAACCAGTAAAAATTGGCAAGAAAACTGAACTGAGCCCACGTAAAAAGCTGCCTTAGGTTGTTTGGCAAATGGCATTCTCTAGATATCCAATACAAGAGTGCTAGTTCATTTACAAGCTGCATATTTCATTGTTTTGAACAGCATTCAGAAAAATACGCTTGGCAGTTCTAATGAACATAAATATACTATGTGATGATCTTAAAAGCAAGGAATCCAAATACATTTAATTTCCGGCACCCACATTAATCATTGAAACTGCTGTGAATACCGTAAATAAAATACATACAGAACTGCACTGTCCTTATTTACTTCTGTGCCGTGTATTACCTTCAACAGATTAATGCCATATTTTATGTGAACTACTGCCAGCCCCTGGCCTGCTTTGGCTCATGTTTAGAAAAACAATTAAATAATGGAGAGAAGCCCCCAAACTTTATTTTTATATGGGAATGTTATGTGCAAGATGTCAGTGATCAACTGAAAAATATATATAATGCAACATATTCTCAGTCGGTTTCTATAGTATATACAGTGGTATTAGAAAAATTGTGGACTCATAAGAATTTTGCATAAATATGACCTAAAACATGATCAGATTTTTACTTACATTCTAAAACTATCCGTCCATCCATTATCCAACCTGCTATATCCTAACTACAGGGTCACGGGGGGTCTGCTGGAGCCAATCCCAGCCAACACAGGGTGCGCAAGGCAGGCAACAAACCACCGCAGGGTGCACACACACACACACACACCAAGCACACACAAGGCACAATTTAGAATCATCAATGCACCTAACCTGCATGTCTTTGGTCTGTGGGAGGAAACTGGAGCTCCCGGAGGAAATCAACACAGACACTGGGAAAACATGCAAACTTCCTTGCATGGAGGACCCGGGAAGCAAACCTGGGTCTCCTAACTGTGAGGCAGTTAGGCAGTGCTACCACTGAGCCACCGTGCCGCCCATTCTAAAACTAGATAAAAATAGATCAATTAAACAAACATAAATCATTCAATGTTACATACTCGTATTTGTGTGCGAAAAAGTATGTGTGACCTTCTAGGATTATCAGTTCATTTGAAAATTAGAGTCAGGTATTTTAAATCACTGAGATGACAATCCGCTAGGAGTGCAGAAGGCCCTACCCTATTTAGAGAAGATAAACCTTTGATATCAAAGCCTGATCTTAGAGTTTGTGGGAGTGTGTCATAATTCGATCAAAGGAGATTTCCTAGGAGCTCATTAAAAAAAAAGTTGATGCTCACCAGGCTGGAAAAAGTTATATAACCATTTCTAAAGAGTTTGGAATCCACCAGTCCATGTCAGGCAGATTGGGGATAAATGGGGGAAACTTACCCTCCCCAAGATTGGTCAACCAACAAAGTTCACTCCAAGAGGAAGGCCTGTAATATTCCAAGAGGTCATGAAAAGTCTTAAACCTAAAGGTCTCTCTTACTTTGTCAAATGTCATTGTTCATGAGTCCATCAGGAGAACACTGAAAAACAATGTTGTGTTTTGCAGGGTTGCAAGGATAATGTCACTACTCTCAAGGAAGAACATTGCTGCCCATTTAAAGTTTGTTAAAGACAATTTGGATAAGCCAGAAGGATACTAGAATAAATTTACAAGGACAGATGAGTTCAAAATTTAAACTCTCTTTGAATAAAGAAGTATTGTGTTTGGCAAAAACCACATGAAATTTATTCTATCTGTGAAACATGGTGATGGCAGTGCCATAGTTTGGGTCTGATTTGATGGACCAGGATGGCTTGCCATCATTGATGAAACTATAAATTCTTAAGTGTACCAACAAATTCTACAAGAAATAATCAGGGTACCCATTTGTGATGAATCATTCTACCAAAGAATGGTTAAAGCAGAAGGAATTGAATGTTTTGGAATGACCAAGTCAAAGTCCTGATCTTAACTATAAGGACATGTAGAGGAAGGGGCTGAAGCAAGCAGTTCATGAAAGGGAGCCCATCAACATCCCTGAACTGAAGCATTTTTACACGGGTGAATGAGCTAAACTCCTCCAAACTGAAGTCCAGAACTGAAACTGTTACCAGAAATGTGCAAATTAAGTTATTGCTGCATAAAGGGGTCACACCAACATACATTTCTCAAACAACATTAAATCATTTTCCTCAATAAATAAATGAACAATACGTTTTTGTGTAAATGCATTCTCTTTATCTAGTTTTAGGACTTATGTAAAAATCTAATCACATTTTATATCATATTTATGTAGAAACATTGAAAACTCTAAAGGGTTTACAAACTAACATTTGTGTGATGTATTTATTTAATACATTGGAAAGGGTTGCCTCTTGAGAAAGAAGTTACTATCACCTTGATTTCCAAAAGGAAAGTGATAAAAGGAATGGGGAGGCAATTGGACCAAACACCTCCACTCACCCGAAACTGGTAAATCAGACATCACTAGTATTGGGAGAGTGGGCCACTAGCTCTCATAACTGACAGCTGACTGACCTTCCTTTAAGAGAGCGTGATGCCATGGATGACCTTCAAATAGGTAAGCAGCCAAAAGGTGGGACAAAGACCCCTTTAGATTGTGAAATTCTCTCACATTAGGCCAGTATCTACTGGCTGTTAGGAGTATTTATCATGTAAAGGCAAGCAAGCTGGGAGCTAACTTTTGTAACGGCCACTTTAGGGTCAAAAGTGCAAACCAAGGGCTGCTAGTAACAGATTCAGGGGATTTTGGTCTTGAAGCAATTCCAGGCTGGAATTTAAAAGCACAACCACCATAGGATGTTGAATTTGAACTTTGGAGGTAGGTTGGATGGATGGAAGGCTCAGTTACGGGATGAAGATGCCAAGTGGGATAGATATCATAAGAGCAATATGGCACTTCGGGTGGAGGCAAGCCCCTTCATCTCATGCATGAAAAGGATCTACAGAGACAGCGGGGTTTGTTTTGTCGTTTCATTTTAAAATCTGCTTTTAAAATTCTGTTTATCCCTTCTTTGCTTATGTTTTATTAAATTAGAGTCTGTATTTTGTATGAATTTGGCCGTCTTAGCATTATTCCCGATGTGAAGAAACTCCAACAGAGTGTTACTCCTTGTTATATTATTTCTTATCAGTATTTAAAAGAAATAGGCAAAAGAGATGTCAGTAAAACAGAGAAAGTGGATGTGTTGACAAAGAAGTACTTGACAAAATAAATATAATAATCTAAACATGTTTATATCTGAGATGACTTCTTAAAAATAAAAACAGAAAATGGCAAAAACTTTAAGACATTATCTACTGTTAAGAACGAAGCGTTGCTTTTAAAAATTTTTTTTAATTACACTGGCATGATTCTCAAATAACAGAGCATATACAGCTATTAGTCATTTACTTCAGAATCAAAACAGAGAAAACATAAGAAAAAGAAAGCAAAATAAGATTCAACCCCCTTTCATTTTAAAATTAAAATGCAATGTTGGCTTTTAATCAGTGAGGATTTCTGAAGCCCCCCCTTCCATTAAACATAGTGTTTTGAAGTTTGATATGAAAGGAATTAGTACAGTAAATCCGAGTTATTTTAAAATAAATTCTGCAGCTAGAACATGGGGACATTGTTGGAAACTTGTTAAAGACAGATTTCATTTAAATGTTAGAAAGTTTTTCTTTACACAAAGAACCATAAACATATGGAGTAAATTGCCAAGTAGTGTGGTAGAGAGCAGGACTTTAGGTTCCTTCAGACCTCAACTGGATGTTATTTTGGACAATCTAGGTGAATAGGATGGATGAGCTGGTTGTGACGAATTAGTTGATCTTGTCACTATGTTCATGTCATTTCTAAGTTTCTGATCTGAAGTGTGTATGCCATACCTCAACACCCTGAATTGACCAATGCGTTCTGAACCCACTGTAGCAGGCCTTCCTTTTTGCTATAAATTGCTCACTACTCTTCTGCGTCAATGCAGTTAATCTATGAGACACTTCCTAATTTTGGACTGTCAAAGCTTTATTTCCTTACTGAGCTTGCTATAAATTCCTTATTATGTTTGGCAGAATCACATTTTTATTTGGGCTTCTCCTTAGTAACAAAAAGAAATCTGAAGCCAATCTAAGGATTTTTTTCCCCCAAATACAAATGGTTATACATATGCATGGTCACATTTTAAAAAAGAAGAGGCACTGAATAAAAATACAGTTATTACATCCCAGCACACTACTTAGAATTGCATGCATTACAAGAACATATGCTCTGAAGTCAAAATGGGTTTACTTTTCCCAAGTTTCTAATTAATTGTTAACATTTGGCAGAAGTGTGTCTTTATGGAACATTTGTACTTCTCATAATGTGCTAAACACAAGTCATGAACTAAAACCTAAAAAATTGGGGTCTGTCAGTAATAGAAGCGATATTATAGTCTAAGTGGAGCTATATAAACAATACCTGAACAAAATCGCTAACAGTTTCATTTAAGGGAGTACAAAGAGCAAACGACAGCAAGGTTCTCCTGCTCACCCAGATGTTTAAATGAGTTGCAGACACACGACTGGAAAAAGAGGCCAAGTAAGCAGAAGGTGACCTGAAGGACATCTGACTAGTAATTGCCACTCGCTTACGTGGAGATGCAGGAAAAAAGCCTCAGACTAAGCAGTAGGATTGAATAATTAGTATGGTCTGTTTGATAAGTATTGGGAGAAAAATATACAGAAATGAAATTACCAGTGACAGCTCCAAAGAAGAAAAAAAAATTATATTTGACACTCGTAAAACTGTGATGGAAGATTTTTCCACTGCCAAGCATTACAGATAGTGTCCTGTTAATTCACTGAAGAAAAATGCATGATTTTTGCTTTATCGAGAGGCAAAAATAATCCTAAATGAAAGAATATAGCAAGGGTGAACAGCTAACTAAAATAACCCTCTAATAGCATAGTCAATATTTAAGCACTGCTTGTATGAATGTAGTGTCAATGCAATGTAACAATGTAATTTAACATTAATGTGGTCATGTGAACATTTTAAATTCACCCTCTTTTGGTTCTGTGGTTTTACATGTTAGGACACAACTAGCAATCATCCAGTCTTCATCATCTCCCAAAACAAGACAAATAAAACCTTATTTATTCACAAGAAATAAGCCAGCCTGCATAATCAACATATGAAAGTAGTAAACTTTTTGATATTGTTTAAGAAGGTAATTGGAGCCAGATGCTGCTAATCAAGTTTTCTTAACCAGATGATGATCAGGAAGTGCCACCACCACTGTAGAAAAGCAGTCCGTTTACAGGTTTTGTCTGGAGAATTCAGGTTCACCATGCCAAACACAAAAGGTATCTTTAATTATGACAGAGAAGCAGGTGTTGCTGTTCAATCAGTGTACACAATTTATAAATCACTAGCCAACCCGCGGCGTACCATACGCCGCATAATCAGGCCGCTTTTTAAATGATTTTTAAGCACAGAGGAAAAAATAAACATTTGAAAAATCCGTAATTTAATAAACCACCAAGAAAAGTAACATTGCAACAATGCACGCTACGAACCAACATACAATTGTCCGTGACTGAAAACTGGAGGAGCGCCGTCGCGCTGTCTCCTTCCAAAGCGAAGGACGGAGTTGAATGGCGCTTGTTCAGTACGCACTGCCCACTTATGTGCCCGCCCCCAACTCCCTACCTGAGTCGCTTTCGTCTGTGTACAGTCCACACGCACCTGTGAGTCACGTTGACAGTTAATTTTCCAAACACCGCCTCAGTCGGTTTCCACGTTGATTTTTCATTGTTCTTTGCGGTTCCAGCTGCTTTTTTTTATATATATAATCCACCAAGTCACCCGACCATGGGGGGCTTTACAAAGGGCAGGGACGTAATCAGTGCGAGCGTATGACCCGCATGTACTGGGAATTTCTCGTTCGTGGGGAACAATTGGAAGCCACGGTCTCCATCATGAATGGGGTTCAACGGCCTCCCCGCGCCGGGTAGACACGTTGATCCATTCAGTGTAGCGTGCGTGCAGTACCGGACATACAAGTGCATCACAGACCTGTTAATGCTCAATCTCATGTGGCCGAAAGCGACTTGTCCCTCTAAGAATTTGGACGCCGACCGCTGTTGGGTCGTGTAACTATTTAGCAGGCGGGAGTCTCGTTCATTTTCGGAAATAACCAGCCAAATCGCTCCACCAACTAAGAACTGCCATGCACCACCACCCACAGAATCGAGAAAGAGCTATCAATCTGTCAATCCTGTCCGTGTCCGGGCCGGGTGAGGTTTCCTGTGTTGAGTCAAATGATGCGAAAGGCTCCACACCTGGTGGGGCCCTTCCGTCAATTCCTTTAAGTTTCAGCTTTGTAACCATACTCCCCCCTGAACCCAAAGACTTTGGTTACCCGATCGCCTGTTGCGGGGCCTGCATTGATGAAGCAGGTGAGACGGTAATGAAACAGAGGCACAGGGCTTATTGGTTTTTAAAGACTGCTTCCTTCAATGGGTTTTAACCAATGCACAGAACGAACCAACACACAATCGTCCGTGCGGCGCTCAGGGTGGAACAGGAGGAGAGGAGAAGGACATCCACTCCGCTCCCTCCGTCATGCTAGTCTGCGGATTTCTTGTTCAGTATACACTGCCTGCTCATGTGCCCACCTCCAACTCGTCACTCGAGTCGTTGCCGTCTTTGTACAGTCCAGATGCACCTGTGACTCACGTAGACTTTTCATTGCTCTGTGCGGTTTTGGCTGCCTTTCTATATATAATCCACCAAGACACCCGACCACGGTGGGAGGGGGGTGTGTACAAAGTGCAGGAGTATCTAAGAAGACACATGTTTGTCGCTGATGCGAATTGATGTATGTAGCGTGTAAAACAGTTTGCTATAGTGCACAAGGTTGTGCATCGTAACCGAAAACTCGTTTTTTAAAGACTGCTCACTTCATTGTGTTTTAACCTCAGTTGTAAAGGAACGTTTTAAGGATCCCATGGGATACCCCTTGCAAACAGTTTTACACGCCGCATATGGCGATTCACCTCCGCGAGAAACATGCCTCTATTAACAGTCAACGTGGGTCTGAGCTGCATGTGACCTCTACGACAGACGAATATAAATGACGCAGGTTTTTCTGTGTTGTCGCGTCCGAGTTGGTGGGCATGGCTCTGTGAGTTGTCATCATATCCAATGGTCTTGGAGTTGGTGGGCGTGTCTCCTTCCTGCGTGCGCCATAGGTGTCTCACTTGTTAGCGGCTTAGTGAATCCACACCCCTTCCGGCGTGCTTTCCATGGTTGTCTTGCCTTAGTGAATTATATACTGTATATAGATTTTAAATCCATCATTCTATACTAAAAATTATACTTACAAATAGAGAATAACTAAGACTCCTTAGGGAAAAATTTCCAATCCTCCCAGAAGAGGCTGTTCTGGTAAATTTACCCAAACATCGGGCCACATATTTATCAAGCATCTCAGAATTACTTCTAGGAATTGCACTAAAAGTCTGACTAGGGTAAGAATTTGTCCTACCTCAGTGTAGGTCATGAGAAGTAGTTACGAAGTATCCTACTTGCAGTCCCTGTTAGGGGTAGAAGGCCACGTCCAAGAATAAATGGCGTCACGATCTTACTGCATTCCTTGCTACAAACTGAAACTCATCATGATGTTTTGTAGTTTGTTGATATAAATGCTGAGACTTCACCACAAACTTAATAACCGAAGATGAAGAAAATAAAAATGAAAAGACCAACACAAGCACACCGAATGAGAGTTAGGCTTTATTTAAAAATATACGATCCACAGTCGTACTTGAAGAATCACCTTTCTCTTGTAATGGCACATAACACCTCGTAAAATAGCAGTTATACTGAAACTAGCCACAGCAATTCCTGCACTCTTATTGAATTTTCATTGACACTTGTACATTTCTCAATCATCACTCTCTGTGATTCTCCTCTTATCTTCTGCAAGGCTCCGTTTACCCAATACCCTGAGACACTCCACCTGACTTCTTGAACTTTCGTGGTCTTGTAAGGTCTTCCTTCCTTTCACTGTCTTCATGGTAATATGCTGGCTACTGCAGTACAGTACACTTTGCATCCATGACCACCTGTGTGCTGATACTGCGATATTGTTTGCAATTCACAAATACATGCTCATCCACACTTGAGGTAATGATCTTTATCAGTGTGCCATTTTGCATGAAGGCAGATTTCTTTAAAATTACCTCACACTGAGTCATGGGCAAAATGTTGTAAGAATGTTCAAAGTTTGTTTCAAAATTAGAGAAATTCCTGGTTGTGATATAACCAAAATAATTGCTATTGCAAATCTGTTCCTTGTGGCCAAAACCATAACTTTAATCTCAGCGGGCTGCGCATGGCTTCTTTGTGTAGAAACAATCACATAATGTACAAGATTTGTTACAAATATTACTCCATCACTGTCAGATAAATATATTTTTACAAGTTCAGTTGTTGTCCAAAATTTCCAAAACATTCAACTTTTCCAAGGATGTGCATGCCGATCTCTGCATAAATCTTTTGACAGCTTACAAGCTTTCCTGGTGAAGTAAGAAGTACTTTCCTGAATTAAGAAAACTGACAAAATGTATTTACTCTGATTTTTTCAGCCAGTTAGGTCCATTTTTGCTTTGCGCCCTTCTCCAACATAACCTATCTTCTATAGGGGAGTAAAGTAGCTTTAGATTCATCAAAAAATTTCAATCTACGTTTTTTGACGAATCCCAAAACAATGATATCTCGATGATTAAAATGTGTCTGTCTTTGTGTGTGTATATGTGTCACAGTTTCTTGAAGACAGTCTAGAGTTAATAGGGCTGGATGGAAAAATAAACTCTAAACTTATGCCTCTTATGAGATGATGTGCTGATCAGTTTTTGAGCTAAATCGTGCAAGAGAAATTGGCTCTCTAGAGGAACCCTCAAATACCGTAATTTTGCGATTAATTATGAATTTCTTCTTGTCAATTGCTATCATAATGACCTATTTTATAATCAGAAAGATCAGCATCAGAGCGGTAAATAATTACTGAAATGTTATAGAATGGTGTGGGTAACTTGGATCCTAGGGCACAAAGCCTAATGATGCTCACATCCAATTTTTTTTGTTTGATAAATACGAGCACAAACCACATATTCCTCCAAGGAAATTCATAAAGATCCCAAAAGCTACAAAAAAAGGATCTTTAGGAATCCCTCAGCATGGTAAATACTACTATAAGTGACATGGCCATCAAAAATGTCAGAATAAATCTGACTTTCACTGAAGGGTAGGCAGAGGAATCATCCTACTCTACAAAAGAGAAATGATGACATAGCATAGGCTTGCAAATTTAGATCTGAATGAACCACAGAACTCCTGAAATAATGTTCTGTGTACAGATGAGACCAAAGCATATCTGTTTATAGGGCTCCATGTTTGCAATCAAAGCACCATGCATCTCCACAAGAACCTTGTAACTGTCAAGAAACAGTGGTGGATGGGTGGTTTGGGGTTGTTATGTAGTCACATTACCTGAATGTTTCATAATTATTGAGTCAACCATGAAGCCCTCTTCATACCAGCCTATTTTGTATACTAAAGTTGTAGCCAAATATCAGATCTATTGAAAGAATAGCAATACTGAGCACATCAGAAAATGTGAAACCAAATGGCTGAGAAGGACTCAACACTTGAAATGTGTAAGACAAAGTCCAGACCTCAACTCAGCTGAGATGTTGTAGTTGGACCTCAGAGAAATACATAAACAAATGTAATCTAACATCAAAAGAGTGAAGTAATGAAGAGTGGGTCAAAGATTGTGCAATATGAGAAGATACTGAGAGATTCATATACAAATGATTAGTCCAGGTTATTGTAAGCTATGGAATCTCAAAGCATATCAGATTAATTTTCCACATGCAGACTTTGTTTTTTGTTAAATAGATACACAGAACAGGTTTTATTTTAACATTATCTAATTTTAGGTCTTAATGAGGCCTAGATGATTGTTAGGTATGTCTAAATATGTAAATGCATAGACTTGAAAGTTGTCATACTTAATTTTCATATGACAATACCATTAGAAAATGAAATGCAGCCATTCAGTACATTAAGCTCACTTAGTCAGTGGGCAGTATATCATCCAGGCATTTTATTTTTCCTTAGATGGCAGGAAATTATTCACTTTAGCTTTTTCCCAAGACTCATCCCACTCTTTAAGAGTTTTTTTTTTTTTACTTGAAGGTGCTTTTTTAATTTAAAGCTTGAATCCAAGACTTAGAAGCTATTATACATCTCTACAAGTAACATATTGAGTGTAAAACTAAAAACATTCTTTACAGAGCTATACAAATTATGATGGCTTTGAACTTTCAAGCCTGAAAAAAGTGGAATGGCACCCAACCCATTTCAAATCTAACATTGACTAAACTCATACTTTAAAGGTTTGGCAAGGCTCAGTGGCGGTTTAAGTCTTGTTTCACAGGTTTCTATTTTTTACAATTTAGTTTTAAAATGAGTGTGACCTTTTCAAAAAGAATGTATGTGATATATCAGAGAGAAATTAAGCTTAGTGTTTTTCTTAAATTTTTCATTAACAGTATTGTTTCAGTCATACACTCTTGAACCAGCTTATTCCAATTTAGAGTTAAGGGGTTTTGAGTCTATTGGACAACATCAGTAACAAATCAGGTATCCACCTTGTAGCAGGCACCAGTCCATCACAGTGCACATTCTTGCATGTGTCCACAAGCAGCCCACATTAGAGTGTGCATTTAGCCCAACATACAGGTCTTTGGGATGTTTGAGCAAAGCTGATGTACCTGAGGAAACCAGTCAATCCCACACAGACAATCTCTTGGTTGTGGTCCCACCTTCTCCACTCCACAAAGGATAAAATATTCTACTTACCATCATGGAGTCAGTCATTGAATGGACTCTAGCATGTAGCATTTGCTCTACCATTTAACCTAAATTTCTGTATATCTTATAATATGGAGATTACCGGCTGGTGCCTCAGCTATTTTTCTGACTTCCTGTGTCTTAATTTTACACCCTCAAAATATTGTCTGGGAGAGTGTCTAATAAGGTATTAGAGGTTTTTTTGTTTTTTTTTTTTGTAAGTGTAGCTTCATTTCTTTCTGTCTGGTACCCCTAAAATTTTTTAATACATTTTTTTTCAATCCATGAATAATATTGTATTTTTATATGGAATCAGAATCAAATTTCCATGTTCTAACTTAAAATATGCATTTATCATTTTTATCATGGCTCCACAATCCGTACTAACCCCTACTTTGTCTGCTGTTCTTTTTATGGTTTTCTGTGGTGGCAAACTGTGTCACCACCACCTGATGAAGGTATCATGCAGTCCCTACATTGATGGATTGAAGGCCAGATGTCCACATGACCATTATCATCTAATTCTTCCACATGAAGCCTGAAAACCATGAGGAATGATTGAGATCATTTATGTTAGGTAGAATGCCCAGTGGGGGTGCTGGGTGGTCTCATCTCATGGCCTTGGAACCCCTGCAGATTTCGTTTGTTTTTTTCTCCATCTCCTGTATTTTTTTTTCTGTCCTTCTGGCCATAGAACCTTACTTTATTCTTTGTTACTTAGCATCGCCTAATCTTATTTTTATATTTTTCTTCATTCTTTCTTCATCTTGTAAAGCACTTTGAGCTACATCATTGTTATGAAAATGTGCTATATAAATAAATGTTGTTGTTCATGTGAGGCAGGGAGGGGGAATTTCCCCTCAGGGTAACAAAAATGGGGGACAATTTTATTGGCTCTGGGGGGGCTTTCAGTGTAGGGTTTCTAAACAATGATACCAGTGATCATTCTGGAGTACCTGATTTATCCTACCATGTGCACATACAGGGGGTCCTTGGGTTACGACACAGTTCCGTTCCTACAACAGTGATGTAACCCAAATTTTGGTGCAAGTTGAAACACACCCTACCCTAAGTCACTTACCTATCCTAACAGAGTTGCAAAATCTTAATCTAGAGCATAAAAACACAACTAAGCTACTGAAAAAGGAAAATGACTTAAATATACTGCACTGTACTGTAGTAACAGGAAAAAATGAGTGTAAAAAGAAATCCTTACCTTTATTCCTTCTCACATCTCAATTTTTTTAAGTTTTTATGAGAGTGAGCATTGTAAACTCGAAACATTGTATGTCGAGATGTTGTAACCCGAGGACCCCCTGTACTAAATTTACCTCCATAAATGTCCCGTCAAACCTTGTTTCATTGTCTCCAATGTCTGATTTTTACTGCTATAACCTCGTATCTATCTGGATATACTACCCAGACCAACTCAAACCTTTATCTGTGTGTCTCCTCTGCTTATTTCATCACAACATAAATAGATAAATATTAATACATGCACACACAGTATGGATGAGTAAAAAGGAAGAACAATTTAAGAAAGAAAGAAAACTTCTGACTTGGCAGTCCCAGGCTCAATGATGCATTATGTATGCATATTGCTGTTGGTATAAAGAAGCCCCACTAGGATTTCTTGAAACACTTGTGCTGAACAATTTGTTGTCTAAAGGTCCTCAGTGCTAGTAAGTAGTAGCTTTTTCTGTGTGTGTTAACTGTCATTTTAACCATATACAGGTACAGTTAGCATAGTGCACAGTAAAATGAAGCAACATTCCTCAAGAACCAAAGTGCTGCACAGAGCACAGGACTACAGAAAATGCTATACATTACAATGTAAAGTGTATGTATGCAAGAACCTTTTCAGTACCTTTTTCCAAATGGAGTGTGAATAGTTTATGTAAGGGATAACATCTGGTCCTCCACGATATTGGTGACTTGGCTGATGTAGCATGTGGTGTATATGTCCTTGATGGAGGGAAGAGAGATTTTGATGATCTTCTCAGCTGTCCTCACTATCTGCTGCAGGGTCTTGCAATGTATGATTGTGTAATTCTACAACCAGACAGTGATGTAGATGTCCAAGATGCTCACAGTAGTACCTCTGTAAGTGGTGGTGAGCATGGGTGATGGGAGATGGGCTTTCTTCAGCCTTCTCAAGAAGTAAAGATGCCGCTGGGCTTTCTAGGCTATGAAGCTAGTGTTGAGGGACCAGATGAGGTTCTCCACCACGTGAACACCAAGAAATGTGATGCTTTTGACAATCTCCATGCTTGAGCTATCAATGAACAGTGGAGAGTGTCTGCTTCTAGTTCTTTTGAAGTCAACAACCATCTCCTTTGATTTGTCTACATTCTAAGACAGGGCTTTGCAGCAATCCATTAACTGCTGTACCTTCTCTTGGTTTGCTGACCCGTCATTCTTGCTGATGAACCCCACCACAGTAGTGTCATTAGTGAACTTGATGATGAGGTTCAAACTGTGCATTTCTGCACAATCATGAGTGTGTAAATTGAACAACAGTGGGCTAAGCACACAGCCCTGTGGAGCACCAGTGCTCATTGCGGTGGTGTTGGAGATGTTGTTTCAATTACTGACTGTCTGAGGTCTCTCAGTTAAAAAGACTAGGATCCATCTGCAGAGAGATGTGTTCAGGCCTAGCAGGCTAAGCTTTCCAATCAAGTGCTGAGGAATGATTGTGTTAAACGCTGAACTAAACTATGAACAGCATTCATACGTATGTGTCCTAGTGTGTCAGAGAGAATGTGCAGCATTGTTCATAATGACTCAGTTTTGTTTTAATCCTCTCCTTTGCTACAACCTGCTGGGGGTCCAGAGTGTCAGCCTACCCTTTTAATTAACTTGTTGATTCAGTGGGCATTTCTTGATGTCACTGGTCCAGCACACCACAGCGTAGAAAATTGCACTGGCCATCAGAGTTGTAGAAGATGAAGGGTGTCACTTCCTACAGTCTTCATCTGTGAACAGTTGATGTGTTAAGGTTATATAAAAGGGGTATTGTGACAATGTTCCTTTAAATACAAACTAAAGCTAAGAATATTACTCTTCCCTTAAAACAGAAATCTCTGCAAAGCAGTGAATATGCACAGTGTAACTGAACCTGGAGACTTGAACTAGATTCACTGCTCATACAAATATGATTGCAGAGTTAATATGCCAATTGTTTTAATTGTGCAGTAACTCTATACCTCAGTACTCCACCCAACTGGATAGGGAAGAAAGTGAATAAAAAACTGTGAGGCTAGTCTCCAAAACCACATTTAAAGACTGAATTCTTCACAAATATCCAAATTCAAGAGCAATAGTTTTATAGAAACATTGATGAGAGATATCAAATAAGTGGTGGATTTGATAATTGACAATTCATGACATAAAAATGCCAAAAATGTGATACAGTAGAATAGTCACTGAGGATTCTACTGCTAAAAATAAATAAATAAATAAATAAATATTGTAAAACTCTGATGAAAACGCCAACCAAACAAGTTTTGAAACTTAGAAATCTTCTCCATGTTCTGTGGCAATTCATTAAAAGACATACACACCAAAACCCATCTGCCTTTAGTTTTTCTACAGTTGCTTCATTTTTTTTGTTGTAAACGTATGCCTACTTATCTGCATGAATGATGAAATGGGCTTAACCCGAACCATCCTAGGTATTTTCGGTAATACACCCTAAATCAAAAATTCTATATAAAGATCTAAATAAGTTAAAATGAGTACTCAAGGTCTAGTGTGATTTACAGACTTCATATTTAACCTGTTTATATAAAGAGGGTCTAGGGCCTCAGATTTGGAACACATAAGCAATATTAAGTGTTCTAGAAAAGGTATCATATTGTGCATATTTCATCAAAATGTAAAAAATATGTAATCATAATACAGGTGAAAGAGAGGGCAAATGATGAAGTGTAGTCAGTAAGCTGGCTTTTTTCCTATATCCTGGAGGATGACCAGCTTCCCTGTAGCTATGATTTATGAAGGACTGTGTGTTGCTGAAGCAACAATACATAAAGCTCATAAATATAGAAAGACCTCTAATGGAGATTCTATATTAGGTGCAGCAGAAGTGTAAATCTATTAAGAATGTGTAAGGTATGTAATACTAGCGATAAGATAATATAAATAAGATTAGCTGTTAATCTTGTCTAGAGAATTGTTTAAAGTACTACTGATGGCTTATTGCATAATAGCTATCACCATTAATGTCTGACAGCACTTGTGTTCCTGGTGCACTTCTGGCATGACCTTTTTTTAGCAGTATGTTTCTCTCAGGATGCTTGTATTAGGTTTCTCTAGGAAATCCTTTTTCCATTTAGTCCAAATATGAGAAGAGTGTAAATTGTCCTGACAAACATGTCTAAATTGTTGTACATGTTCCTATTGGGCCATTAATGATACCAACACAGCTTGTTAAAGCCCAACTTTGTAACAAAAAAGGGGTTCAAGAAATGCATTCTCATTTTTCTGAGAAAACATTAAGCAGAAGCAATGGAAAGTCCTTTTGTATAAGCTTAAGACAGCAGCTCAATCATGATATTTCAATTTTTGCCTTTGTAAATCAATCCATTTGTTTCTGAAGCCTGATTAATCAACATTTAGGGTCATAACAGCGTATCTCTGCAGCAGTGGGAATGTGGCTGGAGTCGTGTGCACTGTTTCACGCTGTTGAAGCTGCAGTATTGACAGTGACTAACTACTTGAACATAGTGATTTTTAATGTCAGTATTCCTACAGCTGACATTTTTCAGTTTTCTTTACAACAGCTTGCAAGAATCCAAATACATATTTGCCAAAAATCAACAACTGCCAAAGACTGGATGTTCTAAGAAAAGCTTTTCAGGAATCATATAATGGAAAATTCTGACATATTTGTTAACGTCTCCTTGAGAATGCTTGAATACAAAAATATACAGCTATATGCTTGATGGTGTGTGTTTACATTACTTGTGTTTGTAGTACTGCGATTATATGAATTACGCCTCTTTAAATTATTTTGTCAGTAGCAACCCAAATAACACAAAAAATATACTGATACATTTGAATAAAGAGGGATGCCATTTAATATTGATATTTTTTTTTAAAAACCTAAACTTGAATACACAAATCCCACTCAGTTACATGTAGAAGCAAGCTTTGATGCTCCTATGTTTCAGTCAGGGTTCTACCTCTGTCTGAGTTCAAATTCTACTTTTATGGGGGCGGGGTTCGTTAATTTATTTTACAGTTACTTGAATTAATTATTTGTTTTATTCCCTATATGTTATGCTTCCTTGTGTTTTGTGGATGCTTCCCCAAGAGGCAGGGCTACATGCCTATAGTGGCCAGGGTCTTCCCTCAGCCCAATAAAGTTTGAGGTAATCCCATAGTTCCTCGTACTTAATTGGAGTTGTTGAATGTTGATTATTTTAGTGTGTTGTGCTTCTGTGATTTATTGGATTTATGAACCTTTTTCTCAGTTTCTGATCATTCTTTGGATTTCATATTAGGACTTTACTCGAATTTGCTGGCAACTCCTTTTTCCTGTTTTGTGCTCCACAGAGCTTCATGTTATTATAATACATTTTGTAAAGAATCTATAATTTTTTAAAGATCCTGTGTTTGGCCTTAATATTAGCCGGGTTTTTACGTTTTCCCAGCTACCTTATAGGTTTATTGACTTAATGGGTTGATATTGTTACTTGTACAGAGTACAGGAAAAAACCTTACTTGTATGTGCTAATCAACATGCAACATGTGCCACTCCTGGGCAGCATGATCACTAAGTACTACTGCATTACCTCAAAAAGTCTGTAGTCCTTATCTGGGTGGAACAGAACCTATTCATTTTCAACTGACCAAATTAAATGTTATGTTTGTGCACAACTCCCTCGGTTATTTTTGTGTCCATCAAGATGTTTAAAAGGTATTGCTTTCAAACTCCTCAGTTAAGTAAAGTCAGTGTTGAAATGGGATAGTCCTCCCTGGCACTTCTCAATTTTGCCATTTGCCGTAATGGGAGTTATTCATTTGCACAGGCAGTTTTTGCAATTAGCCAATACTCACATTGTGCACTAGAAGCCCTTATTACAACCTTGCAAAACTGTCACAGTTGTTAAGCGGCTTGGAATGTAATGAGGGTAACCTTCCCCAGCCATCATCCACAGCCCCCTTGAGCACCACATCTTCTTTCCGCTTAGTTGACTCTGAAAATCCTAAATTGTGTGTTTGACATTTTTTTTTAGTTCATTAAAATGTACAGAGAGTGAATCCTCATTAAATGTAGTAGCCAGTACTGGCATGACACATGTCTTCATCCAGTCATGTCTATGATTTAATATTAAGGTAATCCAATGTGTTGTGGATAAGGAATGTCCGGAATATCCCATTATAGTAGTCTGCATCTTTAAACCTACTCATTCTGCACTCCAGCAGTACAAGAGAAATGTCTAACAGAAATAAATGGAGCACAACAATAACCCCCAGTGGGTCTGCTAGGCAAAATAAGTGCAGATTTGTTGGATTGATTACAATTTTTTTTTTAAAAAAAGGCCTTCTGCATTCCAGTTGTCATTTGTAAACTATTGACCAGCCAATCACATTAAGTGAATAAGCAGAAGGAAAGCACACTGTCAAAGTTCAGTTCGCTACTGACTGGTTTGAGTACTTTTAAAGTTTTCTTAAAAGTTTACAATATGTAACATTTTATTTAGAAACACTACAATAGATATTACATTTATTTGCATTTGACCTTAACTGGTCTCAATATCAGCACTTAGTTGTAGCTTTTCAGGCTTTCCTTCACACTCAAACAGGGCTGGTGGCTTACAGAATTTAATCTGCTGGGTGTCAGGCTGGCTGTCCTCCCTGTGAAAAAGCAGGCTATTCGTCCTCCAATTTTTTTTATAGTGTCACACACACAAGTAGGCCGTGCATTTGTGTACCAATTGTAATACCCCTCCAGTACATGAGTGAACACTCTTATTCAGATCTTCTCTTTTATCTGCAGATCAGAGGATCCAAGAGTCGATGATCAATGAAGTCATGCCTACTTATGAATTTAGTGTTAAAGTCCTGAAAATTCAGCATTTTATATTATACCTGACAGCACAGCTGACACATTAAATAATGTGAGTATGAAGCCTGCAGCAGTTAGCAATCGTATATATTCTGCTAGTGAGAGCAACAATCACAGTATTTTTCAGAATGCCAACTGAAGCAAGGTACATCTTTGCTGCCCATTTTCCCCAACTCCCATATATCCTTATTAGGCTTGAGATGATGCACTTAATTCACATGCAATACGTATTGCTACAGGTTTTGAAAAACATTGCATTCTCTGTATCAATATTAGAATGTAAAATAATAAACAATTCTCTTTAAAATTATAACACACGGAAAATTGACATTAAGAACAAATAAACGTATTAAGAAATTGACTGCAAACCGAAACTCATCTCTTTCAAACTTTACTGCAAGATAAAAGGCACCTGTACCTTAAACCAATCAAGTAAGGTGTGAACTTAACTGACATTGTGACTGACACGTTGAACAGATTCCAGAAATTAACAAAATTTTACAAAATGACATAATCATATATAGTGTAGTGCCCTTGCAGATACATGGTCAATGACCCATCAAACACTAGAAGGGTTAGAGTCAAAAAAGTATATGGGACAGGATAAATGATAGCCCAACAGCAACAACAACAAACACCATAATAATTATAACAATATTCCTCAAACTGGCATAGGAGACATAGATGTGGCAAAGTAAAATTAAACGAACATCATAAGTGGGGTAGATTGAAAACATTGTTAAAGCTTCAGTTCGAAATATAAGCATCTCTAAAATAGGATGTCATGCATGCACGTCTGTCCAACACCCATCCAGCCTCATGTGAAACAGGTATCATCACCCCAGGCTGAGGGAGGATACTCACGCTAACCCTTTTCCTCTTCTTTTCTCTCCGCAGTGCTAAGGCGGCACTCAGTGAGGGCAACGGACTCCACCTTAAAACCAGCCACTGCCAGAAGGAAGCGGTTAGTATTGAACTGATTGAGACAGAGAGCAGAGCTCCCAAAATCTTAACAACAAAGACTGAGAAGAGAACCGGCTTACTTGCCTTGCTTTTGTTTTCCTGCTAAAGCACGTATAATGGCACTTTTTTGTTTCATTTTGACTGTATTAAAACGGGAGCAACTGGATTGACTTACTGCGCTTACAATGAAATGTGGGTTAAAACTGCAGATATCATCCTGTTGTTCACCATCATTAATGACCTGATCATTGTATTTTTCACATTCATTATAATTGCATTTTTACCAGCTGTACTTTTCTCTAGCACTCCTACAGTATTTCTCACAATTTTGTAAATGGTAGTATATACAAAAGTCACTGAACGTGTATGTGATTCTTACGATTCACACTTAACTTTATAATGTTTAAAACAAAATGTTACATGACAATGCAGACCTTACCAAAGAGCTGCGGCGCAGTGGAGGAGATTGACGTGCCATTTTGGGTTGGGTGGTTTGCTTAGCCTGGCTAAATTTACCCCTGGAACTAGGCCTGGACAAAGGAATACTGGTGGGAGAGGTGTGCCAAGATGGGAAATGGAGGGGAGGAGACCAATGAAGAAATAGTTGGAGGTGGTGTCAGATGATGACATGGAGTATGGATCTCATACCAAAATATTCCCAGGACCATGATAAGTAAAGGAAATAGATTTAGAAGGGAACTAGCTAAGCTGGGTAGACCTGAAAATGTCTGTTAAATGAATTACAAATATAATAATGATGATGATGGAGCTGTATATATACTGTATATATCTATAATAATTCTGATGTATATACACTGTAAAACAAAAGCACTTTTCTCTGCCTGTATTTATCACTTTTATGCATCATATTTATGGTAAAGACATTAATGATCAATATTATCTTACATCGCTCAGCCCAGAGTTGAACTTGTTTTCTAGTCTTTAATAATTATTAGAAGTCACTAAGACGGTCCTCAGTTGTTCTCTTTACCATATTCTGACAAACAGCATGATCAAAAAAATTGAGCTTCATTCTGTTTCATTGCATCTTAGCTCTTTCACAAATAGCAACAATATGCAGGTATACAGTTGGCTTTTTAAAAAAATGAAGACTTTAATAGAATAAAAATATACCATCATTAGTTCATTTCAGATTTTATAATCATATGTATACAGTACTAGGGCATTCCTACCTGCACGCTTGACCAACATGCACCAGACAGACACTGTTCTTGTCCAGTGCACTGAATCTCACTTTGCGGGTTATGTAAATGTAACATCACACAAATATAATAAGTAGTGATGAATAAAACAGAGTTTCCATTCACATACAATTTTCTGAAACTGCAAAACTCACTAAAAACAATGAGTTTTTAAAGTTTTTTGGCGGGCATAGCTTCTTAATGATTTAGTTAACACTGTACAACCTTTTTGGACCCATATATTTCTCAGGAAAGGGTACAAATTAAAATAAATGGAGAAGTGTCTTTTAAAATTCAATATGGCTAGCCACAATGAGAAAAAAAAAAAAATCTGTAATCCAGTGAAGCAGTGAAATTGTTACCCAGATTAGGTGAGAAGAAAATTCTCAGCTGATTTCTTACATGAGATCCCGTTTTTGCAAATGATATTTTAACTTGGTGCGCACTAATAAGCTCGTCCTCCCAACTGCATCACACTGCTGCCTGATGGGAATTGTGGTCCATGTGTCAATGCTGCCATGATTGGAGATGAGATGCAAACAGTCAAGAAAAATATAGTTGCACTGTTTTGCACAGTTTCTTTTTTTGGGTTGGTGCAAAGTGAAACTTGACTCACTGGCTCAACACTAATAAATGGCTAAAAGCAGCACAGGCCCAGGTGACCTGTGAACCTCCCCACCATGCTTCTTCAGTCTATGGCTTAAGGAATGCCAAAGACAGAATTGTAAGTCAGACTTAACAGTCATAGTACACTAATAAGGTAACATTTTGTGTAACATGCTACAGTACTCGTTTATGGGTCCTGCATGTGGCTGCCAAGTGCCATTAAAATGTAGAGATTCTAAGCATATCTTTGTAGTAGCAGATAAGCATGTAGCACCAATGACCTGCTGATAATTAAGATAACTAGTGGATATTTTTACTTGTCTTTTTAATTTGAAGCAGACAGCCATTAAACCAGATCAGTAGGCTTTTCACTTTTATCAAATTGCATTCATTTTTACATTAAATTGGGTATGAACTTGTACATTGTGAACATTGTGCTCATTAATGCCAGGTACCACAAAGTAAGAATGAGAAACAATTTTACTGACAAAGCAGAGAACTTTGGTTCATCTTATTTCTTTCTGCGGCCACATACTGTAACTGAATTAACTTCTGGAGCTACTAGTAAACCAGCTATTATTGAATTCAGTTTAGTTCCACATATTTAGTTTGTGTGGATTCATTGCATTCTTTACTGAAATTTTAAAATGTTGTAATACAATGAAATCCACCCCCTCGCTCACTAATCTTTTTATGTTAAGTGCAAACAGTTGGTGTTTATTACATGAAACATAGCAACACACATGCAAGGGGGCATTAAAATTGACTGTGTATAGCTCACAATTTAACTGTTATTAAGTAAACTTACGGTTAAACAATCATAAAACTAAGAATGTAAAAATTTCGAGATCACATTACAGTTTAGGGTGAGGAATGCACATTTTTACCTTGAACATTCTTTTCACTGACAAAGTCAAATTTAGTATATTAGATGTGGATTTCCATTCATTAGTTCACTTTGTCAAGCTGTTAAATCACATATTAGGGAATTAGTTGCCACATAATCAGAGGAACATGGATAAAGATTACCCTGCAATGTTGTCCTTTATTTCTTATCATGCACAGCTGTGGCAAGACCATTCACTGTGTGCCCAGCTTCAAGTGTGTG
Organism: Polypterus senegalus; assembly: GCF_016835505.1. NCBI lineage: Eukaryota > Metazoa > Chordata > Cladistia > Polypteriformes > Polypteridae > Polypterus > Polypterus senegalus. The sequence continues at coordinate 38,556,921 of NC_053157.1, forward strand.
TGCGTCCACGTGCCGAGCGCATGGGCGGGGCACGGTGCGATGTGATGCGATGTGAGGCGCGGCCCGCGCACTTCACCAAAAGACAGACAGACAGACAGACACACACACACACACCTGGACGCACACAGGGGTTTTATTAAAGAGGATGATGAGAACAGAAATGAAAGATAAATTTACTTCCTTTAATGAGCAGAACAGCAGCTTTCGTGGTGATAATGCAGTTAAAAAGGTATCTGTTATAACCAATTGGCATTTAAATGGTTAATTAAGATACGCCATTAGCACATTGCAGAAATGGCTGCTGAAAGTGGGTCTTTGCAGTCATATGTCAAGAGTAAAATAAAAAAAATCTGTCAATTTGTGCAGTAATAGCCATTAGCAACACCAGTAATGTCTTGGCTGCATTTAATGGTATCTTGATTTAATAAAAAGGTATTATTTCTATTAAAAAAAATGACAATTCCTGGGTGATTCCAAACTTTTGAATACCAGTGGGTTTTTTTTTTGTTTTTTTTTTTAACATTTTAAGCAATTAAATAGCCTTAATATTACTTATTGGAAAAAGGGTCCATCAGACCAGCCTGCATAGGCTACACTGTTTTTGTTACTTTTTGGAAAACTTTGGATTTTCTAGTTATTTGGAATTGTTTTTAAAAAGCTTAAATGTAAAATTGTTAGTTGCTATGTTAGTGAAATTACAACAAAAGACAAAAAGGATACTAGAATTTAATTTATTATTTAAAAGTTTATATTTTCATAAGTGTGTGCTCAATAACTACACTTCACTCTCTGTCAGTGTACTCTGTCAAGAGTGACTGTGGTGGTAAAAAAAAAAAAAACTCTAAGTAGGACAAAACAAGCCCCTCTCCCCTGAGATTTATGTGGAATTCTAAGGGCTTCCTGTGCCAGCTGAGAGCTATAATCATTGTTGGATGCCCTGGGTCTGCCCTGCCAACAGTTAAATATAAAAATGTTGAGGCATTCAAGTATTTTACTGTGAAGTACAGTAAGACATTGAAACTTAAAAACACAGAATGCAAACAATCTTCAAAATTTTCTTGTGCAGTGTATTGCTTAAAGTAAAAAGAATGAGTTTAAAATTAAAACTTTCACTGCATTCTTTATGGGTTTTCTGGGAAGGAAGGATGAAATAATCAAAGTTATGAATACTTAGTGCTTATACTTTGTATTAATCATATTACGGTAATAATACTAGCTTTGGAAACAAAGATCTGTTGTGTTAGATGAGCTAAAGAAATAATGAGAGGGCAACCAGAAGAAAAGGCATAGTCCAAATTCAAAACCAAATGGTTTGATACCTTGAGATCAAGCTGTGCTAGCATCAAAACCAAAACAAGAGGCAAAAATAGTCAGAGGTCAGTACCAAAAAGATCAAACAAAAGATTTTAGTTTCGCAAAAATGGTTTCGAAATCTGTTAACTCGTAATGAGGACGTGAACTTGAGATCATATCTCAGTCAGGGATCTTCCCTTGGTTAGGCTTCTAATTTATGTTTGATGCCTCTTATTTATTCTTGGTCCTTTTATGCATGTTGATTATGTACATTATTCTTTAACCAGTAACAGTGCACTGCACGGTAACGTGTAGTGAATACACTTGACTTGAGCGTTCATCGTTTTTATACTCTGTACGTTTAGAATTCGTTTGCTCAGAGTTTGATGTGCTTGCTGCTTCCTGAGCAGCTCTTCTTTTCTCCACCCTAGCGGCCCGCTTCTTCTCTACTTTCATCGGCATCTTTTCGTGTTAAAACTGATTAAGTTGGTGTTTGTGTTGCTATTACATGGTATGTTTTCTTTCACTTTTCACTTAAGCTGGCACTTAAGTCTTCAATCTGCCTGAAGAATGATTTAAGATATGAAGAGGTAGGGGAAGTGACGGCGAAGGTGGTAGGGATGAGAATGGCGCCGTACGCATGCGCCGCATGAACACCCTGCTGGTCGCTGCTGAGAGTTGATTCTACAATAAAATAAAAATAAAAAAAGAGGAATAACCTTGGAGGCAATCACCGCATAAGTGGATAGTAGATGTCACGTAGTATATGTGTAACAAATTTCAGGTCAATTGATCAAACGGTTTGCGAGCTACTGGTGAATTAAATTCTGCACAGACAAATAGCCAAGGTAGCATATTATATAAGAAGATTTTGATTTTGTCTATTTATAGCTTGTAAGCTGCCTTTTTGTGTTCCATGTGTTTTGTGGGTGTTACCCCAAGAGGCAGGACCAGTTACCAATAACTGGCAGGAATTGGAGTTATATAACTCCAAAGGGTCTTCCATAGTGGCAGTTTATTTTGAATGCACTTAACATTGGTGAGTTCTTCTGCTTTTTGTGAATTTACTGTGCTTGGCGGTTTACTGGATTTTTGACACTTCACTCAATATTTCGACAACTATTGGGATTTTGTGTTGGGACTTTTGGTTGTATTGGATTGCTTTGTAGTTTTGGGTAAATTATATTGCTTTGTGCTCCACAGGACTTCATTGTTACTGAAGAGCAATTTTTGTGAAGAATAAATCTTAAGATTCCACAAGGACCTTTGTGTGTCTAGCTGGGTTTTTCACAGGACTTCCTCCTCTAGCGGGCATTTTTGAAATGCATTTGTGAATGGCATGCTTTGGGCCTCCTAATTCTTGACAGAGCTGACATTTTTATGCTATCATGTCATTCTCCAAAGGTCAACATGTGGCTCTGTCCTAATTAAAGGACAAGAAAATGGTGGCTAAAATAGTGCAAAAAATAAAGAATCAAATCTAAGATTAGAATAAAAAAAAAATTTAATTCTAGGGCTAAGAAAAAGGAGTGTGGAAAATGAACAAAAAGAAAAACCCAGAAAAAATTAATCATAAACTTATTTCTGATGTTGGTATGGCTAAGGTATGTTTAAATAAGTAATCTATAAATATCAAAAGTGCCACTCTAGAGGATTGGAGTGGAAAATGGGAATGGGGAACAAATTTATCAACTTTAATGAGTACAAGATGGTTTTTTTTTTTATTATTTTAAAACTATAGGTCAGAAAACTGCAGCTAAATTTTTCTTGTATGAAAATCGATAAAACAGTTTTGAAATCTCCAGGCTCTATCTAAATGTTGTTAAGTATGTGAATTTATACCGAAAAAATTAAACATGTATATAAAATAAAATTTGCTAACTTTCCATCAAAATAAGGTGGGGTGTTCTTAACACAGACGCAGTAATTAGTATTAATGTATGTTTGTGGAGTAATGAAATGGAACCTTCAATATGTAAAATTTAACCTCACAGAGAGATCATTGAAAGAAGGTGGGAGTTACAGGATTCAAAAATGTTTTCTGGTTAAGAAGGTTAGCAGTGGGACCTCCTTGACATGTGTAGGAGGAATAGGGAACAGTTAGTTGCTTATTTTGCGTTGAAGAATGAAAATTCTTGAATAGTGAAATAAATTCAAGAGGTAACCAGAACAGTTTATTAGAATATCTATAGTTTATCTGACATCTTTAATACTGAGCACTATGAAATACAGCACATTGTATACCATACTTGATTACATATAGATCAAGACAGTACACCACTAAGTCTTAACATTTGTTCAAAATAATGAAACTACTATTTCAATGTAATACCTTTAAAAATCATTGGATTGTACCACTATAAACGTATACTCTAAATAAGAATTTAGACCCAAAGAGGCCAGAGTCTGTTACTAATTTAGACTTATTCATTCAGCATATGGAGGTGTAGTTAATGATTACAGAGTGGTGGCACTCAGTCCAGTATGATGAAGTGTTTTTAAGGCTGGTGCTGGGACATATTTAACAGTCACTTCAATATGCACTTTGTCATAACTAGTCCACAGAGAATGCCATATTCCTTGCATTTCATACCATCCTGGAACATCTGAATAATAATACAATAATACAAACTATTATGTCAGAGTTCAGTTTACAGGTTACAGTCCAGCATTTGGTACTGTTGTGCCATTAACGCTAATAAGAAAAGTCATCAATTTAGGATTTATTTGGCTTTTTGGACTTCCTAACCAACAGTCCTCATCATGTGATGGAGCATCACATCAACCATGTTGGCCCTCAAATTGGGTTAGTGTGCCAAGTCCTCTCCTATATTCCTTTTCCACCCTTGACTGTGTGGTCTGACACACTACAGCTCCATCATTGAATTTGTTGAGGATATCATCATCATAGGCCTGATCACTTACAATGTTGAGGCAGCTTATGCAGAAGAGGTATACTTGCAAACTCAGTGGCATCAGGACAATAATCTCACCATTGATGTCAGCGAAACAAAGTAGCTGGTCATAGAGTTCAGAAGGTAGACCAAACTTCGATCTACACTGGAGAGGACGTGGTTGTGAAGGTGAGCAGCTTTAAATTTCTTGGAATAACCATCATTATTGAACACAATACATTTTGCCTCTTGTCCAAAAGGTTCACGAGGGCCTTTACTTTTTTTAGACTTCTGAGGACAGATCACATTTTCCAATCTGTTCTCAGAAACTACAGGTATACAGTAAAGTATGTCTCCACTGGCAGAATATTATGCTGTGGCAAATATCTAGCTAAAGATGGTAAAGCACTACTGAGGATGGTGAAGGTGGCACAGAATATCACCTGCCTTCTGCTCCGTTTATTGACTTAGAAAAGCAAAAGGATAATTGAAAATCTCAGCCATCCTGCACATTCACTTTTCTCATTTCTCCCTTCTAATCAAAAAGGTACAGGACCATCAACACTCACACCAGTAGGTTCAGGGACAATTTCTATCTATAAGTCATAAGGCTGATGAACAGTCAATCAAAAGAATTTATACAAATCTAAATGTGTAAATATATAATATTTGTAAATACATATTTTATATATTCTCTGTTCATGGATACATGTTGCATGCTAAGTATACTTTATTTTTGGTCAACTGTCCTGAAGAGACATGCAATTATGAATTTAAATTGTACTGTGTAGATATGACAATAACTTTGACTTCAGATTTATATGTAAACTTAAAAAACAAAAATCTACAGTCATTAGTATTAGTAGACATCTTAGCACTTAAGTTTCAAATAAGATGTGCTCTAGCTTTAAAATAAAAACATCTCCAAGGAAGACATTGAATTGGAAATAAACAGAATTAAAATTCCCATAACATATGTATGTTAAATATTATATTAATTAATTAATAAATCTTCAGTATTACGTCAGTGTCTGTAGAGCTGTTTGACCAATGCCATAAGCGTTGAGCAAAACTTAAGAGTTTCATCCCATGTCAGAATCAAAAGCATGAGCAATGGTTTGTAAGGAAACTGTCATTCTGAATATAAATACAAGATTAGCACCGGTTTATCTCCGTTTATCTCATTAATTAGGCAAGTATTCGTCCCAAAATTAAACAACAGTGAAGGACTGTGAGAACAGCAAAGGGATTTCTAGGCATTAGAGTGCTTTACTAGCTACATACATTTGAATTGCTAATGGAGTAACCTCTAGATCCATCAGAATTGTTGCAAAATTTTACAATTTCTGTATTGTTCTCTTAAGAGCAGATCCTAATTTTGAAACACTTTATACTAGAAATGTATCGAGTGACTGATAATGTCCTCTGCTTCTGGATCCCCTCTCAAATAAGTTAAACTGGATATTTTTCAACTCATTAATACATAGAATATTTGCAAAAACAAAAGCACTTTGTAAAAGCATTACATCCAAAGAACGTATTTGCTATTAACTTGGAAAAAACTAGAACTTCCAATGTATGTTGCCATTTCTTTTGAGTAAGCATCCATTCATTATAAAGTCAAATTTGTCATCCTTGCTTCTGTTCTGTGGCACAGTGGCGCAGTGGGTAGCACCGCTGCCTCACAGTTAGTAGATCCGTGTTTGCTTCCTGGTTCCTCCCTGCGTGGAGTTTGCATGTTCTCCCCGTGTCTGCGTGGGTTTCCTCCGGGTGCTCTGTTTTCCTCCCACAGTCTAAAGACATGCAGGTTAGGTGCATTGGCGATCCTAAATTGTCCCTAGTGTGTGCCCTTTGGTGGGCTGGCGCCCTACCTGAGGTTTGCTTCCTGCCTTGTGCCCCGTGTTGGCTGGGATTGGCTCCAGCAGACCCCCCGTGACCCTGCAGTTAAGATATAGTGAGTTGGATAATGGATGGATGCTTCTGTTTGACAGTCACCGGTCTAAATGCATGTGGCTGCTGAAATTTTCATATTTTCAGTTGCTGGTGACTTGTTTAAAAATTCAAATAACTGCTGTGAAGGCAATGGCTTATTCCTCGACTTATTGTTTAGCAACATGTCTCGAATTGAAAGATAAAAAGTAATTTTGGTCGTTTTCATTTGCATGCATAAATATAATTGGAGGTTATTGTACATCTTTGCAGTAGTAGTATAGCATCTTATAATTTATAATCCATATCCATTTGCATACCTGAAGTGTTTTTCTCTCATTTATTTTCCATCTACATTTTTAGATAAACTTCATGGTGGAAAGCGATTTTCTTAAACCAGCGCTCATATTTGTCAAGCATCTCAGAATTACTCATAGGAAAGACATTAAAAGTCACAATAGGATCAGAATTTGTCCTACCTCAGAATAGGACACAAGTAGTATTTACAAAACTTCCCACTCCCAGTCCCAACTAAGAATAAATGACATCATGATTTTACAGCACCCTTTGTTATAGACTGCCACTCAGGATGATGCTTTGTAGTTATCTGATATTAATACTAAGGCTATACCACAAAGATAATAATAATAATAATAATAAAAATAATAATAATAATAATAATAATAATAATAATAATAATAATAATAATAATAATAATAATAAACAAAGTAGTAGGAGAATGAAAAAATAAAGTAGAATATTGTGCTAATCTACATGTGATTGTTGCCAAAGAATATCAAAAATAATGTTGTAATGAACACCAAGATGGAGGCGCTGAGACAAACAGAATAAGAATTATGCTCAATAACAAGCATGTTTATCGAACAATGAATGATTCACAGCCACACTTTCAGAAATATCACCTTCCCACTTATGGCCATTGGAAGCACCTTGTAAACCAACAGTCATTAAAACTAACCACAGATAGAAGTTGTGGTCATTTATCCAGTGTTCCATTTGCCTTCCGCTGTGCTATGCTGCTTTCCCCCTTACTGTATATTCCGTGAGGCTCTATTTATCCAATGCCTTGCCTTCTTCAACCTTCCCACTCTTGTAAAGTACAACACGAATCCCCCCAGGGGTTCAGGAAATGCAGAGCTCAGCGTACCCGTGTGGCATTTCGCTGCCAGCACCCATCCAGCCCCGCTTATCTTCAGGGTAATATACTGGCTACTACAGTACAGTTTGCATCCATGACCACCTGTGCATTCATATTGTGATATCACTTGCGATTTCCCTATTTGTGCTCACATATTTCCAAAACATTCAAGCTTTCATGGGATATGTGCACTAATCTCTGCCTGAATCCCATCTTCTGGCAACTCTTAGGGAGTTAAGACAGTTCATGAGCTCTCATAAATCCTGGTGAATTTAGGAGTGGTTTACTAAATTGGTAAAATGTTTTTTTGTTTTTTTTTTTAAAGTACCAAATTTGTGTCACTCTGAGAATTTTGAGGCAAATAGGAACATTTTCCTACTGTGAGAGGCTTGATATACCAAAATTAGCCTCCAGTTATCTCGAGGAAATTCCCAAGCCATAATTGATCTAACGCATTCTTGTGTGCCTTTTTCAATCCTTATATGAGATTGAAGGGGTGTAGGGTCACTAGATGCTGAAGCCACCTCAAATGGTTCAACACTGCACAGGAAACTAATTTTGGCCACAGTCATCTGCAGTTTTGCTTTTTTTGGTCTCTACTAAAATCTAACGACTATACGTCAGAACGGGAGTATAGATATGTAAACTGATAGCTTTATCTATGGACTTACTCATGTTTTACAATTCACTATCAGGGACAACATGTGTAGTGCTGTTGCCACTGTATCAGTCAATCTGGTGAGTCTATCTTCTCTTATAAATTAGCCCTTGAGCTACTTGAACTCCTCCACTTGGGTCACTTGATCTGCAGTTATCCGCCCAGACTAAAACACCGATTTCTGGGAGATCACCACCACCTTGGATTTAGAAGTGCTGATCCTTATCCAAACCATGTCACGCTCTGTTGTGAACATCTCCATTGTGCATCAGAGATCATAGTCCAAGAAAACAAAGAAAACACTGTCTGACCGAGTCTTAGATGTGTCTCAGTGTAGGGGGGCTTGTGGTCCTCTTTGATCTTCAGAGTGGTCTTTGTTTGTTTTTTGGGGGGATGGGAAGGTGATGACAGATTTAGCCCTAACAAAAACACTTCATCTAATTAGATAAAAATCATGTAAAATTAAATTTTATGATGATAATCAGTAAATTTAATCATACGTCACCCCAAACGAGAATCGTGTGATGCATTTCTGAAGTCAGGCCTAGAGACTGGTGGACCTGTATAACATTATTGCATTCAGTTTAAAAAGTGCAATGCAAGCTGGGCAATAGCCAAATTGTGTGGGAGACATGCAAATTTATTAAATGGAAAATAGTGAGTGGGAAACTATTCCTACAAAAATAGTGTGTTTTTTAAATTTGGATTTTTTTTTTTATTTCCATGAGATGAACAGAAGGTGTATTTGTAAACTTAGTCAACTATTGATACCATATGTTCAGATGATGTGTACTCACATCTCATAGAAGCGCAAGGAAAACTGAACATATTACATTCCTCGTTTCTGTGGCCTTAACCTATATTAAAAGTACCACTTAATATATTTTGGCAAACTGTTTCAAAATATGCAATCATTACATTCCTCACTAAACCATAAATATATTGTTGCACTTCCAGGGTCTAATGTCAGCTACCTTGGCATTTTTAGTCTGGCTGCACGAAGTGATGACCTAACCTTTTTGTTTAAAAGAAAATGGATTGTTTAGATGTAAATGAAAAACAAAACTCAGAGTGCTTTCATGCTGGGTTTTCCAATTTCGTGCAGCTCTTGCTCTACATTCCAAAATATTTGTAACTGGCTATTAGTTTCACTATTTATTATAAATGCTTGTACCGAATTTCCTTCAATTTACTGTATATGCTTTACATAACATTGGGGGGAGTGTGTATAAATGAGTAAATGAACACTCAAGCAATTAAAAAAGTTTGTGTGTATTTGAAATAAGCTGTTTTATGATCAGTCCGGGTTGGTACAGTGTTGCCTTGCAATAAGGAGACCAGGGTTCACATCCTGTTTGAATCTTGCATGGAGTTTGCATGTTTTACCTGTGTCTGAGTTACGGTTTCATCCCACAGCCCAAAGACTTGCAGGTTAGGTGAACTGGCATTGCTAAACTGGCTCTGGTATGTGTGTGCTCATTCAGCCTGTGATGGACTGGTTTTCTGTCCAGGTGTTTTTTCCTACCTTGCATGCAGTGATTGCTGAGATGGGATCTAGCTGTCCCACAACCCAACCCGTGACTAAGTGGGTTTGGCACACGGATAGATGGATGTAATGGAAGATCAACCCAAAGTAGCACAGTGCCACTGTACTAATGCTGATCTTTAAGTTATGCAGTCATTTTCATGGATATACTCTATATTATTGGTAATCTCCCAAGAAAACCCATTCTTGGAAATGGCTGTATAAACAGACTACTTAAATAGTCAAGCTTGTTGTCATATGTACGGAGTACAATAAAAATTTTACTTGTGTGTTTCCTCAGGACAGTTGACAATAAAAAGCACCAAAAAAAGACAACTCTGGGGTCCTTTTCTGCTCACTGTTATTGGGCAATTTAATGCTTTCACTCAATGTACTCATTGGGTTTATTTTTATTTATTTACTTATTGATTGATTGGCTGTATTATTTGTCCTGCAAGTTTGTATCCTTGTTTTTTTCTATTTCTGTTGCTGTATGCATCTGCATTTCCCCTTGGGATTAATAATGTTTATTGATGTAATCATCAAAACCAAGGACCTGCTTACTGATTTTCACCACACCAAAGAACCTTATGTTCAGGCACTATTCAAGGACTAGATATGGAGCTGGTGCATCAACAACAGGCCGGACTGGCCTCTTAACACAGAGGAACTATAGAAGAAAGGTCAGATCAGTCTTTTTATTGGGCAACTACATTCCTTTAACATGGGTAATGACATCTTTTATATTTTTTACAACTCTGTGATGGCAGGAGATTTTGTGGGTTGAGAGCAGTAAGCAACTGCAAATGGTGATAAAACTCACAGTAATGTTTTAGTTTGACTGTCTTTGCTAAAAGAAAAGTTAGCTTAGTTGGTTTGACCAAGATTCCCTGTGCTTGCGAGAGTAGTGAAGTGCAAAAAACAACAAGAACGACATCGACATCTGGCAAGAGATCAAATCGAATGCACAAAACAATACTCCGTGGATGATGTTTTGTACATTATCACTGAATTGGACTCCAATTTTGATGCAAGTGAGCTGATCAATCTCCAGCTAATTGTGGTGCCGAACACGTTTGTGTTGAAGACTGCCACTCATAATGACATGAGGCACAAACCAGATCGCATTGCACTGTGACCATGACTGCTGCTGCCATCCTCGCCCCCATCATGCAAAGACAGCCTGGCTGCCAGCCGTCATGCCACCCACGAGCAGCTCACGCCACAAGGCTGTGAACTGGTGGCTGCAGCACTCAGCAATTGATATTTTATGTTGATGTATGTGTGAGACCCTTGCTATGGGTGCTTTTCAGAAAACGTTTTTGGAAAAAATATTCAGCCCTCAAAGAGTTAACTAAAAAGGAGTGAATGAAGGCAAAACTAAGCACCAAAATGAACAATGCTGCACATCATCTCTGTGACACACTAGCATTAAGTACTTTCAGCCAACCATTATTCAGTAGAATTATGTAAAGAAACATTACTGAATTGAAGAGCCACCTCTCCCCTGCCTATGCCCCTTGTTCAGTAGTCTATTCAAAACCGCAGTATTATGGGACTGCACCTTTCTGGTTTATATTGTACATTGAGGTTTCTGCAAGTATTAATAATAATTTAGCAAAACGCCATGCATTTTGCACATTTTGACTATACAAATGGATAACAGACATATGTGACACGAGTTACATGAGAATTTCTCCAAAAAAAAGTTTTTCATACCATTTTCCTTTCTCAAGCGCTCGTCACTGTTTGGTCCTGTTTTATCAGAAATTTTGTCATGTACTTTCTCCTTGAAAACATGATTACATTTTTTTCCTTGGCTAACACTACAATGTAGTGTTGGGTGAAGTTTTCCAAGAAGTACATTGTTTTCTGATTGATTTCTTATGTTCTTAGGTTGTAAACCAGGATCTTTTAACCTTAAAGTGCTCCATTTCAGTGGAAAGAATCAAAGTATAAAGAAAACAAATATTCTGAGAATGCAAACAAGTGACTACTGCAGATTTACAGAAAAGTAGCTGCTCGTGGGAGACAAATGCATTCATAATGTAAACATACAATTTGTTAGGAGGCTCGTTGACAAGGAATCTGCTTACAGCAAACTAATGAAGCCTTAAGTGTTGACAGAAAGGACAGTAAGAGTCACAGTGGCTGAAACGGATCTGAAGCAAGGCATTTGTATATAAAAGTATGTTCCACATTGATTAAAGGGCATCTGTTTAGAAGATGGCTTCTGATGTGATTTTAATTGCCTGTGTTTTCATTATGTTAAGCCACTTGGGACAGTTGGAAGTATTCTGTACTTAAAATCAACATGCATGTCCTTAGAGTCAACATGCATATCATTATTTAGGTTATTAGCAGCCCAATGCATTTATTACTGATATCAGTTTGTGGCATCTCCAGTCCTAAAACCTTCAGATTACAATTCCCTGTCCTCTTCTGCTTTAAGGTTGTTACAAAGTCAAAACATATTTTTTTTTTCGGAGTTAAACTAAGTAAACCATGCCATCAAAGTGCTGATAGCGAGCATTAAAATTGGCTTTTGTAAAAGCTCAGTTTTATCTTCAAACCTGTCAGAGGATTTGTATGAAAGGCACAAGTGTTAGATCAGTTACAGGATGAGAAATATTTGAAATTTCCAAGACACTTCAGACAGTTGAGGATTAGTGTATGAATTCTTGCAAAAAAATGTTAAGTAGTAGATGGCTAAAGAAAACAATTGTTTTGATTATTTGGGATTTTTATATTTATATTGAGATTTGTAACAGAATCATCCCAAAAGAGAGCAGTACTCTTTACTGTTTACATTAACTTTTACCAAGTACAAGAGCATCATCCATCTGCTATGCCTTCTTCATCAATCTTAGGGGACCTAGGAGACTCACAGCCACAACTTGTATACAAGGCTGAACACTGCAGAAAACTGAACATGGAAAAATCTCTTTGGTTAAAGGAATACTCCATCCAAAACAGTATATTTTTGCTACCCATGTAGGTTGTAGTGATGACTTAGAAATATTTTAATCTCACACTGCAGAATGAACATAACAAAGATGTTGATTATAATTGGGATCTATGGTGACCAATTATGAATAACAGCAGGCAATATAGAAGTCCATGAAAAAAAAATCTCACTTTACTTGTGTTGCATAATCCACATTTCAACTCATCCAACCACATGATCACAAGGCCATAAACCACTTGTATTTTTACTAAAATATTGTTAAATAAACCACTTCTGGAAAACACTCTTGTACGTGAACATGGAATGTACTCAGATGTGCCCAAGCATTTGAATTGAAAACCAACCTCCATACCTTAACAATGGTCAGATGTTTGGCCCAGTAACAGCTTATTCATTGGCTAACATAACAATCTAGATGAGAACAGGCCATTCAGCCCAGCAAAGCTCACCAGTCCTATCCACTTATTTCTCCAAAAAAAAATATCAAGTCGAGTTTTGAAGGTCCCTACAGTTTTACTGTCTACCACACTACATGGTAGCTTATTCCAAGTGTCTATCATTCTTTGTGTAAAGAAAAACATCTTAATGTTTGTGTGAAATTTACCCTTTACAGATTTCCAAATGCATCCCTGTTTTCTTGAACTCATTTTAAAATATCATTCTCGATCCACTGGGCTAATCTCCTCATAATTTTAAACACATCAATGATGTTTCATCTTAATCTCCTTTTGCTGAAACTGAAAAGGCTCAGCTCTTTTAATCTTTCTTCATAATTTTTCCTCTTTATCCCTGGAATCCGACTAGTTGCTCTTCTCTGAAATTTTTCTAGCGTTGTTGTATCCTTTTTGTAGCCTGGAGATCAAAATATTGTGCGTCATATGATTTCATCAAAAAGCATGCACTGGGACACATGGAAAACTAAAGATTAAAATTTAAGCAAAAGAGTAAAACATTGCTAGGAAGAGCTTGTACTTGTGCATATCCTCGATGTTTCAACATGCAGAAGGGCAATTCACCTGTGCAGTTTCATAGACTGACACTAAATAATCCTGAGGTACTCCAGTTGTGGCTCATCCCTATGAATATATTTTATTGGCTGAGATGGCTCTACAGATCAAATGCTTGTTCAGTGTTTTCTGGAGGAGGTTTCTTCTTATATAATACGCTACCGTGGCTGTTCGTTTGTCTGTCCAGGATTTTAAATCACCTGTAGCTCGCAAACCTTTTCACCTATTGACTTGAAATTTGGTACACATATACTATGTGACGTCTACTATCCGCTTTCGGGGTGATGATTTTTATTACTTATTTTATTTATTTTTTAAAATTTTATTGTAGAATCAACTCTCTGCAGCGCGCAACAGGGCGGCCGTGTGGTGCATACGTATGGGTGTCGTTCTCATTCCCTACCACCTTCGCTAATCATTCTTGAGGCAGATTGAAGACTTATGTGCCAGCTTAAGTGAAAAATTAAAGAAAACGTACTGAGTAATTGTGACACAAAAACTAACTTAATCAGTTTTAACACGAAAAGATGCAGAAGAAAGAAGAGAAGCAGCAGGCCGCTAGGGTGGATAAAAGAAGAGCTGCTCAGGAAGCAGCAAGCGCATAAACCTCTGAGCAAACGAATGCTAAATGTAAGAGAAAGAGGATGAAAACTAGGAATGCTCAAGTCAAGTGTATTCACTGCACATTATCATGTAGTACGCCGTTACTGGTATTTAATAATATTTTAGTCAAAATGGAACATGTGACTGTTGTGACATGGAGTTCCAAACATGGCAGATGAGTGTGAGACCTCCAAAAATCTCCACAAATGGCAGGCCAAGGCCTCCATTAGCCAGCCCAAATGATTCACACTAATTTAGCCCACAGATAACTGCTTTTATGCTTCAATCTGGAAAGGCGAAAACTAAATTAAAGTTCAAAATACAAACACAATCCCAAAATATATTAAACATGCCCTACCAGGGACAGGACAACTGTGAACCTCTGGCTTGTAGACAAAAGGGCAACAGAGAATCTTTATAAAAAAGATTTAAACACAAATGGAAAATACAAGAACATGCTGAAAATGGGAAAGAAACGAGTTGCCTAAAAGACACTCCTGAAATAAGTCCAACTTGAAAATCTGCAAGAGAAAACCAGAAACAGAAGCAAAATAAGTCTAAGAAACCAGTAAACTTGGCAAATACAATACAGTAAAAACTACTTCACAAATCGAAAGCACTAATTGGAATATAAAGACAGAAGGACTACCCAACAACAAGTCACATGGAAAGGAAGCACATTTTAAAAATTACATTAAAATATAAAAAAATACTACAAAAATGACAAAATAAAAATCTATAAGTTCAGACCTTTAAATAAAAGCAACGCGATTACCAGGTCATTTTCTTTCATGGATATTTTGATATTCTTTACTATAACTGGTAACTGTTGGGTACCAATTTACACCCATCAGAAGCTTTGCTAACACCATTCTGCATGGAAAAATCACATTTAGAATTTTCTCGGCCAGCACTACAAACAACATGGGGCAAGTAACATGGTAGGAGTGTTAATTTAAATGCAATTGCTTTGTAAAACATATATGACATTCACCAAAAACTTTCAATGACCTTTGGAATAACTAATATTAATTGAATGGTAAAGATGCTTTGAGGTGAAGTAAAAGGAAAGCGGAATTGTACCCAGGTAGTCATATTAAAAAGAGTTGGAAATAATTTATCAAGGATTGAAAGATTTCACTAAATCATAATCACTAAATAAATCCAAAGTGTAATCCAAATTTCTTTAGTGGGAAAAAAATGCTCAAGAACTAGTATACCACTAGGTCTTTCCTTTATTTCTGTAAAAAAATTCAGACGCCATTATAACCAGTTCTTTATATGTAATGGGAAGGTGCATTTAAGGCTGCAGCCAGGATGCACTTCTTTACTCAAAAAGCTATAGGAACAAGCTACCAAGTAATATAGTTGAAGCAGAAACCTTTAAGAAGCATCTGGATGAGATATTGTGACAACTTAGCTATTAGCTAAACAATCAGAATCTCAAATCACAACTTCAGGCGGTGGCAGGATAGCAATGGGAGCAGTTGTCAACAGCAAAACCACATAAAATGGCACCATGGCAAAAAGAGGTTGATAACAAAATGATGGCATGAAAAAGGAAACAACAATAAAAAGTTATCAAGAGCTTCAAATGGAAATGAAAGGAAAAAGTAGGATATACCAAATGTTTAGCGTGATTTTTGTTTAGCGTTTTGGTTTCCTCATTAAATCCTCATTTGGACTTTTGGAAAATCTGACCTCCTGCTTATTTAATACCAAGCTTTTGCTCTGCCCTGCCTCCTAGTTATTTTCTGTTTCTTTAGGATATAGAAGAAGCGGAGAGGCACGGTTGAGAAGGCTTTAGTACACGGACTGTATCCTTGTCTGTTTTTGCTTGTCAAGCCTGATTGCACTACCTTGTTTGATCTATGGTGATTATCACAATGTCTGGTCCTGTTAGAACTCTAATCTATGAAAAGGCTATAGTTATAGGAATATGTCCAGGAACTATTTTGACTATGTGCATCAGGTACTTAAACAAGAGACATACCTGGGAAGAGAGTTTTGTTAAATAATATGGATGATTAGAGCTGTATTGTAGGCTCAAGTCATCTGCTAAGCACACATCTGGTAGATTTTTAGTACTTGTCACATACAGTTCATGTGACAGAATAAATCAATCAGAAAAAGATGAATACAACAGGGTCATTCAAAAGAAGTCAAACACATTTTTAGGTTCCAAAGTTCACATGTAAGACTTTCAGTCAATGAGGATTACAGTTACGATTATTAGAGGGGCTTTACAATTTACATATTAATGCATCTTTTAAAACATCATCAACAAATTTTATCTTCAATAACATTAAGCACAAGGCAGAAACCAAAAAATGACATTACATCAGTTCTTCACATACCATACTGATTCATGTGCCCACACTCAGTTAAGCTCAAATTATTCATATCCTTGGGATGTGGGAAACAATCTAAAAGCTAGAGAAACAGAGGAATATTGTGTAAACTCCACCAAAACAGTCACTTGGTGAGCAAATAAATCCACGTCAGCGGAAATGTGAAACAGTATGAATCACGCGCCTACTTCAATGCCCTAGACCTGTATCATTAGCTATCAAAATTTTATATTCAAATGTAATGTGAAAAGACTTTATATATGAATATCTCCTTAGTCAAAAGTTCACATTTATTGCTGTTTAAGAGTATTAGGTCAAACTGGCCCAGTATATAGGTGTCTGTGTGTGTGCGTCTGCCCGGGGATGGACTTGTCCAGTTCAGTTTCCTGCCTTATACACAATGCTGTCAGGATTTCAAAGCACCCAGAATTAGATTAAGTTGTCTTGAGAATGTTATATGATTTTAGAGATACTCTAACTACTTACTAGAAAGCATTTAGTGTCACTAGCCAGGAGTTAGAAACAAGAAAAATGTTTTTTGACATAGCAGAGCACTGACCTGAATTTCTAGTCAAAAACTGTATTTATAGCATTACTAATTAAGATATATTCATGTTTGTCTAAATACATCAAGGAAATGGACTTCTAATTATGGCATACATGCCAAGCTTCTGTTAAAGTTTTATTTGTTAACTTCAGTCATGCAGGGAGCAATCAACTTAATATTTCCTGCTCCAGCGTAATACCAGGGATAAGAGCAACAGGCATTAATTAATATTCCTGTCATGGCTGAGGAGGACTTGTCATGGGTGGTGTGAACAAATGGAATGCATCCATAGGTAGCGTGTATTGGATGAGGAATGAAGCTAGTCACCTCTTTTACTGTTGTTTTGCCTCCTGCATTCATTTAACAAGCTTATTGTGAATATTGGATTAAATTGAAGATTACGCAATAATTTTGAAGAATGTTTTGTATTTTCCTAACAAACAAATATTGGAGCTCTATGTATAAAACCAAAAATTACAAAGCTTTAGTTTACAAGTTATTTTGGTGACTGCAATAGGACAAGAGACTTTATTAAAACCAAACTCTTCTTGGTTAGGGACTTGATGGTACAGATGGAGTTGATCAAAACAGATTTTCTCAAACCTAATAGCAGTTTGCAGCTACTTCTGTGGAAATTTCCAAATAGTCCAACATCAGATGACTGGTAATCTTTCCAGGATGTGCTGGATCTCTTCCCAGTAGGCACTGCCAGTTTCTTCCCCCAAGCAGAAGGCACATATGGGGCATCATCATCTGCTCAAACCACCACAACAGAGATTCTTTTCTATCCCGAGATGTGGCAGCTTTACTCTAACGTTCTCCTGAGTTTTCTAACTCCACATGTTTTCACTTAGCAACTTTGTACAGGAACATATTATAGCTGCTTGTAACTGTGGTCTTCTTTTGCCACTCAGTAACCACATCTCCACTCCATCGGTAAGGGTAGATGCTTATTTTTGCCAGAAAAAAAAATCTGAGTAATTAGCCCCTACTTTACTAGCACCATCTGTACACCATTCAAGAAATTACCATTGTTGCCCAAATCTTTTGATCAATTTCATGGTCATGCATTTCCTCATTTATGAATAGCCCCTCAAAGTACATAATCACACTCACTTGGAGCAGCTGTTCCCTCACTATAAGCAAAAATCAAGCAACACTTCTGCCATAGAAAAACACACATTTGATGATGCAAATTCACATTTCAACTATGTCAAACTGTGATAATGATTGATCCACTCCATGCTAGAGAACAAGAGGTCAGCATAATCTTCAAAAAGTTAAGATTCAATTGCCAGCCTTGTAAACACAACATTCTCCAAGCTTTGGGTGTACCTTGATCCATCCATCCATCCATTTCCTAACCCGCTGAATCCGAACACAGAGTCACGGGGGTCTGCTGGAGCCAATCCCAGCCAACACAGGGCACAAGTCAGGAACCAATCCCGGGCAGGGTGCCAACCCACCGCATACCTCGATACATTGTTAATGAAAGTAATGAGCAGGAAAGAGCACCAAATACAGGTGTGGAGTTCTGCATCAAGGAGGAGGAGGAGGAGGAAAGAGAAAAAAGAAGGTTTCTGAAGGAGTTTTTGTTCAGTATTTTGCTTCGAGCCAGGATGTGAGCAAGACCCCCACCCCCCCAATTATATTACATTTTGTCTACAAAGTATTTGCCATATTTTAAAATCATTTACTCCATGCAAAATGGGCAAGTCTAAGGAAGTACTAGTCTAAAACATGTATAATCTTCTTGTGCACATACATTGATCACCAAGGTTTCTCCAAACAGCAGCTTTACCCATTAAAGCCATATAAGATAACAGTTTTAGTAATTCTTGCTTTGTTTTTAGCTAACTCTAGTAGTACTGTTCAATGACAGCTGTGAGACATGCAAAGCTGAGGGATGATAACAGTTCTGTACTCAACACATTTAACATAACCCTCACCCTGGTTTCATGATATTCATACACAGCTATAGTTGAGCAACTAACTAGTACTGGGAACAATTTAAGGCATATTCTTCTTACACTGATATATTTCCAATTTAAGGCATATTCTTCTTACACTGATATATTTCCAATTTAAGGCATATTCTTCTTACACTGATATATTTCCAATTTAAAGGCATATTCTTCTTACACTGATACATTTCCTTTCCATTTGGCCTACAGCCACACTAATGTCAGTTGCTTCTGCTGCAAATAAACAGGACTCATGTAAAGGTAACACTTTATTCTGAAGATACAAATATTTTGAGTTTTCCAAATAAGAGATCAAGTAGTGTTTAAGATGTCTATTAAATTCTACTTTCTATTTGACAGTAGAAAAAAATTGGAGTTAGTGTAGGGCTGCTTCAACATGCGGCCACAAAGGAAAGGTGATAGAAAAACTAATCTCTAAGCATGCTCCTTCAACTTGTAACAGGAGCCACTGTGTCACTTGCAAATAAATATGTTACTAACTATACCCTTGTATCTGGACCCTCTGATAAATTCAATATTAAACCTCAGGCTTCTTGACGGTCTAAAAAATATATATTCATTGCATTTCGTTTAGCAAGTGTCAAGCCATCTACATAGGTGAAACAGGGAGACGGCTAGTGGACCATTTCAGGGAGTATGTTTAAGCCATTAAAATCAAAGACTTTATGAAGACTATTGTAGAACACTTCATATTCCTCAATTATAGCCACACTGATCTCACTTTTGGTGTTCTGTTGACCTACTTTATTTTCTTACTGTGTCTTTTATTTTTCTATTCTTCATTATATAAAGCACTTTGAGCTACATTTTTTTTGTATGAAAATGTGCTATATAAATAAATGTTGTTCTTTCACAAGGCTTCAATGGCAGTTTTCAAAGGAAAACAGAAGCTAAGCTCATGCTCAGCCTGATATCACATATTTCTCCTGGTGTTAATGTCCAACAACATTTTATTCTCCCCTTCATCTTCTGTAATGATAGCTTTTTCACACCTACTCTCACCTGCCCTGGCTTTGCTGCCTTCTTCCCTTCCTATACTATATAGAGGTAGGCAAAAATAGGTTTACAGTTGTCCATATGGAGAAAGACAAGCAGATTGATTCCTACAATAGCTTTACTAACTCAAATGAATGTCACTGTGCACTTAGTTATGATCTCTTAAGTTTTGAAACTGCCTGCCTCGCATACTCACAGCTCTAAACCTACCCTATATTATATTACGCTGTTTCAACATGCAGAAGGTCAATTCACCTGTGCAGTTTCATAGACTGACACTATATAATCCTGAGGTACTTCAGTTGTGGCTCATCCCTATGAATATATTTTATTGGCTGAGATGGCTCTACAGATCAAATGCTCGTTCAGTGTTTTCTGGAGGAGGTTTCTTCTTATATAATACGCTACCGTGGCTATTCGTTTGTCTGTGCAGGATTTTAAATCACCTGTAGCTCGCAAACCATTTGACATACTGTATTGAACTCAAATTTGGTACACATATACTACATGACCTCTACTGTCCGCTTTCGGGGTGATGATTTTTATTGCTCTTTTTAATTTTTATTCTATTTTATTGTAGAATCAACTCTCGACAGCGGCCGTGTGGCACATGCGTGCAGGCGCCGATCACATCCCTACCTGCTTCGCCGTCACTTCCTCTACCTCTTGATATCTTAAATCATTCCTGAGGCAGATTGAAGACTTAAGTGCCAGTTTAATTGTAATTACTCAGTACGTTTTCCTTAATTTTTCAACACAAAAATTTATTTAACCAGTTTTAACACAAAAAGATGCAGATGAAAGGAGAAGTGGGCCGCTAGGGTGGAGAAAAGAAGAGCTGCTCAGGAAGCAAAAAGTGCATTAACCTCTGAGCAAATGAATGCTAAATGTACAGAGAAAGAGGATGAAAACTAGGAATACTCAAGTCAAGGGTCTTCACTTCAAGTTATTGTGCAGTGCGGTGTTACTGATATATACACTCACCTAAAGGATTATTAGGAACACCATACTAATACGGTGTTTGACCCCCTTTCGCCTTCAGAGCTGCCTTGATTCTACGTGACATTGATTCAACAAGGTGCTGACAGCATTCTTTAGAAATGTTGGCCCATACTGATAGGATAGCATCTTGCAGTTGATGGAGGTTTGTGGGATGCACATCCAGGGCACGAAGCTCCCGTTCCACCACATCCCAAAGATGCTCTATTGGGTTTGAAATGATTCAAGCTTTGTGACATGGTGCATTATCCTGCTGGAAGTAGCCATCAGAGGATGGGTACATGGTGGTCATGAAGGGATGGACATGGTCAGAAACAATACTCAGGTAGCCCGTGGCATTTAAACGATGCCCAATTGGCACTAAGGGGCCTAAAGTGTGCCAAGAAAACATCCCCCACACCATTACACCACCACCACCACCAGCCTGCACAGTGGTAACAAGGCATGATGGATCCATGTTCTCATTCTGTTTACGCCAAATTCTGACTCTACCATTTGAATGTCTCAACAGAAATCGAGACTCATCAGACCAGGCAACATTTTTCCAGTCTTCAACTGTCCAATTTTGGAGAGCTCGTGCAAATTGTAGCCTCTTTTTCCTATTTGTAGTGGAGATGAGTGGTACCCGTTGGGGTCTTCTGCTGTTGTAGCCCATCCGCCTCAAGGTTGTGCATGTTATGGCTTCACAAATGCTTTGCTGCATACCTCGGTTGTAACGAGTGGTTATTTCAGTCAAAGTTTCTCTTCTATCAGCTTGAATCAGTCGGCCCATTCCCCTCTGACCTTTAGCATCTTTAGGCATTTTCGCCCACAGGACTGCCGCATACTGGATGTTTTTCCCTTTTCACACCATTCTTTGTAAACCCTAGAAATGGTTGTGCGTGAAACTCCCAGTAACTGAGCAGATTGTGAAATACTCAGACCGGCCCGTCTGGCACCAACAGCCATGCCACGCTTAAAATTGCTTAAATCACCTTTCTTTCCCATTCTGACATTCAGTTTGGAGTTCAGGAGATTGTCTTGACCAGGACCACACCCCTAAATGCATTGAAGCAACTGCCATGTGATTGGTTGATTAGATAATTGCATTAATGAGAAATTGAACAGGTGTTCCTAATAATCCTTTAGGTGAGTGTATATATATATATTTTTATATTGTGGTCCGGCCGGGACGCCCAGGAGGACGAGAGGAGAGCTTGTGCCTCCTCCAGACCGCAAGGGGGCGTCCGTCCTGGTTATGTTGGGGGCCTCGGGTACAGGGCTTGGAAGCCCTGCCCTGTAGGGACCCGTGGCCACCGCCAGGCGGCGCCCAGTGCCTGATTATCCCGGGAGCCGGCACTTCCGCCACACCAGGAAGTGCCGGGGGGAAGACGACAGGGGACACCCGGACGGCTTCCGGGTGCGCAGCCGGCACTTCCGCCACACGGGGGTGTGTCCGCGGGAGATTGCCGGGAAGCAGCTGGAGCCCAACCGGGTTCCTATAAAAGGAGCCGCCTCCCTCCAGTCATTAGTGGATGTCGGGTAGAAGAGGACAGAGCTGGAGAGAGGACGGGAGGCGGTCAAAGAGAGAGAGGCACTGGAAGAGTGAGGCCTGGACTTTGAGGAATCGGTGCAAGAGATCTTTGTAAATAGACTTTGTAAATAAACAGTGTGTGGGTGAAACTATGTTGTCCGTCTGTGTGTGTCCGGGCCAAAGTTCACAATATATATATTATATATATATTATATATGTATAACATACATACATACATACACACACCAGTAACGCCGCACTGCACAATAACTATATATCTCTATCTCTCTCGATATAGATATATCTATATCTATATATCTATATCTATATCTATATCTCTATATATCTATATCTATATCTCTATATATCTATATCTATATCTCTATATATCTATATCTATATCTCAATATATCTATATCTATATCTCAATATATCTATATATATATATATATATATATATATATCTATATATTGGACTGTATCTGATCTGATCTTTCTGACGGGAAAGCATACCCCGCATAGGGGGAAAAGCATGTGGCCGTTATATCTCTTGCAGTAAACAGGAACCTTCTAAAACACACATAGTCGTGATCTCTCACAAAAGAGTCAAACGCTACTCTTTAACTATTATCTCAGATGATAATGTCTGCTGAACAAGCAGGTATCACTAGCAATGCAGAGGCAAGGTACACTCCAACACATAGTGAGAGGTAGAGCAACTCAATCGGAGGCAGGTGTGTGAGAAAGGAGGGCCCCGCCCAGCTCCCTACTCCTGAGGTCCTGCCTCTCCCTCCCCTTGGCCCGCAGCCTGTCTCTCAGTGCCGCAACCAAAGTATGATACTTGGCGCAAAGAGTGAAGTTGCAAAATCAACCAGAATGTTCAAGCAACATGGATTTTATATATAGAGAGTCATACACACATATATACACACAGGTCCTGCCCTGTAGGGGCCCGTGGTCACCGCCAGGCGGCGCCCCACTTCCAGACCATCATCTGCCACATCCGGAGCCCAGCACATCGCCACACCACGAAGTGCTGGGGGGAAGATGACAGGGGACACCCGGACGGCTTCCGGGTGTGCAGCCGGCACTTCCGCCACACAAGGGCGTGTCTGTGGAGGAGTGCTGGGAAGCAGCTGGATCCCATCCGGGTTCCCATAAAAGGGGCCGCCTCCCTCCAGTCAGGGGCGAGAGTCAGGAGGAAGCAAAACGGAGCTGGAGTGAGGACTGGAGGTGGCCAGGAAAGAAAGGCAAAAGGACTGTGTGGCCTGGACTTTGGGGGATCGGTGCTGGAGGCACTGGGGTGCGATTGCACGGTAATCTTGTAAATATTAGTGTAAATAAACGGTGTGTGGTGAAAATATGATCACCATCTGTGTGTGTCCGGGCCAGCTATCACAATAGATAGATACTGTATGTATGCACACTTCATGAAGGCTATGTGGCTGAAATATGGTGTCTAACTTTTCCTCTTCAGAATGGAAATAATCTTTAAACAATATTCTTCTTCTAGTAAGGGAAGAAAAGGTTAAAGGCTCATGTTGAACAAAATCCCATTTCAGAAAAAAGCACTACTGAAGAGAGAGCAAAATGGTCATTTAATACAGTATAATGTCATATCAGTGCTTAAATCACGAGTTATGCAAGCAGACTTCTGTGAAGTTAATAATTCAAGTGTGTTCACTTCTTGCAGATTATTATTTACCTGGGACTTATTCTTTGGAAACTTTCATTGTGTATAATCAAAAAAAACATCACTGTCTGTACTACAGTAATTAAACTATAAAAAGAGTTCCATTATTTCTGAAACAAACTAATCATCAAGACAATCAAAAATAATTAATTCCATATAGATCTGTTTTGAAAGAGGGCCACCCAATTGATATTCTTGTTTCTTGTCACTTCAGAAATTAATGAGAATTATCCATATGTCACCTACTAAGCCAAGAAACTAAATTTTCCCACCATAAAGGGAACAGTCATATTTATACTGTGTTAGCACTTGGGTGGCTGTTGGAACCTATTTGAAATATTAATGCTTCATGAAGTGTTTTCATTATACAGTATGTACAAAAATACCTAGGACGGATTTCTGTAATTCTAGTCATAGCCATGTCGTAGCCAATAGAATTCAGTCCAAGTGGAATTATAATTCACTGTGGAGTATAATACATTTTTACCTTTACCCACATGGATGTTACATTCCAGTTAACTTTAATTGGAAAAGTGCTAGGACTTCCTGTACTGTCATGGCGGTTTGCTGTTCTTCTCGTCTCTCAACCCCGACAGATCTAGCAATGTAAGCTGCTCAACACCATCCTCATGGTGTCTTTGGCACGTGCAGCTTCATACCAGCCGAGTACCCCATCAAAATATATATTTTTAAAGAGACCATTCATAATATATATGCTAGCATAGTTTTATAATACAAAATTTCTACTTACAGTGAAGTACATTTTCACTGAAAGTACACCTGTGTCATTTGGTGTTGGTTTCTGTAGCATGAGGATGAAGTTGACATGTCTATAACAAGCTTGTAATGCCAAAGAAAGTTCTAATATTTACATTTAGTAGCTTTAGAAGTTGTGTTTGTCTCAGTATTAAAGTTCAAGAGTGATCTTAGTGGTCATGTCACTAAATGAGGTCATCACAGTTCATTAGTAACAGCCACGCAGTTTACATGAAGCAGACGGATTTGTAATAATGGGTGGTAAAAAGCCAAAGGCTATTTAAAAATGGTACAGGAATGTCCGAAATCTTAAGACCTAAGAGTATCAAGTCATTCAGACTAACTCTTTCAAATGTGCTGATGAAAATAAGTGCACAATCTTTTACAGTAACTTCTAAAGACAACATAAAAGTAAGATTAGCGTTCTTATGTTGCCGATCCATGCTAAAGCAGAATATGTTGATTTAAAGACTATGTACTAGGTAGATACTGATTGTATACACATACATCTACAGCAGGACAGTAGTCTTCAATTTCATCAAATGGACAAAAATGACATTTACAAATGTAAAAAAAAAAAAAGCTGGATCTCCAAAGAACAGTTCTAGACTCTTATTTATTGTTACAAAGTACCCATGCTATTCTGCCAAAATTCAACAAACATATTTTTAGCATTTTAGTTTTTTTGCACAGCCAAAATAAAGACAGATTTAGAAAATCTTAGCAATGCTCAGATAATTCAAAGTTTCTGCTTTTAATTTTGTTGATAAACTATGAATAATAATTAAATACTGTTGGAAGGAACCAAAGAAGCACTTCACATTACTAAACAGGTTCAGACATTGTACATGCTATGAAGTTCACATCAGTCAAGTTGAGGAAGAAAAAAAAAAAAAAGATAAATGGAGCAAGTTCCACATATAATTACTAACGCATGATTAGCATACCTAAACTATCTGGTTTAAATTATGACATAGTGCAAAATCAAGATTTATAAGGTCATTCTATTCTATTTTTACCAGAAATGTTAAAAAGTGCTTATAGCAGACATAAGTAATTTATCACAGTGACAACTCGTAAACATCTTCATTTTTCCAAAAGCCACAGAATACTTGCTAATATTTAAATGAACTATAAAATTAATTTTATACATACATAAACACACATATGTATGTGTCTCTATCTCTATAGATAGATACACACACATATACATACATACACACATATATATTATATATACACATATACATACATATATACATACATATATTATATATACACATATACATACATACATACATACACACACAAATGTATATGTGTACACAAAGGCATTGCATTTGTCATTTCAATACATCATATTTACTCAAGTCCTAAAAGTAGATAAAAGAGAAACCAGTTAAACAAATGAGACCAATATATTATACTCGGTCATTTATTTATTAAGGAAAATGATCGAATATTACATATTTGTGAGTGGCAAAAGAATGTGAACCTTTGCTTTCAGTATCTGGTGTGACCCCCCCTTTTGCAGCAATAACTGCAACTAAACGTTTCCGGCAACTTTTGATCATTCCTGCTCATTGGCTTGGAGGAATTTTAACCCATTCCACCGTACAGAACAGCTTCAACTCTGGGACGTTGGTGGGTTTCCTCAAATTAACTGCTCGCTTCAGGTCCTTCCACAATATTTCGATTGGATTTAGGTCAGGACTTAACTTGGCCATTCCAAAACATTAACTTTATTCTTCTTTAACCATTTTTTGGTAGAACGACTTGTGTGCTTAGGGTCGTTGTCTTGCTGCATGACCCACCTTCTCTTGAGATTCA
This sequence comes from Polypterus senegalus, assembly GCF_016835505.1. Classification (NCBI taxonomy): domain Eukaryota; kingdom Metazoa; phylum Chordata; class Cladistia; order Polypteriformes; family Polypteridae; genus Polypterus; species Polypterus senegalus. The sequence continues at coordinate 38,583,627 of NC_053157.1, forward strand.
GTTCATGGACAGATGTCCTGACATTTTCCTTTAGAATTCTCTGATATAATGCAAAATTCATTGTTCCATCAAGGAAGGCAAGCCGTCCTGGCCCAGTTGCAGTAAAACAGGCCCAAACCATGATACTACCACCACCATGTTCCACAGATGGGATAAGGTTCTTATGCTGGAATGCAGTGTTTTCCTTTCTCCACACATAATGCTTTTCATTTAAACCAAAAAGTTCTATTTTGGTCTCATCTGTCCACAAAACATTCTTCCAATAGCCTTCTGGTTTGTCCACGTGATCTTTAGCAAACTGCAGATGAGCAGCAATGTTTTTTTTGGAGAGCAGTGGCTTTCTCCTTGCAACCCTGCCATGCACACCATTGTTGTTCAGTGTTCTCCTGATGGTGGACTCATGAACATAAACATTAGCCAATGTGAGAAAGGCTTTCAGTTGCTTAGAAGTTACCCGGGGGTCCTTTGCGACCTCACCGACTATTACAGACCTTGCTCTTGGAGTGATCTTTGTTGGTCGACCACTCCTGGGGAGGGTAACAATGTCTTGAATTTCCTCCATTTGTACACAATCTGTCTGACTGTGGATTGGTGGAGTCCAAACTCTTTAGAGATGGTTTTATAATTTTTACCAGCCTGATGAGCATCAACAACTCTTTTTCGAAGGTCCTCAGAAATCTTTGTTCGTGCCATGATACACTTCCACAAACATGTGTTGTGAAGAGTGGACTTTGATAGATCCCTGTTCTTTAAATAACACAGGGTGCCCACTCACACCTGATTGTCATCCCATTGATTGAAAACACCTGACTCGAATTTCACCTTCAAACTAACTGCTAATCCTAGAGGTTCACATACTTTTGCCACTCACAAATATGTAATATTCTATCATTTTCCTTAAAAAATAAATGACCAAGTATAATATTTTTGTCTCATTTGTTTAACTGGTTTCTCTTTATCTACTTTTAGTACTTGAGTGAAAATCTGATGATGTTTTAGGTCATATTTATGCAGAAATATAGAAAATTCTAAAGGGTTCACAAACTTTCAAGCACAACTGTATGTATTTTGTTTAGGAAGTCATTGCGCACTGGAGAGATTCCGAAGGACTATAAAATGGCAAATATCATCCTATTATATATAAAGGGTGAGAGGGCAGATTCAAGCAACTATAGGCCAGTAAGCTTAACATGCATCACAGGAAAATTAATGGAAGGAATTATTACAGATAAGATTGAGCAACATATGGCAAGGACAGGAGTTATTCTGAACAATCAGCATGGGTTCAGAAGAGGGAGGTCGTGTTTTACTAACATGCTGGAATTCTATGAGGAGGCAACAAAAGGATACGATCAAAGTGGAGCTTATGATATTGTTTATCTGGACTTTCAGAAAGCATTTGATAAGGTGCCCCATGAGAGGTTGGGCATCAAGTTAAAAGAAGTGGGAGTTCAGGGTGATGTTTTTAGATGGGTGCAAAATTGACTCAGACACAGGAAGCAGAGGGAGGTGGTGCGAAGAACCTCATCAGAATTGGTTGATGTTAAGAGTGGTGTTCCACAGGGGTCAGTAACAATATAAGTAACAAGATGATTAAGTTTGCAGATGATACCAAGATAGGTGGATTAGTAGATAATTTGGAATCAGTTATATCATTACAGAAGGACTTAGATAACATACATGCTTGGGCAGATTTGTGCCAAATGAAATTTAATGTCAGTAAATGTAAAGTATTAGACATATGAAGTAAAAATGTTAGGTTTGAATACACAATGGGCGGTCAGAAAATCGAGAGTACACCTTATGAAAAGGATTTAGAAGTCATAGTGGACTCTAAGCTATCGACTGCCAGACAGAGTTCAGAAGCCATTAAGGCGGCTAACAGAATGTTAGGTTATATAACATGTGTGGAGTACAAGTCACAGGAGGTTCTGCTCAACCTTTATAATGCACTGGTGAGGCCTCATCTTGAGTACTGTGTGCAGTTTTGGTCTCCAGGCTACAAAAAGGACATAGCAGCACTAGAAAAGGTCCAGAGAAGAGCGACTAGGCTGATTCCAGGTCTACAGGGGTTGGATTATGAGGAAAGATTAAAAGAGCTGAGCCTTTACAGTTTAAGCAAAAGAAGATTAAGAGAGGACATGATTGAAGTTTTTGAAATTATGAAGGGAATTAGTACAGTGGATCAAGACTGTTATTTTAAAATGAGTTCATCAAGAACACGGGGACACAGTTGGAAACTTAAGGGTAAATTTCACACAAACATTAGGAAGTTTATCTTTACCCAAAGAATATTAGACACTTGGAATAAGATACCAAGTAGTGTGATAGACAGTAAGATGTTAGGGACTTTCAAAAATGGACTTGATGTTTTTTTGGAAGAAATAAGTGGATAGGACTGGCAAGCTTTGTTTGGCTGAATAGCCTGTTCTCGTCTAGAGTGTTCTAATGTTTTAATATATACAGTATAAATCCCGGGCAGGGCACCAGCCCACTGCAGTAAAAAATATATACTATACAATATACATATACATATAGATACATACATACACACACACACTTTTGAGGATGTCTGGGGCACTGCCGACTGGGATGCCAGCTGGATGGAAAGACTGGGTGAGAGGGCATGTTCAGGGCATTATCTACCCCAGGACACTAGAGGGCAGCCTCCTTTTCGAAATCCAGCAACATACAGAAAACAAAGGGTCTGAATAGTGCTGAAGTATATTTTAACATAAAATATCATGACTTAATATAATATGCATTCTCAAACGCACCTAACCTAATATTTTATTATGTTGTATTACCGTATATTTCTTGAGAAAGGCCAAAATTTTAAATTGATTTTCTGGTCATGATGTTTACTAAATTCAACTACCATAAGACCTAAGAATACAATTTACAGCTGCAGTCATAACCCCTTCCAGTTTATAGAATCTTTACAGACTCTGTTCCTCTGTTATCCAGGTCACATTCTTATGTCTACCAAAAGCCACATTTAGTTCTCTACTTCGAAGAAAAGAAACAGGCCATCTTGCTTGTTAGACTCTCATACCTCTCACATATTGTTCAACGGTGTGGTCAGTTGTGCTGAAAACAAGTTAATGAGAGTCTGCTCTGATATACCATGTTCTGGCACACTGGAACGATGCTCTGGTATGAATTTCCTTATTCCAAAGCTATACAGAAGCTTAAGCTTCTACTTAGTATGTCTTGTCATTTTCTAATCCACTTAATTCAGACCATTGCTACGGGTGGGCTGGAGCCTATCCCATCTTGCATAGGGCACAAGGCAGGAATAAACCCTGCACTAGGTGTCAGTCCATCACACAAACTCCATGCACCCACTGGTGCCAATTTAGCATTGCCAATCTATTTAACCTGCATGTCTTTGGACAGTGGAAGAAAACCAGAAAACCAGACACCTGGAGGAAACTTGCACAGATGCAGGGAAAACATGGAAATTCCACACAGGGAGGACCCGGGACGTGAGCCCTGGTCTCCTTACTGCAAGGCAACAGCACTACCACTGTGTCACCGTGCTGCCTTTAAAATATGGATTACATTTCTCAGTTCAAAGAATATACCCTCTCCAGTTTAGACTAAGTACTTGCTCCCCGTCAATATCATGTAACAGTAAATATAAGGAACATTTCACAAAGTATATTAACTTCAAGTATGATTAAATTAGGGTTAAGTTAATCAATATGTAGATGCTTGTCTATCCGATTAGACTCTGAAGTCTGTAAAGTTTATCAAAGTGTGTCCTTGTGCAAGAAGTTTCAGAGGTTACACTAAATCACCTGTTCCCACAGCCTGAGAGCTTAATTAAAAATTATATTTAGTGAAAAGAATACCTCTCATTAGGGGTCTCTACTTCAAAGTCTAAAATCTTTGAAAATTCCACATAAGTCTTTAATTAAATAACTTCAGCTAGAAAATGGAACCCTTAATGACCACCATTACCTTAAAAGAAAATACTACTTCATTAATTAGGAATAGTTTGCGAGCATTTCCAGTTTTCCAGAAATGGGTCATTTAAAATATGTGGACTGAGCGTCTCTAGTACTTGGCATTTAAAAATGACTATTGATGCACATCCCCAAGTATTGGAGTTTTATGTTTATTATAATCACAATACTAATAACTTAAAATCCCGACAAGAAACACATAAGCACATAAAAGCTGAAGAAATTCATAATAAAAAGTACACAGATAGTCAACAGATCATACTGGGTTAAAGGCCAGGGAGTAAAAGTGTGTTTTTAAATAGGATTTCAAGTAAAGCAGCCTGCCTAACATGCAAAGAGAAATTGTTCCAGAGTTTTGGAGCTGCAACTGAAAAAGCCCGATCACCTCGGAGTTTGCATCGTGTCTTAGGAACACGTAAAAGCATGTGGTCTTCTGACCTGAGAGAGCGAGACGGTACATAAGGGTGCAGCAGTTCTGACAATAAAATGGGGCACAATCATTAAAGGATTTAATAACAAATACAAGGATCTTAAAGTAAGTGTAAATATAATATAAAATATAAATTAAACTTCTTATACTTTAAAGGTGTACTGCGACCAACTTATATAAAACTAAACACACCTACTTAATAAACATGAAAGTCTTATACTAATGAAGCTATCAGAAAATGCTATATCTATAAAACAGCATTAATAAAGTACCAATAAATAAGTAGAGTTTCTGAACAAAAAGCAGCATGTACTCACAATGTATAATAAGTATAGGGATGTGTTAAAATTCACATTATTATTATGTGTAACTTCAGTTTGTAAGGAGTTATAGCCAGGTGTTGACATAATTAACACTAGCACTCTAATAAGTAACTGCATGAGCAGACTTGGTTCTCCAATAAAAGTCATCCAACTCTTTGTCCACTTTGTCTTCATTTCCACTTTCAACCTGGCATGAGATTCTTTCATTTTGATTGTCCCTGTGATGTGCTATTTGCAACTACAATTGAACTTCAGGCTTAGAGTCAAATGTTTGGTGGTCAGCTTGCAAAAACAAATGTGCATTAAAGCACACAAGCTCTTGCCTGACATGTGGCTCCTGTACTTGTTTACTACTGAAAATCCCCTCTCACAAGTAGCACTGCTTAAAAGACAGCATGAGAGACAACAGTGTTATTTTATGAAAATTGGGAAAGAAGAAGTCTGGACTGTTATAATTGATAATGATGACCAGATTTTACGTTTCCCAGCTTGCTTCAAAATGTATCCATTCCCTCGCAGCAGACAGTCTCAACAGACAGACAGGCCTTAAACTTGCAAATTCTCACTGAGAATTCACATTTACAAAATTGTGAACGTCTTACTTCTCCTTAGGCCAAGTAGATCAAAAAAGTTAACATACATTTAATGATGAATTCCGTGCTTCAAGTTCAGCAATTAATGCTCTTGATCAAGCCAATTTCTCCCTGTCAGCAAAAGCATGAGGAGCTGTAATTGACCTGTACTGACCACTAGTTTCAAGTAAAAGTGTTAACTCTCCCACTTCCGCCGTGTGCTCATCTTTTCATTTTACAAGAGTGAGCTTCTCACACTGAAATGCAACTGATGTTTGTCGAAAATAGTGTCAATATTGAGTTTGATAAGAAGCAGTAAAAACATTCTGTGCAGATGTCTTGCATGTCTGAAACAGATGACACTTGATCTCTAATTGCTGTTAAGAGACTCCAGATTTTAGTTGGCCTTTCAAGTCTCCATTCACACCACCAAATATTGTGTAATTTAACTAGTTTTATAAACAGAATTTCTTTCTCTTTACAAAGTCGCTTTAACCCATTCATTTTTCAATTAGTTTTTTGTGGTGCCTTTCAGCAAATAGAAACTAATAACTTTTACAATGTTTTCATTAAATATCTTGCAGTACTGAACAGCAGTAAAAGTATGTGTGCAGTGCAAAGTATGTGAATAAAGGAATCACTGATGGCATCTGTGAGGTGTAGTTTAATTGTAAATGTCAATATTAACAACATCCCTATCTGAGCTGTATTAGCTTTATCTTTAATTCTTCATATAAATTTTCTGGGATGGAATAAATTGCCAAGTCCATCAACTATATCCTGTGCAGAAAGCAGAAAGCAGAAAGTATCAATGAAACTAAAATCAGATTATTCACTTTTTGTTGGGAACTGTGATGAAAAACAATTTCCTTCACTGATCTGTTAATGTCCTTTGAACCGTCAAAAAGAAATCCCCAAAACACTACAGGTTTTAGTTTCTCGACCACAGTGGAGCCGATTGCAGTAGCAATTGTAAACAGAAATTATCTGCTACCCACATTAGCGAGATAAGCAGTCCAACATTAACGCCCAAGCCTCTTCAGCAGTGCGAAATCACAAATGGCTCATGCATGCTTAGCTTCATGGAAAACAAGTACAAAAACATTTGAGAGCTTTGAATTGTTTTTATTTAGTTTGTAATTCCATTATTGAATAAGTCAATTTCCATCATTTTTTCTCTTTGCATATATAGGTACTACAACTCCTATGGTCCTGCGGTGGGCTGGCGCCCTGCCCAGGGTTTGTTTCTTGCCTTGCGCCCTGTGTTGGCTGGGATTGGCTCCAGCAGACCCCCATGACCCTGTAGTTAGTATATAGCGGGTTGAGTAATGGACGGACGGATGGATGGAACTCCTATGGTCACTGCTAACTTCATGTTTATTGAAAACTGGATGGCTAGAAATTTTACCTCCTACATAGAAATAATTTTTGTCAGCAAGGTGTGGGTAGCAAACTAGTGTTAAATCCAAACAGACTATGAGCAGTTAGACATGAGGACAGCAAAGCCGATTTCAAATTATACAACTTCCAGTTGGAGGGGATGTCAAACTTGGCGAGTGTAGTTGCGGATCTTTAAATCCTAAGTATATCTGATTACATGACTAGAAAATCGCCAAAAATGTCAAATGATGCAATTCCATGATGACAGTCCAACACAGTTTTACATTTACAAACAAACACACGCTTTCTACTTTTTCTGATAATCTGTGATTATGTGCTGCCTGACCAAGCCAGCGCTGTATGAAGGCTGGGTGCTCATTTGATCTGAATGCTAGCACACACAGACTTCGCCCTTTGACTTGACACAAACATGATTTTGTCTCGCTTGACTGAGTCTCTGGGTATGTCAAACTGCACCACTGGAGGTCCAACTAGCTATGATTATAGGTATGTGAATGGACTCGAAGGGTAAATTGCTGAATATATCATGCAATGAGAATGGCACTTAAGGCAACAACACTAAGCACTGTGGAGGATATGCAATCAATGCTATGTCACCCAATTAGAAGTAAACCATTTTATATGAATTAAATAAACATTGTGGACGCTAGAGGCGCTGTTGCCCCGTTGAACCCACCAGACAGACGTCCAGGACACACGTTTAAAAGCATAAAGAATAATATTTAATAATTATTTTGAATAAAGTGCACAAAGCACTGCACACTCCACAGTTCTCCAATAAACAACAACAATAATCACAATAGCCAATCCTCCACTCCTAGCAGCTCCATTCCTCTACCACCCAACTCCGGCTCAATCTGCTGGGTTTCCCACTGTCCTTTTAAAGTCCATGACCCAGAAGTATTCCTTCTCCGGGTCAAACACCTTCTTCAAGTATCCCGGAAGTATTCCGGGTTTCCATCCTCGTGACTCCAAAGTGCTTCCGGGTTAGCGTCACTGTAATAGTCTCCTAGTTCTTGGTGAGCTCCCCCCGACGGCACCCACAGCACCAACAGGGATGAAGAGACGGACTCCATGTCCCATACTGCCCTGCGGGAATCCAAGGAACCATTTCCATCCAGGGGAGCTGCCATCTAGCGTCCCGGGGGATATAGTGCTCCTAAAAAGCTGGTTTCTTCAGTTAAATAATGTCCCAACCATCCATCACAATACCTAAACTAAAATCTTCACCAAAATGTTCCATTCTATTGAACATTACTTTTGTATTATTTATTCATTACTCCCTACTTTAAATGAAGAACATGTCTATAGATATAATACGCTACCTTGGCTGTCTGTCTGCCCAGGATTTTAAATCACCTGTAGCTTGCAAACTGTTTGACCTATTGACCTGAAATTTGGTACACATGTACTATGTGACGTCTACTATCTGCTTTCGGGGTGATTACAGACCTCCAAGGTCATTCCTCTTTTTATTTTAATTTTATTAGTAGAATCAACTCTCGGCAGTGGCCGGCAGGACGGCCGTGCATGCGCCAGTTCTCATCCCTACCACCTTCGCCGTCAATTCCCCTACCTCTTCATATCTAAATCATTTTTGAGGCAGTTTGAAGACTTAAGTGCCAGCTTAAATGAAAATTTAAAGAAAATGTACTAATCGCAACACAAAAACTAACTTAATCACTTTTAACTTGTAAAGATGCCTACGAGAGACAAGAAGCAGGCCGAGAAAAGAAGAGCTGCTCAGGAAGCAGCAAACACATCAACCTCTGAGCAAACGAATGCTAAATGTACAGAGAAAGAGGATGAAAACTATAAATGCTCAAGACAAGTGTATTCAGTGCACATTATCGTGCAGTGTGCCATTACTGGTTTATAATAAACAAACTATCACTTTCATCTTTAGATATGATTACAAAAATTGTTCACATTCATTTTTACAGGCAATAAAAAAATCTAAATTCTTTTTTAAAGTATGGTTTAAATTAAATGAAAATAAGGCACAAAGTAAATCTTTGTATCTACTTTAGAATTTTCATTCCGAGACTGTGCTCACTCTCTTTGGCAGTATATTTATCCTTCATAGTCCAAATTTATAAATAGAAAAAAAAAAGTCATGATAAGTGTTCACTTGACTGAAGTGGAGAAAGCTTAGAGGGATGAATTATTGGGAACTGGACATATTGGATCTGGTAATATCTGCCATTGTTCAAAAATATTTGAGAATACTATGAATATTTTTAGGGCGGCACAGTTGCGTAGTGGTAGCGCTGCTGCCTCGCAGTTAGGAGACCCGGGTTCACTTCCCGGGTCCTCCCTGCGTGGAGTTTACATGTTCTCCCCGTTGTCTGCGTGGGTTTCCTCCCACAGTCCAAAGACATGCGAGTTAGGTGGATTGGAGATTCTAAATTGGCCCTAGTGTGTGCTTGGTGTGTGGGTGTGTTTGTGCGTGTCCTGCGGTGGGTTGGCACCCTGCCCAGGATTGGTACCTGCTTTGTGCCCTGTGTTGGCTTGGATTGGCTCCAGCAGACCCCCGTGACCCTGTGTTCAGATTCAGCGGGTTGTACAATGGATGGATGGATGAATACTTATTCACAATGGTTTCTGTTTGAAATATCTTTATATTAAACAAACAGTGTCAAATGGCAAAACTATATATTCAGTGTAAAAATTAACGGATGGCAGATGGGAAGGTTGTTAAAATCCTTTTAAAATAACTCTTTATTTAAACCAGTTTAGAAAAAGGCAACATTTGGATAATTAGGGATGAAAATGAAAATCTTATTCCATCAACTGGATGTTCCCATCATTAGCTTTTCTGAATTTCAGGATTGAAAGTACCAAATTTGATTTTGATGGGTTGCTTCATTTACAAAGGTAAATTCATTCCATCATAGTAGCTCAGGAATGCATAAAATGTGTAATTTCTTTTAAAAACTGGAATGCTGACTCCATTACAATACTTTCATCAAGACCTTGAAAGATGTAGGCAAAAATTAAAACATACTGTAGGAAAGGATTCATCAGTTTCTTGATGTTTCGTATCTTGTTTGTTGAGATGATGATTTGCTAAATAATTAATATTTTTAGAACTTCACATACCTCCTCAGTGCCAGCTATTGAAGGCGCTTTTGTGTTAAACTGGCAGTTTAGGCAATTAAACACATACTTCCTTTCTCAATTTGTCAGTCTACTCAGAGAAATTAGGTTTGTCAGGTTTAAGCCTTTTCCTGCTTTAACTTTAGACACATCAATAAACATGGATTATACCTGGATGATGATAATGATACAGTTGTTATAGTTGTTAGGCTGCACAAGTTGCAAAGCGTTCAACATTCGTTATTATGTTTACCCTTTCAATTTATACCCAGGAGAAAAGTACACAATCTTTATTTTTTTTTTTCATTGTTTTTTGTTATTTTTCTCCCTTATTTCAGCTGCACTAAAAATGATCAGAATAAAAATTGTGGTTATGTTGGCACACTTGGATCTGGAATAAGTTTTATGAACACTAGGAAATAAAGAATCAGTTCTAAGCTGCCAGGATACTTTACAACCGTTTCAAATTAAAGCGCCTCTTATTCAAACATGCTGTGTAATTCAGAGCAGTCCGCGTTTATGAGAATGCCATATCATCAGTGTAATGTCTCCTCACAAGACAAAACAAAACATTAAAAGACAAGCATTTGGGAACCACAAGTGTTGTCCTTTGTATGTTGGAGAGTCTTAATTTTCTTCTCTTCCTTTTTAAGCGTGTGTGGTATTTGATGCTTTGAAAGAAAAGAAACACATTTTATTATTGAAAATCAATGCGCCTTCAAGCCTTGCAAACCTGCAGGAAGCCAGCACATTGTTCAATATAGCGAGGTTATGTACTTAAGGACTAGGGAAGATTAAAAGATGTAGAGTATTACTTCACTTAACCTGCAGGGAATAGGCAGCTAGACTTTACGGAATATCCGTTTTTATCCCAGCAGCTTGAAGACGTCTCGCTCAACTTGCTGTACAGGGGAGTCTGATAATAGGGCATTTGCTCTTGCAGTCCAAGAAATATGCTGAGTTTTCCTCCCTAGTATGAAACAACAGCTTGTTTCTTTTATATGACATCTGCTGGGAAAGGTGCCATTGAGGACAAAGAAAGGAAAATAAAAAATTGAGATACAGGGCACCATCCCAAGCAAGCTGCAAAGACTTAATCTATCCAAAAAGCAGAGGACTACGTTAAGCTATGCTGGGTTTCATTATATTGGTAAATATTTCAGCCCCCGAAGGGGATAAAATATTTGAAAGAGGCACTCAAACTATGAAGTGTTACAGGAAAGCACTTGAAGCCAAGTATTGTGAAATACGAGAAGGGAGCAAGTTGGTGCAATGAACTGATCACCGATTTTATTTATTTAGTTGTCTAATTCTGAAAGAATCTTAGCATTTGTCAACATAACCTAAATAAAACAATATCTTCTAAATAGTCATGGAGTTGAAACAAATATCTACAAGAGCTCCGTGCTGCATTCTAATAATTTGGACTTTAGTCACAAATGTGATGTCTTACCAAATACCAAACACCTTGTCACTCAGCATTAGTTGGTACTGCTATCACTTTTGACTTAACATCGACTTGAGCAGGTTAACCCAAGACAAGACGCTTCTTTCCCTAGTGCCGCCTTTGCTGGTTCCTAAAGTTACAAGGATAAATATTTTCCAAAGTGTATTTCTGTGCGTGTGATCAACATGCAGTGGCCTCTTATTTCAGCCTTTATATTAGTATGAATATCAAACATTTTGTCGGAGGAAATATGCATACTCTGATGCCAATCAAAACTCTTTAGGCCCTGAGCACCATTGCTCTTTTTGCTGTATCAGTACATTCAAAATGTTTCAGCCAGCAGTCAAGTTTTAATGGGAATTTTCAACTCCAATACTTGCAGTCAGTTTCACTTGAGAATTTCTGTAGAACGTATTACTCCCTTCTGCAAACTATATAGCAGTTTCATCTCTCAAGATTACCAGAAGTCAGAGCCTATCCCAAGGTTATCAAAAGAGATTTAAAGAATTTCAAAATCTGGTATTCTTGAAATACAGAAGAAAACTGTGGCTTTTACTCCCACATCCCAAAGATACACGTGTTAGTTTAATTTGTGACATTAAATTGGCTTGATGTGAGTATGTATGGGTTTGTCATGTGAGAGACTACAGCCTTGTCCATGCCTTGCTTTGCAACCCTGTATTGGAGAAGTAGGGAAAGAAAATGGATGGTTAAGTTCAGTTAAAATATCTAAAGCAGTCTCTAGCTAATGTAAGCAAGGACCAGCTATGTGGGAGTTGTTGAGAGCAAGCAAACCCTGAATTTCATAAACCCCCTTAAAAAAGAAGCTTAATTAGGACAACCTACTGTAGACAAGAACAGGCCATTCAGTCCAACAAAGTGCACCAGTTCTATCTGCTTAATTCTTCCAAAATAACAACATCAAGTATAGTTTTGAATTTCTACTTTCTACCACACCACTTGGTAACTTATTCCATGTATCTATGGTTCTCTGGCTGAAGAAAAACTTTGTAATGTTTGTGTGAAATTTACCATTAACAAATTTCAAACTGTTCCCCGTGTTCTTCCTGAACTCATTTTAAAGTAACTACTGTACTAATTCCCTTCAGAATTTTAAACACTTTAATCAAGTCTCCTCAATATCCTTTTGGTATAAACTAAAAATGGCTCATCTCTTATTCTTTGCTCATAATTCATCCCCTGTAGCCCTTGAATCAGCCGAGTCCATCTTCTCTCGACTTTTTCCAGTGCTGCCTTGTCCTTTTTGTATGCTGGACACCAAAACTGCACACAGTTCTCCAGAAGAGGTATACCAAAGGTGTTATAAAATTTCTCCATAATCTCCATTGATTTGTACTCTAACATCGGGGTGCTAACATTCTGTTAGTCTTCTTAATGGCTTCTGAACTCTGTCTGGAAGTGGATAGAAAAGAGTCCACTACAAATCCTAAGTCCTTATCATAATGAATGCTTTCAATTTTAACACCTCCTATTGTATATTCAAACACAACATTTTTACTTCCTACATGTATTACTTTATATTTACTTAAAGTTTCACTGGCCACATACTGTATCTACCCAAGCCTGTATGCTGTCCAAATCCCTATGATTTTTAGATATAGATCGAGATCGAGATATAGAGGTATATAGAGAGATATATAGAGATATATATAAAATCCAATATCTGTCTGTCTGTTTCTGCTTTTCATAAGAGAACTACTTAACAGATTTAGATTGGGTTTTTTTCTACAATTTGCTCAAGCATTCTGGTTCATTTTTACGACTTCTGTCATTGTCTATCATAATTCGCTTGCAGTACCATTTTGCGTGAATCTGAGAGACATGCAGCGGGCCGAGGGGAGGGGCTCTCCTCACTCATGTGCCAACCTCTGGGCATTCCTTACCTCTGCTTTTCTAGCGAATGAGAGAACTACTTAATGGATTTAGATCAGGTTTTTGCCATGATTTGCTTAAAGATTCCAGTTTTTGCAACATCTCTCATCGCACTAAGACTCATAGTTCGCTTGCAGGAGAAATATATTCATGATAATCTGAGACAGAGGCTGCGAACCGAGGAGAGAGGGAAGCGCGATGTCAGGAGTAGGGAGCCGGGCAGAGCCCTCCTCACTGTCCTGTTTCTCTACTACGCGGGAGGAGCCACGGGGGACAGCTAGTTTATGTATAAAAATAGCAGCAGCCCTAGCAATGATGCCTTAGGGACACTACCGTCCCAATTCTGATAAGGTTCCCCATATCATAACCCTTTCTTTCCTATGTCTGAGCCAATTCTACACCCACTTTCAAACACCCCAAACTCCCATTTCTTTTAGTTTAAAATATTATGTAGTGTGGAGTATAACCTTTCAACATTTACAAGGCGTACCAACTGCACAATTTTAAATGTATTGATAAATGTAAGTTACATGTTTGTTTTTGCTCTTCAGAGTTGCAATACCAGCTTTTGAGTCTTGCAGACATGAACCATCATATTTAATAAGTTAGAAAGTCAATTGCGAAGATTTTTAAATGTTAGAATATGCACCAATAAATTTAAGAAAAAATGTTTTGTCTTGTTTTGAATAAAAAGGTGACCGTATTTTGTTACAACTAGCATGGGAGATGCCAAGATAGCAATATGAATTTAAATATATTGTATAATATATTAAAATTTCAAAATATTGCTTATTTATTGAAATTTATTTGAATATTTTAGTTTAAAACCAAAAGACACACAGTTTTTAAGATATGCAAGTAAAAACAGCAACACCACAAAAAACTCAAGTCATTGTGTTGAAGGTGGACTTACACTTGCACTTCCTCTTCCTTCATAAAATATTTTCTATTTGGCATTAAAATTGGTTAACTGTGTTTTTATTTATTTATTTATTTATTATTATTTATTTTCAAGAATTTTAATCTCTGACTGTGCTGTTAATTGCTGTTATTGCATTACAGACTCCCTGTTTGTGGATTTTTTGGGCCAAGATCTTTTTGGCCTTCTCTCCATGTTCATAATGATGTCACAATTTAAAGGTAAGCTGTTCCGTTTTTTTAGTAGTCAAGAGGTTAAATTGTGATTGCAAAACCGGTCTTTTCCGATAAGGTGCCCAATTTATGTTTTTTTTTCTTATAAACTTTTGTCTTACAAACAATCTACAATGTTGGAAACACTCTATGAAACAATCCACGAGGTGACTGGAATCTACATAGGCTACCTAAAATTTAAAAAATAAAATAAAAAAAATTAAAGCGAGCTATCAAAAATATTCTGTATTTTTTCAAAATAGTATGTTTTGGTTTATGTATACATCTATCACAATTAGCAATAGCTTTGATGAAAGTCCACATGGACCACATTCTAAAGTGAGTGGCAGAGATGTTTCAGAGCGTTACAATAGGGCAGTCAGACATGGCCAAAATCTAAATGTCTGAAAATCATTCATCGTGTTTAAAAGCAAAATTACTAGTGGCATAGAATTTACAAAAGACAGTGTCAAACTAAAACATTATAAAATCAAGAATGCCCAAAAAAAAAAGTTCTCACTGAGTCTTTTTTTTTTTTTTTGCAGCAAGGCTGTTCAATTCATGTGGCAATCTTTTTATAACATGGTCACCTTGATGTCATGGCGCAGTATATCACATGTATCGCCAACAGATGCCCAATACTGTAATATCTGTACTAACAAATACAGGAAATGGTGACTCTCAGGAAAAAAAATCTCTCTATTATATTAAAAAAGTTTTCTGTCGAGTCCGCAATATTCAGCCATGACCATTTCTTTCACACCACTCACCCAATTGTTACTCCTACCCTCTCCGTACCATCCCGTGACACTAAGTGCTAATTCGCCCTTCAGCGAAGTCAGTTATCATGGCAAGGAAGAAAAGCAAATTACCTCTTTGAGAACATTGAATTTTAGATTGCAATTGAAAAAGAGTGGTAAGACCTGATAAAGAACATCGAAATATGAAAATGAACAAAAAAGAACTGCATATAATAAAAATCAATAACAAAGAGAATCATCCAATAAATGAAAAAGAGAAAAATGTCCTTAATATACAAACAGAAATGCATAAAAGCAATGTTTATAGGATGCAAGTTAAAGTAATTCATCATTCTTTTTGACAAAGTGTGAATGTAATGTAATTTTTTATTTATTTTTATTACGTTTTACTTTTTCACATCTACTTGTACTTTTTTACTTTTACAACATTTTATTATTCATTGCAATTTAAAATAGTTATTAAAGATAGAAAATCAGTTACTTTAGTATTTCACTATAGCTGTCTAAGGACTAAACCATCTTCTTTACATGCCCTGCACATTCTTTGATATACCAACTCCTTAAGTACAAATCACCTTCTCTAACGGAGGAGCCACCCAATGTGCTTCAAGCGGCTCAGCCACAAGATAGTGGATGCTGTTGGCAAGCCAAGTGAGCAGGGGGCAGAGCCCCCTAGTCTTAAAATGAAAGTAAAATGACATCACTGAAATAACAGTAAATATATTGCATTGATTAATAGAATTATTTTCTTACTCCTAACAGTACAGCCATAAAAGGTAGTTAGGTAAAACAAATCTGTTTAGCAAGGCATACTACACGTAGTAAAGCATCCTAGCAGGCTGTCTGCTCTTTTCTGCTCCTAGTAAACACTGAGTGAGTGACAGGTGGCAAATTGTTGCTCTAATTAAGGGCGCTATTAAAAGAAAATAATGCACGCCTGAAGGCATTAAAATGGCACCATGGAAAGAAAAGTTAATTATTTTGATCAGTTTTGCTTGGATGTGTATATGCTAAAGTCTTATTTTGCTTTACTCTGCTTATTATAAGCAAACTACTGACACAGAGATGCACTTGTAACATGGGTCAGGTCCCCTGAAAGGAGGTGGGAAGAACTTCTTCTGAGGTTCACTTGCCCTTATAATGAACTGTTAATGCTGGTTTCTTCAGAGCTGAATTCATCTGGAAAGCTGTGGAATAAGCCCATCTTTGCATCGTATAAAGATGGGCAAGGTCAGACTTTAAGGCACTATGGTACAAGGTACACTTTACAATGTTTTTGTCAGCCTTTAAACTTTAGTACCTATGCTTCATAAGAACTGTATTCAAGTCTTTTTAAAGTGATTGACAATGCTGGACTCTTTGAGCAAAAATTTATGTATGGCGTGGAGAAAGTTATCTGCATACATTCCAGATTAATTCTTCACAACATGTAGAACGCAATCTAATAAGCAAAGATTTGTGAACTCTCCAGCAACATTTTAAATGAAGTGAGTAGTTATTTCCATGCTTAATATATAAATTAAATATGGCAAATGGCTCCATATGTACATGAATTTTATTGCTGCAAATCATTTCTGTTGGTCACAAGCCATACTGTGTAGAATTCTTGCCACAGAGACTTTTCTTAGAAGCCTTTACTCAGACCATTAAAGTTGCACATTATCATTAATCGTATCAATCTGTGGAGGGTTGTAATGAGTCAAAGTTTAATTTGTCAGACATGTTTGAGGAGAATGCAGTTTGTGCTTGTTACAAATTTATCAGAAGACACAAGAAAGCTACTCAAGGTCAGCGGGAGGAAATGGGAGTTTCAGTACAAATGCACATTAATATAAAAATATAACATCAAAACACAATATCTCTTGCCAGCAAAGAAAGTCAGAGACTATCAATCAATTCAATATTTGTTTAAAAGTACACCATCTATAATAAGTTGCATTACAAGATTTTTAGAACAAGTCACCATATTAAAAGTGAAACATAGTCATGTTACTATAGAAAACAGTTCTAGAAGGGGCATCGGTTATTTTCTGGGAACAAAATGTATCATTCATAAGAGCTAATTCAGGAGTTGCCAGTTAGCTTAACACGTACTTATCTTTGGAATGTGTGTAGTAAAACTGTAGTAGCCAGGGAAAACTAAGAATATGCAACCCTTGTACAGTATAAGCAATGCCCAGACTGGGACTAAAACAAAGGATTGTGGAGCTATAAGACAGCCGGCTGATCTTTGTGCCATAATAAAAAGAAGAAAAAAAAAAAAAATAGGGAGGAAAACCAAATAAATATCATGGGATCCTGTAAGAGAAAGTTGATAACAAATCAATTAGAAATAAGAATGAAAGAGCCCAGCATATCCTCCGAAACAGCATTCATTCACTATATTTAATACAAATTTTGGATCCCATAAAGCCAGAACTTATCCTAGAAGCTGTTTCCACATTATCACCTTCATACTGTGAGGCTGGCTAGGAGTTTTAATAATGGAGGATTTTCATCCCAGCATTGCCTCCTTATTGAACATTTTTGCATAAATTGTGATTTGACCTGGAGCTTAACATCTACAAAAGTTCTAACATAATACTGATTTTCTCAAAATGTGGCTGCTCTTAACATACTTAAAAGAAAACAATGTTCTTTTTGATAATGCAAAGTGAAAACAGGCTGCAAAATTCTTGAAACTAAATTTTGTTATTTAAGCATTTAAAATTGAACTTAATGGCAAAGATCAACTTACCATGGAAGATCAAAACAAAAAGTCATTAGTTCAGGAGTTTTATAAGCAATGTTATTCAACATCCTTCGGATACAGACTATTTAATTAAATGGGTTTTATATTTACATCCTCCCATATACACAATGCGCAAAAAATGTACAAAAAATTATGTTAGGCACAAATCAATGACAGAGTTATGAAATTTAATAGCTACGCACAGCAATGACAACAGATAATATGGATAAGGTAAATAACGTCACCAGTGACTTGAATTAACAATGGCCATCAGCGGTAGTTTATATTTTTTTATTTCAGTTAATTTTAAATTGTCCCAGTATTAATGATTGTGGGTGTGCAGGGCCATCTTACCAGCATCATTGGCCCCCAGGCAAAGTAGTGCCCTGGGGCCCCTGTTTTGATAGCAAAACATACATAGACATCAGAAACATCGGGGGCCCTATGCTGATAGGGCCCCCAGCCGGTGCCCATTGTGCCCATACATTAAGATGGCCCTAGGTGCAACTGTATGCTCTGCAATGGGTTGAACCCCTGCCAACGGACTATTCCTGCCATCACCACAGTACTGCTTGGAAGGACAGTAGGTCCCTGCAGCACTACAGCGGATAAAAAAAAATGGATCATTTATGGATGAACTTTGCATTAGATGGTTTCACGGTTCTGTTCATGGGTCAATGCCTTCTAGGGCAACACTCCAACCCATAATATATAATCACATATTTACTAAAATAATTTCTTTTATTGATACATAATAAAAATAGTAGTATCACATATTTTAAGGTAGTACTAATAAAAAGAGAACAAGCTACATGGGCTATTAGCAGAATCCTCAGGTGTTTTGTCATGTGGAAATACCTGTAGGACAATTCTCCTCAAAACATACAGTATACCTTCTCCTACCTGTGCAGATTTAACGTGGCCCCACAGTGTAAAGTGTAAATCTATTTTACTGAAACCTTTAGTAGCACTTTGGGATAAACAGTCTGCATTTAATTCAATATCATACTACTGTAATAATTTTATGAGAGCATCCATTTCAGCTGGTTGACCTAACTAATGCATGTACAGTTGTGCTTGAAAGTTTGTGAACCTTTTAACATTTTCTATATTTCTGCATAAATATGACCTAAAACATCATCAGATTTTCGCTCAAGTCCTAAAAGTAGATAAAAGAGAAACCAGTTAAACAAATAAGACAAAATTATTATACTTGGTCATCCATCCATTCATTTTCCAACCCGCTGAATCCGAACGCGAGGGTCTGCTGGAGCCAATCCCAGCCAACACAGGGCACAAGGACCAGCAGGAACCAATCCTGGGCAGGGTGCCAACCCACCGCAGGACACACACAAACACCAAGCACACACTAGGGCCAATTTAGAATCGCCAATCCACCTAACCTGCATGTCTTTGGATTGTGGGAGGAAACTGGAGCGCCTGGAGGAAACCCACACAGACAACATGCAAACTCCACCCAGGGAGGACCGGGGAAGCGAACCCGGGTCTCCTAACTGCGAGGCAGCAGTGCTACCACTGCGCCACAGTGCCACCCCTACTTGGTCATTTATTTAAGGAAAATGATGGAATATTACATATTTGTGAGTGGCAAAAGTATGAGAACCTTTGCTTTCAGTATCTGGTGTGACCCCCCCTTTGCAGCAATAACTGCAACTAAATGTTTCCATTAACTTTTGATCATTCCCGCACACCAGTTTGGAGGAATTTTAGCTCATTCCTCTGTACAGAACAACTTTAACTCAAGGATGTTGGTGGGTTTTCTCACATTAACTGCTCGCTTCAGGTCCTTCCACAACATTTCGATTGGATTAAGGTCAGGACTTTGACTTGGCCATTCCAAAACATTAACTTTATTCTTCTTTAACCATTCTTTGGTAGAACGACTTGTGTGCTTAGGGTCGTTGTCTTGCTGTATGACCTACCTTCTCTTGAGTTTCAGTTCATGGACAGATGTCCTGACATTTTCCTTTAGAATTCTCTGATATAATTCAGAATTCATTGTTCCATCAACGAAGGCAAGCTGTCCTGGCCCAGATGCAGCAAAACAGGCCCAAACTATGATACTACCACCATGTTTAACAGATGGGATAAGGTTCTTATGCTGGAATGCAGGGTTTTCCTTTCTCCAAACATAATGGCTTCATTTAAACCAAAAAGTTCTATTTTGGTCTCATCCGGCCACAAAACATTCTTCCAATAGCCTTCTGGTTTGTCCACGTGATCTTTAGCAAACTGCAGATGAACAGCAATGTTTTTTTTTGGTGAGCAGTGGCTTTCTCCTTTCAACCCTGCCATGCACACCATTGTTGTTCAGTGTTCTCCTGATGGTGGACTCATGAACATTAGCCAATGTGAGAGAGGCCTTCAGTTGCTTGGATGAACCCTGGGGTCCTTTGTGACCTCGCCGACTATTACAGGCCTCGCTCTTGGAGTGATCTTTGTTGGTCAACCACTCCTGGGGAGGGTAACAATGGTCTTGAATTTCCTCCATTTGTACACAATCTGTCTGACTGTGGATTGGTGGAGTCCAAACTCTTTAGAGATGGTTTTGTAATCTTTACCAGCCTGATGAGCATCAACAACTCTTTTTCTGAGGTCCTCAGAAATCTCCTTTGTTAGTGCCATGATACACTTCCACAAACATGTGTTGTGAAGAGTAGACTGATAGATCCCTGTACTTTAAATAACACAGGGTGCCCACTCACACCTGATTGTCATCCCATTGATTGAAAACACCTGACTCTAATTTCACTTTCAAACTAATTGCTAATCCTAGAGGTTCACATACTTTTGCCACTCACAAATATGTAATATTTTTTCATTTTCCTTAATAAATAAATGACCAAGTATAATATTTTTGTCTCATTTATTTAACTGGTTTCTCTTTATCTACTTTTAGGACTTGAGTGAAACTTCTGATGATGTTTTAGGTCATATTTTTGCAGAAATATAGAAAATTCTAAAGGGTTCACAAACTTTCAAGCACAACTATAGGTAGAGTAAAAGGAAAAGCAAGGCAGAGAATCAGGCAGTTCACTCAGTTTAATATAATGTTCAACATATTAATACTCTATAATCTTATATGCCAAAGCAAAAGCAAATGAAGATGTAGCAATCCACTATACAACCTGGTAGTGCTAGATGTTCAGTCTCCAACAGCTATGTGCTTCAGTGGTTGTTCGGTATCTTAACCACTTCAATGCTGCATATGTACCTCAGTAATGACCGACTGGCCTTATAAGGACTCTGTACAGTAGGTGGCAGTAATATACCAAGAGTATCCAAACTGCCATAAAACAGAAAACAACAACCTTATAAAGCTAATCTAAAGGTGTGGTGTGATCATCCTGTCCTTGATGAGCTCATAAATCTTGCCTGTCCCCAAAGGCACTATTTTAGTCCAGGTCTCTTAATATTATGTTTTCCCGTCTCCGAAGGTGGCCAGCTCTTCACCTTTCAGAGCTCATAAAAATAAATTGCACTTCTTACGTCATAAGCAGAATGGCGATAGGGAAGTTTGTTTTGCTAACTTTGCAGTCCATTGAGTAATTTTTCTCCTCATCAGTAAGCCAGAAACATTCTACTCAGCATTCCTAAAGCAACATAACTTTGGGATTAGAGTACCAGAGTCTGACAATTTCTACTTTAACTACTAAAATGTTATCCAAATATAAAAACTTTAACAGGCAAGTTGCATTTTGATCATTAACATAAGCACAGAAAAGGAATAAAGTGTCTCTTTTTTCCCTCATATACCCGAGATCTGTCCTGATGCAAAATTTTGTAATTAATATAGAATGTAAACTTGTGAGGTTTGCAGATGAAACTACACTATAATGGGACTGCAAAAACTGACCTGGATAATCTTGAAAACAGGGAAAAGTCGTGGAAATTACAGTTGAACATACACATGCACAAACAAAATGACCAATATTTAGGGATACAAAATGGGCAATACTGGCCCACAGAAAGCACATTTTGAGAAAGATTTAGAGGTTTACTTTAAAGTAACATTCTTATTGCCCTTGCAATGCAGAGAAGCAAACAAAGATAAATAAAATTGTTATGCTTAGACTCAATCATGCATTAGTGATGTTCAATACTGATCTTGTCACCATACTAAAAAAATGACAAATGGCTCCAGAAGTTGTGCAAAGCAGAGCAACAAAGTACTTCCCAGGACTAAAGTGCTTGTAATACTCTGATAGGCAAAGAGAATTAAATCTCATTAACCTTGAGCAGAGAAGGTCAAGGTCTTCAAAATTTTCAAAGGCATCAGTAAAGATGATGTGACAGAATTCTTTTAACAAAATAATGACTCACATACATGAATTAACTGGTTGAAATAAAGGAGAGCCACATTCAAGATTAAATCCATGAAATCCATCTTCATGCAAGTACACTTGGAAGTACAGGATGACAGGGGGTGCTATCACTGATAGTATCATCTCTTTCTCTTCCAGCACACAGGAGAAGATGCCCAGTGAGAGCAATTGACTCCACCCCTTCCAGTCAGAGGAGATACTTGCAGAATGTGGCACCTCATTCAGGGGACTGCACTCGTGAGAGAAGGAGCTCCAAATCAGTTCTGATCTGAGAAACTCCTGAGCACTTCTGTTTCATTGTTTTGCCATCATGCACTATTTTGTTTATTTAAGGAATTTATATTATGGGGTGACCTGGCTGATGTCCCAAAATTTCTTCAGTCTTGTTAAATCTTGCATGACCCCAATATGTTTAATATATGGATGAGATTTTAGGGTAATGGAACTACCAAATGAGAACGGTGAATTGACTCATCTTCCTTAGTTCCTTAGACTTAAGTTTTTATAATACATTGAGAAATAAGAAAAAAGTCTCATATTGCTTACTATAGGGTGTATTTTCTATTTTAGCAGTCTAAAAGTTTAAAATAGTTTAAATATTTATGATTTTGGAACTTCGATAGCAAGAATGTACTTGCTGCATGATATGAGTGATCCACACATAGCCTGACTTGATTACAGTTTCGATACCCGAAAAGCCCCTTTTGAACTCCTAAATCATTCCACCTATAGACTATCACAATATTGAATGCTTGCTATGAACAATGGCTAATAGCCAGTGAGTGCAGCAAAATGTCAATATTTTTATTAACACCAAAGTGTCTGATGCTGCTTGCTTGCCTGGCATATAACAATGAACTTCTTTCCATCCTCCAAGGATCCTGAGACAAATGGTGATTTTTTTTCTGCTTAGTAAAAACATCTCAGGGTGTTAAGTGGGCATGTTATCTCTGTGTTCCTACAAAAAGGTCAATCTGTTGTAGAAACTACCTAAATTTATCTTTTAATTTTGATGTTGATTCCAAGTTCAGTCGAGAGTGAGAGAGATATTTCTTAACTTCTTCCGCTTCCTGCATATTTCTGCTTGACCTAGATAAGATACTATAAATTCCTTGGAAGTAGTAAATCCTTGGAGAACTATATATTTAGTATAAGAAAAAATGGTTATGGTTAATGGATTAGCACACCTGATTGCTCTTTTGTTTTGAAACGGTCTCCAACGCACAGTCTGATGTTGCAATCGGGACAACAGAAGTATATTTCTTTTTGCACTTTTCTTGCAACACTTTCAGTTCCTTGTACATGAGAAGGTAGAATGTCAGTGCCTGATCCACACAATCGGCTGAGTTATTGTAAACTACCACCGCACAAAGCTTACTGACTTCCACATTTCCCCTGACATGAACAGCATTGTGAACAGTGCTTAGGGTGTTTAACATCTTCTTTATGTTTCTATTTGTTTGCAGCCATTTTGATTTTCTGCCATGGTGAACCTTTAAGTGACGGAATACTGAAGTTTTTTTTTTTTTTTAAAGTTGGGTTAGCCATATATCAGTATGCATTAGTTTCACTATCCATATCAATGTCTAATTTCCAATTCATTATCAGCAAGAGTGAAAGGAAAGGTCTACAGGACAGTAGTAAGAGCAGCTATGTTATATGGGTTGGAGACGGTGGCACTGACCAGAGCTGGAGGTATCAGAGTTAAAGATGCTAAAATTTGCACTGGCTGTAATGAGGATGGATAGGATTAGAAATGAGTACATTAGAGGGTCAGCTCAAGTTGGACGGCTGGGAGACAAAGTCAGAGAGGCGAGATTGTGGTGGTTTTGACATGTGCAGAGGAGAGATGCTGGGTATATTGGGAGAAAGATGCTAAGGATAGAGCTGCCAGGGAAGAGGAAAAGAGGAAGGCCTGAGAGGAGGTTTATGGATGTGATGAGAGAGGACATGCAGGTGACAGGGGTGACAGAACAAGATGCAGAGGACAGAAAGATAAGGAAGTAGCTGATCAACTGTGGCAACCCGTAATGGAAGCAACCGAAAGAAGAAGAAGAAGATTGTCATCTCTATCTCTTGATTCAACAAATGGTTTAGCTTCCATTTGTTCCAAAACTGGCTTTACAGCAGCTCATTTAAATACTAATGTGTTTTGGTTGAAAACTCAGCCCAACTCATGAATATTGATGAGTTACCTTAGAGTGGAAAACATACATAAATAGTCATGATTTTTTTCAGCATGTTATTTGTAAAAATCAGCAGTGACATTTTATATGGAATTGCTATTAGCCTTCTCAGATACACTGTACAATATATCTTGATCATGTGATCTGGTATAACTGTGAGTGTGTACAGAAGTGGGCTCTGTGATGGACTGAAACCCCATCTTGGCAAGACAATGGTTAGTGCTGCTGCTTCACAGATCAAGTGTCCTGGATTTGAATCCCATGCCCTGGTTTTGAATCCCATGCCCTGGTTATTTCTGTATGACATTTGCATGTTGTACCTGTGTCTGCTTAAGCTTTATTCAAGGTATTTTGTTTTTTTCCAGCACATCCTCAAACAAACAGGTTAGTTTAATTTGAGAGTTTGAATTGTCTCTGTCAAAGAGTGCATGGGTATGTGTGTGTGCACATGCACAAGTAATATGAAATATGTATGTTCATTTAAAGAACACCAACATAATTTCACATAATTTTGCAATTTTCCGTGTTTGCATCATTTCTGTAAAACTGGATAGTAATTCAAGTCGATTTCTTAACTTTTAAGAACTTTACCAAATGACTTTTCACAGCATAAATGAGCAATTTCATAAGAAGTTAGTCAATATTCAATTCTAACTGTAACAGAAATAAAACTAAATATTTGAACAAAAGGCTTCGAGTTAATTTACCTGTTTGAGAATGAAAGTCCGACACGTTGAGACATATTTGACATTTGGATGGCAGCCATGCATTCATTTAAGATTTCCATAGAAGGTGTTATTGGGAAGAAATCTTGAAGAGTTTCACTAGAATGCCTTTCATATGTGCAAATATTACCGGTAAAAGTTTGTGTCTATGCTGTATTTCACTAAATCACTTTGCCACATATCATACATTCAAACTTGACATTCTAGCCCAGTCACATTTGCTGCAATATTTATGAAATGAATCAGAAAAGTGATTGGATTTTTCCAGGCTTGATGTGAACAAAGGTCACAAACTTCTGAGAAACTCATTTTCTTTATGCTTTATGCTGATTTGACCTTTTTCTTTGCAAAGCTAGTCTTGGCAACAAAATCAAATGATTGTTAAAGAAGAGGATGAGGAAAGCTGGAAAAAAGCTGGAAAACATTTAATTGCTCACTGTTTTGTTTTGAAATCCATCTCCATTGCCCAATTCTGGAAGATACTTGCCTCTGATTCAGAAGATTTGTATAACAAACAGCTTTTTTTAAAAAAAATGTATTATCATCCTAATAAAAATGTGTAAAGAGTATTCTGTAGATATCCTCTTAAGATTGAAGGTTGGTATAAAAGTTTAGTGCTGCTGCCTCATATCCACAGGATCCTGGGTTTAAACCCTGGCCCAGAGACCTTGTCCAAGTGGAGTCTGCATGTTCTTATCATGTTTGTACGGATTTTCCTTCAGAGTACGCTAGTTTTATTATCAAATATTTGACTCATTTTTCCAAGTATACATATACCATTAAGGAAGCAACTAAATGAAAAATTAACAGCAACCTTCGTCAATTAATGAATTTGTTAAATTATATTGGTTTATACAGCAGTACTCCATGACCAGTCCTTGAAACTGCTACAATAAAATGAGAATAAACTGTATGTGACATCAATACTGCTTCTAAATGTGCAAAACTATTACGGTGCGAGTAAAAATCCAGAATACATTGTTGGAGCAAATTAACAGAGGTACAAAACTTACAATTAAGAAATACTTTTAAAGATATGATGATTTATTAATATGGTAGAAAGAAGGACATAACTTGCAATATGTATGTGATGCTGAGAGCAGGTTTATTATTAATTTTATTATATAGCCCTTACAAGGGCGGCATGGTGATGCAGTGGGTAGTGCTGCTGCCTCACAGTTAGGAGACCCTGGTTCGCTTCCCAGGTGTTCCCTGTGTGGAGTTTGCATGTTCTCCCCGTGTCTATGTGGGTTTCCTCCGGGTACTCCCAGTCCAAAGACATGCAGGTTAGGTGCACTGGCGATTCTAAATTGTCCCTTGTGTGTGCTTGGTGTGTGTGTGTGTGTGTGTGTCCTGTGTTGGCTGGGATTGGCTCCTGCAGACCCCCCATGACCCTGTAGTTAGGCTATAGCGGGTTGGATAATGGATGGATATAGCCCTTACACTGTTGACACCATTGAAATAGCAAATAAATCTAATTGGCTTTCTCCTGTTCCTCCTCTCAACATAATGCCATCCACACACAACCAAAACCAAATTAAAAACAAAAAGGAGTCATTTGCAAATTAGTTTGACTTGTATTCAAACAAAAACATTTGAAAAAAATGATTTAATGTTTAACCTAATCAATGGCATTTTTTTCAAAGGTATACAATTATTGCAAATTTGATGGCTGCAATATGTTCCAAAAAATGTAATGCAGGGGTAGTTCAAGACTAATACCGATATAAGAAGTTGAAATAATGTAATTGAAACAGTCACCATGTCTTAAAAACCATCATGCATCAGTAATAGATGATTTGACATAGGCTCGGGATGCTTTGGTAAAACTTTGTCAGTCAACACATTTCGCTGCTGAAGCCATACATTAACACTGTCCAGAAGTGCTGCTGACTTCTCTGGGCGTGGTCTTATCTGAGACAGAAAGCAACACAGTGAAATTGTGCTTTGTGGTTAGACATTTCAAATAGATTTTGGAAAAAAAAGCAGCTGTCGCTTTATCTAGCCAAAGAGGAAAACAGCATCAGGTGTAAAAGCCAGTATCTATCATGGCGTGACAGTGCCTATGCTGTGGGTAAATTGCATATCTGCAAGGGCACCATTAATGCACAAAGATATGAACAAATTTTAAAACATGCTGCAATCCAAGTGCCTTGTATAACAATGTTGTCCATGCATTTCCAGCAGGACAATGGCAAACCACACTCATCCCAGATTACAAGTGCATGGCTGTGTAGGCAGAGAGTGCAGGTATGAGATTGCCGTGCCTGCAGTCCTGATCCGACTCCAATTGAGAATGTGTTGTGCATTTTGAAGTGCAACATATGGCAATGAATATTCCCTGTATTCACAAGACTTGCAGAATGGATGCAAGGGTTAAAATTCTGCATATTACACTTTATAAGTGTTTTTTTTTTAAATGGTGATGTTACACAATGGTAACCACTCGACTATGCCAACTTTTTTTATAGCATGTTGCAGTCAACAGATTTAACAAGTGCATGTTTTCAATATATGCTTTGTGCCTTAGATCCACAGATCCCTGCAGCCTTTCCTACCCTTGGCTGGTTCACCACCTTTGCAATCTCAGTGAGACTGGGTGGTTCACAGCTAACTGGAGGAACATTAAGAAAGGTGGACCTGGGGATGTCCAGCGTCCAAGCCAGAGAATCATCTTTGAACAGCTGCTCAAAGTAGCCAGCCCATAGGTCGCAACTGCAGCGTCGTCTGTAAGGACTGTTCCATCACCCACCCTGACTGATTCCTTAAGGAACTATATCAGTTGTGCATAATGCTTCAGTCCCTCTGTAAGTAGGACGTGGATTGCTAGACCATAGATGGTGTGTCACTTGCTTACCGATTCCTCTAACAAACACCTCCTTACCTGCCCTAAGAGTCCTAGCAGCCATCTTTTTTTTTTTTTTTTAAGTTCTCAGTACAGACTGGAGTTACCATCAATCAAAGTGCTGCGACTCTTCTAATATCCAGAGTGTCCTGCGCAATGAAATATCTCCTTCTGGAAACACTGGCAACACCAAAACAGACCTCAGCAACCTTCAGGGTGTTGTCACAGAAGGTCTACCACATCACATTAGAATTAGCAGTCACACCCAAGTTTGCAAGGTCCACACACAAACTGCATGCAAACTCATTAGAAGCAGCCTAATCTGAGTCTGAGCAGGTCCAGCCTCATTCTCCTAGTAGTTGGTAGCCTACTCGCCCTAAGCTAGATCTTCAAAGTAGCAATAACACGTCTGGTCAGAATTTACAAACTGGGCACTTCTGCAGACCCTGCAGTTCTGTAGAAACCTTCATGGTCTGCCCATGAACATTTGATTGATCGCCTTCACCGCACCACCAATATTGGAGTAGTAATCAGTCAGGGAGTTGGAACCAGGATCCAATGATTCATAGCCCATGACCTTTTGCAAAATCAAGGAAAATGGAGCCACTTTCACCACAGTTGCCAGACCCATGGGAACCGATGCAATCCTCATAGACAGCCCTTTCAGTGCCAGTTGTCTCATTAATGTCACCCATG
This sequence comes from Polypterus senegalus, assembly GCF_016835505.1. Classification (NCBI taxonomy): domain Eukaryota; kingdom Metazoa; phylum Chordata; class Cladistia; order Polypteriformes; family Polypteridae; genus Polypterus; species Polypterus senegalus. Next base: position 38,612,184 of record NC_053157.1, read on the forward strand.
ACCAGAGGAGTGATCTGTAGTATCCCGGGTGAACTACTCCAGGCTGGTGGTAAGGCTATCCTCCTAGCTTGGCATGCTGTCTTTGCTTCCATCTGGGAGATGGGCAACATCCCAACAAACTGGAAATTGAGACTTATCGTCCCTATCTGGAAAAGAAAGGTGATCGCCTGGATTGCGGCACGTACAGGGGTATAACACTGCTCTCGGTACCAGGAAAGGTCCTTGCTTGGCTCATCCTTATTGGGGTCCAGGATCACTTATTCACCTACCAGTGACTTAAGCAATCTGGTTTTACACCTAAGAAGTCTACCATGGACCGTATCCTGGCACTAAGGTTCTCATTCAGCTCAAATGCAAATATCAGCATATAACAAATAGCAAATATCTTTTCAGCTTTTGTCAATTTTTGTAAAGCGTTTGACTCAGTTGATTGAGTTGCCCTGTGGGACATCCTGAGACTTTTGGGGATCCCCTCGGAGTTGTTAAATGTCATGGCTGGCCTGTACGCTGGTACTATGAGTGCTGTGCAGAGTGGAAGCATAACATATACGTTTTTCCCAGTTGATTCTGCAGTTTGGTAGGGCTATGCTCTTACTCTGATCAATGCTTGTATGGAAAGAGTGTTGGGAAGGGTCATGGAGTCATGAGGCTGTGGGACATCAGTTGGTGAAGAACGATTCACTGCTGCTTTCTAGAGACTGAATAAAGACTTTGAGTGTATGGACTTGTGAGTGTCATGAATAAAAGCAAGATCAAGGTCTTTAAGATCTTTGGCACAGCCATTAGCAGTTTGTTTTTAGGAGAGAATGTTGACGATGTTGAGAAGTTTACTTTCTTCAGCAGTCACATTTATGTTTCCGATGGCTCTTCCTATGAAGTTAGGAGACAAACTGGGAGGTCTCTGTGAACGGATAGGTGGTGCTCTTGATATATTTACAAGAGGACAAAGGCCCAAGTATTTTGAGTCCTGGTACTTACTGTATTACTATATGGATGCTAGACCTGGATGCTATGTAGTGACTCAAGACAAAGACTAGACTCCTTCGATACTGTGTCTTGCTCATGGAGTCAGTTACGGCACTACGGCCATGTAGCGCGTTTCCCAGAGGGTGATCCAGCTCGTAAGATCATTATTGTTGGGGACCAGAGCGGCTGGACCAGGCCAAGGGGTCGCCCACGTAACACCTGGCTGCGGCAAATAGAGGGTCATTTCTGGAGGGTGGAACTGGACCGTGTGTCTGTCTGGGGGGTTGCAAATCGGGACCCACCGAGTTGTTTCGCTGTGTAGTGCGTGCGGCAATGCACTGTACCGGTCCGTGCTCCCCAACTTGACTTGATCCAACTTGCAGGATCCTCTTTGCTGGGGACCTGAGCAGCTGGACCAGGCCAAGGGGACACCCAGATACAATGCAGCAGATTGACAGCCATTTCCAGAGGGAGGGAGTGGACTGCTTGTCTGCCTGAGAGGTTGTCAACCGGGATCCCAAGGTGTTTCATGTGTGGTGGGTTCAGCGACACACTGTACCAGTGCATGCTCCCCAACCTGTCCTGACCTAACATGTATTATATGCAAGTGCACCTAATAAGAAAATAAAAATGAATGGCTTACAAAAACTGATTTGTAGGAAGGTTACCAACATAATAGATTTTTGGTCATAAATCAAGGGAGATAATTGTAATGAAGTTAAAAATTTGATAGTCCAGGGTTGACACTGTGGGGCTGTAATGGTATCACATTGAATGCTACTGTATTGCTTTGTGGGATGGTAGGGGAGCAGTCATCATTCAAGCATACAGTTGTAGATTTTTTGGCACGGTTATAAATTACGAATTTAGATGCCGGTTATAGAATTTTGAATTTTGCAGAATATGTCTGCCAGCTAATTCATATCTGTTTTGAATGCTGGCTAGAGACTCTGGATCTACAGCTTTATAAGTTTTTACTCCCATCAAGTACCTCCTCACTTCACAGGACAGAATAAGAATCTGGTTAACTGATGAAACTGAATTTTGATGGCACTTCATTGTTTGTTCCAAAGCAAGCATAGGAGGGTTCAGGCACAGGAGTAATCAATGGTGACTGTATAGGTAACTTTGTTCTTATAGTCTGTTCTTGCTTGAAAACCTTGTCACACCTTGGCACCAAGTAGTTTATCTACCCATTTTCTAATTCGTTGCAGTTCTAATCCCAGCTTTGAACTTGCCCCCGCTGCCCTCAATGCTGCCTTGATGTCAAATTTAAATGCTACATCATAGGCTTCAAGGTGGAATGGAGTTCACAGCTCATCAATTGCTTCTGATTAGCCAGCAATGTTTCCATAGGAGTTCTTTGGTTGTTTTCCAAAAATACCCTTTCCTGAGTGACGCAAGTAGCAGCCACCGACTTGTGGTTTAATTTATGTGAGATTAAATTTGTATAAACACATTGGATTATGTTCATCTAAATCTATTAAAGTATATTTTATTTTGTTATCTATATTTGGAAATCATGCAGCACCCTGAACTTTAGTGGGATATCCACAAATGTATTTTGTGAACCCAATATTTCCATGTCAGAGTCTAACCCATCAATATCGGACACAAAACAAAAGACTAATATGGACGAGACAAGTCACACTGATGCGCACGTCTCCATTCATTCACACCAGGCTAATTAAAGTCATTTGTTTGTGCAACTTTAGGGTAGGGTGGGGGGCAGGAGGGAACTATTCAGATGTATAGGTTTCATACAGACAACAAATGGGCTGGGAGTGAGCACAGAGCTCTGACGCTATAAATCAGCAGTGCTAAATACAACACCCCCTCCGATGAAGCGGTGTGCAATTAAAAAAAAAAAAGTGAAAAAATGAACACCTCAGTAGAGTTCGCATCTAAAGACAATTTTCTCCCTACCTCCTCTTCAAAAAAATGGTTAAATTCTAAGTTAGCTCACTTGTGATTATGGGTTCATGTGTATTGTCATGGGCTACTTACAGGATTTCAAACTTTGGAATTATAAATCAAAACAAAATTAGGTTTTGCCTTGTGATATTTTAAACAAAACAATGAGAGCTGATAAGACCAAAGGTGAAAATGCAACATCTTTGTCTTCTTTTTGGGCCTTAAAGCAGTGCCTTCAAAGCTAAACCAATGTAACAAGCCATCCAAAAATCAGTTAATATGATATATTCAATAGCTAGATAGCTATTTGGCTTTTACAGAAGCTCTTTATTGAAAAAATAAATAAAACACACACACACACACACAAAAATGACTAAAAGGCAAAAACATTAAAAAGACAGAAACCTTCTAACTTGACAGTCACAGTGAGGTATTATGCAGACATATTGCTGGTAAAAAGAAGCCCCAGTCACATTTCGTTGATACACTTCTGCTGAATGATTCACTGCCTGAAAGTGAAGAGAAAAGGAGACAGGGCTATTCCTTGTGGTGCTCCAGTGTTGCTCACATCTGTATCAGAAACACAAACCTTCAGTTTCACTAACTGCGGTCTACCGGACAGATAGTCCGTCATCCAGGACACCATATGCTCATCTACCAGCATATCTTTGTGCTTACCCCTTACCAGAGATGGCTGGATGGCAATGAAGGCACTGGAAAAATAAACATAATCCTCACTTTTCTGCCAGCTTTGTCTAGATGAGAATAATCCTTGTGGAGTGGATCAATAATTGCATCCTCCACTCAAATCTTTGTCCGACAGGCAAACTGCAGTGGGTCCATATTTAAAAAAAAAAAAAACAATGCTCATTTTATAACTTTACAGAATATTGGCCGACAGGTGCCAATGGAATATTACACAATTGCGGACAGAAGTATTTTTATTCTATGAAACTTGAGCCTTTTCCTTAATGAGCAAATTCTGACCCTGTTCTTTATTTTTTTAAGTGGCATTAAGAAGCATAAAAAGAGAAACCCCAAAAAGCTCTCCTCACATTAGAAAAATATTTGATTAATAAGATCAGGAAATTGCATAATGAGCATACAAGCCTTTACCATTTTTAGTTGTGAATGGCACTCAGTGGCATGGAATTCCTTTCAGCCTATCTGAATTGCTCAGCAAGCAATTCCTTTGTCCAGCACATGTTTTCCTGCTGTCAGTAATCTAATGCGCTTAATTGGTAAATTACAGTATTATTTAACTAACACAGAACATCTGTATCTGTCTCTTTTAAGGATATTATTTCAACCAGCAAACTGTGAAACCACTCTTTCCAAAAGGAAGCTGGATCATTACACAACTGTCAAATCGACATATTCATGTTTTGAAGTCTTGCACTTAGGGTTGCAGGTCATTTTGACCTTAACGGTTACATAGCACTTTTAGTTAAAAGACGCACACACACGCGATTTATTTCCATAAAGTTGAAGAAAACCTCATCTTATGCCAAGGATATGTTCATTGATTTGATGCCCAAACAAGACTGAAAAGGCAAAAAGAACCAAAGAGTGAATCCAAAGTCAAATTAATAATGAGCCAAAATGGAACAAGACCCTGTAATGGAAGAAGTAAATTCAGAAAAAAGTAGAGGTTTGGCAGAAGTTTCATTTAACATCAATTGTCTTAACAAATAAAGCAAGAATACCAGAAACTTGTTCTGACAAATTTTCAATATCATAAATTAAACAACAGTGTTCAATTTTCTGGTCAGATGTTTTTCTAATGCAAGTTTGCCTCTAACCTTGTTAATTTACTATTAGACTTGCATATAGAATGTATTTGATCAATATAAAAGGTTTGGGGTGGCATGGTGGCGCAGTGGTAGAACTGCTGCCTCACAGTTAAGAGACCCGGGTTCACTTCCCAGGTCCTCCCTGTGTGGAGTTTACATATTCTGCGTGGGTTTCCTCCGGGAGCTCCAGTCTCCTCCGACAGTCCAAAGACATGCCGGGTTAGGTGTATTGGCAATCCTAAATTGTGTTTGGTGTGTGTGTGCCCTTCAGTGGGCTGGTGCCCTGCCTCAGGATTGCTTCCTGCCTTGCACCCTGTGTTGGCTGGGATGGACTCCAGCAGACCCCTGTGACCCTGTAGTTAGGATATAGTGGGTTGGATAAATAGTTTGGTTTAAAAATTAATTGAGGCAGCAAGGTAGGTGACAGGTTATCACTACTGCTTTACAGATTCAGTGTTCTGCAATCAAATTTCCAGCCTGATCAATTTCAGTGAGAGTTTATACATTCTTCTGGTGTCTGTTTTTCTACATTATTCCTTTCAAGTCTCCAAACGATGTGCAGGTTAAATTAAGTGACAACTCTACACTGCTAATGCAGGACTGTGGGTTGGCCCAGAGCTGCTTAGCTCCCTGGACCCTGAATTGGATTATAACGATTTGTGAATGAAATGAGATTAGGAGGATAATCATTTTTTTCAACAACATATTTAAAACAGTTGCTTTAAGACTCACAACTCTGTTTTTCATTTCAAATCCTGGTATTGTTTGTGTGGAATTTAAGTATTCTCCTTGTGTCAGCATAAATTTTCTTGGAGTACTCCGATTTTCTCCCACATTCCAATGTAATGCTGAATAGATAAACTGGAGATTTAAAACTTGGCCCAGCAAAGCTGAGTGAGGGTTTGTGACAGAGTGTGGACTGACGCTCAAGTCCATGTAGGTTCCTGCCTTGTGTCCATTGCTTCTGTAATAGGCTCTGTTAGCCCTGCATTTTTGAACACCTATTAAAAATTGTTCAATAATCTAATAGATAAATAATAATTATTATTTGCTTCTTCTGGAGAGAGCTTTCATACTAACAGAAGAAGCCAGACTAGACCGACTGCCTTATCCCTATTAGGCAGCCTCCAGCTCCTTGTGGGGAATTCCCAGGAGCCTTGTAGGCCAACTGAAATATAATCTATTAAGGAAGTCCTGGGTCTGCCCTTGGGTCTTTTCCTTTTGTGTGATGTCTGGTATGCTACCTGTTGAAAAGTTCCCACTGAGCATCTTGATTAAACACCAAGATCACCCAAGAGGTCCATCCTGTATCCAGAGTAGCACTGAATTCATCCCAAGGTCCTTACAGATTGACAGACTAGTCACTCTGTCAAAAACAGTGATTCCAGAAAACGTGTGTATAGATTCTGTGTTGGCTGCTTGTGCGCATGTTATTCTTTCACTAAGGCCTGTGGCTGTAGGCAAGATCGGGATGTAAATTGACCAGTGAATGAACATTACACTCAAGACTAATTCTAGCTCGGACAACATTGTCTTCTACAATGTCTACAGTGCTGCCGCCATTACAGCAATTTATTGGTCAATTTCTTAACAATCCCATGAGAGATTTAAAAACCCTTTAGGTAAAGTAGTAGCCATTTGATAAGCCATTGAAAGCAATCAACTATTTTTCATGAGAGGACCATGACCACAGATTAAGAGGGAGAGATTCTCATCCTGAGTGTCACACTCAATTACAAACTAGTCTATAGTCACATAACACTATGAGATCCACATCATTTGTGAATATCAAAAGAGGTCTACAAAATGTGTACACAGTATATATTTTCATCTTCTAATGTGCTGTCCATGAAAATCACAACAGGAGGGGAAAAGGTGCATCATTTGTAAAGATTAATGTCCAGTTTAAACACATAGAGCTAAATTGCCATGAATGCATAAACTACTGTCCGTCTGTCAGTGCTTTGCATCAGATAACCCACAAGGTTAGTATCTCCCACATTCTCAAACCCAGTTAATCCAATTCAGGGTCTCTGTGGGCCACAGCATATTTGAGCTCCAATGAGAGCAAGATAGCAACCAGCCCTGGATGAAGCCACCAGTCCATCAGAAGAACCACATTTACACACCTATGGGGGCGAGATGGAATTGGTAATTAAAACAGAGTATTGAAATGTGAGCAGAAAACCTTATTAACAAGGGAAAAACCCATACAGGTACATAATTATAAACTCTGTGGGATTCAAATCCATTTCCAAGATACTCATGCCAGGGCACTCTGCCACCATGCCATTTAAGAAACATTAAACACAATGAAATCAATACAGAATATCCACTATTAGTGTCCTTTAATGTTGTAATATTGTGTGTAATGGAATTTAAATGTGTTTACTGTAGAACATCCCTATAGAAATATTAATGGTGCCTAATGTATCCGAAGAACAAAAAAAATCTACCCACTGAAATACTGAAGTATTGAAATACATTTAGAACCACCACCACTTTATTTGCTTATACTAGGAATATTACACTAAAATCTTTCAGGGTTTGAACCAAGTATAAATTTGTTTCGTACAAATCTTGTCAAACAATATTGTATTGTTACACAAAATCAAAAAGTTAACTTGTTACAGATTGAATCTATTTACATCATTTCACCTAAACCAACATAAAGAAGATGACATTTATCATCCTTTGAACTCTTTCTGACCCCATTTTTCAGAGTGTTTGATCCACTTGTTTGCTGGCTAGATTTGTTATAAATAACTGCACTGGGGGCCGCAACCTGAGCAGAGGTAGTTGTGACCATAAGGAGTTGTTTTTCATGGAACATAAATAAATCTGAAACAAGGCATCCTTCACAGTACAAACAATGTATGTTCTACATACGTGTACACTCGTAAATCAGTCTCAGCCTTTAGAAGCAGATAATAGTAACAATCAACAATACTTTAGACAAAAGCAAGTAATACAGTTAATCACTTTGAAAAATGAAACTATGTCACATGCTTACATGTCAATTTTTCACAAAATAAAAATATATTGAAATCTAAAATATGTAAAGTAACTGCATTTAGAACCTGGACACCCCTGATTGTTCCCATTGAACAAATCTCCAATATTTTCATGCAATATGGAGGAACTGAATACCTTTTCCCCTAAAGACTATAAGACCATGGCAAACTGCTGGCATTTAAACACAGATCATCGTGCTGTGAAGCCAGATGTGAAACACCTTGTTAGATGTCAAGAAATAAAAAAGTTCTGAAGGATGGACCCATGAAATTCTTGGCGGTAATTATGATTGATGGTGCCCTGTGAACTAATGCTTTCATTTTTAAATCTGGTCACACTGCTTGAAGCTTCTGTCAGTATCATAGCCTGTGGATTATAACCCTACATATGTGGTTCAGGACGACTCCAAAGCCTACCTTAAACCAAAATGTCAGAACAGGCCAAGTGTTTTGTGAAATGATAGAATTGCAGAAAAACAAGTTCATTATGATGCAATTTTATTTATTTTGTTTCAAAGTTTAAATATGTTAACACAGATGTACCAGCAATTTTAAAGAAATAATAAGATTCATGTGCTAAGCCTATTCTTACTGGGTTGTAACATAATGTACAGAGAATTGTATAACGATGTGTGCATTCTTGTGATTCTTTTAAAGAATAAGACAAATGAGGACAAACAATTTTTACATCAGTTGATCAACAAAATAAGCCGGTTTTTATTGGATACACCAGAAATCAATAGGTGCACCTATAAGACATGGTGAATAGGATTATAACACCAAGGCTTAAAAAGGGCAAGACATCTGAAATGACTTTCACTCCTTCCATTCAGTGGCAGTTTTGTGGTGAAGTCACCTCCTTAATGAGAGGATAGAGGCGAATGGAAGATAATGGAGAAGCCACACATACTTAAAACAGCTATTTACATGGAGAAAAGCATGTCTGAAAGAAGAATAAAAAAGCATCAGACTATGGATAGGGTATATCAGTAAGAGAAAACACTGGGTTTCATTTATACTAGCGAAGACTTAAAGATAAGGCAACAATGGCATGTGATTACCAAAAATGGGCTCATGAAGACTGCAAGAAATGTCACCTTCTCTGACAAATCTTGATTTCTACAGTGACATGAAGACAGGAAGTTCAGAATATGGTATAAACACAATAAAAGCATGGATTCATTCTGCCTTGAGTAAGCAGTATAGGCTGGGCAGGAGGTGGTAGTGTGATGCTGTATGGAAGATCATAGTATACCCATATCATTTGAGTATTATTTGAATTCAACAGCATATGTAAGCATTGCTACTGACGTGTGTGTCCCATCATGACCTAATTCCATATTTAAGGACACTTCCAAAATGACAACGCACCATATAAAGCAGGGTCCTCAATCACAGTCCTGGTGGGCCGCAGTGACTGTACGTTTTTGTTCTAACCCAGTTGCTCAATTAGAAAGCAATTCTTGCCAATAATTTAATTTCATGGCTTGTTAGTGCTATAACTCTGCTACTGCTATGTCAGGTCATTCTCATATCCAAGATTTTCTTCCCCTTTCTAAGGATATCATGCAAATGATTTGAAGGCTAATATGGAGGAGTAATTCTCAGTCCTTGACTTTTTTCTCTTCACTTTCCTTCCAAGTATTTAATTAAACCCAATAGTGCATGATAAATACACACATATGTAAATGTTAACAAGCTAAATGGGGAAATGCTGGTCTCTTGTCAATTGCATGTTATTGCTATTTAGGAGCAATTAAAAACCAATACAGCTGTTTAAGACTAAAATAAGCAAAAAGAGTTCAAAATCTTAACGAGCAAGACAATGAAAGTGAAGCAGAAGTGTTGCTTGAGCAAGAAGTGCTTCTTATTAAGCAACTGGGTTGAAGCAAAAACCTGCAGCCACTTAAGCCCTCCAGGACTGTGATTGAGGACCCCCGATATAGAGTAACAAAGAACATCTCAAGCTTCTTGCATGAATATGACAGTGACTTTCACTTTATTCCAACGACATTCAAAATCTACAGATTTTAATTAAATAGCTTGTCTTTAGGATGTGGTACAACAAGTGGTTAGCAGCTTGAATGTATGGCTGAAAATTATGCAAGTCAAGTTTATTGTTGTGTGTACTCCGTACAATTAAATTTTTACTTTCATGTCTCCCCAGAACAGCAGACAAAAATACAATAAATAAATAAATAAACTTGGTTTATTACACACACTCTCACACAATTGTATACAATACTGTTGTTGTATATAGTTGTGTATATACAGTGTTTCGGCAAGTGCTGTACATTTAAACACACAGTTTGTTATGTTACAATATTTGAATTCTTATGATGGGTGGTTTCATATTAGGAAATATGGGGATTGTTTTCCTTGGAGTACAGTCATCCATACATTCAGATCAGAGGAGACGCTAATGAGACCTGAATAAATTAACTTGGCTCCCTAAAGAATATTTCCCTTGCCTTGTTACATGCATGCCTTAAAGAATTCTGACAGTTCTGGAGGGAGAAAGGGTCCTGCCACCATACTAGATACTGTAGGTGTACCTTAAAAGGGAGTGTCCACTGGATGTAAGGTACGTATTAGTTTCATGTGCCCTTTGGGAAACTTTTGCAAAAAGATTTTAAACAAGTTGCTCAGTTGAAAGAATCTTCCATTTATAGCAATTCATTTTGATATTTGATGAAAAATGTAAGAGATGAAGCAAAATTCAGATCTAACTTCTTCAGGTTCATTAATTGCCTTTTCAGTCATAGATTGATATAGCAAGATCTCTGCTGGAGGCTGGAAACAACAAAGACGTGTGTCATTGGTTGTCGTCTCCAAATTATGGATTCACTCTACTCTTCCAGACTAAAACAAAGCCATCAAGAACATATACAGTATGATCACTTTCTGTTCATTCTGTCTGTTAAATGGCTCAAGCCATTCAAGCGCAAGACTACCAGATTTCATAAAGGTATTCTTCCAGTACCTGGGACATGCACAGACCCAACATCAACATTAAAATTATGTACATTCTTTTAATTTATTTTCTCAAGTACATCATTTTTAAATTGGAGTTTTGTTTAATGATGCTTACTTCTGTCTTTATGTGGGGTGTTATTTGTACAAACTTCACAAAACAAAATTCCATGCAAATGGTTTTTGTAAATTTTAGACCTTTTGGAAATGGTTTCAGAAATTTCTCTCTAGTCTAGTTGAAGTATAATTGAAATAAAGTTACAGTCTGGCCTATCTAAAACTTTAACACTTGACACTTAAACAGTGCTTGCCATTTAAAACCTGGGTTTTCCTCATGATAAATTTTTGGAGGATCATTTGGTATTTAGTAATCTAAGGCTGAAATTTGTAAGCATCTTCAATGCAATTCAAAATACAATACACTGAATTGTTGTAAAATTCCAAGTTATAAAAATAGTTTTTTTTTTGTTTTTTTTTTTACATTTTCACAGTTTCCTAGACCATCTCCAGGATTACTGCAAAGGTCTGGCTCCCTGTTTGGGTCCCCATCTTGCACCAGTGCATCTGGAACAGGCAATGGCCCTCGTTACCTTTAGTTTAATTAAGCAGGTTTAAGAAAGGTAGATTTGGTTTTCCCCAGCATGAAGTTCAAACTGCTCTCTGCTACCTAAATAGACAATTAACAAAAATGGAAGTTTTAAAGCAAGGCTGATCTGTGATAAATAAATGTATCAATTAAGTTTCACTATTTGCAAACCTTAAGTCATCTAGCAACTATTTGTTGTTTATTTGTTGAATAAAATAAAACAGATGTGCTCATTAATTCTCCAGTCTGTACATTCAAATAAGAATGGAGAATGAACCAAGCTTTCATTGGTTCTTTGAACTATATAAGTAGTGCGGTCTCGACATAATAATTAATTTTAAATTTTCTTCTGAAGCTGAAAATCTATTACACATCTGCTATTACCATTGCAAGAAACATGTCAAATGTCTTGCTCATCAGTGAGGAAAAGCCAACTTGTGCATTTCACCGATGAATCAGTAAGGACATAAGAAATGAGCAATGACCTCGTTATTTCATTTACAGTATTTATTAGTGACATGCACAGTGATTCAACCCCAGCTTGACATCCCAGTAAGCAAGTCAAAACAACTGTTAGCAGATTTTTTTCCGTTAGTTTTTAAATAAGTAGTCTCCTTGTGGGAAAGTTCTCTCTGACAAAAACCATAAGTCCCTCTGTACTTTTAAAGTTAGCCGTGACAGAATATTTTGGTAGAAGAATAAACAGCCTACAAACTATTCAATGGTTCTGTAGGATCTGATGCTCAAATTACTGCTTCCCACACCACCACCCAAATCCGCATACTGTGAACATAAGTGAGCCTTGCACAAAACAGATATTTCAAAATAACTCCGTCGTTTTGCAGTTTTTCTCCAGTTATCTGTGTTTAATATGACCAAGTTCAGTTTTATTTATTTAATATAACATTTCTGCTACATCAGCACATATGTAATGAAGAAAAGAACAACTTTACTCCGTAGGTGACACATCTGTTTCATGGGATTGTAAAACATTAAAGAATAAACTACCACATGTAATTAAGATTTACCACCATAGTAGACTGGTTTGTAGTTTGTTCTTTTCACCAAATATTTGACCATCCAGAGTTTTAAAGAAATAAAGAGAAAAAAATATAACAGTTGACATCATACTGGCTCATTTCCAGAATGCAGTGTAATCATAAAATGTCAATTTAGACCATTACAGACACTTGAATTAATATCAAATACTAAAAAAATTCTTTGTAAAACACGAATACAACAGAATATAGGGCGTATATACAAGACTGAAGGATTTTCAATACCAGTTTTTTCATTGCAAGGTTGGGAGAAGGTCACAGGTTAACCTGGTAGCTGCAAATGCAGGGCAGAACCCAATCCAAAGTGGAATGCCAATCACACATGGGATACACTTTTGTGTTAATTATGCCTAACTCACACAGGATTATTCTAAAGCTGATACTTAATAACATGCTACTTTTTACTTGGAAGAAAACACAATTAATCAGGAGGCAAATTCCTTGTTTACTAAATTATTAATTATCAAACAAATTGCACATATTGTGCTTTCCTAGCTACTCAAAGTACTTTACATACAGTGTGGACCCACCTCAAACACCACCGATGTGCAGCATTCACCTGGATGATACGATGGCAGCCATTTTGCACCAGTACACTCACCATAGATTTAACTATTAGGTGGTGAAGAGCAGAGAGAGATAGCCAATTAGAGATGGAGATGATGAATGGATGGATGAGGCAATGATGGGCAATTAAGTAGAAAGATACCCAGGGGTGTTTTGACCACAGAGGTGTCAGGACCTCAATTTTACATCATTCAAAGGGTGTCACCATTTGTACAGCACAGAGTCCCCATCACTCCACTGGGCAATGGGATCCACACACAGACCACAAGGCAAGTGGTGCCTTCTGACATCATAAGCACCTCTTTCAGCAGAAAACCAAGCTTTCCTGGTTGAGTACTGGTCGGGCCTCAACATGCTTAGTTTCAGGTGAATTATCTGTTCTGGAGTGCAGGTGATAGGACTAATGCACATTACAGGAACTTGCAGAATCCACCCAGTGAGTGGTAAAGACAACTGATCCAATGGGACACCAGACAGGAGAATGAGAGAGAAAAAAAAACAAAACCAGAATTCAGTTACAAAAACCCCTGCATTAACTTAGTCCGATTTAATCAGGAGTAACAATAAACATGTCATAAAATTACAATAACTTTGTGCAAACAAATTTGCTTTCAGCCAAAACAATTTTAATTGCATTTCAAGTTTTAAAATACAATAAACCAGCCTTCAATGTTTTTTTTGAAAACCCTTCATTGAACAAACAAGAACGGTAATCAAATGCTTTCTTTGAGGTTTGTCTGTTGGGCTGGCTAAAATTCAGAATCTTTGCTGGATGCCCATTTCATAAAACAAAAACTTTTCAGCAACAGGAATAACGCAGAGACAAGTTCTGGACATCAACCATAAATTGAAAGCAATAATCAATTTGGTTAAGAGGTTGGGAGTGTGCACTGATACAGCATATTGTCACACCCACACCACACGATGAACCATCTCAGGATCCCAAATTAAAATCCCACATGGGTGACATCTCAGCACCAAACTAGTTCAGATGGAATATGAGTGTGAGTTTTTTTTTTTTTTTAATATATAGGCCTACAGTGGCTAAAGTGTCAGTCCTACCACCAGTTTTCCCTACAAGTTGGAGGACCTGCTTACAGGGCTGGATGCAGGTTAGCATCATACCCAGGATGGAGCAATCGCAGATTAAAGGCCTTGCTAAAGGGCCTAACAGTGGAATCATTTTTGGCATTTACAGAATTCAAACCAGCAACATTCTGATTGCAGCGCATATCCCTACCCTCAGTGTCACCATTACGCCAATTTGGTTAATTGGTACTGTTAAATGGAGTAGTTGCAAATGTTTGCACTGCCTACAGATGGCTGCTGCTGGGGTAGGTGCCACCTCTTCTACCTCTCAACCTGAGAGATGAATAATTGGTGGGATGAAAAATACACTCCTTAATCAAATGGAATGCATTTTATTTTTAAGAACGGGAAAAACTGATAATGTCCCCACCATTACTGTACAATTCTATAAATTTGGATTACACCTACATATGTTTTTTCTTAGGCAATTGAAGTTTTTTTTCCCCCTTTGGAATTCTCGTCTCCGTTTGGAGGTTACCAATATAATGTTGTAACTTGTCACTCACTTTTTTCCTACCGTCCCAACAAAGTAAAATAACTGCATATTAAAGTTGTGAGAAGTAGAGTGCTTCTCCCTCTCTCTGATAGTTTACTATCATTAAAAGAAATACATAATACTTTGAAGCACCAACAGATTTTTGACATGTTTGAACGACTAGAACACAATACTAGAACATGGCCCAAAAAGATTACAAAGAAAAAACCTCATCTCATTGTTGACCTTAAGAAGCGCACTAGTTCAATAAATCTACTGAAATGAGTAAGAGGCACCCCACAGGCTGCCATGAACAAGGAGGGTAGGGAGAGGTGAAGACCTTGTCAGTAATCTTCCTTTTTTGCTTACTCATCCATGGCTGGCTCTTCAGTTTAGAAACACTTGACATCATTGCCCAAGGAAATAATTGCTGTCTTTTGATTGCAGGTTATGGGATCAGTACTTCAAGTACAAGGAAGTTGTTCACCTTGCATGGGGTGTGGAGAGGATTCAACAGAGCTGGGGTTAAAGCCTTCTGGAAATAATAAGGCACCTTTCACCTCTGTCTGGCGACTGCTAAAGGCTAAGTATCAATATCCCTTTTTTCACCTGGCCAATGACAGCTGTCTAGCAACCCAGCACCTCATTATGGAGGTTCATTTTAGCTTCTACATTCTTAAGAGAGTAATACCTATCAATATAGTATGTGATGATTTCTTTAGATCATGAAAATGGTACAATTAAAAACGTCTATTTAGATCTAAACAAGTCCTTTTAGCTAATACAGTCCTTCACTTAGAGTAAAGGGACCAGCTTTTCAGAGTAATGTATTTGATAAACCGTAAAATTCCAATTTTTAACATGAGTTAAAAGCAAAATAATTAAGCTGCTAAAAGATACACATTTGCTTAAGTGTAAAACTGTGGAAAGGTGAGGTTTGAAAAATTGCAAACTGATAATCAAAAAGGAGTAGAATGAGGGTACATCTTTATACGTAATATGCTACCGTAGCTGTTCGTTTCTCTGTCCAGGATTTTAAATCACTTGTATCTTGCAAACCGTTTGACCTATTGACCTGAAATTTGGCACACGTATACTACATGGCGTCTACTATTCACTTGATAATTTACCTCCAAGGTTATCCCTCTTTTTATTCTATTGTAGAATCAACTCATCAGCAGCCAGCAGGGTGGCCTTGTGTTCTTATCCCTACCACCTCCGCCGTCACTTTCCATACCTCTTCATATTTTAAATCATTCTTGAGGCAGATTGAGGACTTAAGTGCCAGCTTAAGTGAAAACTTAAGGAAAATGCACTAAGTAATTGCAACACAAGCACTGACTTAATCAGATGCTGACGAAAAAAAGAGAAGAAGCGGGCTGCTAGGGTGGAGGAAAGAAGAGCTGCTTGGGAAGCAGCAAGCGCATCAAACTCTGAGCAAATGAATGCTAAACGTACAGAGAAAGAGTCTGAAAACTAGGAATGCTCAAGTCAAGTGTATTCACTGCACGTTATTATGCAGTGCACCGTTATTGATAAATTAATGTTACTGCCCCACAGCTCAAAATGACTTAGATTCAACTCCTTGTCCTATTTAGTTCCTGTACTAGTATACATGCTCCTCAGCTCCGCCACTGTGCTTACCTTGGTTTTCTTCAAAGATTTAGATTTTCTTTCATTACTGCATAGAGAAATCATAATCCAAAAATCAAACCTGACAACCCAGCCATATAAGACAGCAATGTTACGGATCCCAACATTGTGCCACTCATTACAGATAATTCTACTGATTTAATTATTTCTATGTCCACCATCAATTATATGCCAAAGACAACCCAAAAAGGCTCATCTTGATTCAGCAGAGAAACAATTCTATCATCAAATTCTCCTGGATTCATATCTCTTCACTTTATGGAGAGTGAGTGGAGAAACTCATTACCATGTTCTTTTGTTCCCACAAAACTCAAACAGTAAGGGGAAAAATGGAGATGAAACTAACCCATAAATTCAGTTAATTTAAATTCTGAGCCCTTCAACTTTGGAATTCAGTACACTAGGTCAATTACAAATGTAACAAAAGTAAAGACTTGCCTTAAACAAATTAATCCCTCACTCAGTCTTATAATTAATTCCAATTGCAAGCTGATAGCAGGACAATGAGGTGCTAGAGTAGCTCAACGACAACCTCCAGCTCTGAAGAGAACATGTCACCCTTAAAAATGGCCATGACTTAAGTTCTCATTGTTGTATATTTTGTTTTCTATTGTGATTCACTCCAAGAATGACTGCAAAATGAAACCGCTCGTAAATTGGACAGATACGACACATAAATGCACAAACAGGATATTCTCCAAGCATTAACTTCTCTTTTATACTCAGTCATTAAAAATCAAAGCAAGAAAGGTGAGTACCCATGGTGTCAAGCATACGGATTAAATGGACAGAACTCTACAGTAAATATGTAAAATATAATTCATGCTCTACATACATAGGTGCCACACAAAAAGCAGCCTAACAGTATGCACTCTATCCAGAGATTATTCCTACATCCTTATTCCCAATGCAACAACTAAAGGTGCCATCTTATTTGTGCCCAGAAATGGAGTAGGTAGATTTAAAAAGGATGGCTGGATGAGCATATGTGCAGTGTTAATTACGGATAAGACAATTTTTGCAATAACTTCTAATTTCACGCACAGTGTTTCTCAACCACAGAATACCACTGTTGGTTCTCCTAAGCGATCGACAGCACTGCAAGTACTATCAGTCTTTATTATTGAAACAACTCTTGTAAAAGTTCACTCTGTATAACTTTTGTCTTTCCAATCCAACAGGTGTTTTTAAAAAAAAAAAAAAAAAAGAGATCACTGGATTGTTTGCTATATTTTGGTATTTGCCACACTGTATTAATCCCCAAGTTGGGATGTCTGCATTATCTGCATACAATATTGTAGGTCAATTTTAAAAAAAAAAAAAGGTTTTCAAACCACATGTATACTAATCAATATAGAATATATACAAACTCAATACATAAGGCAGGTCAGCTGAGAAATGAAAGGAGGTCCAAAACACAGTTGGCAAAAATGTGTCACCATGCATCTCCAGAGTCAAGTAATCTTCCTTTTAAATAGCACATTTTACACTGACACTATACAAAGTCTTCAAGCTAACATGGATACTTCCCTCTTTTGATATATTCTTTGCTGAACTTAGAGGGTCATCCACCATGGTAATCGATATCAAACATTACAATCATGAAAATACAAATAGAATTGTATGCCAATCCATTATAGCAAGAAACACATTTCAGGGGAAAAAAAAAAAAAGCTTTGGATCTGGTAACAGTCCTTTGCAAGGCACACCAATTTCCAATTGCCATCCAAAGCAAGATATTTAACAGCAATTTTGTTCCAAGGATTATAATGGATGTTGTACGATTTTTGTTTAAATTTTATTTTTTTTATTTCTCCAATTTCTCCACATCCACACACCAAGGACAATTTAGGATCGGCAATTCACCTAACATGCATGTCTTTGGATTGTGGGAGGAAACCGGAGCACCCGGAGGAAACCCACGCAGACATGGGGAGAACATGCAAACACCACGCAGGGAGGACCCAGGAAGCGAACCTGGGTCTCCTAACTCTGAGGCAGCAGCGCTACCACTCTGCCACCATGCCACCCTAATTTAATATCATCATGGGATAAAAATATTAAAATAGTTATTCATATTTGAAAGGGGCTGAGTGGTGGCTCTGAGGCAAGGAATCTGCACTGGTAATCGGAAGGTTGCCGGTTCAAATCCCATAAACACCAGAAGTGACTGTAGTCCGTTGGGCCCTTGAGTAATGTCCTTAACCTGCAATTACTCAGTCCTGGGTATGATGTTAATTTGCATCCATTCCTGCATGTAGGCCCTCCAACCTGCAAGGAACAACCTAGGGGTTGGTGGCAGAATTGGCTACCCAGTCACCATAAAAAAACCTCGCACTGTTTCATTCTATCTGAACAAGTGTGGTGCTGAGGTTTCAGCCATTGCATGGCTGTACTTGGGTCCTAATCTGAGATCCTGAGTTGGTTTGTCATGTGGTGGGTGCAGCAATGTGTGTGCTCCTAACCTCTCTCTCTCTCTCTCATATTTGAAAAATGTGTATCACATTAAAATATTTTAATTCAGCTATGAAGACTGTTCACCATAAATAAAAATTTGTATGGCATGAGTGGGGCTTGTTCATCGATTCTTCAAAAGTCAACTTGAAAAAAAAAAAGTCTTCCCCTGTAATGGAAATAAATTACCTTCTGCACCAATAGCACATCCCTCCTAGCATGAGAATTGTATGAGAATGTGAAGCTACTTTAAAAATATGTTCTGTATCAGAAGTAATTGGAATATCTAGCGAGATCCAAAGATGATTTTATTTTTGCTTTGTTGCAGTTCGGTTACATCAGTAGGGGCAAAAATCACTACTATGATCAGAAAAAAACAGCAGAAATGTGCCTCACTTGTACTAGGAACGGAAAATGTGGTAAGCAGTCCACTTTTTGACTCTGAGAAAGTTTACCATCCTTCTTGGCATATCAGAATTGAAGTTATGAAAAACTGTTAATGCGATGGACAAAACACAAAATGAGATTCATGTACTCAAGAAATAATTTATCCCTGATCAATGATGCAGAGATTAAGGAAGGTGTTTTTGTAGGTCTGCAGATCAGAGAAGTGTTAAAAGATGAGAGATATAAAGAAGAGCTGAATGAAGCCGAGAAGGCTGCTTGGCAGAACTTCAAAAATATTTGCACAAAACTTTCTGAAAATTCTAAGTCTTTTGAAATAGTGAGTGACCTTCTCAAGTCATACCAAAAAATGGGGGTATGATTCATTTCTTGAACACCTTCCCTGAGAGCGTTGCTACGTTCAGTGATGAACATGGAAAACCATTTCATTGGGACGTTTCCAACATGAGAAAAGTATTACCAAATCAAGTGGAGTCCCAATATGCTATCAGACTACTGCTGTATTCTTAATATAGTAATACAGTACAGAGGAAATAAAAAAAGGATACGTTTTATTTTATACAACTGCTATAATAAAACGTATAAATAACAACATTTTCAAACTTAAGTTGCACATCATTCAAAAACCTCACCTGATAGAAAAATTCAAAATGGAGATTTAGATTTGGCACACAAATTCAATAGGACTCGGGTATTTTCCCCTTAGGGGAATGCGGACAATTGAAGTCATCAGCAAAAGACTTTTAAGCATATTAAATTGAGTGTTTGATTGTAATGTTTAAGAGAGCTCTAATTTGAGTGTTGCGTTTATTGAATGACCAATGCCATAACTAATTAGCATGTGACCCATGCCATTATTTAACCATTTCCACAACCATACAATCCATAAAAAATAATTTCTCATGTAACAAAAATGCTGTGTATAAAATTAGGGCTTCCTTTGGCAGAAGTGAGCTAGTTTGCCTCAATCCATGGCTGTTTCCGGATTTGCGACCACTGGTGCCAGATTGACTTTGGCCCTCCACATCCCTGTAATGTAGTAAGTCAGTTTGGAAAATCAATGAATGAATGAGTGAGTGATCACTTCTTACTTAGAAAGCTCCGAAATCAAATACTTCAACATTCCAGGCTAAACTGTTTACTCCAAAATAAACCCGAGAAACTGATCATCTGATGCCAAATTTCCCAGCAGAAATCACTTGTTCATTTTGCAGTTTTTACCCTGAAACTCACCTTGTGTTAGTTGTAATGTACAATTGAAATACAATCTGGATTTTTGCAGCATTTTACATTTAAGCCAGCTCTTAAGTTTCTCATTTTGTCTGAACTTCATCATTTGAAAATGCAAAGTGTAGGGAATCATCCATTACATATTTTAAGTAATGTGAAGTTAAATTGTTAACCACTTCACAAGATCCTTGGAGAGCAGCAGAATGCTTCTGATCACATTTTCCGCTTGTGCAATCCAGAATGGTCTTGCTGATAAAAATGGTAAAAACAAGGAAGGGAAAATGCAGGCATATGCAAAATTCTATTTTTATTTTCCTTATCCAAAAAACAAAAGGTCAAAATTAACCATGCAATAAGTAAATGGCCTGTAACAAAGGCAATATTCAAAAGAGAAAGCAAAGCAAAATAAAGTACTAAGGGCCTTCACAAAGGCTGTCAAGACAAAATATTAGAGCACTGAACTAGGCCTGCTCATTTTTTAGGTCACCAAACCTTCGCATTATGTCACTGCTAGAAGAATAAATTTTGCCAGGCCACATACAGTAGGTGGATTGGCAGGGCAAGGTTAAAATGTGAAAGAGGACACGGTGGGCACAGTAAATGGTAATGAATGTACTCATCGATTCATGTTTGTTAACACATATCATTACTTATTAGCATTATGCCATCATTAGTGGCTCAGACACAGCAGATACAGCTCAAAAGATGTATTTAAAATAAGAAGCTACTTTTTTTTATTTATAAAAATAGATAGACAGACAGAGAAACTGATAGAGGCACAATATAGATAGATTTATTTGTCTCTGTATGGAAATTTGGTTTTTACAGAAGCTTTTTTTAATAAATAAATAGATTAATAAATAAACACACATGCTGTGCTCTAAATACACTCCTGAAGGAATACAATTTAAAAAGAAAGAAAACTTCTGATTTGGCAGTCACAGTCCCACTAAGGCATTATGCAGAGGTATTGCTGTTGGTACAAACGAGCCCCCGTAGCGTTTTTTGACTTAGTTCTGCTGAATAATTCATTGGCTGAAAGTCCTCCGTTTTAGTGTGTCAGAGAGAGGATGTGCAGCTTTGTTCATAATGGCACTCAGTTTTGTTTTCATTCTCTCCTTCACTACTGCCTTCTATACCTGAGCCTGGCCTTTTAATCAGCTTGTTGATTTGGTGGGCCTCTCTTGATGTTACCAGCCCAGCACACCACAGCCTAGAAAATCACACTGGCCATCACAGAGTTGTAGAAGATGTGATGTAATATCACTTCTCACATTAAAAAAAGTACACAGAGCCTGCTCTGCTCTCTTATTAGTGCTTGAAAGCAAGGGTTTTTGTTGCAGTTTGCAGCCTATTTTATTCACACATTTTCTGATTTCTTTGCAGTAAAGGGTTGCATGAAGGCAGTAACTAACAGTAGAATGAAATGCAGGGAACAGTAGAGAGTAAAGGACAGGGACAGAATGCCAGAATATCACAAGGCTCACTCATGTTCACACTCACACTTACTGCCTATTATATCCTTCTAAACAGCTACTTTCACTTCTCTGGACATCTAACTAGACAGATGTATTGGAAAATTGTTCCAACACACTCTGGGTGTTTAATCATACCGTGTAAAAATTTTCCAAATAAAGATCAAGGAAAACCAAAGAGAAGAAAATCACTCTTTTACAAACAAGACTAACTTATTAAATCATTTACTAAGCGCACACATTAACTCCTTCAATTTTCCAATTAAAAGTTCCTCAGGTTAAGCGATCAGTAGAAAATAATGCATATTTAATGCTGACAGGTTTATTAATTTAGTGTTTCACTGATGGTGGTGTAATAAAATAATATTACAATAAAATCACAAGTGCCAGTTTTCCATAATGTGCCAGAAAAAATGAAGAAAAAAAAACAAAAAAAAACAACATTTGACCAGAACATTGAGTTTGTTACCCAATGAGCCACCATAGCTCAGTATAAAATGGCAATTGTCTTCACCAAATCAATCCGTTTCATTCATTCATTTCCTAGTGTAATCTGAATAAGGTGCTTTTGTTGAAATCACATAACTGTTCAGCTGCAGGTAGTATTTTGTTTTAACACTGTATTTAAATAGGGTCTTGTTTCACTTCAAATTACAGGCTTATACAGTACTTTGTGCTTTTAGGAATCTCTCTTTTGGTTACAGGTCTTAAATCTCAGCTCAATAATCGGTTATTAAAAAATCATTTTATAACTTGTATTTGAATCAATCTAAACCATTCACAATCCACTGCTGGGAAAAGGGTGCAGCAAAATATTTAGCTGAATACATTTATTGTCTTTAATATATGCAAAGAGTTTTTTTTTTTAATTCTCTATAATCTTTTTTTATATGGGGGGCGCATCTCTAAACTGAATTTAACGTCAGCAGTTTAATCTACTTTGACATGCTGCTGGCAAAACAAAGCCTCCTATCACCGTGTTTATCTTTTCAATTAGGCGGGGAGTGAGATTTCATTGAAAAGTGCTTAATCATGAGGGTTAGTGTTATTTGTATTAACGAATGAATACTGTGGCAGCTAAACGGCTGAGCAATATCTTACAAACTGGTGGGATGCAAACAACCTGTCACTTTGAACATCTTTCAACTACGTAACTGATAATGCTTCACATAAAAAAGGTAACTTTGTAAACTGATTCTCTACATTCTGTTTGACGCATGTTTTCTTACCTGCATAAATCATTTTAGTGGGGACGTCTGATAGGTACAGTGCTCTGGTGCCCATTTTAAGGTTGCAACCAAGGCTCCCCATGACCCTGAACTGGAATTAAATAGATAGATGTATTTTTAATAGGCAGTAATAAATTTATTGTAATGTATACAGAGGGGTTGGCACAGTGGTAGCACTACTGCCTAGCTGTAAGGAGAGCAGGATCCCGGGTTGTCCCTCTGTGGAGTTTAAATGTTCTCCAGGTGTCTGCTTCCGTTTTATTTGAGTGCTCCAGTTTACTCCCACAGTCCAAAGTCTTGCAGGTTAGGTGGATTGGTGATACTAAATTGGCCCTTCTATGACACTATTTAAGGTTTCTTTTACCTTCCTTAAAACAAGATGTACATACAAATTATTATACAGCAATAAACAAATATAAACAGAGCTTCATAAATCATAAATGTAAATAAATGACATACTATATTTGTAATACATCTACTGGCCTTAACATCCACTGCAATTTTATTCGACTGGCCATGGAACTACATGTAATGACATGGTGATTAGTGCTGCTGTCTCGCACATCTTGGGTTTGAGTCTCACTCCCAGCGGCTGGGTATGTGGAGTTTACAGTCTCCCTGTATCTATGTAGTATATTCTCCAAGAATTCTGGTCTTCTTCAAAAGTCCTAAACATTTATACATTAGGTTAACTAACAATACTAAAATGGCACTTGTGTATTTGGGGGTTTATCTCAAACCTTGCATCTCTTGATCCCACAACCCTGAGCTGGATTAAGTAGATTTGGAAATTCCATGGTGGAAATGGAAACATGCAGGCCAGTCCTAGAATTGGACCAACTTCAGGAAGGCAACCAATCACAGGATTCCATCATATCAGAGGTCAATGGCATCAAAGGATTCTGCCTGTAACTTGCACATTTCACAAATGGGGCTGTTGGCAGCTAGCTGGTCTAATTCTACCAGATCAGACCAAAACTATGCACCCTCAGGTGTGTGTTTTGCCCCCAAAGATCATCATTACACTGAAAGCTTTACCAGTTCTCTGTTGATACCCAGCATATAAGCATAATATCTAATACACCATTGAACACATTTGCTTCTTATAACCGTTTTTTTCAGTTTGTAGTAATTATGCAGAACTACTATTGAAAAGGGTTCATTAAAAATGGTGTTACTATATTTGTACATGTGTATTCCCTAAACTTACTGTAAATTGCCCGTTTACACTTTTCCTCCTTCCATTCATTATACTTTTTTTACTTCATTTTCAACGCAGGTTGTCAGATTAGATTTATCTTCAGTTTTCTTAACCATATCCTGCTCTGCCTAATTTTAAGACATAACTCTCTTGCTGCAATTTGGCTGAGCCTAATATTGAGTTCAATAACTAGACCTTTTGAAAACATTAACTTGACGCAAGTTGCAGTAAATCAATCCTGATTCAGTCATGTCAGTAATTCTCCTGCTCACTTAATCAAATTCAGAGTTATGGGGCTAAGGCCTATCCTGGCAGTGCTTGATACAAGAAAGGAAACCACTCTAGCCAGGGAAGCAATCCATCACATTGTCCAATCATACACAGGCAATTTTAATGTACCCTAACCTACACATCTCTGATTTGCCTCCCACACCCCCAAAGTACCGAAACGAAAACCCTTATAGATATGTGGAGAATGTCAGTATGGAGAGCATACAATAACCAGGGACAGGATTCAAACTCAAGACTTGGAAGTTCTTTCCACTGTACTGTCATGGCACTCCTAAATTTTATTTATATTATATACTAGCTGCCCCCCCCCACGGTTCCACCTGCGTAGTAGTGGAACAGGACAAACTTTAAAAATCAATTAAACAAAAAAAAGTAATAATTTGTATTGAGAAGAATTTAAATTGATAGCTTTCATAGCCAAGGGGTCTTGATATATAATATTTTTGGTATGTAATGTGGTAAATGTAAAAAGCTGGCAAGGTATCTGTGGCCAAGCAGAAGGTAGGTATGCTGCAACGTCAAATGTTGACGGTGTATCTGATCATGTTCAGCTTTGATGGGAGTGCATCCCCCATGTTGGGAGAAGAGTAAGTGGCCATCATATCTCTGCCAAAGAGCAGGTACCTTCTAAAACATATGTAGCTGTGATCTCTCTCTCAAACACATCAAACGTTACTCTAACAATCTCTAGATGATAACGTCTGCTGAAATAACAGGTATTGCTAGCTAAGCAGAAGCAAAGTATGCTCTAACACATGACGAGAGGTAGAGCGACTTCAACGGAGGCTGGCACATGAGTGAGGATAGCCCCGCCCAGCTCCCTACTCCTGAGGTCCCACCTCCCCTCCCCTTGGCCCACAGCCTGTTTCTAGGATTCATGTGAATAAATCGGTACCACAACCAAACTATAATACTGAGAGCGCGATGTGAGAAGTCACAAAATCAACTGGAATGTTCAAGCAAATTATAGAAAAAAACCCGATCTAAATTCGTTAAGTACTCTCATGAAACTGACAGGCAGACGTATTTTTTGATAGATAGATAGATGGATGGATGGATAAAGAGATATCTATCTATATTATATATCTATATCTATATCTATATATATATATATATATACACACACACATATACATATATACATATATACATATATACATATATATATATACACATATATACACATATATACACATATATACACATATATACACATATACACACACACACACACACACACACAGAGAGAGAGAGAGATTGTACATTTACAGTAGACATGAAGCCATACCAAGTTTCTTAGCTATAATATGTTTTTCAATATCAATATCATCCTTATTAAACTTTTATAACCACCTACTCTACCAGCATTTCCACAGAAATTAGGTAGTATGCAGCCATCTGTAGAGCTTAGTAGGCTTAGAATGCCTTGTTACCTGTACATCTTAACTAGACCCCCAATAGTGGCATTACTCTGTAGTGTCTTGTCTCAAACTGAATGCTTTTAAATTTTGACCCGATTTTTCTTTGCATTAGAAAATGTGTCCCAGTGATGGAGAATCACCTTTGATATTTACCTGCAATATAGTGGCATTCTGGCATTGCCTAGAAGTCTCAGATCTAATATATCTGTGTCACCTATTTAATAAAAGATTAAAAACTGCAAATTACATGATCACTTTCATGCAACAAGTTTATAATTCTCCAGTCAAGGTAGATTTGCCATCCATCTAAACTGAAGATTTTCTCATTCTTCCAAAATTGAGACCAATACTTGTAGCAAACATAACATCAACATGCAATATATTTTTTTCTTCAAAAGATGGTTTACTATATTTGTATCCATTTTGCCTTTACAGATAAATCATATAATTTTGGGATTTGTTAGGAAAAAAAGCTTTCTGGACACAGGTAGTGATATCCTCCAAGACACTTCTAACACTTGAGGTTGTGGATTTGATCCTTTCACCCAATAGTGAAGACCAACCTTGCAGGTTTAGTTTCTTTTAAAGTCTGCATGTTTCACTAATGTTGTAATTCAGGCCATATCCAACTAAACAAAATCTGTTAAGAGGCACTAGGGTTCCTAAAGATGACATTTTTCCTCACTTTCCAATAAAATCTAACATCTTAAATGGTACAATTAACAGCTTTGAGGGCAGTCTTAAATTATCACCTTTATTTAAATTTATGCCTTTATCTATGGGGTCTTACAATGTTTGAAATACAATTGGTGTAATATTTTTAGTTTTACAATTGGACCACAGGCAGGGGAAAGGACTTACTTGTGGCCACGTAGTGTCAGTAGTGGATTTCAACACACAGCCTAAGGGTTTGAAGTCCAAAGAAGCCCCCTACCACAGTGCCTGCCTATTTATCAATTATTTATGCTAGATGAGGTGTTAAAATAGACAACTGCAGTAACTAAAAATAACATCAAAATGATAAGCATACAACAGATATTTCATTATAGTCGTTTCTTCCACAAAACGGCTTTTAGGCTTCCTCTACTTTGAGGCTCAATTTCGCTTTTATGTTCAACTTTGTCTATTAAAAATATCCAGCCACCTAAGCAAACAAAAGAGTTTCCTAAACAAAAGATATAATGCAAACAGAGCGTTGTAGCGAAGTTCATGCTTGTTTTGGCTAACGGAAAGAAAAGAAATGTTAGATTGGTGGAAAGCAAGGCTTATTCCACATGTAATCTCAGATCCTTTCCTCTTTCTATTCTCTTTCTAGCTGATAAAGATCCCAGACTTTACATTTGTCTCCCTGACACTCCTCAAGTTCCTTTACAGTTAAGTAATAGTCGCACACCTGGGTTGCATTAGCCACTAAAGGGAATCTGAAGCCACTAAGCAGATACTGTAGCTAGTAAGGTGTTTGGCTCCTGGACTGGAAGCAGTGAAAACCATTATGCTGCTTGTCCCTTTTATACGCGAGTGAGCTTCACAAAATAAGGCCTACGATATCTGTCCTCTGAGCCACAGCAAGAGGATACACACTTTTAATATTCTTTGATGTGCCATGCAACCTACTGGCTAAGTGAATGAAGTGAAATGTGCCAATTCAGTTTCACCAGTCACCGAGTGATCCTGACTAGTTCGTCAACTTGCCAATGTTCATTTTCAAGAGTTAAGCAAACAATTGTACTTTAACTGTAAAAGATGTAACGTAGGCTGCGGTGGGCTGGCGCCCTGCCCGGGATTTGATTCCTGCCTTGCACCCTGTGTTAGTTGGGATTGGCTCCAGCAGACCCCCGTGAACCTATGGTTAGGATATAGCGGGTTGGATAATGGATGATTAACATAAATAGCTCACTTATCTGCTTTCAAAATGGGAAGTCTGAATTCCCTAGTGATTAATCCTTAGTCTACAAAGTAGAATAAAAATTAAAACCATAAAGACAACCTTCTTCCCTACTTTAGGGTTCAATTAAGTACATTGGTCCTCGTCACATTTTATTACAGGAGCCTGTCACCGGGCTTTAATTGAACTTGTCTGTTAACCGTTCAGCACACCGCTCAGATGGTGCTGATTTACTGTTCCAGTGATGTAGCGCAAGTTATGCAAAGAAGAAATTTAGCAAACCAGTGTTAGTGGAGGTTGTATTTAAACACCTGGCACCCACTTACTTCCTGAACAGCTATGGGAAAGTGCAAAAATAAAAGTTATTCTTAAAAGTGACATTTTTTAAAGTTGTAAAACAGCAGTAAACAAGGGCTCCCTAGGGGGCAATAGTCAGCATCAGCAGAATAAGTACTTGAAGACTGAGACAGTAGAAGGGTCGAACTATTCTTAACTTTGTAATAATGCATAATAGAAATGCATCTACTAAATCATACTCCTTTCCCCTTCTGCCATGGGTTATTATGCTACCAAATAAAACAGGTCATTATGAAATATTATAGAAATCTTGCAGTCTAGAGTTTCGGTTACCCTGTTAGCAAATGAAAAGTTTGCAGCTAAACTCTACCAGGTTGGCATCTTTACTTTGTGTAAACCAGGGTTCTCAAACTCTGGTCTTGGTGGGCCAAGTGGCTGCAGGTTTTCATTCTAACCCTTTTCTTAATTAGTGACCTGTTTTTGCCGCTAATTAACTTCTGTTTAATAAAATATTAATTGACTTGTTTAATATTTGTTTCCCAGAAGTTCTTCATCATTCTTCTGAATTGCTTCATTTCATTCTTTAAACGGCACCCAAACAGAAATGAAATGTGAAGTGAGTGAGCCAACCGAAGACCAACTAAGTCAAGCCCTCAAACTCCAACCAATTTCACTCCAACCAGTTGCTTAATTAGGCACCGAGTCTTGTTGTTAATTAAACCTGTTCTTTAATCCAATGTCTTGTTGCTTCTCTCATTGTGCAATGGTATACATTTCTGAAATTGTTGATTTTCTCTTTTCTAAGAGCACTGGTCAAATGTTTTGTAGACCCGAGCAGATCAACATTCCTGACACCTTCATCTTTCTTTACTTTCAGATGCTGTATGATGGATACAGTTTGCTGGTCATGTTTTGGCTCATTTTGTATCTCACTATTGTTTTTCAGCTAATTAAGGAAAAAAACAATTAAGGGGTCCGAGTCTTCAAGAGCAAGTCAATTACAATTAATTTAAAAATAGTTAATTAGCAGCAAAAATTGGTCACTAATTCAGGTAATGCTTAGAATGAAAACCTGCAGCCACTGCGGCCCTCCAGTACCAGAGTTTGATAACCCTGGTATAAATATTACATTTATTTGATTAGAAAAGAGTTAAAAAAAAAAAAAAACAAACTTTAACAATAGTAAATTTGGATTAAGTTAGACAAAGACAAATGAGATAATAAATGCATCATCCCAAAACATGTTTAGAATTGATGGTCTTCACTTCAACTATACCAGAAAAGGACAGCAACATATGGAAAGGTCCGGCCCACTAAAGCTACAGTTAAATGTTGAATGATTTTGTCCAGTTTAGCTTTTATAATACTTTTCATTGAGGGCAGCTTTAGAGCATTTACACATATTTAAAAATTATAGTGTGATTTAAGTTGTGTCCATTAGGGTTAGCATGACTACAGTATATACTAGCGGATAAGTCAGGACTTGATTTTACTGTATAATGTCCATCCATCCATTTTCTAACCCGCTGAATCCGAACACAGGGTCACGGGGGGTCTGCTGGAGCCAATCCCAGCCAACACAGGGCACAAGGCAGGAATCAATCCTGGGCAGAGTGCCAGCCCACCACAGGACACACAAACACACTCACACACCAAGCACACACTAGGACCAATTTAGAATCGCCAATCCACCTAGCCTGCATGTCTTTGGACTGTGGGAGGAAACCCACGCAGACACGGGGAGACCATGCAAACTCCACACAGGGAGGACCTGAAAAGCGAACCCGGGTCTCCTAACTGTGAGGCAGCAGCACTACCCACTGCACCACCGTGCTGCCTACTGTATAATGTCTGGTATTTTATAATGTTGGTCATATAATTTGTATGTGGAAACCTCGCACTATTGGTCTAAGAGATTATGATACGCTAACACCCTCCTGAGAGAGTAACCACAGAGCACACCGCCTTTTTTTTCTATGTGTTTTTTGCGCCGATTTATGTTTTTTGTATCTAACCCCCTCATACACCTTTATCGAAAGAGCATCCCTTATCTACAATGTAGCATTCGATCTGAAGAAAATATGAAGCTGGTTTTAAATTAAAGGTCATTGAGGTAGCAAAAGAAATTGGTAACTGCACTGTTGCAACAAAATTCGATGTGTCTGAGAAACTGATGTGAGATTGGAGGAGGCAAGAACATGTAAAAAAAAAAAAAAAAAAGTAAGAGGTTTCCAGAACATTCTGCCATTGAGAAAGAGTTTCTGTTTTAGCTCTTTTTGATGACAAAGTCTCAGAAGAAACAAAGTAAAAGATGGCGCAAGGCGGTGGTAGCTCTCAGTAGCCATCATTTCAGACATTCCTTGACATTTTAAGCGGACAAACAAATCTGAACAGTTGAAGTTGGAGGATCCAGCAACAGAAAGGACAAAATCCTTCTTTGACGTCCCAGTGGAAAAAGGCCAAGAAAGGTCTCAGTCATTTTTTCCAAGAAACCACAAGAATAGTGAACAGATAATGAAATCTTGTGATCTATCGGGATGCATGACAGTAATGAAAAACACAGCTGACGAAAGAATACATCTCATGGAAAAGTATAACATCCCGGTAAAGGACGAGGAGCAGAAAAAGTTTATTCTTTGACTGGTCACAAACCATTGTCAGAATTTTCCAACTTATAAGACAGTGCTAATGTTGTAGACCCACGAGTGTGGAACGGTTGTCTGCTGTCCAGTTCAGATGACATAAAAACTGACCTCTGAACGTTGTTCATTTTCATTAAAATTTTGTGTGTTATGAATATGATGACGAATAAAACTAGGCTTGTGGAGAAGTTGAGTCTGTTAGGTTATATATTTATGGACCACCCTAAACATACATATTATGTTAAATAGTAAAACAGAAATGAACCTCAAAAAACAGCAAACAAGTCATGGCATTACAAAGCTCTGTAAACATAACAGAGAAATGGCTAATTGACAGTGGAGGAGAGGAAAACAAACACCCCGTTTAACATCATTACTGGAGAAAATAAACCTCTCTGCATTCCATGCTCAGTTATATTAGGAAAGTAATAGACGGTCACAGGCTACAGAAGTTTATGGATCATCACACTTCCCTCTCTGTTGCATTCATGCACTTTGGGAGAAATGCAAGGTCACTCAGTGATGGTTTTCTACTTCACCCACACATAAAACGATTAAAGATTAGGATTTTTTTTATTTTGGCAAAAATAAAATACTATTGAAAAAAAGATTAAGCAGATATCGTTATGGCAGCAAATTCAGTGTGATCACAAAGTGAAATTTTTAGCTGATTTGGCAATTAATCTTACTGAATGAAGAGAGACATCAATGTTGCATCACAACTCTGATAATTCAGATTTCATTATTTTTGTCTGCCAAATTCTGCTTCTCAGAGCTACCACTTCAAGAAACGTTCATATGAATTAAAGCGTAACTCTTTCTGTCATGTATGGGGTTGGTGGTATTTCTGAATGGGGTGAGATTTTTTCTTGGCCTTTATTATTTTGTTTATAGAAATTGCATGTTTGATTGATAACCACTCTTTTTAAATTAAGATGTAATACAAAGAGACATTTTCCATTGGGAATCTCATATTTCTTGTCTGTTCCATAGCATGTGAACATAGAAAAAACATCAATTTTTACTCATTTAAAAATTTTAACAGGTTTTAAAAGGAAACAGCAGTTTAATCAGCAGCATGAAGCATGCTGTACACCTCTTTAACTCGAGCCAAATTCATTTAATAAGTCACCCTGTACTTCACAATTTCCCACTTGATGAAAATACTTATTCATGGTTATTTTAAGTTATATCATGTTGCAGAATCTCTTTACAGAAATGTAGACTTTCAAATGCTTATCATATTAAAACCACTATGATAAAATGCAACAAAGACATTCCTGTCTGAAACCTGATATAAAAAATAAGCAGTTTTATAACGCTTTTGTCAGAGACAATGGGTACATTTTAGCACTAATGAAATCAGATAAAGTCACTTAAAGAGCATTATAGTTACTGGACCATGGAGTTAGAAAAAAGCCTTTTGCCCCCCTCCTTTTCATATCCCAATATGTTTTAAAAAGCTGACTTTAATTTGTATGGCTTTTGACCACCTGAGAAGAATAAACAAACCTTGTTGTGCAGCAAATTAGGAAAAGACATGCTGCGCACAGTGGAGTGATCCAGGAGTGATTCATCTAAGGCGGTATTTCTGGACTACTGCCATTAAATATCATGGTTTACTGTAACTATCTTTGATGGAAAGTCATTTTTTTAGCACGTCCCTAGAAGAAAGTGCTGGACACATCCTCCCCATATTCAACCACGATCTCACACTCCTCTTACAGCTCCTCCTCATGCCAGGGCATTAGCCTGCTAACTTAAACAACATTCCTTCACCTTGGGAGGCAATCAGTTGTGCTTCATATGTAGTTAGTTGGACAACCACCCATATGAGCAAAACCATCTAATGAGTTTAATCTTCATTATTGGTGGTTCACATATTGGTTAAAATTCTTCATAGGCTGTGTAACTTAAGACTTTACAAGCATGAAATTTGTGACAATGATGGAATGCAAAATGCTTGTAGATATGTATGCAACAAACATTCAACTGGATGTCTTTTACAATCAGGTTAAAGCAAATAATAAAAGTCTGTCATGTTATGTACCTGATATGAATATCTTGCATTGTTTCATATCTCTAAAACTGACAGCTTTAGACCAAAGCATAACTAAGAATTGCCTCTTGACTCTTTAATAAAAATTCTACAGAAAAAGCTCCATTTTACGTTAGGTCAAGAGTAGAAATGTTATACTAATAAGAAGAGCAGAAACAGACAGCAATAGCGAGTATAGGCTTAACATAATTGTCCCCAAAACAATTACACACCATTTATCTAGTGGAGAGTGCACATCATGAACAATACTAGTACCATACAGTAAATGAGATTTATTTTTAACTATGAAATAGTCAGTCAGTCATTTTCTAACCCTCTTAGTCCTGCCTATCCCAGCTAGCACAGCGTGCAAGGCAGGATCAAACCCTGGGCAGTCCAGTACAGGTTGAACAACACACTCAAGCATTCGCTCACTCACACAGGACTGTTTTAGTATCGACAATCCGCCTAACCTGCAGGTCTTCAGACTGTGGGAGGAAACCAGAACACCCAGAGAAAACCCACACAGACCCAAGAAGAACACGCAAACTCCATGCAGGGAGAACCCGGGATGCAAACCCAGGTCTACTTACTGGAAGGCAGCAGCACAACTACTGCGCCACTCTACCACCCCCTATGAAATAGCATTAACAAATTTCTCATCTAATACAAATTAGAGTATTAGAGCACGATAGTGGATGGTGCATTCCACATATGTGATGCATTAAACTGCATGGAGTCTGGTTTAGTCTGGTTCAAGATGCAGGGACTTCAAAACGTCTGCTTTTCTTTCCACAGTTCAGAGACATACAGTTACATAACAGCTTTTCCTAATTGTCTAAGCCACTGAAATCCCATTTACGATAGCTCCCTGCCCTCTGTTCATTTCTTCCAGGGTTTGCTTCAGCTCCCTGTATTCCTGAACAGGATAAGAGGACAAGAAAATTTAAGGATGAATCTCATGACAGTACATGCCATCAATCAGCAACACTGATGATAGGAGCAAATCTTCAACGAACTCCGGTTCTGCATACATTGTGATGAATCTTTGAGGTCAGCCTAGTCCAATACATTGTTGAATGACAAATATTACTACCTTTTTTATAAATGCAGTGATCAACCAGCAGAGGGCAAAAGAGACTGCCGTTTGCCTTTCATTTAGGCTTCTTTTTCTCAAAAAAATGTCCTCAACTGTTGACGATGACAGATCTTTGCATTGCAGAAAAAAAATCTTTTACAGAAATCTGAACATTTCTTTTCCCCCCAAATATTATTCTAATTGGTAACGTCTCTTCTATAGAATTTTCATCCATATATTTGTTGATTGTACCTGCTATCACATTCAGGTTCACAAAGCTAATTAAAAAAATAATATGAAAGTGAAAAATTCCAAAAGGACTGTTCCACG
The DNA here is from genome assembly GCF_016835505.1 of Polypterus senegalus. Taxonomy (NCBI): domain Eukaryota; kingdom Metazoa; phylum Chordata; class Cladistia; order Polypteriformes; family Polypteridae; genus Polypterus; species Polypterus senegalus. The sequence goes on from NC_053157.1 coordinate 38,646,248, forward strand.
TTAACATAATGAAAGATATACAGTAAGTGGCTACTAATGGTTAGTCTCTAAATTCAATGGATAGGGTCTTTCAAAATTACTCCATAACCAAGGGGAAACAGAAATTGGAAACAGCTAGTAATGCAATGGATTCCCAGTTGGTAGAGAAAAACAAATGTAACAGCAGGACTCTCTTGGGCTGCGGGAAACAAGTCAAATGTCATTTCCATTTTTCTAGATGTACCTGTGGGGTGTACAGATGTTTTAGTCTTAGATGGGACCTCTTCTGCTAAAGACAGTGTTAAAGAACATCTCAAGAGCAGCCTAACACTACTCATAAAATTACTGAAACACGTATGAATAGGTGTAGGATTTTTTGGGGATTGGGAGCAGAAGTCCAAGCCATTTGGAAAATAGGAAGCAGCCCTGTAGGCTACAATGATCAAACATGGAGAAAACATAAATGCACCACATACATGCAGTTCACTCAGAGCCAGTAGTGACTCACATATTAAAGTGATCAGGAAGCCAAAGCCTGAGGAGCAAACCCTCCAAAAATAAAGGGAGAACATGCAAAGGCCATACAGTTGCTGCAGAGGAAAAACAGCAAAAAGGATCTCTTTACAGCCCTTTTATTCTTGGTAGTTTACTATATTTTGACATTTTTTAACACAAACCTTCGAAAGATTTTATTATTTTAAAGTCCATACATGCAAACTGTCCTTTTGTTCCGGCTACTTGAAGAGTAACACATGCATGTGTCCTAGTAAGAGCAGCTCTTAACCCCTTAAGGGTCAGGTGTTTCGGATTTAGCCAAAGATATAGTTGTAACTTTAAAGTTGCAGGGTTAGGGAAACTGTTAAGGATTTCATCATACTCTAGGCATGCGATCTGACGAAATGATTGAAGGAGCAGGTTTATATTAGGAATGTAACAAGATGTCAGAAATCTGGATCTAAAATGAACTCAGACACTAAAGGGAAAACGAAAGCGTCTGAAAACAAAGCGATACAGGATTATTAAAAGGTACAGCTCCGGGAATGGGACTGTCAAGAGGGAGAATGCACATTCAACCCCCGTTACAAACATCATCAGCCAGATTTCGGATCGAACGTAAAACATCACCAATGCCACCGTTTGACTGCGTCCATACAATTTGTATGATGTTTGTTTCATATGCTAAGAATCAAAACATGAAAATCGGTAGCACTCCTGAATTCATGTTATCGCTATTCGTTAAAATTATAAAGCCGATCTTCAGCGATTAACAGTTATTAAAATAAGCAGTCTCGTTATTTAATTAAAGACTAACAGAGCTCAAATAATGTACAATTGACATTTTAACATCATGCTAAATAAACAGATCGCACAACATCTTACATGGTTTGAAGTAGCCTGTTGATTAAAAGCGTAAGATGCTGCTCAGCAGATAATCACGAAACGCCCCCTTGTCTACGCAGCGGCTCTCACCTTCCCAAAACTAGCCACATGTATTAAAAGTTAAAAAAAATAATAATAAACTCTTAAAAATAAGGTAGTAATCAGCATAGATAAAACATGCGCTAAGGATAGCATTGGAATTTCTTAAAGAAAGCGAAAGACCTACCTAAAGCAAGTTGTCAGCTCGCCGGTGGGTTTTAGGCACGGGTATTTAGTGGTGGCAATTTTATTTTCTGAGCAGACCTCTCTAAAGGGAACAAAGCATAGAGAGAGAGAGACTGTCAAAAGACTTGTGCAGCAAAACACCATTGCATGGAATACTTGAAATACCATTCACGCGGAAAAGAATACCATTGCGAAGTTCTCACTTTTACTTGGTAATGTTCTGCAATACATTAACGGATCGCGTCTCTCCTAAGAAAAGAACAGCGCGTGTACACAGAATTGCTCACATAATACCGACCTGTCAGTTTCGTTCTGCTCTTCTCTGTAAGACCAAGACAAGCCACAAGAAAGCAGTGCCAAAACCAGAGCAATCTTTACATTAATCCGTTTGGAAACGCAAGCCATTTTCCACAGGTAAAGAAAAATGAAGTAATCCACACCACGCAGCAGTTAAAATGATGGAAAGAAAAAAAATCCCGAGATCGTCCAAGAAACTTTAAATAAGGGAGCTGAATGTCTAAGGAGTGACTGATTGGCTCCGGGGATGCAGCTGTTTTGTCTCTCGCTTCTTATTGCGCACAGGACGTTCCGCATGAAGTGCGCTCTCTGTCATGAGGTATTTGTGGCTCCCCTGTTAACAAGAACTGCCTGATTTGGGTAGATAAACGCTCTTTCTTGGGAGTGCTTTAATAGGAAGGCACTGAACTCCGGTATGAATCACTGGCTCCCAAATACGCAATTCAAACAGGTCACCTTTTCTGTAAAGTGAAACAGATGTACTGTAATGATGGTGACGTTGTGGAAGCGCATAGGATGAAGGCAGAGTGATCTGATGATAATATTACTATTACTTCTGCTACTGCTGTCAATACCGTTACTACGATTAATTACCCACTCTTCACCCTGTTCGAAGTGCTAGGTAGGAACCAACCCTGGACGTGGCGCCTGCCCATCTTCACTGGGTAAACTCATTCCCCTCCGTCTCAAATCCTATTATTACTCTATCATCGCAGATAAACGATACATTTGCAAAGCAACCATAGAAAGAACACTAATACTAATATTATTATTAGTAGTAGCAGTACTAGTAGTATACCACAACTCTGAACTGGATTAGGTAGATTTTATATTGTTATTATGATTATTATCATGTTATTATGCATTTTATTATGTGCTGTTGACTTTGAGACTGTAAAACTTCCTAGCATTATAGGCGCAGAAAAGTATACTTTCCTTTTGAACTTGTAATAATCCCCTTTGCTATAAACCGTCGGTTCTTAAAGTTTTTAATTTAACGACCTGAATAAGAAACTCAATACTCTGTCCCAAAAAGAGGACTGTTACTATAAACCCAGCAGAGCCAACAAAAAGTCTCTAAAAGAGAAACGTGCAAGGACAACATTTTGTTAATAAATCAATAATTCTAATTCAACACTGGGAAAAGATTTCTGATCTCTGTCATTACTAGTGTAAGGTTTATTTAACTATTTTTAAGGAGTGTGGTGTGGGGATATGATGATTTTTGAGAGGATAGTATGAATGGTCATCTAACTTAGTCACTTGACTCATGGTGCTATATAAGGAATAAAGTAGACAAAAATAATTAATTGATGCTGTTATTTACCTTGTCTTAAATAAAAATTCTGTACAGGAGGACCCCACTGATGTTTACATGAAAGAACTGAAGAAATTGTTAAGCAACTTACCTGTTAACATCAAGGACCACATCAGTAGTCGAATCCCTGAGGATCCAAAAGTGGGATACGTCTACATGCTCCCCAAAATTCATAATGGTACAACACTCTACTGCTATGCTATAAAAATTCTGTGAAATACCACCATTAAAAATACACTTGTTTAAATGAGTTCACACATTGTATAGCATATCCTTGTATGTATTTAACACTTGAATAAACTGAATGCAAAAGGCTGAGTCTTGTAGCTGAATTATTCCTAGAAATGTAAGCAGTATCCTCCTTTATAAAAAGGTGTCTGTGTGTCTGTTTGCTATGTCTATGTTGTTCCAAAAGATGGCGCATCACAATCATTTTTAGTAATAAAATGCATTGCATGTGACATTTCAATAGATGGCGCATTATAGACATTAACATGGCTTTTATGAATCCCACACCAAATGGCATATAACAGACATATACATTACATGGTACACTACAAACATTAAGGTCCTATGTCAACATTGATTACTTAGATTTCAACCCATCTCAGACGGTAAAACAGCTAGTTTGTATTTTATTTGGATATCAAAATAAGTCTTGGTGAAGAGTTAAGCAAACAATGTATCTATCTATCTATCTATCTATCTATCTATCTATCTATCTATCTATCTATCTATCTATCTATCTATCTTCCATTTTGGGCCATTCTTACATATTTCAAACATGTACTTTAACGTATGTTAATTCCATACTCTGAGTTGTCCCAAGGGAAGATACAGTATTCCCCATGATGTATTGGTATCATGCCCAGTGTTGATTTCTATTTCTTATGTTAATGCTGTGGAATAAGCTCTGCAACCCCGTAATAGAATGATTGGACTTTAAAATGGGTGGATAGTTTCAGACATTGAATGAATACACTTCATTATTCACAGGGAGTTTTCAGGTTGTCCCTGTGTCTACAAGATTTTTTCCTGATTGCTTTTGATTCCTTTTATTTTATTTTAACTTTTATTACTGAAGAAAATAACATTGCCTACAATTACGTCAAACGTATACAACAAATTAATTCATGGAGAAAAATAGAAGAAAAGAAATTAAAAAGATTCCTAATTTATAAAATAAGAACATAAGACATTTGACAAACGAAAGACTATTCAGTCCATAAAAGTTATAAGTTTAGCTAGTAACTAAGCAGTCTGAACAATATTTTTATCTTAAAGATGTTTAGATGTTACGTTTAATTGATTTCTCTAAACCATTTTATCCAATTCAGAGTCACTTATCCCAGTTGTAAAGAGCCCACTCTTACACACACCTCGTCAATTAACTTAACACACTATTCTTTAGGGATGTCACCAAACCTCACAAAGAGAATGTGCAGACTCCAGAGGGGCACCAGCACTGCTAACTACTCTGTCTCCATGTGACCCCGCCAGGTTAGTTGACATTTCTAAATTTCTCCATAGTATGTGTGGGTGATACATGAACTAGCAAGTGTGCCTTATGATGGACTAATTTTCTACTAATTCTTTCTCTGTTCCTCATCTTCACAGGATAGTTTCAGGTTCTCCAGCTTTCTTTTGCTTGAAAGATTGTGTTATGACAATGGATGAATGGACATTAAAAAAAAGGTGTTTTATGTAGTACTTTTAGAGGAAATTTAAAACAGCAGGAAATACCCTGTAAGAACTTGGTCTTGAAGCAATGAGGATGTCGATTGAGACATTATGAGTGACTCATGGATTGACTATTGCTATTCAAATTGTCTCCAGATCTTCACTGGAAATGCAAATTGTCTATTGCTTCAATGATGTATTTTTTATTGCCTGTTTAGAATGCTGCTGCTACAGTTCTAATTTGTGCTCTAGTGAGTTATGTACATAGAAAACAAGTCATGGTTAATGTAGAAGTTATGATTTTACAGTATACTGAGTTTTTACTTATGCACAAGTTCAAGGGCTTCCGTAGCTGAGATCTTAAAAGTTAGATTGCATTGTGCAACATAGTAAATTTATATAAATAGTCTAAAAGACAATTTTCCCTCAGGGATTAACAAAGTACATTAAAAAACAAACAAATATATATATATATATATACTCTATATATTCTCTCTCTCTCTCTCTCTCTCTCTCTCTCTCTCTCTCTCTCTCTATATATATATATATAAAATCCTAAACCTAAAAGTGCAATGATTTTATGTGACGTTTTTTGTCACGCTTTAAATCTGGCTTATTTTAAAACCTGCATATATATGTTTGGTATCATTTTTTTCAGAATTTATCAAACTTTAATGTGATTTTATTAGATTTTCAGATTCTTAATCCATTTTTAAATTGTAAGCTAAAAAATATCAAGTCCTGCGAGACAAGACTTTGTGCCAAGAGATTTAACCACAAAGACAAAGAGTAGGACAGCTGCTGTACAGGCTTTTAAATGTTTGAAGCGCCGCACGAGATGCAGATGACGTGGCATGGCAGCAGCAGCATCATCATCATCATCATCATCATCAGCAGCAGCAGCAGCAGCAAGCCAGCAGCTGATTGAGCAAAGAGGAAGTAAAAAAAACTGTACTTTTTTACCATTATATCAAGTTTAAGAGGGGGTTTCAGAGGAGTGATCACGTCTTCTTGGGTTTCGTTCAGCCCCCCTCTCCAAAATGCGAGTGGCAGAGATGCAAAGTGGCTGGAACATAACGCAGTCCTGAGGGGTTGGTGAGCAAAGCAAGCAGGGGGATCCCCCTAGTAAAATATATATATATATAATATATGTAAAACCCTTTCTTGGAGGACACCATCTTAAAGGACTATACAATTATTTTCATGCCTACTGTACATAGGTACAGTGTACCATCGAATTCCACGTCACTGTGAGTGAGTCATTGATGAAGACAGAATTTACAGTTCGTCATTTATTGTATCCAATGTAACTCTTTAGGCACTGGTAGTGCAGCATGGATCTGACCTGCTTGTATTTATTACTTCCTTTTAAAGAATCTATTGACAAAAATATTCAAAGGAATATAGTAACTTGATACTTTATTGTACTTAGTCCTGGTCTATGGCATGAAGTTATCATCATTTACATACAATGTGGAAATAATTACTTGGGTCACACTATAGTTTAGGTACCATCATATACATCTAACCAACCTGATTTACTACCAATGCTTTTAGCAATAACATTTTGAAAATATAATAACTCTCTGAAAATATTCTACTATCATTGTTTACATTTTTTATCACGTTAAAAATGCTTCTGTCATTCATATTGTTAATGACTATAGATACCCCACACTTTATTTTAGAAATCCTTAAGCATCTACAATTATTTGCAAGCTAAATATGAGATGCGTTCCATTCAAGAATACTCCAAAATGGAAAAATATGAAGAATTTTCTAGTATTTTAGCTTACTGGAATAGGCTTGGGCCCTCACTCATGACTCTGACTCAGATAAGCAGGTTAGGAAATGGATGGATGGATTAATGGATGGATTTTTGTGGAACGAAGGGGTCGATAACAAAGGCTCTGAGTGTTCTATTAGCCTACCTTCAAAGTAATGTCATTATAAAGAATAGCAGTCGTGTAGTGATCAGATAGGGCCACAATGAGGATGGAGAGACTAAAAGCACTCTGTCTACCTATCCTTCCATGCTTGGAATTTGTTTTCTCCCTTACAGGGTTGAAGGGAACCTGAATTCCTCCTAGTATTGTAGACACAAGGCACACGCCACCCCTGAAAAACATGGAGGTCTATTGCAGGCCACATTCTCTCAGGCCAGGACAGTTCAGATTTGCCAGGCCAGCAAATGTGGATATCTTTAGTATCTTGGAGGAAACTGTACAACTAGGATTCAAACCTGGACCCCTCAAGCATAAGGCAATAGTGACAGCAAACACACTACTGTGTCTTTTAAAGAACCATACATGACTAGTAAAATAAAATATCAGCTATAATTTAAAGGCTTCAAAAGTCATTTTTTATAATTGAAGGATTGTCTGTGCACAAGAACTAGAGTTAACATATTTAGAAATGATCATTAAAAAAATGTAATTAAAAAAGGTTATGGCTGATTCATGGCTAATTCATCAATTTTATGTACTAAAATGATAAAGTAAATAATAAAATACATAGATATGCATATAGAAACACTAATAACAAATAATAAACCTCAGGCACACACTAAGGCATCCGACGGACACAAACTTTCTTTTTAAGCTCATTTTCTAACAGTTTACACTAATGCCACAATCCTCTCGCTGTTCCAGAGCACTGCACTATTTCTGATTTCATGCAATCCTTTTGCAGACGATAATTTCAAAGGCTAATTTGCATACATTAAACAAGAGTTTCAAGTGAATATGCTTATTGAATGGTTCTGCTGAGCCTTGAGGCTGTAAAATATCTGCACGAACAGATGTGCAATCTTCAGAAAACCCTTTAATCAACTGATTTGATTACAAAGATCCCTCCTCACATATGCATGGCAGTAGTTAAAGATAATATCATTAGATGTTAACACCTGAATAATCATTTTTTTTGAACTTGTATGATCAAATACGCTGTGTCAATTTTCATTTCCACTTCATACTGCCCAAGTACTTAAATTTCAGCTTTTTTTGTTGGTTGTCTCAAGCTCATTTGAGTTTTAATGCATGTTTGGTATTTCAGTATTAATGGAAATAAATACAAAGTGAGTATTGCAATCATGTAAAGCAACCAATTAACATTAAAAAGCAAAATACAACCAATGAGAGGGCAGCATGGGGGCAGAGTGGGTAGCACTGCTGCTTTGCAGTAAGGCTTCCTGGGTCCTCCCTGCGTGGAGTTTGCCTGTTCTCCCCGTGTCTGTGTGGGTTTCTGGGTGCTCCAGTTTCCTCCCACAGTCCAAAGACATGCAGGTTAGGTGCACTGGCGATCCTAAATTGTCCCTTGGTTTGTGTGTGTGTGTGTGCTTGTGTGTCCTGTGGTAGGCTGGCACCCTGCCCGGGATTTGTTTGTGCCCTGTGCTGGCTGGGATTGGCTCCACCAGACCTCTGTGACCCTGTAGTTAGGATATAGCAGGTTGACTGACTGACTGACAACCAATGAGTATGTCTCCCTGTGAAATGAGGGCATCACAAAAAAAAAAACACATTACTTTAACATGGCCTTTTTATAACTTCACTTTAACTTAATACTGATACTCTGTATGTTCAATTCTTCATAATAACTATTCACAGTGGCTCCAAAATCCGTACTGACCCCTACTCTCTCTTCTGTTTCTTTTTCCGGTTTCTTTGTGGTGGCGGCCTGCGCCACCACCACCTACTCAAAGCATCATGATGCACCAACATTGATGGACTGAAAGCCAGAAGTCTACGTGACCATCATCATCAGGTCCTTCCATGAAAACCCTAAATACAAAGAGGACTGTTTGACTTATGTTAGGTAGATTGCCCAGAGGGGACTGGGCGGTCTCTTGGTCTGGAACCCCTACAGATTTTATTTTTTCTCCAGCCTTTGGAGTTTTTTTGTTTTTCTGTCCACCCTGGCCATCGGACCTTACTCTTATTCTATGTTAATTAATGTTGACTTATGTTTATCTTTTATTGTGTCTTCTATTTCTCTATTCATTTTGTAAAGCACTTTGAGCTACATTTTTTTGTATGAATATGTGCTATATAAATAAATGTTGATTGATTGATTGATTGATCACTCATGGTGTTTCTTTTTTGTGAGAGGCAGAAGTTGAAATACACTAATGGTGTTTCATTTTTCTGGGTGGCCGTGGTTGAAATACAGCAACCTTAAACGGAAATTTAGTTACAGATTGCTATGCTGCACAGCGATGTGTGACTTCAAGGGCTCCATTGTGAATTGAAAATGCCTAATTTAAAAGTTTCAAAAACTAAAATATGATTATTCAGAAGAAAGGTAAGAGTACATTTAATCCTGGAGAATTTAGTGTTTAATAAATGGTGTAATGTACAAAAATTTCTATACTTGTATTTTTGAGTTATTTGGCGTTATTATACTAGTGGAATGTAAAGTAGTTCTGATTTCTTTTGTGTGTTTTGATTTGAAATTAAAATGTCTCTTTTCGTTAAAGTCTTGATTTTCCTTATTTTCGCAATGCCATTGGTAATGATCATGTGGTCACAATTGGACGTTATGTATAAATACGGTAAAACCTCTTATTCTCCTTGGTGCAGGTTAACTTTAATTCAAATACTGTACGTTCAAAAAAGTTCAAAAAGGAACCCTTTGCTTTGCTACTTTCTTCAGCTTTTGATGTAAAATTTAGTTTTGGTTCTGGTTGTTCAATCTCATTTTATTTCCTTTTATTTTAGTCATGGGGTGCACATCTTAGGAAAAAAACAGTGTGGTGGAGCTCTTTGGGGCAGCATGCAGGTGTATTATACCATAATGGAGCATCTCTGCCAATCATGCATTCACGTGCAGACCACATGGTCTGGCCGAGTACATCGTTAGTATACCGTTAGCATACCTAATTAAGGTCCTACACCCCACCAATAGTTAAAAAGTGAGTCCGATCAGTTTGGGGTTGGCGGAAAAAAAAAGGACAGAATGGTTGAAGGATGGTTGCTAAAGAATCATCAACGCAATATAGGGAAGACAAGTTAGGGTGAAGGAGCAGAGGCATGGTGGTTGGTTTCTGCACAAGGGAACTATGTAAATGGAGCTCCATGTGAGGAAATGGAATAACCTTCCCATGGATCCAGGGAGCACAAATTAGGCTATGGGAAGACAGAGTGCTGGGTAGGTACGATGAGAGTCAGAGAACTCAACTGCAGCTGTCGCCGTCGTCTCCAGCTTGGAGGTCCCACCAGGGTGAGCTTGGGAGACAGAAAAAAACAGACAGCTACATTAGTCTTGCTAAGGAGCACAACTGAATGTCTTGAAATATTTCTAAAGGGAATTTTAAAACATTTTTTCAACCTTCACAGGATCACTGAAATTTATTAATGGATTATTTATTGACTTTATTTATTATCCGCACTGCAATCTATTGTTTGGAATTGGTTTTTATAAAAATACATTTTAGCTAATGTAACCTGGCTGTTACCTCTCTTTTCTGGCTGTTACTATCTTGGTTACAAACTACTAGGGTGTCATTTGGACAGTTTGGATTCGGGTATGAGCCCCAGACTTTGACCCCTGACAATTTTGACCCTTGCAATCCCTTTTGACTAAAATTCATTGCCTTTTTTACAAGACTTACAGGCATAATCAGCAGTAAAGATTACTGAGAAGTATCTTAAACAGCCTTTAATAGCCATCCACAAGAAAATAAGATCACTTACCAAATATACATTTTCTTCAGATTTACTTGGCTTTATACAGTGCATTATAGCAAAGAAATGTTAAATCACCACCAAGCAGGCCAGAAGGACAAAAGTGAAATGTGAAAATTTTAAAGTGGAAAATCTATGATCGGATATAAAAGTTGAAAGTAAGGCTTTTTTTTAAGACAATAGAAAGCTAGTGTTTTGGAGATAAAGATACAATCTATTCTGGAGGAAGATTTGTGATGCACAGAAAAGAAACAATAAGTTTCACAGATGGATTAAGGAGTCAAAATGGATCAACCAGTGTCAAATCAGAAACACACTTGGCCTAAATGGATGAGGTAGATGGAAAATACTGATTAGAGGAGCGGATTTATCTAAAAGTGGACCAATGAAAGAATTTGCATCAATACCAACAAATAGATCAAAACCAACAAATGATAGGAGGTACTTTTAGCAATGTCAGAGAAGTGACGTCCTCAGCTATGTCAGAGAAGCAGGTACCTCAATGTGGCTTGAGTGCACAAATCAAGTGGGATGCAAGTTTTATGTCACCCAGCTCAACTAAAGGGTAACAAAGTTTTCCTTCATCATCACACCCAGAGGCAGGGCTCTGAAGTTGCAATGATCACCTGTCTAAAATGATAATGCCACTCTTACACATATACGCAGAAGACAAAGCAGCAACAAGATACATTTGAGTGCAGCATGCTGTGCAAGTTTAGATAAGAGATGATTCATTGCCTTCTTATCATCTTCTTGCTCACAATAATATTTCAACACTCTATGTGTCCATAACAGATGGATTTTATGGATTAGGTTCCGGACTTTTTTAAGGAATGTTTATCCTTTGTTTCAGCAACATTGGTATTTTGTATACCATACTTAGTGTTGGTATTGGTATTTTCATTTAAAAAAAAAAACAGCTCTGATTTTTCTTTACAAGCCATTATGGTCAACATTTTTTTTTATTTTTATGAACTATTTGTCTTTCAATTTCCTGAATGTGGTGTTTATTATCTATTTATCCATTTTCTTAATCTGCTTATTTCAATGCAGGGCCTATCCTGGCAGAATGAGCCTCCGTGTCAGGATACTCAGCTCCAGTCCTGGGGGTCTGCAGTGTGTGCTGGTTTTCATTCTAACCAGTTTTGTAATTAGAAGCCACGTCTACTACATAATGAAATTTGGTAGTTAATTATATGGCTTGTTAGTGCTTTCATTCTTCCAAGACAAATCTTTATCACATTGTAGATTGTTCATTTTCTGTCCATGTGTTTTGTGGTCTGGAACAGATTTGTACCTCTTGGTCCTTCCCTTCTATCTCAAGTATTTCAAAATGTTGTATTAACACAGATACTTCATGATGTGTTTATACAGGTTTAACTTGAAGCATGTTATCTGGAGAGCTGTCCTCATTATTAACTGATGACCAGCTAAGAGAACAGGCAACAATTAAAACCTTAATACAGCTGTTTAAACCTAAAATATGCATTTAAGAGTTTTGAATTGTGAAAAAAGTGAGTTAAGTAAAACTAAAAAAAAAAAGTAGTAAATAAATGGGTTCTAATTAAAAATTTGGTTAAAGCAAAAACCTGCAGCCACTGCAAACCACCAAAACCAGAGCTGAATACAGTAGGTCTGCTCTAGTCCACTGTGTCGAGCACAAGCTGACCAAAGTGCAAAATACTGGGGTTCCCAGGGTGTCTCAGACCCCTTAATGAACTATTTGGACTCCCTGAAAACATAAAAATGCAGGATTAAAGCAATAGATTATTATGCACTAAACACTGCTGAGGATCCTGATGGGCTGCTACAAGGTTAAACATCGCAAAGCATTTATGTTCAATTTATGTCCCACACACACTCGGTAATAGTTAACTTAACCTGTATGCCTTGGCATTTAGAAGGAAACTGGAGTACCAGGGGAAAAAAACACCTTGACATGGGTAGAAGGTGCAACAACAACAAGAGCAACATTTATTTCTATAGCACATTTTCATACAGACATGTAGCTCAAAGTATTACAAAGAAAAAAAGACAACTAATTAGCAATAAATAAGTATATGAATGTATAAATAAAATACTAAAAATGGTAAATAAGAATAAATCATTGCGTACTTAAATGATACAGATACAGTAATGAGCTGACTAACAACTGACTGAGTTAAGGTGACAGGCAAGGGCTACAGGAAAACAAAAGGGGAGTAATGCTCTCAAAATGGCCAAATCCTGTTGTAGTAATAAATCTTTTATTATTATTATAATTATTTCACCAGGTTCCATATGCTTTCTGACTCTTGGAGGGCCTTTTGAGGTTTGTTTTGATCAGCGCTTCTCCACATTTCTAATTCTGCATTCGGCATTCACCACCTTCCTTACCTCAGTTATGCTTTTTTAAATTCACTGATGGCCCACTAGCAGGAATTGTAAACTGCCGTGTTGGTGAAATGAGCACTACTAGGAGTGTCGTTTGGTGAAACAAGATCACTTAGAAAAAGGGAAACATATTCACTTAGCTAACCCAATCGCAAACCAATGACGGGAACCCACAACCCACCACTGGCAACCTGGGTTGCAATCCACTGATTTAAAAAACACTGGCTTAGCCAATCCAACATGACCACTCTCAAACCAACAATGGCAACCCGTGATTCATCAGTGGCATGATATGCCTACATGGAATTGTTACTCTTTACCGGCAGTTAAAGTATGCATACCATTGACCCACACCAGACCCACAGAGCCTGAGTTGCAGTGACCTGTAAACTTTGTGACTGACATATGACCAATTTAACATGCAGCCAAATGGCTGGTCCCAAATGGAGCTGTAAGTCAGTGCATGACTGTATATAATTAGCTGTGCTGCCCATCTATGATTGGTTAAAAATCTAAGTAATCAATGAAAACCTCATGTTTTTATTCGATACATGGATTGTCTGGTAGATATTTGGTTTGGTATGGTGATATACACTAAATCGCTTTCCCTTGAGATGATCTTCTCCTCTTCAGATAGAGCTGGCTGTTTTTTTCACCACTCCCTCTCAGCGTCACTCTTTGAACTGGCCACTCTTATGTTGGCTTCACTTGGAAAATGTGGCAGTGGTTGCTATTGCATTGGCCTGGATTTGTGACACTACCATTGCCATGTCCAAGTTTTGGTCTCTCAAAATACACGTTGATTATTTTCAGTCATCCATTGTCCACCCGGCAAAGTTATCAATTATTATCATAAGTGCCTCTGAAGTTAAGGATCTGCGCCGGTATCCGGTGGCTGGTCCGATTCCCCGTTACTGCCAAAAGAGATCCTTCTTTGCTGGGCAATTGAGCAAGGCCCTTAATCTGAACTTGCTCCAGGGGTGCTGTACAATGGCTGACCTTGAACTTTGACCCCAAAGGGTATGCGAAAACGAACAAATTCCTAATACAAGAAATTGTATAAGGCGAAATAAAGAACAACAACAACCACACTACAGCTATAAATCTCATTCACTTCGCCTGAGTGGGTAAATTAAGGTCACTACTGTTATTTATATTGTGTTAGTGGATCTACTTTTTTGAGGTGTATGTATACTGTTAACCATTATGTGTGCGTATGCACATTGATATAAGTTTTCTTGGTAATACAACAAGTCAATTAAAAGAAAAAACATGAACAGTGGTTATCCTACTGCATTTCTCAATTGTATATAAGGTAGAATGTTGTAAGACACAACAACTACCATGCTAAAGTTGCTGGTGTACAGCTTCGAAGCAACAGACTAGGCCAATAAGACCCATTTTGTTAATTTTAGACCCTTATTTGGTGTTTTTATTATATTTTTTACCCTTCTTCTGCAGCTTTTGCCTATTTTAAAATTTTTCTTCTTAACCATAGCGACTAGGTGGACACGCAGAAATACGGATACTTGTCCTTTGATTAATGTGGATAAGCTGATTTCTGTCTGTCAGTCAGTTAGTCTCTGTAGGACATATTCAGCATTAATGTTTACTGTGCACAGCCTATTGGAATGTATTTTGTAACATATTTAGCAACAAAAGGCATTGCATTTTTCGCTACAACAGATAGTACACTACAAACATTAGCACTTCTTTTACAAATACCATACAAGGTGGCATATAACAGACATAGCACCTGGATGGACACACAGATATGCACACACACACACACACACACATAGACACATGTTCTCTTATTAAGGGTGGGCAGATAAAATAGAGTTCCTATTAATGGATTCATTTTCAAGTCTCTAATGATTATAATGATGAGTACAATGCTATGGTTAGATGCCCAGGAAAGACAGAAAAAATAAGATATCTCCCACTGCTGAGATGCTGGAGAAAAAATCTGCACAGTTGCAAACTGCATGTACACAGTGAGCAAGACAAGTAATGACTACTACCACACTCTACAGCTTATTATATTATAGGAATCCCTAATAGAATGATCAATGTACAGGAACTAATTGAGTCCTGCCAGGTTATCTTTAAAAATATATACTGTATACCGTATATCCTTTAAAGACTCCATGTCTAGGGTTGGATCCTACCTTACTCTAAGTGCTGCCAGTATAGCCCCCTGCTTCCTCATGAACCTGAATTCAATCGGCAATTTAGAAAATAAATGGGTGAGTTATTTTCAGTTTTTAAATAAACTTAAACTTTTACTGAACAAATGACTAAGAAGCACAAAAAGTCTAAAGAAGTATTGAAATAAGCAAAAAAATGATTTAACATAAATGTTTATCTATAAAATATGTACTAGTAAAGTATAAAAAAAGAAGAAAAATAAGAAATGCCAGAAGTGTAGCGAGAAACTCTGAATTTCTAATTAATATACATTTCAAAAGGCTTAGCTATGTAAGGAATGTGGTTATTTAATTAATTTTTAGATTGTTTTCTAAGCACTGGATAATATGGACATCATTTGCAGTAATTTGTTTTCATCCCAGTGCACGCCTTGATTTTGATAAAATCAGCCTTCAAAGCTGCCGGTGAGGGAACGATTTGCAAGTACTGTATCTGTTAGTAATTTTACTCCAATTTGGGAATGTTGATTTTAAGGACATCTACCATCCAGTCATTCCATTCGCTTTTCTTGCATGACAATGTCTTGTTCCTTGTTTTCCAACTATTACACAATTATTGGGAATAAAATTGTATAACAAGCATTTAAAGAAAGAGGCATTGTTTATTGTACATTCATTTTATAGAGGGCAGTCTCCAGCAGAACCCTTAAAATATCTCAAAGCACTAACATTAGGCAAGCTGATGTTCACTAGCATCCAAGAGTAAATTAAAGTGTAGCATCATATAATCACTATATTTTATGATTGAGTATCTTAAAAAATATTATGTATTTTTATTTTCAAAAACCATTCTCAGAAAATAAAATCTAGAGATAAAATTGACATTTATTCACCCAAAATAATTAACTGGTTATTTGAGGAGAAAATACAGCGGCTCCCCCTTGTGGAGGAGTACTGGTACTTTGTTAGAAGACCGTCTAACCTTCTAACTGTCATGAGAAATGGCAGTGAAAGTGTAAATTGTGTTTCATCTCATTTGTGATGTCTTCGGAAAAGAGAGACATGTAATGTGGATGAGTCTGCTGTGTTGTGACTTAATTCCTTTCCCTATAAATAACCTGAACACTTCTACTTTACCATTTTTCATTTCAATAGCACCCATCCACCAAGCCCTACAACAACATTGCAGCTGCCGCTTGGCCTCAGATGTGAGGGAGAAGTCAAGGAGTGGGTTACAAAGCCTTGCTGTATTCCCAATTCTTGCTTAAGGAGATATACTGTAGGTTCTGACTATTTTAGAATAGTTTAAAAAAATCATCTCTGTGGGTGGTCTTGGTTTTACGAATGACCAGGTGGGTGGACCTGACTGTGCTCTTTTTATAGAAAACACACATTAGAAAAAAATTGTTTTTTTAATGAACTAAATAAAAATATTGTTTCTATCACTAGTACCATTTAGTGCACATTCTAATTTGCTGCATTATTCCAAATATCATTCAGTATTGGCCAGAATATAATACTCATATGTATGCTTATTTTTTAATATTCATAAAAGTCATTTGCTAACCAAACACAAAGAAATTAGCTGCCATTGATAACATCGTATTTACAAATCTTGTAACATCAGTAATATAACACTGCATATTTTTCAATCAGATTCCATTTCAGATAGTAATATATTCCATTTGTTATAACATTCATCCAGCTATCCATTTTATAGCCTGCATATGGAGTTCACGGTCATGCTGAGCCAATACCTACTGTGTATACCGTAATATATTATCATTATATTTTATTTTGAATAGCATAATGGTGCCCTGATTAAGACTGCTCTGACCTCACAGCTCGATGACATTGGGTCTTAACACCCTCCCGGTTACCGTGTTTATTCAGTTTGCATGTTCTTGTCATGTCCGTGTAGGCTTTTTTCCCTGATTACTCTGCAGTTTTCCTCATACAATTGTACATAAGCAGATTATAATCATGGTGTGAGGCTGTGTGAATCGATCCTGTGACTGAGGGTTCATGGTTAGTTCCTTGTGTCTAAAGTAGGTAAGATATGCCCTAGCTGCCTGTGACCAAAAGCTACATTAAGTTACAAAAAGTAGATTTACAGAACAAAATGTTGGAGGGATCTCCCACAGGAATAATAACATAAACCTGTGAAATGTTCACATTTGAGACAACACAGTAGAAAATGGATTTGCATCAACAGAGAATGTTATTTTATGAAGTATTGTTGAAGATAGCTTCACAAAGTTTGTACATACTGTGCATAAATACATTGTCAAACCCACTTAGTCCATTTTGGGTCCATGGTTGGTTCATAGCCTATCCTGGCAACATAGAATGCAAGGCAGAAAACATTCCAGACAGGGTGTCAGTCTACATACCTACACACATTTGCACCGGTGTCGTCTAAGATTTGACAGTTCACATACCATGAATGTCTTTGCAGCTGTACACAGAAACCAGCATTGATGCAGGATAACTTATAAACTACAAAGAGACAATGAGCAGGCATGGGACTTGAACCAAAAATACTGGATCCATAAGACAGTAGTGTTTAATGTTGTACCCATTTCACAAAGTTATATCATTTTCTAACCCACTTCATCCAGAGCAGGGTTGTGGGGGGTGCTGGAGCCTATCCCATCTAGCAAGGCAGGAATACGCCCTTGATAGAGTGCAGGCAGGGTGGAATGGGAGAAGAAGAGTGTCAGAAGGGTACCAGCAAGAGTGAAAAGGAAAGGTCTACAGGACAGTAGTGAGACCAGCTATTTTACATGGGTTGGAGATGGTGGCACTGACCAAAAAACAGGAGACTAAGGATATTACGATTTGCATTGGGTGTGACGAGGATTGACAAGATTGGAAATGAGTACATTAAAGCAGGGGTCGCCAACTCCGGTCCTGGAGGACCACTGTGGCTGCAGGTTTTCATTCTAACCCTTTTCTTAATGAGTGACATGTTTTTGCTGCTAACTAACTTCTTTTGAACTAATTTTAATTGAATTACTCTTGAAGACTAAGTCACCTTAATTGTTTCTTTTTCCTTAATTAGCAGCCAAACAATAATAAAGTACAAAATGAGCCAAAACAACTGGTGTCCATCATACAGTATCTAGATAGATAGATAGATAGATAGATAGATAGATAGATAGATAGATAGATAGATAGATAGATAGATAGATAGATAGATAGATAGATAGATAGATAGATAGATAGATAGATAGATAGATAGATAGATAGATACTTTATTAATCCCAAGGGGAAATTCACATAAAACAAAGAAAAGAAACGTGAAGGTCTCAGGTATGTCAATCTGCTCAGGTCCCCAAAACATTTTAACAGTGTGCTCTGAAAGAGAAAATCAACAATTTCAGAAATGTCTGCTAATGCACCACGAGAGCAGCAACAAGCCACAGAATTAAAGAATTGGTTTAATTAATAAGAATCAGTGCCAAATTAAGCAACTGGTTGGAATTTGAGGCCCTGAGTTAGTTGTTCTTCTGTTGGTTCGCTCACTTCACCTTTCATTTCTCTTTGGGTGCCGTTTAAGGAAAGAAATGAAGCGATTCAGATTAACGATGAAGAAATTCATTTGAGAAAATCTTAAAAAAGCAATCCATCCATCCATCCATCCATCCATCCTCTTCCGCTTATCCGTGGTCGGGTCGCGGGGTAGCAGAGAGGCCCAGACTTCCCTCTCCCCAGCCACTTCTTCCAGGTCTTCTGGGAGAATCCCAAGCGTTCCCAGGCCAGCTGGGAGACATAGTCCCTCCAGCGTGTCCTGGGTCTTCCCGGGCCTCCTCCCGGTTGGGCGTGCCGAACACCTCACCAGGGAGGCGTCCAGGAGGCATCCTGATCAGATGCCCGAGCCACCTCATCTGACTCCTCTCGATGCGGAGGAGCAGCGGCTCTACTCTGAGCCCCTCCCGGATGACTGAGCTTCTCACCCTATCTTTAAGGAAAGCCCAGACACCCTGCGGAGGAAACTCATTTCAGCCGCTTGTATTCGCGATCTCGTTCTTTCGGTCACTACCCATAGCTCATGACCATAGGTGAGGGTAGGAGCGTAGATCGACTGGTAAATTGAGAGCTTTCCCTTACGGCTCAGCTCCTTTTTCACAACGACAGACCGATGCAGAGCCCGCATCACTGCGGATGCCGCACCGATTCGCCTGTCGATCTCACGCTCCATTCTTCCCTCACTCGTGAACAAGACCCCGAGATACTTGAACTCCTCCACTTGGGGCAGGATCTCTCCTCCAACCCTGAGAGGGCACTCCACCCTTTTCCGGCTGAGGACCATGCTCTCGGATTTGGAGGTGCTGATTCTCATCCCAGCCGCTTCACACTCCGCTGCGAACCGATCCAGAGAGAGCTGAAGATCACGGCCTGATGAAGCAAACAGGACAACATCATCTGCAAAAAGCAGTGACCCAATCCTGAGTCCACCAAACCGGACCCCTTCAACACCCTGGCTGCGCCTAGAAATTCTGTCCATAAAAGTTATGAACAGAATCGGTGACAAAAAGAAGAAGGGTGCCAGTCTATCACAGGGCAAGCACACACCCAGACACACTCACAAACCAAACACACAGCAGGCCCAGTGTAGCGTTGCCAATTCAACTAAACTGCATGTCTTTGGATTTTAGAAGGTAGCACCTTGAGCAAACCAACAAAGACGTGCACTCCATGCAGGGAGAAGCCAGGATGCGAACCTTGGTCTCCATACTGCGAGGCAGCAGCACTACCACTGTTTCTGCCCTCAATTCACAAAGAGTTAAACTTAATTTATATGGCATTATAAACATAATAAAACTCTGCTAACTCTGTATGTCTAGCATTTGGTTAGATGGAACTTCATGATTTTGTGCATGCATTAAAAATACTCTAATATTCTTTATAATCATTTTAGCTTTAGGGAAAAATAAGTTAATGAAAATTCCTAAAGAGAATTAAGATAGTGATTAAGTGTGCTTTGAATTAATCAATAGGTTTGGCCATACATAAAAACCACTGGATCGCACTACTCTTTTACGTTACCAAGGCTATTTTTAAATCATTTGTACACTTCACTGACAAGTTCTACCAAAACCCTCAATATCTGATCGTGGGTGTAATCGAGACTCCTACAGTATTATTAGAGAGGTGACACAGCAAACTGTTACAATAAGAAAGCAAGCAAATTACTGAAGAGCACAGCAGTCTCTCGGCAATTAGGCAGGGAATGTGAAACAAGGCCATGATGATGCAATGTATATTGAGATGAAAAAAATACAACTTTTGAAGAGTTATTTTCAAAAATTGTGAAAGTCAAAGAAGCTGCCATTTCAGTCAACTGTTATGTCACACAGGGTAAAGGTTGAGTAACTTTGCTCATCTCTTTATTTAAAGCAATCAGCAGAAGCTGAAAGAAGCTATTAAGACATCCAATTTTTTTATCTCTAAGACATTACAGAATAAAAAATGAGTATACGGGCTCAAAAATCTGCCTTGAACAAATCGCGTTGAATTGATTACTATAATGCTTTACTACTTGGCAGTTTAAATCACTTGAAGCAGTGGAGAGGATCATAAAATAATCATATTATCTCTGTTCTTAATTTCCTTTTTGGCTCCCACTTAAGTTTAAGGCTGATTTGATGATCCCCCTACTAACATATAACTCTGTGAATGATTTTGTGCTTTGGTTTTCACTTTCTGGACTCAATGCATGAATGCTTATACTGCTAATTGTAATCTGCCAACAGAAGACACAAGCTGTCCCACCTCAAATTTTAATAGATGAGACAAACTCCTATAATATAAGAATTTAAAATGCTGTTTTGGAGAGATGATCTTGGCACCTCTTGGTGTGCACAATGCGTTATTGTTTTTTTTTTTTTTTTGCATTTTGTTATATTTATTATTATAATTGCCTATCAACTTCTTGGAAGATAACTCAATATAGCAATGTTACAAATCTCAGAAAGCTTAAAAATTTGGCACCACATCATTAATTTAAACCAGTTGTTCAACCAAGCGGTGCCTTATCATTAAACAAGGTTTTTATTTTTTAATCTTTTTCTTATTTTCTACTCAGCTTCCTACCCATCATTTCAACGATTGTTTGAGGGACTCTTCCAAGCCAATACGGGTTATAAAATCCCTGATTTACATTTAGCTTTAAGTATTTTATTGCGATAGCACCGTGGAATTTGAAACTTAAACGCGGTACTTTAATTTCTTTTCTTGTGTTGTTATTTGTATGCTTGATGGATAAAAGACATGCTGCAATCATTGGAACAGCATAATTCAATTGTGAAGCTATAAGTCGATACAGGCTCCTGAAAGCATAAGTTCGATGTTTTTCAAAACAAAGTTATTTCTTCACAATCATGGTGTATATTATTTGCCACATAAACCTGTGCTCTAATGTGAAGCATTTTATGCAAATTTAAATCAATATCTAGTCTGCTCTTGGGCTTTAAAAAAGAGGTTCATACATTAAAACACAAACTTAAACTTACTGAAAATGTCCAGTTCACAAGTTTATAGTCTTAACGCGTATTAAATCAGATCTTGAGAAGGTACACACATTTCAACACAGTGTATCCATTTTGTTTTTGAAAGAAAAAAAAAAGATTTTTGTGGAATTTGGCCGTTATAAAGGAGGCTAGGAATATGCTTTATTTCGTTACGTGTCTTCCTACGTGGCAACCTTTTAGCCCCAGACATGCAGTTTACTGCAGCATTTATTTTTCATCTCGGAAAATGTGATGCTATTGACATTAATAAATGTTGACACCGAGATTTAATTTTCTGCCTTTGTTTTATTGATAACTATATAATAATCAGTGAAAAAATGTTGCAAGATCACTCATAGCCTTTACATTTCCATACATATCAAGCTGTATACCTGAAAAAAAAAACAATGCTGGATGTAATTGACTTCATAGCACATGAAAAACTAATTTATAAGTATTAACACTGGATAATCACACTGGATAATCTTCAATAGTTAAACACATTGACTGATGCCAACCAATCTGTAAAAAATGGGGAGAAGATACAAACTCCGTACAGACTCTGGCACTGTGAGGTAGGAACGACAGCCCTGCACTATCACTCTGTCTAAATTTAGACCTCTATAATAAATTTAACAAACTTTGACCTGATTAAAACTAAATCTATTCATACAATGTCTGTTCAGTTCTTGTAACTTGATTACACTTTGCACATATATGCAACCTTTCTCTCTCTAGCTGTCACTATACTACTGAAGCATGAGCATACGTGATGATGCCAGTGAAAGCAGGCAGTATCTTTGTGAAATAATGCAATACTTACTTTGATTTAATGGAATAATTTTGTTTTGAGTGGCAGGAATAATCTGTCATAGAATTCAATACATGTGCCAGCATTATGGTCACGCTGGGGAAAAATCTTAAAAACTCATGACAGCTTCTGTGAGTAGACAAGCAAACAGGAAATGTATTCTTACCTCAAGAAAAGAACTCAAAGGTCAAACTGTTAAGTTTTTTTCTTCTTTTGACTGCTCCCATTAGGGATTGCCACAGTGGATCATCTTTTTTCATATATTTCTGTCCTCTGCATATTGCTCTGTTACACCCAGTACCTGCATGTCCTCTCTCACCACATCTATAAACCTATATTCCTCTTGCCTGGCAGCTGCATCCTTAGCATCCTTTTCCCAATATACCCAGCATCTCTCCTCTGTCCAAACCAACACAATCTCGTCTGTCTGACTTTGTCTCCCAACCGTCCAACTTGAGCTGACCTTCTAATGTACTCATTTCTAATCCTGTTCATCCTCGTCACAGCCAATGCAAATCTTAACATCTTTAACTCTGCTACCTCCAGCTCTGCCTCCTGCTTTCTGGTCAGTGCCAATGTCTCCAACCCTTAACATACGTAGCTGGTCTCACTACCGTCCTGTAGACCTTCCCTTTCACTCTTGCTGATAACTGTTTGTCATAAATCACTCCTGACGCTCTTCTCCATCCATTCCACCCTGCCTGCACTCTCTTTTCCCCGTCTCTTCCACAATCCCCATTAGTCTTTACTGTTGATCCCAAGTATTTAAACACATTCACCTTCACCAACTCTACTTACTATTCCACTGAGCTCCCTCTCATTTACACACACGTATTCTGTCTTGTTCCTACTGACCTTCATTCCTCTCCTCTCAAGAGCATATCTCCACCTCTCCAGGGTCTCCTCAACCTGCTCCCTACTTTCACTACAGATCACAATGTCATCAGCAAACATCATAGACCAAACGGACTCCTGTCTAACCTCATCTGTCAACCTGTCCATCACCATTGCAAATAAGAAAGGGATCAGAGCTGATCCCTGATGTAAACCCTTCACGCTGAATGCATCCATCACTCCAAATGCAGACCTAACTATGGTCACATTTCCCTTGTACATATCCTGTACAACTCTTAATTACTTCTATGCCACTCCTGACTTCCTCATACAATACCACAACTCCTCTTGAGGCACCCTGTCATATGCTTTCTCCAGGTCCATAAAGCTACAGTGCAACACTTTGTGGCCTCCTCTATACTTCTCCATCAACATCCTCAGAGCAAACATTGCATCTGTGGTACACTTTCTTGGTATGAAACCACACTGCCTGCTCAATAATCATCACCTCCCTTCTTAACCAAGCTTCTGCATTCTTTCCCATAACTTTTTGTTATGGCTCATCCATTTTATCCCCCTTTAGTTACTACAGCACTGCACATCCCCCTTATTTAACCTGTTAAAGTCTATGCATTGTTTAACCTGTGGAAGAGCGCTGTTATGATTGACCAGGGAGATTTGCAAGCTACCTTTTTGTATTTCGCATTTACATTCTTATACTCTACCCACCAATTTTATTCTTTAAATGTTAAGAATACCCAGAGAAGTGCTACAGCTATCTTAGCTCCGCCAAGAATGCTCACTCCTGAGGCCTTTGTTTTCCTGTGGAATTCTTATTGCCAGAAAGTTTTCTTGTTATCTTTGGTGGAAAGAGAAGACTCTGTAAAATAAACAAAAGGCAATTGTTGAATCTTTTCAACATGATTTATTAACACCCATATAGTTTCTTTTGAACTGGAATTCAAAAATTAGTTGCTATTAAAATTGTGCAAGCTGATGTGGGTGCAATATATAATAAATAAATATTAAATATAATTAAATAATTTTATTACCATCAGAAAAATTTTGGAGAGGACCCATTTCCAAGATGTTGTAGATCACTTGTGGAAGTCAGAAAAGAGACAGTGATTTCTAGGAGAGTCGCAGAACATCTAGGAGACTTGGGATGTCTGATGTCTTGAATAGCCTTTAAGAGGGTGTTTTCCTCTCTGTCTTTCAGTATGCTCTCACCACACTTTATTTTAGTTTGAGGAGATCAACCCAACCAGAATGGATTGATAACTAGATTCAATGCCATTGACCATTACAAGATGGTTGAAAGCAGTGGTGTAGTGGTGTCTGGAGAAGTGGGTATACTGTAAATTTAGCCACCAAATTTTGTAACGGCCTACACAGCAAAAGAAAAAACTGCCCTGTTATTAATAGGGACAGTCTTACATATTTAGTTCCCACTACATCTGCTGCCTGACTTCATTCACTTCAATGATCATTATGAGATCAACAAACCAGAGATGCAGATTTTGCAGATCTGTCTGGTTCATAGATTACAGAGTGATTCAACTGCATAATGCATACATTTTCTGTCCATGGGGAAAGTAGATTATTTTGTAAAAAAGTGTCTTAGAATATCTAAGCTGCAACAGATACTAAAGGCCAGAGAGTGACACAATTATAAAATTGAAATGATTTGTCAGTGGCAGTATGTGAAAATTACTGGTGGTACAGGTGCCCATTTCATTAATAGTAGATACATTTAACATGAAGCCAATGCCTTTTCAGTCAGAGATACATTTATTTTTACAAAATTTAAACAGCTGATTTTCAAAATAAAATACTTGGATTTGAACATTCTGAATATTCATTAACTACGACAACTGAGAGCAATAACAAGTAATGTAATTTTTCATACTTTGGCAATGCATCCTTGTTCCTGTTTCACCTAGTGTAAAAAAGAAAAACACCCATCATACTCTTTTCAAGTAAATTCAAAACCCAATCCTAAAACTGAAAATAAATAATTTGGGTTGGGTATCAAACATATTTGGTGGATACCTATGTGTACAAAAATATCACATTATATTATATAACAATACATTCACAATAATGTGTTACAAAATTATTGGCGTGTAAGTGGTACCAACACACTAACATAGTTTCAAGTTTCAGGACGAATAGCGTACCTAGCCAGAAATGCATTAATGTCCGGGCAGTTTGGACACCGGCTAGTGCTTGGAGAAAAATGGTGTAATGTTATAAACTCTCCCCAACACCTGTTAATCTGTCTATACTCAAAAATAAGCACTGATGTGAATGTCAGGTTGAAAGATCTGCGTTTTAAAATGCAACTAACTGGAATTTCTTGACAGTTGGAGCTTTGATGCTAATGAAATTCAGGGAAGCTAACTTAATACTAGATAACAGCATGAGCAAATTGGAACAACAAAAAATAAATGAAACTAAATAAAAAAGCTACTAGTTAACTCTGTAGAAACGCTGTATTAACATAATTTACAAATCTTGCTATTATAAAGTACTCACCGTGGTTGACGTGTTCTTCCATTGAATTTGCAACATCGATCAGCACTTCCTCTGACTGGGTTGGGGACTGAAAGGCTGGGCTGTGGCTACCTGTCCGGCTGGATAGTAGCAATAATGTAGCTTCACGAGGTTGTTTGTTCTGAAAGCTACTTTTTGTTTGTATGGTTCGTTTCATTTTCACTATTAACTTGGTTATATTAACTTTTCAAATGAGGACATATTTTGGTGTGTAACAATGGACCAACAGGAAGGTGGCGGCAAAGGATATTTTTCCCGGTTTAGCAAAGGAATGGCATGTACCGCCCTACTCTGCCTCTGATTGGCGTAACCCGTTCGCCCTAGCCAATCGTTAGTTCTCCCAAAACGTAACCAAAGCAGATAACATTGGCAGAAAAAAATTGATGTGCCTGCAGCACATAAATGCATATCAGCGTATCAGTGTGGATGTAGACTGTCACAGTGTGTGGACTGAAAAATTGGCATATACACGCGTATACCCTGTATTACAATGCAGCGTATACCCATAACAGGGGGATTTAGAAGTGCGTATACGCTGTGACGACCTAATAAGAAGTGGGTATACGCCGTTTACCCTGGACTACACTACTGGTTGAATGGTTATGGCTTCCAACCAATTTACAGTATGTTTGAGTTGGACCTTCTTCATCACTGAGAAGGAAGATAAGAACTCTGTGGCTGGTTAATAGAATAAGCAACTGCTAGATGGTTAAGAGTGTGTTCTGGTGTATTTATGACATAATAGCCTCGATTGCCATCATTTTGAGTGCACTATTTGATTTATATTTGTTTAATAAAACTAGTCCAACAGTGATTTATCATTTTGTATTTGTGCTTTCAAAGAGCACAATATAAATATATATCAATTGCATAGAACCTTTCATAATAGCCACCATGACAAGGTGCTTTGCAAAGCATTTATAAATTATCAGGACCTGTACAATTTTTAATATATGTGTAATGAAAAATGAACACAATACTGAATCAATCATTTCTAAAAGCACACTACATTTACAGTAAATAAAAATATACTTTCACCACCATTAATCTCAGTTTTTCTGACATTGATGTAGTCGGCACTGTAATTTAAAATCACTGTCATGTTTAGATTGTTCCATCTTAAAAATCACCCAGTTCCCTACAATAAAACTAATAGAAATATGAGACACCTGTCAAATGTTTAAAGCATGGCTGCAAGTGTCTGTTTTCTTTTTTTCACAAATGCTTTTAATTTTTGCCTTCATTAAAATATCTTAAAAGTAGTTTTATGAAGTCTGGGATATTGTCAGTTCTCATGAGGCTAAGCTGACCTGGGTAAAATGCTCTTTGGAATTTTACTTTAAGCCTCCTTACCCTTGTCAAAATTTTTCAGAAATTCAGGAGACATCATTTTGGGATTAAAACAAATGGAAGATATGAACTAAATCAAATTTTTAATCATGCCTGAACACATTTTAAGAACAACTAATGAATTTTTAAATCCTTTCAAGAATGGACTTTAGAATTTAAACTAGTAAAAATATGTCTAATACAAAACTAATAAGACTGTGCCATAACCCCATTAAATGTTTATAGCCGGGGTGCCCAATGCATCGATCGCGATCGACCGGTAGATCATAAAGGGAATGCAGGTAGATTGCGTTGCATTCAAAAAAAATTTTTTTTAAATGTTAGTCTATCATATATCCTCCCTATGGCATGTGCCACTTGATTGACATACAGGGCGGACAGTCTGAGATCTCTTTTCTTCTAACACACTGGTCATCCCGCACGCACAATGAAACGCGCAAGCTACTGCAAAACTCCGGCTATCTAAGTGATCTAGTTAGCCTTCCAATTTATATCGACTAAAGAAGGGATTAAAAAAAAAATTGTTGTTTATGGGCTGGATGTGGAATTGGAAGAGGATTTTTTCTCTCACGATGTCACAATTGAAGTGCGTTTGTCTGATCTGTCAATCTGTCATTGCTATTCCAAAGAAGGAAAATGTGGAAAGGCACTTTCGAACTGTTCATAAAAACTACGAAACTGACTTCCTTCCGAAAAGCGATCTGAGAAAGAGAAAGGAGAGCGAACTAAAATCTCAGTTAATCGGACAGCTGTCATTTTTCATTCGGCTGAATTCAAAAGCAAAGGCAGACACACCGAAGCATTGTTCCGGGTGAGTCACTCAATCATTAAGCATAAGAAGTCCTTTCAAGATGGAGAGATGATAAAAGATGCCTGCGTTGAGGCAGATGGCTAGGGAGAAATTCCTGCCGAGATTTCAAGAACCCTGGCTGGAGAAAAAGGAGTTTCTCCTTGTCATTAAACAAGCAGAATACAAGCAACTTAATAACGATCAATGTCCACTAGACTTGGCCTTTTTTTCTGATCTGACCAACATGTTGAATGAGCTTAATTTGCAGCTGCAAGGAAAAAAGAAAACCATGGTTAATATGATTAGCTCAGTTAATACTTTCAAACGAAAAATGCAACATCTGTCCTCAAAGCTGCAGCGCCTTGATTTGGGGAACATCCAAAACCTCGTGTCAGAGTTGGAGACGCAATGGAAGGCGTGTGCGCAACTTGACAGCATACGCTACAGAGCAGATTGAAAATTGTCTGTCAGACTTTATCTAATGGAAAAAAAAGCAACGATTCGAGTGTTGCCCAATGTAGCAGAGTAAAAGTAGTGTTTCTTCTTCACAAATGTACTCAAGTAAAAGTAAAAAGTATGGTGCAGTAAAACTACTCTTAGAAGTACAATTTTTTTTAAAAGTTACTCAAGTAAATGTAACTCGTTACTACCCACCTCTGATACTCAGAGCTATATATATAGCATTTTTAATGTTGTCAGGTCATTTTGACCTGGTCAGAATATGTAGCTTGTGAAGAAATAAACACAGCACAGAGAAGATAAAGGTTTGGGGGAATTCACCGTATACTGTCGGTGATGGCAGGGTAGTCACGAAGGACTGGTACAACAGTCCAAGTGTTCATAACATACAGTTTGAACAACTGGGATTCTTACAGTGGGACATTTATATAGAATGGACAGGAAATGTAATGCCGAGGAATAGGAAATGAGTTGGCAGAAATTGATGTCATCAGCTTAGGATGGACCTAAAGTCATTGGAAGGGAATCGGAAATGACATCTTCTGGGGGAGGATTTGGAGGTGGAATCATCACGGGGAAGTCGGTAGTGTTTATGGTAACGGAATCGTGGAAAGTGTGACTTTTATTCTTCTTCCGTTCTATTGAAAAAAGAGAAGAGGTGTTAGTACTCCCTTCCAACCCCCTCTCATTTGTTCTGTCACACTCTTTTGGGCCACTAAGAAAAGGTATTTTAATTGCAGAACAAATGCATTGAACTTAAAAAAATTACAAAGCTTACAAACAAAGTTGAATGAGGTATTTCTACACTGTTAAGTTCATTCTTATAGTATCTGAGGTGCAGAGCTGTTTCTTACCAAGGAAATGTTTTGAGAGTTGTCAGAAATTTGATCAGTAATTCAAAATAAGACTGATAACTCAGGCATGATCAGTCATATCAGTAGACCATCATTAACATCACAGCTGACAGCACAGAAGAGCTGAATGTGTGACTAGGCAAGCTACAGCAGCACAACTAGCAAGTATGAAGTGAATTCTCCTATAACAAAGGTCCTTTTATGAATGACAGAATATTTAAAATTGCATTATCAAACAAGTGAACATACTAAGCTAATCCATCATTAAGAGCTTCTTATAAGGGGTTGACAAAGAAATGAACTGGAAATTGATGATAATTCTCTGTTAGGTATGTGTATACACAAGGGAATAAAGTAGTCAGCAATCATATGGGCTCCACAAAAAATATCCCCTTACTGTGTCATCCAGTCACAAGTACTCATCATTCACATAATTAATATATTCTAAACAAATAAAGACATAAAATAAATGGCCCAAATGAATTAGTAAGGTCATTTCCTTCCATCTATGTGCACACTCCCTCAGACCCTACTGTGTTTTTGAAACTGAAACTTTTACAAAAACCTGAACAAATTATGTAGGTTATGTTAAAAGTACACAGTAACCATACAGACCATAATCAGGTTTATGTAAAATTAATTTTATGTACTTTTTCACAGCGAAGTCATGATCAGTGAAATTGACCAAAGCATTTTTCATAGCAAATATGCTGTATTCTCCGGTGACCTTGTTTTCCTCCAAATATTGTGCTGTAAGACTACTGCCGAGCTGCTTTGGGCATTCATGATATACGAGCTGATCCGTACTCCAGCTGAGGAGTAGCTGACCATAATGAGAATATTATGAAATATAACATTGATCCTTGTGTGTATAACTTATTTCTAGTTTGTGGCCATTTGTTGTATTTTGTTTGTGGTTATCATTCCATCTGCGTCTTTTTTTGTTTCAGGCACGGTGGTACAGTGGTTAGTACTTCTGCCTCATAACTCAGATAACATTTTTGACCACAATAATCAGTCCAGCATAGTTGGCAGATGCTTTTCTAGCCCTCAGCGACAACTAAAACAACAGTGCATCATTATAAACTACCTAAAACTACAGTAGTTCATTTCTTCTTTCCCCATTAAACTTCAATGCATTTCTGTGATTTCTGTGAACTCACGGCAAATTTCGTAGGGTTCGTTACTAACGGAGAGCTGTTTAGGATTTGATTCTTTGTGAATATCATCTTCCTTAGCAACGTTTGCTGAATGGCTCTGTCTGTGCCATTACAAGAAACAGCACACTCACTCTATTCAATTGACAGCTGAAGTCCCTGGGTTGTAGATAATCCATGCAAATTCAATGAGTTACATATGATTGCATCCCTGTATTACAGGTCAGTGAAGTTTACCAAAGTATTTTTCGCAGCAAATTTGCTGTGTTTGCCAGTGGCCTTGTTCTAAATTTTATTTTCTAATCACGAGTTCACCTGTTATCCTTTCTGCTCAAGCTGGTCCCTACACTTTGTTCACAACACCCATTGCTACAATTAATTGGATGATTTAGGGAGTTTCTCAGACTGACCCTGCCATAATCGGTCGTGGTTTCTGGCAGAGCATCAAGAAGACAATTAGTTTTGACAACAGAGGATGTAAAAATTGTAATAAGGTTTATGTAGGTGAAACAGTGGAAGGACCAGTACTGAAACTCGAGGGGTGAGAGTGGAGGACCAGCACATCCGCTCGACTCCTTCTCCCCCTGCGCAGTCCCCTCTCCCCCAAGTCCTGCAGGGTATACCTACACATCACTACATTCACCAGGATTCAGTGTAGTGTTCAGCATGCAGCAAATTCAGTTTTTGCTTTTTGGAAATTTCTGAGATTTATTTTTTGAATATTTTTGATCCGCATTTACAGGTAGTTACGATACCCACAGATAAGAAGGACCAGCTGTCCTGGTATCAAATAATACAAATAAAAGTAACAATAGGATTAGGGAGAAGGAATCTTGACACACCTAAACTGTAACACCTTGTGGAAGAGGAATCTACAATAATACACATATGGAAATTCTATTTACATTTTTAAAAGAATGTCTTTGGTACAGTTTGCACCAAATGAGCAATCCTTGAACAAGAAGCTATTGGTGTCAGTAGTAATTCAAGAAATTTGATTACATGCAGGTTAATGGGAAAGGAGTAAAGAGTTTATATGTACTGAGAATACTCCACATTGAATTAATTATCAGTGGAGCTCCTCTGATTAGATTTTTTGATGCATTCAGAAATTTGAAGATTTCATTGAAATTATAGAGAAACAAGTATTGACGAGGCTTCAAGAACTATTTGTAAGATTTGGACAACTTTTAAAAATGAATAAACATTAAAGTTCACTTTAGAAGTATAAGTATATAAGTACAAGATATTGGCTAAAGGAATATCTATTACAAAAAGATATAACCTGCAAATCTCATACCAAAAATTAAAAGTAATCAAGGGACATTAATATGTTGGGGTAACACCCCTGTTAACTCTATTTATTTATGTAGAAAAAGACAATAATGGGTGCTTAAGTGCACAACCAAAAAGACACTTCCTTAAGGTGAGCCTTGCAAGCTTTTTCACTCACGGCTCTCCCTCTGGTGTATGTCTCTGGCTCTTACTGGACTCAGATCCAGATCTGCTTATAGACACCTGATATGGTATATCAACTGGAATTGTTCTTGAAGTTACGATTTGTGCCCCTCACTGGGTGTCTTTTCTGGGCTGTGAAGAAAGTACAGGATACCGTTATAGTGACAGTGCCCGCTCTCGCTCCTGAGTGATGTTGCTGACCTTAGTAGAGGTTGTCTGGGGACCCCAAGATGTACATGTATGACAACACAACACTAAAACTCTACTACCTGCTTCATAAAGTGCATTATATACATTATCCCATCCTAGACAGAAGCTATAAAGCTAAGAGAGAGAGAGAGCACACCATATTGGCACAGACTGAAGCACATATGTTCTAAGCATTGAAAATGAATCTACAGCAGTTTTCTAATTTCTAAAATTGTCTAAAAATACCTTTTAGAAGAATGTTATGCACACTGGACTGGATTTATGAAAGAGTAATGACCTTTTAATTAAAGGCATCCAGATATTTTCCTCTTAAAATAGTCCTAAATCTTTCAAATCTTTTGTTTTTCTGATGAAGACTAGACATGTGTTGGATCAGAACATGTGGAAAATATTGTGTAAGCCTGTACAGTAGACAGATGGCAATATCTCACCTAAAGGAAATGTCTTATTTTTAAAATACAGTACAGTAAGAACATAAATAGAACTTTTAAAGATTCTTCTTAAATAACTCCCCTTGCTCCTCAGTTAATCCAAATAGTATGGATTGTTTTTATTCAATACATAAATTTATGTTGTGTCATAATGGTATTACAATAAAGTGTGGGAACACTCTACTGTGGGTAGGAAATTGCACCACTGAGGAAAACCAGTAAACCTATTCATTGTTCCAAATTCTTTCAATTAGATATTTTAAAGAGCAGGGATGGATAGAGTTCAATGTGATTCATAATGGAAAAAAATTACATCTTGATTAAAATGCAAATCTGTTTAAGTGGCAAAATGTTCCATTAAAGGAAATGTGATATGCTAGTTGTGAAAAAATACGCCACTATTATTATGGCAGTTTGATAATCCAGACATGTATTATGAAACTATTTGAACCGCACACAAAAATGCATGTGAATTTTATTAACTCTACAGAAATTGGAAGCAAACAGGGATTGTTACATTGTTCCCTAAAGAGAATAAAATTGTATCTCAAGTTGTTTTTTCCATTTCTTAGGCTTAGTTTAGCAGGATCAGGATATTCTTGTACCTTGCATTATCATTTTATTATACTTTAAAAATGCTAAATACATAAAAGTATTTCTTATATAAACTAATGCAAAATGAATACATTTTAGAATATATACAGTATCCTCTTCATTAGATAAGTTACTCATTCTTTCATCCTTCTATCCATCCATCAATTTCCTTTTCAGTCTTTTTTTTCCAGTATAGGATAATGGAGATCCAGAGACAATCAGAGCAATCTTGGGTGTGGCTTGGCATGCCTACTTTATACTCAGCACCAGCACGTGTGATGAGGCAATGAGGCAATCACCTCAGGAAGCACTTTACTCAGAAAGAATTGCATTCAATTTACAATACAATACAATTTATTTTTGTATAGCCCAAAATCATACAAGAAGTTCCACAATGGGCTATAACAGGTCCTGTTTTTAAGAGCCCCCAGCCTTGACTCTCTAAGAAGACAAGGAAAAACTCACAAAAAAACCCTTGTAGGGAAAAAAATGGAAGAAAACATGGGAAAGGCAGTTCAAAGAGAGACCCCTTTCCAGGTAGGTATGGTGTGCAGTGGGTGTCAAAAAGGGGATAAATACAATACAATACACAGCACAGAACACAAATAATCCTCAATACAATATAATGCAACAGAAATATTACAAGTACAGAGCAACAGTAGATGATATCACATAATACAATTTGGATTTGTTCAGAGTCCTGGAGACCTCAGCCATCAAGCTGCCTACCCCTATTGGCCATTCCACAGCTGAGTCAGTGCTGGGTCAGCCAATCTGATGAATTGAACCCTCGGAGTACCCAATGATTCCTGCGATCCTTCATCAGAGATGACTTTACCTTAGGCAGGCAAAACAACTTGGCAGGTGGGAAGTGGCAGCAGGTGCATACATATCCATTACCTTAGTTTTATATTGCTATTAAAAATATTGACAACTATTTTATTTTAAAAGTTTCAAATTTCACATTCCCTGGTTCTCAACACCTCACCATGCTGCAAGTTGAATTATAAATGTCGTCAAGGTTATGGGTTTGGTGTGAGTCCTGGAGAAATTCTAGAGAAGAGTCGCTATGGTAAAAATGTATTGAAAAATCGAAACCATACACACAAACATTCAGACTGCAGTTACAAATGTCTCAATTGTTTTTTGGCTTATATGTGATTTTTTATGTTTGACTGTTCAAATGAAATTTTACAAGTAATTTTATCTATACTGAATCTACGAAATTAATGCAAATTAATTAATCACACAGATGTAACCTAATAAGCAAACATGAATGCCAGCAAAATGCTGGCTTCAAATTCTTTACAGTGCAGTATATATGCAAATTGGTCAGCTGATGTCCAGTGTGCTTAAAGAAGCTTTCACTGACCCTGAAAATCATGTATTTGATGTGTGACAATGCAAAAAAACATGTAGCAATTGAGTTGTATTGGCAGGCTTTCGTTTTTTCTCATTTCACAATTCTGTAAAATGATTGAACCAATATCAGTATCACATGAATGAAAAATATTTTATATTTGAATGACAGCATGACCAAAGTGTATGCACTTCTGGTTCCTCTTTATTTAGCTCACCAGCCTGCCAGGCAGCTTACAGTGATGGTGGCATTACCACTATAATTTTTATATACAGCCCCGTAAACTATAACAATATAGATTATAAATGAAGGGAGAGTCACTGTCTTGCACCCCAAAACACGAGGCTGAGTCTCTGTACTTTGGCAAAACCAACCTTATTCTACTTGAAACAGGAACAGCACGGTTATTTATTGTAGTGGGATGTACCACATATACACAGCAAACGGGCAGGGTCTGGACCAGGTCAGTGGCCAAGTTATACTGTTCCCTGCATGCATTTATAATGTTCCTTGCATCACCCATCGGTAACAAGCGCTTATAGCGCGATGTGACGATACGGGTTCTGGCTCCACACTCCCATCTGATATTTGGAAGCCCTTGAACCCAACACCGTCGATAATGTCACCGAGTGAGCTAGTCAGTGGAGGCAATAACAACTGAGCAAGGGGATGGTTCAAATGTGCAAAGTGCTTTTATTAAAAAAAACAATCAAAAAACAAAGTGTCCAATAAATAGTGCTGTGCAGTTCAGTCAAAGTTCAATAAATAAATAATCCATAAAAACACATGGAGGTAAAAACAATAGAAAAAACAATCCTTTAAAAACGAGGTTAAAACATTCAAACAGGAAGCAAAAAACAACAACGACAAGCCTGGTGCTTCTTTTCTGTTGGCGTCTCACCTGCTTCTCCCAGTTGGGCTTTGCAGCAGGCGAGATGCTCTCTGCAACTGCCCTCTTCAACTCACGCACACACACAGGTCTGGAGACCTCCCGATCCTGGCTTCGGTCTGGCACTCATCCTAGGCCTGAGACTTGGACTCCTTGGTCTCCAGGACACCCCCACCAATGACTGCAACACCAAGTCTCGCGACTGCCATTCCGGTCTTCTGCGGCCAGTCGCCTTTCCTTGGTCACTCCCGCTACCTGCTCGCTCAGCGGGAGCAACTTCCAACTCTAACTGCTGGGTGTAGGCCCAACACCCAGGCTTCCTCGCAGCTGCCCGCGTGCGCTCGTTCGCTCGCCCACACACGCAGCGTGTTTGTCTCTGTCTTGCACCGTCTTGCTTCCTCGCTCCCTATAACCTCCGTCTTCTTTTCCTTTTTCCTCTCATTATTTTCTTTTCATCCTTAACCAACTCACACTTCTTTTTTATAGTGAGGGGCCATAACAGCTGCAGTACATTAGCCACAGGAACAATCACGGATGTGGGCAGTTCCTCACCTGTGCACTCGGTGAGAAACGCCCATGCTGCAGATCGCCCTGCGGCTTGCTACAACCACTATGCCCCCTCATGAAGCCGCCTCGAGTGCGGTGATTATTTATTTAAAACTGAAATGGCCTTCGCTCAGTGAGCTGTGGACCCATAACACCACACGCAACCGCAGTTGGCTCGTAGCTGCTTCCACGGCGCTATGCTGCTGTGCTGCGAACCTGCAGTTGCCTCCGTGATGAACAAGAAGCCCTCCACAGACGCAGCAATCACACTTTGGCGTGTCGTCCTGTTGGAAGGGGTCCCAAAAGAGTTCAGAAACCTCACAGTATTTAGGACCTTGAAATAAACTGGTTGCCCTAAAAGAAACATAAAATTCTATGAAACAAAAGAATGTTGATTATTGCTAATCATTTCCCCATGGAGAACTTTTTTAGTATGCCAGGAACAAAGGTGTAGAATATAATCATTAAGTAATCAATAGTGCTGAACAACAGAGGATGACAATTACGGAGTTCTAACATAAGTTTAAATGTAAGCCTATTTAAGAGATGCTTATATAGTTCATGCGCCGACTTACCGCACCATTTGGGACTGGCCATTTTATCTTAACTGACAGTATGGAGTAGCACAAACTGATCTTCAGCTCTCAGCGATCACATGCCAGGTCCATGTAAAGCTGTGTTTCTCAACCAATGGTCAGTCGGTTTTGGGTTGCCATCATTGGTTCGCGAGTGAGTTGCCAAAGCCAGTGTTTCTTAACTACTGGGTTGTGACCCGGATTGCTGTCAGTGGGTCGCAAGTTGTGGTCATTGATTTGTGAGCGGGTCATGGTGGGTCGCAAGTGGGTTGCTTAAGCAATCAGCAGTACCGTGTGACATGTTTCCATGTGTCTAAGTGAGCTTATTTCACAAAGGAGGACCAAAAAAAAGGACAGTTTTCAAAAGCTGCTAATGGGCTGTCAATGAATTTAAAAAGGTAACAACTGGGTCACAGGTCCTTGAAGTTTGAGAAACACTGGTGTAAGAAGGCAGCACAGATCAAATGCATAAGAAATAGACATGGGAAGCAGCGCAGATGAAAACAAGCCGTAAAGGACTCTTAAAGAGTCAGAAAACAAATGAGTCCCCCATGAAATAACAATAATAATAAAAGATTTATAAGTGTGGCTGGTGTGGGCAATGTCTAGAACATTATTGTCCTATTGTTTTACTATGTTCCTAGACTATAAGTACGAATCATCTCAACTCAGTTGGTCATATATCACCGCGTGACTTAATACTTTGAATTAAATCAGTCTTTATCAGTGCATTCAAAGTCTAGAGTTGTGTAGATTGTTTAATTTTAGTTTGACATATCTGCGTCTTCTGTGTTGTGCCAGTTTGAGGATTATTATTAGTATTGCTGTTATTATTGCTGTATTATTGTTTACAGCATACTTTAGCCTATCATTGTTTCCTGTTCGTCCAAAGGATTCATAGACAGGGTTCAAGTCCATTGGAGGGCATACTCATATACATACACAGGCCCATAGTAGATTTATGTATGCAAATTAAAAATACCCAGGTACAAAATCATTTTTTGTCAGAAGAAACACAAAATACATTTGTCAATAATAAATTAATAAAATAGAATTCAGAAGAGAATTATATTAAATTTCATTTGGCAATTGTTACTACACACCACATGATAACAACTGTATATCTTTAACATTCTTGTCATTTAAAATAAGTTGAAAACAGGCCAAAATATAAGAAAGAATACAAAGTCTATGTCAGTGTAAAAAGTTAGTTTGTACTTCAGTTGAAGGTTTGCATATATTAAAGAATGCAAAGAAGTCCTAATTTTGATATCTTGTAAGTACACATCACACATATACTGTATATTGTGATATTCAAATGAAATTTTCTATTTCTTCAGTATTTTGCCTGTATATTTAAATCATTTATGAACACTGAGCAGGTATTTGAAATTCCAAGAGATGCTGGCTTTCATTAAGCTATAACTTTCTTCATTGGCCTTCTTTCTAAAGAAAATGCCAAAGCTTGCACAGTAAATAATCTGTTCCCTCCTGCTGCAGCAAAGGTTGCATAGCCAGGGCTGACAGGCAGTCTGTTACTTTTAATGCCCCAGTATTAGACCACAGCAACGTTTTACTCACAATGTATAATGGGCCTTGCAGTGATTGATCTGTTTATTAAACCTGGATCTGTCTACTGTGGACATTATCCTACTACATGTTCATGTTGTCATTGAACAACAAACATAATGTTGGATATGAAACAGACATCAGAATCACGCAAGAGAGTTCCGAAAGCAGCTATAGATCATATATCGAAAATGGACAATGCACTGAAATGCTCCCTATTTTTATTTACATTGTAGGGTAATTCAATTTGCAGAAGAGTAGTAGAAAGCAAGAAGGCAGATCCAGTGGCATTTGTACATAAAAAGAGTGATTTACTGCTGACAAGAGAGTGCTTGAGTGGGAATACAGAGACCACCAGCTATGTATTATTCATTATTTAGTGTAAGTACTTCTTTAGGTATAAAGGTAAGAGGAGGATTATGGGGGACTGACAAGAGCCAGGTGAACTCCTTGACCCATGGGAATGATAGATGCTACATTTGTCCTTCTTATAATCTTCTACACCTTTGTTTGACTGCCTTACTAGTTTTTTGGATACATTTGACTTTTCTGGTTCTTCTTGTTTTGGACATCGAGAAATCCCCATCTCAGCTTCTGGAGTAAGTGGCTGGAGATGATTCAATTCAATTCACCTTTTTTTGTACATTACTCTTCACTGAATGAAGCATGATTCAATAACATCAGTCTGTGGCTAGACTCTACTCGTATAGCAAACACTGGTTTCTACTAAAATCCTCTTTAAAGCAATATTGTAGTTTTCTAAATAGCCTTACAAACTATATTTTTGATATTAACAGTCACTTTCATATCCATTCAGGTAGTTTCTTTTATTTGATCAGCCTAAAGGAAGCAATTTCTTTTTCAATTTTCTCACTGCTATGTCCTTTATATTTTTGTCCATTTAGATAACAAATTCTGTCTCCTGTCAAAGTATGTAACAATGGCCAATCACAATCTACAAGTATTTTGCTGCAACATTTGGTAAACAGGGCGGGACGGTGGCACAGTGTTAGCACTGCTGCCTTGCAGTAAGGAGACCTGGGTTGACTTCCCAGGTCCTCCCTGGTGGAGTTTGCATGTTCTCCCCGTGTCTGTGTGGGTTTCCTCTGGGTGCTCCGGTTTCCTCCCACCTTCCAAAGACATACAGGTTAGGTGCATTGGCGATTCTAAATTGTTCCTGGTGTGTGTGTGTGTGTGCCCTGCAGTGGGCTGGTGCCCTGCCCAGGGTTTGTTTCCTGCCTTGCGCCCTGTATTGGCTGGGATTGGCTCCAGCAGACCCCTGTGACCCTGTAGTTAGGATATAGTGGGTTGGATAATGGATGGATGGATTTGGTAAACATTTAGTAAATTTGGGTACCTTATCTCTGAGATTTTGTCTTGTCATTAATAGAATGTAACTGGGCCTCTTTCCCTAGCAACACCTTTTATTTGCATATTTCCTCTAAGTTGGGATGTAAATGTGGCTCTGTAACAACGACTGCAGATACTGATATCATTCCTCAATACCAGGACAGATCTGACAGCCAGTAATGTGCTGACTGATGGAGCTGGTGCCTATGTGAAGTCTTTACAGGTATGAGTTCAGCCACAGTCTTCCCCCTTTTTTACTACTCAGATGAGCCTCTCTTATGTTTGTCCGGTCTCTTATTTCTCATAGTTGCATTATATTCATTGTACTCCCTACTGAGCAATCATTGGTTGCCACCTCTCAAACACACATGAGTTCACCCTTACAACTTAAGACAAATTAAAACCTGTTGGACTTTGTTAACATGAGTCACAGACTTGTTGGAAGAAATTGCTTGTTACATCAAACTATATGACTGGTGGTCTCAGATGTGCACTATGACTGTCTCCAACTCACTCAGGTTGAGTAAATGGAGTCTATGGCTGAAAATTGCTGGAAAAGTCATGTAATATGACATGGCCTTTAAACATACCCAGTTCCTCTCTTATAGGAACTTTTCCTTCAAACATTTGTCCACAAATCATAAGGTTATTGATTAGCCAATCATATTAACAAATATTAGAAGGTAAGAAACACTGCGTTTATATGTCTTTTCATTTTCAACCCACTTTATCCAGACCAGGATTGTAGGTAGGGGTTTCTGGAGGCTATTCCAGCTAGCATATGTCACAAGGCAGAAGCAAACCCTGGACACGATGCCAGTCTGTCACAGAGTGAACACACGCACACCAAACATACACCAGAGCCAATTCAGCAATGCCAATCCACCTAACCTGCACGTCTTTGGATGGTGGGAGAAAACTGGACCTCCCAGAGGAAACTCACGCAGACACGGGGAGAATATGCAAACTCCACAAAGAAGGACCTGGGACACGAACCCTGGTCTCCTTACCGCATGGCAGCTGTGTTATCACTGTACCACAGTGCCACCCCATGTGTGTATATAGTGTTTATATATTGCAAGACAGTGACTCACGTGTCACATGGTACCAGGAGTGGGGTCTTGCACCAATGGAACCCCAAAAGGC
This sequence comes from Polypterus senegalus, assembly GCF_016835505.1. NCBI lineage: Eukaryota > Metazoa > Chordata > Cladistia > Polypteriformes > Polypteridae > Polypterus > Polypterus senegalus. The sequence continues at coordinate 38,686,785 of NC_053157.1, forward strand.
ATATGATATCCTGATAACAGTGGAGCAAAATTAGGCTCCTGCAGGCGCTCCGGTCTTTGCACTCCCCAGGGATGTGCTGATGAAGATGGCTCCCTTGGATGACTTGGAGTGTTTCCTGTTTTGCTTCAAGCGCACAGCAACATTGATGTGCTGGGACGAGGTTTCCGAACTCTTTTAGGACGCCCCCCAACAGGACGGCACACAGAAGTGCACCTGTTGTGTCTGTAGAGGACTGATTGTCTGTTGCCGAGGTGACCACAGGTTTGCAGCAAAGCGCTATGGAAACAACTACAAGCCGATCGAGACTGTGCTATACAAGCCTGTAGCTGATGGATGATGCAAGGGACATTATAAATGCAGTTAACAGTATAACTTGGCCACTGACTTGGCCCCGACTCTGCCCGTTTGCTGTGTCCGAGTATAGGAGAGTGGTAGCTCCCACTGCAATAAATAACCCTGCTGTTCCTGTTTCAAGTTAAATAAAGCTGGTTTTGCTAAAGTACTGAGACTCAGCCTTGTGTTGTGGGGTGCAAGACAGTGACTCACGCGTCACAATATATAAACTAATGCTAGTAAAAATATATGGTATATATTGTATATACAGTATATATTGTATGTGAGATTGTGTGTCTTTTGTTGGTATTGCCTTATTGTTAACAGTTTTGTGGAGATATGCAAGTAAGAAATTCAATATACTATGTAAACATGACAACCTGAATTTGAACAAGGAGTCCTTATATTCCCTTCATAACTTTTCATATATATTCTCGCTTATTTTTGGATTAGGCATTGACCGCAAATATTTGTTGTGCCTCAGTTTTGTTAAGCAGTTAAGGGACACAGATGTAGACAACCATTCCATACAGGAGTCATAGATTATAATCATGTGGGATTTAAAATGGGCAGGCTTATACCCACAAACTATTATGAATTAAGTTAGTGATTTTTTAAAATATCTTTTTAAAGAAAACTGTATCTTAAAATATGTTCTTATGTATTTAGGATATTATTAAATATGTGCAGCACAGTTGAGCAATGGTGTGCTCTGCAGCCTCACACATCCAGCATCCTGAATTGGAATTAAACGTCTGGTAGTTGTTTGTCTGGAGCTTGAACATTGACCCCATGACTTCTTGATACACCCTGTTTTTCTTCCTCCATCCAAAAACACATGCCGCTTAGGTTCACTGGTGACTCTAAATTGGCCTCAGTGATGGTGAATCTTGACATGTCTGGGACCCTGTTCACTGTTGTCTCCCTCCTTACATTCAGCACTACTATAAAAGATTATGGTCCTTCACGACTCTGAATTGCATTAAGAGGACTTGAATGTATGTACTGTCACGTGCAAGTGAATGGGGAGTTTCTCCACAGCATTGTGGAGATAAGGGTACTGACACAAGAGTCTGCTAACTGACTCTCATTAACATTATACAAAAACAAAAAGACTCTTTCAAAGGTGTATTGTTAGAAATGTATCCTTAATTGTATCTTAAACATTTTAAATGGAAATCTATTAAAGGGTAAATGTACTTTATAATATTTTTGCTGAATGTTCATCATATTTCCAATATTCTGTTCCTTGTTTAATTTCCATATGGGACTTTCACACAAGCCAGTGAGTGGGATGGCAAAATGAACTCAAGGCCCTGGAGCTGTGAGGCACTAACCACTACACCCACCATGTCTAATACATGAAAAATGATTACAGTACTGAGCTCTAAAAAAGCACTCTGGTGTTCAAAAGCAATTATTCCATTATAGCTTGAGTCAGCAGTAATGCTGAGCCCTCCCTTTCAAAATAATTATGAAATTTCAAATATTTCAGAACATATTATTAAATGAACAATTGAACGATGAAAATGAAAGCAAAGCAGCCACATAGTTCTGCAATATAAAATTAATGTCATATTGGAACCAAAGAAGTAGATTTTTGTCTCAAAAGGAGGGAAGAAACTGCAAATGAGTGACAGAGAATCGCCAGGGAAGCAGTATGGTGACAGGGCTGAGTAGCAAGGTGCCACAAACGAGTGCAGTGTACTTCTGTATTGGTGTGTCTGGGGTCAGTGAAGGTAGATCCTTAGTATCTGGGCTGATGAGCTTATAATCCCATTTGGATGTTTGACCCTAATGCTTTGGTGAAATGTTGGGAACTTTCAGGGATGCACAACATTGTTATTGAAAGAGAAGTTTCAGCAAAGAGCAGGGGTCTGCAAAGTTAATCATGCAGCTTTTGGTTCCAACTCATTTTTTAAATATGAATCAATGACTGGTGCTCAATCTATTGCTCAAGCAACATGTCTATGTTTCATTTTAGTTGTCTCACATTTTAAGATTCCCAAATATTAATTGATTATTTTAATCACAAGCAGCTGCATTCGCTTTGCTCCTTATTAGCAATAAGATGGAAATGATAAAGGAACCTGCAGTTCTCCATCTATCCATTTTCCTTCCACACTTCTGTGTATTCATCGTGAAATATCTGGTTTAATAAAATATTTGAAAAGAAGCCAAAGAGAAAAAATTGAAGGTCTGAGAATTACTCATCCACTTCAGGCTACAAATCATTTGAATAATATTGTGACCACTAGGGGGCGCCTTAGAACCCCAAACACCAGGCACAATTCCAACAGACACAGTCTGAGGTTAAAATAAAGTAGTTTGTATTTTATAACAGTATCTTAACACAGTATAATCATTTCCTACTTCACCTTAGCAAGCGTTGTCCTCTTCCTTCTGTCTCTGACTCCTAGAGTGAGGTGAGACACCACCTTTTATGCTTGAACTCAGGAGTACTGTCAGTGCCACAGCTTTGTATGACAGAAGCACATCTGGGTCATATGGAAGCTGCACAAAACATGGAGGTCCTTTAACGACAATGCCATCTGGTGTTCCCAAACACCGCAACAGGACTACCCTTTTGAACTACAAGTCCCAGTCAGCCCTGCAGGTGTTCAAATAGATGAGCACTGCCACCTCTCATACTAGGCAATGAATTGTTCTTGATATAACGCGTCCCCCAGTCCATCCTTTTTTCTTTCACCATGACTGAGGCAAGAACCAAAAACCATCCTGGACAGGCTGCACCTCCAACCATGTTGTCCTTCGCTTTATGACATGGAATCGCCCTCCATCGCAGTTGGGATGCCAGTCCATCTGTTATGGCATTCACAATATCCTTGGAAAGAAACAATCTACAATGCAAGAAGGACAGCAGTGGTATAGGATAATTTTATTAAGATGATTCAAAGATGATTTTAAATTGTTACAAATCACAATGCTGTAAACTAAACTACCTCAACATGAAATGGACTTGAATAAATGTTGTCGCACACGTGCGCATGGGAGGCAGCTAAAGGGCTTGAGTATGGGCAATTCCGAGCCAGACCGGGATGTGACAGAGTGCACTGACTCTTTTTCTCGCTTTTCTGTAGACCGTTCACGGGAAATTGCACCTGGCCCTAAAGAAGTCAATTCTGGTTCCCACCCCTTTGAGGTCACCTCTGGGTCTGAGCCTATGGATGAAGACCCTTAGTTCTGAACTCTTTGCGGTCACTTCCTATACTGGCCTTTAAAACCCGCCACCTTTCCCCTATCCCCTCAGTTCTGTTTTGGACTCCGATTTGTGCACATCAGTGCTATCACTTTATTCAATTTTGCAGCCAGGAAAAAATATATGGGTGGCTCCCCCAAACCTTGCTATGGCTCTTTGCCGAGTTTGTGACAATGTCTATCAGCAAGCTACAGTTAAAGTAACTCGCTTATTTTCTACTGTATTCTGAACAGCAGTATGCATTCAAATCCATGCTTCATAGTGTTTCAGCATGGCTTATCTTCATTGCACTTAGTAACAATACGCTGGTGTACAACCATCTTGACTTTTTTATAAATAAAAGACTTTGCTCTGATAAAAGAAGTAAGCTCATCAGTTTTTTTCAGATTTATTGTCATGTGTACACAGTACAATTATATTCCTGTCTGCATGTTTGACTAACACATGCCACACTCCTTGTTCTTTTCCATCAACCATATCTTGCTCCCTAGGTTATGTAAAATATAACATAACAAAAATATAATTCAGTAGGTCGTAATGATGAAAAACAGCAAGGATTCTTTTCAAATACAGTTTTGCAAAGTTGATTCTAAAATTTGCTTCATTTTTGATTTCACAATCATGGAACTGAATAAAAAAAGGTTTTAACACTGCACACCCATTTTGGAACTGTACATTTCTAAGAAAAGGGTTCAAATGAAAACACAGGCTACAGGGCTGGTGCCACCATTAAGGTGAATTAGGCATTCACGTAGGGTGCAGATCATATGGTGGGGAGGACCCAGCCACAGCTGATAGCTACAGAACTGTTGGTTGGCACACTAATAAGCTTGGCCTAGGGTGCAAAATAACCTAGCACCAGCATTGACGGGGTATGAGTATCTTATGGAAATTCAGCATTTCTAAAAGTAACCATGATGAAAGAAAAACACTTCTAGACAAACTATTTAATCAAAAGAAGAAAATGCTGTAGCTGTGGTATTAAATGAGATTGTACTTATGATTAGGATAAAGGACATCAACCCCCAGCACAGTCCTGCTGCCTAATGGGAACTACAGACCCTGCACTGGCACTGACATAAGGTTTCAAATGAGATATAAATATGAGGGTTAAGGATTTTCTGTTTACTGTACCTAGCCACATTTCTTCTTGGGTCACAGAATCACTAGTTTGTACTAATAATATGCTAAAAGTTGTGCCTGTTCCATGGTCTTTTATATCAAACATCATTAAATCCAACATTATCTGTTAGGTTGGCCTCACTAACACAGTCCAAAAGCCGCTTTTCCAGTATCTAAGACTAAAGTATTTCTTTTTTTCTTCTTATCATTGCACCATTTTAAAAAGTTAGCCATTAATCATACATTCTCTTTAGGATTTTATAAACCATTTTCAAAGATATGAAGCTTACTTAAAACATTACATAATTCTCGATACATCTGAACTGTTTCAAAATGTTCCCACCACCATGATTTTAGCTATTTAAATATTTTGTTTTTTGAGAGTCTATTTTGCCAATTGCACTACTCCAACTGATTAAAATAATAATTTGAAACTGCATTGTTGACACTGTTCAGTTAACTTCTAGAAGATCCAAAACTTCTAGTTGTCTTGGTGATTAGAATTTTTCAATTCTACATTTTGTCTTTACAAAAAACTGTCAGAGGCACAGTGACAACATGGTTAGTGCAGCTGCCTTATATCGACAGGGACATTATTAAATTTGTACAGTTATTGAGGTTTATTATATATTTCTGTTCCATTCAATCCTTTAAAGGAAAACATTGGTGCAGAAAATCGATAGAAGATTGAGTATTGTGAATCTATCAGATTTCAGTCTTGTGTAGGATATTATCAAATAATTTGCAAAAAAAATCAACTGATTTAATTATAAACCTGGCACTCAGTATTTGGATAGTTAAAGAAAGTAACATACTTCAGATAGAAACAGTAAAAATGAATGAACCACACACACACACATACAGTATACTGTATTATATACTGTTTCTTGCTATACTTTATTATTTCTCTGGATGATTAAGTATATTGATGCCTGGCTTGACTGATTTATGTTATGGTGGATGTTTTAACATTTCTGATATTTGTTTGTCCTTATCTGTTTAGTCATTTGTAATGCTCATTAGAGTATCTGTCAGTATAAAGCATCATTTAATAGAGGGTAAGGTGAGCTGTCTCTTGTCGCATTCCTCATTTACAACTTTACGTCTGTGACCGTGTCTTTAAACCATAGGACATTGAGTTTCGTTTATGTTAAGTGGAGAATTCACTGTTTGAGACATACCAGCACTTTCAAAAATCGTTTTTTTTTTCATTTTACAGGGACCAAACAACATTAAAAATGATATATTTCCATAAAGCAATATACAATCAACCTGTGTTTAGTAAACATTCTGGAGACAAATCACAGCTGTCATTGTATACTGCATATACAGAGGATTTTAGAAAGTATCCAGATCCCTTCACTTTCTTTCAAATTTTATTCTGTTGTAGATTTACCATTAAATGCATAAATTTGCATTTTTTGTCCATCAGTTTACACTCAGTAACCCATAATGACAAAGTGAAAACATGTTTTCAGAAAGGGTTGTAAATCTAATAAAAATCATAAACTAAATATTTAATTCCTATTGGTATTCAGACCCTTGTTGTGTTACTTTGTAGAAGCCTCTGGCAACAATTACTGCTTTTTACAGTCTGACACACCTGGATTTGGACAGTTTATCCCATTCTTCCTAACAGATCGTCTCATAATCCATTAGATTGGATGGGAGGTGTCTGTAAACTGCCATTTTAAGATTACCCCACACATGTTCTATGGGGTGTAAGTCTTCACTATCTCTGGGCCATTTAAGGACAGTTGAAGATTTGTCCTGAAGCCACTCCAGCATTGTTCTGTCTGTATGTTTCAAATCATTGTCATACTGAAAGGTGAACCGTTGTCCCACTCTGAGGCTGCATGCACCCTGGAGCAGGTTTCCTACAAGACCCTCTTTGTATTTTTGCTACATTCATCCTTTCCTTGATTTGGACCAGTCTTCCCACCACTGGCATTGAGGAGCACCCTCATAACATGCCACTCCCATATTTTACTGTAGGGATGGGATTAGGCAGTAGATGAAGGCTGCCTTGTTTTAATCATACTTAGTGCTCAGAGTTCTGTCCAAAGTATTCAGTTTTTGACTCATTAGACCAGAGAACTTTTTCTCCATGAATCCTTTAAACTGTCATAGACTATTTACTCAAGAGTGGTTTCAATCTAGCCAATCTACCATAAATACCTGACTGATGGAGTTCTGCTGAGATGGTCATCCTTTCTAAAAGCTTTTTCCTTCTCATCAGAGGACATCTGAAGCTCTGTTAGAGGGACCACTGGGCTCTTGGTCACCTCTCTAAGCAAGACCCTTCTGGCTCAGTAGTTTGGCTGGAAGGCCAACTCTTGGATGTGTCCTGCTAGTTCCAAATATCTTCCATTTTACAGTTGAGGCCAATGTGCTTCTGGAAACACACAAAGATTTAGAAATGGTTTTACACCCTTGATCTGCTTTGTGCCTCACCAATAGTTGATCAGGAAGGACCACAGAGAGTTCTTTAAATTTCATGGCTTGTTCTTTGTTCTAACATGCAATGTGAACTGTGGGACTTTATATCCAGAGGTATGTATCTTTCTAAACAATGTCCAATTAATTCTAAAGTTCTAAGTTCTAAAAACATCTCCATAAAAACTTAAGCAAACAGAGGGCACCTGACCACATACTAATATAAATTAGACTTTTCAGTTTGTTATTTTTAATAAATTTGCCAACTTTTCTGAAAGTATGTTTTCACTTTGTCAAAATGGGCTATTAAGTGCAGATGATAGGCAACAATGGCAAATGTATCCATTTAAAACTAAATTTACACCACAATAAAGTGGAAAGAATGTGAAGGAGTCTAAATACTTCCTGAATCCACTGTATTTCATTTAGTTAAAGAAGAATTCAGTCTCATTAATACAGTTAGATTAACCATAAAATATATTCATGAAGACTTTGATATAAAATTCTTGACTTATTTGTGACAAAAGGGTATATATCCTGTATAGTGAATTGCACTCAGCAGTAATATGCACTACAGGGAGCCCTATGGTTGGAACACTGGATTATACAAAGTCCTAAATTTAATACTGTGAGTCAATATTTTATGAAAATATTAGAAAATGTAGGTTGTTAGTGGGCAGAGTGGAGACCTACCACCCACTGGTTGAGCTTGTACCTGAGGTTTACCATACTATTATAAGGACTTTTTAATCCAGAAGTCCAGGGGCATCCGGGGGATTCAGTGGGAGTGCCTTACATGCAGCTCCCATGCTTTTATACACTGCCTCAAGCACTTTTCTGATCCTCACTTTAAGCAGGCTTACTTAGGACATACACTGAACACGTTTGCTGCTAAAAGCAAAAAAAGGTCAGTAGTGTTTCAAATTCATTTTACTTTTTGCAGTTTTGATTCACACATTACACAACATAATACTTCCAAACTGGCTGATCTTAACACGTACATCACAAAACTCTGTAGACAAAACAGTGGCATAAACCTAGATAAAGAAAGAAATCAATTAGGACACCCCACAACCTGGAACTAGATATGTGAGTTAAAAAAGAGATGAATGGACAGAGCTTCTTCATCTTTCTGTCTTTGTAAATAAAGGCTGAGTAATAGTCTTCCATGTCTTGTCATACTGTTTGGCATTTGAAGATATTCAAATGTGAGAATGCTCACTTCCCCTATACCAAAGCTGTTATCCACCACTAATTATTGTAATTATTCATTAATTGTGCAACTTAATCATTAATTTATCCTTATTTAATTTTCATTTAAGGTGTATAGATTGACAACTCCATGGACATAACTTCAATTCAGAGTCGAGTTGCCGTCTTATGGATTTTAGACATTCTGTTTATGTACACGTGTCTTTTTCCAGATATTTCAGTTTTCTCCCGCATAAAGAAGATGTGGATATTAGATTGATCAGTGGGTCTAAATTAGCCCATTTGTGTGGGTACATGAGTGTGCATGAGCATGGGTGTGACAGAGAAGCATCATATCCACAATTAGTTCCTGCCTTTCTCCCACTGATGTTGTGTCCATATAACAGAAGAAAAAATGTTAAAAAACTGACTTTATAATGTGTGCCATTGATGGTTAACATCATGATTTTTTTTTTTGATTTTCATTCCAGACAACCTGACAGATAGGAATTTTTAAAACATGCACTTGCAAGCATATGTTACATAACAAACATCCTGATTTTCCGAAATAATGAATCCTTATTAAAACAGAGATGAGTGAGAAAGTGTGGGAAGTTCTAAGACGGCATACACACACTCATTATAAGTGGCAGGCATGTAGATGAAGGACAGCAGAAACAAAAAATGCACAGATCTTTGTGCACAGAGGACAATTTTAAACCTGTTCTGAGACTAAAGACATGTGCCCCAAGCCTGGGAGTTAACCACCCTCTTTGGCTGATAGGCCGCTGTGTCTGCTGTCTCTGATTCCTAATTCGTGTAAAACTTAGAATACACCTGTCCTTATTCAGCTTTGGTGAAAGGCACAATGAATATAAATTCATAGGTTGAAACACACCTTAAAAATAAACAAGAATCAATATATAAGACATATTTTGTACTGTATGAAGTAATTGAATGGTTATTTGTTAACTTTAACAAGCAAAGTCCATTCCATAAATCATGGATATCTGGGAGTTTTGTTTTTTCTCTTTTTATTTTTCTGCACTTATTGTTGCAATGTTACTTTTCAGTATTTATTTAATGCAGAATACTACAGCCTAAAGCATCATTACAAAAAGTTTGACCATTAAATTGATTTATTACACCCATTTGAAGCCAAGAGTATTTATTTAAAGTAACCCTGCAGTGATGCTATGGCTTGCTTGTTTTTCAGTAGTCACCTGATCTCTCAACTTTAGAGCCATCTGTTGGGAATTCCGGAAAGAACTGACACTTACAAATGACCTTTAACACCATGGCACTGGCAAGTTTGGCCTTTTGTTTACGATGGCACTTATTACACCACATTAATGCCTATATCTGGCTACGCTCCACTAACATACATAAAGAGTGACAATTTAGTGAGTGAATAAACATTCTTGACAAGGCAATAAACACAAACAGAATCAGTTACTTGCGATATCCTCTATTTTATACTGCTTTCTGATCATTTATTTCCCAGATATACAGTATTTACATACTATATATATATATATATAAATGAGGTGAGACACAAAAATAACCACACTGGGCTGTCTGGAGGTAGGCCAAACGTGAATCATAGAACTATATCCTCTCCTACAAACCCTCTCAAAATGCCGACCAGCTAGATATATCCTGTGAATAGCCCAGTCAGTATTTGCACAACAATCACTACATGAGTTGCTGCTATAATGTCGGGTGAAAAAAATCGAACAGCGAATTAACATCAAATTTCTCACAAAATTGAGCAAAACGGCCACAGAAACATATGAAATGATAAAAACAGTGTACGGTGATATCAGTTTATCTCACACACACGTTTTTGAGTGACACAAATGTTTCAAGAAAGGACAAGAAAATGTGGAAGATGTTCAACACCCAGCTCTTGGGATTTGGGGTGCTTCACAAGACAAAGCTCCCGCGCACAATGCTTTTTCCATAAAGCACTTTTTGACTGACAAAAACATTCCTGTCCTCGATCATTCACCCTATTTAGCTCCCTGTGATTTTTACTCGTTCCCGAAAATCAAAAGTGACCTGAAGGGAACACATTTTTCTTCAATAAATGAAGTAAAGCTAGAAATGGCAAGCCTGTTGCTGCGCCTCAAGCAAGAAGCCTTCCAGCTCTGTTTCAATCAATGGAAGATACGTTTGGAGCAGTGTAGAGATAGGGAGGGGGAGTGACAATGTTTAGAATGCTGTAATTCATCAATAAATATATTTTTTTACCAATCCGGTTATTTTTTATGTCTCACCTCATATATATATATATATAGTATAGTTCCACAGTTTAAAATTACAAATCAAACAATTCAAAGTGCACATTGCATACTTTCATTTAAGGGTAATTGCATACATTTCAGTCAAACCATGTAGAAATGGCAACACTGTTTCTACAAGGTCCCCCCATTTCAGGAAGCCATAATATTTGGGATATGGCAATGGCCAGTATATTAAAGCAGTCATACTTAGTACTTTATCGCATATCCCTTGAATACAATAACTCCTTGAAGTCATCACCAGGTAGACATAGACATCACCAGGTGCTAAAGGATCTTCTCTGGTGTTGTTCTGCCAAGCCTCTGTTGTAGCCATCTACACCTCCTGCTTGTTTTGGAGGCTTGTACCCTTAGGTTTTCTCTTCAGCATACGGAAGGCATGCTCAATTGAATTTAATGTGGTGATTGGCTTGGCCATTCAAGAATTTTCCATGTTGCCTTAGCAGTATGTTTGGAATCATTATTTTGTTGTTGGATGAAGTGCCATCCAATGAGTTTGGGGACAATTAGTGAAACTTGTGCAGATAGGCTGTTTCTATACACCATCATTAATGAAGATAAGTGTGCCAGTATCTGTAGCAACCATACATGCCCAAACCCTAACACCTCACCACCATATTTAACAGATGAGGTGGTATGCTTTGGATCTCAAGCAGTTTCTTTTCATCTCCATACCTTTCTCTTGCCATCACTCTGATGCAGCTTCATCTTTGTGTTGTCAGTCCACAAGACCTTTTCTAGCATTCTGCAGGCTCTTTCAAATAGCTTTTCACAAACTGTAATCAGGCCATCCTGTTTTTTTCAGCTAACTACTGGTTTGCATCTTGCAGTGTAGCCTCTGTTTGTTCATGAAGCCTTCTATAGATAAGTATTCTCTGACAAATAGACATCTGCCTCCTGAAGACTGTGACATTTTTTGTTGAGACTTAGTCATGTAGTGGCTGATTCAGTTTTCTGACTATTTAGGCTGCACTTTTGTTGTATTTATCAACTATCCTGCGAGTTGTTGATGTACCCTACAACTTATTAGAATGCTTCTCTTTGCCAAAGCAGTCTATATGTTTTTGCCATACATTATCTTGCATTATTTTTTTTTAATTCTTCCCTTGATATATTAAAAAGGTTGCATTTTTGTAACTGATACACCTGCATTTCAAGTGTTAGCTATTTGGTCTTTTTGAAACTCTCTTAGTTGTTATCACAAAATGCTAATTGTCAGACCAATTTTATAGCTGGCACGTGCTGCTAATTGGAAATTAACCTAATATAACCCAAACATGCAGTACATTTGTAATTGTGATTTACTTATTTCAAAGACATTCTCCTGTTTTATGAGGTGTTTCAGTTGTTTTGTCCAACCCCTACACCTACCCAAAATGATTAGACACCTTCTGCTCTCCACCTTCTCTTTGTTCTATGAGTTGTCTTCCTACAGGTAGTCAAACACTTGCCAACACTGCAGTTTAAAGGCTTTACAGTCAAAAAAAGGTCTTAAATATCTGGTCTAGGAAACACCTTCTGAGTCTGCTGATCACATCTGGTGACTGGAGTGCTCTTGATAAGTGCGCCACACTCCTCAGAGTGTTCAGAGTGACTTTGGTAAACACTAAATGTGTGTTTTTATGACAAATGACCAGGAGATAAGTATAGTCAAAATTCACGCCTAAGTTGCAACCTCTATTGTCAAAATTTAATCATGAACTAAAAATTCAAGTCTTAAAGCCAAAGAGATATTTTAAGAACCTTAATAAACCATAATTAGAACTGCTTTGATTTCTTGGCTTACAGCTTTAGAGTATAGGGTTCAAATCTGTATAGAGTTTATGTTTTCCAGTGTGTACATGTGTTGTTTTCAGGATACTCTAGTTTTCCTCTCATGTGCCAAACACATACATTTTAGGCTAACTGGTGATTATAGGTATGTGCTGGTTTCCCTGTGATGGACCTTTGCTTTCTTTAATGTCAGTACATGCCTTGCATACAATACTTCTGAGCTTAATACTGTGTGGACCTTCACCATGACACTAAGCTGTTTAGGCATAGGACATCAAAGTTAGCTCAAGTGTTTATACAGATGATTTTAGTTAAATAGGCCTCAAATTACATCTTTTTAGATATAGGCTTAGACGAATATGTGAAAGCTCCTCTGATTACAAATACTTGTTGCTTCTTGAAACAAGACATCTCTGGCCTCTTTTAGATAAAACATCTTACTATGTTTATCTTAAACTCCTCAGTAACATGATCATCAAATGGAATGTAGCTTCATCTCTAAAAGATCATTTCAATGAAACCATTGTTCTCCCGTCGCATGGTTTTAAGTTTCTTACAAATTCAATAAACATCATAAACTGTATATGCCAACCAATAGAATATTTGTAATTTGTCTCATTAGGATATATCATTAATAGTGGGTCTAGCACATAGTTCATCATGGTAGCATCAGGAGCAAGAAGAGCTAACCATGGATAGGCTGTCAGCTTGTTGTAGAGCCCACTCAGGCACATATCCACACAGAGGAAACACAGTCTCCAATTAACCTAACAGGTACATCTTTGGAGCCAAGGTTTTTGTCACAAATGAAGACTAAAAGAAAGACTACAGCTATAAATAAAAAAGTTTCTTAAAATTAAATAAAATAATTAACAAAATTGAGATGAAAAATTAAAGCTATATGAAACTATTAAAGTAGCTGAAAAAACAAACTGAAATAAATGAATAAATAACAAAAATCAGTTTTAGTTTTCATCACAACTGAACTCATGCACAGGCTACTATGCATTGAAATCGCTTCGAAATTAATCAAAACATATGAATGCATATCTGTTCTTTGTTTTTCAAAGAAATATCTTGATGGCCAGACTTGCTGATCAGGTCTCCTTTAAACCTTTTACCATTACCTCTGAAAAATCTTGTTCACCTCTAGCTGCATGCACATCCCAGGATTTGTTCACCTGAACAGTGGCTAAAGACAGTGAACGCTGTTCAAATATTATTTGCAGCCACAGGGCCAGCTGACATTTTTTTTGCACTTCTTGTATATCAAGGTGCAATTGAAAAGCTGAAATGTGCTGGTTAACAAAACTTTCAGTAAAAGATGTTTCATTTTATTTCTCGGGTGTCTGCAATTTTTGTGATAACAATTCACCTATTACCTCAAACAGGAAAAATCCTTTTTTAAAATTAAACCGTGCTTTAAAACACTGAGAGATTCACTGAGTCTACATATCTGAGGAGAATATTATTGTTGACTAATCAGTTATCCTTTGAGCAGGTCATTTTGCAATTAATGAATACAAACGTTAAGCCTTTACTGAGTCTGCATCTCTACGAAAATGCAAATAAAGTGCCCAGAGTCTACAAACTGGTAAAAAGCTAAACCTGCTGATGTGTGTGTGTGTTTTCCTTTTTTTTTACATTCGCAGCTGAAAATTAGAGGACCAGCAGTGTCTTATTCAAATCTTGGTTGGTGGTTGGGTCTGTGTCATTGACGTAATCGATATAGCTGTGACCACTGTAGTGAATTCTGATGCCTCTATTGCTCAATATAATATAAAGTAATTGTACATTTAAATGTAAACATGTAAAAATTCCTGTTAACATGGTTAACACCAGCACTACTTTAGCTACGCTCACAATTGAAAAAAATTGCCTTGTGTAAACAAAACAAATAATGATGCACACACTATCATCAAGGAAAGAAGATACTGGCACACACACACTCTGACGTTACAAACCAAAAACTCTGTTTTCCCTGTTTACATGTAATCACTCTACGCATCTTCACCCTGGAAGGAGTTTTTCAAAAGGTCCATTTTCAGGAACCAAAAACACAGTATGCGTATGGACGAAAGGCCAAAACGCATATCAAAAGCTGCTTTTTAAAAATTACCCGGGTACATGTGGACTAAGCCTTAGGATACTTCTAAGCCTTGATAGTATATACTAGTTTTTTCTTGGTTCCTTCAGTACATCTAGGTGGGAACCAAACAATGATTCAAGGCTAAGAGATCAACATAGGTGGTAGAAAACGACAAAGTTCTCTATGGGAATTTTTGCATACAATTTAAACCAACGAATGTAGGCACATTTTCATGGATATAACATGAAACAGGATATAATATGTTGTGTAAATATACCATAAATTTTAAAATGCACCTACAAAATCATCGCAAATTGACCTTCAACTTTATTTCTGTTAAAAGAAAGGTTGAAAAACACCAACAATCTGAGCATGTAAGTTTAAGTCCACAAAAAAGGAGGACAGAGTACAGTATTTGCAAAGGGAAACAGTTTGGGAAACAAACTTATTCAGAACTTAAATAATAAAGAACCCAAAGTTAATTTCTTCAATGAGTACAGCTGTGTTTACACACAATTACCAAAGTTCTGCAGCTTTAATTTGATTTGTGGGATTCTAGCAATAGCTTGACACATTGAAATGATTCCACAAGCAAACTATCTTTGTTTTCAAAAGCTTTAGTAAAAATTCAAAGTAAAACAGTTCACACAAAAATAGAGAAAACATTGGTATTGCAAAGTAAAGAAAAGTTCTGATTTTAAGAAAAGTAAGGCTTATATATCTTGTCTGTTGCTTTAAGTTTTCTAAAACAGATGAACCATTTCTAAATGGTCAGAAAACTGTATACCTATCCCGCTTACAAACCGCAGGTTGATCTTAAAGTCCATGCTAGCAATGGGACTAATTCTAAAAAACAGACTTAACACACTGTATCAAAGATATAGTTGAGAAGATTCTACCTCATGCTATCTTATAGGGGTTAAAAGGCTATACCATAATCTATAGTTATGAGAGAAAATTGTATTCTATTCAAATTAAGCAAACATTAATATGAGTTTAAATTAAAG
Organism: Polypterus senegalus; assembly: GCF_016835505.1. Taxonomy (NCBI): domain Eukaryota; kingdom Metazoa; phylum Chordata; class Cladistia; order Polypteriformes; family Polypteridae; genus Polypterus; species Polypterus senegalus. The sequence continues at coordinate 38,702,259 of NC_053157.1, forward strand.
CATTAACCTTCTAACTTTGGCTCTTATAATGAGACTGACATGTCCACAGGGCTATTGACATGCTATGGTTCAGACAATTTACCAATGTTCTCAACCTCAAAGTAAACATGCTACGTGCTTCAGGAGTAAATATTGTGATGGGAAAGAAGAAGTGAATTGTGTAACAGAGAAAGAAGTATTCATCTGCTTTACATTTTTCCAGTATTAGTATACTGCAGCCATTTGTTGTTTGCTTTATTGTAGTTAAATTTTGAATAATAATTTGAATGCAAACATGTGGTTTGTTTGGTAAAAATTATCAAAAAAT